>NC_063986.1:5012500-6262500 GCF_932276165.1 Plutella xylostella
GGAGAGCCGTGGTGGCGTAATGGATAAGGCCTCCTCCTCTCATTCGAGAGGCTGTGGGTTCAAATCCTGGCCTGTACCAATGATATGGAGTTCATAGTTTAATGCCGCGCGGGATACTGGTTTCTACTCTTGGTTTCGCTTGAGCGTCGATGAACTACGAACGCGATCCATTACGGTATCGCCGAGTTGCTATGAATACGGTATCAGGTCCATTCTTTTGGCAACCGAGTTGTACATAGCTTGATAAGCCGCCACTAAGCACCAATCCTTCAGCTAGATTACATCAAACTTAATTTTACGACGGTAGACACAACACTCGTCCAAAGTCGGAACATTAATTAGTGAATATAGGTACTTACGTTTTTCATTCTGGTCACAACCAGGAATAAAACACTTATGTTTCGACGCCATAGTACAAAATCCAAATCAAGGTCAATTATAGTACTCGCAAAGGTCAGAAGGTGAGGAGGCAAATCAGAGTCCACGAAAAAGCTAGAGTTGTCGATAAAATCACAAAAATCCGAAAAAGTTATTTGTATTTTGGCGGCCGTAATAACAAATAACGTTCCGTATCATGCACACATTGCGTGAATGACATACACACACTAAAATATGTTGTAGTATGCAAATTCTATATTTTTTAAACATATTGATGTCAGTATTAGTAATATAAATATATATGTAATGTTTTATTTTATTAAATTTTCGTGAATGACTAGATACTAAAATATTTAATAACTATTATAGCAGTTGAATTTGACGTAATATTTTGACTGTAAAGAAACGTACCATTGCCGGAGTTTTAATAATTACCAGTATTAAAAATAAATAATAGTAAAATAATGTTGCCAGATATTATTTGGACTCAATTATCATTATTATAATTCTCATTACAGCGCTATCTATAGATGTGCCCACAAACAAAAAATTAGAGCTTGAAAAATAAGAGTGACATTTTGTATTAGCTGAAAAGCCCATGGCGCAGCCGAGGCGGCCACATATCTTATATAGTCTGTCATAATTTGAGTGCGACCCACATGAGATCATTGATCCTGAGACCATTAGTCTTAGGATGCGTGTTGAGGCCTTTTTAATATTATCATTATATTATTATTAGGTATCTATAATTCGTCAACAAAATAACGTTAAAAACAACAAATCGTATAATGTCTCAATATAGGGGCTTATTGTAGAACAGCGTACAGAATCAGTCATGCTACGCGGCTAAAGGTTGGTACTGCGCAGTCAGATACGAAAAAGTAAACAACAAAGACGAAGAGTCCATATGACAGTGACAGTGCGTCAGTTGTCAGTTCTTGTAACTAGGAAAGCAACCAAAATTTATGTGATCTAATGAAAGTAATTAATGAGCAAAACACAGAAAAAAATTACAAAATTGATGAAATTTTGAAAGAAAATGGTCATATCGTGCTTCGCCTACCCCCATACCACCCGGAATTAAATCCTATTGAACTTGTGTGGCGGTACGTGAAAGGCGAGCTCGCAAGAACGTCGATTGACTCTAACTAAGATAAAGAGATAAAAGACTTAGAGTTGCTTTTCTCTAATTATTCGCCTGAAAAGTGGAGAAATTGTGACGACCATGTCATAAAAAATTAAGACGAATATTATAAATCTGATAGAGTATTTGACGATGTATTGGACAGGTATGTTATTGTTTATTTATAATTTAATGTAAATTAAACATAAAATATTATAGGTGTACACTGAACTAATATGACTAGCGTACTCTAGTACATTATACTTCAAAGTAGGTGGAGTGGATATAGAGTTTTTTGGTTTTTGTCTTTTTTTTTTTTAATCTTTATTTATTAAAGAGACTTAGGTCACTTACAATAAACTGTGACCATGTCAGTCTCATCGAGAAGATTTATCATTGAAGTTAATGAAAACGATGATGAAGATGAGGATGACGACGACGATGAACAAGTTCAAACAGAGAGTGAACATGAAAGTGACATGGAAATTGATTTATAAAATAAAACACTTTTACATAAATTCAAATTGGTAGATATTCTGAAGCTAAACATCCAAATTTTAATGCTGTCAAAAACTATAAATTTTAAGCTAAATATGACATTTACGGGAACACTCATAGAATAAAATTTTACTTACGTCAGAAATAGTTACAAGCTATCGCGAGATTAATCCGGGCACACTTTTCTACGTGTGTAGCATGTCGTGCTACCTCGCCCCCGCCACTTCTTTCACCCCGCAAGGAGGGTCGCCAAGTAACTTGCCGCATTATAGAGGGAAGTTCTACAGTGACGCAGTCTATGTTGACAGGCAGTGGCTCGGGTGCGGTGGGCGGCGGCCTCAGCGCAGCGCGGGTGGCCTGCAGGCCGCGCCGCACCGCCACTAGCACCCCGCCGCCGTCCTTCTTCCCCGTAGCCACACGGTCCCTATCACTCCTAAACACCGTGTAACGACTATCAATTAATAAATTATCGGTTATTGTAGGTATTAACCATGTCTCAGTTAAGATAATTATGTCATAACATTCAGACAAAACATTCATATACAGTGTGTTTAACTTTGTTCTAAGACCTTGACAGTTCTGATAATAAACAGAAATGTTTTCATCCATTGGTACTCACCATAGCGTAAACAAATGATTCCAGTTTAAGATAATACATTAGCGTGACGATTTGCATAAAACTAAATATTATAACATTTATGACGGTAAGGTTATAATATATTAAAATAGCATTTTCAAGCAATAAGGCAAAGCGACCTGTGAGGTGGATTATTAGGGTTCCGTAGCCAAAATGGCAAAAACGGAACCCTTATAGTTTCGTCATGTCCGTCTGTCCGTCTGTCCGTCTGTCCGTCTGTCACAGCCGATTTACTCGGAAACTATAAGTACTACAGTGATGAAATTTGATGGGAATATGTGTTGTATGAACCGCTACAAAAATATGACACTAAATAGTAAAAAAAAGAATTGGGGGTGGGGCCCCCCATACATGTAACTGAGGGATGAAATTTTTTTTTTCGATGTACATACCCGTGTGGGGTATCAATGGAAAGGTCTTTTAAAATGATATAAAGTTTTCTAAAAAACATTTTTCTTAAAGTGAACGGTTTTTGAGATATCAGCTCTCAAAGTCGTAAAAAGTATGTCCCCCCCCCTCTATTTTTATAACTACGGGGTATAAAATTCTAAAAAAAATAGAGGTGATGCATGCTAATTAACTCTTTCAACGATTTTTGGTTTGATCAAAGTATCTCTTATAGTTTTTGAGATAGGTTGATTTAACTGTAATATTATATTTGCTGCTACGGAACCCTTTGTGCGCGAGCCCGACTCGCACTTGGCCGGTTTTATATTATAAGTTAAGTATATGTTATTAGCCAAGAGTAGACGGAGACTATTAGAGTATATTATTGCAGATATGTATATTTGCCATTCATAGCAAGCGAACATTGCTATTAAGATGAATAAGTAGTATATGACCAGTCTATGCAGATAAAATAGTCGTAAGCAGTGAGCGCACATTTTAATCATTAATTTAAATGTAATTGTTTTGTAATAATTGTGTACATAATAAGCACATGCATAAGTTATTATTGAGATAAGACAGGTATCGTTAGGAAAGTGTATAAGTAGTGTAAAGAATCGGTACAGCAGTTTGGCTCCAAGCGTGCATAAACATAGATATAAATTAGCAAATAACATTATATAGTCAAGTAGAACGAGGTTTGAGTTTGGCAAGTTCCTCCTCACAGCGGACAGCGAACACAGGGGCGGTGTCCGCCGCGCGCACGAGCACGGTGCCGTGCTTGACCCACACATAGCGGTATCCGTTGGTCTTCGCAGTTTCTCGTACCTTTCGAAAAATTGTTTTATTTTTCAAAGTCAAGTGCTCGTTGACGTAGACCTTTTGCTGGGGACCAGGTATGTTTAGGGCCTCAGATGTGAGTTTGCCCTTGGCTTTACGCGCAGCAGAAACAAAGTTGTCCTTCAACTCTCGGGTAGCCATCTTGACGATGACATTTTTCGGCTGGGTACTTTTAGGGTTCGCTTGTGGAACTCTGTGTACCGACACCACATCCTGAGCAGTCAACGGGTGATTAATGGTATCACCCAATGTCTTCACAATAGTGAGTAGGTTTTCTCCTCTTTTTTCAGGGACATTACTAATCTCGACATTGTTTTGACGTGCCTGCTGTTCCATGTCATCAATTTTTCGCTCCAGTTGAGAGATGCGGGAGTTTTGTAGCTCGACCTGATCTGCCTAAAACTCTTCCTTCTTTGGAAGGAGACCCGTGCCCTAGCAGTGGGGACGTGATGGTTCGTGGTGGTTTTTTATAGTTATGTACATATATATATGTTGTGATGTGATGGTTTTTTTATAGTAAAGTGCATATAGCGTGTAAAAGGTCCGTTGCGAAACAGTTTTCAAAGTTTTTAGTACCTGTGTTAGATCTCAATGGTGTTTTATATTGGTTTTTGGCTACCATCCGTACGGTTTTTTCAAGCGAGAATTGTAGCGCGCAGAGACGAAAACGAAAAATACGCTAGTCTGAAAATTGTTATAACTTTAAGGCTTTTAACAAGATTAACTACAATGGACAACATTTCAAAAAACTAAAGCTGCTATAAATCGAAAACCATTTCGAGATTTAGCTCTAAAGGCCACAAAAAAAATGTCTTTGTATTTTTTGGATGTATAATTTTCGAGAAAATCATAAAATAGTAAAAAAGTGCTGATGACGTCATGCATCAGGTGCGATGGATTTTGATGATCAAAGCCTATAGATTTAAAAAAAGAGTAACTGTCACTTTCATTTTTGATTGACGTTGACGTTTTATCGTGACGTTGTTGTTTATTTGGGTCATTTTCATTAATTCTGTTCTGACACTTTCTGACTATTTTTTTTATTTATTATTAAGAGATGACCTCTATATAATATGTCCCAGAGCATGCCACCGCCTACACAGCTGAAAAAATGCTTCTGCTTATTTTTTTACATGATAAGTACCTACTTTCCATCATCAGAAATATCAAGGTCATTTGAAAATCACCCATTTGTTGGTTGGCATGTAAACAAAGTTTAAATGTCACTTGTCAGTGTCATTTATGTTTTTTTTCGAGACTCAGGCAATAGACAAAAATAAAAATTGAGCCTAATATGTGACGTCACTTCCGGTTTTAAAATAATTAACTTTAAAGTTAAAAATAACATGCAAAAATTTATGTATATACAAAATAAAAAAATACGGGTCCACTAATTTTGTATAAACTTTCCGAATAACTAGTAAGAATATAGGGTAAAGAAAATGAAATGTTGTCCATTGTTACGACACTGCTGCCCGCTGCGCTGCCCCGTGGTCCTTATAAAGTTTAATGAAATCCAGGTTTTCTTGATACTAAAATTTATGAAATAGGTTCCAAATAATGGAAGTGGATTCACTATCCCGTACTATAAATGTGATCAATCTATCTGTTACACCCTGTATAGCGTACATATTAGTAATTAGTATCACGCGTGTATGGAACAACAGGCTTAATTTCCCTGTTGAGTAAGATGTGTTGTGAACTTCAAAACTTCTCATTTGTTGGGTTTACAAAGTACAAAATTTACCCCAGAGCTAACAAGTTACTTACCCCAAGTAGAACCTTGTAATAATAAAACTTTATTTGCGTATACAAACATAATCCTTCCAGAGATTTCAGATAAAGTAGTCAACTCATGTTGTCGGTTTAGGGAGCGCTGTGTAAACTTATCTGCTCTTTCTGTTGGAAAAGAAAATACTAAAGATAAGGAAAAAGGGGTTACTCTACTTACTCTATACTGACGAAAAACGAACAAACGAGAGCTGTCGTGCAATCGGCACGTTTAATACAACGAGATAGAGTCGTTGCTCGTGCAGCAGTTCTCCTAAACTTCGTTTTTTGTCTTATAGAGTGAACCTCACAAGGTCACATAGCATACCGCTATCTTAATAATGTAATAAGGAGATGCGACGCCGGGAAATATAACATTTGACACTGAGCTTCGTGCTTGCGAAAGCTCCGTAACGTAATAAACGTAAAAGTTAATAAACTATAACTTTACTAGCTACTAGAGTAGGTGTTCTAGTAAGCTATATCAGGTTTAAGCTTCTGTAAAGAGACTGGCTTAGGTGTAAGGAAAAATGAAACAACGTCTTTTGTTTTGATAAATTAACTTTGTTGATAATTTATTGGCTTTTGTACCTAGATAAAATACATAACGCTCTACTTTAGTCACAAACTAAGATACCCTGTGTTGTGGATACTAGATTCTCCTAGATTTATTTATTTAACTCTTTATTGTACAAATATTACAAATAATAGATCGTTATACTTACAAATAAAAAATGACTTATATCCTATAGTACCAATGTATTGCAATATTTTCAAGGAGTACTTACTTATTTTTATTAGGCATAGCATAGCCCCATATTTTATCCCAAACTCCCATCTGTCAAGGTCAACGTCTGCTTCCGTTCAATACCTCACCAAGTAATTTTACAATCATCCATCCCTCTTCAGCAATCATCTCAACCCTACCCTCCCCAGTTGCGGCACCCAGACCTGCGTCGGAGTAGCCGGGGCGCAGCTCTGCCTGTCTCTCTCGACCCTGGCGGCGCAGGTGTTCATGCTACAGCTGGACCTCAGGCTGGACGCGGCCGTGTCCCCCCCGCGCCGGTCAGACGCGCACGCCACCGCTGTGTCTATGGTATGTCAGGAGATGCAGGTTAGATGTGCTTTTGTTTTTTTTATTATTTTGTAGAGAAGTAGGTAGCTTTGCAGTCGGAATTTATGACTCGTTTGGACGACGATGTCTGAATGGCACGGGGCGCATCAAAAGTTTTGCACCACGCTCACTCACATCGCGCAGCCTGAAGAGTGAGCGCAACGGATAACTTTTGACACGTCTTAATTGCGCCCTGTGCTACTCTTCTGGATGACGCATAATTTCACGCGCAATAGCAATTTACGAGACTTGTCTATAGACAGGTAAGTGTCATAAGTACCACAAAGCGTAGAATTGCCTTTGCTTTATCAGCGCGCTGGTGGCTAAGTAGGTAAGTTGCGTGGTGGCTGCCATATCTACATTGAACGGAGAATAATGATACCTTTTCTATCGCTATCACATCAGTCTCCTCGCCTGGCTGCTCTGATTAAACCTGCCCCTAGGCAGTCTCTCTACCTTACAAAAACCTAAGTTTAATGTACTTACTGCACTAATTATCTGACTCAATCTCGACTCATTAAACGTACCGATTGCATGGCCGCTAACTTTTTTTTAGGTTTTTAAGGTAGAGTAACCCTCCTGAAATATAATCCCGCGGCAACCAGTATTGATTGCGCTAAACTGAACCGCATTGATAACTTTTTAATTAAAATGTCGAACTAAATGCTTGTAGGTACAGTCAACTTCAAAAGTAGAACAATATTTTTTTATTAGAAAAAAGTATTGCTACGATTGAAGCAATGCTCGACCCGGTTTGATTGTAGTCATGGTGTGGTTGTGGTCTTGTGGTACGTGGGGATAGGCCCTTAACACCTCAACCACCCCATTAAACCATGTTAATTACTTAGTCATACCCATGCATTGAAACCTAACGTTTCGACAGAACTAAATTAAAAGTTATTAGTTATTAATTGTAATAGATTTTTCAATATCCGACTGCCCCCAGGTGCCCCTGACGTCAGTGGGCGTCAGCAGCGGCGGCAGCAGCGAGCCGGAGGGCGGGGTCACCCCGCAGGGCCGGGAGAAGAGCCCACAGCCCCCGCCCGAGCCCACCTGAAGCCAGGGTAGAAGGGCTAGCATGGGGCGCAATTAAGACGTGACAAAAGTTTTGCATCGCGCTCACTCACAACGCGCAGCCTCAAGAGCGAGCGCGACGGAGAACTTTTGTCTTAAATGCGCCCTATGCTACTACTAGCCCAGGGGGGAGTGTAGTGATAAGCGAATGTGGACCGAATCTATAGGTTTAACTTGTAAGTTGTAAGTGATGTGCTAAGTGGAGTGGGATATGATGTACAGCTAAGTTTAAATAAAAATACTAAAGTCTTACTTTTTATGGTCATTCCCCTAATGTTACTACGGTATTTTTTATATTTGACTACCTATTCGTAGTGTAAATCTGTTGTGACTACTAAAACTTTACTGTTGCAGGATTTAAGCTCAAATCAGTGATTCAAAAGTGGTTTTGTCGCTTGCAGTGATATTTTCTAGACAACCACATTCATTAACTATACTTATATGAATAGGTTGGTTTGGTACTTATATTTATTAGAGTACACAGCGAATCTAATCTACCATCGTAGGTTCCTGGGTACGTTTAGTTAAAATATAAATACTTACCTGATCAAAATAGTCCAATATTTAATTTATTTAAATAAATACAGGTGTATGTTTTACGGAATGGAAATTCTATGTTACGCTAAAGTTCGCGACCATATTTAAACTAAACTAAACAAATACAGGTACAGTCTGCTTCATTAGTAGTTATACAATTTATACAATATGTGGGGACAACTCACACACGGCCATCCGACCCCAAGCTAGGCAGAACCTGTGTTATGGGTATCAGACAGCTGATATATCTACACAAATAAATAAAAAATAATAAATAGATAAATATTAAATATGAATATCAACACCCAAGACCCGAGTACAAATATCTGTCTTTAAACAAATATCTGCCCCAGCCGGGAATCGAACCCGGGACGTTCGGCATAGCAGTCAGAGTCACTAACCACTACGCCATTCGACCGTCCTTTCGTTTATACCTTGTCACCATTGTCACTCACAAAGTGCTCATTCTTTCAAACATTGACTGACCGTTCATTTACAAAATGTGATTGTTCCCCCCTGTCACATTTCAGTAACAGCCGTGTGTGAAATGTTATGAAAGGTAGACTGGGCGGAAATCAAATCGGAAATTAAAGGATATTGGACATGTTGAAAATGTACATGTCGAAAACTGCGTTGGAATAGACAGTAATTTAAAAAGTAAAGGAATTTTATTTATGGATTTACATTGGTTAAAAAAAAAGCTTTCTATTATTTCAATCTTATTTTTTTAAAATACACATTATAAGAGCAGCCTCTGTGGTTTATTGCCAACCAATATCTGCCAGAAACAATAATTATCACTTTGAAGCTCATAAACACAATAGGAATCTACTGTAGTTTGTATGTAAGAATAGGTGATGGTAAAATATGAGACCCTTCTGATTTCGCTCGTATCTATTTAGCAATCTTTACTTTCGCTCCCCCAACATTTACTAGCACTCGACTTATATATTAAGTGTAACATTGTAAGTAACTCAGAAGGGCTAGTACGCGGCGCATTTAAGACGTGACAAGAGTTTTGCATCGCGCTCACTCCCATCGCGCAACCTCAAGAGCGAGCGCGACGGCGAACTCTTGTCACGTCTTAATAGCGCCCTGTGCTACATGACCAGGAGATATGTCGTGTCGTGTGATGAGATGATGGCGAGTGAGCGAAAATTTCCTGACCTTCCTCAGATGGGTGACATTATTTTTTAAGCTTTGGCTATCGACAAGTAATTGTAAAATTCTACGTCGAATAAACCATATTTCATTTCATTTCTTTTTCACCTTGTATTTTTATCGTATTATTCCGGCCCGGCTGATACCTGCACAAACAATCGTCACAAAAACATGTTAAGGGGCAGTTCATTTATTTTAATGGTCGCCGTTTCCAGGCGAAAACTTGAAGGAAAATAATAAGCTCTCTCTTATCTTTATAATGAACCTTTTGACAATTTGTTTCTTTTACACGTCCTGTTGTTAGTCCCTATTGTTTATTACAAAAAGGGAAAACATGCGTTTACTTGAAACTTTTCGGGGTTGCTTACGTTATTAGCCCTATTTAGACTATTTGAAACTTAACATATTTGTTCGCGAATGTAGTTACTTTTCAAAAGGTAACCATTATCCAGACATTGTGAAACAGGTCCGTATCATTAACTTATGCACAAGTACCTATACCTACCTGCATCAATACACTATCTGTGCTCTTTTGTGTCGCAAATCTAGTTAACATACCTTTACATCGGAAACGTCGGGCATGAAGTCATGAATATTCAGATGTGAAAAATTGTGCCAGGGGGTCTACCTTTGCTTGACGAAGAACGAAGTTTGGGAGCCCTTCGGGAAGGTCACTCTAGCACATTTATGGAACGAAGATTTGGAGTGACTTAACCACGACTCGTTGTATTAAACGTATCGATTGACAGAATAAGTGCCAATTTCTCCATAGTCGGTTATCTTACTTAGACGTCATCTCCGTATAAAATTCATGACAGATGTGTCAAAAGTCAACCACTACTCCCTGGTTATGTTATAACCGACTATAGAGAAATTGGCACTTAACCTCCTGAGACCGATGCACTGAAGATATTATGAATTCCTATCGCCACTTTATAGTTTCATCCGGTAATATTAATGTAAGGAATATTACTGTGAACTTTAGATACAACATACTTACGTACATAAATGTATCACTTACACATTCACTTACCCCAAAACTCATAGAGCTTTTTGACACTTTACAATAGGTTTACGGTCTTATTCATAAAAAAACCTTAAAGTAGGTTTACTGAGCTCAATAGTTACGGAACACATTAAGCCTATTTGAGGTTTCGTAAAAATCTCTATTCATAATAGTTCCGTAGACCTTCAATAACTATAGTGATGCTAATAGATTTCACAGACCAAACATTTTGACATTTACCCTATTAAGTTGCCGGTCCGACGAAACCATAAACAAAAATAGCGAAAACTTTCATTCATTTATCAATCTCTATTATCTATGTTAGCCACGGCGCGGCACTTAAAAAAGTTTACGTTGGCTTAAAGGCGCAGTTGGCCAAGCCAAAACCCACAAAAAAAATAATTAAATTTTTACGTTACCATGGCAACTTATTTTCAGCAAATATTAACTCACAACAAATGTCAAATCGTCAATAAAGCAGAACAGCTGTTGACCGGCCGCCATGTTTTTGTACAAGAGGAGGTTTACGGAAGGTGTCTAGTAGGGTCCAGCCAACTTTAGCATATCAAGGTTTTACGAATCAGTTGGAGAGTTCTTTAGCGCTATTGATCGTTTATGAATAAAGTTTTTTTGACATTTGCTTATAGCAGGCCTATAGGTCTCCCGTAACTTTTTATGAATAAGACCGTTAAAATTTACGTTGTGATATACGAATTTCAACTTTTTCACTGACGTAAATAATCGAAAATCGTGTGTTTTAAGGGCCCGTACAGGGTGACGTGCCGCGCCAATTTTGGGTTTTCAATGCTCTTCACACAGCACACGCAGTGACACGCACACATGTAAGTTTGCACAGTGGGTCGATAAACTTTTACTCGCCAACTTTAGTGACAATTATGTTCAAGTACATTTTGGGTGATTTTAGGGTAAGTAAGTATAATTCTTACTTACACTGGTAGGCACCAGGAAAGAGTAGAAATTAATAGGGGTGCCACTTTACTCTATACTCGGAACCCGATTAGCTTTCTCAAACAAATGTGGTATTTACTTGTAGAAAGGTAACTACAAGTATTAAAGTGTAGATAATAAGTTTCGGGCATCCTCCAGCCAACTGAACCCCGACGACAAAGCAAAGTAAATACATAGTGTCGCAAAGGGGCTATACTAAGCCAAAAGGGGTCATTCTGAACAACTTTTGTTCTACGCGATTTCGCGAAAAAAAATATTCGTTTTCCATGGTAAAAAGTCCCATGTCCAACAAAGTTTCTATGAAAAAGGTTTTTTTTTGTTAATTTCCAAAACTCGTAGAGCAAAAGTTCAGAATGACCCCCTGTCTTACTCCTTTTTACCCGACTGCCGAAGGAGGAGGGTAATGTTTTTTGATTGTATGTATGTATGTTTGTCTGTTTCTTTGTTCCCTCCTGTAGCCTAAACAGCTTGATAGATTTTGATGTATGAGGTATTGTTAGAAGCGTATTGATGGCGCGATGGTTATAGGCTATGTGACGTTCCATTAAAATGTACATAGCGCCCTCTAGAGGACATAACGTGATGATCGAAAAAATAATAATTCAACTTTGCCGTGTAAGGTATCAAATGAATAAAAAAAACGAAAAAAAACGTTTATTGTTCAATTATATCAATCATAAAAGTTGCAAGGGCCCCTGTACTAGGTGACAAACCTGTGTTACTGGGTACCCCGCCCATCCCTACATGACAACCATTTTATAATTGAACATTTTTACATAGGTACTTATTTCTAATTAAATGGTGTAAAGTACAGTACAGTATTACAAAGTTAGTAGGTATACTTAACCCGCCAGTGCTCGCGTCAAATTTCGTGACACAAACCGTCGCATGTGGGTCTTTTAGACCCGAAAGTAAATTGCTCTATTTTCGCGAAAAAAAAAGAAAATTTAGATATTATTGTACATCAAACGTAAGGTTAGTAATAAATCTATATTCAAATCAAAATTATTTATGAATTTATGGATAAAAAAATATGTTTTGACAGTTTCAAAAGTACTATGCTTCATGTTCTTATTTATCTACATAGGAACATAAATTACAGCTTATTTCTATTAATTTTATATTTATCAATAAAAAAAACTTAGTTTTATCTAAACTAATAACCATTCTTCTCAGTAACAAAAAAATAATTAACTTTTTATATACAAAAATAACCAACAATCAGCCTTCAAAGTTAACATAAATTTACATATAAAATTACTTCTTCCTTGTATTATATAATTAGGTATTTTCTTCGGTATTTTCACATATTCGGATTACAATTAATGCATAAAAATGCAGTGTGATCTCTACAAAGATCGTCTAAAAGGTTACGTGACATTTCTGAAAAGAAAAAATAATAAAATAAAAAAAATATCAAAAAAATTATACTGACACAAAGCGTCGCCCATGGGTCGAAAAGACCCATACTCACTTTGAATGTCCATCCTGTCCAAGTGCCGCGGGCAATCTGGTCGGGGTGGGGAGTGCGGCTAGCCTATATGGTAACTTAAAGGTACTAGGCACGCCAATTAGTAATATCAAATATTTTAAAAGTTATCGAGGTATAAATAGAGTGCTGGGTCTTTTCGACCCACGCGCAACTATCCGCGGGTTAAACAAACAAAGGCTGCAAGCAAATAATGACACATTTACAGGTAGGTATTATTATGTTCTTAATAAGTAAGTTAGAAAATTAAGTAGGGTCACAACTATATTATTGAAATAGAGTTAACATGTATTTTATTTTATTATAAATAGCTGTTCCCGCGCGCTTCGCTTCGCCTTAAAAAGTTTTCCCGTGGGAATTCCGGGATAAAAAGTAGCCTATGTTCTTTCCCAGGGTCTAGACCGTATGTATACCAAATTACATTCAAATCCGAGATTTCACAAAAATATGCATACTGAAGTTATTTAAATAACAACACCAAAATTATTGAAATAAAAAATGATCATGAACTACTGACGTAAAATTTCATAAAATAAAAACAACTAAAAAGTTACAAATAAAAAAAATACAATTATAAACAAACGAAAAACCCGACTGTACACTAAAAACATGAAAACAAGTCCCAATGTTAATGGAAAGTATCGCAGGCGGGGACCAACTTGACCGCCACTCAAGGCCGTTTTCTAAGTAACATTCAGCTAAATGGTGAACCCTCTGCTGGTCCCCGCCTACGATACTTTCCATTAACATTGGGACTTGTTTTCATCTTTTTAGCGTGCAGTCGGGTTTTTTGTTTGTTTATAATTTGTTTAGTACTATATACCGCTTTTTCAATACCTGTAAGTACATTTTTTGGTAGCAGCATAATATTTTTACTTAATTTTAGGGTTTCGAACGTCAAAAGAAAAAAAGCAACCGTTATAGGATCTCTTTGTTGTCCGTCTGTCTGACTGACTGTCTGTCACCGCCCTTTTTCTCAGAAACGGGTAAAGATATCAAGCTGATATTTCGCATAGATGGGGAGTACCCCAAAAAAAATATTATGGTACTCCCTGTCCCACACAAGTAAATTGGGGCTTATATTTTTTCCACTTAATTTGATGTGTATCCTTTTTTTTCTTTGTTGTTTTGTATAAGTATGTGTTTCTTTTCTTTAAATCTGTATTTTTTTTGTTGTTGCTGTCTATGTGTCAAATAAATGTATCTTTATCTTCAAATCACGCCATCTATCGTTTGTTTTTTTTGTGGCTACTGTCTATAGAAGAAATTCCGTCATTGACAATTTTACGTTACGAATTTATTTTTATTTATTTTATTTTTATTTTCACATTTTCGTGGAGAACCAACAGCATTTTGTTAATAAATAATTATTACTTATGAACACATAACAACTTGATGCCATTAACAGAATGAACTTAGTAAACCCAGTAAACCTAACACATCCAGAGGAAAAATAAAATCTCTTTCTCTCTCTCTGAAAAACATACTTAATAGCCTAAACTCGATGCTTTTAGCTATTAACATCTTTGAAATAAAATTGAGCCACCACCGTGTTACTGCCCTCATCAGATCCTCACGAGACCATACCTCAACCAGCACCAAGAGACTGTATTTTTGATCCCTAACCTAATGTTCGTGCGTATTGTCATCACTTAGATCCATTCGCTATATTCCTGCTCCTCATCAGACCTTTACGAGACTGTAATGTCACGAGAATATTGCACACTATCTAATTTAATTTAATGTATTGAATATACTGGAAGAATTATGCTTCCTCAATTTCAAATCAAATTATGTTGGTGTCATAAAAGTTGAAAAAGTGCAATGACAACCAATGTGCAGTGATTTTGTATCTGTACACGATAAGATCGCGAGCTGTCAGTGCTGCCTAAACCGACGTGACCCTTCTTTGGAGGCCAGCGGCCAACTGAGTCAAACGTCACTTGTGTTTATGATTTTATAACACAGAAAGCCGCCATAGATATTTGTATGAAGATTTGAGGGAAAAAAATTGCTCAAGTTTGGGATTAATTTAAACAAAATAAGTGTGTGTTTATTAAAAAACAAGGTATTTAGCGCCTAGTCCAAGCCTTTAACTTTATAATATGATAAAAATCATATGAAAATTCTTAATAATTACGACACAGTTGTTACAATACGGGAGTGTGATTTTCTGGTTTTTCGTCATATTCTGAATTTTATTTACAGTTATCCATAATCATTTACTTGAATTCGAATCATTCAGCACCTAGCTAGACTCTTCGGCTACCTGTGTGATTTTTTTCAAGGCTGTAGAGCATCATTTACTACATAATTCTATGACAATGCCAACCCTCGATTACCTATTGCCGACCCTTAAAGTCAATTTTAACCTTGTTGTAAATTTACAATACGGTTATGAATTTGAGGGTTAGTTTATGCTCATTACATGCACAATTACTTATTAACATTTTTAATATAAAAAGGTAATATGCGTCTTGAGTTTTTGTGATTGAAGTTCTATAATTATAGATTTCTTCTTATCACAAAATCTTTCTTGTACTTATCATAAAAACTCAAGCTTTCTTGTCCTTATATACTTACTACGGGAGCGGTATGTCCATTGTTCAAGACATTTATTTGTTCTCGCAGTGGCTATTTATCCCACGAGCACGAATCTCCAGTATTGATGGCCAGTGTTAATTGCTTTGGGCAGCGCCTTTCTGTGTCTTACAGCCAATATCCTTTGAATCTGGACGTGTTGTAGATAAATAATAAAGCTTATAGTAGATAACTACATAGATAATAGAATTAACTACCTAATAAATATGAAAACTACCTCTAGAAAATGAATTATAAGTGTTGTTTAAATTAATTCACTTATATTTAAAGTCAGTAACATAGGGCTAATTATTGATTACTCAGATAACTAAATAGGTCAACTAAATAGGTTAAATCAACTTTGATCGGACTACCAAAAATCTATCTTAAAAAATCGCTAAGCTTTAATGATAATGATGTAATAAATAGGTAATAAATGTAAATAGAAAACGAAGTATGATCTCCGATACCCAGCAGCTCTATCTGGGTTAACCATAAACCACTTCTCATTTTCCGAGTCATAAACTGCGCCACGTCTGGGGGGGGGTTACTCTAGCTTTAAATATTCCCGAAATATGAGTGGTTTCACGCAATAAGTATTTTTTAATATGTGAGGACATCTCACACACGGCCATCCGATCCCAAACTAGGCAGAGCCTGTGTTATACGGGGGTATCGGACAGCTGATATATCTACACAAATACATAGATAGATACATATATTTAAATATAAATATCAACACCCAAGACCCGAGTACAAATATTTGACTTTAAACAAATATCTGCCCCAGCCGGGAATCGAACCCGGGACCTTCGGCATAGCAGTTAGGGTCACTAACCCTGCAACGAAATACAGTCCTGGTTAGAGCAGCAGCGCTTCGAATTTTTTTATAAGCTGGAGCTGGAGTGACCCCAGGTCGAAATTTGTGCATGCTTCGTGAATTTATTACCTCCTGCATAAGAAGGTACTTGGCGGTGTCAGTGGGAAATGGAAGAGAAAATTCTTAGTTGTGGCATTCGACACCAACAAATTTATAGTTTGTTAATTATTTTGAGTCGAGGTTTTACTTATTTTAGGTCCACTTGCGCAGACCTGGGTTAGCGAATTAACTCGGAGATATTTGACATAAGGAGGGTTAGATTATTAATTTGTCTTGCATCGCTGAAATATGAGCGCTAACCTTGGGATAAACTCTTAAATATTTAACCCCCCAATATGGGAGGGTTAAGACGCTAACCCGGCTTACGTCAAAAGAAAATGTTTTTATCAATATTCTTGTATTCGTTGGAAATGTTTGATTATGATGATTAACTCATCATTCTTATATTTTTCCACTATCTAGCAAAGTAGCAAATGGTCCCACTTGTGAAATTAAGAGCACGATGGTGTGGTTACATACATATATGCTCACGACTATGATGTAGTTATTCAGAGGTGACTCACCCACTTTTCGCTGTACATTTTTGTACTCACGAGATAGGTCGCGAGCCGTATCGCCGTTTTTGAAAGAGTACAATGCACTTTAGGGTACACATCTAGATCACGATGTTTTTTTCACCGTAAGAGCTATGGTATACATTTTTGGAGATATTGCGTAGAGTAGGTAGAAAATAATACTCAGAGTGGACAGAATAATAATAATTTATTTACAAAAAATAAGCCTACTTATACGCGCGGTGCTAACTTAAATACTCGTGGCGTTGGGAATGCACGGGGACTCGTTCCTTTTCTGCGCTGTCGGAGGCTCTCCTCTCCGAGATGCCGCGGTGACGGTGGTGGTCGCTGCTGCTGCTTGCTTGAGCTTGCTGAACAGTTATTTTCGGAACTCCCTCTTTGTTTCCAGAAACAGCTCTTTTCAGGGCTATCTTTGCTGTTATCTCAAGCATAACTTGCAACCGCGATGTGTTCAATAAAATCAATACTTGCTGTTGTTATTGGTTGAGTATTGCTTGCTGGTACGGTTAGATTGAAGAGAGCTGCTTATGATAAGGTTCTTGAACGTTTTGTGGTAAGTAGAATGTGTGGTAGTAAGTTGCCACACATTGTACTTAAATTCCAAAGAACTCATTGGTATGTCTGCGCTAGGATCCAAACACGCATCTTTTGTGTGAGAAGCGAGCGCTTACCCGACTGAGCTACCGCCGCTTCTTTTCAATTTTTTATAATTTTCGTAATGTATATCTACAAGGAAATCACAAATATGACACTTTGTATTGACAAAATACAAATTACTGACAGATTGCGAAAGAGAGAGGGATAGTTTTATCCAAAGACGTGAGATAGAAGACAATGTTTTTTTACGGCAATAGAAACTTGGTCCCTTTCAGCCTGGAACGGGACATAGATTCACAGAGTGAAAAAAGAAACGTCAGGTTAGCTAACTCAGGGTTATTTTCCATTAGCGCAATCAAAAGTCCGGGTTAAAATTTTACAAAGTTAACCCTGAGTTAGTTATCTCTGAGTTTATATTTTTAACCCTGTGATCCACGCAAGTGGGCCTTATTGGATCAAAGTATATCATTGGAATCGCATTTGGTCCTTGCCAAATATCTTACCGTTAATAAAAATTGGATACCTTTAATAATCTTTCATGCACTGCACATGTCCTAGAGCAAACTAATATTATTGAACTAAAGTAAACTAATTCTGGCTGAGGGTTTTTAATGATTTATTAAAGATTCGTTAGAGAGTTATTTCGTATTTATAGATTCACTAGCTGTTCCCGCGCGCTTCGCTTCGCCTTAAGAAGTTTTCCCGTGGGAATTCCGGGATAAAAAGTAGCCTATGTTCTTTCCCAGGGTCTAGACCGTATGTATACCAAATTTCATTCAAATCCGTTCAGTAGTTTTGGCGTGAAAGAGTAACAGACAGACAGACAGACACAGTTACTTTCGCATTTATAATATTAAGTTAGGATAGGATTATTCATTTTCAATATACCAGTAAGTATATGCTACTGAGTCAGTGTAAGAAATGAATTCTATTAAACATCCATCAGTCAGTCAAGCCAATTTGTTTTCTTCACAAGACCTTACGCGTTCGCGCCATTACCAATGTTACAGAGGTTATAACTTGGGAATTTGTAATACGCATTGAACGCCGCAACTCGTCAAGACAAATTTGTGCTCGGTTAAGAGTGAAATTGGAATTCGGAACAAGATTGGGGTTTTGGGAAGCATATTTTAAGTGGGTTCCGCTCATCTGGCATAATCTTTATTGACCAAAACTCATTTCGCATAACTCGTATGGTCTAAACTTTTTTGGCCGAACCATCACTTTGCCAAGACTTATGTGGCATAAGGCTCGTTTCGTCTAAAACTCTTTAGGCACAATCTTTAAACACCTAAGTTTCGTTTGCTCAAATTTATGTTCGTCTATACCTATGTATAATCTTGTTTCTCCTATTGTTATCTTAATAAATAATATATTAAGTATGTAGTTAATGTACAAATTGTGGTATTTTTCTCCTACATCCCGAAAATCACGATATTGTATGATCAAAAAATCGAAAGTTATCGACCAATATAATTATTACAAACCCCATGAGATCGAAACCTAAAAATAGGTGCGACGACGAGCAAAGCGAGGAGGAGCGTGTTAGGTGCACATGTTCATCAAAACCAAAGCGGAGCGCAGCGAAGCGGAGCGGAGCGCAGCGAAGCGGAGCGGAGCGTTTTCCAAACAGCGGAAACAATACAAGGCACCAGTTTGCGCTATGTAGGGAGACGCTCCGTCAAAGTTAAAGCCAAACAAATATTATTACTTTGTATAAACTAAAATATTATTACGCAGTACATCTACAGCTCTTATTGATGTTGTCGACAATATGCTTGCCAAACAAGAAAAAGGCATGGCTACTCTTCTAACTCTATTGGATTTTTCTCGTGCCTTTGACACCGTTAATGTCTCGCTGCTTCTTGCTAAACTATCATATTATGGTTGTGACTCTAAAGTAGTAAAATGGTTTTATAGCTATCTGGACCAACGTACACAAATAGTCAAGCTGAGGAGAAGTGATGGTACTACAAGCTTGTCAGCAAAGTATCCAGTGACCAGAGGTGTGCCACAAGGATCCATCTTAGGGCCACTTCTATTCGTTATATACATCAGTGATATCACTACTGAAATACAGCACTGTAATTACCATCTGTATGCTGACGACCTTCAGATTTACCTGGCGGGTAGCCCCTCTGACGTTGCAGAAACATGTTGTTTTATTAACCAGGATTTAGAGCGTATTGCAGTGTGGTCTAAGAAAAATTCACTTAAACTTAATCCTACTAAATCTAAATTTATGATAATTGGCTCTAGGCAACAAGTTTTAGCAACAAAAGCTAATAATCCCACAATAGTAATGGATGGAGGGTCTATTGAACAGGTTACTGAGGCGCGTAATCTTGGTCTGGTTTTTGACAGCGGTCTGACTTTTGAGAAACACGTTTTGGATGTGGTAAGAAACTGCTTTTTCAGACTTAGGGTTTTGTACAGAATAAGACCATACATAAATGAGGAACTGCGTATACAGCTTTGTGAGTCACTGGTCCTCTCTAAGCTGAACTATGCTGACACGGTTTATGGTCCCTGCCTACTTAAGAAAACTTTAAAATTGTTGCAACGAGTTCAGAACGCCTGCGCCCGCTTCTGTTTTTGTATTCGTCCACGTGCACATGTAACACCGTTCTTGAATAAATCAAATTTACTTAAGATAGCTGCTAGGCAGAGGTTGCATCTTGCTACAATGCTATTTGGTATTGTAAAGTATCAGACTCCGGATTACTTGTACAAAAAAATCGATTGGTCACGCAATCACCATTCTATCAATACTAGAGGTTCCAATTATCTGATGCTTACCCCCGCTCATAAGTCAGCTTCATACCGACGTAGTTTTAAATATTTAGCTTGCAAGATTTACAATAATCTTCCGCCACCAATCCGTGATCTCAAATCCGTCTCATCATTTAGGAGTCGGTATAAAATGTTTTTACTTAATAGGCAAAAACAAAATCAGTAATAAGCAGTTATATATATCACACACACACACACACGCACGCAGACATACACACAAACACACACACACACACACACACACACACACATACACACACACACACATACACACACACACACACACACACACACACACACACACACACATTTCATTATACATTACATATTTCTATCTTTCAGCTGGCCTTACAACTATCCATAAATAACAGAGTACTAACAAGCATAGTTATTTACATGGGTACATATGAGTAAGCATTTGTTTATGCACTGTTATATACTATATACCATTTATTTCACAGTTTAACAGACACATTTATTCTTTCTTCCTATATATTTTTTACAACGTATTTAAAGATCAGTTAAAATTAATAAAATGTTATATGCTAATTATGGAGCATGCACTTAGAATAGACCTACTTGTAATATATGTATACGCCACATAGGTACCCTTTAAGAACTGGTTCTGGCAGAATTATCAGCGCTATATATATATACACACTTATATATGTAGCACATGCTGAGTCTGAACCATTTCGCTATCACTGTGCACGACATGGAGATTGGCAACCATAAAATATTGTTTATTTATTTAATGTATAAGCTGTGTACCTACCTAATTTGTATTGTTATGTGATTTTCCATGTTGTGTATTCTTGAAGGCGAATAAACTATTTCTTTCTTTCTTTCTTTCTTTCTTTCTTTCTTTAAACCTATGCCATAGCATTATTAGGCTATTCAAGATTTGGTCATACCATTATTAGGCTAAACAATGTTATGCGAAATAACTTTTTACTAAACGAGATTTATGCCATACGATTTTCGGCGTAACGAGACTTTGACCAAACGTTACTATGCAATACGAGATTAGGCAAAAAAATCTTATGCCAAAAAAAGTAGAACCATTTTAAGTTCTTTGCGTAGATAGATAGGTATTGATTGAAAACGCATCTACACATTTGTGAGTAGTGACCACTGATCTAACTACGTAATCGTCCCAACCCTTCCTTCAATGGTAGGAGACCCGTGCCCCAGCAGTGGGGACGTGATGGGTCGGATGATATGAAATACCTCTAAGTACATGGTACTTTCATTTCTCAAATTTAATGCACCTACATCTATTAATTGCTAGTTGAATATATAAAATAATATCAAATAAGGCTACAGCGTGTACTAAACTTACAATTCAATGTGTAAATTCGTTTAATTATTGCCTACGAATACAGAACAGGTAGACTATTTCTAAAATACTCAGCACGGAGGCACCGAAAAATACACCGCCCACCCCACCGATGTCAACTGAAACAAAAATATCATTTTGTTAATATTATTTTTAATCATTTAAATATTTTCTTAAATTTCGTATAAGTAGGTACTTTGTTTTGTTACATTTGCTTATTGAACCTAAATGGATGGAAATTGACTCCTGAAATACAGTTTTATTACTTGTTTACAGGCGCGGATCCACCCATATGGGCAAGATGGGCATGCCCATCACCTAAATGATTTCAATATAATGATTTGTCACTTTCGTAAGGCTGTTTTTACCATTATGTTGTTGATGATGATTTCGGATTATGCTAAATACTTTTTTTCCACCTCAAAAGCCCTTCGGATAGTTGTTAAAGAATAGGTACTAAAACCATAAATTTTAAAATTTTCGGTCATGCCAAGAGTCTGAAATTCGGCTCAAAGCAAATGTGACTATTTACATAAACAACGAGATTAGGTTAATACAAATACTTTTTATGGTACCTACAGTTATTATAAAAACGTGATGATCAATCTATATTATATTATTATCAAATGTTTTTAAAATCTGTTTCTAAAATGTTCTTAAATGGGTAATTCGGTGTCGATGTTTTGTAAGTTGTGTAACTTTTTCATTGCTCGTGATTGTGAATATCTAATGAAATGACAAGAGTTATGTGTATTAATACTCTTGATAGTGTTCTTGAGATTCAGCTGTTTAAAGTTGTAGGGTAATTAACTATTTATAATTAAGGTATAGGATCCTTTACATATTAGAATTTCAATTATTCAATTTTAAATGACCGCGCGTTGAGTTATGGCTGAGGCAAAATTTGAATTAAGTATACCTACTACTATGAGAAGGATCCCAAACAACATACCTAATTATCAAAAATGCAGCGATAAGTACCGCAATTATTGCCATTTAGATATACTTACTTACTGCACTTGTCTTAAGTTAGTTACTAACTATTCCCACTTGCTACGCTTTGCCTTAAAAAATATTCCCGTGGGAATTCTCTAATAAAAAGTAACCTGTATTTAAGTTCAGGGTGTCATTTATCTACATTCGTTTTCTCAACGATTTTAACAACGATTGATCCAGAGGGCTTTTGAGGAGGAAAAATTTAATTTAGCATTACATAATAATACATATAAATGATCACACCTAGGGAATGCAATCTCGATTCCGCGAGATCGAGATTTCACCGAGATCTCGAATAATTTTCTGAGATTCAACCTCAAAGGCCATCAATCTCGAATTTTGACATCTCGTCGAGAACGCGACAAAATGAACCGAGATTTCGAGATCTCGAGATTTTCAGACTGGGTGTGTGGGCGCGTGAAGGGCATACAAAACATGTTATGTGTCACTGAAGTCTGGATTACATATTTTTTGCCTATTTTCCCAAAATTGTTGATTAATAAAAAACATATATTTTTTAATAATATAAAAGAAGAAACTGACTGATTGGGCATCAACGCACAGCCCAAACGGCTCAAGCTACAATCATGAAACTTGGCACGTAGGTTCCTTAGATATTGTAGGTGAGCACTAACAAAGTATTTTCAGAAACTCCACCCTGAAGGGGTAAAATATGGGATGAAAGTTTGCATGAAAGACCTTCAGTTTCAAAGTAGGATCTTCAAATTTTGGATTTAGGCTGCAGATTGAAAAATAATGTACACGTGTCTCGGCGATTCTTATGATTCCACTCCCATAAGGGTAAAAAATAGTAAAAATGGAGATGAGTTGTGGGAAAAAAACTGACTGGGTGGACAGCTAAACCTAGAGACTTGAAATTTACCCCAAATTTCATCGCGAGCAAAGCTAGTTTTTAATAATTCCCGAATCACACCTATTTTGGCGAAATTAAATACTGGCTATTACAATATCAGAAAAGAGGTTATCCGTCAGAGGACTAAGGTTACCGACATAGCTGTAAAAATATGCAAGCTGTCATATCTGCCGAAGAACCGATAACCGTTGGGGTAGACGAGTAATCGGGTGGAGACCACGAACAGGCAAACGCAGTGTGGGACGCCCTCCTGCCCGCTGGACTGACGACCTTAGGCGGGTGGCCGGTAGTGGTTGGCCTATGTCCAGCAGTGGATGATTATTGGCTGATAATGATGATGATGTTTACAATTTACAGATTTTTTTTGACAAAGATAGCAACTTTAGTATATCTGTTAAATCTTGAATAATCTCGATTTCGACATCAAGATCTCAACCCGGATCTCGACGAGATCTCAAACTGGCCAATCTTGATTCAGAAAAAAGACTTGAGGTCTGAAATGGTTAATATCGGTCGGAGAATGCATTTTCTAATCAAAACCAACATAGGTACAAAAAGATCTGCTATTAGTACCTATATACCTCAAGGCGAGGCAAAACCACCTTTTTTTGACTTGCCCATCACCTATTTTGAGGTCTGGATCCGCGCCTGCTTGTTTAGGATTCAGTGCTTACTTACACTGTAACAATTTTATAGCAAATGAATACTTTAAATCCTTAAATACTTCTTCAAACAATTCTTCTGTAGCCATACCCTGTTGAAACGGGTTATTTTATATACTTACGTAAATTATGAAAATATGTTCATATTGATTTCAGATAGCACCTAATGGTTCGTATTGGTTACCCATCCATCATCTTCATGTCATTTTTTGCGTGAATTTGTGATACGATCAAACGGTAGCTCAAGTTTCAGTAACACATTTTCAGATTTCTAAATATAATAATTTTGTAGATTATTACATGGGTTTGATATTCATCAATGTCTCAATGCATTAAGTTCTTAGACTTAGGGCATACAACCTCAACTAAATACTAAGTATTTAATTATATTATGAACTTTACAGTGTCCTAGACTAGACAACGTTTTGGACTTAAAGTTCATGGAAACCTATTTCGCTTATATCTAGCAACACTTAGTGCTTCGCCTAGAGAATCTAATTTATCCAAAGAGTTCAGAGGAACTTGGAATAGACTGTATTTTATAAAGTTAATGGCGAAAGTTGGTGCTGGGCGTGATTCAATTCCGGTTCAAATATTTCCACTTCCGTTTACGCCTGTGGGCGGTCGCTTCTGTGAGATGGCGAAAGAAAAAATAGAGCCTAATACAGTTTGATGTTCGGTCTTAGTAATTTCCGCTTCTTCTTCTTGGCTTATTACAGAAACACGTGAACGCTATAGGATGAAGACAAAATATCACGTGAAAGTGAAAGCGTATTACACAACAATTTACAAGTAATCGTAGGATTATAAAGAGTATACCAGTTAGTGGATCGTTACATGATGATGATACCATAAAAGCTAGACTTACCCACAAAACTGAGCATATCTCTGATGGCGTGTCTCCGGACCCTCAGAGTAGGAAGTTCAGCGAGGAGGACCTTGTTCATAGATGGAAGATTCTCTTTCGGCCCGCGGCTAATGGAAACAAACATTATTGTTAATAACCTACATACAGTAAAAGAATTATGAATGAGTATGATAATATAGAGATTTTAATACATATATCACGACCAAGTGTAGACAGACGAAGCTTTGGATACCATCCAGGTTCTTTGAACGCTCTTGGACAGGTAGGAAGAGTGTTGTGGCGCTTTTTACTAAGTACATATTTTAATAGCAGTTACGACTACTGGTCGATAATAATTATGAATACCATAAGTACCTTCTTGTATGTGTAGTCACAAGAATATGTGGTAATCATAAATATCTAATACAATACGAGTATAACAAGATATTAATACGTTCATACCCATAATCTCGTAACCGGCGAAATGAAATTGCGCGGTCGCTCATGAGAATTTTATTAGATTCGGTTGTCTCTTCAACTTTATGTCTTGTTTACCTCTTATAAGATTATATAAGTATTTCACTTTCTCTTATGTTTTCTTTATGTTTAATCCTTAATTGCCCAAATATAAAAAGAATATAAGTAAACACAAGGACCATTTTCTATCATCCAATCTACAGGAGGTATAGAAAAACCAGTATACTTCAGTACTTATATTTAATTTTATTACTAGAACGTTTTATTTTATTCTATTACAATTATTTAAAGATTGGGGTATTTTATTGGAATCCTTTTCTAGATACAAATATGTTATGCATACTTACTTGTAGAACCTGTGCATGACTTTGTAAGTAACTTCGTCACACGCCATTGGGCAGAAACAAGTGAAGTTCGTTGAATCTAAGAAAACATATTACTATGCTAATACAGGTAATTTATAAAATACTTATGTACTTATATTATATTTCACACATATTTAGTAAGTGTATTTACCTAAATGATTCTTCTTTATCGTAAGGCATGCAAGCCCATCGACATCACAAGTTCTCACACCAACTGAAAGAGATATTCATATATTATTATATTAATTCCTTACTTACATCAAAATCAGAGGGAAGGCTGAATTTGTTATGTTTAAACGTTTTTTTTTATTTTGAGAGGACGAGCCACAAACTTTCTAAACTACATTCCATTTTAACTTATTATAAGAAAACTTTCAATTGCTAACATAACCAAAATTTAATAGCCCACTAGACCCATAACTCACCCATCTTCGGCTCAAAATGATGTGTACAATTACACAGCTGCACTTGCGCCATGGCCCGGCAGTACCAGATGCAGGCGTCGTACTTGTATCTGTGGAAAGGCCAGTATTCGGCCGCCGGGGGCACCTCCCAGCTCATGAAGCAGCCGCGCAGCTCCGGCGGAATCGCTTGGACGGATATGTCGCTTACTGTTGACTCTGCCTATGGAATTAAAATCCATTTAAGTATAACAAAAATCACAACTTAGAACAATACAATTACAGTTTATTTGCACCAAGAACAAAAAATACAAAAACAAAAAATAAAAATATAACAGTACAAAAAGGCGGCCTTATTGATTACAGCAATCTCGACTTAAAGTAATGCCCAATTAAAGTATGGCTTGCAGCGGCAGCGGCAGCGCTGTGGTTGAGCAATACTCAATCATTTATTGTATCCATAAGTTTTACAGTTGAGCAGGGGTTGATTTCAAGCAAATACATAGGTACATAAGTAATTATAGAAAGAGGGCTATGGACTATAAGTACTCACTTTCAAGACTAGAGTGACATTGGCGTCCAGTGGAACGGAGTACATTTCAGAGTATGTAGTAACCACATCACTAGGAGAATGGGCCCTCATCTGTTGAATAACATTAGTGGGTGAATATCTAGTCGGCATATCATCTTCTCAGGTATCATAACGGCTAAAAAGGAGTACACACACAAGACGTAAGTTATATTCCATCGCAGGACATGGAGCTTGTAGGAGGTCTATTCTCATTATCTCTAAGGTGTGCTGCGGTGGGGATATCACACAACACAAACATTTAACACCCAATGCCAGAGTCTCTAACCACTGCCACATCCAATCGTTAAAAACTTAGTAAGTATAGGTAACTATATACCAGGATGGCTTGAGTAGCTGAAAACTGCAGAGTTTTCAAGCCGGTGTGTCGGTTGAGCTTGATGACGTCGAGGGCGCCGCGCGCGAGCCGCGAGTTGAACGCGAAGCACGTGCCGTACTCCGTCTCTACTGGCAGGAACCTGGAAACCATTATGGTAATAAGTAATAACATGCCCAGTTTTGGTAAGAACTAGGGGAATAAAATGATAAGTTTTTAGGACATAAGCAGGTAGGTAGTTAGGAAACAGTTAATCAAACAGATCAGATGGGCCATTAATACATTATTTTCAGTCCAGCTCTACATACATACACATACATGTACTATCATATCAATATGTTGCAATCTCTTGCCACCTGGTCGTGATGTCACCTATAAAAGGAGAGCCTTCGATACTGGATTACTGGATTCATTCGGCGTCGAGAATTTAGTTTGAGTTATACTTATCCTATTCCTTCCTTCTCACCTGTCACAGCACGGGAACGCCTCCTCCCCCCACCAGCACTGCGGCTCGAAGATCTCGTCACAAGTCATGCGGATGTCACTGACGGTGGCCTGGATGTCCCGGACGCAGGTCACGTTGTAGGTACACTTGGTGCACTGGGCGCAGAACCCGGACTGCCAGTAGCCGACGTCCTCGTAGAACTGCTTGAGCTGAGCGGTAATGTTCTTTCTGGAATTTGGGTAGAAGGATTGTTTGTGGTAAGGCATAATAAGAATTTGAAATGCAATATCAATATAAGTACCTAATATGTGCTTTGCAACAAGTGCTGTTTGTATTTTATGGTGAATCTGGACGTCTACGCATTAAGCGTCTTAGCAGGCTGTGGTAAGATACGAGTATGATAGTTAACGGTCTCTAAAAGCCATGGAGACCGACATTTTCTTTAGAAGCGATATACCAGGTTCTCAAAACACTAGATTCTGAATTCATGTAACAAGACTTTTTATGATGCACCGATAATTTTGACGTATGTGTTGAACAATAAATTTTTTGATTTTTTTTTTTAATTTTTTTTTGATAATCATTCTTCTCCCTATATCAAATGACATAGGTACGTCCAAATACTCTTAATTCATTGAAAAATCGCTTTACGCGATAATACCGCCATTTTTGTACATAATGTTTTAGTATTTAAGTTATGTAAGTTTATTTTATGTGTGTGTAACTACAAATAAAGAATATTCTAAGTATCTTTCTATCTATCACTTACTCAGCCAAATGCTTAATAATCCTGTTCTTGACATTCTTGTTGCTCTCGCAGACCGTGACGGCCGGGAAGGGCGTGTCCCAGTCCAGGTAGGTGGTCTCCACGGAGAAGGACACGGCGCCGGCGGAGAACATCGTCAGCACGGAGACCAGCACCATGGAGGCTCCGTAGCCGCAGAGGAGGAGCATTAGAAGCCAGAACAGCCTGAAGAATGAGGGGAGTTTGTGGGAGAAATTTAAAAACGAGATTATAATTATATGCTTGGCCCTACAGAGCACCTATCTCAGCTATTGCAACACCCAGGCTTGCTGCTTCAGTTGGCTCGAGAGCTGGGCTGGCTAAAGCTAAAAGTTCAACGTACTTCGCTACCTCTCAGTTTAGAATAGGAAGTAGTAAATGTGAACCTAAAGGTCTTAGCTCAAAGATGCTCAAGTTGATCTTGAACTGGTAACACTTCTTGGCGATTTTTGACCAATGGTTGAGGTAACTACGGATAGCATAAAAAACTGGCCTGTATTTTTTTGCAATATCAAATTTTAACGTACACCTTACCTAGTAACAAACGGGATGTATGTAGTGGAGAACACGTATCCGACTCCATGCAAGCAGCTCTTGTCGCCGAAATCGTTCAGTTTGTTTATGACTTTCTTACACAAATATCTCCAAATAGAATCAGACTCTACTTTAGCCATTTTGTATTACTTTAGCAACAACAACAAAAAAATGAGTATCAACTTAATGAAATTAAATAAATTTCCTTAAATAATATATTGAAGTATTTATGAAACTACTAATAAGTAAGCACATATTTTATGTGTTCGTACTTAATTATATAATAAAAAATGGTTTATACGTTTTTCTGGTATCTTTCTAGAGACTCTTAGTGATATAAGAGCAAACACAAATAATACTTTCATTAAAAAATCCACAATAAATAAAGATAAAAATTACTAAAATATTAGTGAATTGTAATTAAAGACTTTTAAGTCGCCATTATTTTACCATGCTTAATGCATAAACTGTGTTAAAATAAGTGAGATAATGGATATAATTATAGGTTCAATAATTATTTAATTATTGTGCATAACATTAACAATATCTCACGAACTGTTTATACAAATCACGTAATATAGGTAGGGATCAACCTGAACAAAATTTAGGTAGATCGTGGTAGTGGGTAACATGTAAGTGTGGTTGGTATTTAATTAAGTAGTAATTAGTCAATTACACATTATCTTAATACAATTTTTATCTGCCGTTGCTATGTCAGTGAAATTTGAAATATCATTTTTAATGATAACGTTTATCTGAATCATACAGTAACACAATCAGCGTTCATATTGTTGTAAACAAGTCTTGTTCAATTATCAAGAATGTGTATGTGTGCGTGTTGCGTAGGCGCATAATTCCCAGTGTATTTTCGACTTCGTTATCGATCAGTAAGACGGCCAGCTGTTCTCTTTAAAAAAAAAACATACCGAGTTGACATTCAACTTGGGTGTTTAAAAACAAAAGAGTGTGTGATGAAATAAGTTTTCTGAGTTTTCTAGTGTTTGATATAAGTGGGTGTGTGTGAAAAAGAACTATGTATGCTATAAGGAGTGTGCGAGTGAGACAGCTAGCTAAATGGAAGGAGTACCACTCTGGACTGGGTGTGTTCGGACATCGGCCTCAGACGACTGTTGACAGTGGTAAGGCCATTACGATGTTAGTAGGCCAATGGACTGTACTTAGTTTAAATGAAAGCATAAATGAAGAGTCCAAAAATGCTAACTTTGCAAAGGGTGATGGGAAGTTTCAATACACAGGGACTTTTCATTTAAAATTTTAATTTCTATTGGTCGTTAGCTGTATTGACCCACTGACGGAATTTCTCTCGGCACCGGAAATAATAAACAACCAATGTTTCAAAATGCCATTCGAACTCGACTTTCAATTTGAAACTTTAATTGAAACACTGAAATCCGATATTTTAAATTCGTAATAGAACCTCAAATTGCCAAGTTCTTGTAGCTAAAATTTACTTTGTTGAGGTTCATGTTTAGTTCTACAGGATCGATCTACGTGAATATAATTTTAAATTCAATCAACCAACGTATCTCTGATACGTTCGGGGCACTCTGTGTAGGCAGCGACTGAAACTAATCTGAAAGAAATCCTTTTATCACCGACAAACGGTAGGCTTTGCGTTTGTCACCGAAAGAAGTTTCTACAGTAAAGAAGTTTATACCTAATGAAAATGATAATAATGTATAATAAAATTGGTATAACGTATTTAATAAAGTAAGTTAAATCGGAATCGGTTCCTTCTTATAGGTACAGGTGTAAAAGGTTTCAGTTAAAATAATTTCAAAGATAGGTACGTTTAGATAGGTAGGTACTTCTAGTTCAGTGACTGGTTCACGGGCAAGATCAGATTGTTATCGTATGATCTTTCCAGGCGAATATCCTTCAGTTGAATTAATAGTTTTTCCAGTCTGCTGCGTTTGAACGCCGAAACCAAAGCTTTCTTTTTTGCCAGATATTAAAAATACAAGTTACGAATACGATGCGTATTCAACCATTACTTTTATACTTAACTAACTTTAACTTACTTAAAAAAAGCAGTTCACGTGGCCATCAACCAATATTGCTCCTGAAAGCATTTAAAGGGATGTTTGACACAGTCCAAGAAGTGAAAGCATTGATACACAAATACTTGTATACCTATATGATTCTAAAGGCCATTCGAACACCGATCCTTTCATTTTAACATCTTATCAAACGTTTATCTCCAGATACCCCCAGAGACGTGCTATCGCTACGCAACGAGCACAGCCGCGCGCAGCGACTAGTCGAGGCGTACCGCACTCACGGACACAAGCGAGCCACCATCGACAATGTGGACTACAGACAAGGAAGCAGGCGAGTGTTCAGTGGGTTTAACGTCACAGCACACATAAACGTAACGTAAACGGATGGTGACCGTATCACCTTTCACCCGAGCTTGTCCCAAGAGAATACTGAACGGCTCGAGTTGATACGATTACGATCCCTTTTCGAGTTGATATTGTGTGCTGTGACCTTAATACTAAAGGTACAAAATTATTAGCAAAAGCATCTCTACAGTTATTTTGTCCTTAGTCTCCCTAATCCAGATCTATCTAAGGCAAGCAAGGTCAGGACCAGCATCATGAATTCACGATACGCATGCCTGATAGTGGTCCCATATTTTATCATTAGTTAAGATTATCCCCAAGCAAAAATAAGGGTACCTGTAACCGTTATTTATTTAGGACCGCATGTCTATTTATAAACACTGTACTAGTATCGAGCTGGACTGGATTATCTGGATATACTTATGTAGATAATAATGAATAATGTGCTTCGAATTCGTAATTAACAGTACAAACAGTTATTTTGTGTTGTATTGTGTGACAAACTAAATTCAGAAAAGCAATTAAATTATAAAGCGACGGCTTTGATTCCTATTGTCGAAAATGATGACACAAAGAGGAAAGGAAGGCTGTTTTATAGGAGGGTAGTGATTTTCCTTTGTCATCCATCAGAACAAAGGTCTGTAGGAAAGTTATTTTTTTATTGGACGGTTTTAGGGCACTTCTTATTGTTACTCGCGTAAGAAGTGACAAAAATAACGAGGCGTTAAACTTATATATCACTTGACTTATCCATTACAAATACGAGAAGGTACCGTATACAATAGTATACATAGGGGAAATATATTTTCACAATGTTTTTCGCTACACTTCTTATGGTAAGGTAGAAAATAAAACATTGCAGTGATAAATTTTAGATTAGTACTGATTGAATTAATGTCTTGGAACCTGTGTCGTGTATGTTGTGATTTAGGTCTGAATAAATTAAAATGAAATTAATTTAAACTTGAATATTAACGACTTTTTCACCTTTCAGAGAAGTGAAAGAGCTGGAAACATCCAGGTATGGCCTATCTCCACAAGACGTTGTGGACTTAGGCCTGCTCTACGGCCGGAGCGGGAAGGAACCTGTGCAAAATTTAGTCCAAGAGCTAGAAGACATATACTGTGGCCCGATCTCATATGAATATAGCTATTTAGAAGTAAGTTTCAGTTTATATACACCCTTATTATTAAGTAATTACTTAGCCTTTTTCCTGCGAGCCTCGAGTTAAAAGGTCCTGTAAGAATTAAAGATAAAAGCTTTGCTGCTGACACACAGAGAGTAGACATTTTAAATCCATTAGTAACTTCATGTAACAAACCAAAAATCATAAAAAAATATTTTTCATGCAATCAGTATAAAAAATCAATTTACATATAGTATTTGCTGGCACAAACATTAAAGTACATTAAGTACTATCTACAATATGTTATGGTACGGAACACTTGGTGCGTGAGTCCGACTCGCACTTGGCCGGTCTTTTTATAATCCCTCTATGCCTAACTCCTAACCTAACCTAACCCTATGCTTACACCAGTAAATGTCTGTACAACCACATCCTACAGCACTAATTCCACAACCATTTCTAGACTGAAGCAGAACGAGAATGGTTCGCGCGTCGCGTAGAAACCACATCCGAGTCGGACAAATTAGACAAAGACCGGAAAATACAAATAGCCAAGGAGTTGTTGCACTCACAGACGTGGGACAAGTTCCTGGCCACCAAGTTCCCCACGGTCAAGAGATACTGTGGGGAGGGGGCCGAGTCTCTGCTGACGTTCTTTTCCTCTCTGTTCCGGCTTTCTACGGAAGGTAAGTGTTTTCTCATTACATTAGCGAACAGTGAAAAAGTTACACTTACAATATGTCGACATTAAATGAGACTTTTTTTTAATTAGTAATAGTCTGATGAGTTCTGATGCTCTGTTATACTATGGATCTTGTTATCTGAAAATAAATGTATTATTATTATTATTATACTATATGTAGTGCAATATTGCATACGGCGTCATTAAACTTGCATTTTCCGTTTAGGAGTAATTTGGTGCTAGTGTCCGTGGTACTTTTCCATTGCTTGCGAGTGTATTTATATACTGTAGGTACCTAATATAAAAAAATATGATTTCCCGAAAATAACATAAAAAAACTGTTACCAACTTCTTTTATAGAAATAACATAAGAAACTAAAGTCCTAACGTTACAATTTAAGGATATTGGGCACCGGCAACTTTCCGTTTTCATCGCCGAAGTGTCGGAAAACTCCTGAATTACGAAGTTATCGAGTAAATTTCATTAGCAAACCATCGGGGGCCCCCCCCCCCCCCCCGGTTCACGCGTCACTTTGTTTCATTAGCTAACAGTTGACGCTCATTTAAAATATAGAGTTCATTAATTTAGTTAATGTTTATGCAGGAATAGGAAATAATACTTGCTGCTAGGATAGGCACAGATTTAATTTGGTTTGTTGATGGTTGGTTGAAACGTTTGTTGATGTGGACAAAACGTATACTTACAACCCCCTCCTCAGATTAGATTACCTTATGTAAGTTATCACTATCTTACTTAGGTTAGGTGAAAAACCTACTCAGCCCTACAGTTATTTCCATAAACTAATTCACCGTCACCTTCCAGACTCAGTGGAACACCTGGTGGTAGGGATGGCGCACCGTGGCAAGCTGAACGCGCTCACCGGGGTGCTGCAGTGCCGCCCCGCCAGGATCTTCCACAAGTTCAGCGGCAACCCTGAGTTCCCCGAGGAGGCTAATTCTACGTGCGACATCTCTACTCACTTTAGTAAGTCTTATGGAGAGTTGCAGAAACGAACTAAAGCTAATGTCGTCATTATCCATATAATGTCAAAGCAAAGCAGCAATAGATTTAAATCCGACATTGCAGAGCTTAAAGTTGCTTTGTACAACTCAGCGTTAAAGAAGTTTATCATTTTTTTAGTTTGTGAAATCCACATGGTTGCGAGAGGGGATTTTAAAAACTGAGAGTTAACTTATAACTATTTTTCTCTGCATCATTAGGTTTTATACATTTCGCAAACTTTTAAAAACTTTATTCAATGCCTCATACTTAAAGCTTTCAAGCTCTTGGGCTCAACGATTTCAGTCTTCCAAGAAAGTAAATATTCAACTCGTTGCTAACTAGTGTTTAAAAGAAACTGAAATTTGACAGATTTTGTAGCGTTTGACAGCGCTAAACATCTGTTAATTATACAGTCTAAGTTTTTGTGGTAAGGCCCAATGTGTTTTGTGATTCTCGTTAACATTAACTTTATTTCCATGGAAAATGAAGCTCGAGAAAAATTTTCTGCCTTGGTAGATATCAGGTAGATACCACACATATAGATATAACTACAGTTGGCTGCAAAGAAACCTGACCCATCAGTGGCAATGTCACTCTAAGAGGGGTTAGGTGTCTGTGCAGGCCACTGTACATATTCATGTGAATATTCATTACCTACGTGTCTATAAATCGTGGCAAGCGTGCGGACTAAAAGCTTTTGTCTGTTCTGGCGTGAAGCATATATTTTACATGAGTGATTTTAAAAATACGAGTATGCACGGAAAAACGAAACCATTTCGATTGATTGAAGTAAAAGTATATACAGAATAAACCTATGTACAGATTTTATTTAGGTACTTATTATTTAATATGCTGGTCTTTACTCTAAGAAAAAAGAGATAGTACCTATGTCATATGCATATCACTTCTTTACACCTATATCTATAAGTACCTAAAAGAAGTGTATATACACTCGCGAGCAACCAAATCGACTCAAGCCTTGACGGCGCAAACATACATTAATACAAGTAAAATTATGAATAGAAATAATAAAAATGATATGTCATTTAAAAGCTTAAGATGTCAGCTTTAATTTGATATCATTATTATTGAAATCCATTCATCATTTTTGAAATAAATGATGTCTGAACGCAATTGTAGGAAAAACGGGAATTTAGGAAAAAAGGGTATGGGTATCGTATTATACAAATTAAACAAAAAATGTTAAGATAAAAATTTATTTATTTAAATCAATACTTTGTATTGCCCCCTCTTGCCCTAATTACAGCCTGCAGCCTGTTTCTCATAGACCTTATCAACTTTTTGACAGTTTCCTGAGGAATGCCGTCCCACTCCTCTAATAAAGCTGTCTTCAGCTCGTCCACGCTTGCAGGGACTGGATTCCTGGCCCGAACTCTTCTTTTGAGCTCGTCCCATAAGTGTTCGATGGGATTCAGGTCAGGACTGAGCGCAGGCCAGTCCATCGTGCGCAATTCCTTCTCTCTCAGAAACTGCCGACTGACTCGTGCCGTGTGGCAGCGGGCATTGTCGTGCATTAGCACGAAGTCTTCACCGACAAATTCTGCATAGGGCACAACATGACCGAGTAGAATGTCGGTGATGTACCGATCAGCTGTTAACCCGCCTCCTCGGCCGCCTCCAGGCACGAAAACAAGTGCGGTTTTTCCCTCTAGAGAAATACCAGCCCACATCATGCAGGAACCGCCGCCATATGCTACTGTTTCAGCGAAACAACATTGGGCAAATCGTTCCCCCGGACGCCGGTAGACCCGGCCTCTCCTGTCACTGCCATGCAGACACACTCTGCACTCATCAGTAAACAGGACCGACCGCCATTGCGCAATGCTCCAATCGAGATGCTCTCGAGCAAACTGAAGACGCGCTTGTCGGTGGCCTGCAGTCAATTTGGGGCCTGATGCAGGTCTTTTTGGTGTCAAGTTGGCTTCCTTCAAGCGTCTTCTCACTGTCCACTCGCTGACAGCCACTTGTCGTACACGTCTCAGTTCTTGCTGCACATCAACGCCCGTAAGGTGTCGATTGCGCAGCGAGGTTGAGACAATGAAGCGGTCGTCTCTCTCTGAAGTGCAGCGGTGGCGGCCCGTTCTTGGTCTTCGATTGAAGGCACCAGTCTCTTGGAACCGTCTGTATACTCGGGATACAGCAGACTGGCTCAAGTGGAGCTGGGCAGCGACTGCTCGCTGACTTAACCCTTGTTGCAGCAAGGCAACAACTTGAGCAGCTTCTTCTGGTGTGGTATCCATGGGTTTGCGAAAACAAGGAATACAATGCAACGAGATGTGTACCGGTCAACTTGCAACAAGCGACTGATAAGGTACACCGGATGTGGAAAGGTTTTATAGCGGGATCAGGTAGCGCAAGGCGTGGATTCCTAATGAGGTAATTAACACTGACGGGCAATTAAAATGCGTCATTAAATCTGCGCTTAGTTTTTTTTTATGGTATTGATCTTAATTGAAAGCCTAATTCTTCAGCTTTCGAATGACATATCACTTTTATATTTACCATTTATCGTTTTAGGAAAATCAATGTATATGTGCGCCGTGAAGGCTTGAGTCGATTTGGTTGCTCGCGAGTGTAGTACGTTTTAAAAATAATGTATTTTCCAAGTCACTTGCTTGACAAAGCCTGACGTAGTAGTACGAGTACTACTGGCGAGACACTGTAGTCACATCGTTACTGTGCCCTAGCTATCTCGGCATTTGTGTAGGTTCTTGACGGATTTGTACGAGGAAACCATTAGGGCACAGAAAGGAACACTTTAAAGAACGAAATTGACCGATTCTGAAGGAAAATACTACCATTCCTAGTAAATATTTGATATGTGCCATAAACTTCAGGTTTGTGGCGCTGCTTACGAGAGACCTATGTATGATGATGATAAGGAGATTTGCTTATTGATAATTTAATTAATAAAGTAATCTACGTACCTATTTGTTTTGTTTATAAATTTGCACCTTTCAATACTGAGTCAACCACAAACATAAGATTGAGTGCGTAGATATTAGCAGGTACTGTGGAAATAGGCCCATCAACTCTACATTTTAACATATAATAATATTATTATAGCTAATAGGTACACTGCATTATTATTATGCCCGCGCCCTTACTTTTTCTGGCTTCAGAAAGAGCACGAAAATCAGGTCAAGATCTCCATATAGCTTGTAATTTTATATGGCCAAGTAAAGGGTTCTCTCTTTTCTCTTTTTACAAAACACAGCTTGTTTCCCTAATTATTTTTATGCGTTAAAAACATTAATTTCTCCCGCGCTTTGAATAATTTCAGCCCGGGCTAATGCGAAGCTTTGTGTAATTGTGTTTTTAAGTTATTTCGTTTTTAACTTTGTTTTTATTTAATTTTTCAGGTGTTTCGGAGGATATAAAAGTGAATAATAAAACTGTTCGTGTTTCCCTTTTAAATAATCCCTCGCACCTTGAAGTAAGTTTTTTTTTCGTATTACAGATATTTGGTATTAACGTTAATTTTGTTTTAGTCAGTGAGGGTTAACGTTAATAGTCTTAAACATACATACCTACTTACTTCCTTAATAATGAATACTTACCTATTTAATAATTTGCTTTGAATAAAATTAAATCGATAAGGATAGGTACTTATAAAACTATAGATTTTACCTATCTACAAAGATGAAGGTTAAATAGAGACAGTATGTTGAAATGTAGGTAAGAAAATCTTAATATTCTACTTACTTATTAAAAAAATGAATTTCAGGTCTCTTCCCCGGTATCCATGGGCAAGACCCGAGCGAAACAACTACAAATAAAAGAAGGTGATTACTCCCCAGACGGATCCTCCAGAATGGGCGACAAGATTGTTAATGTTCAGGTAATTTTTAAATTGCTTATCTCTCTTGTTTAATTAGATTTACCTATTAAAATAGAGCGGTGGTAGCTCTATCGGGTAAGCGGCCGCTTCTCACGCCAGAGATGCGGGTTCGAATCGCGGAGCTGACATGTACCAATGAGTTCTTTGAATTTAAGTACAATTTATACGATCGCTCTTACGGTGAAGGAAAACATCGAGACATATATAGATACATAGATATATACATACATATATACATACATAGACATATATATATACATATATACATACATACATATCTAGATTTAGCACATCTATAGATATTATGTGAACCCACCAACCCGCTGTGGACCAGCGCTGTGGGAAATGGTCCAAGCTTGGGAAGGCAGTTTAGACCTTGGGGATATGCACAAAGGTTCCACTCGAGAGAGTCAGGTGCATGTACTTACACCCCCACAGAGAATAGAATAGAATAGATGTGTTAAAACAGGTAATGAAAGAAAAAATATATATTATTGAACCGTGCAGTTCACGTAAACACGTTTAAGCTAAGTTAAGCTATTCTATTCTATTCTATTCTCTGTGGGGGTGTAAGTACCTGCACCTGGCTCTCTCGAGTGGAACCTTTGTGCATATCCCCAAGGTCTAAACTGCCTTTCTAAGCTTGGACCATTTCCCACCACGCTGGTCCACTGCGGGTTGGTGGGTTCACATATCTAGATGTGCTAAATCTAGATATGCAGGTTTCCTCACGATGTTTTCCTTCACCGTAAGAGCGATGGTATACATTGTACTTAAGTTAAAAGAACTCATTGGTACATGTCAGGGCCGGGATTCGAACCCGCATCTCTTGCGTGAGAAGCGGGCGCTTACCCGACTGAGCTACCACCGCTCTGTTAAGTTAAGCTAATTAATTTTAAAAACACATTCATAATTACGCACGACACGGGGTATTAAAATATAATCTTATTATTTTCCAATATTATATTAACTCTCCTATAACTTAGTTACATCTCCACGGAAAACCACAGCAACTAAGAACAAATGAGCAAACGTTAAATACAAAGCAACGTAGTTATTAACCAACCTAATTAAAAAGCTCTGCCACAAGCGGAAGTTCCTTCCATTATTCCTATTACAGCGGACTGTTCTAGTTTGTTACCTGTTGTGTGTTGTGTTACTTGCAGCAATAATTATTCCTGTGTTGGGTTGAGCTGGGATTTAGCCAAATAAATGGGAATGTTTATCAAGTCATGTTATAACTAAAGATTTGGTAAGCAGTGGCTATCGTTATATTTGATGTATCTACATCCAATCAACTAAGTTAAAAGAATAATGAATTTGACATCTTCGATAAAAGCACTGGTAAAATTAAAACATTCCTTAAGAAAGTCCTATAATATTGTATAATTTTTTTGTGTCTAATTTATAACTTTTAGTTCATATCAACTTTTAGTTTATATCAACATAGCATAAAGCTCTGCTTCTATTAATTTCGTAATATGTTTGTGTCTACACGCCTTTTGGGTTATATCTAGAAAAGTATTTAGAATTAAGTTACATATTTAAAATTGATGTTAACCTGTTGTGTAAATCTTAAAATAAAATACATTAAAATAAAGTTCTAACCTAGCTACTAATTGTTATAGCATAATTATATTATACGCAGTAAAAACTCATAAAACTGTATTTTTTTCTGTACTGAGGTTAAAAATATATCAAGCGGTAAACATTTATAGACTCCCTGAACATCAATTCAGTTACGAGTAAAGTCATTTCCCGCTAAGTCAGTAGATAACTAAGTTTACGCTGAGTCCGGTTCTATAATACTACGCATGGGACAAGTTGGCTTCTAGCTTAGCTAATAAAACGAAACTTTGGTTAGCTTTGCAACTTAGAACGACTTACTATCTACTCAGTAGCTAGGACATACCTAGTTACCTACTATGCAAATAAATAGTGTAATAGGAACTGTAGTTACAGGAAATAGAATAATGAAGCACAACAATGCATTATTTGGAACAGAAACACCAAAGTATATTGGGGCAGCAATTATTCTTTGCAATTTTTTACACACCGACGTAGTACCATAGAATAACAAGTACTTATTCTATGGTAGTATGTACCTATGTCTTATTATTTTTCATTTAGGGCTACCTTAAATGCCGTTACCTTTTGCATAGTTAGCGTTGTTAGACTAAGGCTAAGAAGAAGAGGAATACTTATACATTTAACATACAATTCAAGACGACAAGAAATTTAAGTTCATGCCATTTGCACAAAACTTTAGTTCAACCTAAGCACTACTGCAGTCGAAACTATTATAATGATGTAGTTCGGAATGACGCAGCAGATATAAATCTAGACTATGCAACTCGTCTCGTTATAACTTAGTCATTCGTAGGTAAGTATTCGGAAAGTACACTAACGGGCAATGAAAAAGTTCCAGCTAGAAAAGCACCAAAAACCATGTGGAAAAAGCTAGATTATTGATGCCGTCTGCACTATTGAACTACATTTAAAAGCTCACCAGAATATCACCAACTAAAAACAAAAACATTTTGTTCCAATTTCCTATAAAAAGTTTTTAAAAAATTTGGATATAAGGTAACGGGTCCATATTCCGAGGTAAATAACAACATTTGAAAGTAAGTAAGAAAAATAAGCATTTGTAACCATCAATATTGATGTGAAATATTGTCTTCTGTAAGAATATACGTTAAATTTTATATTTCTTAACACAGATTCATTGATAACACATTAATTATACTTAAAAAAATATAATTTATTACACATGTCGATTTGCCCTTATACCGAGGTAGGATTATGGTTTCTTCCATATACCGAGGTAGCCTGTTCCATATTCCGAGTTAGTCCTGTCAGTGGCTCCATGAGTGTGGCCATGAACATAAGGAAATTACAATCTAAAATATCGATATACTTTTTTAACCCTAAAGTACTCCAAATAAATTTAATTATTCTAAATAGTAGTTGAAAATAATGAAAAGAATTAAATACTCTCCATTTATATTGGTTTTCGTGATAATTTCTATTATTTATGTAACATTTTCATAATTCATTATTGCAACTGGTAACATTGGCTAGAAAAAATATTCATAATGCTTCTATGATGTTCTATGGACTTTTCCAAGCGATTAAAAAAAAATAGAGTAGAGATGGGGTAAATTGATGAAATAGTGACAGTAATCGAATATAATCGATTATTGAACTCGAATGATTTAAACATTTTTTACTATAGTTTTTATCTAAGTAAGGTCTAAAATTTTTCCACGATATTTTATGTTCTTACTTAAATGTTTAAAAGTTGATGATACGTAATAAAAGTAGATGTGTAAGGGATGAGGAAAAGTATCGAATACTTACAAAAGCCAAATACCTTATCAGTACTAATTTCCGATGAGTACCTAATGTATTTACCATAAACGAATATGATTATAATAAAAGTATCTACCCAGGAATCGATCCAGCATCGATTATTTTTTCATTCAAGCATAGGTCGGAAGCAAGGAACATTGCACTAGGTACATCTCTATGGCGCATGCGCGCTGGACTGGAGGCGCGCCGGCGCCATGTTCAATTTTCCGCCGAAAAGTTTGCCGCTATTCTTTGAAAGTATTTTTGTTAAGTCTTTACATTAGAAAACAAACATCTTTTATTAAATTATTATGTTTGTATTTGCAATATGCAATTGGAAAATCGATAAGGTAAGCTTGTGTGCGAATTATTTTAGGAAATTACGTAAAATGGAAATATTTTTATGTTTTTATCAGTAATTTGGCATCAGTTTAGTTACTAACCTAGGTTTTTGTTCTAGCGTTTTCGTTTCTAAACTCACTAAGTTTTGTGAAAATGGGTACCAACTTATAAGGATAAGCTTAATTCTGTCAACTATCCATACAATTTACCTACTTACTTTATTTTTCAGTGACAACAACAAGAAAATGAAAAAATCAACCAGACCCCTAAACCAAACATGAAATGCAGTATACAGGACATTCATTTATCTGGGAATTCTGGGATAACAATATTACAACGGCCATCAGACCTCGAAGTAGAAGGATAATGGAAATAAAATACAGAAATGAAATTAGGCAATTGTGTATATAAGTGTTATAAAAACTCCACGGTCGTGTGTGTTATTTTATTCACCCAAATAAAGTTTTACGTCTACAAATTTCTTTCTTTCTTCTTTTATAAAGAGTAATAAGTAGGTAGTATCTAGTAGTAGTTTCGTAAAGTCAGGCATATCTATCCACACCCCTTTTATATTTAGGAAGAAAGTCGCTAATTCATCTTGATTTTATGGTTTGATGACGGCATCGGATGACAATGACACTGCGAAGGTGTGATGTAGTCATATTCCGATTTCCGAGGTACCTATGTAAAATGTCATACTCCATATTAGGGGTTCAGCAAGTATTTTAATAATCCATATTCCGAGTTATCAAATTATCGATTTAGAAACAACATAGATTTGTTACTCAAATCATACATAAAATATTGGTAAAATTATGTATCACTTACGTTAATAGCGATGAAATAACACTGTTTTTTATCATTTCAAATATACATACTAAGTTAAGGTTTTCTATGTAACCATGATTTTTGGGTCAACAATTATCGTGTCATATTAAGATTCCTAGAGGATATTTTGTACCGCCGAATTAGGTTATAAGCTTGTCACGTTCATCATCATTATTATTATGTAATCAAGCATATACTTCAAATGTTATTATTTGTAAAGTTATAAGCTAAAAATCATGACATAGTATTTTTCCTTATACCGAGGGTAACTCGGAGTTAGGAACAACGTATAAAAATCAGGCCCTTATACCGAGGTATTTTGTTTTTGAGTTTAAAGGGATTAAATTACTTTAAAAAGAGTTAAAATTTAAATTTAATGTAAGTATAAGAATATAATAAACTAAATATAAACTATTTACAAAGTTGAACGTCGTATAAATATTAAAAAACACAATTATTAAATATGGCTGGCCTTACGTAAGCCGGGTCGCGTTTGTATGAAAAACATGGCGGCGTCGCCCTCACGGCACATTACATGAGTTTTTAGTAATTTTAGGCAATTTTAAACATATTTACTACATCAAGTTGTTTCAGTTAAAGATAATGAACGATTAAATGTAATTTTAGAGTATCCAAACCTATTAAAATGAGTAATAATCATGAAAATAAATATAACTCGAAATAAGGACGCCATTTTGAATACCGCGATATATGGACCCGTTACCTTATGTGTCGAATCTTTGTAAGTGGAACAGTTTCTTTGCTCGTGAGTGTATACATATAATAACGCCAATACCAATGCTACAGTATATTTTTATATTAATTGATGAATACATTAAGTACTTATATATTACCTTCTTACTGTATTGTATTATGTCAAATTTAGTTCAAGCTCAACAACCGAATTGAGACCTACGTTTACGTATAAAATCCAAAAAGATTGTGCAATATGCGTGAAAATTTTGCAGAATTGCAGCCCCAGAATAATATGTTATTGTCGCGAAACACTGTAGTTTCGGGTATTTTTCAGTCTGACTGCAGGCTAACAGAAACAATGCAAGTTTAATTTGTTCGTTTTTTTTTTTTTTTTTATTATTAAAATAAAATATTAAGTACTTACTATTTAACTAAACTATCTATATATTTTACAAATAAAAATGATAATAATATAAAATACTTATAACTGGCCTGGAAATATTCTACCCTTAATAAACAGGAGTTTATTAAAGGTAGAATATTTCTTTTAGTTCGCTGCCGTCGCCCGGGATGGTTCCGAGGAGGCTGGCAGCGTTCCCTCTCTGTATAGCCAGGCTGATGCGCTGGCTGAGATAGCTGCCAGCCCTCTGGTCCCTTGATGTTTGTTCGTTGTTGTTTCATTGTGTTGTTGCGATAGTTTATTTTTTAGCATGCCGTTTCTGTTTTGAATGTATGTCATATGAGTACCAGATACAACGTTTATTTTAACACTTGTTACTCTAATTGCCGTTATCTTAATTCCCTATGGTTGTCGTATACGTATGAGCGTATACTGTGTATAAAATGTATAAATTTAATGTGTCTGTAGTAAATACAAGACCTACATAAGATAATCCAATTTATACCTATAAATATAAGAGTTGCGAATACTAACTCAAAAAACTGGCAAAAGAAATTTTATTTTCAACATTTTTTTATAACAAGTATCTAATTATAGAGGAGCAATGGGGTAGATGAGTTTTCCAGTGGAGACCACGCACAGGCAAACGCAGCGTAGGACGCCCTCCAGCCCGCTGGACTGACGACCTTATAGGCGGGTAGCCGGTAGTGGCTGGATGAGGAAGGCCGAGGAAAGTATGTAGTGGCGCTCCTTGGGAGAGGCTTATGTCCAGCAGTGGATGATTATTGGTTGATGATATAAAATATAAATATAAAATATAAACACTCACACCTTGTACTAATGTACTTAGGGGGGTAGGCAGAGGTGCGTTGCTGCACCCACTTTTCGCCAGTGTTATGTTAGTCCCAATGTAATAGGGGGCGGGCCTATTGCCATTTTACGGGCACATCCAAGACCCGAGAACAAATATATGTGTTTAAACAAATATCTGCCCCAGCCGGGAATCGAACCCGGGACCTTCGGCTCAGAAGTCAGGGTCACTATCCACTACGCCATCCGGTCGCCTAATATGGCTGATGATGATCTAATTATATGGCTTTGAATAAATAACATAAAATAACCCTATTTCGTCTAGATCCACGGCGACGCGGCGTTCACGGGGCAGGGCGTGAACCAGGAGACGCTGATGCTGACGCAGGCGCCGCACTTCCACGTCGGCGGCTCACTGCACGTCGTCGTTAACAACCAGGTAAAAAGCGGCACCGTAGCGAAGGCGGTAATGAAACTGCTTCCGAAGCTTGGGGCCGCGGGTTCGAATCCCGCCCAGGGCAAACATCTGTGTGAGGAGTATTTGTGTTTGTCTTGTATCTGGTTGTCGTTATGTGTCTATCTATATATTTGTGTAGAAATATCAGCTGACCGACACCCAAATCACAGGTTCTGTGTTTGTTCTCGGTCTAGTTTGGTGTCCGATGGTAGTTTGTGAGATGTCCCACTTATTTATTATTTATTAAATAGCGATGAATTATAGCTCATCAAGATCAGCCATCTGCATGGGAGTAGATCTACTTAATAGAAAAATCATTATAAAAAAATATGAAAACAAACTCGGTACAAGACCCATGTACTTAAAAATATCTGTCCTTAATCAAATATTCAGCTCAGCTGGAGATCGAACCCGGGACCTTCGGCATAGGGTCACTAACCACTACACCATGCAGTCGTCATAGAATGCTACCCTTGCTTGCCCAAAGGTGGGGTTCACGCTGCCGGGGCACCGCGGCCGCTCGTCGCGCTACGTCACGGACCTGGCCAAGGTCATCGCCGCGCCCGTCATACACGTCAACGGAGACCATCCGGAGGTGAGCACCTGATGACAAAATTTTGAACAGGTCACTATAACCTTGCATCCATTGAAGTAACACGGTGCCAAATTTCGTATCGACCCTCTAGAAAAGAGCTTATAATCTTCAAACGGCTGAACCGATATGGCCATGAAAAATGGCTAAGTACACTCGGGGTAACATATTTTATCACCCTAAAAAACGAAAATCGGTTTAGTTGTTTGGGTTCTACGCTGCCACAGACAGATACACGCATACACAGATACAAGGACACGGATAGACAGCCAGACAGGCATGTTAAACTTATAACACTCCTCATAAAATTTTCGAGTGTTCGAGAAGTTCACTTATAAAACCTCACCTTGTGAAATATAGTTTTTTTTATAAAAATACTAGAAGAACTCGCATTGGATCATTCTGATATTCGGGTGTTCCCCACAGTGATACTAGGATTTGACTGAGAAAGGTTCTTTATAGTCTTATCTCGACCCTAACAGACCCCGATTTAGAAGATTTCAGCGTGTCTTATGATATGATATTATAGCTATGGGTTTGGCTACGACTATTTCCTATAATACTGTAATATGATGATTTTAATCGTAACTTTAACTAAAGATGTTTCCATGCATCGTATTCTTATCCTTATGTTTTAATATCACCTACTGAAACACAACAAGTTCTTAATTAATTAACATCCATTTAATTGAATGGTAAAATTCTCGTAATGAAAGTCAATACGGAGGCAATCATTATCACAAATTGGATTGGGGGTAATTAGTTCGACACACTTGTGAAGTACCTACCTATATACCTACAAGTACATAATATACACGAGTTCAATCAGTGAAGGGAGCGAGATAATCAAAGGAACCTATTTAGTTGAGCCCAATGAGAAATCGCTAAAGTGCTATATTATTAATCTTCGCGTTGAATGGTGTTATAATGAATAATAGAGGAACAATGTTCTAAGACAGTATTCTATTTAAATTGCTCGTTATATTGAATATTATTATATTCTATATATAATAACAACCACCGCACAAAGCCTATTTACATATGTTATGGGTCTTATGGTATAACGCGGTATCTGTATTTAATTTATAGGTTTCTCAGAATGCATTTATATGCTCTGAAACAAGACAAAATTCATTTTCTCATTCAATAGAACCTTTCAGGCATTTGTATTTATCAGTGCATTTCTATGTAGTGTACTTAACTTGAATCCTGCTTATTTATTTCCAACAAAATATACTTTTCCACGAAGTTGTGAATTGAATAGTCACATAAATTTACGTCAATAGCATAGCATGAAGTAAAAAATGTACCCAATCATGAACTCATACAACGACCATTCAGCTAATAATGTACCGAATTCTTCCGATTCTACACTCAAGTTCTGCTTTTTGACGTTCTCAGCCTGTAGGTACATTGTGCAACGGTCAGTGCGTATAATTATAAGATCTTGAAAAGAGAAAAATATGTATTCGGTGTCCAGCATCACAGCACTGTATACGTAATTATAGGAGAAATTGCTTAAAAAACATTAACTATTAGTAATACTTTACAATCCCCCACAGCTAGTGGCCAAGGCGACGAGCATAGCGTTCGAGTACCAGCGCTTGTTCCGCAAGGACGTGTTCATAGACTACAACTGCTTCCGGCGCTGGGGACACAACGAGCTGGACGACCCCACCTTCACCAACCCGCTGCTGTACCGGATGATACACGCGAGGCCGTGAGTAGCAGTAGCCTAGTACGAACAGTAGTAGCAGTAGCCTAGTAGTAGGGAAGAAAGGATAAAATATAATAAATACATATTTTCATATAGAAGACACAAGATGATACCTCTTATAATTATTATTTGATTCAGTGTCTGTGTAGAATGTGAACCCCGAAACCTTGACTGAAAATTATAAGTTTTATGAAAGTTTGATTCATTTATCTTTAACGCCGTAGCTCATCAGGTACATCCTAACTTATATTATAAATGCGAAAGTAACTGTGTCTGTCTGTCTGTTACTCTTTCACGCCAAAACTACTGAACGGATTTAAATGAAAGGTATACATATGGTCTAGACCCTGAGAAAGAACATAGGTTACTTTTTAGCCCGGAATTCCCACGGGAAAACTTTTTGAGGCGAAGCGAAGCTCGCGGGAACAGCTACTTTATAATAATTTGCTAATAATATTATCATTAGTAACTTTAACATATTCCAATTTCGTTGAAGGCATAACATAAAAGGGTTAAATTTCGTAGAACATTAAAGCTTCTGAGAAACTTAAAAGTTGTGAAGCTTGGTTTCATAATATCGGATCAGGCTAAATCCGTTAATATAATGCTATTACTTATCACAATTTCTAACAAACTTCATAGTTCATATAAGATATTGATAAAATTTCACTCTGTACAAAACAAGTTCATTTCTCTCCAAGAATATCGCTTTTCATTTCAATAACGACAAAATATTTCCCATTTGAAAGTAAACGCTCTCTCTAGAGTTTGCTATTTGTATTCTCAAGTCGCATACAGTAAGTGAACTCTTTATCTGAAAGTTTGCCAGCTTATTGTCGATTCTTGGACTTCTATATTGAAAATCTTATTTTATATTCTAACTTTGAAACGCTTTTAAAATATTCATATCTTGGCTGAAAAATCTGAATCAGACTTGCAAAATAAATTTATTTTGTAGATTGCGACGCTATATTTATCATAATGTATGTAGGTATACATATAGGTACATACATATGTAACGTCCTTACTAGTAGCATTATTTGCCACTCGCTTCTACATTCGGGACATTATTAATTAACAAAATACATAGATTCTCTCTTCGGGGATTACAGTCGTGAGCATAATAATAATTATGTATATGCATATGGATAATACTCGTAATATGTACAGTAAAGGGTAGAAAGACCTGACCCCTCTCAGAAACATTGTTACTATGGTACGGTCAGGTTTCTCTGCACCTGACCGTACTATACGAGTATACACTACTTACAGATCCATACCAGACCTGTACGCTGAAAAACTGAAAGCCGAGAATGTTTTATCCGAAGACAACGTCTCCAATATTTGTAAAGAGTACTCACAGTATCTTCAATCGGAGTTCGATGCAGTGAAGTCTTACCAACCAGAGGTGAGTTCCTGTTTCCAAGGATGATTATGTATAATTCGGTTTGCAGATAGTGTTTAATGTTCTATCAAATCCATTGGTAAATATGAGCAAACCCTGTTTCTGAGTATGGTGTACGACAAACTACGACCAACATTCATGCTGCCTAATAATTGTAGAAGTCAGCCTCTGCCACTACAACTTTGTGACGGTATTTGGGAGAAGCCTATACAATATGTCCAGCAGTAGTGGGTGAGTGCGGGCTGATGATGATCATGTTGACTATCTAAATCTCTATCAGCCAGACGAGACACAGATAATAAGCGAATCACTTCGGGCTAACGATCTCGATTGTGATTACACTTCAAGCTAATTCTACTTATTACGTATAAAACGAAGACTAAAGATAGACCTGAGTTAAACCCGGCTGTAGACTGATTTGTAGAAAATCTCTGGACTAAACCAGAACTACCTTTAGTCTAAGTTTTATAATGAGAGGAAATATATTTAACAGGCATCATACTACCAAGAGCAATGGTCGAAGATGGGTCCCGCCCCGCACGCAGTGGAGACCTGGGACACGGGGGTGGACACTGGCCTTCTCAAAATGGTCGGGTTAAAGTCTGTCACTGTTCCAGACGACTTTGTAAGTTATTCTTTGCTTATTTAATACCTACTGTGGAATTTCATGGGCGTTGTAATCGAATTCATCGTGTCTTTCTCCACTCTCCTTTGGCATTATTTTCTTGGTTGTGTTTTTAATGCTTATTACGTTAAGTTTTTTTTTTATTCAAAAGCATTATTTATATTTGTTTTACTGATCAATACATATTACGTTATATCCGCTGATCTTCATGAGCCACGACAGCATTTATACTCAAATATAAGTGGATTTTATTCCGCTACTCCATTATTCATCGCGAGGCCGAAGTTTTTAACGTTTTATGTAGAAATTGAGGTTTCCGTGACAATCTGTATAAATTACCAAGTTTTTATGTAGTTTATACTTATCCTACCAGGTTTTGGAGACCTTTTTGAAACAAGAAATATTATTTATATTGGAATAATGATTTATTCATAAGTTACGTCTACTTTTGTTATACATATACTCAGTATTGATGACATAGGAAATGAGCATCATTTTAGTAAATAATATTTATATTTCAGAACATTCATCCACATTTGGCCAAAACACACGTGAAGAACCGTCTGACTAAAATATCAGAAGAAAAGGATTTAGACTGGGCCACGGCTGAAGCTTTGGCTTTCGGTAAATATTCTTTTTACCATATTATCGTACAGACATTACTTAATAATAAATTAAAGAGCATTCTCATTGTCTTATATTACTTAAAAATAATGAAGTACCTATATCGATTGGTAAGTATTATAAAATATAAATCATAAAAATAATACCTACCTACTCATTTCATTTTTATTTTACACAAGGTAATAAATGGAACGTCGTAGCATGGTCGTAGCAATCTCGTAGCCTCGTTGCACAACGTAGCTATGTAGCGGAAATATTTTTTTTCGTTAGTCTTTTATTTCGTCTATGTTTATTTCAATAGAAAATTCATTAACAGCTACGAAGAAGTTTTTCATCAAGAAGCGATGATACCTTTATACATTTATGTTTATTATAATTATGTTTGAACGCCACTGTTGCTCTATCTATAGGCCGCAAAGCCAGAAGTACTTGTAAATACGAGTATATCATTACCGCTTCAATTACAAAAACGTGATTAATTCTCGTTAACATAACAACCTGCAAACATATTAAATATCCATACAGCAAATACCCAATCAATCATATACCTTATTATTATTATCTACTATTGGCTTATAATTTATAATAATTTAGATACCTAATAAAATAAATATAAATGTAGGTACTTATAGTCACAGGTAATTACTTATTTGATCCAGTCCATGGCTCACTGTCAATATCCTGAATCCACCGACCGACAAAATTGCCTCCGTTTAATCTTCATTTGAGGAAATTTCGATATCAAATAATGACTTATTGAATTAAATTTCGTTTGAATTTGAAATTAAATACACTTTTCCTATAAAACATCAGTTGCATAAAACCCTTTTCGAAGTTATTAGTTTTATTATAAAGGGTGGAATTTTATCAGTGGGCTTTTCGTACGTAAGAAATAGGGGTTCCCAGATAAACACTTTACACTCTGTACCTACGTGTGCATATGCTTTTTAGGATCTAATCCTGGCCGGGACATATAGGTATTCTATTCTATTCTCTGTGGGGGTGTTAGTATCTGCACCTGGCTCTCTCGAATGGAACCTTTGTGCATATTCCCAAGGTCTAAACTGCCTTCCTAAGCTTGGACCATTTCCCACCACGCTGGTCCACTGCGGGTTGGTGGGTCCACATATCTAGATGTGCTAAATCTAGATATGCAGGTTTCCTCACCATGTTTTCCTTCACCGTAAGAGCGATGGTATACATTGTACTTAAATTCAGAAAAGAACTCATTGGTCAATGTCCGCGCCGGGATTCGAACTCGCATCTCTGGCGTGAGAAGCGGGCGCTTACCCGACTGAGCTACCACCGCTCATGTAACTATCGGCTGGAATTAGAACCTGGGACCTTCAAATAGAGTATTAACCGCTACGCCATGCAATTGAGAGCTACTGAATTAAAAATACAATACATTTGTCAGGGACTCCTTCCACTAAAACGGAGGCAAACACTAGGCCAGCTTTAATGTTTCATACTGACACATTCAGAAGTATGTATACTGCATTAATTCTTACTTGGCACAAAAGTTAAAAAATCTTAGTGTGTCTTTGTATTAAAAAACTTTAATTTTTTTTAAGTTTAGGTTTTAAACTAAAACATAGGAACCAATTTATACATACTTTCTACACACTTTCTCCACAACGCCCAAGATTAACTGGAAGAGAATGCTTTTAGCATTAAGTTCAGACGAACTTAATACTTGACTATAAATCAATTTGTACATGTCCATGTACAAATTGATTTATAGTCAAATATTAAGTCGTATAGATAGTCGTATATTAGTCATATAGTCGATAGATAGTCGTATATTAGTCATATAGTAGTAATTGGTTATAGTAGAGTGTAGTAGATTAATATTTCGATTAAAAAGATACACAAAGATTAATTGATTACCTCTTGTGCCCACCAACCTGTAAAACCTATGTTTCACAAATAAAATTATTCTATTTCTATTTCTATGTGCCAGGTAAGAATTAAGAAAAGCAGTAAAGACAGTAGTTGCTGTCCTATTTTATCTGCTCTCCATATTTCATATCCCCCTTTTTCCTCCCAGGTTCCCTACTCATGGAGGGTCACCACGTGCGGCTCAGCGGCGAGGACGTCGGTCGCGGCACGTTCTCCCACCGTCATGCCGCCCTGGTGGACCAGCAGACGGAGCGGGTGGTGGTGCCGCTCAACCATGTGCATGAGGAGCAGAAGGGCAGGTTGGAGGTTAGTTGGAGATTGATCTCGATTGTGAAGGCACAGATTGATAAACCCTAAATTTTTTTAAAAAATAAGAGCGTTTTCATAAATAATGATGTCGATTCTGAAGGCAAAAATTTTAAATTTAGTCCTGTCAAAAACTTAATTTCTTTGTTTAAAATTCGACTCTATGATTGTTTCCGTAAATGTCATTTTATGCTAGCAATTTTTTTTAGTTTGTCAGCGTTAAAATTAGAATTTCTGCCTTCAGAATCAACATCAATGTAAATGTAACTGGCAAAATTTATAGTTTGACATGGCTATAATTAATATTTGTGCCTTCAGAATCGAAGTCATTGTATAGGTATATGTAAGGTTAGGGAGGGTTTATAACTGTGTAAGCTCATTAACATCAGAATAATACAAGTCCCCTATTTGGGCCGAAATTCACACAGTAATACGTTATAAGGAAAAAGCTAATTGACTATAAATCTTCTTCCGCATTGTCAACATGAATAAGTTATGTTTGTCAGAGAAAAACAGTCTTTTTACTTTAACACTTTATTGTACTTTTTATTTACGGTTACTGTTTCTTTTATTATCCACTAAAAAGGTCAAACGTTAAGTAACCAAACAGAGATTTCCCCAGGTACAGACAAAGCAAATGGAGGAATAGGACAGAAGGAGGCTAATCCTAACAGATGAATGTATATTAAGACCGGATTATCGCTTAGAAAAACAGTACTTAGTTCGGATTAGTAATGTTGTTGCCGTTGCCCTGGTTATGTTTTGTAAGTTAGAACATTGAACGTAGGTATATTTATGTTACTTATATAGGTAAAGCATGATTATCATGGTGGAGTAAAGTGGCCATTGATATACTATCTGGGGGCACGGCAGTGCCCCCACCAAGTCGAGCAAAAAAGCGGCACGGCCGTACCATCCTTTTCTCGATTACATAGACGGGAATTTTACGGGAAGTGGTCGATCCGAAGGCGTTTGAAAAACATCGTTTTTTGGAGAGTGATTAATTTGTTTTGAGCATATACTTAGGACTGTAGCTAAAGTTATTTTATGAAATTTAACATTTCTGTAGACATATCGTATTGTACAGGCGATGTAGAGTACATTAAAATGATACCTACGCAAAAAAATATATCTTCCCTATCTATTCACCCCACAGGTGGCTACCTCCATCCTGTCCGAGGAGGCGGTCCTCGGGTTCGAGTACGGCATGGCGTACGACAACCCCGACAGCCTCTGCCTCTGGGAGGCGCAGTTCGGAGACTTCTACAACGGCGCGCAGATCATTGTGGACACTTATATTGCTTCTGGCGAAGGTTTGTTATTTGAGTTGTTGTTACAGTTATACCTACAGGGTGTTGCAAAAATTGGCTTTCGGCTTGTTCAACATCGTGTTTACGGGGGTGGGTGTTTTATTTAATAATAAACAAAGATTATGCTAGTGAGTACGTGATTATGACACTGCTGCAAAAATATTTGTTTTATAAGTATCTAGTTAGAATAGAAACGGGTTTAAAAGTTATGTAAAATAATAAAAGACGGTAAAAAAATTGCCACTTCAAAAAGGCAAAACTCTTAAATTTGGAAGGTAATTAAACTCATTAACACTTTTTTGTTGTAAAGGAATAAAAAATATCTAAAACTGAACAATGCCGCATATTTCCGAAAAAGAAAATTACAGATTACGCTTCAGTGCCCTGAAACAAAGCGCCCATTTAGCGTAATGAAAATGCCGTGACTCCATTCGTCTCGTAATGAACGAAATAGCACGACTTCATCTTTCACAGTTTCATTAAGTAATTCTAAGAAACATTCACCTTTCATCCACTCATGTACATACTTATCTAATTTATGTTCATTATTACGACTCAGTACTCAGTACACGATTTGCTTAGCATTGAAAAGATGACATAAGTATGATTGGGTTCAAAGTAAATCTTTCATTAATTTGTAAGGGCAATTTATGGCTTAAATCGAGATTTAACACTAAATCTAGATTTAATAAGTTTATGCAAGTCGCCCTAAATGTAGATAGAATCTTTAAAATTCAGTAAACGTATAATTATACTCTTAGTTTATGAGTGTATAAATATCGTAGATTTCAATAGTATTGGTAAAAACTACTTTTACATAAACGAATCCCGAATTCACTTAGCTTTTTAACGATAGAGTTAGAGCTTTTATCGCCCTAATCCTAATAGATAAAAGCTCTGATAACTGAATTTTGGAGTAACATGTCATTATTTCTACCGTATTAAATTTATTCGAGTTTACGTTAGCAATTTACATTTCCATTAACCATGTTTTCTACTATTATATCCTCTCCCAAGAGTCCCAATTGAGGCTTAAAATACAATACAATCCTTGAATGTGCCAGCTTTTGTCAAAAACCCTTCCTTTTGTGTTGCTTCTTGTTTTAAACCCGTTTTCGTTTTCGAAAAAAGGCGGAGGTTCTCAATTCATTTATTTATATACCTAATTTATTTATTTATTTATTTATTTATTTATTAACAAACATATTGGTACATATAATTAACAGTATACAACACCACATAAGCCTTCAAAGGTTTGTGTGTGATGCGATTTTAATCTACCATACAAGTTATTTTTAAGTAATGATTAACGTAGTCATACAATATAAGTAGGTATAAGCCATATAAGCAAAAATATTCTAGCACCTTAACATACGATCACAAAAAAATACAGCGAGCGAGACCGTGCCGGCCGGCAGATAACACTATTCATTTCTTCATAGCTCTTGATGGAATAGTAATAAGAGTGGTTTTTAATTACACTTGCAGGACGGGCGATCACACTTAAGAAACTACCGACATTGTAAAATTTATCACATTGACGACATGTACAGGGTGCTAATTATTTTCTAATGATTGTAGGAAAAACTCTTTTAACTTTATTTTTATATTTAAGGGAGTAATATACAGGGTGTTGCAAAATTGGTATACTAAGCCGAAACCTACATGTGCAGCATGGTATATCTAAGCCCGAAACTGAAATCAGAATTTGGAAATTCGCGAAAAAAATAATTAATTTTCCATAGTAAAAAGTCACGTGACCAACAAAGTTTCTATGAAAAATGTTTTTTTTTTTCGTGAATTTTTAAATTCTGATTTCAGTTTCTGGCTTAGATATACCATGCTGCACATGTAGGTTTCGGCTTAGTATACCCTTTTTGCAACACCCTGTATAATTTATGTGTATTTTTTTCACCATCCCTACCCTTTCTCCCCAGCCAAATGGGTCCGCAGCAACGGCCTAGTCCTGCTGCTCCCGCACGGCTACGACGGCGCGGGGCCCGAGCACTCGTCGTGCCGGCTGGAGCGCTTCCTGCAGCTCTCCGACAGCCGCGAGGCCGCGCCCGACTGCGAGCGCGTGTGCCTCCACGTGGTGCACCCCACCACGCCCGCGCAGTACTTCCATGTGCTGCGGAGACAGGTCAGGCTCTTACTTACTGAAAATGCGAGACCTTATGGCCATAACTCGACAGGCACAGGCAGTCTGACATCAGGGATCCATGGAATAGTGGATCTAGCCGCTGAAGCTTATGTGGTGACAGGTCAGACCCCTTACTTACTGAAGATACGAGTTTTTATGGCCATAACTCAACTGCCGATATACCGTTAGTCAGACATCAGTCTGACATCAGGGATCCATGGAGCAGTGGATCTAGCCCTAGCCGCTGAAGCGGAGACAAGTCAGTTGTAACGAGTACCCTGGTTGAAACTGGATATAGGTCATCCCAAGGAATGTCACAACTACGGTCACCATATTCATTTACATGCGTTCTTGTGTCGAGGTGATGGCGCGTGAAGTCGCTTGTAAGTCTTGTCACGACTCCAATGTTTAACACACAAAAAGTTATAATAATATTCAGGACAGTTTATTTATTTATTTATTTATTTTATTTATTTTATTTTAGGAAAACTTACAGCGCAATTTGAAAGTATAACAATAGAATGAGCAGTAAAAGGCCTTTTACAAGTTTCCACTGATAGAAATAACTTAATAATATTTACGCTAATACAAAGTAGCAAACTAAATTAGGTACATTAACATATTATCTACGCCTAATCAACGAACTAAACTGTATATATGTAAAGCTACAAAGATGTTTAATAACAATTACACTGAAAATATATAGTACATAAACTCTTAGACATCAAAAAAGGTACAACTTAGAATATTTCTCGCCTTATTAATGCTTGTATTAAATATATCAATGTCCAAATTATTCGATACGTGGTTAAAGTTGTTGCAAGCACGCCATAGATACGAATTCTGTCGGTAATTGGTAGACACCGTGGTGTTACTGAAAGTCGGATTGAAGCGACGGGAACGATTCGGAACATAAAATTTTAATTTTTCCAATAATTGAGGACAATCAATTTGGCTGGTGGCAATTCTTAGGAGGAATAATAAATCGCAAATTTCACGCCTGTTTATTAATGGTAGAATGTGAAACTGGCGGCAACCTTCCTTATAGTTTTGTAAGGGATACCTAACACGATAACTTAAGTACCTCATGAACCTTTTTTGTATACGTTCGATGCGATCAATGTATACCGAATATCTAGGGTTCCACACCTGTGATGCATACTCTAAGTTACTTCTGACATAGGTGCAGTTGATGATGATGATGTCCTCCTCATCGTGATCCGATGACGGCGACCTCAGGGGCTAGTAGGACTTCTTCGGCGGTGGGCGCGAAACCCCGTGACTCGCGAAACCCAGCTTCGTGGCAAAGGTCCGGTTACAAGCATTGCAGAATAGTTCGCCACGGCCGTTGTAGGTGTAGTTGTAAGTGGGCTTCGGACGAGTCTTGCGCTGCAGGCGGTTGGAATCAAGAGTTTCTAGTCGGGCTTTTTCGAACTCATTTACTCTGGAGTGGACTGTGGAGCGCCATTCGTTGCGATTGTGGGCTGCTTTTTCCCAGCTGTCAGGTGGAATGCCAGAAGCAGTTATATGCCTTTTCAGAACATCCTTGTATCGCAAGTGCTGTCCGCCAACTGTTCGCGCACCTTTTGAGAGCTGGGAGTAGAAGACGGCTTTTGGTAGTCGATCGTCCTCCATACGTACCACATGACCACACCACCTTAGCTGCGCTTTCATGAGCATGGCTTCCATACCCTGCATTTGTGCACGCCTTAGCACTTCCGTGTTTGTCACTCGGTCTTCCCAGTTTATCCTCAAGATAGTACGCAGGCACTTCATGTGGAAGATGTCAAGCTGCTTTATATTTCTTCTATAGAGGCACCAGGTTTCGGAGGCATACAGCAAAATGGGAAGGACCGTCGCCTTGTATACAGCCAACTCAGGCTTTAGAAAGACTCAGGACAGTTACACAAATGGCGTTATACATATTTGAGATAACTTCTAAGTTTCTGACAGGTTTTACATGATGTTTTCCTTCAAATAAAATTCAGTTAATTTCATTAATGCAGGCCATGTTGGTATACCGTATAGCAGGGAATAAAAACTGGGGCTGGCATGTGTTAGGTGCGGTATATGGCACCCTAACCTTTTATAGCTTTACAACGACATCAGTGTTCACCGTAACATAAAATCAAATTGGCTTATACCTGGATCTTTTATTCGACGGAATTCTGACAGTTATCTACTTTTGACATGTCAGAGATCACAAACCTTTTTTGGCTGAGCCCTTTTTTCAATACGAGTCTGGAAGGCCACTACCAAAATCAAACGAACGAACGAACAAGAGCTCGGCTCTATCTCGTTGTATTAAGCGTGCCGATTGCGTGACAATTCTTGTTCGTTCGTTCGTCGATTTAGAGAGTGACCCCCCTGAACATCTAAGTCTAAACTACTCTATACATTTTATTTGTTAGTGAATGTACCTATCCATTTTATTGAGTGTTTTTTGTTAATTTTATTTATAAATTTTTTGTATTGCATTGCGTGTAAGAATTACCATTATATTTATATTGTATTTGGAATTAAGTACCGTAATTGTAAATGTTAATTAAGATTTAAAATGTAATTTAATGAATGATGAGGGTACCTATAATTGATATGCATGTATAGACTTAAGTATATTTGTAAATGTTAATAAGATGATTTTATGTGCATGTTGTTGGTACTCCAAAGTAAATAAATAAATAAATAAATAAATAAGTGCGGCGCTCCAAATTAAAAGGGGATATACCTACGGTGAGTAATAATTACGTCCCTTTACATCACAGAAATAATATACTTAATTAAAGTATAAATTAATAAATAAAGAAAAAATATAATTGATTATTAAAATATCTAATCGATCATTAAATAATAATAAGAGCGGTGGTAGCTCTGTCGGGTAAGCGCCCGCTTCTCACGCAAGAGATGCGGGTTCGAATCCCGGCGCTGACATGTACCAATGAGTTCTTTTAACTTAAGTACAATGTATACCATCGCTCTTACGGTGAAGGAAAACATCGTGAGGAAACCTGCATATCTAGATTTAGCACATCTAGATATGTGAACCCACCAACCCGCAGTGGACCAGCGTGGTGGGAAATGGTCCAAGCTTAGGAAGGCAGTTTAGACCTTGGGGATATGCACAAAGGTTCCACTCGAGAGAGCCAGGTGCAGGTACTTACATCCCCAAAGAGAATAGAATAGAATATCTAATCATTATTAATACTAACCGATCATGATGATACTTAGACTGCTCAATGTAAGCCATTAAAAAAAATTAATAGTGGCAATTGGTTCAATCGTTTCGGAGATATGCGTGGACAAACATTATAAACATACATACATGTGGGACCAGGCGGTGGAAATGAGAACCAAGCTGATTTAATCACTGAATCTCGTTTATTTTAGGTAAAACATCTTTTAAAATAATTATTTATATTTGAGCACAACTACATTTTGCTAATCCTCCATTCATCCCGTCAAACTTCCTTTCATAGATAATCGATGCTTTCTTCCTTTCTTCACACACTCTGTTCATCCAAATAATAATAAATGATAATGCTCCATTACTACAACTCGGCCATCCTGCTTACATGCTGCCCTCAGCATGTGCATTTAAAACAACTTAAATGATAAACCCCTTAACTTATAAACATAAACAAATACGGCATTACACCTCAACTAATAATAATAAACAAATACGGCATTACAACTTAAAACACACACATTCGTCATCATTCGTTCATCATCACTTTTATCTTTCTTTCTCCCAATATCACTTCCTTTCTTTTCTTCCTTCTTATCTTCTTTCTTATCATCTTATGTTCCTTCTTTCTTTTCATCTTTTTAATCTCGTGTATCGCTTCTCTTCTTATCTTTCTTCTCACAAGTGTCACTCGCCTTCTTATCCTTCTTCGCCTCGGTACCACTTGATTTCTAAACTTTATCAACTTCCTTGTCTTTCTTCTTGTCATCGACACCAGCGGACTAGAATATGCTGAGTAACGTTCTTCAATGATACTCTCCCCCAACCATTCTACTACTTCTTCCTCCGCTAACTTCTGTTCCATCGATGATATACGCGTCAACCGCTGTGCTACAGGGATATCATAAATGAGATTGATCGTCATATCAATTGGTTCATCTCTCATTGTCTTCATTTCATCGTCGCTTTTTACAATATATACATCGTCTACAATAAGGTTAACGTCATTTCCGTTATCTATCAACATATTTACAGATTTTTCACAAATATCTATCTTTTCCTCCTTTTCATTCTGTAAACCTTGTTTGTTTACAACTTCTTGATAGTTGCTGTTTGACATTGTCATTTCTTGGCTGTCACTCAGTTCTTCTTCGCATGATTCGTGTCTATGGCTGTCATATTCTTCTTCTGGGTATTTATGCTCGTGCTTTTCTTTGCTATTTAATTCATCAGGAAATTCGTTTTGTAATGCGGCATTTAGTTCTTCAAATGTTTTGTACGTCTCCTCCGATCTCAGCCACAACTCAGCCGTACCAACGAGCGATTGTCGAGCGACAATGAGTTTCTGCCGGGCACTCCATCCGAATATCTCGGCATTATCTTCAATATCGGCGGCCCACTTCGCCGAAGAATATGTCTTATCTTCTCCACTGAATTTTGTAATTCCGCAGAATTTGTCGTTGGACACCATGCTACCAAGCATTGCGTTACTTCTTCCGTCGTTTCTTGTTTGCGTCGTCATTTTTCGTCTTCGTCTTCAAATATTTAGTGACCAATCACTTTTTCAACTTTATTTACGTCGTTTTCTTCTTAAATGGCCGTCGTCGTCCTGTGTGCTCATCATCATCACGCGTCGTTTTTTGGCATTTCCACGCTCGATCCCGGACGAGCCCCCAAAATTGTGGGACCAGGCGGTGGAAATGAAAACCAAAAGTATTTAAACACTGAATCTCGTTTATTTTAGGTAAAACATCTTTTAAAATAATTATTTATATTTGAGCACAACTACATTTTGCTAATCCTCCATTCATCCCGTCAAACTTCCTTTCATAGATAATCGATGCTTTCTTCCTTTCTTCACACACTCTGTTCATCCAAATAATAATAAATGATAATGCTCCATTCCTACATACATCTATAAAATTTTGCAAGTATATTTGTTTGTTGTGCAGTCCCAATAATCTTACATAAGTACATACAAGTATGTACCTACCGAATAAATAATCTTTTTTTGAAATCGATTAAAAAGGTTTACAATCCCTGAATTTAGTAGGAAGTGATGCCAGCTAAAGAATAAAATAAAGTAATTAATATGAATTCCATACTTTATCTGTCATTTTATTTTTGTATTGCCCAGAAATGGATCCAAATTTTTCCTTTTTTCGGTTAAGAGCTTTTTAAGTAGCATCACTTTTGAAATGTCAGAATTCCGTCGAATAAAAGATCCAGGTTTAGAATAATACCGATTTCAGGAAATCAACTAACTCAGTTTTTACATAAAGTAAAGTAAAAAATGTTTATTTGCACATAAAACACATAATAAGTAACATTTAAATCTTATTTAACAAAACAAAAAGTATTCTTGCGCACATCTTACATTTAAAATCACAAAATGACATACTGTACAAATCCATGTTTACTCATCATCATCAGCCTATAGCAGTCCACGGCTGGAAGTAGGCCTCTTCCAAAGCACGCCACTAGATGCAATCTACAGCTTTCCGCATCCAATCATTACCAGCCACCATTCGCAAACCTCGTTTCCTATTAGGTAATTAATGGTTGGACGTCGTCTAAAATAAAATTCTATTCTATTCTAACTATTCTATTCTATTCTATTCTTGTCTGCAGATGGCGAGGAACTACAGGAAGCCCCTGGTGGTGGTGGCCCCCAAGGTGTTGCTTAGGCTCGCCGACGCCGTGTCGCCTCTCTCGGACTTCGCCCCCGGGACCTACTTCAAAACTGTTATTGGTGAGACACTCTTTATAATCAGGCCATCAAGTTCTATAGGATCTTAAGATGTAGATCTTTACCAAAGATGAGATATGACAAGATACACCCTTTAATAGTCACTTAAAATTATAAATTAAAAGACCAGATAGGTACTTAGTGTGGAACGGCAGGATTTATTTTAAATCGTAGATTGAATCTTTATAAGCGAAGGTCCGGTATCACCGGTATAAAGTTACTACATACCTACTTACTTACTTATAAAGTGTACATTTTTATAGGTCTTGGACCTACTCGTGCTTGTGATAAATGATAATTATTGCTCAGTGTCCATTTATCATTTACAATGAATGAGATTAATTAACAAGATTATCTAGACAAGTAAGTATATACCTAGGCACTTAGGTATTGAGCGGGTTACATCAAAGGCTATGAAAGGAAAATGGCTAATGGGATGCGAAATTGCGAACTAACTATATTCGAATGACTGAGCTCATCTTCGTCCAACTGAGATAAGTTAATAGCCATATAACATGTAGTACCTACTATGTATAGTGTACCAAAGGGAAAACTACTTACCTAGCATACTTTTTGAGATTAATCCACTATACCTACTACTATTTAAAGTAAAGTCCAACTATAAAGTCCTGAAAACGAAAGTGGATCCTAACTAATTTTTAAAGACCGTATTTAAAATCAATCTGTTATATTTATTAACGGACAAATCTGATAAAAAACCATTATCAATGGGATTTTTTTTTTAAATGTATGTAAATGTAAGTAAATAACTGACAATGATAAAAAGTCTTAGCAAAATCGCACTCTTTATTGTCAGGACTTTATATACCTAATAGTTCGACTGTAATTTACTTAAATACCGAAATTAAAATAAATGAACGTTCAATAAAATGTTAAAGAGTTTAATTACACATAAAATGGCGGCACCATAGTTCCGGAAAGGATTAGGTACTTAATGGGTAAATAGTTGTTCCGAGGACGGTACATTGCGTCATGTTTCCAAGTAAAGGCAATCCGGTCACCCTGGTACAGTTTCAACTCAGTTATTTATAAGAAATTGGATCCACAGAAGAGCTTTGTGCTAAAGCCGCCTCTGGACCTGCCTGGGTTTATTCAATTCTTGGTTCTCACATAAATAGACAAGTTCCTATAAATTATCTAGTAGGTACCTAGTTTCCATTGAGAGCTTTTTGACCCCAGATTCAAAATTAAGCCCCAAACTTTATTTCTGCATCAGGGTTGCTTCACCCGACTATTGTGTGTTATGGAGAAATGGAGTGGAATGATAAATGGCCCTGTATCACTACGGAAGGGCTATGGCCCCTGCCTGACCTATAATGTTACATAGCTACATATTCAAAATACACACACAACAATCATTCAATCACTCACCACAAATCTAACCCTCCCACCAACCCACAGGCGACACGACAGCCGACCCGTTAAAGGTCAAGCGCGTGATCCTGGTCTCCGGCAAGCACTACTACGAGCTCAACAAGGAGAGAGTCAAGGGGAAGGTGGAAGACGTGGCCATCATCAGGGTGGAGAGCCTGGCGCCCTTCCCGCTTGGCGCGCTACAGGCTGAGCTGGACAAGTATACTAATGCTAGGAGTGAGTATTTTATTTATTTATTAAATCCTTTTATTGCACAATATACAAATGTAATTATGTACAATCAGGTTGACTTAATGCTTAAACCATTTTCTATCAGTCAACCTGGCTAACCAGTATTGAGAGTGTTATTTATTTTGTTAGCAGTCTTCTTCTTATAGTGACGATGATGAACACTAGGTAGGGCTAATGGCTGTCACCATGATGAAAGGAATAGTAGAATAAATAATCCAGAGATTTTTTTAATCAAATGAGATTACCGAGGTTTCTTGTTTACGATGTTATGTTAAGGGCATTGTGCTTTGTGGCCTTTACATAATTCCCATATTTCCGTTTAAGGTCGCTTCGAGGTTAAACAACGAATGTTCAGAGACAAAGTGAAAACCCATTTTCACTTGCAAACGCGTGCACCGATACTACAAAAGACCACATTCAAATAAGCCCTTTTTTCAATTTCGCCCTTTCTGCGCTCGCAATAAAATCTACGTAACTACCCCTGATATGCGACGACCGCTATAAACGGATTACTCTGGATCTTTTCAATTTAGTCCTGTCCTGTTACATTTAACTGGCTAGTCTTTGTAGTCTTTGTACAGAAACTGGAACATGGATAACGTTTTTGTGGTGTGGGTAAATAGAGGTGCAGCAAAGTACAGAACAATATCGACGTTAGCAAGACAATCCTATAAATAATTTACAGTTGGATAAAAGTAAGGTTTTTAATGCCAGTTTCATGTCTTTATTTACCTCAGATCAATATATACTTTGCAATAGATCTACCAGCATCTAAGTTCAAATCGCAATATATAGAAGTAACTAAATTTAACACTCCTGAAGTGCGTGTACCTACACACACGCAGCGTTTTCCCTGAAGGGAAAATGGATATAGAGACCCTCATCAATATCACTACGACGCACAAACACAGCTGTTCTCGACAGTACCTAACTAACTCAGTAGCCAGAATTAAGGTCTCAAGAGAACTAGAGACCATGTCTCAGAACTCTTGTATACAAATATACATTTGTATCTACAAGTAACTTATCTGATACAAAGGAAACTACACTTCTGGGAAAGCCTATCGTAAAACTAAGATCTTTTGAAACCCGAGATTTAAGGGTTTGCGACAAGATACATTTTCAAAGGCCTTGACTTCTTTTGGGTACAAAAAGACATGATACGTTATGTACAATACATAGGTAATTTATTTCAATTTAAAACAAAATAAGGTAGGTATCTAAATAAATTCCAAAGAAGTGGTTAAAATAAAAAACCGGCCAAGTGCGAGTCGGGCTCGCGCACAAAGGGTTCCGTAGCAGCAAAATTACAGTTAAATCAACCTATCTCAAAAACTATAAGAGATACTTTGATCAAACCAAAAATCGTTGAAAGAGTTAATTAGCATGCATCACCTCTATTTTTTTTAGAATTTTATACCCCGTAGTTATAAAAATAGAGGGGGGGGGACATACTTTTTACGACTTTGAGAGCTGATATCTCAAAAACCGTTCACTTTAAGAAAAATGTTTTTTAGAAAACTTTATATCATTTTAAAAGACCTTTCCATTGATACCCCACACGGGTATGTACATCGAAAAAAAAAATTTCATCCCTCAGTTACATGTATGGGGGGCCCCACCCCCAATTCTTTTTTTTACTATTTAGTGTCATATTTTTGTAGCGGTTCATACAACACATATTCCCATCAAATTTCATCACTGTAGTACTTATAGTTTCCGAGTAAATCGGCTGTGACAGACGGACAGACGGACAGACGGACATGACGAAACTATAAGGGTTCCGTTTTTGCCATTTTGGCTACGGAACCCTAAAAAGGAGTAACGGTGGCGTTATCCATCTCACTACCAAGCAAAGCACCGCTCAAAGTCAAGTAAACGATGTTTTATTTTGTCGTGGCACTGAACATTTTTCAAAGTGTTTTCAGGAGTTTGATTAATGTTCTCCTTTCACAAGATTCAACTTATCTCTGGTTTCGACACGACTTACTGCGGATTTATCAATAGAGGTCACTGAACCCACATCGGTTTGTGACAGTTAGACCCAGATTTTTTTCTAAGGTCCTATGATATTCAAATTTAATAGATTCATAGCTAAATACATACATCACTGTTATATTTTGTGTAGAGTGGACAGGACTGTAGACAACTTTGTGATATATATTTATGAAGGAAATAAAAAAACACTTACGAATACTTACTTATTCAATGCGGTATATTTCAGAATTCATTTGGAGTCAAGAGGAGCACAGAAACATGGGCGCATGGTCGTTTGTGAAGACTCGCTTTGAAAACCTACTCGGGAGACGGGTATGTGTAACCAGAGCTGGATACAGTACAGCCTAATTAATTAACTTTCATACATATAAAATAATGTGTTTGTACTCATATATGTATGCTATAATCAGGCGTATGGTTTCAGATTATACTTTCAAGTAACATGCGTTCCATTGCATTGGTTTTTACCGAAAGTATAAAAATAATATTTTATTATAATATTATGAAAATCTAGCTTTTCAGCGTAATCTTCGGCTCATCTTTCGGGAAGGTTTTCCTGTGGAAATACCGGGTTGAAAAGCTATATACTATAGCTCTATAATTACTCTATAAAGCTATAGCATATAGCTTTTCAATCCTTTAAATTTATTTATATCTAATGGTATTATTACCATTATAAATAATTGATCCGTTCAGATTATTCTTTTTATTGGTACTGTTGTGCGGCGTGCAGCGGGAGTCTCTTCAGTGAAAATTCCTTTTGTAACTTCACCAGTTTATTTATGAATTTCACTTAACACTATTCACAATAATTAGCTTTAGCTTCAACACCGACGACGCGCGACTCGGAACTAAATTTAAAACGTGACCTAAGTATGTACTTAGTTATTAAAATTGCGAAATGATTGAATGCGCGTAATGCGGTGTTTGCATTTTACTGTGCGGACATAACAGCCCCCCCGTTTAAACGGAGCTTATCTCTGCGAGAGTTAAGCGCAGTATGTAATCGAAGTTGAAGCTAGAGACATCTTAACAAAAAAAATGATATAGAAAATAAAAGAAAAGAAATAGAGAAAAAAAAATTAAAACTAAAGATCTTATGATAATAGTTAAAACATCAATAATTTGATAAGTTGCGGTTTGACAGATGTTTGACACTTGGAGGTAATGATTTAACAGATTTTTTATCATCAATGGATACTTCAGATAATTCGATAGATTTACTTATTTTTGAATTAGTTAACTTTCTATTATTACATCGAAAAACGTTAATACAGCGATTAGAAGTTTGTTTACGTGTTAGGTATCTACAACATTTATAAACACAAAATAAGATAAAAAGTATTGTCAAAACATATGTAGTGCTAGTGTAATATGAACCGTATTTAATTATATGAGATTGCTTTTGAGCCTTATTTAATTCTGTTTCCAAGTTATCTAATTTATGAGAAGCATGTCTTAAAGATTCTAAATCGATACTAGTTAATGAAACCGGAGAAAGATAAGGTATTGTGTTATTAAATAAGTCTCTTTTGCAACAATCATCTTGAGTAATATCGAAATCCAAATGTAATTCGCTGTTAATTGATATCGTAAACATTGTAGTAGGTATTAATTGTATAGTCTTACAGTATGCAATACAATCCTCGGTGAGTGTGAGTACACCTGTACCGAATAAAGAATACTCTTTAGCAAAATTACCACACTTAGTTATTAATTTATTAGGCTTTGACTGTACATAGATCCATTTATTATTATTTAGTGGTTGCCAAATATCGATAGTACCGTAAAGAAGTCTTGAATTGCATTCATTAGGTAATGTTACTGTAACTTCGGTTAATAGTCTCGTCTCGCAGGACGGGTTGCTTAAACTAGAAAATATTGAACATTGAGGACAAATCGAATATTCATTATTAATGAGCTTACATTCATACATATTATCTAACAAACAGTAACTTAATCTATCATCAGTAATAGCTAAATAATTCTTACTAGGACATATCAGAGCAAAGGTCAGCGGTTCAGATTGACCATGAGGGGTTGGTAAAGGGATGTTTTTATACAAGTTAAACTTAGTTGGGGCAACTAAGGATGTGCTGGTTTTATCTCATTTACATGGTATTTGATATGTTTTCTACCTATTAGCAAAGTTACATTATAGTTTCCGTTCATTTTTATAATTTTGTAAGGTCCTTTCCACACGGGAGATAAGGCTTTTCGAAGGCGATGATGATGTTTAACGTAAACTAAATCGCCTGTTTTATAGGTGACGCGGCTGCTTGTTTTATCGTATTGTTTTTTGGAATTTTCTTTGCTTAGTATTATGTTTTCGAGAGCTTTTTGACGGCAAAATCGCATTCTATATTGTAAAGCGCGTATATACTCATGATATGTAGTGTTTGATGTTGTCTCATAAAGCGAACTTGGAATAGACGGTTTGTAGCCGTATAACAACTCGTAGGGAGTGTATTGAGTAGTAGTGTGTGGGGTTGTATTATATGCTAGGATGGCTGTAAATAGGTAGCAATGCCAATCATCATGATTGTCATTGACGAATGACTTTAAATACTCTTTTAGCGTAGCATGGCTGCGTTCTAGCGCACCGTTTGTTTGGGGATGGTAAGGAGTTGTGAAGAGAGATTTAATTTTGCAAATTTCAGTTACTTGTCGGAAAAGTTCGGATGTGAAGCTAGTTCCTAAATCTGTAAGGACGGATTTTGGAAAACCGAACAGTGACATAAAGTGTATTAGGCTTCTTGCAACATCTTCGCTAGTGGAGGAGGCCAATGGATAGACGGTTGAAAATTTCGTAAGATCGTCTTGTAAGGTGAGTATGAAACGGAACTTTTCAGGACCGGATTCCGGTAGAGGTCCAACAAAATCGAGAGCGATTCTCTCAAACGGCTTGGTACTTGAGGATGTGATTTCCATTGGGGCTTTATTTTTCGACCTTAAAGGTTTATTTATTTGGCAAAGTTTGCAGTTTTTAACGAAGTTTTCGATATCAGTCCGCATAGTTTTCCAGTAATATGCAGATTTAATTCTGTTAAACATTCTTTTTATTCCGGGATGTCCAGCGATTGGGGTACCGTGATTTTCACTTAAGATTTTTGGAACTTCAGCTGGGGTTGGATATATTAATTGGTTTTTATAAACATGAATAGTAATGTTGGTATTGTGAAATATATAGGATATCATATTATAGATTTTTGTGTATGCCAACTTTGTGAAAGGCTCTGTAAAATCAGAAATAGCAAGATCGGTTTCGGTTTGATTTTCCTTCAGAATTTTATCACGTAATTTCGTTAAAAGTTCGTAAATTGTTTTGTAATTAGTTTCATCGTAATGATGTACCTTTGTATACAATAAATAGTATGTTCTATTATTAGATTGCACACTTTGCACGGACGGTACTTCGCGCTCAGCTGATAACAGCTCATCGGCTTTCTCTAAGTCGGATAGTATTTCATAACAATGAGGCATAGAGTAGTCAAAATCTAGAGACGTCGGACATGCAATTAATTTATATTTAGATGTAAGTAATCTTTCTGAATGTTCTTCGATGGTGGTGTTATTTGAATTTGATTTTGTAAATTGTAATTTAAGATATGTTTCATATGTAGTTTCGTTAAGATTTTGATTTAGAACACATACTGGATATCGCGATAAAGTATCTGCATTAGAGTTCAATCTGCCTTGTTTATAGACTATCTCATAGTCGTATTCTTCTAATTTAAGGCGCCATCGAACAAGTCGGCTGCCAGGGTCTTTAACGTTAAATAACCATATTAATGGTTTGTGATCTGTTACGATTTTAAATTTTCGCCCATAGAGATAGGGTCGAAAGTTGTTTACACCGAAAATAATAGCTAATAACTCTTTTTCCGTTGTAGAGTAGTTACCTTCTTGTTTGTTGAGTGTTCTTGAGGCGTATGCGATAGGTTTATCTTTACCTATATCTCCTTGAGATAAAATTGCACTAACAGCGTAGTTAGAGGCGTCTGTAGTGAGAACAAAAGGAATTTCGAAGTTGGGATATTGAAGCAAAGGTGCGGAAGTTAGTTTATCTTTTAATAAATTGAAAGCTTCTTGTTGCTCTTGGGACCAATGAAAGCATGCGTCCTTCTTTAAAAGTGACGTGAGAGGCTTTGTTATTTTCGAAAAGTTTTCAATAAAGCGACGGTAATAACCAGCGAGTCCGAGAAAGGATTTCACGTCCTTGGGATTTTTTGGTACTGGAAATTCGGAGACAGCTTTCACTTTTTCGGGATTTGGGGAAACACCTTTATCAGTGATGACGTGGCCTAGGTATGCGACTTCACGTCGGAGAAATTCGCATTTGTCTGGTTGAAGTTTTAAATTAAAATGACGAAGTTTGTCGAAGACAAGGTTTAGTTTTTGAATGTGGGATTCAAGGTCATGTGAATAAATGATGACGTCATCAAGGAATACGAGACAGTGGAGACCTTGAAGTCCAGAAAGAGCGGTATTCATTAATCTTTGGAATGTAGAAGGAGCATTTTTGAGTCCGAAGGGCATCCTAGTGAATTGATAGTGTCCGGAAGTGCTTCCGTTTGTGATTACGGAGAATCCAGTTTTGTCAGCATCTTGAGGGTCCATAGCTATCTGATGGAACCCACTCGCGAGATCCAAGGTGCTAAAATATTTGGAATGACCCAACTGATCGAGAATGTCATTAATAAGTGGAAGCGGATAAACTTCTGATACAGTGACGTCATTCAATTTTCTATAGTCTATGACAACTCTCCATTTTCGTTTTCCAGAGGCGTCTAACTTTTTGGGCACTACCCAGACTGGGGCACTCCATGGTGAATTTGAAGGGATGATAATATTCTGGTCAAGCATCTTTTGAATCTGCTTGCCAACTTCCTCCTTATGGCACTCGGGGAAGCGATAGGATTTGACGTGAATGGGAGGTGAATCACCCGTATTTATAGAATGTTTTATAGCAGAAGTATACGATAAGGGTTCACCTTCCAAATAAAATATATCTGTAAATTCAGAACAGCAATTTAATAATGCTTTCTTTTCTTGTTCGTTTAAATGAGAAGTTCGTATATTATTGAGAACTTGTTGAGATCGACTGGAGTTAGAAAGTGTAATTTTATTTATTGATTCGGAAGTGGATTCAGCATCTTCCAAATTGAAATCGATTGGGGTTAAATGAACTCGGTAGTCTATGATTTTGACATCAGATTCTGTAGTATTTAAAATAGAAACATTAACTCGTTTATTAGATTTTAATGTTGCTAAGCAATTAGAAACATAGACTCCTTCAGAAACAGTGTGATCCACGATAAGCGCTACCTTGCAGTTTGATAGCTCCGACTCGTCATTCGATACGGCGCATTCAACAATGGCTATAGATCGAGAAGGTATTATGTACACGGGTTGAGTGAAATGAATGGGCAAAGAATAACCTTGTATGAGAAGAGTGTTAGTTGAATATTGAACATCTGCATCTAATGACTGCAATAGATCGTTGCCTATTATGCCATCACAGTCCAGGTTGATGTCACTCAGGACAGCGTGAAACTTGTAATCAAATGATAATGTAGTATTATTTGAAAATGGGTGCTCGATGTGTAATTGTAATGAGCCTAAAGTTTCGCTGTAATTTTCAGAGCTATTTATCCCTTTTATATGGATAACGCTGCCATCAATCGGTGGCGGTTTTTGTAGGCGTGCATGTTTTACGAGAGAGACATTTGCACCCGTATCTATTAAGAAACAAAGTTTCTCGTCAGTGTGAGTTGTTTTTAGATATACATGTGGTAGTGATATCTTTTTATTTAATGAATTAATTTGATAGCACGGTTTTTCACCATTTTTGTCATTAACCGTGTAGTTTTGCGATGTAGTAGGTATAGAAGAACTCAGCTGTTGTGGCTGAGATGAATTTGAGTTATAACGACTCAACTTCTCTGGTTGAGATGTATTGGATGTAGTATGACTCAGCTGCGGGGACTGAGATGAGTTTATATTTGTAGGACTCAGCATCTTTGACTGAGATGTATTTGGCATAGAATGACTCAGTATCTTCTGCTGAGATGTAAGAGATGTGGTAGGACTCAGTTGCGGGGACTGAGATGTGTTTGAGTTTGCATGACTCAGCATTTTTGGCTGGGATGTAAGAAATTTAGTAGGACTCAGTTGCGGGGACTGAGATGTGTTTGAGTTTGCATGACTCAGCATCTTTGGCTGAGATATAAGAAATTTAGTAGGACTCAGTTGCGGGGACTGAGATGTGTTTGAGTTAGTGTGACTCAGCATATTTGGCTGAGATGAGTTTGAGTTAGTAGGACTCAGCATCTTTGGCTGAGATGAAGATAGGATTGAGTCAGTGGATTTCGAAGGGTTAGTAATTTTTGTGCCATTTTGGGTTTGAGATTCCAGCAGACACGAAACCGAAATCTTTTTTAGTTTAAATTATTATCGTTTGACCCAGATACATTATTGGCGTCGCAAAAGTTGATTGAACTTGAATTTACACGAGGCGGGTTATGATCACGTTGCGCATAGTTTGTGTTTTCGCGTCGTTGCATGTTATATTTCCGTTTGCGACATTCGTCGATGGTATGACCCATGTTTTTGCAATATCGGCATGACTTTATAATATTATTAGAATTAAAATTGGTATTTTGATTTACTGGAATATTCCTTGATGATGACGGCGACGGCGCGTTTATATGAAATGACCTGTGACCTTGATTGTTTTTAACTCGGTAACATTCAGAGTTGTTATGACCCTTTTTATGACAGATGGTACATTCTTTTGCGGATTTAAATGAAATTTTACTCAAGTTATGAAGTTTCTCTTCTTCCAGGGCATGCGTGATCGCTTCGCTAAGATTTTTCGGGTTACGGCATCTAACAATAAAAGCAATGTTGGAATTTATACCTAACATAAATGCATTTAGGGCAACTCTTTCCGTGGTTGCTATTCTTCCTTTCAACTCAGACTTGTCTTCACAAGTAAATTGGGTTTCAGCCTGTAAACGGGTTAGACATGACTCAAATCTAAGTACATATTGGGAAATTGATTCTGATGGATGCTGCTTACAAGTCTGAACATCGATTAAGAGATGAGATTCATGTTTTCTTTCGCCAAAAGTACTTTTAAGAAAAGTTTTTAATTCACTCCACTCTTCAAAAGATTTAAGGGAGCATGCAACTTGAGCTTTTCCTTCTAATTGTGATATAATAAATTTAAAAAGAAAAGTTTGTTGTTCTTGAGAAGCAAGAGATATGGCATTTTCGCAATTAGTAAGAAAGGCTGGGAGTGTGGCTGTATCACCATTGTAAGGCTTTATGAATTTGGTGAGGACATTGAGGGTAATTTTATCAGTCATTTTTGGGTAACAATCGGATAATTGAGATTTATCAGATTCAGTGGATTCGTATTCGGAATCTGTTTGCTCTTCAGATTTGGTCTTAATCTGAAACTCTGACTTAATGCTCTTCATAAGCTATATAAATGAACACAGAGAATAAAATTATTAAAGTAAACAGTAAGATACAGTGGAATTGGAAAGTAAGAATCAGAGGGATCAGAGGAACTAGAATAATTGAGTTCCGCGAGTTGGAGTTGTGAACACTTATTTGAAACACTGCACTTGATTTAGAGGCCTTTAGATTCACTTTAAAATTTGGGAATAGATATTGATAAGATCACTCACAGACCGAAGACCAGCAGGACACGAAGCATGGCTCTGGAACAATGGGCGAGACCGTGAGACCCAGGAGGTCTATGACGACTCACTCACGTGGAGAGTGACCCCGTAGTACAGTGATGACTCGAAGATGTTCGGCGCGTGACGCGGGCTCCGGCTATACAGCGGAGACTGACCGTCGATCAGGAGAACAGCTGATGATGAAGCGAAGGTGGTGCGGGCTCGCGCAGGGCGGAGACTGACCGTCGACCGGAGTATGGGAACAGTGCGGCAGGTGCGGGCTCACGCTACTTGAGCGGAGACTGATCGTCGACCCAGGAGACCAAAGGGCTGCAGGCGGCTCGTTTAAGATCCTCTACTATACGAATATAGTTCTTCCAGAGGATCCCACTTCTGACACCACTGTTGTGCGGCGTGCAGCGGGAGTCTCTTCAGTGAAAATTCCTTTTGTAACTTCACCAGTTTATTTATGAATTTCACTTAACACTATTCACAATAATTAGCTTTAGCTTCAACACCGACGACGCGCGACTCGGAACTAAATTTAAAACGTGACCTAAGTATGTACTTAGTTATTAAAATTGCGAAATGATTGAATGCGCGTAATGCGGTGTTTGCATTTTACTGTGCGGACATAACAGTACGTTAGCAGAAATAAGCTCTCTTTCCAATATTTCTTACGAGCGACACTGGGTCAACTTAACTTCGACAGTCATAATGTTCGATAAACGTTAATTCGACTGAACAATTGTGCGAATACTCTGTCTACCACCAGTGACTCTAGTTACCTAATATTTAAGTAAATGATATACTACTTATTATTTTTCAGATAATATACTCCGGGCGGGCGGAGTCTGCGGCGCCGGCGGTGGGCACCGGGTTCCTGCACCGGAAGGAAGTGGAACACATCGTGAAGGACCCCCTGTATAACCTCAAGTGATCATCCTGTACATGTACATTGTACAATACCTAATTTTGTTAATTAATTTAAATCGTGATACTATATTATGCATTTTTAATTTATTAAATTATGTTTTTGCAAGTAATGGTTTGTTGGTGATTACGAATACGTAGGTAATACTTTTGTTACTTTCTTTTTATAGTAGGTATTATGTAAATGAGTAGAATTTGGATGAACTCATATCAAAAATATGTAAACTGTTAAAATGCTATGTTCACGATTGTTTAATCGATGCTGTAACTAAGCAGCATACTCTATAAGACTGTCACTAAGGTTACCAACAAAAACAGAAGGCATATGCATAATTGTGCACAGCACAACCTATAACTGATACTACGGTGACCAACAAAAACACTTATACGCGTATGTGTGCTAAAAATGGCTGGCAAAGGCAAAGGCAAGAAAAAGGAGAAAAAGGAAAAAGATGATGGGGACAAGAAGAAGGGTAAAAAAGGGGGCGGAGGCGGAGGAGGGGGGAAGAAGAAAGGGAAGTCTAAAGGAAGGTGCAATGTGGACATGCTCACAGAAGCAGCAATGGATAATGTGTACTACGCGTGTCATAATGTGCAAGAATTGTTGCAGGCCAGAGGGTTCCACCCCCCGGACTTCAATAAGAAGAAGAAGAAGGGCAAGCGATAAGATTTAAACACGTTACTTTCAATTATAAAGCCATTTTGTTCGGTTATAATATTATTAACAAGTTAGGATATAAACATTTTCTCTCTCTTTGTCTATATGCTATCTTTTCATAACTGAATAAATACTTTGCAAACTCGCACCGCGTAATAAAAGCCGTGAAGTGTTCAAGAAAACAAAAGTTTTATTCGCAATTAATTATTTTCGCAAAAGTTTACTAAAGAGGCGAGCTAAGAGGTTTGTGAGGAAATACTGCTGGCTGTTTTTAATTTTGAGGAAATCTGGGCGGCGCTGACACTGACTTGTCATAAACATGGATGATGGATAACAGCTGTTATATGGCCTATACCATAAATGATACCTATGACTAGAATAAAACGTAGTGTTCTTTTCTCTATGGACTAGAATATTATTCTGTCATGGGGTAGTAACAAAATGTAAGTTTTTTCTATTTATTTAAGTAATATTTACAGTTTTAATAACGAGATTCAACTTGTATTGCATGATATTATACTATTAGCTAAAGCTTATGTGTTCGTACTTAATACATTATTATGTTACAGGAAACTTTATTTAATAATACGAAAATATAACCAAAACCGGAGTCCTAAATTTCAAATCACAGAAATCTTATAACAACCCACCAACCAACCACAGCAGCCACAGGTTGCTGCAATGTTTCAGCAATAAACTTTTCAGGTAAAAGACTTTCAAGTGTTTATAAATTTGCCGGCGCATTTCCTCTAAAAGTTTTCATATTAAATATTAATTAATGAGCCGTCTCCAGCAGTGTACGCCTTCCTTCCCCTAGCCCTTTACGGAGAAGCAGCTAGTACGGTGCGTGGTGTGTGTAAATCTGGGTTAAATCTGTGGAACCAGCGTTCCACAGATTTAACCCAGATTTACACACCCAGATTTACCCACAAAGACATTTAGAGAGAGGTAGCCTTTTACAGGTCACATCATGACATCATGGTTGCGAGGAAACAGTGGAATAAACCTGCACACGATTGGCGTACACAAAAGGACCTTATATACCCAACAGTACCCACTAGAGGGGTAATGATGAAGACTCATCGTCTTTGTAATTCCAGCTATCACACACAATGTCGCGGGCAGTGGGCATAGACCTGGGCACGACGTACTCCTGCGTCGGCGTCTTCAGCGCAGGGCGGGCGGAGATCATCGCCAACGAGCAGGGCAACCGGACCACGCCATCGTACGTCGCCTTCACTGACACTGAGAGGCTGGTGGGCGACGCTGCTAAGAACCAGGTAGGTTACTATACTTATATAGTCTTGGTACTTACCTATATTGTGAATCTTACCTATATGATATACTTACCTAAAACGGCGATACGGCTCGCGACCTACGTGAGTACAAATGTAGGTACAGAGGGTGGCACGTTCGGGAGTCACCTCTGACTACCCTTTTTCGGAGATTACAGTCGTGAACTTTTTTCACCAATTTATATGTAAATGATATAAATTGGTGAAAAAAGTTAAAGTGTAGGCGAAACTTTAGAGGTGATAAAAAAACATAATTATAAACATTAAAAAGATGAAAATAAGCCCCAATGTTAATAAAGTATCGCAGGCGGGGACCAGGAGAGGGTTCACCATTTAGCTGAATGTTACTTAGGTACTTTGTGTGGCGGTCAAGTTGGTCCCCGCCTGCGATACTTTCCATTAACATTGGGGCTTGTTTTCATCTTTTTAATGTGTAGTCGGGTTTTTTTGTTAGTTTTTAATTATGTTTTTTTATTTGTAACTTTTTAGTTATTTTTATTTTATGAAATTTTATGTCAGTAGTCGGGTTTTATTTTATGAACATTTTTTATTTCAATAATTTTGGTTTTGTCATTTAAATACCTACAATATGCATATTTTTGTAATGTGCTTCACAAGCCCTTTCATTTGATACCCTACACGGCATAGTTGGAAAAATATTTTTTTTCGATCATCACTTTATGGCTTCTAGAGGGCGCTATATACATTATAATGTAACGTCGCATAGCCTATAACCATCGCGCAATCAATACGCTTCTAACGATACCTCATACATCAATATCTATCAAGCCGTTTAGGCTACAGGAGGGAACAAAGAAACAGACATACATACATACATACAATCGAAAAACATTACCCTCCTCCTTCGGCAGTCGGGTAAAAAGAGAAATAGAGTAAATTTATACCTACTAAAGCTCCAAGTTCAACACGTAGGTACCTGCCTAAAATAAATCATTGGCAATAAGTAGGGCTAATATAAATCTCGATAAACAAAGAGTTTAAAATAATAAATATACGGCACCATCCCAATTGTATTCAAAGATAACTGAATTTTTCCGATCCTTTTGTTTTAAAAGCTCGAACATAATTATTTTGCGGTGTGTGTCCAAATAATTACTGTAGGTATGTGGGTCACATCACATTGCCTACAGTTAAATTATTTTAACGTCCAGCTTATTCATGTATCAAATGAATAAACTGGAATGGAGGGGTTGAATGCGACGTTTTCCCATTCATTTAATTTATACACACAATATAACAAACATAGTTACACAACACAATTACCATTACTCACTCACGCTTTGTGTGGTTAGTATAATTTTACTGTATTACTACACTGCCTCAAACTTTGGTCTGTAAACAAAATAATACCTGTAAAGTCCAGCGCTTTAGTTTACTAACCACTACACCTCTGATGATTTTCAGGCTGCAATTAACCCTAGAAACACAGTATTTGATGCGAAACGCCTCATAGGCCGACGATTTGACGATACTAAAGTGCAACAAGACATAAAAAACTGGCCGTTCCGGGTAATATCTGAGGGCGGGAAACCCAAAATCTCCGTCCAGTACAAAAAGGAAACGAAAACATTCTCGCCGGAAGAAATTTCCTCTATGGTCCTTTCGAAAATGAAAGAAATAGCCGAGGTGTATTTAGGAGGGACGGTGAAGGATGCAGTTATAACCGTGCCCGCGTACTTCAACGATTCTCAGCGTCAAGCGACCAAGGACGCGGGCGCCATCGCGGCCCTCAACGTGCTCCGTATCATCAACGAGCCCACGGCCGCCGCGCTCGCCTACGGCCTCGACAAAAACCTCACCGGAGAAAAGAACGTCTTAATCTTCGACCTCGGAGGAGGAACCTTCGATGTATCAATATTACAGATTGCCGAAGGATCCCTGTTTGAAGTGAAGTCTACCTCGGGCGATACTCATTTGGGCGGAGAAGACTTTGATGGCAGAATGGTGGATTTTTTCGCTACAGAATTCGAGAGAAAGTATAAAAGGAATTTAAAAGAGAATCCTAAGGCACTGAGGCGGTTAAGAACAGCTTGTGAGCGTGCGAAGAGGACGTTGTCGTCTAGTACTGAAGCCAGTCTAGAGGTGGATGCTTTGCACGATGGCATCGACTTCTACTCTAAGTTGTCGCGAGCTCGCTTCGAGGAACTATGCGCTGACTTGTTCCGACAGACCATTGGCCCTGTGGAAAGAGCCTTGAGTGATGCCAAAATGAACATAAGAGACATAAACGACGTAGTCATGGTGGGTGGATCCACGCGGATCCCGAAAATACAGCGACTTCTTCAGGTAATCCTCATTCATTATCAACTATTTTAAACTGAGTTAACTATATTGCCATCAATCCCAATGCCCCTCTCTCTACTCTGACCAAGATAGTCACGCTACTTTAGGTAGGGGTGTATTCGTACTGTATTGCATACCTACCTACTATACCAACATACCTACCTACTAAATTAATAATTACAAGTACTTATCAAATTTATTACAGGATTTCTTCAACGGCAAAACCCTAAACCTGTCCATCAATCCTGACGAAGCGGTGGCCTACGGGGCGGCGGTGCAAGCGGCCATCCTCACCGGTTCCAAAGACGAGAGAATCCAAGATGTCCTCCTAGTTGATGTCACTCCACTGTCTCTGGGGATCGAGACTGCTGGAGGAGTCATGACCAAACTGGTGGATAGGAACTCCACTATACCGACGGCTCAGAGGAAGATATTCAGCACGTATAGCGATAATCAACCAGCTGTCACAATACAGGTAAACACATATGTACCTCGTAACTCCGTTGAAAAGTCTGATTTAGGTAGGTACCTGGTTATTGCGCTATGTTTACGTGTGTGTTATTCGATTCCTAGGTGTACGAAGGAGAAAGAGCAATGACAAAGGACAACAATCTTCTGGGCACATTCAATCTGTCTGGTATTCCACCAGCACCCAGAGGAGTTCCACAAATTGAAGTAAGTACTTTGACTGAATGGGATTATGTTTTGTAATGTATAATGTAATAACTATAAACCTTTTCAGGGGCGCATACCTACCCTAGCAAAAAGCGTCACTCCCCGTAAATCCAATCCCTGAAGACACTTTGACTTCCAGGTAACTTTTGACGTGGACGCCAACGGTATCCTCAACGTGAGCGCTCAAGACCGGAGCACGGGGCGCTCGGAGCACATCACCATATCCAACGACAAGGGCCGGCTCAGCAAGCAGGATATTGAGCGGATGTTGGCTGATGCTGAGCGGTTCAGGGCGGAAGATGAGGCGGCCAGGCAGAGGGTCGAAGTTAGAAATACGCTGGAGACCTATGTTTATGGGTGTATGCAGGTGTGTTATTTGATGCGTTGAATGCATGTTTGTACGTTGCTTATTTACTTGTAAGTATCGCCGTTTGTAGAAGACAATCAAACACACTGAAAACGCATCTACTTACGTGCGTTCATGCGTGCATAGGTACAATTCAAAACTATATTAATTGAATCGCTTTATGTAGTTGTAGGTAGTTATACAGATTTTATGTAAGTAGGTACCTAGGTACATCATTCTCGTACTTTACGAGTATACCTAGATTGAGAGAGCTGTGAAATAGAAATTAGTTCTGAAGTTTTACTGTCTTATCATGTTCTTCACCTATTTTCATTGAATTTGTTTTAACATATAATCTTACCCACAGGCAGCAGAAAACGCCGGCGACCGTCTAACAGAAGCAGAGAAGACTGCCGTGCTGACTGAATGCCGTGACCAAGTGCAGTGGCTGGACCAGAACCCCACGGCTGATAGGGGCGCGCTTGAGGGGCGGCTGCAGCAGGCCCAGACCGTCTGTCAGAGTGTTATGATGAAGCTACATGGGGTAGCCGGACCCGGCAGTGGCAGCCCTAGGGTTCAGGAGGTGGATTGAGAGTGAAACCCTGGTGGTGAAACGTTATGCTTTTATATGTTCAGCAGTATATGCCATATTATTATACTGCCATACTAACATATATTTTCATTGCCAGTTAATCCTTATGTAACATTCCAAGGTTCCTTATTAAACAAATTACTACAGTAATGTATTCCTTTTAATTAGTACTGACGACGACCGACGAACTTAGGCAGGTCGCCGGTAGTGGCTGGATGAGGACGACCGAGTATTGTGGCGCTCCTTGGGAGAAGCCTATGTCCAGCAGTGGATGATTATTGGCTGATGATGATGATGAATTAGTAGGGATTTCGAATATTAAATTTATAAATAAGCAAAAAGGCATATATCGTAAAGAATCATTTATTATAAAAAATATTATAAGACTTATAATAATTATAACAATATTTCCGTTTCAATCATAATATATTAATTTACTGTGTGGTTAGTAGGATTTTGGTTAGTTACTTACATACCAATATCTTTTTATACCATCACTCATCTAGGGATATGAAGCTTAGAGAGTTTTACATTGTTACTCTTAAGTTTCACAATACAATTTTTCACTACATCCCAAGGCAACTTTATCATAAGAATGATTAGAACGATTTCTAACATTTTCTTTCATAGATCTACTAAAGAGTCCTACTTATTTTGTACTACGCCAATTTCTGTTTTATACTACAAACCACTGGTATTCTATTACATAACAGTAAAAGTATTAAAACTGGAATAGTATAGAATTATAAGATTAACTTGGAAGATTCAACTTACATTTGGCATACTACCATTCAAATGAAATACCGTTAGAGGTAGATTAGTAGACATTTTGTTGATTTACCAAAGCTTATAATTAAGTGGGTCTTCTAATTGCATCTATTACATTACTATAAAATGAAGCTAGACTTAATAATATTTTTAATTAATTACTTATTACTCACACATAATTCAAAGCACTTGTTTTGTATTTTCGTTTGACTAAATATATTTCTTATATTATTTTGGAATAGTTAAAGTGTATGCACCATTTGTTATGTTTATCATACAGAGATCTATAATTATGGATTATTGTTTGCTTGTGCGATGATTTTCATTCAATAATAATAAGACTCGTAGTTATGGAGTGATCAAATAGCGCATCGCAATGACGTCCTGTCATAGATATGATGCTATGTTATAAGGCGGTGTTTACAAAAATATTGGAGCAACACTGTAATCTAATCTACCCATTGCCTATACCATAACTTATCTGTTCTTAACTATTCGTAACGGATATCGCATTTTATTAATTTTAAAAACCTGCACTAAATAAATAATTAAATTGTTCAAAAAATAATTGGTGAAGATATTAACTGAAATATAACTTATCCCCTTTTTAAACATATAGGTATCTTCCAACAAAACCCTGTACCATGATAATGATATGCTAAAATAATAATCACAGATTTGCACTTAAATAAGGAAGTCACTTACGATTACCACTGCAGATAATAATCATTATTTTAAGAAAACTACTATTAATTATTGCACTTATCTAGTTGACACCCGCTCAGACGCATCGCAGCACCTTTTGGATGAAAGCTGCTTGGACTTCGTCAGCTCTGAAACCAAAACAAAATGTGGAATTATTTACTGAACCGACGGGAAGTTTGTTTGCTTTTCAGGTTTTTAGAAAATGACTTCACGGCTTTACAAGTTTTAAAAATAACGTTTAGGTATATTGGTTTCTGAAATTTGTAAAACAGTTTAAAATTTATTGCCCCACCTCGCCCAACTTCCTTCTAGCAAGAGTCACCTTATGTGCAAAAACCCTTATTTACAGGACATATGCCTAGTTTCACCATAGTCTGTTAGATCATTAACACCCCTGTTACAGTGCGACAAACTTATCTGTTCCGGTGAGAGCGAACTAAATTGATCCATATCTCATTATTTACTAATGAATTATATATTGATATTGATTAGATGGGTTTATTGAAACTACAAGAGCGAATTACCACTACTGGCAAACTTAAAACCTTATAGAATGAAGAAATATTACACATTTACGTGAGCTGTCACCGGAACAGATAAGTTTGTGGCACTGTACATTGTAATGTCATCAATTATACGTCATATCCATATTAAATTCTTGACAGATGTGTCAAATGTCAACAACTAATCCCTTATTAATTATTAAAACTGGGGCTTAGGTACTTCGCTTGTCGCCATCCACCACTTAAAAGCGTCGTATTTATGGCAATTCGCGATATAGTGACGTTTATCTAAGTCGATACCGGACCCGTACAGATAAACCCTTCTAATCCGAGTGTGGGAGCAATTTTTGTTCCTAATTGACTCTCTTGAACTTCACACTCGAATAGCCCTCATTTCATTGACACATTGCATTGTAGGTTTTCGGCACTCACTTGGCCTGCGTGACGGTGTGCATCAGGTTGACGATGTACTTGGGGCACGCGTCCTCGTGCATGACGCGCGCGTGGAACAGCAGCCCCTGGCACGCGCAGTACAGCAGCTCCACTAGAGGCAGGCGAGGGGGGATCGCGCAAGACAAGTACAGCCGGCTGAGTGGCGGTCGCTGAGTAGCATCTACACTGACGACACTCATGATTCTGTCGCCGCTGCACGGGTCCGTTATCTATACACTATAACGCGATTCGCCATAAATATGACGGTTCCGATTTGGTATCCGCTACATGGGTCCTGTATCAAAGATGACAAATGTTACTATATCGCGATTCGCCATAAATATGACTATCGGTTTAGTTTGCTGTTACACGGGTCCGGTATCGACGTAGATAAACTAGTTTAATACGTCATCCACCACTCACAGCGTCATATTTATGGCGAATCGCGATATAGTAAGTCTACGGCACCCACTTGGCCTGCGTGACGGTGTGCATCAGGTTGACGATGTACTTGGGGCACGCGTCCTCGTGCATGACGCGCGCGTGGAACAGCAGCCCCTGGCACGCGCAGTACAGCAGCTCCACTAGAGGCAGGCGAGGGGGGATCGCGCAAGACAAGTACAGCTGGCTGAGTGGCGGTCGCTGAGTAGCATCTACACTGACGACACTCATGATTCTGTCGCCGCTGCACGGGTCCGTTATCTATACACTATAACGCGATTCGCCATAAATATGACGGTTCCGATTTGGTATCCGCTACATGGGTCCTGTATCAAAGATGACAAATGTTACTATATCGCGATTCGCCATAAATATGACTATCGGTTTAGTTTGCTGTTACACGGGTCCGGTATCGACGTAGATAAACTAGTTTAATACGTCATCCACCACTCACAGCGTCATATTTATGGCGAATCGCGATATAGTAAGTCTACGGCACCCACTTGGCCTGCGTGACGGTGTGCATCAGGTTGACGATGTACTTGGGGCACGCGTCCTCGTGCATGACGCGCGCGTGGAACAGCAGCCCCTGGCACGCGCAGTACAGCAGCTCCACTAGAGGCAGGCGAGGGGGGATCGCGCAAGACAAGTACAGCCAGCTGAGTGGCGGTCGCTGAGTAGCATCTACATTGACGACACTCATGGTCCAGTCGCCGCTGCACGGGTCTGGTATCTACGATGATAAATTTTACTATATCGCGATTCGCCATAAATATGACGCTTTCGGTTTAGTTGGCGCTGCACGAGTCATTCATCAACTTACTATATCGCGATTCGCCATAAATATAGCGCTTTCGGTTCAGTGCGCCGCTACACGGGTCCGGTATCGACGTAGATAAACTAGTTTCATACGTCATCCACCACTCACAGCGTTGTATTTATGGCGAATCGCGATACAGCAAGTCTATGGCACTCACTTGGCCTGCGTGACGGTGTGCATCAGGTTGACGATGTACTTGGGGCACGCGTCCTCGTGCATGACGCGCGCGTGGAACAGCAGCCCCTGGCACGCGTAGTACAGCAGCTCCACTAGAGGCAGGCGAGGGGGGATCGCGCAAGACAAGTACAGCCGGCTGAGTGGCGGTCGCTGAGTAGCGTCTACATTGACGACACTCGTGGTCCAGGCGCCGCTGCACGGGTCCAGTATCTACCCACTATATCGCGATTCGCTATAAATATGACGCTTCCGGATCGATTCGCCGCTGCACGAGTCAGGTATCAACCTACTATATCGCGATTCGCCATAAATAAAGCGCTTTGGGTTCAATACGCCGCTGCACGGTTCCGTTATCTACACACTATATCGCGATTCGACATAAATATGACGCTTCCGGTTCGGTATCTGCTACACGGGTCCAGTATCAACGATGATAAATGTTACTAGGTATATCGCGATTCGCCATAAATACGGTGCTTTCTTTGGTTCGCCGATATCGACGTAGATAAACTAGTTTAATGCGCGTTCCATCGTTGACAGCGTCGTATTTACGGCGAATCGCGATATAGCAAGTCTATGGCACTCACTTGGCCTGCGTGACGGTGTGCATCAGGTTGACGATGTACTTGGGGCACGCGTCCTCGTGCATGACGCGCGCGTGGAACAGCAGCCCCTGGCACGCGCAGTACAGCAGCTCCACTAGAGGCAGGCGAGGGGGGATCACTCCTCGGGCGTACAGCCAGCTGAAGAGGATCTGTGGAGGGAATGGTTGTGCTTGTTATGATTTATAAAATATATAATTATGATACACTCGCGAGCAATGAAAAAGTTCCAGTGACATATTGCCGTTCCATATGTCTCTGGAACTTTTTCATTTTTTCATTGCTCGTGGTTGTAATAAGTAGAGTGTAGAGCTTGCATGGGGACGGCTAAGGGTTGAGTTTTGTAGATTTTCATGCGAAACTTGCCACTCGGTCGATTCCAAGGAGCGCAACAAAACTGTGTTTGGCCTTTACCAACAATGACTCATATATGCACATGAGACCCTTTTATATTGGGAAGATGCGCGGGAGGAATCGCCATTGGCTCGCTCAGTGCCGCCCGTTATGTAACCGCCATTTCGTTCTTCTTTCATGATCATCGTACCTACGTAAAGTTAATTAAAGAACAAGCTAATTGCTCACCTGCAGCGTGGAAGTGAAGGGCGCCAGTGCAATGGGCGTAGAGGGAGAGAACCGGAAAGCAGTGCCGGCCAGGAAGCCCGCCGGCAGCGCGTATAGTGCACTGTCTTTGCCGTGCGCACGGCAAAGTAGGCATACTACTAGCTGGAAGGAGATTAATGTGAGATTATGGGTCGTGTTGTGGGGTATAAGTTTAAAAATGTTGAGGTTATTGGACAGGGTGTTTTTAATAGGGTGCGGATTTCTTAATGTCTGATTGCACGCCATACTTCCGCGTCCTACGCGCGTATTCCACGTACAACAATAAATACTTGTTTAAAAAGAAACCTGCACGATATTAAAACCCATAAGAGGTGTAAGTAGTATTGATCCGTGGTTCTAAACTCGTTGTTGCGATGTTGGAGGTAAATTACTTATATGCGTCAAGTGTATTGTATTTCATGCATTACGATAAATACCTACAACATATTATAGGGCATGTTAGGTATGTGGACGATGAACAAACCTTTGTTACATTTACAAAATAATATTTCTCTCTTTTGTTTGTAGGGACACAAACCTGCATTCAGATCACACAAAACACCAACTCACCCTATAAATCCCGATGTACCCTCCGAAGAACAGTCCCAGCTTCAAGTGCGACAGGCGCATCGCCTTCATTGCCTTGACCGGCGTCAGAATACGCGGCAGGATAGTACGTAATGTCGTCATCACCACGCCCACTCCAAACAGCTTGCCTGCTCCCTGAAATAAGATGTTTTGAGAGGGTTATGTACTGATGATTAAGGTATCCTATTTGGGAGTCTACCTAAGCATGGACGGAAGTACTAATCAGTTACAATGCAGCCAAACACAGCACCGCATGTAACACATTAACTTGAGGTTTTTTGGGCGCCTTCCCAGCCACTGGACTTACGACCTTATAAAGATAATGGTAGTGGCTGAATGACAATGGCCTTAGACAGACTATTGTGGCGCTCTTTGGGAGAGGCCTATATCCAGCAGTGGACGATTACGAACTATAAAGTCCAGTTGGTGATGAAGTTCGCATAATAATTATACTTTTTGACCCATCATCACGATCTTCTTGGTCATATCCGCCGCTGAACCGATAATTATTGGCGTAAACCAGCTCTCCATTAGTGGCCACGCACAAGTCACCGAAGCGTGGGACGTCCTCTATGATATATTTACCTTCAAGATGTACTGCGCGCAAGGCCCGGAGTGCGGGCAGGCGGCGCTGCGCCCCTCGAAGCCTTGCACTGGCTCGCCGACTTCTTTGCAGACACGGGGCGGAGAGAAGAACCTGGAATTGAGGTTATTCTTTATCAATAGGGAATATGCATAATTTTTTTTAATACTTTTATTGGATAGTTTTACATCACTTTATTATAGTAAAAAAAATTCAACGCCAAAATAAGTAATTTAAGGTATTTTAAAGAAAGTTAAAAAATTACAACCATCACGACCACTTTGAAATTCCCGTCAGGATGGCGGGCTGGTGTGACGTCATAATCTTTTAATTTCACAGCTCAGAATAATGAGTCCCGTCAGTCTGCATCTCTGCATAGATTTTTTACCTAATCAAGTAATCACAGAGTACTTTTGTATTTTCAACAAACCATTGTTGTCATGGTAACAAACGAAAAAGGAAGTGTATAAAGTGTGATCAGTGGCTGTTTTGTAATGGTAATAAAGTGTGACCAGTGGCTGTTTTCTAATGGGAGCTCGTAAATAGCTACTAGTAGCTCTTTTGAAATGGGAGCGCGCAAACCAGAGGACCTTTGCACACAATATTACGCTATTATGGCAATATGAATATATGTAAAGTAATATTTGTATTGTATTGTATGTAAGTACTTACTGTAACTTTGGGTTTCAGTACGAGAGGCTAGGGTTAGTGGGTCATTCTATTCTATTATCTGTGGGGATGTAAAAACCTGCACCTGGCTCTCTTGAATGGAACCATTGTGCATATCTCAAAGGTCTAAACCCCCTTCCTAAGCTTGGACCATTTCCCACCACGCTGGTCCACTGCGGATTGGTGGGTTCACATATCTAAATGTGTATAAATATTGAGGTTTCCTCACGATGTTTTCTTTCACATGCTACATGATTATCCCCGAATTTAATTCTAGAAAAATAATAACGTATAACATACATATTATCTTTTATTTATAATAAAAACTTTTCCGTAGCTGGCCACAGTTTACTCGTTCATGCTGCGTAATAAATTTAATGTGTCCAGTTCTTCTGATTACGAGAATTCTTCTATAACTTAATTTAGAAAATAATAACAACTTTTGAAATATACTAACGACTGCCATTATAACCTAAAAGTAGAAAGAGCAACTTGTGTCATGTTCATGTCATAATACTTACAATACAAATTTAATTCTACTGTGTTGCAATATGGAGCATATTTGAAGTGGCTCGTTGACTAGCGAATGGCTGTTTACGCCTCATTACAATAGAACAACTAGTGGCAGCCCATACACTACCAACAAAAAATATAAAAAGTCCTAAACTTTGCAAACAAACAAGCATATCAAACAAGAAGTGGAGAGGTTATAGGAGGCTAGGATCTATTGGAAGAATTTTTATGTGATCCATCGTATCTGATCACAACGAGCATCACAAACACTCGGTGACATTAACATTTCTTTGTTTACACTTGACATTTATTTAACTTCCGCCGTAAACGCAAAGAAGTTATTATTCTGAGATTGATATATAAAGAATTTTGACGTCACATCCGCCCTAAGAAAATGGGTGACGTTTCTCTGAAGTTAGAATTTACCGAAGTTTTTTTGTACTTTTCAACTTCATTTACTTGCTCAAAAATAAATTATAATCAAAAATATTGATGGAGGCGTAGTTATGAAATATCAAAGTTTATTATAAATAATATTTGGCCTTTATTTGAACCTCTTGCATATTCCCTATTGGTTGTCTACATGATTTTATACCATAGCTCAATTACTACTGTGCATAAGAGATTATAATGTTCTATATCTCTCATAACTCAGGACTTAAATAGTCTAATCATGGTATTCAGCTTCATAAATGCTTCGAAGTCTTGTCTGCGAATTTTACTCCTGAGTACTTCTTATAAATTAAGAAGTACGGGTCGTCGTATAGCTTCACGGTCGTCCCTGAGAGCTAGGTATTATCTAGGTAAGGCATTTTCTAACCATCGTAAATTTCGCAATTAAATATTATATTCTATGATATTTAATTACTTAGCTAGAATTGCATTGTTTTCATGTATAACCGTCTAGTTTATAAGGAAAATTACTGTTAACCTTAGTATTTACGTTGCAAGGTTATATATGTAACCACCTATTTAAATTGCATTCATAGCAGTTAGATAGCATAGTTTTGCTACCGTAATAAAAACTCTCAGGATTGTACTAATGTGTAAGTCTCTTGCGGGGTAGGCAGATATGTATCTTCGGCAAAACTTTCAGTATAATACTAATACCTAATAATATCCACAGCTATGTTCCTCCCTAATAACGTAATAATTTTACTGTTTTTTTATAGTTCAAATTGTTTCTATACCTGCTTTGTGTGGACTCGTGGACTTTGCCACCGAACTGATAGCAACCATTATCTTTATCTCAGTTGCTATAAAAAATAGAGCAACAGTCAAAATGAGAAATCCAGTTCTCTTACGTTTTACATTTGTATCAAAACAAAGATTTCTTATAAGTAAATAAACTTTCTACTATGATGCTCAAAGCTATAGTTTGCTAATCTTCATAACTAGTATCAAAATCAAGGTCAACCTTCAGAAAATTTTAACTGTATGAACCGATAACTAATATCGTATTTATAAGTTCTATTGACGGTCTCGTTGAGAGAGGCCAAGTTTTTATTTTCTATCATAATAACTCTCTCTCTCTCTCTCAGCCTTCTGTAGTCCACTGTTGGACATAGGCCTCTACTAACGATCGCCACCCCGAACGGTCACCCGCCATCTGCATCCAGTGGCTTCCCGCTACCTTCCGCAGATCATCAGACCAACGGGTTGGGGGGCGACCGACACGCCGTTTGCCGACACGGGGTCTCCACTCCAGAACCTTTGTACTCCAGCGGTCGTCGGCTCTGCGGGCTACGTGGCCAGCCCATTGCCACTTCAGCGTGCTAATCCTTTTGGCTATGTCGGTAACTTTAGTTCTCCTGCGGATTTCTTCATGAACTGCATAAATTGCGAATCCTATCTCGCAGGGACACGCCTAACATAGCCCTTTCCATAGCACGCTGAGCAACTCTGAGCTTGTGGATAAGCCCTTTGGTGAAGCACCACGTCTCGGCTCCGTAAGTCATCACTGGCAACACGCACTGATTGAAAACTTTTGTTTTCAGACACTGAGGTATGTTTTCAGTGGAGATGTATCGTAATTTCCCGAACGCTGCCCATCCGAGTTGGATTCTACGAGCTACCTCTTTATCGAAGTTGGATTTACCTAATCGGATCACTTGTCCTAGGTAGGGATACTGATCGACAACTTCGATGGTGACACCTCCTACAGTTACGGGCGATGATGAAACATGTTCGTTCGACATGACCTTTGTCTTGTCATAATAACTATGAACTGCAAATTATACATTAGAAAGTGGTAATAAATAGCATTTTTGAAATTCTCCTCGCTGTTAGATTATGATGCTGATCAGTCAGTTCCATACTTTTGCCGAAATAAGCACTCACTTTCTTTCTGTATACATCCTTACATAACATTTACGAGTATCGCCGTTTTTTTATGAGTCCAATGTGCATTTAAACCGTCTAATATTTACCAGAATATCGGCGTCCGCTTGGGGTTCTCCTTCTCCTTCCGCATGAGGTAGAAGAAGCTGGCGCTGCCGAGCATGAAGAGGAGCGTCTCCCGCCCGGCCGAGCGCCGCAACCAGCCCTTCATCTCGAGCGTGCGGAGCCAGTATTCGAATACCTGGGTAATGGGGTTAGTTATAAGGTTCAATTCACGTTATTTGACGGTGCAGGTGGTTTTGAGATAATTTATTGGGTTATCATGATGAATGTTAAGTTGTAGAGTTGACGCAGCCTTTAGAATGCAGTCTCTCATCTAGAGTAAGTATGGATGGATGGATCAATGTTTTTAGGTACTCTAACATAGGAAATCAAGTTTTTTTTAAATTAAATTTGGCATGTAGTGAGGTGATATCGTTGATTAACACATAGGGTACTTTTTATAACTACCAGAATTCCCACATGGGAAAGGTGAAGCCAAGCTTATGGGATAAGCTAGTATTCCATAAAATACAGCACTGCAAGAGGTAAATGTCTCATCAATGAATTTCGTCTCATTTTGGTGTGTGTATGCAAAAATGAACTACATATTCAAATTGTATTCAAATAGGAATGCAAATAATACGTAACGGGCATTCACCTTAGTTAACGTCAATCCGTAAATTTAAATACAGCTGTTGCAAATTAAAATAACTTTTTGTTGTAAAGTATCTTTATGAAAAGTTAATCTTTTAACTTCTGTTCTGCACAATATTAGTATTCCAATAAAAAGCGCCAAGGAAAAGGGTTGTTATTCATTAGTACATTTAATTCACATGGATAGGTTTATAGGATATGTTTTAAAAAGGATGAACAGCGTGTCAAGTTTTCTTGAACAAAAATACATACAGTAAAACCGCTGTGTGAATAAAATGAAATATTATATAATAATGTTAAAAGTAATCTCACCAAATTAACAAACAGGTTGACAACGAGTATCCTCCGGTGCGGCGGCTCGAAGTACACGGCCAGCCCGCTGATGGTGCACGGCAGCAGCACCGTGTTGTAATACGTGAACTTGCTGAAGAATAGCTTCCTGGAAATGATTTTTTACACTACAACTGATGTGTTAAGAGTCATGTTATCCTTTATTATTTTTGATTCAGAATAACTTCCTACACATTTAATATGTACAGACAAATTTTAATCAATCCAAAGAGGGCTGAAATTTTATGTGTATCTCTAATTTGTGTCTGACTATGGCAATGGTAATTAAGCTGATCTAAAGTAGATTATGGGACTGCATTCAAATATAATTCCAGTTTTGTTTTACAAAAATTGGTGTAACCAGAGCAGGATGACAAACCTGAATATACAGTTGAGGGTGACAAATGCGCTGCCCACCGTCAGTCCAAATATCCCCGACTTTATGTACAGTTTGAATTGCTGTATCATGTCTTCCTTGCTGAGTTTCTTCCCTCTCATCAATATTTGAATCTGAAATTATTGATCTGATTCAGTGACTTGTAATCATTCATTTACTAAATTACCATATAAGAATCCTAAAAACAGATTTTGGGAACATAATATAAACCAACTTTAGATGTTTTCTTTTCTCTTTACTGAAAACTACAGTTTAGAGGCACTAATGGATTTGATTTACTTACATGAAAATAAAGTTATATGGTTTACATTAAGGTTGTTCTATACATATTCATCAATTTAAAGTTGTGAAAAGTTGACTGCTTTAAGGGTCATGCTGTGACTCTATTCTAGGTCACAAAAAAATAGTAAGGTACTTAACTTAAATAAGTAGTTAAGTGTATTAATTTTTTATTTCAATAATTTAAGATATTTAAATAAATATGAAGTTATTTAAGAATGTATGTCATACTCATGTTAGTATATTTATTTGAGATAGAGATTTGAGAGTTACAAACATAATTTTACACACCTACTTTAAAGTGAAAGTAAATAAAAAACAGCACACTCACAAGGTAGACCATGGCATAAAACTTATAGCTTCCCTTTATGTTACTTAATAACATCGTTACTGTAGCATCCCCGCATTTGTAGGTCCATGGGTGGATTAGTTCGTGGCACTTACTATCACTACAGGCCTTTTCAAACCAATATTTACTAGCCTCAACCATTGTTGTGATGAAGTGAAAAAGTCAAAATAATATTGAAGAGTACTAGTTTTAGCACCGACCGAGTCAAAAACACACAAAAGGACAGTGAGAAAAATATCGCATCAAAAATAAGAACAAAGTTGGGTCACTTGACTAGTCCACATTAAACATTGCCATTGTACGAAAACGAAATAAAATTATGAAAATCAACACCAAACCAAATCATTATCAAAATCACGGATTTTTGACAGAACATGGATGATGATGATGGGGAGAGATGTGACAGTGACAGTTCATGTTAACAGATTATATTCCAGATGAAAATGATTATTCTAAGACAAAATAGGTAATGCTAAACCAGTGAGTATGCGAATATGCCTAAAACTGATTTGTTATTTTTTATTGAGTTTGTGTTTCCGAATTATATTGATCCCTTTAGGAGCAATATTTATATTATATAATTATTGAAAAAGATATATGAATCATCAAATTAATGTGCATAGTTAGAAATCTAAAATAGTTTTCATTTCTAAAATGAAGTTGCTTAAGTTCATTAAATAAATAATAGCTGTTTCCGCAGAATCGCTAGTGACGGCCGTTTCTGGCGGTACCTTCGTCAACTTCTACATTCCAGGTGCCAGGGATTAGGAGGTTGGTAGTTATTTGGAAAAACGCTTTCAAACAGAAGTTAGTTCTGCGTAGGCTAGTGCTGCTAGTGCTGGCGGTGCTAGTTCTGCGTAGGTATATAGCGCCTTAATTAAAAAAATATCGAAAGTAGTTAACAACTTTCACTATGGGATGCACGGTTTTTAACATAACGAACTATGTTATATCTAGCATATTTTTAGGCGTTAAATTGATCAGTTACGATATTATTGAAACCCACAAGTTACTACTCTTTTTACCAGGCTACATAATGCAGTCCTTATCGTATCCTTATTCCAAATTCTAATAAGGTACCATAACTATACAAACATTTTGATATATTTTTTGTACAGTGACTGTTTTACATTAGCAATTTGGTTTGGTATTTGTACCACTATCAAAAAAGTAATAATTTTTTTTTCGTTATCTTGACCGCGCTCTGAAATTATGGTATATTATTGATTATGTTTTATTGAAACTAGAGAAAAAATGTATTGCTAAATTATACCTACGCAGTTGCAATATCGAGCGGTATTTAAAAAAATCTTAATGAAATGATAATGACGCCTAGCATCCTGTATATATTTTTGGTTTGAATAAGTAGGTAGGTACTTACAAAAAATAGACTGTGTATTGGCGCAAAAAATGTATAAGAGCCTTTAACACAGTGCGTCAACATATCCAATGATGCAGTTAGACAGCTATCACACCATGGGTGAATAAGTTGGTTGCATGGCAGAAGTCCCACTGTAGCCGTTGCAGAGTCGGTCATAAATTTGCTAATTTCAACCATTTTAAGGGTTTCTAGTGAATTTCACTTTATGTCTTTTAAGCAAACACTTTTTTTATTGAAGCACTCACTCTTCCTAATTTACCTATTAAACTTAAGTAACTTAGAAAACGTATTTTTAAATCTAAAAAGAAAAGGTTGGCCGAAAGTGTAAGTACCGAAGCACGACTTTTACCCTGTAAGCCAAATGTAAAACTTGATTGTTATTTTGGAATTAATTCCGATTGTTTCCATATTACCGACGTCGGCAGTCCATAATTAACCATTCACCTTTTGTAGGATTCTCTATTTAAAATGTATATTTATGCAAATTTATTTCCCGATGATGTACTTACCTACCTACTTATAAAACGTGTAAGTATTGTATTCATGAAAGTTAAACGTAAAAAAACATCTAACAATCTCGTCGTCAGCAACTTGGTATACGAGAGAACACGGTGTTAAGGGTTGTGTTATTTGATCGATTCTTACCATGATGGGCATCCGTGTCGTAGGAAAACGGAAACAGGAGCACCTATAAATTTTAACTAACACATTATAATATTAGTAGGTACATTAAATGTAGTTTTAATTAATTCCATGTTTTTTTCTGTAGTTCATATAAATAGTTATTGGGTAGGTAAGAACTTAGTTTCTAAAGGTCACCGCACATAATAATATGTGCAGTTATATTATTACCGTAACGTGAAGGGATCGCCCAATAATCATCCCTTATTTACCTGTACTTCAATCCTATCCTACTTATATTATAAAAGGGGAAAGTTTGTGAATATGTGTGCGTTTGTGTTTGTGTGTATATTTGCTACTTCTTCACGTTAAAACGGCTGCGCCAATTTTAATGAAATTTGATGTGAAGTTAGCAGACACCCTGGACTAACACATAGGCTACTTTAAGTTTTCCGTGGGAATTCCATGTTGAAAAGTACTATGTGTTCATCCAGGGTATCAGCTAACTTCATACTAAATTTCATCAATATCGGTTCAGCCGTTTTGATGTGAAGAGGTATCAAACACACAAATCACAAATACTCACTAATTTTCGCATTTATAGTACCTACCTATAAGTAGGAAGTAGGATAAATATATCTAAAATAATTAATTTGTAATATCTCTGCGAAATAACAGTTTGATAATGATACCTTAACCCGTTTCTAAGAAAAAACTGTGGTGGCAGACAGACAGACAGACAGACGGACGAACAACAAAGGGATCCTATAAGGATTCCTTTTGATGTACGGAACCCGAAAAAAACGCATGACCTCTAGAAAATCTTATTGTTCCACGTGCCGAACACATTTATGAAATAACATTTTAATCATTATTATCATCATCAGCCCATAAACAAGTAATTCTGGATGGACATAACTAATTAAACTTTTAAAAATTGATAATATTTATTTAGATGACAACTCTAAGATCCATACTTGAAAAAATAATTAACTCTCACATAAGTACTAGTATTCGCTTTGTCATCATCACAAGCCTGGCTAGTTTTAATTTCACCGCAAAAAAAAACACTTAATATTAAAAAAAGCATTTTCAGTGCGTCCTGTTTATAGCATGTGCAAAGATAACGTGGTTTAACAATAGGTCTTTCGTAAAGAACTTTCTATACCAACACTTTCGCCTTCGAAGAAAAAAGTTCTACAATGCAGTACTTTTTCTGAGGATCAATATTTTAATCTGTGGCCAGCATAGAAAAACAGAAAGTTCCAGATTTCGCCGCATAATCGCATTCGTATGTCGCTGCAGTCGGTAAATGGACGTTTGATGTCGTGTTTGTCAAGATTGTGCTATTGTGTGTTTACAGCTATTATTTCTCATTTACTATCATCCCAATCAAAGTTAAAGGAATTAAGGGGTAGATGAAGGTAATTAAAGTATTATTTCACTAATATTTGCAAGAAATCATCACTCAATTGTCCAATAAAGCCACCGCTTGGAGACCAACTTTGGTGTCGATCCATTTCGCTTTCATGTCAGCTGTATAGCAATGATACGCATTTCTTTACAATTCGCAATGAGAATGACTTAAAGTGTATGTATTTGTTTTAAATAGGTATTTAATTGGCTTTGGAAGCATATGGTGTAAGCCTTAAACCGTTATTCGATGGGTAAACTCCAGGAATAGCGGAGGTTATGGCAAGTTGTCGTTGTCCTTATTTCTCATTCGAAGATAATGATGTTGTTTGATACAACTCCTTGTTACCACGGCTAAAATGATTTCTCGCCGTACTTACAAGGTATTCATGGTCTATTGGCATATTAAGTTGTTGTTATTTTAAAGTTTGCATAGAATAACTGTAAGGCAGTTTTTGACTCTAGTTATATGTATTTTCATGAACCTGTTGTAGTATTCTATAATTGTAAGAATAATATAATTATATATTCTATAATTCTATTCTATTCTATTCTAACCTATTCCATACCTACTTTCTCTTCTCAGAATATTGGTAGGTATTTATCCAAAGTAATATATTGTGAAAACAACCTATTATAGCCTAGATTGCTAGAAATGCTTATGCTTAATCTATGTAAATTGTAAACAAACTCATTGATGGATGGTGTTATTTTTTGTAATTTGGTTATATTCACCCATTACTACCCATTCACACAATTATAGTTCTACTTAATATTGATAGTTTAGTTTAGATACATGTAGAAATTAAGTTCTCTGAGCAAAATAGTAATTATGTTGTTAAGTATAAACCTATAAAAGTATTCCTCAATTAATTTGAAACATTCCTTGTGTATTTTAAAAGTAAATATTATTTTATTACATCACAATTTTTTCAATTCTGTCCTTGTAACTACTCTATGTGTGGCTTATATTCCAGGTGACAGTATGTCTCGCAACAAAGACAAGCATGAGGGCGCTAACAATCGCTCGTACCACATCATGTCAGAGGCGGAGCGGGCGTCTGGCCGGCGAGGGGGCTGGACCTCTCTTGAGGTAACTATCCCACATCTTTACTGTAGTACCAAATAAATGTATTTTCTTTCTTTCAAAATATTGTAATAGTTAAATGTAAACTTACGAAGGACTTGATTTTTCACTACTATCATCATACTTGGGTTTACGTCGGTTGGATATTATATATCACACCACATAAAAAGTTACTAATAAGGCTTATAACTAGGACTTTTAACAGACCTTGGTCTCCTGTTGCATTGATACATTACAGACATTACAAAATCTGATCTATCCTGTGCGGACTTTGTCCCAACATACACCTACGCTTAATGCTGACCCTTATGGTGCCCTAGATCCTGCATATACCTTGTAGGCTTGTTCCTATATCACCATGAAAAATTCAGTACATATTCCCCAGAACCTATGTGAATGTGGATTAGTTATATTTGTGGCATTCATAAAATTTCTTCAGTCTTTAATCATACACTGTGGGACATTTTCAGATATCTCCCAATCTATAGAATACCAAAAATGATGCTCCCTGTACACAAAACAAAAAAAAACAAACACTCACGCCTTGTACTAATGTACTCCCTTGCGGGGTAGGCAGAGGTGCATTGTTGAACCCACTTTTCGCCAGTGTTGTTTTGTTCGTCCCAATGAAATAGGGGGCAGGCCTATTGCCATTTTTCGGGCACATCCAAGACCCGAGAACAAATATCTGTGTTTAAACAAATATCTGCCCCAGCCGGGAATCGAACCCAGGACCTTCGGCTCAGTAGTCAGGCTCACTAACCACTACGCCATTCGGTCGTCGCTCTCTGTAGTGCTGCCCATATGCATATTGTAGCATCACTACACTAAGTACACAATATGCCAAACAAGGGCGTACCCAGGATTTCAGCTAGGGGGGGGCAGCTCTTGAGATGATGGTCGGTCGGGTATATTGAAACAAAAATCATGAAAATTTACTTTTATTAAGGTCAACTAGGCCAATTGCGTCTACGGGCCAAATTAATCTTTTCGATCCTATTTGAAAACGGCTTTATCAATATTGAAAAATGCCATCTAGTTAGGGTGGCTTAAACTAAATACTTTACATGAACTGCAGGCAGATGGTGTTGTAGTCAACATAATATTATCCAAGTATTCAGTCATTTTGTGATTTGCACATTTTTTTGAAAGTTTGGTAGTGTGACAGGTGATTGAAAATGTGAATCTAAAGTTTTCTTTATCAATTGATATTATTCAGTAGGTATTCTAAAGAATATATGTCTATATAAGACACAAATTTTCAATGAAATAGCTTTATTTGATGAATTAATGATGTTAATTTTTTTATGTTTGATAAAAGTCTTGGGGTAAATGCGTTAGGCGTAATGGGGCTATTGCGATTGTTGCAACGCATTGCCTCAAAATAGAAATCATCAACATTTTAATACATACATAATTATGCTCACGACTGTAGTCACCCGCTTTTCGCTGTAAATTTGTATCGCCGTTTTTTATTGAGTACAATGCACTAAAGTTGTCGGGTAAGTGCAAGTGTACAACCCGACTGTCAGATTTTTTCAAGCTGCCCGAAGGCCTCTGACTAGACTTAACAACTGCTGCCGAAGCAGCAACCGGGACCCACGGCTTAACGTGCCATCCAAAGCACGGAAGCATCCAGAAAAGAACCATTTGAAATCGGTCATCCATCCAAGACTGACCGTGCCATGTGTTAACCTCAGTGATCAGTTACGATCACTGAAACCAGCTCGATAAGGATTTTTACTATTTATGAATGAACACTAAACTTATTGGAGAGTATGGGTTTTGCCATGCACATATTTTAATTGATATCTAAGTTTAATACCCGTATTTGATCCAATCTTACTATTTTTCTAAAGAATATAAATGAGAGGATGTATGGATGTTACTTTATTTTATTCACAACTTTACTGTCACTCACCACTATTAAATCTACATTCTTACTCACTTTACAGGAGTACTTAGGTAGTTCTTTTTTCATAAAAATGTTATTTGGATTTATCATGGAGTAAATGCGTTATTGCTAATTATTGCTAATTATTGCTAATTAAAACCTACCCTATATAACATTAATAATCAACAATATGTCTAGGTATGTAACGTTAGGTATGTCTATCTTTTGTAAAGTTAAGAAAATGTTAAGTTAAAACTTTTTAAGTATAAGTAATCATAGAAAAAGAAGTGCGACTCCCTCCCCACAGACAAACCAATATGTACTTGATTTTGTGGGATGTATTAGGTTAAGCTTATTTGTGAAATAAATATATTTATTCATTTATTCATTCATTCATGAAAATTAGACGCATTTTCCTGATTTCTACTAAATCATCTGTGAATTCGTCAATAGTTTCTTTTGGCTAAATTAACTGCAATACTATTGCACAAAAAAATTAACTGGATAAAACTCTCTTATTTTCTTACATACTAAAAACACATTTGCCTCAAACCTGGAAAATGCGTTCAAAATCACGATTTTTTTAAGACACTAAATAAGAAACTTTTATTAGATTCCAGCAAAGAAATCAATGCTTTAAATTTGTTAAGAAATTTTTGTTCAATAGTCGTTAGTTTCTTAAAGTAAATATCTCACTTTTATATTAAATTTTTCATACCTTTGCTCCCATTATTCCGAAAACTTTTAGTGATCTAAAAATACAACGTAACCCCAGTTGACCTTAATTAGTTTGATTAAGATACAAAACAAAATAGGTAGGTAGGTAAGAGTAGATAACACGTTTTTAATTCCGACTTGGCAGGAAAATTTACGTTTATTTTATCTTCTAGGGGGGGGCAGCTGCCCCCCCTGCCCCTACCTGGGTACGCCCTTGTGCCAAAAGCAGGGCAAAAGTATCAAGTTAAATTTAAAGATATTCAGGTGACTCTTTGTAAGATAATTAAGGATAAGGCACAAGGGCACTGCTAGGTCTAGCCACTTAGTTTCATGACTGAATGCTAATTTTCGTATTTTCCTTCTTTGTAAGTGTATTTTAACTATTTCCAAGCCACTATCCTATTAATAAAAACACCAGTCGGTAACTTATTAAATGAATTTTACTCAAAAACATACATATTTAAAAATCACAATTTTTTTACGGTAATGTGACATTAAAGAAAAAGCTTTAATTTATTTCTGAAATTACTGGTTTTTCATGACCCAACATGTAACTAGGCCAGTAGGACAAGTTAATCATTCCAAACTTTCCAAAATCGTATAAAGGTGACTAAGTAACAGTGTTTAGGCATTGGTCTGTATTTTTTATCAAACTACACCATTTGACTTTGTAATACATTTGTTGCGTCAAGTCGAACCGGCAACAGAAGGATGCGGTTAGATTTGACTTTACGAAATGTATGTCACATGATTATTCCGCTCGTCATTAGCGAGTGTCGCAAGCGCATCGATATGGACGCTGAAACACTGCAATGTCAACACTTATCTTAACATTTCAATGTTATTGTTTGTAATTTATTTGTATTACCTATGCAGCTGCATTTTATTGCATTAGGGTATGTTTCGACAGTATTATGTTTTGAAAAATGATAACTTCATCACCATAATGGTGAGTGAGTTAAGATATTATAAATTGTTTTGTGAAGAAAGATAGGTTTCTAATGTTTCTAGGTTTCTTGAATGTTATGCTACCCGACTTTCTAACTCTTTAGCTACATTGCTCAGTTCTTTTATTTTCCCATTGTGATTTCACATAATCAGATTTCTCAGTTGCTATGAACACTAGAAAAGATTCTTACCTATTAATTACTTAGTCCTAACTTAAGAATGATTATTATTATAAAATACATACTTACATTAGTAAACAGATTCCTTATTACCTTTGTAAAAGAGATCAAGGGCAAGGACTAGAAATTGGCGTATAATCATATCAATCTTCTGCGACTCTATATAAATATGATATCAAATATCCTTTTCATTAAACATACCTTTTAGGATTTAAGTATATGGTTACATACCATAGTGTGCTTTCCTTGGAAAGTTCCTTCTCGGCAAATATCTCGGCATCATTGAAATATTGTTAACATACTCAAATTAAGCTGGCCAGCATAAAAGTTGCAAAGTATTTCTACAGATGAACCAACATTCCGCTTCCAGGTAACAGGAGGTGTGCGCGCCCTAGCGCCGCAGCTGTTCCAGCTCACGCACCTCACCGCCCTCTACCTGAACGACAACTCTCTGCAGCGGATCCCCCCGGACATCAACCTGCTGGTCAACCTGCACCAGCTGGATATATCGAATAATAAGCTGAGGTCGCTGCCGGCGGAGCTGGGCGATCTTATACAGCTTAGGTGAGTGCTGAATTTTACATACTTATACTCACGCGTGTGTGCCAAAAGGGTAGGTGGATACTATGAACCTCCATAACCCACGATCCTGAGTATCCTGACATACTTCTTTCTATATTATTAGATACTAGCTGTTGCTCTGCTTCTTTTTTAAAGGTTTTCTCGTCGGCATACCGGTTGTAAAGTAGCCTATGTGTCTATCTAGGGTGTCATATACGGACACTCTAAATTTTATCTAAATAGCTACGGCCGTTTTCCCTTGAAAGAGTAACAAACATCCATACATACAAACTTTCGCGTTTGTAATGTTAGTTAGATTTAGGACAGTGCTGTGGGCGCTCCTTGGGAGAGGCTTATGTCCAGCAGTGGACGTTAGGGCTAATTATGAAGATGATGTTATTTAGTAGAATAAAGTATGCCTAACTTCATTGAATACCAAAATATATAGATAAAGATAGAGGATAAACATATTGTAAACATAATTTTACATGGAAAGCTTGTTTTGAATGCAAGTAAGATAATTATGCTCATAATAATACAATGTGTTGTTGACATACAGCTAGAGTGCAACCTTGTAACATAAATTAACTGATCTTAAACTGGTTGGGCAGGTACGTCCCAATCTAAAGTAAATAAAATGAATAAGTGTATATTTACGCCAGAGTCAAAACACAAGATTTCAATAAAACTATACTGTAAATTAGATTTATTCTTCTGTTAGGTAACTCATACACCATTCAGTGTGTAGTACCTTGGATTTGACTTTCTATTCTATGAAATATTTCGTCACACGCCTACACAGCACACACTGTAGAGTTTATGTAGCTAGAATTCTACGCTATTTCACAGACAGGATTGTATTTTTCATTTTAGATTTAGCTGCAATCAATTTGTTGCTTCAGATATTGTTGCACAATCTCATTTTTTATATTCTGTGTAGGGGTATTAGAAACTGCACCTGGCTCACTCGCATGGAACCTTATCACAATCTAATCGTCATCTTATGACATTATTAAAGACAATAACCACATCACATACATTTTACACCGTCGTAGGCATTTCTATTAGATTGATGAAAGAATTACCCTTATACTTGCATCCTGCTATCCAATCCTAACATAATATTGTTATTCTTGAAGTCAGGTGCAGTGTTACGTTCGTACGTACTCGTAATTTCTAGGAAAAACAGCTTAATGTACACTTACATAATAGTTTCAGTTTAATAACTAGTAATCAGCAATCGATCGAAATAGCATAATAATGTGGCTTCGACACGTAGCTATAATTTGCTTAGCTGTAGTTTATTCATAATTTATGTCAACTGTATGTGCGCGAAAATGTCATTGAACTACCAATGTGCCCGCTACAGTTGTTCAAAGAAAAAAACCCTCTAAAAACACAGGTAAAGATAGGACCGTCTCCCGTGAACTGTTAATAGATAGGGGAATGTATGAACTTCATTCAAGATAGAGTTGTTTTGATAAACGGCCGGTTTGTTTTCTATAATATAAACCGGTTTTGTTTTTGTACACTCTGACACGTCACTTTACATAATATTGGATGTTCGCAGAACGAGTTGTACGTCAACGACCTTACACAATCGCGTCATAACATAATCCATGCAGAGATGAACTATTATTATTATGATTTTGTAGCCACAAAGTTCATTTTTCATACAAAATATTAAGGAGGTGACAATTTACTTAAACTAGTGCCCACTGTTCCTCGCTTATGTTTCTACATGCAGGTAATAATAATTGAAGTTTGAAAATGTATTACGCACAATTTAACATTCGGTAGACTATACGATCTATTGGATGAAGAAAATATGAATACCTTCTGGGCTAGATAGACATTTAAACCAGTCGTTGAGGCATGCTCATTGCTTATAGTGTGTTGGCTATGATGAATCTACAATATTTTGTACCGCGTGTCAATAACGAAATAAAATAACAATATCTGAAGAAATGTAATTTCGCTTTTTCATATGTCTTGTTATTAAAAAAAAAAATACTTCCTAAAAATAAAATAAAATAATAATCGTAGCTCTAGCTCTGTCTAAATTATACCTACCTTCCTAATCCCATTAATATATGCCACCTAAATTTTTGTATTGATCACTGATCCCCTACGTAATCTACATTCTACACACATATAAGTATTAAGTTAAACCACCAAATCCTTTACTGACTTAACCTCTCATCCGCAGAGAGCTGCTCCTCCACAACAACTACCTTCGGGTTCTCCCGTACGAGCTGGGCAAGCTGTTCCACCTGCAGATGCTGGGCCTGCAGGGAAACCCGCTGGGCAAGGAGATGCTGTCCATCTACAACGACAGCAACGGCACCACGAAGCTGAGGACGTATATGCTCGACAATTTGCAAGGTGAGTGGGTTTTTGGAGTGTTTTAACGCGGATAATGATGAAATGACTTTCGGACAATGCGGATATAGTGTAAGAATCTATTCAGGAAGACTCTTATTATGAATCCTAAGAGTCAATGCTAGGATATAGGAAGTCGGTAACGTCTCCTGAAACGCGTTATGGAGGTTTAGGTGTCCAGATAAGTAGATTCGCTAGCCCTCGGCTAAGAGATGCTGTCCATCTACAACGACAGCAACGGCACCACGAAGCTGAGGACGTATATACTCGACAATTTGCAAGGTGAGGGCTTTTTTGAATCTTTAGTGGAGTGTCGCGGAGAATGTCAATTTTTGAGTGCGGATCGAATGTTCAGATACCTTGGGGCGCAAGACGCGCACGTCACGAATGTCGGTTTAAACCACATTCGGCCCATCACTAGTTTTTATAATAATTCCGTCACATTAGATATCAAATTTATATTTACTTGAAAAAGAAAAGGCAATTTCTATAAATTTAAAATTTCTATATTGCAAGTTGTAATGCTACATGTCATTTGGATTTTTACTGTTACTTCGGTAATTTGTCAATACCGTTATACCAAAAACTCAAAGTTAATACCATTGTATTGATACTCCGTTAAGTATTTTGGCACGCAATTGTGATAATTTTTGACAGCGTTTGTCTTTTGTTTTATGGCAAAATCACTGCAGTTTTCTCCAAGAAATATTTTTCTGTATTATTTATTATCTACTATCACAATAACGTACTGTAGCCATTGAGAAATTAAGAGGATGCATATTGAATGTCACCTGGCAAAGCTTAATAAGCCTTAAAATGCCTTATAATTATAATGATTAGGGCGTGGAGTAATACAGCTAAACAGTGCCACTTATTCGGTCTATGGGGCCCGTTGCACTTCCAGTATGAGACAGACAGTGGTAGCCAACTTTCTTCATCCTTAGACCAAAATTTGGACCTTAGAACATTTTATCTATATGTATAAGTGCTTAATAAGTTGTCAGTTTTCCAAAGAGAATATTCTTTAGAAAAGTCAATGACTCCAGTAGGCATATAAATGGACTCAGAACTAATAAAAACTGAATCTATTTTAGGTCACCTCGAACAAAAGCGTTACAGATTACAAATCAGGCGTTCGCATGTTTTAACATTTGCAAATAAAATATATCGTTCAATGACCTGCTAGTGTTTATCGCAGATGCTCGTTTGTTTATTATGATAGTGGCGCCATCTGTTGGGTTTTTATAGAGTTGTTAGTTTGTAGTTTAGGTACCTTTCACTAGAGGTCTCTGGTATTAATTATTTTGTTATGGTCCATGGGACACCCCGTTGGGCATATTCACCGTCTTTTTTGATGAACCTGTCTAGTGCCTTCCGATACGAAACATAAATGATCAGATTTATATGATTATAACAAAAATATTTTGATTGCCATCATCCATATTTTTCGGTAGTTAAGTACATTATTTTCCCAATCATTATAAGTAGTTACGAAGGTGAAGATAGGAGACAAAATTAGGTACCTACATCACATATACATTCTAACTCAGAGACAAACATCGAGCTTTGTTGAAATCAGTTGAAAAGTAAAAGCACCTAGTAAACTAACTTTTAAAAGTTATCTTTTCTTTTATTTGCAAATCTCGTGTTAGAACTTTGTTGCGGAGACCGCCGGTGGCCATTGTTTAAAACTGCAAGACTAATTAAAGAGCGAAAGCTAGATTTGACCTTTTCTTTTTTTCAAGCTAATTAGTTTATTTGCACGTTTTAACTTTCAAAGACACTTTATTATATTTTTATGTTTTACGCGTAGGTACTTATCCCTCGTGCGAAATTGATATCTTTATAATTATGTTTCATTTGTTTTATCCATGACCAACTTTTCCGAGTTTCGCTGCACCTTATAATCCAAGGAGTCAGCTAACTACATGCTAAATTATAAAAAAAAATGATCCAGTCATTTTACGTGAAACAGAACAAATATTTATCGATCCATATTTACAAACTTTCACGGTTATTATAAGTAGGTCGAATGATTTATTTATTAACATTTAAAATGCTGATAGGGTGAACGAATTGTACCGTAACAGTGTTGAACTGTACAGTAGAAATTTTAATTTAAATCGTTTTTTTTATTAATTAAGTTTAAGGTGCAGAAACGTAGACGTTGACGCTTGAATGCTTGCTGGAGGCAAATTAACTAGTTTTCCTGTTAAGATATACATATATCTAATCTGATAGACACAGCCAAGTTGTTTTGTTATAAGAACTATATTTAGGAAATAAAATGAAAATAAAATGATAAATCCCGGGTGGAATTTATTTTTGAAATTAAAATGGGACCAACTCATGCGCATATCATTTTTTTAAAATAAGCTTTCCATAACTAATTATTACATAAGTCGACAAACATAAAAAAACATACATATACTTACAAACGATTTGAGAACCTCCTCCTTTTTTAAAGTCTGTAAAAATAAAGCGTCATCATTATCTTGATCCATATTTGTATCGGTGGTAGGATACTGCTATTTCAAGGCTATAAAATAGGTCAAACAATAATTTCACGCTACTTTTATCGAAAACTCCAATTCCTACAATGCCTAGCTCAACCGGGGCTGAATTTAAAAGTAAAATTGTTGACCTGTTCTTATCTATGGCACGACTACCAACAACACAGTATAAAAGCAGCCACAAAGTGGAACTGGGTTAGTAAAATAAACTGGGTTCCGATTCTACTAAATGAATCACGGTTTATTGGCGTGCCTTCGCCAACTCCACCGTTTTATTTCCGGCACAAAACATTCTAACAAATACTAATAAATTCATTCAAACATGTATAAAAAGTCACTTTAAAAAACTCGCAGAAAATACAGACACTATAATAATAATAATAATAATAATATGTGGGGACATCTCACACACGGCCATCCAACCCCAAGCTAGGCCGAACCTGTGTTATGGGTGTCGGACAGCTGATATATTTAGATAATAATAATAATGTCCTCCTAGCCGAATTTCGGCTACGGCGGCCAATCTCAATTGAGATCAGCCATGTACGCAGGAGTAGATTATAGTGCCCAAGTGTGTGCGCAGTACACAGGAGCACTCTCTGTTCCATCACTCTCATAACCCAATGGGACGGATTGACCGACACGACTGGAGAGAGCTAGGCGCAGGACCGACTGCTTTACATGCCCATCCGACAGCATGGATCGTTTCACTGTTTCGGACAACAGGTGATCAGCCTTCTATGTCCTAACCAAACTTAGAACCACAATTTAGAAACACAAATTGATGGTCCCACCCGGGAATCGAACCCAGGACCTCTGGGTCATGAAGCGAAGCTTCTACCACTAGACCACAGAGGCAGTCAACTAGTATCTATCTATCTATATATTTAGATAAATATATAGATAGATAGATACTAATTATAAATATCAACAGCCAAGACCCGAGAACAAATATCTGTGTTTAAACAAATATCTGCCCCAGCCGGGAATCGAACCCGGGACCTTCGGCTCAGCAGTCACGGTCACTAACCACTACGCCATTTGGCCGTCAAAGCACTATAGCAGTAAACTACTTATTTAAGTATAAAGACATAGGTAAGTATATCTAAATATAGGTGAATCGTAGTATTTATTATTACAAGTATGTCAAAGTTACAATATTTTGTACGCCCACGCCAACGGTTGCCTGAAAGCTTAGACAAGCAACATACATATCTCTGCCTGGAAGAGATTGATTTTACCGATGAAGCCGCCTATTTTGTAATGTCTACTGTGTAAAATTATAATGTTGTGTTTTTTATCTATAAAGTCATATTCTAATATTGATATATTGTAATCATACAAGCTCCTAATAAATATTCTATTAAATTATATATAAATATATAATTATAACAAGAAAATGGTTGAGGACACGTCATTCAGCCACCACAAATATAGTAGAATGGTGCCGCGGGCGTCGTGACCTGCGGTTTACGGACATTTTTATACACTTATTAAAGCCTGATGGTATTGCGTTTCAGCTAAATTGAATTGTCTGAATGTTTTCTCTTAGTAGGTGAATTGTTGTTATGTAGGTGAAGAGGTTAAGGCAGATGGGCTTTTTCTGTATCTCATTGAATACTTGCTTAGTTATTCCTTTCTCTGCTGGGGAGCAAAAGAGATATATGCTTTTGTACATACCTTTGTGTTATTGTGTCCTGTTTATGTGTACATAATATAAAGAATATGTATCTATGTATGTCCGCCCTTGACATCCCTGCTTGACCCTGTTCCTTGCCTCGTCCTCGGGATCAGCTCCGATGCTCCTAAAGTTTATTATGCTATTTTTTCTCGTGGCGAGCGGTGATAGTCAGATTAGTCAGTTTTATTCATCGAAATTTAAAAATAAGTTGTCTAAACTCTACTTTGAAATAAATTATGAGAACTTATATTTCCCGTCGCATCGTGTATTTGCTCCTGTATAGTTTCCGCTACATATTTTTGAATGTCGGCAGCTTATTTATTTATTTCCATAAAATATTTGTAAGCGAATTTTACATATAGCTTTGTCTGATCCAGATATTCAAATCCAGTAGTTCCTATAAATAAATGTGTGTTTAGGTCATCAAAAGCAGATCTGACCTGTGACACAAAATCAGTTTACAAAAACTGGGTAGGTCATTAGATTAAAAAGAAAAGTAATCTCTTTTATTCAATCTGGCTTTTAAACCATAAAACTGATTCCGTGACTGCCGTGCTAGCTTTTGACAATAAACCTGTGATACGATTGTCTCGCTTGCACACAATAGTGATAGAAAGTGTGGGAAAATGCAACCGTAGTTAATTGTTTTATTTATCTCAAGGAGGTCTTACTCTGATCGGAGAAACTGGCAAGAAGTTTGTGCGTCAGTTTTTACTGGATTTCCCTATTGATTTTTCCTGTTGATATCCAGCGAAAGTGTGCTCTGTAGAATATCTTTTGTATTAACAAAACAATAGTTCCATTATGATACCTCGGTAGTAAATATTAATAGCTACGTGTTAATCTACTATTGTGTGTCACTAATTTGCTTCGCACAAAAAAGCGAGTATGATCAGTTTCGTTCTGCCGTATTGAAATCGTTTGTATATTTTAATATGTAATGAAACGAATCATCAGTGTTGAACTGCATTTAGGTAATTTTTCACGCGGTCTGCTTTTCCTTCATTTGCTAACACTCGCTCAGTGTAAACTTCACGACGAATGTTACACAATTCCAAGAAATATGCACTATTTGAATTTCACCACTAAAAAGTGTTATTACTTACATTGTAATAGCGTTCGTGTATTTTTTCTTATCGTTTGTTCAATAATTACCTTTTAGACCAAGTATTTATCTAATTGCCACTATTAGATCACGATCGCGAGAAAATGCACATTCTGTTATTTCAGTTAAATGCCATTCCGTGAGTTTCGTATTCAATTTTAGAAGATTCGTATTTATTACCGTGATTTATGGCTTTATTGAGTAATGATTCGAGTATGCCGTTTGTTTGTTTGGAGACGTTTTATTGGTAGTTATATATGGTTGGTTCTAGCTGTTACAATGGAGCAACAGAAAGAACATAGTATATATGGGACATGAGACCATAATCTTTACTAATATTATAAATGCGAAAGTAACTGTGTCTGTCTGTCTGATGACTGTCTGTCTGTCTGTTACTCTTTCACGCCAAAACTACTGAACGGATTTGAATGAAATTTGGTATACATACGATCTAGACCCTGGGAAAGAACATAGGCTACTTTTTATCCCGAAATTCCCACGGGAAAACTTTTTAAGGCGAAGCGAAGCGCGCGGGAACAGCTAGTATATTATAAAATCCTCAATGACATCCAAATACTCTACGGTCAATATACAAATTAGTATACAGAAGTTCCTCAAAAATAATTCTGGATGTCATCCCTGTAAAAGCATTCCGCCTCGACAGCAGCTTTAGTCATGACCATAGGCCGAGAAATCCAACGAAAACAGAAATCGAAACCTTCCGATAATCAGAAAGAACATTTTATTTATTGTAAAAGTGAAAATTCATATTTTTTTGTCACGATCACGACTTACCTAAAATCGTGATTCTTTCGGATGTAGAGTATACCACTTAATAAAAGACTATGAAAGCTAATAGAATTATTAGGGACAGCCTTATTTTATATACAATGTGCATTGAACTGTACTGGTGCCTTTTTACTTTTGACAAAGCTTTGCTACATTGACACGCGGTGTTAGTAGAAAACCGCGTTTGTATATTCGCGTGTAGCAATTTTATATCAAATTCCAAACCACGAAACAGGAAAGCCTCAAAAGCCATGCCCTCAATTCTATTTTCGCCAGCAGGATAACTCGTTTTCGATTACGTATGAATACGTTAAGTTTCTATGAGCGTGTTTTGTAACCGCACATCCGGTGAAAAGCGTCTTTTAGGAGCGCAGGCCGCGCCGAATCGAAAGCTTATATCATGTCTCGACCGAGTAGGGCGACCACAAAGACGTGCTATGCTGCTCGGTTTAATTTTTTTTCGTTGCGGTAACTGCTTAATCGCAAATATGATTTTGTCAGTAAAGTAAGTAAATCCAGTAAAGAGTCCAGACAACCCATTACTTGCAATTTAAAAATTACTTTAAAAACATTCGCCATAGAAGCTTCCAATTAATTACTTTTCCATAAAAAAAAACTAAATTAATCTGTTAAGTTTCATTTGCACAAAACCCATGGTCACCTTGACAGTGTTAACAGCTCCAAAAACAATGGCATCGTCACTGACCGATGGCGGGCGCGGCATGACAATGGCGTCCACACGTTGGCGCCAAACGGAGAAAGTCCCGCGAAAGTGAAGCCGGAACCGAACGCCGTGACGTCACCGCCGTTTGCGCAAGCGCAGCCGATGTTGCGAAACCTTTTGTGCATCTCGTTTTCATATCGATACGAGATTATGTGTCGTGTCGGTTACGTAAATGGAGAGAGAGCGGGCCTTTTTAAGGCGTGTTTTGTGCGAATTAAATTAAGTTAAGCTGATAGCGTAAGCCGATTGCGGAAGTGTTTCCGCATGATTGCGTTTCTGTTCTTAATTTAGAAGAAATAACGAAAATGAACGGTTTTGATTTCTGAGATTCAACTATTAGAACATAGGTACATCTCTGTAGCATATTACATTTTGTAAACAATTTAGGTAGTAGTTAGTAGTGTTGATGGCACTTTTTAGAAACCCTTAAAAAGCCTAACGAGACGATCTCTTTGAATATACATCTCACGTAGTCTCGTAAAGCGACGCACATCAAAACTCACTTATACAATGATGTTACTGCCAAATTGTTTTTTGAAAGCTTTCTTGTACAGAGAATGATATTATTCTCGTCGTATAGATTATTATGTACTCATCTCGTTAGGTACCTACCTATATGTAGGTATAATCGTATACCGATGTTTTTGATACTTTTAATGGTACCAATCTTTGAAACGTCTACCATTCCTCTAGTAGCTTTCTTCTTGTTTCAGGCTATCTTAAAAAGTCTATAGATCACATTTAAATCAGAGTTAATTAAACTAGACATGAACCTAAGTCCTGCTAAAATCTACTACAACTCAGCCCATCATTGCTATTGCAAATATTTGGCATCAATTACCAACAATATTTTATAAGTATTAAAACAAATTAGCCGGAAAGATACGAAATCTCATTAAATAATTTACTCTCTCTCTCTCTCTCTATTGAGCTTTTAAACGTCCATTACATAAAAGTACAAAACCTTAAAATCGTTTTAATGTTCTTCTTTCCGAATGGTTTCGAAGAAATTGCTTGAAAGTGTTAAGTTACATCTGACACTCAAGCCATTTCAACAGTTATTGGTAATTCGATTGTATTTTGGATGACTGGAATACTTTTAGTAATTTTGCGCGCGTGTATTTCTCAAATAAATTTAAACCATCACTTCCAATAGTAGAAACTATCGTGGTCAGTTTTCCTAAGTTACCCACCAGACGATATTATTATATATCTGTTTCCACAGACAGACTATTTCTAACTTGTACAATTTATTCAATTTTCGACCTTCAAGCTTTTACGTATCGTTACACAGATTCGGTTGCCTAGGTCAGGATTAGGGTTCCCTCGTAGGTTAAATTACACTGCAGACACTAATCGGATCAAGAGAAGCCACATTACCTTACCACGTTACGCTCTCTTAAAAGTGATTTAGATTGTACCTAACCTCTGTGAACCGGATTATATTACACCATATCAATATTCTGCTAATACCCATCTCTATAGATGAAAAGTTTATAGGTTCTTACGATTATTTATTTTTCAAGTATACGTAAGTTGCCAGGCATAGTTGAAGTCCAAGACTCGTTTTCATACCGATTTACTATTTGAACTGCATATTATGTTGCTTTTCAGTGGACAACTCGATAATTGCATTTCACATTTATTAATCTGTCAGTAGTAGTTGTAATTTTTTAAAACATTTAACTTAATCTACTTCCTATATGAATATTCCACGCGGAGATACGGAATACAAACTGTAGACTTGTAGACAAAGCCAGGTGGAGACGCTCCGGGCTGTAGGGCGGGCGGGCGGCGGCGGCGGCGGACATTAGGTGAAGTGCAAGGACGCGCCGCCCTTGCCACGGGACGCAGTCTGGAGGTCGCCAATGTACCCTTATTTCGTCCCTCCAACGCATTAACGATCGAACTTACCCGCACTTACGTTTGTCCTGCCATTTCAGCCTGCCAATGGGCTTTATGAAGCTACCATTCGGCTAAGCCTCGTTGCGAGACGCAGTTATGATTGGGCTCAAGTTTTATTTGTTTTAGATGACGTCTTGTCTTTCAGAATAAAGTGTCGAAGCGAGTTACAGTAAAAGCGCCAGTTATGTGTCTACAAACAGCAATTGGCGAAATAAGAAAGAAACGATGATTACACGAATTAACGGCGCATCACTTTGCGCATTAGCCAATCGGAAAATTCTATTAGCGTTATTACGTGCAAACTCACCGGAAGCCGGGTTTCACGTGTTCATTTGCTCACCATCGGGACAGCACTAGTGATGTAACCATGACAAGCAAATCTACACCTCATTTCAATACCCATAAGGCTCAGCAGAGGCAGCAGTAGTCGTAAGTAGGCTTGTTTGTGCTAAACACTGGCAAGTTTCTCTCTGATCCACTGCCAAGATAATATTGACAGAGACTTGGAGTACAACTCTTTGTTCAGCTTCTTAAATCAAGTTATGCGATATTAAAATTCAACATTTCAATTGGATTTCAAGGAAAATTATTGAGACGGCCATCTCGAATTTAAATTGTTAATGCAAAACATAAAACTCAATTAGGAACTCAAATATTGTGTACAGTTGAGTTGGAGTAATGAGTACAAGACTGGCAGACTACGGATGGCATGTTTTTGAATGTTGAATAATAAAATAGGGTTCCAAGTATCGAATAATCACGCTATCGGGTTCGGCATCCACGAGCGGGAGAGTCGTTTGCGACTATAAAAAAGTTTTTCAATGCTGAGAAGCGAATATTTGTGTTTATTCTCATGACTCGAGTAAAAATGGAAAGCGGAGCTAATGTCGATAAATGGCGAGAGGAGACATTTAGCGGGTGACGATCTTTAACGACATGTTATTCTGTCGTCAACAGGAAAACTGGTTGGAAATCATACACATTTTCTATCCTCTCAAAACACCATTCAAGCGTACTCGTTATAGAAGAACGACTCGATTTTTTGGTACTTTACGTCTCATTTGAAGGAAATTGTGACTGGTGGTGTCACGCCATTCGAGTTTATCTTATATATCTTTGTGTTTCTTATGTTGTAGACGTAATAGGAAATATCTCACTCTGTTATCTGGGCGAGCCGCGATCGCTGTCATAAAAGTTTTATTGAATCGTCTCGTTATTTAGATGGCTTTTTCGTGTTTCTAATATAATTAATTGGATGGTTTATTGAGATGTTGATTAAGATTATTATTACATACATTCTAGATACAACCTCCAAAAAACCGACTTCAAAGATGATTCAAAAGTAAGAAATAATTTAATTATTACTTTTCATTAATTTATTAAGTAGATTTTATAATTTTGTCAAATTAAATTAGGACCATGCCTTTATTAAAATCGGTCCATAACTGGCGAAGAAATTCGTGGGCATGCCTACATTAAAAATACATACAGACGAATTGAGAACATTATCCATTTTTGCGAAGTCGGTTAAAAGAACAACAGTTTTTTAGGCAGGTACAAAATAATTATTGAAGATAAAGTAACAAGTAAACGTTAAAGTTAGTCACGTAGATTGTGCTTGAAACGTGTAAATGGCCGAGTCCGTGCAGAATCGATGCGCGCTGGATTTCGTCACGGGTTTTACTTGTTACTCTCACCTTAACATATGCTAATGACAACATTTCATATTCGCACCGATACTGGACATGTCATCATAATTGTAATGTATATACGCAACTCTTGCAGTGAGAGTGGTACATATTTATTTATTTGATTTCACACGCGAACTCTAACAGCAGGTCAATGTATCGTCGGATCACTTTCACTGCTCTGTGGCGGAGTGGCCCGCGCACACGCAACGCAGATGTGTATCCTGGATAGATCCTATAGCAGAGTTTACTTTCAAATATCATGAAAGTGTGCCTGGGATCCATTTTCTTCATGCTTCGCGCGGCAGAAGGCTATGAAAAGTATCAGATGTTAATCATTTAAATCAATATCTGAAATTTGGCGTTAATGAATAAATAGATACAACGAATGAATAGATACAAGGATAAATTTGCAAATAAATACTCGAGGACCTACTATGAAATTATATTAGGTAACACACAATTTAGAAAGCAACGAACAAATTCGGTCATTAAAATATTAAAATAATGATAACCGGTCATGTTTCGGGGTGAGGAGAAACAAATCGGCGTGATGTAAGCGCGGCGTTGCGTCACACTCGGAACTAGCCGGCGGTGTTAGCGCCGCCACTTTCTATATTTACGGCCAATGATGAAAGTTGGTCTCGCATCACACCATGTATTACATACATGGAATATTGGATGCATGATGCACACGACCAATACCGACGGTTATTAAGAGAGAGGTCTCTTGCTGTGATGAGTCACGGCTGCTTTCACCGCGAACAAGCGCTTTAACTCGTTTATTCCTCGTTTTACCTTATAAAATGACTGCAGCTGCCGTTTTGTAATCGATTTATGGAGTAATAAATGACAGCAATAGGGAGGTATTTAAAAATTTATGAGACCGACGAAAGTGTTTCGTAATTCCTATAATTTGGCTTTTTGTTAGCATTTTCAGAGCGTTCGCTACCTCTCTAGACCCTCTTTCATAATGGAATCCTCTTTTCATCCGTAATTACTTTATTCAAGTGTAATCGCCCGGAGTTCCCTTAATGACATAGGTAATTAATCTTACACGTTATTAATATACGCTCTTCTAATTGTTTCAGGTATGTTAAACTGCATTTATACAGTACTGGGTGGTATCCTATTTGTATAGATAGATAAAAATTAGGTTATACTTTGTAAAATATAGCATGAGTTCTATGACGTTTGATTGAAAACGAACAAATAACAAAAAATAATAATACCTACGTCCATAGTCCATACCTAATCCATAAATTTGTCAGCTGTCATAGGACTCATGCTATATTTTACACCTCTCTAAACTATTATTGTTTTCAATGGTAAGCGCTCAATTCATGATAAGAATCGAGGTTATCGTATTAATTTAATATCCATTTGAGCGAACTACTAGCGGTGTTTTAATCGCTCGAAGCGTGGAATAAAAATAATAGTTTGGAATAGCTGTTTGGAAAGTAAACAAGCCGGGCGGTTTATAGTAAAACTATTAGGGCGGTTAAAGTTTCCGGTGCATCGACGGCGGCGGCGGCGGCGGCGGCGGCGGCGAGTGGAGGCGCGGCGCGGAGGAGGCGGGCGCGCTCATTCACTCCGGCAGTCCGCCGCCGTCGCTCGCGCCGGCCCCACGCGCGCTCCGCACTCGATGTTATTGTACGATTACGACATCGCGCCGCCCCCCGGACTTTTACACTCACAGACGACTTAGCCAAGAATATGGGTTAAGCGCCCTCCCCGAGGCGATGAGTCCGGGCGAGCGCGCCGCCCTCGGGCGCCGCGAACCCGCTCGCCCTCAGTACGGGGCCACCGCACCGGGATTCCCGCCACCCTACTACCCTCCGTATGGAGTGCCGCACCCGAACGCCTGGCTCGGCGCTCCCCTCATATCCATGGCGAGCAGGGTGCCGCCGGCCCGCCAGACGCCCATCTCCAAGCTCGCGATGCACGCGCAGGGCGCGCCCCTCATCATCCAGAACAGATACGACCGCCGCAAGTTCACCACGACGCCCGAGCAGCGGCACCAGCGGCCGGGCCCGCCGCAGCAGGAGCCGGCGCGCGACGAGCCCGGCCCGCGCCGCGCCCCGCACCCGCCCGCGCGCGCCCGCCCCGCGCGCAACCACAACGCCGACGCCGTCAGCGTCGCCAGCGACGAGAGTTCCGGCTCCAACAACTCCGAGACCATGCTGCCCAGGATCATCAAACCGAGGAAACGACGCAAAAAAGACAGGAAACCGAACAACATTGTGCCGCATGATATGACGGCGACCAACCTGGATATCGGTGATGTAGACCATTGTGGAGTGTCGTCAATGACGAATCAATCGCACGGCATTTACGATGAAACTTACTGTGGTGAACTGAACATGCCGTACCGTGTGGACGTGAAGGTGGAGTACGGGGAGCGCGCGCCGGAGCCCTACCGCGTGGCGGCGCTGGGCGAGGCGCTGGAGGCCACGCGCTTCGGCCTGGCGGAGGCCGCGGCGCCCGCCGAGTCCGCCAGCTCCTGCCAGTGCCGCTACTGCGACCCCGTCGGACAGATCTGGGACTCGGACTCGATAGCGCATCTGCTCGACGAGAACACTACCGGTGACTTCGCTCCCACGAAGCTAGAAGATTCTATGAAGGTGGTCGGTTCGATGGGCAGGAGAGGGGCCGATGCCACTCTGAGGAGGAGCTGGAGCGACCCGTCGTCGCGCGTGCCCATGCGCAAGGAGGTGGGCGGCGGTGAGGCCGGCTCCGCGCCGCACCTGTACTCGCTGTTCCCGCCCGCCCGCAGGGGCAGCTCGCCGCACGAGCCGCGGTCGCCGCTGGCGCTCGAGATATCCTCGGAAATCGTTACATCGATTAATGGCCACCGCGATCTTGAGATTAAGCTGTTCTCGACCTCGCCCCCGGCCTCGGTCACCTCGGAGAGCTCCTTCTTCGCCGAGAAAAGGGAAAGTGCTGACGGATGTGCGATCACTACGCATAACCGAAAAGTGAACTGTGCGGTGAAAAGTGACAAAGTAGACTGTAGTGTTAATAAGGATGATAAATATGTCAGTGAGGATGTGGCCCTGAGAGCCGGGGCCTCGCGGAAGCTTTGTGATTTAGCCCTAGTTACTGCCTGAGGCACCATGTGATTGAGTTCTGCAAATGTTAATGTTAAAGTGGACGCGGTGTGTTGTCAGTCAGTCGAGACAGCGCTGCGCTCACCATTTGAGCTGGACTCAAATACAGCGAGGCAAGCACGGAGCGTCCCACTTGATCCAAATTCGAGATCTCCGAATCGGTTTCCTGTAGATTCTATATTTAATTTATTATTAACAATAGCGTAGGAAGCTGACGAGAAGGGGCTTCATCTGGCTTGTGTGTGAGGATGGAATAGAGAGATGTTGCGGATGGGCGGCGGCGCTCGCAATTAGTGGTTCACACTAGTGACACGGTTCTCGCGGCGGCTTGCGGTCCGCGCCGGTTTCCCCGCACTCCGTTCCGGCCGCCGCGCCGTGCGAACCGGTTCTTGCACTCAGATAATCACTTGTTTCACTACACAAACCGCCATTCACTTTTACCATTAAACTAGCCAAAATCGTCAAACCGCAAAACATCATATTTAAACTTGGAAACAGCACACTTTAGCTTCATTAGAGATCGTGTCGCAACTCACGAATCATTTGCATTTTTGTCACCAATAAGTGAGCGGAGGCACCGGCCTAGCAGGCTTTCACATTTTCAAGTTATTGACGTTTTATCAACATATGCACACATAACGTTCTTTGCCATCATTTTCACCTAAGTAGGATATACAAACCATCATTGTATTTTCATATCATTCATAAAATGTTCATGTCATGTGATTATTCAAAAATATTCCCATGTATTTGTATCGTACATATTGTTGAAAACACAAATAAAATCGTTTGTTGTTTTCTTCGAAAACATATTATATCGCTTTTATCCCATTAACTCATTCATTTTATTAACATACAACACACAAAAAAACTAATCATTCCCACTTCATATCATCGCAGATGCACTTTAGATAACTATCACAGTTATCTATGTTTGCTTCATTTCCCCTCGTTACCCTATATCACCAGCACATAGCCATCACCTCATACACACATCACACTCACACACAGACCATTATCTTCGTACATCTACGACTACATCCTTCATGTCACACTTTAGTAAAACCTAGTACATATTTTGGTAAAAGAACGAGGTCGGAAACATTAATCTCTACAGAGGCTTGAAAGGGTAAGCTTGTAGGCTGTATGCCAGATGAAGTCCCATAATGTAGATAATGTGAATATAACTAAGTTATTCATGGACTGTACACCGTCTCTATCGTTGGGTTTTACACTCCATGGGATGGTACGATGTTTTCTTTCTCTATTTTGTGTTTGCTTATATTGCCCGGCGAGTGCGTGGGTCGACATGATAAATTGGATCTTGGTACACACTTTTTTTAAGACAACCCCAATGTACGCAACAACAGGCTTTTTATCTACTTCAAAATTTAGTGTCAGTGCTGCTGATTTATTAATGTCTCTATTAGACAGATTTAGCGGATATCTGCAAATGTGCACAAAGTTTTTTTCTGTGTTATTTTCCTGTATAACGACACGGCAGAGAGTTGTTTTATTGCTGTGATAAGTGTTTATGATCGTAACGCAACTGCTGGAACATACTTGAGGTTTATAGTTTCTGGCTACTGCTAGACCCTCCAGTTCAGTAATGAGGTCTGTTAAAAGCCTGTGGTAGCCGCGGTTGGGCGTGTGCAGCGCCGGGCGTGGCGGTAAAACTCAACGATACATCGCACTAAGTAAATAGACTATGTCCAACTTTCTGAGTGAATGCATTTTATAAACACCTAGGTTTAAATGTTTGTTTGGCGTACGTTGAAGACATGAGTTACACGCTCGCACACTATTTTTGTACAATAAATACCATGTCCAGAAATATTTTCATTGTTTTATTTACCAACGTAAACATGATGTAAACGAAAATGTTAATTACCCTGCATGACTTTACTGTGACTATGGGGAAGAGACATAATCAATTACTATAACTGTCAATTAATATCCAAGTCATGGTGCAATATCCATATTCAATAAGATACCGCGAATAAAGAGTCATAAATGTTACAATAAGTGGGCATCATCATAGCTTCATTGGTCGCGCCGCAGGGAGCGAGGCCTTCTTTGACTTGGTAATGGTTATCTTCAAATACATTTTATTGTAATTTAAAATTTACTTTGTTGGCACGGGGAGAAACACGGTTTTATTGTTTCGTAAACATGTATGGTTTGTACATAACTCTTTCGGCTTTGTTCTAGTAGGTTGTAGCAGCAGTTAGTTACACATTTGACTGTTAGTTAACCTTTTGTGTCCGCGGATTTTTCATATTTATACAAGTGTTTACTTTATATGAATTTGACCTTGCTTCCGATTAAATAAACTCATAAATTGCCGTGACATTGCCAGTTCTATGTACCAATTCACTCGTATAATTTTGTAAAAAAAACCATTTTATCAAACAATAACTACCGTGACTTTGCCAGTGATTGGAGAATAGAAAATAATTAAGTACAAAAATCTAAAAATGTTTCAATCAATCCTTTGATAATTCCTCCGGTGAAAAATTGTATTGCGAAGTTTTATGGACAGATTGAAACGGCCGCGAAGTAGCGCGTAGTGTAGGTACGAAGTAGGTACTAACAAATGTCTCGGTCCACAAGGACACCGTGTTTTCCAATGTCAAACGTGGCGTGTTTACTTTTTGTATTGTAATTTCAGAACGTACCGACTCACCTACAGCATAACAATAGTCCGCAAATAAATATGTAAGCAAAGATTTAGGTACTTTGGACTAGAGTTACAGAATAATACGCTTCATAAAATAAAGATGCGGACATTGTTGGTATGTGATATTGTTACCTATTCGAAATTTAGAAGCAAGTCGCATTCTTTTTTATAGCGCGAAATGAAACTAGTATCTCTTGCGTGCATAAATACTAAAAAATACCACGCGAAAATGTGATGTCCCATAGAGGATAATGTATCTTTTATTTCCTCAACCTATGTATGCAAGCTTTTAGTTGCATAATTTATAACATACATAACGTCGTTCATAAAGGGCCATTATATAAATTACAGTTCCCCATGACGCAAGTGTGTAACCACACTAGTGATGTAACGAATATTCGCATTCGCATTCGCATTCGCGAATATTCGCACTTTTTTGGATATTCGCATTCGCATTCGCAAAATTTGGTGCGAATGTTTTGCGAATATCAGTAGGTACTTTTTAGAAAAAACTATTTGGAAATAATGGTTAACAAAGGTTACCAAAGTCAAAATCCATTCGTCGATAAGTAACTTTTTTATTACAAGTCACTCTCTTAATCAAATTAACAGTCTTACTTTATCATATTTATTTACTTTGGAAAATGAAACTTTAGATATAGGTAGTTAATGGTTTCATAAGACCTAAACATAAATAGCTTCTTTAAGCAATCAAAAAGCGTATTTTCACAATATAGTGTCACAGCAAGACAGCCATAGCTTTAAATAAGGTACGTGCGCCAAAGATGGCCCTATTCCTAAAATGGCCCACTTACAAAATTTAAATCTTCTAAGATAAGTTTAAATTTCTCTAATGTTTGGTTAGAAAAAATGCCATAGAAAAAATGGCCTACGATTTACAACCTAATGTTTACAAACTTTTTAGTTGTATTTCTTTAAAATAACAAAGTATTATCGTTTTTTTTTTCGATACAAACTTTCGTAGGTTCAAGGGCATTCTGAAGAAGCTAAGCTTGCGTTGTTTGTATTCTATTTTGTTTTTCAATTAATTTCATTAGGTCTTGTCACCGTGAAAAGTTCATATGAAGGCCCACCACACGCGTTAACAAGATGGCCCGGGCCTTACAGGACTATACAATATCATAGTTTCTTTGGAACATGAAAGATAGAATTTCGGCTATATTTTTTATTATTATATTATATTCAAACACTGAAACTAAACTTGAAGCGTAGTTACGGTCTCTTAAGTACCTACTTTCCAGTTTAAATACTTATAAAATAAACAAAAATTCAAACATATTTTTTTATAAACCTAATAAAGCCCACCAAAAATTTAAGCATTGTTTTTCACTATAAATAATTGTTAGAATAACAGAAAAACATTTTTATTATTTTAATATAATTACAGACTTTTGTATTGAATGTAGATTTAGTTTTTCTAAGCCACCGTACTATTAACGCCAAAAAAATCGATAGTAATTGATTAATTAACAAAGAAGGTCATATTTTTGTTTAAGTTTTACGTAAAAACATGGTTTTTGTTCTGATAGAATTTATAAATTACTTGATTAATATCGGGCCATGATAAGTGCCTATGTTCCTAAGAAGGCCACATTAGAGGATTTCGAAAATGATTGTTTCCGTAAAGAAGCTTGATTTAATCTGATGATTTATTTGTGGATTAATATTTAAAAATAAATGGAGAATATAGTAATCAAGTTTATTTTCTTACATTGTTTCAATTTTTTTATTTATTTAATTATTGCAAAAAATGGGCCTTACAAGGCGCACGTACCTTACGTTTAAATGTTTCGTGTAAGTCGCCCTCAGAAACCGCACACAGTCGCAATGTGTCGTAACAGTTACGGAGCTAAATAAAGTGTAACTACTTCAAAAAAAAACTGCGACTAGTATTGGCTAGTCTCATTCGGAATGCGCCTAGAACGGAACGTACCTCGTTCAGAACAAGACTGCCACGAAACGAAACCATACAAATGACGTCAAATTTGAACACAAACTGAATATTCGCATTCGCATTCGCATTCGCGAATATCGATATCAGATATTCGCATTCGCATTCGCATTCGCGAATGTCCAAAAACACACATTCGTTACATCACTAAACCACACATTATGCAATTCATACTACAATTAAGTTGTTCTCCAGATGAAGTCTTACTCAATTGATTCAGAAACGTAATCTCAGTTTCACAAAGGGGAGAAAGTTGAGAGTATATAAAATCAACACGAGTTTACACTATTTTGTAGAGTTTATATTATTTTGTAACTAAAGTTTGTTTTTTAATGTAAGATACTAAATTGACAGTTGATTATCCCGCCTATAGAACTATACGTGACTTAAATCGCGGGGCAATCGAATGTTGATAGAATCATCGAATCTGTCAAATTAGTATTTGAGATAAAAAAACAGACTTTAAGTTTAGAATAAGGCCACGTTCAGGAACCGGCAGTATCCATGTGCCAATACAAACACGGTCGTTGATGCGAGTGCGGCACGGCGCGTTAGGCGCGCATTGTGCCGCTGTTTGCAGTCCCCACACGCGGCGCGCAAGGTCGCGGGCCACGTGGACGACACCTATGAATAACTTAACCACTATTTGTCTAACGCTTCCACTAGAAAGCCGTGAGAAACAACGTTTCTGCCGGGAAATAGAAGACTTTTGAGGACGGTAAAGATCGGTCTTTCCACGTTAATCGTCCTTTTATTGGCTCCGTAATCCTTAATGCCCTCGTGTGTTCCTTCGAAGCAGAAATGGTTATGACTCGAAATTGCTATCCTGAAATGTTTCCCCACTAAATTCAATATTCAGTTGGAAAGCGCGTCTAAAAGCTGTAGTAATAAACAGCGCGTGAGATTAAATTGCTCCCTTAGTGTAAAGACCTTTAATAACCTGTTCGCGGTGCGCTAAGGTTAGTTTCCAATTTTCTATCTACAGGCAGTCATTGGCAGGAGGCGGGTGCGGGTAGAAAGCCGCTTCCGAACGGAAGTTTTCTCCCGGCTTTCACTGGCTCCACACTGGCCGCCACCCGATATATTTATCTAATACCTACAGAACCTTTACTGCTGATGCTGATGATAAAAATTACATCTATGTAATAGATTGCGTCTCATAGCAAAAACGGATAAGGAAAAGATGCGCTATTTCAGGCCTCTAGATATTCCTGTATATGTCGTCTGTACCTACATAGCACGTTATTTCCTGCAAGTCACGATGGACACACGAGGCGGATGGTAGGTAAACCGATACGCATTTGAAAGTCATACTTCTGTACACCCTGTCAGTGCTGTTGACCCCTCAAATATCTTCATTTGTCACGACATAATGTAAACCTTTTATTTACACTAAGACAAATGGCGCTCAATCATTACGTACGCGAAACATTCCACAATTTAAAACAGCTTATCCCTAAATTGCACGGACATTTTCGGCCAGTGCACCTCGCAAATCGACCAGATATTTTACACGGAATTAAATTTATGTCGGAAATAAATGTCCACTTAAATTTGAATTAACATTTCCTGTTTTATTTTGGATGCCATAACGCGATCCGGTTTTTGATGTGTTGGGAATGGGAATGAAGCCGAGGTTTTCTAGGTAGATGAAATTTGCACCTCGGCAGCGATTAGCTGTTTCACTTTGTCATCTAATGAAGTATTCAGGGTCTGCGCCACAATGCGATCGCTTAAATAATAGAGACAGTGCAATACCGGGCGCATATTGAACGAGCCTGTCGAGTCATCGCCGTGTGGGCCCGGAGTAGCTATCAGGAAAGTTGCAAGCTATTATTGACTAGCATTTAGCTAAATTACTTTCAGATAACATCTTGAACACTATTTGAATATAAGAGAAGGTGATCAATGAAAAGGTCACAGTAACATATCGAAATAAAAATGTAAAAAATGGATATGTTTTACGTAAAAATATTTGCATAGAAATGTATCAATAGCTCACTACGCCATAAAAATAATGAGTTAGTTTACAATTTAAATATTAATAGCGATATAAATCTCAATTCTTGTCTGTTTTCAACAGAAAACAATTCATTGATAGACCGTTCACCTTTCCTAATTTGTAACTATGCGTGCTGTTAAGTGTATCAAATGCTAAATCGAAACCTCCGTTAACATGGTCTTTACAATATATCGCGATTTTACGAGCAGTAAAACAAATAGTAGAATCATATATAAATGTTAACGGCAATCCTGTATCATTATCATGATAGCTAGGCGAGATGAAAAGCTGATCTAGTGAATCGCTAATTGATGGTACCATATCATTGCTAGTTTCACATGTGATCGATAGAAACTTGTCGCGCGGTTTCATAATTTTCACCGGAGGCAGTTTCTCGAGTCGTCTTACGAGTCGCTCGAGGTGCCTCGGAGAAAGCTGACACTGAGCTGTACCTACACTGAACGGAGCTCATGATTTATGGTTTTAACTGACTTCTCTGTTGATTTTTACTATGTTAATCAGTGTTTGATTATAAGATTATGATATTTCGATATTAAAACTGCTAATGAACATCGTCAATTTTAGTTGGTTTTTAGGAAGCATGGTGCAGCAGCTGAAGTTTTTCTAAATTATTAAACAAAATTATTCTAATCAACTCCGTGAAGATCACAATGTAATCAGTGTCGTGTCGATTCGTTTGTGATAATGAGCAAACTCAGCTGCACCGGTTGTGGCTCGTCAATACGAGATCGGACGAGAAAGTTGATCGTCTGGTCTCTCGGCGCGATTGATTCCGTCCCGCCACCGCCGGCCGTCCGACGACGCCATTCAACTGTCCAGCGTCCACACACCGGACCATGCGTGTTAATAAACCCCCACATGCCTTCGCCGGCTCACTGTCATCATCCCACAGAAGATGCCAGATAGTGACACAATACCCTCCCGATGCAGACACACCTGCTAACACGTGCCCGACGTTCCCGAGATAGCGGCGACGGCAAAGGAAAAGTCGCAAGTAGAAATCTTTAGATAATATTGCGGTTTAAGAAAACGCGCTCAAGCCTAGATTAACCTGCAGCTGTAATTGCGATCGAAGCCGTTCTCCTTCAAATGGCAGTCAGCGGTCTAATCGCCGCAGCAAACAAACAACCGATACCCGGAGCCAGTGCCAAAATTGGCGTTCAAAGGCAGTCAATTTTACAAAATGGCTGTCAATAGCGGTTAAATTTTCCGTCGTCCTTACATCGTCCTTGTAGTGTTGTTGGGTGTTAGGCGGGAAGAGGGTCCGCACTCCGCAGTCGGTACAGAAATAGATGGCTCACACACAGTTGCAGATAATTGGGAACACGTGGAGCTGGCGGCCAACGCATGGGTTTACAAATAAACTTGCATCCTTTGTGGAAAGTTCTATTGTAGCTCCTAGAACATTGCTGCTATTGGCATCTTGCCGTGTTTAGATATGTTACCAATATAGAAACCAATGCGTGGCGTAATCAGAACAGATATGTTACCTATTTATACGAGCATCACATGTCAATGGGGCTTATTTTTTTCCATAGCGTGAAGAAAAATATCGTAGAGCTACTTGATCGATAATGTGTGAAGCATCCATACGTTTATTGTATTTATAGCATGAATCAAACAAGCTTTTTAACTAACTCAAATGAAGATCAAGATATAAGCTTCAGAAGCTTTTCCTTAATGAGCTGAATGTGGAGAAAATATGAAAGCTAATGCGGCACGAAAGGAAAGCATTCTATCGTTTTTCGTAACATGTTTCTTATGCTAAGAGACAGTCGTAAATCTTTATATAGACCGGAATAGTACCGTGATCGAAACCAGGCAGGCTGGCGTATGCTAAACAGACGTAAGGCGGTAACCGACCGACCTCGTGCCAAAACTAGATTTATGGCACATAGCACTACATGGCGACTTGGAAATTAGAAATAAACGCAGACTATGATTTTTTATGCCCTCCAATAAAACTGATAATCATCTACATTCTGCACCTTGGTGTCGAATTTGCCAGCTGGATCGGGTCACATCGCATTCCGACAGCTTTACGATTTGGTAGCATTTTACAATTTATGATTTTACCATCTAGCGATTTCATGATGCTAGAACGAAGCTATTAGCTGTAAATTATGTCTGTTAATTTATGGAGCTGAATTTATGTTAGCTTCGATATAATACTCGATCTAACTACAGATCTAAGTCATAATAACAAATCGGTGTCTGTGATGTGTCCAAACCTGGTGAAAATTACGTTCGATTACGATTTTACGTGCGTCATTGCACTACTTCAAAGTGTAATAATAATAGTAATACAGAGCCCTAGTCTACTTTTCCCGGTCTATTGTTAGTTTGGAGATATCACCAGCACACCTTCCGTGCCATGTCGACGTTTTGGGGTAACAATCTATTACAAAGTTTTTACTACTTCCCCCTGAGAATATTGTAACATGAACACTGCCGGATTTCGAGTGAAGCCATTATAGGCTCGTTGATAAGATTAACATATTTGCTCTATAAAAACGCGCGTGATAACAGTACATATACAGTAATTGCAGCAATCGCCCCGGCAAAATCAACAAGTTTTATCGGCTTAATTAACAAAAGAAAAAGCTGTGCATTTACATATGCAAAGAGCAAAGATCCGTATGCAAAACGAGACGCAGGCGTCTTTTTAACCTATTGACTTTAATAAACGGGAACGGGTTCATATAAAAAATGGGTAAATACGTTTGTATGCATGCTGATGTCAGATAGGCGAACGTTAGTTAGCATTGTTACAGGGCTCGGTTCGCACTTGAATCACGCGTGATGGGATGAGCGGTCGACTGTGCGGCGTATCGGCGATGTTCCCACGAGAGGCGAGGCGCGTGCTGTCGACACACGGCCCCGCAGATCATGTGCTACTGTACTACACGAAACGACAAACCCAGCCGGCCAATTCTCAACCAGTCGTGTAGTAGTGACCATTTGAATATTATACACGAATCAAAAGGAGTATGTGGTTTAGAGAGAAGATGAAAAATTCAAATATTTTACATTTACACCTCATATTGCGCTTTTTAAGACCACGTACAAACAAGCTACTCGTGTTAAACGTTTATGAAACTAACGGTTTGCAATAAAATTCCTACCGCCGATTTTGCAGCGTCGCCATCAGATCTTTATCAAACTTGTCGAAACGCTTTGTTGTGTATCAGATGGGCACATTATATAAATCTGTGTCGACAGGCGATCCTTTTAGTTCGCTGATGCATGATGAGCACTGGAAAGGTTTCGAAACAAATTGTCGAGTCTTCAAGCGTTCAAAAAATAAAAAAATGCAACGTGATATCTATATACGGCGAATACCTACATTTACTTAAAGGTTTTTTATACAGGGTCGTTTTTAGCTGTTTTCTGACTGACCACTTATAAAATTCTACTCTCGTATACATCATTAATTGGGCAGAGGCTAAGCGCCAAGAACTACGAGGTCCACCGGATGGTAATAATCAAGCTCTTATGTTAATTAACCTAGCTCTTCTGTTAATAACCGACAAGTTAGTGTCGACCACACGGGGTCTTTAACACAAGGTGATTAGTTGATTACTCAAGTTCCGTCTCCGTTTAATTATATATGGTCAGGCACAATTGTCGCCAAAGCAACGGTCGGAATTGTTATGCACAAAGAATGCACATTGTTATCAGTCATACAATGTATGGCCTCGAACGTTAGACGCCGTTTTGATAGAAAAGTGTATGTGATTAGCACGGTTACGCCTAGGTACAATCATTAGTTATGAACGCCATTTGTGAAATATAGGTATATATTTTATATATACGTATGATTCATTGATTATACACTATTGTTTACATACTCTGTTGTGTGTGCAATATACCTAGTTATAATAAATGAAATAAATTAATACAAATAATTGTAAACCAAATCCTGGAGGCATTTAGAAAAGCTATGTCATAGCTATGTCATAGCTTTTCTAAAGTGTGTAACAGTGAGATGATTTCTTTATAGGAGTAAATAATGAATACGTATCTATGTGATGTAAACTTTCAACAGTGAGGTGATTTGCACATTATTTTGACGTGATGGTCCGGGCAGTGTGTGGCGCGCCGGGAGCATCAATCGCGGCGTCAATGCCGCACATTTCCCGCCATAACTCTCGCTCCTTTCAATTGCCCCTACGTGAGTGCCGCGCGCGCCGCCACCACAGACATTGGCTTATCGTTGTCGACAATTTCGATAAAACCCTGTGATCAGCCATCGTCGCTCCGGCCTGTTGCCTTATGCAGCAGATGATCATTGTTGTTGGTCAGCCTAAGCTGAACACCGTGATCCTAGAACGATTCTTATCAGCTTATGTGGCCCCGCCCGGACCGTTACTATCCTCGTCATATCAGGTAGATACAGGTTACTACATCGAAATACCCTCGGAGGCCAGTTTAAGATGTCAAACCTCCCACACTCATGGACGTACTCGATTGATTGGAAACTACAATGGACAACATTTCATTTTCTTTACCCTATATTTTTATTTGCTATTCGGAAAGTTTATAGAAAATTAGAGGACCCGTATTTTTTTATTTTGTATATACATTAATTTTTGCATGTTATTTTTAACTTTAAAGTTAATTATTTTAAAACCGGAAGTGACGTCACATATTAGGCTCAATTTTTATTTTTGTCTATTGCCTTAGTCTCGAAAAAAACATAAATGACACTGACAAGTGACATTTAAACTTTGTTTACATGCCAACCATCAAATGGGTCATTTTCAAATGACATTGATATTTCTGATAATACAAAATACTTATGATGTATGATAAAAATAACCAGAAGCATTTTTTCAGCTGTGTAGGCGGTGGCATGCTCTGGGACATATTATATAGAGGTCATCTCTTAATACGTACTAACCATTTTATATAATAAATAAAAAAAATTGTCAGAAAGTGTCAGAACAGAATTTATGAAAATGACCCAAATAAACAACAACGTCACGATAAAACGTCAACGTCAATCAAAAATGAAAGTGACAGTTACTTTGTTTTTAAATCTATAGGCTTTGATTATCAAAATGCATCGCACCTGATGCATGACGTCATCAGCACTTTTTTACTATTTTATGATTTTCTCGAAAATGATACATCCAAAAAATACAAAAACATTTTTTTTGTGGCCTTTAGAGCTAAATCTCGAAATGGTTTTCGATTTATAGCAGCTTTAGTTTTTTGAAATGTTGTCCATTGTTACACTCTTTGCATTCCCTTGGGCACACTATTTATCTGACATCGAACATGACGGCTAAACTCATATTCTATATTTCCCTCCTCGGACAGCTTAAACTGCATAACCCTTTATTATTCTTGGCTCGACAATAAACGGATGCGTGAACCCCCGGGGAGGCAATGTATCAATGATGCCGGTCACCTACGAGGCTGGTCCGAGGCACGATAATGATTATTGATATCTAACCCTACAGGCAAGCAATCTGCAATGACATCAGTCTATGATTGCTCCATATTTTCGTATGTTGGCGGCATGTAATCTCGCGTGCGCTGCAACATGGTCGGCGACGATGCGTCAGTGGCCGCGGGGGACGATTCTCTCTGCACCGCCGCCATGCCCACATCTGATTGATTGATAATGACTGTTGTTACACGCGGCATCACAACCGGATCATTGAAAACATTGCTCGTTATTTGCACAGTAAATTACGCGTTATCCTGAAATATATGCATTGATATTTTCCTTTGTGCTAAAAATGATCGCATCTGCAAAATCAATAAATTAATAATAATTGCCGTAGCACTCGGCAACCTTAGTGGTTAACCGTATTTTCACAGCGGATCACGAACATTATTTTCTGTAATGTGCAATTTTGCAGCTGTTAAGTTACTGCTAATGAAAAGCCGAAGTATTGTTATTGAACTGCCCGGAGCGCTTCGTCTGCCCGTAGTTTACTCGCGTAGTTTTTATTGATAGTGATTCGTAGCATTCGTAGTGTTGCGTATCGTGACATGTATGTTTAATGTAGCTGTGCTGCCAGACTGTATTAATTGCAGCATGAGGAGACGTTGCGTGTGGCACCGCACGGCCTGATTCAGCCGCGACTCGTGACGCTCGCTAATCGATGCGGGCGCATCGCGACCAGCGCTGCGGCGGCGACCCGCGGACCTCGATCTGAATCAGCACGTTGCAGCTGCTATCATCTGACCAAATTAAAAACTAGCGATCCGCTCCGACTCGCCCGCGCCGCCGCCGCCGCCGCCGCCGCCGCCGCCCTGCCTCCCTCGCTCGATTACATATCTACTCGTTGCATCGCCGCACTCCCATTACTGCTTGTTACACAGATATTTGTTACGTGCCTATTGTACTGATTGTGACGTTGATTATTTAAAACAAGGCGAGGTCAGCCCTTTCATGAAATAAAGAAACGGTTCTGAAACCGTAAACGTGCTAAAAGGGAATGAGTGTATTGTGTTTTTCTGTGCCCATTGTCGGCAGGGACTCGATATCGATCTCTACGTTTACATTAATATTCAAAAGGCAACTTTTAAAGTCGAGTTCTTTGGATTATCTGAAGGTGATCGCCAAAATGAGACAGCGTGACGTGAATAAACATGGGAGCGTAGGGTCAGGGCTCACTGTGAGCGCCTGCGGCCTCCGCCGGCTGATTTATGTGGACGCGGCCGCGCGCTTCCGCGGTGCCCGTTCACCCGCCCGAGATACTGCCATTTAAAAACCACATCCAGATTATAACAATGCACTCATAGAGACATTGCATTTATGACAATAAAGATAAGCTCAGCTTCCAGCGAAGAGATAGCCATTCTAGATTTGTAGGCAGGCGTCTTACTCGGGGCCCTTATGTGACTGACACAGTCGATCTCCCATTACCGAGCACCGTTACAGGCCCTAGATCTGCACACGATGCGAAAGGTTTTCTATTTCACCCTCTGTTATTAACCCATTGATAATATCGATCTTGCGAAATGCCGCGATGGTCTTAGAAAACCACTCGGTGAAATTGGAGCAATGCATCTAAGTGACTGATACGAACATGTTTCCCGCTGCAGGGCGTTGTGGTTTCCGCGCTCAGTGCTCACATACTGGCATAAGTAGTTCAATTAATTATACGCAACTATGTAGCTCCGCAAAAGCTCTTAACGGGTTCTTGTGTAAGCGGAGAAGGATCTCTGGGCGGAAAGGGGTCACGAGCCACTTAGAAGAGGATCGTATTTCCACATTCAGATCCTTCCCTCGCCACCGGCATAGCAGTGCCTTTTTCTGACAAAAACCGAACTTGTAATCTGACAACTTTGATGAACTTTCTTAAAAACCTCTGTCCCATATTTGTTTGTGATATGGACGTTTTTTGTCGGTTTGATTACTTTTATTGCAGTAGTATGTACTTATAAGCAGTTGTGTATGGTCTCGGTGTAGGGTATCATAGTAATTGGATACACTTACCGTGGCGTTGCCGCGGGCGCGCCTGTCCCCGTCAGCCGCTGAATTTATCGCCGCAGCAAATCATTGCGTTCATCTCTACCACTTCCTCCCCCGGCCCTTTCCTTCACCAGCGAAAGTTCCCATCTCGAAACGCGTACGATAGCGACAATCATGAATATTGATACCAAGTTTCAGAACGGACGACGACGTCCTTCGTCTTTAATTTATTTTGTTACCATTCCATTTTCATGAATAAAGTGATAATTTCCATAGTCATTTTAAAGTCATTAGATTAATTGGAAAGATAAGCATGAAATTCATTGTTAGTAATAAAGCTCAGAATATATTTTACTGGTGACGTCATCGTTCTTAGAAACAAAGCTCACATTTTGCTAATGATTGTCCAGATTGTAAATGTTTATGTGAGCAAAAAGTTTTGGTATAGTTGGCACATAATGTTTGCAATAACCATCAAGCGTGCTAGGATTTATAGTGATCACAAATCATGAGCGTCTCGGCCGTGTTGATAGAGCGGCACATGCTCGCAGAATGTTCCTCGTGATATTGATAAAACGCTACGGGGATGCACCATGAGGCTTTATGGCTTATTTGTCAGACACTACTTCCTGCTCAATGTCTCTACTTTTCTTTCGTGAAATTCATCTCAGTCAGCGTGGTAATCGATCGAGTTAAATCGAGATACATTATCCTTTACGTGTCTCGCTCGCTAAAACTGTTTGTGATAAATGAGACACGTCTATCGTGGACCGATAAATCAGCGTCTTCATCGGGTAAAAGCTTTCACGCGTCAGATATCGGGACAATTGGGAGATGTGCAGCGTTTTCTGTAAGCTTTATTATGTCCACTGCTGCTTACATTGTTACTAGAACAAGCCGGGTGGACACCGGGGCGGCATTGTATTGATCGTAAATCGATAGAGGAGCCAACAATATTTTCTTCTCATTGTACATCGCCAGGATTGTGATTATGGCGGGGGTGCACAAAAGGACTTTGATTTGTGGGACGATTTAACCTTTTTTGGTCAAGGGCTATCGGTCCGCCATGATTAATGTTTGTGTACTAACCTGCGCCGTTGTTGATTGTTTCTGACCGGCCGCGAGGTGATTGCGAAGGATGTAAGTACTTTATTTTTTCAGTGGTGTGAATTTTTATTTGCCGTCGATATTTTTTAGGTTTCAATTCCTCGTGCGGTTGAAGTAATACTTGTAAGGTTTCGCAGAAAAAAGGTTGGTTACTAAGCGGCTTCTTGGCGTCCTTCCGAAGTCCGAACTTGATACTTTGTTTTCAAGCGCTCAGACGTATTGCAAAATTTTAACGAAATAAATGTTGAAATGCAGAGTTACGCAATTTTGTTCGAAATGTTTTTAATACTTGTATAGCTGAACCCGGTCAGTGAGCGTGATCAACAAAGCATATAGTCTACTTCACCAGTCATTTACCGCTCCTAACGTGACCCATGAACCTGATGTGAACTAGCACCATGCCGCACCATCTTTGGTTGCTGGTACTCTATTTTAATTTATTGCCCTTTGGACATTAATGATGCAAATGACATTGATGACCTGAGAAATATTTGTAGTCTACACAAGGAAATAATTTAATTGAAAAAAACCTAGATTTACCTTGTATGTCTTTACTTAATTATATGTATTATCTTTTATGTAAGTGTTTTGTTTTGAATGTATCGTATATATAAAATTGTATTAGGTATACATAAACTGTCAGTTACAAGCATTTTGCGTGATATTTTACAGAACATGAAATTACATTGGCACCGTTCTTTCAACACCTTCACGTACTTATCATAATAATGATCTAATTTGTCAATAAGTCGGGGAAGGCAAAAACTTGATATGTGATCATGATAGTTGATGCCAACACGAAATAATACGCTGGACGAACTGATTTAAAATCGATAACCACCGATAATGATGTTCAACCAAATTTAGTTGCAGAAATGATAATGTTGTTGGTCCGTCACGCGATGTAGCAATTTGCTAGACGTGTAGAAGTGTGACGTGTGTGACGTAATTCGGACAAATATTAAATTGTGACCTTGTTCTGAATATACTCGTATACCGAATACTGTATCTTGTACGACTACAGATTCAAATGTTTATATCCAGTGTTTGTTTATCAACAACACATACATTGGCGTCAGAAATCGAACGTAGATTTGTATATACTATATATATATACTATATTTTGATTCAGAGATCGTTGTAAACACCAGATTTTAAACTTATTTCATAGTGCCCTTGACAGTACTCGAGATAGACTTAAAAACTTGAAGAAACTGTTGAGGAGAGATTTATTGTGTCACCACAGAATGAAAATGTAGGCCAGACATAATAGGCGATCGATTCCATGGCTTTATTATCAGACTGGCTACTAGCCTTGTCCAAGATTGAACAAGTTTTTCTTGATTCTCGCGGTCGGAGAGAAAACATGCGTTTTCTCGACGCTTACTTATTTATTTAAAACTGATTGTAATTTTGATGTCACGAATGTTCAGATCATCTCCAAATTAAGGATCATTCAAACAAGGATGAGGGTTATTATCCTGTCTACGTATGTGTCAATTGTGTCTTGTGACCTTCCATATAAAGAAGAAGGAAGTTAGATAATGAATATCAATGTCGCCGGTTGCCCGTGATACAGTCCGAGGTCATGAGCGTCCTGTTATTGGCATCAACCAACTTTATAGATTTTCTTTGAACCAATAGAATATGATTGACACGGCAGCGAAGCCATTATTGTCCCAGGGTCGGCTCCGACCTACTGACGTGAGCGTCGCTTAATTACTTTTTCTTCCTTACCAATCTTCTTTTACGGAGAAATCTTGCAATAAGTCGCTTGTTGTTTACGTATATTTGTATTGGGTGACTCTGCACAGACATCAATATTTGGGATCTTTGTAAACGTGTATTTTTAGGTATATCTTTATTTATGGTAAACTCTGCCGTACGGGTGCATATTGCACAAATGCACGTATAAAAACAAATTATTTAATTTCAAATTAATATCGTTCACAACACATAATATTTGGTGTGTTTTTATACCTCGTATTACATACGCCCAGACAAAAGTTGCACACCTTTTTGATATTTTATGGTTATGGAATTAAAACGGATTCGAATCACGCTTATGAAAGATATCTAACGGAATGTTTACAATCCCTTTCAAAAGCTGAATATTTTATGCGAATATTCGTTCTTAGCTCTTGGACAGTAGCAAAATAACTTGCAGCAGTAACCAATCAAGTCTGACACAGTAGATAAACGCGAAGTGAGATGCAATTTGTGCAACTGGAACATTCTTGCCCTTTAAGTATCGGTGTGGCACGATGTAAATTGTAATTAAGGCTAGATACGGAATGTATCGCGCCTATTCCTTGCGAAGCGAGGTGAGCAACTTTGAGCACACATATTCAGTTACACAGAACTATCCGATCTGAACCGATAGACGGAGACAATGTCTGAATTGAACTGTCAGCGTCTACGTCTTGCGTGGTTGAATAGGCAAGTCTTCCACTTCATATAACATTTTGATGTGATTTGGAAGAGAGCAAAATTTATTAGAAATTTATCGAAAAGAAAAAAGATAGTAAGCCTAGTAGAGATTTAAGTACCTCATGTAACATATTCTTACTAATTGATTAGTTACTATTCATATTTCAGCTTCACCTAAGATGTCCTGACTGTTCTGCTTTATTGCTGTGCAGCCAAAATAGCCATGACCACTATCCATTTTGTTTAATCGTTGTTTCGGTTCAATCAGATAGAGGAATAAAGTTACCAAAATAATTATATGCACTCGTACAAAGTCTGCTGTTTCCCAATCATATTTAGGCTAATCCTAAAGGTCCAATGGTGATGGATAAAGCTATCTTGATTCTAAACTTGGCAAGAACTACTTTCGTAGCTCTTCTACCTTGGATATGTCACTGTGGATACTTTGAAAGACTTTCTGATAAAGGTGACACTTTAATGAAGCTAACTTGATAATAATAAAGCAGGTAGTTTAAAGTTGATCTGAATAATATTTTTTTGTATTAATGTAACGGATTAAAAGCCTTGGTCGTGTTATCCATGAAGAATAGTTGAGTTCTAATGTAAATCTCAAGCTAAAGGGCGAAGGCGTGGCGCGGTTTTCTCGTAAATATAGACTGTGCGCGGCGGGCGATTTATTAGGCATTTTGTTCGCGCGAAGCATGTTTACTCCAACGTCTCACTGCCGTGTGGGCATAGCTTGTTACAATTGATTTGGCAAATGTTGGTGATAAGGCACCTGTACGAAATAGGCGTGGGAACCTGTGGGCTAGTTGGCGCGCAGGGTGTTTGCGCAAGCGCCGCCGGTGGCGGCCTGACGTTTCGAAAACTGTTGCGCTTGCGACGCTTAACTCAGCGGGCAGAGGCAGACGCGGTGTTCTTTCAGCCAGATCGAATTTCTAAGCTCTGGAGCTACGATATTTAGGACCGTTTCGAGCCTCCGTATTCTGCCTCTCCTATCTATTTTGTTTAATGATACATATCGTCTTTATTTCGTTGTTAGGTAAACGTAAATGTGATTTAAAAGTAGCTTTTGATAAAATTATGCTTTCGTTAAAAAGCTGCTTGCGTTGCTTCCCAGCTAATCGTTATTCAAACAAGATAGTCGATTCTACTGACGTGACGGCGCTAGTATAGGCTTAGAAAGTTTCAAAACAAACTCGCTCATTATTGAAACACTTCCGCAGTATCCGCTTCGCCATTGTTTCTCCATAAAAGTGAAGCCTACCACCTAAACGGCTTTCAGTGTTTTTTCTCTTGTTAATTTGTTACTCTCTTTGTGAAAGTGAAATCTCTCTCGAGTCTTATTATCTTAAGCCGGCTTAGCTTCTCAGAAGCCTTGAATATAAAGTACTGCCTATCAATTGTACGTAGGTATATGCTGTCACTCAATCATTTTCCCACATACTTTCAAAAGTGCGTTTTTCTCTGTGCGGCCCTGAGTGGGTCTTATTATAATACCAACCTACTTGTTAGGCTAGCAAAGGATTATTTAGATCAAAGAACCTAATTTAATCTCACAAAGTTTAAACGATCTTGCAGACCCTAATAGAATATTTATGAAACGCAACCTTGCTATAATCCTAAAGGTGCGATAGTTGCTGTTCGTTGATCTTTAGACTTTTGCACCGCACTCGCCATTACCCTAGTTTCCTAATTAAACACAAATGCTTGGTAATGTTTACTGAAATGCTCAGGTCGTTTTGTTGCCATTTGACCGTCCAAAGTACACACCGTAACGGCGCCATGCCTAATGTTGCCGATGGTGATAACTTCCACGCTCAACAATAACGCGGCCAGTTTTCTGCATGAATAGGTAATATTGTATTGTTCCACTGTTGCATTAAATTAAACTAGGTCTATCCTGCTCTAGCGCAGGCGTGTGAGTGGGATGCATGTGCCGTGGGCGGAGCGGGTGAACGGCCGGCATACATTTTCTTATCAGACGTCAGCCGCAGCCGGTGACGTAGCGAGCACCTGGTTCCTCATGTAGCTCTATTTAATTAAACAGATTACTACCTACATTCTTAATGACACAGGAAAGCCGTATAATCCGTGTTCCTGCCTTTCACATGTCCTCGGTGACGAAAATATCACTTTCATAGGCGGAGCTAGCCAACAAAGTCAAAGCGTAAACAAAATCGATTCGATACACCTGCGGCTTCAATTAGATTACTAGCGTTTTAGGCCAGTCCTGAATATTCATTTCAGTTCCGCATACGAATCGTGTTTCCAACTACCCTCCGCAGAGATGTATAGAGGTGAAATTATGGGCGCGTTGAGAGTTTTGTCATCTCGAAGCGATTAAAGATAATTGAATTTGCGGAGAGCGGGCGAGCGCCTCACGAGCGGCGGAGGAAAACATTAGGTCGCCACGTGCCCGGGAACTGACCAACTTCTAGTGGTTTGTTTCTTAAACGTGGTTGCCATTTTTAGTCGTTTATTCTGTGACGTGTTTTCCGTATATAATTCGGTTACTAAGGTGTGATTGTGGATAGGAGATGTAGTAAGTACTCTTTAATTGTTAGAAATTATAACAAATCTTATCTCTTATAGCGATCTCTTCTAGGCAAACTTTGAATGGATGGACTAAAAGAGATACAGATAGAGTTTAATCAATATCTACGCATAAATATAGCAGCTTCTCCTTCTCATCTTACTATGTTTACCTTATAAAATGTATAATAATGAGATACTTGATAAGCCTATATCTGCAGCAGTGGACAGCGATCCGCCGACAACGAGGTAGTAAATCTTAAACTAGACAAGAGTAATCCATGGGGTTCGGTTACAACAGTGGCGAAATACTTTAAACCGGTATCCGAGATCCCCTTCGTTATGATTTCGAAACTCAGCAGATAGGTACTAAGAGTTAATACTCTCTTGCCCAATCTGGCCAGACACGGCGCTCAGTATTCGCACGAGCTCAGAATGATGAATTCGAGATGTCGGCACGCATGCCACATTTGTCATCATCATACCGGCCGGCGAAAGCACGAAACTGTATTCTAGGAAATTTGTCAACCAAAGATTAATATTCAAAGCCGCTTCGACAAATATCGTCACGTTTTTTTTAGTGACACTATCATACATTTGGGTTATCGTTATCGTAAACACCGGGGCGTAAATGAGACGCGACTCGAGGAAATCGATAAGTGAACTTGTTTTTTTATCGTTTCAGGTATGTACGTTGTAATAAGCCGTTGTACACCGTTACTCACCTATTTACTCACGTAAGTACATATATTATAGCGCCTTCTAAATGTGTTACGTATTTTATGCTTTCTTCCTTAATAATTTTCATTTTACGATACAATACATATCATCGTGGAAGCTGTCTACCGCCACTAATCAATTTGAGTGGCACACACGCCATGGGGCGGCCTTCAGCCTCAGGAATGCAGCAATAAATCATTTTTGGGGTTTTGACTGAAAAATAGGCCTGAAATTTATCAACGTTGTTCGTGATGCCATCACTGAATAAAAACCAGCTTTGATTAAAGTAATTTCGTTCGCTGTGAATCATAGAAACGTGAAGCACACCCTACATTAAATTTCGCAAGCAATATTACATCGTAGATAAATGCTGTAAGGCAATATTGAAGGCAAGAATTTAGCCACGAACCGACAATAATTTACCGATAGACCGTCTCTCGGAGGCATTTGAGGAGGTGGGCAGGGGACGCGGCCCAAGGACACGCTCACTTGTCCGCTAGACACATGCAGTTATGAACAATGAGCCTTGCATAACCGCGGCGACCCCGCTTGCGAAACGCATTAGCCGAGGCCCTTATTAGGTCACCGCTGCGTAATGCCTTCGGGCCAGTGTAAGAGTGCTTTGTATCTACAGGTCCCTAATTGTTAGCAGATAAAACCGATGGAAATCAACCAGATCATCCGCCAACAATCACAAATCAAATAGGTAGTGTACATTTAGGTCTCCCACTTGAAACTCATGGCCACTATGTGCTACGTAAATATCCAAAGCTGGGTTACACGTGGACAAGGAATAGAATATAGTATTTATAGTTTCTCCCAATTTATACTAAATTTTATGAGGTGCTTCCGATGTTAACAACTGTGAACGAATACGCAAACAAGTGTTAATGATAAGATAAATGGCCTGCGACGTTTAGGCTCACGCAACTTATATTAACTACCTCTATTACTCTGTGTAAATATAATACAACCTGCTAATATTCAAGAGATTACTTTTTACTGCAATGTCCGGCTGGCACGCGAGCTCACGCCATGGGCATTGGGCACATCGTCATAACTTGAAAACTACACTTTTTTTCTTCTATTAAGACTTAATCCTAACTAATATTATAAATGCGGAAGTAACTGTGTCTGTCTTTCTGTCTGTCTGTCTGTTACTCTTTCACGCCAAAACTACTGAACGGATTTGAATGAAATTTGGCATACATACGGTTTCGACCTTGGGAAAGAACATAGGCTATTTTTTATCCCGGAATTCCCACGGGAAAACTCTTAAGGCGAAGCGAAGCGCGCGGGCCCAGCTAGTTTATAATAAAATGCATTAACGGAATCTACTAATACCAATTAACATATTTAATCGTAAAATCTAATAATTGAAGACGCAAATTACCTCGCATTCAGGAAGCTGATGAAATTAATATTCATCGGTGTAACACTCAGCCGGCGTCTGCATACGAAATGCGGACAGATTCGTAACTCCAAGTGTGAAATACATATTTTGATTTAAATAGGAGCAAATGGAATTCCTCGATATGTGTCTCCGTGCGTGTAGTAAACTCGATTTGCGGCATCCATATTTTTTCGTACCGCGCTCCACTGACTCCACTCTTGTCGCGTGACTCTGTGACGTAACTATTTTCATCGCACATGGAGGAACGGCCTCCTTGCATAATAATATTGAGTGACATGAGTAACAATTCGCGAGAATTGCACCAAACTTTAGTGTTTGTAAGCTCCGGTTGCAGCTCTGTGTTGCACTTAAATTATTGTATAGTCCAGCTGATTGTAGACCGAACTAACTTGTATGTGGACATTGTGGAATTTCAGAAATTGCTTACAAATCCAGTCTGGTGCTCGCAGCTCCTTTCACCTCATCACGGCTATAGTTTGTTATTATTTTAATGCGCAATAACTATTTTATCAATGTATAGTAAAGCCGTTACGTCTATAAAACAATAGGTGGTCTGCTGACGTGACCAGAAACGGCAAACAACATTACTGAGGTTATATTATAAACACCGAACGATTATCAAATTGTTGAAGCATGCCCTGACAACAGCTCTTTTCCCTGTGCACGATGTGCTGGTATGGTCTCTTGGCAGTGTTTTCCTCGTCGATGTTCAAAGAACCTCTTTTGACACGACCGTTACCTCACTGTTTTTATAAGTAATCGGAGTCACATAATCACGGTACGCGTGCTCCTAATGTTATTCCGCACACATCATGTTTTATTCCGAGAACCTCCGCGTATGACTTTAGAGTTGCCGATCCTTCAGGATCATGTCACACAGTGGAATGTCAGAGGTTCCGGCAGGGGTTACGCGTTATTTGATATATGAAGTAGCCATGGCTGGTAATAGGATTTGTAAGTAAGATTCTGTAAGTAACCACCATTGTTGTGGTTAGTGGTTCCTTACGCATATCCGCTTACCTGTCAAATGAGATTGCCCCGCTGTGACGACTTGTTTCTTCTGTTTCATGCACGGACTGCAAACAAACTACAAACGACAAGTCTGCTGAAATTAATTTTGTATAGTGTATGTCCCTAATATGTAGGTCCTTAGCAACGTATGTTTTGTAAAGTCTTAGTTCCTGTTTTCCGGGAATATTATCGATTTTATGCATTACGAGTCTATCCATAAACATCCACTTATAAGTGTCACAAGCAGCGTTTCTGGTAAGTAATAACCCGAGTGAACTAAAATATTCAAGTCAGCGTTCTGCAATAGAACATGTCATTCGAAGCCGAACAGCCCGTTATGCAGTAGCCGGGTTCACATCACGAGCACATCACAAACACGTTTCACATTATTCGATTAAATACAGAAATTAATGAAATGTCACACAAGTGTGTCGACCGAGTTTCTCGTCCGATGCATCTTTATTCCGGATCCGTGCCGCCGGAAATGTGAAAATTTATCCAAATCAACCTTCTTAATAACCTGATTTACTATATTGTATACAATATTTATATGTATATGTTCGGCCTTTGTATTCATAATGTGTTTTTTTGATCTTCTTGCTTTTTTTATTAAATACCTATAAATGATATGCAATTCTCATCTTGTCCATTGTGTTACGTTTTAAATGTGTAATGGCTTTGGTTCCAATAAATTTAAATCGTCAAGAGATGACTGTAAACCATACGAGAGTCCTGTATCATGTTTATGGTCAATGAATGTATAAATTCTCGCGGGCATCGTTGAAACGACCCATTAACGTCCATCCCTCCGCCCCCGCACGCATCAAACTATGAATGATGATGTGTAATACCCCATCCACACGCTCGGCGAACAATGGCAAACAGCAAACAGCAAACAGCAAACACTGACGTGTGGATGGGTGTTTGTCGTTGTTTGCCTGTTTGTGTTCGTGTTCGCCAGTGTTCGGCATCGGTGTCGGTTTTTCTTGCCAGATCAAAGGATGTTCGGCAAACAGTTCGCTACGTATCCACACGTCTGGCAGCGATCAGTATGCGCGCTAGCATTGCGGGAGGCGGACGTATCAACTTGCTACACTTTTTCGTTGGCGCGCATTTTTTTTTATGTATGTTCACCGATTACTCCGCCGTTAATGAACCGATTTTGAAAATTCTTTTTATTTTGTATTGGGTTGAGCTCCCAGGTGGTCCCATTTTTTTTTCAGAATTTTATCTCACCCCTAAGGGTGGGTAAAGGGGTAAAAATAGGGTATGAATTTCCATTTTGGACACATATTAACCGATTCTAATGAAATTAAAAACATAAATATAGTTCTTGTAACAAAAAAATATGATGGTGACCTTGAGCTGATCTGATCATGGAAACGGAAGGCAGTCAAGGGAACTCCTCAACGGTATATAGCAACTACCTCGTGTTTAGGCTTGAATGATTCTTATTGATTAGTAGGACTTTTTGGTATCATTTGATCTTACTTTTGATTAAAAATTATTGCAAATAAACTAAAAACTATAAAATAAAATAATAATTAAAAAGAAGAAGTCAGTTTTTAATTTTTTTTATTATTATTATTATTATTCCACCATCGTCTTTGCTTTCTTCTTATTTTCCTTTTTTCTTTCTCTTGCTTTAATTTATACAGGGTGTTGCAAATGGGTATACTAAGCCGAAACCTACATGTGCAGCATGTTATATCTAAGCCCGAAACTGAAAACAGAATTTGGAAATTCGCGAAAAAAATATTTTTTTTCCATAGAAACTTTGTTGGTCACGTGACTTTTACTATGGAAAAAAAATATTTTTTTCGCGAATTTCCAAATTCTGTTTTCAGTTTCGGGCTTAGATATAACATGCTGCATATGTAGGTTTCGGCTTAGTATACCCTTTTTGCAACACCCTGTATAATAAAAATATGTCAACCCGAAAGTAATAGCTCGTCGTCCGCCGTGTTTGCCGGTTCGGAATGTTATGAGCGTTCGCCGAGCATGTGGATGGCTGTTTGTGTTCGGTGATTGTGGTTGGTGTTTGTGACTTTGTTTGCTGTTTGCCGTGTTTGTGACAAACAGCAAGCGTATGGATGGGGCTTAACATACTACATAAAACATTGAAAATTAAAATACTATTCAATGTGACGTTAACCATATTTTTTTTTCCATGTTAAAATGGAAACATAGCATAACTTTTTATTGGAAATATAATTAATATGAAACGATTTGTATTCGGCCACATTTTTAGGTAACGAGAACAAAAAACTTGTTATCCTGTCACTATTTCTGCCGGCAAAAAGATGATCATTCTTATTTTTTCTGCTAATTTAAAATCGCATAAACTTTAGTAGAAGAATACATGGGTGTTTGGAGGTTTTTTTCAAATAAGTCCCGCTGCGAAACTAGCAAATTAGTGATAACGAGCCTGAGAAAAATAGTTTCGACAGCATCCTTGCCGATGTAGGTTGCGTCTTGTAAGTCGAAGCGTTTCTAAATGCGTGTATCTGTTAGCGATTTTATGGTGCTAAATAACAAACGCATTTACATAGGTTTAACCTAGAAGTTGGGCTGTTTACGAGCGAAGCCGGGGGAATTCGCACAAAGCCGTGTCGCAGCTGGGGGTCACTCACAACTACGAAAAATGAAGTGCTGCGCGAGCCACGACTGTATCTCGTTGAATTAAACGTGTCGATTACACGACAGCTCTCGGTCGTTCGTTTTTCGTCGGTATAGAGTAGCCCTCCTGGAACGAGGATACGACTAAAGGTCACTTGTTTTGAGGAGTCGCACCGGACAGCCTTGGCGCACTTGTTTCACTTTCGTGCTCAACGGTTCAGAAACGATTACTTGCAAATATCCCACCTCAATCTATAAAGTGGGGCAATTTATAAGTACATTGATATCTTAATATAGATCGTTGCGTTTGTTGATCGATATGTGATATGAGTTATGACCCACTAAAGGCTTTATCAAAATACGTTTAAAAATAACACTTCACAGACCTTATGTCGGTGCCGTTTGCAAAGCGTTATTAATATATTGTGGGACATACCTATATGTTATTTTAGAAAAAGTGTAAATAGGTAGAGGAGCATATCACGTGACCCTTGTGTTCGAATGTGAGCTACGAGTGTTTTCTCACCGCGCACGGCGACGGCGACGGCGGGGGCCCTTCGGCTGGCCTCGTTTCTTAATTGTTTGGTTTGTTCTCTCATTTCTGACCGAAAGTCGCTCTTATCAATATCGTTTTACTTTCAACGGCCGGTCAAAGTAACCCGTCGACTGACTTATTACTTATTACTGATGCAAATATTTATGAAACAAATGACCACACACTGCTACGGTAATGAAGATATAATCGGCCTTAATCGTTATCAACTTATCGATCATCAGTGCTAACATTATGCTTCTGTTGAGCGCAGCCTATTTCCTTGTAATAAGAATTACATTTGTATATGAAATGCTATGTTATTTTGTGGATACATTATGTTTAACATATAAAGTAAAATCAAGATTAACATTATTAGCATTGTCAGTGGGCAAGTTGCAACGGACTTAATTTAATTTGCTGTTCAAGGTGATATCGATTTGCTCGTCGGTTTTATAGTCGATGGTAATCGTGAATGTATCAGTTGCATATTTCTTAATTTCTGTACCAGCTTTTCTACCGTCATACGAGTAGAAGCTACTTCAAAGGCGATAGTAAATATCTCACTCGTACAATCCTGAACGTAACACTTTCATTTTATGTTAACAGCTTATCCTTATCCACACGCGTAAATTTTAAACTAAAACTTAACCACAGCTTCTGTAATTTCTGTATCAACACTCTTCACTTTAACCGTCAATTTAATTACTTACCTAATTGGTTGTTTGTGAATTTGGTTTCAGTAAGTTCAAAAGTATAAGTAGATGTACCATGCTTATACAGCTAGCTAGCTGGCTGTACTAGATACTAGATACACTTATATAGGTTTGTATACCTACCAATAAAGTAAAAAAAAATGTTTTTCACTTCAGCTATGATGTTTAGGTAGTTTCAATTCAATCATGTTCACGCTCGCGCCGCAACGGCGACCTTTTACAAATTGAGCATTGATCCACGCACCACGCCGCTAACCTTTCCCGCCCTATGCCCTTATCTGGCTGCCGCAGATGCCTAACTAACAATATGAATTTCATAACCCCTCGAAGATCACTTTTAGTTACACAAGCCCCTTCTCCGGTATCCTTGGCCGCGTCGCCGGAGCCTGGAGGGTTACTCTATACTGACGAAAATCGAACGAACGGGAGCTGGCCTGCAAATGGCACGTTTGTTGCAACGTAATATAGTCGTGGCTCGCGCAGCAGCCCTCCGAAACTTCGTTTTTCGTCTTATAGAGTGAGGCCCTGGCACTCGGGACACAGTGTCACTTCAGCAGTAGCGAAGATCTGCTTTTATAGTAATGTTATTACAAAACGATTCACATGATACGTAAACGCTTCATGGAATAACTATCGTACTGAAAGTAATACGCTACGCTGACACGTAAAACTAGTTTTTGTTACACTTTCATATTATTTTCCAACCTGTACGTAATGCTATTAAATTTTAATTTTAAGTTGACCGTCATCACTGTCGAGCTGTGCATGATATAATATTATGTTCTGTGACCGAGTCCTGCATCCAATGAACATGTTTAGATAATCTGTGATTTAATACATAAGCTAACTAAGTTAAATTAAATTGCAGTATTTTGTAGGTGTGTCAAATTAATTAATCCTTATAGCAGTCGTAATTGAGGCAATATAATTTTATTGGACACCAATAGGTATTATGTTATTAGAAAAAATATACTTAGTCGTACATACTACGAAAAATCATAGCCCAATAGTGAGTCGATTGCTAGACGTAGGCGCCTCTCCTTACAAGAACACCACACCATCGCGTCTTCCGCCATTACTACTACCCACCACCACACCTATCTCCATAAAAATAGAGTGTAATGAGAGAAAATCATTCATTTGTTAATAATAATCAGTCATTGTTTATTACTTAAATCACTCACACTAACTACTGTAAGAATTATAAAAATAGTCGTTATCAATTCGAAACTTGATCTCGGTAGCACACTTGTATCACAATACCTATCACATTCAGCAGCACCTTATTACTAATTCCCGTTTTGTTGATCAGCTTCAAATATAATATTACAGATTTGTCTTTGTAGAGTGTTTTTAGTTTTAACATCGTACTTCCTCAACTTCGCCGCTATAAATTCTGTAAAAGCTTTTATTTCCACATCTTCATCAGCCGATGTGCTAGGCTTAGGTGTCACTTGTGCTTCTATAGGCATAGTGTGTCCTGACATAGGAGAACCAATCTGGTAATCTTCATCATCAGATACCACTTCATATTTTATCTGTTCATACTCCATACCTGGTTCTTGTTCACATCTCATACCTTCTACCAGTATTAAATCTGTACCTGTATCCAATTCCCTCTTTTCTAAGTTGATTTCTTCATTTTCTCCCTGGAAATAATAAACATAATATATGTAATAAATTACCCTATCGGCTCAGCTAAAGAGTTAAAGGTACTGATAATATTTATTCTGCTAGTTGAGATGGAATTTGGCGGCCATAAACATATATCGGCCGAAGAATCGTTATGGACTACCCCAAAAGACCGAGAACAGGTAAACTTAGCCTGGGTGACCCTCCGCCTTCGGCTCGATGCACTAACCACGTTAGGATGATAGTTGTGGCACTCTTTGAGAGAGCCCTGTATCCAGCAGGAAATGATTGTATGATTGATCAGGATAAATTAGGTAAGATACATACAAAAGCATCTTACCGATTCATTTAAATACGAAGAATAATCTGCGGAGTTACTCCATAAGAAGCTCAGTTCTTTGAAGGCGAACCACCTTGACACATATTTGTAGGGTTTACCTGTAAAAAAAAAGTTAAATTATGTTTCTTTTGTCTCCGTACCTACCTACCTCTCATAATATAAAGATATTTATATAAAAAGGAGAACAACAGATGAAATGAACAAAAAATCAATGAAGTGCTTAGTATTTACCATTTGATAGGCGCCGCAGCTTGCACTTTTCTCTTCTCAAAGATGACATGAGAATGCTCATCTTATGCTTGCAGGCTTTCGCGGGCATGCCGATGATGGCTCCGATCTCCTCCCATATTTCCATTTTGGTCTGCGGCTTGTAGAAGAGGTTGTGGGATTTATCCCACAACATCGGCCTGGCTTTGAACTCACGAATCAATCTTATAGATAGTTCTTCTGTCCAGCCATCGTTTGGTGGAGCCATGTTTTCTTTATTTTGAAAGATTGCGTCACCGACGGAGTGTAACAAAACGCGCGCCTCCCTGCCGCTAGCGAACACTGACTAAACAATGCGCACGTAAAATGGCGGCGGTCGACGCGTGGCGTTGCATGAACCGCGCCGTTGCGGTAACAGAAAAAACATATGTCCATCTCTTTCTGTCGTAGCTAGTTGGCAGTTAGTGTGAGGTATTGGAAGTTATCAATAGTGATAAATATGGCAACGTCGCACGCGTGGCATCGCCGGCGTTTCGGTTGCTACGCGACAGCAGCTGGGCGGGTGACGAAATGTGTTTATTGTTAAAAAAATGTATTGCATAATAAAAAGTTTATTATTAATAATATTAATTAACAAAATAAATAATACGTAAGTACAAAATTATAACACTTATTTACTTAATTCTTTATTGCACAAATTTAAACATAAATGTACAAGTGTAAGCAATTAAGAATACATGAATCTGACTGGATAAAATATAATGCAGTAATGATCCAGACATAAGGTTCACGTGGCGTGTCGCCGTGGTGCGTGGTGTAACACAAACACAGTCACGTTCTGAATACCTCTCTCGTATCTATTAGTATTATATTTCACACAGTGTGTCCCGCTCGTTGCGGTATGCGTTCGCGACGTGATGAGTCAACATGCGTCTAGCTTATTAGAACATAATATAATTTATTTACATGCAAAATCTAGGTGCTTAATATAGGCGAACTTGTGTTCGCACTGTGCTAAGTGTACCGTTGACATCCAAGAGGGAAACCTATAATTACCCATTTGATTTACCGTATCGTATAATTTTCAAATTCGAAGACAAAAACCACTCGACTGCATAACATGAATATGAGCTCTGAATACAATAGTATACAGGTGAAATTTCCGGTGAAAGGGCGGTCAGTGAAGACCCGACAAAGGGACACATTCATCTGATGGTGTGGGCACTGGAGCGAGGATCCTGTGACCAGCCTCTGACCAGCCGCATTCTTCATACCCAACTCACCCTACTTGTTTAACATAATAGCCACTCTGATCGAGTGTACATTACAAACAGTCGCTCAAAGTAGGTACTGTAGTTAGACGGCATTTAACTCCATAACTTAAAATTATTATGTAGGTGCACCTAATCAGAAAAAGGTTTAGGCCCTAGAGAGACACATCGTGGAAAGGAAGCAGCCCTGTGACCATTAATGGACTGATACGGGTCGAGAATTATGATCGCTAGTGAATGCGTGATCTTAAAGTATAAATACGATATAAATAATACTGTTGTATGCGGGCGATACAGCCACTACTTCTTGCGGTCACGTTTATTCTCCACGTAAACCTTCATTTCTGCAATCAAAAAGCTGTTTCCAAAGGTAATTGTGTTCAGTTAATAAATCATCAATTCTTTCAATAATGCTTTAAAAACTGCGAATAGCTTTATAACGAGGCGTTTATAGGCCCGCTTTTTATTGGTCAACATTAAAGGAGTCTATATCCAGTTGAAGGCAATGGAATTTAATTAAAGTCACATAAACTCACGTGTTGATCCATGTAGACAGGCAGTTACCCATAGAACATACTTGCACCGCCTTAGATGATCCTCTGCGACGGACTGAATAGCCTTTTGCTATTCTCTGATTGGTTACATCAATCACCAATGATGTGCACAGAGTGAATAATTAAACAGTACAAAGGCTGCAATAATTAAAGCGACTTTACCAATAAAAGTATCAGTGAACCGACAAAGGCGTTGGATCATTAAAATGGCCTACGCACATCGTGATTAATTACAAGTGCAAGTAGGGAAAGTCAGTAGGTATTAGAATAGAGTAAAATTTATTTGACACAAAAAATGCCACATACAGTTTTACAATCATTTAACAAAGGTAGGTGCAAAAAAATAATAACTATTTGGTCTGAACTTAGTGTATAGTTGGTAGATCATCGTGACATGTTTACTATTAAAATTCGTTTTATAAAGCATGCCAATGAACTAGTCAGTAAAGAGGAGTCAATATACATAAAATCTAGATGCAATACAGTTTACATTCAAGTCACATTGAAATATTATGTAATAAAATGTAGTCCTCTGACATTTCAGCACAGTATAACATAAATTTCATTTACTTCTATATGAAAAACAAGAAATCGTCCTGTGATTTATAAAGGGGCGTCCGTATAACAGTTTATCCTGCCCTACAGATGATCAGATGCAAATTGCAAATGTGTTTCAACGAAATACGACATGTGCTTGTGTGTGGCCAAGTTTAATACACTATGTAATATGAGATTACACTATTAAAAATATCCTACTGGAAGATTAAACCTTTGCGGTGGCACGTTGAGTTAACGTGTGATTGTACAGTTACAAAGTTCTTTAATTTAAATTATCAACAAAATTTCACGAGTTAAATTGTTATCACGGAGAACCTAAAATGTTAATTAAAATTTTGTTAAATATTCTCGTAAAACACAATAACAGCACGGAGAAGATAACTTCCGAGATCGTATCTGAGTGTCAAACACGTTGTTATGATGATAATCGAAAATAAATGTTGTTACGAAAATAAAAATGACCTTACCTATGTAATAGGTATATATATGTAACTGATAATAATTGTAATACTACAATTTAATTTATTTGTGTAAGTATGTTTGTGTTTTATATAATGTGTAATATGGGTGTCTAGCCTGAAATAAATGACAATTTATTTATTTTATTTTTATTTTAATCTCAGATTGGCGAGTCTTGAACGCGCGCGCGGCGTGGCTTGCATTGCCGCGTGCATAGAGACGCCTTGCTTTAACTCGTTAATTGGAGAGCCGCGATGTCACCGCTCCACTTCTACCCATTGTCTGTGTTCAACACACTTTCTAGCCCAATCTGTGTTTTGCATCTTCGGAATTAATACAGCTATTATTTAGACTACCTACGATAGCTTCGCTACTAATAAGTTGGCAGTGAAAATCTTGTGTTGGGGAGTTATTCACTGGATGCAATAAAAACACTATTAGGAAACAGTAATCTAAATTATGCAAGCATAACAAATATTCCATACATACAAATGGTATTCACTGAGATAATACAACTTAATATTTCATAGGGCTGTAACTTAATAAATAATGGAGAATGAATCTATCAGTTATTTTACAGGCCAGGTATTGAATGCATGATGCTGCTGCTCATACATAAATATTGTTTTTGGTCAGACCTCTTTAAATATTCACCCCGATGCTTGGGCTGTATTTTTATTTTGTCTGCGCTCATCATGCATATTTGCATCCCACCTCGGCTTTAATTGTCGGTGGCTTTAGAGTTAATCTATTGGCCTATGCCCCATGCCCCCTTTCGCCCCTACTGACAAAAGTAGATGACTTGCAGTTTTTGTATGGGGCTTTTCTTATCTCAGTGTCTCTGTGAGTGGGTGTTCACGATATAGTTTGGTGTTTACAATTTCGGCTTAGCCCTAATTCGTGAGTCACGGCGAGAGAAAGAAATGGTCCGACCCGTTGAATGAATGCGCGTGCTTTACTACCTGCGTGCTTCACGTCACCAGCCTTTACGTCTCTCTGCCTTCACCAGCTCTACTGTCACCTTCTTTCAGACGCCCTCCAGTTGACATAATGTCCCCATCACAATAGACCTGACTGATGACTGGAATACTTTCGTTGGCAGTCACGACTATAGATAATAACTACTTGTCTTCTCCACCCGTTGACGGATGGATCTCTTTATAGCTTGCGACGACTAGTAATCAGCCGCTAACAAGGATGCCGATAAATACGTATTTCCATTATATTGTCACAGACTGCCGATAACCGTGTGGGTTGATAACTAACTGTACTGTCAAAGTGGGTCACTTGAACGTCGTAATCCTATTATGAACTCGTTATCATAATCTTACCTCAACTTTCCAGGCGTCACGCTTACATGAAGGTTTGTACCTGCTATCAATTTCCGTCACTTTATGTTGGTATCTTCAAAGTGGCTTGACTTGTTTCGGATTAATTTCAAGCTTCGATATACCATTCATTAAATAATTAACAGTCACAGTTTATATGCATCGAAGCAAATTAATGTGTCATCAACTCATCAGTCAACAAACCTCACAATAGAGCTGTAAAACCATGATGACGATTGTAATTATATTGACGAATAAAGCATTCAGCTGACTCATACGTACATGCCCTATGATGGATGATAGGTGCGGCCGCGCACGCCCTCAACCACTCATTATAATCTAACAACGACAATTTATCTGTTAAGACGGTCACGTTGAAATGAGATGTTCAGAGGCATACTGTAGCTGATTGGAGCTTACTTGAGTATCGGAGCATGGTAATGATAACTCCGACGACGCCTTTTAAAATACACGTAATTTAACTTCATAAACTATTCTCGATTGTGGCAGCCGCTACTTTATTTCTCTATCTAGTCTGTCCTGATTTATGTGTTAATGGTTCACTTGAGCGTTTTTGCAAAGGGGTCGATTAAAGTCCCATCAAGTGCATTTTCTACGAAAATTGCGGTCGGAATAATGTCACGAGCAGTATCCGGTGGTTTGATCTAACCTCGTGCATTATTCGGCTTTTACTTTCAGTATTTTTGGGTTGTTCTAGATTGTGGTGTAACTCGTGCGTATCTAAAGGGAGTGCGGGCGGCGCGTCACGACCGCGCTCGCAGCCGGGCCTGGGCTTCACTATACTATTTTTACTTTGATACACAAACTGAACGCTTTTGTCCTCCACTAATTTATTACATTTTATTGTACGTGCATTGTTCTCATAACAAATTTTATGAAGTTTTCCAAGTTTGTTTATTGATCACGCCTGTGATTTATGGGCTATCACATCAAAATTATGTTTGTTCCATTGAAGTTCTCACACCAGTGGCAGCGTGATGCAAGCAATGCACTATGGTAATGCCTTATTCGGTAAGCGCGGCATGCACCGAAAATAACTACAACCTCGTGCTTGTGATCGCGGCGCCTTGACAAGTGTCCATATCGGAGACAGCGACAAATGTACCCGAGCCGGCCTCAAGATCAGCCATCGCCGTCGCTGCTACCGCCCATTCTGTAACTCACTACAATTTATAAGGTCATTTTGCACAGACGTCAAAGTTTGTACCTCTGACAAAGTAATACAGCCTAAACGCCATAATTTTGCTCGGTATGTACCTTAGTAGCAGCTCTTAACGTTTCAACGCCTTAACCTACGATCCCATTCTAGGAGTATCTTGATTACCCTTAATTAATGTTGGGCAGTATTTCACAGTCCGCTCTCAATAACAGTGCCATTAAGCTGTTAGCAACAATTGGCTAGAGACTGCATGAACAGCAGCCGCCGATAACATCAACACTTAATTCAACATAAACATCCATATTGAGCCGCAGGCCTCGGGCGGGGTGGAACTTGCGAAGTGGCCTCACTCCCGTAATGGCTGCTGGGTAATGTATACTGTCTGTTGAGCTTTCTAAAGATCTTGTACAGTTTTTAGGTACCTACTCCCTCGCTGCATGAATGATTAATTTATCACCGTTCTTTTACGTTAGGTAATAGTTGTGCTAACATAATATGATTTACTGTAATTATCATAACTAGTTAAATTGATAGTGCCTTGATAATGATACCATGTCTAAATAAACAAAGAGGATGAACACAATTTACGAATGGTCCTCTCATATTTAACTGGTTTGAAGATTGTGTACTGGTCAGGCTTTACTGGTTCCGTCTGGATTATCCGGAAGTTGTCAGCTCGCGGCGACATGCTGCCTCGGAGCCGCGCGCCGCCTCCCCCGAGCCTCTCCATTCAAATAACCTAATGATCCGGAAACATCCACATTCGATGTAGGTGATATTTTGTGAAGCGTGCGTTTGCTGGCTTATATACGATCAAATCCATGCCATCAGTTTTATATAAAACCTGTAAAATCAATTGCAATATTAATTCAACTGTATGATTGCATTATTGGTGGGAAATCAATGGTAAAAGTGTGTGAGCATCAAGAGAAACGGTCGCTGTTAGTTTCGTTTCGCTCAGCGACGTGCCGACACGGGTACCGTATTTACCCAGCCGCGAGCCGTGAACAGTTCCCACCGTGAATCATGCGATCGGTAAAGTTCACTGCAACACATACTTTGAATGTTAAGAGGCCAGATTAGTAATGCGATGCATTTCTGTATGTTTGTATGTATGTCGGTTCGCACGCCGCCGCCGCCGCGCCGCGATCCCTCACGATAACGCCCACAATACTGACTCGGCACTACTCATACTTCACAGATTACTTTTTTCAATTGAACTTTACAAATGTCGTGTAGGATCTGATCCCATTGTTATGCGCCGAGCTCCGGACTGTCGCAGACACAATTCATCCTACATTTCTACAATAAGAAGATGATAACTTTAATGTCCAGCCATAAAATGTATTTCCGATATTCCAATATTTTATTCAATCGCAGCCGCAGAGCAATCGTTTGCTGGAAATATTTAGAAGATCGATAAAAGCTAACCGCAGCCGTTCGTTCATTACGACGCGTTCGACATTTACTTTCAAAAATCAGTTTAACTGGAAACATTTATTTGTATTATTGGGAAGATACTATCGTTTTGAACTAAATATTTCGCTATTGGAACGAAAACTTTCTTAGATTTGAGACAAAGATAGCTGCGGTATTCGTGGTATTAATTTCGGGTTCCTTTGTTAGTCGAGTTCCGGGGATGGGTATTGGAGATTACTTGTTTGTGGAAGGCGAGGATTAATCGGAGGTGATAAGTCAGCGGTGGGTTATGACGTTGATTAAGTCTTGGTCTCCGGGTCGCCTTTGTTGGGCAGACGAGCCGTCGCGGCCGGCGGCCCACTGACCGCCGCTCACCTACATGCCGGCGACTGCGACACTCCACGTCTACACAAGACCCCACTGGTCGTATCTTATTCTTGGGCCGCATCAATCAATCATTCGGATTTTATTATCCTATATTCTTAGGAATACGTTTCGTCTGTGATTTAGGACCTGTTCTGCCTTTAAATGGTAAATATATGGCTATTGATGGACGGTCTATTTCGTCATTCGGATTTCTTGGTAAATAGGAGCACTTCAGTTGCTTGAAAGCAAAACTAGAATTGATTGCCCATTGACCAGATTGATATCTATACAAATGTACCTTTGTGAAAAGATTAACCATCTGAATTCGGAGCAAAGATGTAATCGATATACATGTATTTTAATTTAATTCGAAGCGGCATTGAGACTGTGATGTTTACGACATATTCTTTGTTGCAGGTAAGCCACAGCCCGTCCCTGTAGCCGGCTTAAGCCGCGGCCACACCGCGGAGATCTACAAAAGGGTATGCGACATATTTAGTGGCCCCGCGTACAATCGCGTCGCCTCTTTGAATGCATTTTTATTAGGGTCCCGTGTGGCGGAACGTCGCCGTCGTCGTACTGGCATAGTTTCAAGCCTTTAAATTTTATTGGCAGCAGCTAATATTTTGCCTGACAAAGAAACCCCTGCTGGGTGATAACTTTGCATGTCAAAAATGTATTGCGCGCTACTTAAAACGTTATGCCTATAGTTTAAGCTTTAATAGTTATAAAATCTATCGTCCCTTAGGGTATGTAAGCGTTATTCGCAATTGGTTTGCTACCATCGGCTATACATCAACCCAGAATATGTAGCACTCGTGCTAAAGGTTACGTTAGAACTTGTACTGATTTATGGAACTACCCCAGTGAGAGTTATTTATGTGCTCTCTGCTCCTCTGGAATTTACAGAGCGACCACACTTGACCGTTATTATACTCAATTGGATACGTAGAAAGCATTTAAACGTCACTTGGCCGTATAAAGTATAGCCTTTTTATTTGAATTGAGCCAGTAAGCCATTGTAACGTAAAAAAGTGTTTTAAGTGATGCACCGACCTATTTATTAAGTAATTTGATGTAACCCGACCAGCTTATTTATCCAATTGTTGGTTTAATCCCAATCAAATTTAAATCCAGACAAATAAGCTTATTTTTAATGATCATTAGTTTCAGTGAGTAAAAGATAAACCCACCAAATATATTTTAATATAGCATACCTCTATTAAAGAAGCTTACGACCATTATATCTCGAACTTTCCTTTTTAAGTCGCGCCATAGCATTGTATAACATCAAAAACACCTCCATAAAAGCCCCATAACATTGCGTAGACGGCCGTTCTCCATGCTCTATGAAGCCTACACAAACAAATGAACACATTTCGCATCTTCCTGCAATTACCTTACTATAAATACGGCTCTAAATTACGAACATGGGGGTCACAGGTCACTGATATTTATTACTCTGTCATACTATCACTGAAATTCCGCATTGGACCTAAGTTATAACTGAAACGTATTATCTGTATCGCCAGGGAGTCTAATGTCGTTACTGGGCTAATATTGTTTTTATGATTTATCTGTCGTTTCGTTAACGTATGCCTTGCGTGTAGTTTTATGTTCTGCACGACCATCAAAGTGTCAAATTCAGTAGAAAGCGTGTAAATTTTAACGAGTCTTAGAATATAATATTCATACTTATTATGAGTTACAAGCATAATATACTTTTTAAATACATACACTAATAGTCTATAAATATGTTTAAGCTGTAGAAAGACTATATTTTTCTAAGTTTACTAATATCATGTGGATACTAAATTGGTTAACACAATCATTCGTCATGCAGCTTCATCACAATGAGTTCCTCTTAACAAAATAGTACCGAAACGGAAATGATAAATAGCGTTCAAATTCTATTCACATCCATTAAGGAGGTTATCTTCCTCGAGAGCTTTCTAAGAAAGCTCAACTTTTATTCCCTTTCTAAAGTTGTCCTTGACGTTCCGTTTCGTTCACGGTTTGGCTGCTATAGGGGTCACGCCATGAAAAAATATATGGTCAAGCTCGAAAGAGCTTACGAACCTTTGGGCCCTTCCGGTTAGTGCTTTTTCAATCACGTTCCGAGCCTTGGTTTTCGTGAAAGAATTTGGTATTTCCTTCACCGAAAAAGTAGCTTGCAACATTAATATGGATTTTCTAATTACGTTCTTCTTATAGTGACCGAAAGCTTTCAAAGCTCGAACACCAAAAGCTTTCACTGCAAGGCTCTACGCGTGCACGGGACCCTAAAGTCCCTGATAGTGGCTTTCTCTCACGGGAACAGTGCTCGGTGAAAGTCTGGTGTCCTTGAAAAGCTTTGAGTAGGTGAGAGCATTCAGGATTGATGGCGCTTTACGACATGGGAACTGTACATACAGTTTGTACAAATAACACACAATAATATACCTAGAGGTACTCTGAATAAACAATACAAAAAGTGTATTATATTTATGTCTTGTTAGATGCTTCTGGTTTATTCAACTTTTATCAATACCTATGTATATTTTATGGCTTGAATCAAGAAATAACTAAATCATACAACTGTGTTCAACTCCCTTTTCATTTATTTTGGATTACCGCTCACTAGTTCCATTGAAATCTGCTTCAAAAGAGACGCTATCTAACTAGATATTCTATATAACTTCTTTGGGGCGTCTTTTTGGTCGTCAGGATTAAAATCGAGATTGAAATGCCCGCCTTCCTGACAAACTTTGTTTCAAGATTTATGCATACGAAACTAGTTTTTTAAGTTGTCGTGACTCGTGATGGCTTCAAACTTGAGACCACATTCTACTATTTTTTTATTTGTAAATAATTGACATACCTAATTACCGAATAAGCAGTATTACTTCCTTTGCTGTATTGCCCGTGAGGGGTCAAAGTATTGTTTTATGACCCTTTGTATTATATTATATTCCATATCGACACACCATTGAACTGTAACACATTTAGTAGAATCAGTCCTTAAGCATTCCTCGCCCCTGCGACGTCATTCAAAAGGTTCAATTAACATAATAGGAGGTATTTTTTCTTCCTGTCCCGACAAAGTATCCGTTCACATAATAGAAAATGTTTTTGACTATAAACAAAGACATGTTATTTTTTTGGGAACACCTCAGATGGCATCGGTGATGACTCTGATGACTCTGGATATTTTCAGTTGATGATATCTCGGTTAATGATCTTAGAAAGTCGGGATTCTTATTAGTTGATGTTATAAATATGTTGGGATGGTATTGATAGCCTTGTATTGCCGTGCCGGTTCTATATCGCAACCTTGAATCCGTACCCTGATGTAAAAAAACGATATGACAACGAATAACAGGACCTATATTATAATCCGAAAACTGTTCATTAGATATTTCCATTGAAAGTTTATTGTTATATTGCTTTTTATTTTATGCACTAAATCCTTTTGATTTAATACTGATAACAATCGGCCAGCTGGTCGTTCTGTTCTTATTTGAATTTCATATCCTGTAAACATGGCTGTGATACCGTTGTTGTGAATCAACAAGTCGGTCTTAACATCAATTCAATGCATCAACACAAAATCATTTATGCATACGGGTTGACGAATGATGTAAATAAATATCTCACTGAAAATCAAATTTATGATAAGCCGTTACCGTTATAACTGGAGCGTTGTTATGCATTGTTTAAATTGAAAGAATTTGAATTCTATCGCCCCGGCGTCGACTTCGAACCGGCATTCCCTGGGTCTAAAAGTCGCGGCCATTAATCATATGGGAGCCGAAACGACATCCCTAACAAATTCCGCTTGAGCATGCGACATGAGGCGACGCCAGGGTAAACGGCCACCTGACCCATATCTGCGTCCTGACTTTCACCGCCGGTCGTTCACCCCGCCGGTAAACAACCAACGCTCCCAATTTGAATTTGGAACACTCGTAACGAACTTTGCCTGGCTGCGTAATTACAAATCCTAATTACCACCGCCGCTTTTTCACGACGCGTAACAATACGTTATTCTAACCGAGTCATAAACTAAATTATAAGGTTTGTCCCTGAAATGTGTTCTTCAAAATCCAATTAACCGGTACAACACCATTATTATCATGTCATAAGTTGGTAAAATATATTTAGGTAGCTTTCATCTTGATATAAAAAATAAGGCATTTAAGAAAAAATCGACGAAAAATGTCCGACCAACCGTCCATTATGAGATGGGAGTAGAAGGGTGTGTATGACCAACCAGTGAGTTCGCAGATACGCCGCCCGATGCTAATTGGGCCATGCTTCAATTAAGAGCTCGTTACTTAGCTCCCGCGCAATTAGCGATCTTGTGACTATTTAGTGCACGTGCGCACGGAAAAATGTGCGTATTTCACGATAGCATGCGCTGGAAACACCTCAATAACTCTCGGAGAGAAATGTCTGCTACTACTCGTACTTCAGCTGCAGAGTTATATGAGAGCTTTGGTTTGATGTATGGTGTTTGCTGAATGTGTTATTTGGGTCAGTGGGTGTAACTTTTTGTATTTGTAATCTTTCCATAAACTCTTGCGTTTAAAAAATTTTCTGAAAATAATAATTCAGTTTGATGGTAAATAGTAGGGATGCGAACTGTAGAATAGTAATGCAAATGCAAATAGAGGTCAACAATTTTGGCCATGTTATATTGTTTTTAAATTTATCCAGTACTGCGCCAGCCTTATCAGCATATACTATGTAGGGCAAATTATATTGCCGTCCTCATTAGAAAGTATTATTTAAAGTGGTTGAATCGACGCATCGCGGTGCGGGGTGGCCGGCATGTGAACGTGATTTCATCAGGACGTGTTCGCACCAACCACTCCACATTCATAATTTTGTATGCGGAATATAAATAAAGTGTTTCCTCCAAACTGTGTCAATTAAACTTGAAATGCAGCCATGGTACTTTTCTATAATGTATCCTCGGCGATCTTGCTTTAAAAGTTTTGGTGCCTTGTTGTACCTAAGTATCTGTCTAAAATCAGTCTTGTTTGCTCTAAGGATTCGCTTGAAAATAAATATCGCGTTATTCATGTTTTAAGATAGTATAGCTATGTATTTGGATTACCTGTAGCTGCTGTTTGTGTGAACATAGCAAAAGTGATCAAAAAGGGAGTTTCGATAACTCTAGAAGCCCATTACTCGCATTAGATTGCTCGGCTACATGAACGATTAACATAAACATTTATTGCGAATGCTCGGTAAATAAATTAAAAAGGTAACTACTTACGTTTACAGCATTGTCTGATAATCTCGGAAAGTTTTGCCGAGTAAACGAGGGAACCGCAGCAATAAATGCAAGAGTGGTGTGCGCGCGCGCCTAGATCGACGCAACATTAATCATGCGGCGATGCATCGGGCCTCGTACCGAGTTACCGACACCCACCAGAACAAAGGAAATTGTAAGGAACATCCACTTTCTATTTCCAGAACACTTTCTTGAGCCTAATTGACGCTCCAGGCAAAAGCGCCTTTTGAAGGGGTAACCGAAAAATATTGTTAATTTCGTAGGCGCGTCGGCGCGGCATAAATTAACGACACTCCCCCAGATGAAGCAGGTGAAATTGTTCACGTACACCTGCTCTGGTAATTAAATAACACAAAGACTTTCCACAATAATTTACATTATTATTTTTATGACATTATAATTGAATGTATGTATACCGGGCACGGCAGGAAGCGGTACCAGGCTATGGTGTTATCCACAGACAATTGTCGTGCGTCACTCAACGGTACGGAAAATTATGTGCATTTTATGTATAAAGCGCCTTTTATGGAACTTTAACTATTCTCGGTCCGTTACTGTTATCCTGTTTCCCTGTTTGCATTAGCCTCATATTACCATTGTCCAAGTAGAAAGGATCAATGCTCAACAAGATTACGATAATAGAAAATGCCCGACGCGCTCTTGCATCAAAAATAAAAGGTGAAATAAGACTCATTATTCGAAATCGGTTTACTCAGAATCGAAAGTTCAATCTGACTTCGTCGAAATCGATTTGGAATTGTAATCCGAGACTTGAATACACTTTCTAAACAGTTTCGGATTAAGTGAAAATTAAAGTGCACCTCTTTTTTTTTTGGTACTGTGACTAGTAGCTGAATTGAGACTAAAAAGGTTTAAGGTAATTAAAGCTAACAAGCCTGGAACTTATACGTTGTAAAGATGTGCAAGTCTGACAAGTACGCCGTAAAAAAGATATTAAAAGTACGTCTTCCTTATATTAAAAGGGGTGAAACTCTTTTATTTAAGTACTCTCCGGCGCTTTTAAGAGCTACTCGAGTAAGTAATTGAACCTGCATCTTTGGAGGTGAACTAGGTCCGTATTCAGAACTGAAGGGACAAGTGGACCTTGGGAAGTGATACTAACCGACCGCAAACGAGATGCGAGAAAATAAATATAAGAGTATACATACAGCCTTCATTGTAAACAAGGTTACAGAGCGGCGCGGCATGATTCAACGCGGCGTGATTCGACGTTCACTCCTTGCACTATTATATCTGCAGCCGACACCATATGTCTTTGGCACTCCGTGTTCCCTTCCAATACATCTTTATGACTTCTATTTATGTGTGTCGGTTTTAATTGGCTCAATCCAGTCTTTATGACACTGCCATCTCGAGCCCTAGCTGGACCGTCAACGTCTAAGGATCCTCCAATTAATTGCTGAACAAACAATCCTACTATAACTCTTGGTGGTCTTTAATGTTCTTCTTTCATTGCCCGATATTTATCTGCTGTGTCTGTTTGTACTTGGTACTTGCCACTGCCTGGTGATTGTTCATATATCTCGACAACGAGTGTTATTATGCTCGAAGATTGCACATTCATCAAGTAGTACTGTTTAAGAATTGTTCTTATTTTTTCTATATTGAGGCCGCTAATCCGATAAGTACTGTTACAGTTTTATTCAACTAACAGAACATCTAATGCCAAGAAGTGTAAAAGTGTCTATGTTGTACCGCAGTTATCTTAAATTTGATTACTTTGATTTTTTTGTTAATTTCAGAATCGTGACTGAACGGTTTCCAATGTCTCACGCTGCGATCCTTAATAAAAATATCATTAATATAACGGAGTTTATTTAGGAATCCATTAATTACTAACTAGCAATAAAGATTCGAGTGCAAGACAGCATATCCTTAACTAGCAGTAACCATAGGCTGAGTCACGACTAAAATTGGAAGTAGCATTCAGCACTTGGAAATTCCTTAGGCCCTAAGTTTTTACGCTTCTACAAAATTGCAACTGAGTCTCGGACCTCCCATATGCCGAGAGTGGGTGTCCATGTCCACTATTCCTATTTGCCCGTTTAGGTGTAGCCCGTAATCACCTTACAGTTAACTCCATCAAGGGCGCAGTACTATATTGTACACAACGAGCTTGATCAAATATTCATGACTGTGGCACATAACATAAATTAAGGGCCAGTGAGTATAGTTTAATTGGTTTCAATTACGCTATCACACCCGGAGGCATACCTTGAGAGAGACGTATGTGTAGACTTATCACGATGATATAAGCTACATAAATAATACGGAAAGCTATAGATCGTATCCAGTGGCGTACTTTGGGAGAGGCCTACGTCCAGCAGTGGACTGCTATAGACTGATGATGATGATGACGATGACATAAATAATAATAGGTACATATTTAAGTTCATTTGCACTGATCAAGAATTCCAAGCTATAGAAAAATGTTTAAGGCTGTCGATGATGCTGATACTTTTCGCAAACGGCATCCACAATAGTCGGGCTGCGCGTACGCAGGCTGCGCGACTGGAATACGTAGTGTCCGGTACCGCGCGGGGGCGACGCCCCAGTGAAAGTGTGAAAGTGAAGCCAATGCGCCCGCGCCGCCCGCCTCGCCGCCGCTGCAGGGGTTACTTGTAGCTATGGTGACGAGGATTATGGGATACAGATTAGAACCCAGTGGACATGGAATATACCTAGATTTGATAAAATCTCTATAGGATTTTTGGTGTAAGCAGGAAGCTTCATAACATTATTACCCTTGATTGAAAGTTTTTTTAGTCTGAAAATAAAAGTAACCAGTAGGTCCTGCAATGATAACGTATGTTTTGGAAACGTTAGAAGTCCTTTTTTCTCCTGGTTAGTAAAGTAACCCTGAACGTTCACTAGCACGAATATCTCAATTTCATAACTACGAAGATCTGCAAAGCATTATATTTTTTGTGTGTGAAATGAGACTCCTCGCAAAACAGTGCTATTTTCGTGTTCCACTGTGGTATTGGTTGTTATGATTACAGACACGATCCGTCAAACGCTATCATTATTTCTAGGCACACATTGTTTGCAGAACTCCGAACTAATGTCGGTCGGATCGAAGGATTTCTTGTGGTAACAGTTAAATACGCTATGGATATCTGGTAAATAATGCTAATAAGCGTTTGCGGTCTTGTTGTTTTTTTTCTGGTAATACCAATTTGAACATTTCCAAGCACAATTCACAAAGTCCTTTATTTTAAATAACCATTGAGATTCCAATTGAAATGTAAATAAATGGAGCATGTGTTTTCGTCTTGTTTACAATTCGACTTTCTCCTTTTCTATCTCCATTATGGACTGTTGGAACGACGACAGACAAAAAGCACTCACGCACTCATGATTCAATTCAAGGCTTTTCGGAATCGTTAGGGGACGCATGCTGCCGTCATTAGTAATGCATGATGCTCACGCGCCGCCGCTTTCTCCATTGTGCTCCTCGTGACGTTTCACAATCCTTCCAGCCCGTAGCGAGCAACTCTCTCGGTTGTTTTGATCTCTTTCAGTTATAGTTGCTTCTTCTTTAAACCCTTGACTCTCTAACTAGACTATAACTACAACTACAGCTACACTTACAGCCATTAAAAACATTAGTCCTATATTGTTATTATTATTATAATTTTTATAGTAGCATTAATCGCAGCTTTTAGTATCGTCTATAAATTTTCAAGAAGAATAATGGTGAACGCTTCACAGATAATGAGATGTCATAACTACATCATGGTTCCCAAGTTCTAGTTTCTGCACGGTTTGCGACACGACCTCCTAAGCAACGATTGGTATATGTGGTTGTCCGTTTTTTTCTTATCTGTGTTGCGTTGTGTCAGGTCTCGGGCATTAACTAATGTCTCCTGTCTGTCAGATGATATCGGGCGCTCGTTAGTGGCATTGTGGCGCCCACACGACCGGGCGCAGGCTCTAATGGAGCCCTGACAGGATTACCTACGAGCTGTCTGACCCTATGCGATGCCTTCACCTGACCACTGCGGATTTATTGCACGTCTTATTTTATTTCGATTCATGAGTCCATACACTGATACGCATACATGAGCGAGACGCACACGGCATACACACACCAAAGGGCGTGCGAACAGATCACACGACTTCTACAGGGAATTTTCCACTGAAACTACGCGACAGATCTGTCTCGTGTGCTTCAGATTCTATCTGCGTTACGAGTACCTTCCGACCTGGCTAATCAGGTTATCTCTACGTGGATTTCTACTTTACAACAATAATAAATGTACTAACTTAGTTATTTCATGGAAAACATCAAGTTTGCTCCTCAAAAAACATGAACAATTGCCAATTTAGGGTTCTACCTTTTTTGGCATAAGATTTTTTTGCCTAATCTCGTATTGCATAGTAACGTTTGGTTAAAGTCTCGTTACGCCGAAAATCGTATGGCATAAATCTCGTTTAGTAAAAAGTTATTTCGCATAACATTGTTTAGCCTAATAATGGTATGGCCAAATCTTAAATAGCCTAATAATGCTATGACATAGGTTTATACAAAGTAATAATATTCGTTTGGCTTTAACTTTGACGGAGCGTCTCCCTACATAGCGCAAACTGGTGCCTTGTATTGTTTCCGCTGTTTGGAAAACGCTCCGCTCCGCTTCGCTGCGCTTCGCTTTGGTTTTGATGAACATGTGCACCTAACACGCTCCTCCTCGCTTTGCTCGTCGTCGCACCTATTTTTAGGTTTCGATCTCATGGGGTTTGTAATAATTATATTGGTCGTTAACTTTCGATTTTTTGATCATACAATATTGTGATTTTCGGGATGTAGGAGAAAAATACCACAATTTGTACATTTACTACATACTTAATATATTATTTATTAAGATAAATTTGAGCAACATAAATTATAGACGAACATAAATTTGAGCAAACGAAACTTAGGTGTTTAAAGATTGTGCCTAAAGAGTTTTAGACGAAACGAGCCTTATGCCATATAAGTCTTGGCAAAGTGATGGTTCGGCCAAAAAAGTTTAGACCATACGAGTTATGCGAAATGAGTTTTGGTCAATAAAGATTATGCCAGATGAGCGGAACCCCCAATTTAGAGTTTAGCCAGCAGTTTTCTTGTTGTTTGCTTAAAACGCGCGTGTGCCGTGCTTGTTTCTCACATTGTTGATGATCTCTCGCGTGAGTTATTTAACCTCCCACAGTGGATCCGTAGAGCACCGCACAATGCTTCCGTCGACGGCGGTTCCGCTCTCGCGAACCAGGTAAGTGGTGCATTTGACGAAACTTCACTTTTTCACTGCCCCACTTCGTAACTGTTGAATTTACCAATCGTACAATTTTGTCCAGTTGTTTACCAACGATTATCAACGCGTTAGATGCAAAAATTTGCTTTTGCACGGTCCGGGGGTAGATTAGAGAGCGCCGTTGCATTAGCTACGCCAACATTTTCATGACTATTGAGAGCGAAGTGTAAGCAACTAGAGCGTTTAATATTCAAATGGACCAGTTTGAGTGCTGCAGCCGCGGCCGCCCCGCACGTAGCGGATATTCTTTTGCATATTTTATGTGACCTTGACAAATGTAATATACAAACAGAGGCAAGTTCTACACCAGCTCTGTCTATTTGTCACCGTTCTAGATGCTACGTACTGGGTTGGTAGATGTGGGTCGGGCGACACAGTGCTACGGTCTGCTCGGTCGCGGTCGCGGTCGGCGGCCGTGCCACACCGAGATGCGACAGGATCATTTCGCTAACATAATCGCTTATCTTTAACGCTTCACTTTGCAAATGTTCTATTTAGACCTCCGCGTTCACGTTGGAACAGCCACAAAGCATATTTAATAGCCTTTATAGTCCAGTAATTGCTTCATTTGAGCGCAATGACTTTCACCTCAATCTCTCGAGATACACCTCATTTCTAGTCCTACAGCTCTGGTGTTGCATTAGGTAGTTTATTGCGATACAGTCGCAACATTCACCCAGTAATGTGTGGGAAACGGGCGTTCCAAGTTTTTCTAATTACCGTGTGCCGGTCGCGCGGTCGGTTATTATTGCGGGGCGTACTGCGGAGCGCGCGCAAAGTAAGGCGCCTAGCTGTCTCCGAACAATTTCGTTGTTAATTATCTGCATCGCGTACCTGAGTGTGCCTGGATGCCCGCCGGAGTGTCAGCCATTCGCTACAAAGTAGGCAATGCGAGAGAGATCATGGACTATTCTTGGACAATTATTTTTGATGCACAGCTGCTGTAGGTTATTCACCTTTAGATCCCGGAATCTCCGGAGGTGTGCGGATGGTTGTCGAAGTGCATCGGTCGGCCATATTATGATTTGTAGGTCGTTCAGTCGTGATTTCCGTGACAAATCTGGTAACATCGCTTCTGAGGCAATCAAATAAATTAAAAACATTTTAATGAGGTCGCTATTATTTTGTCTGCTGTATTGTAATTAGGGCGTGCAAAACCGGAAGGTTTTCAAAACCGGTTTTGAATTTTCGGTTTTCAGCCTCAAAACCGGGTAACCGGTTTTTCACCGGTTTTGATATTACTTAATATTTTTTGTCATACAGTAATAATTAAACAAGGAACCCATATTCTTAGATAGAGATATCCACAAAACATACGAATAAAACATTTTTTATGATATACTTACCTGTTTTTAATCAACCATATGACAAATTAATAATTTAGTGAACAGGAAAAAAAGTTAAATAAGAATTATCATAGTACCCACTGTTATCACATCTACAAAAAGTGTGTGGCACCTTAATGGTGTTTTTATATCGTTCTGTTATCATCAATAATTGTATATTTTAAACATACAGGCAGATTTTGAAAAAAAAACATTTACTGTGCTACCACAAAAAACTTTAAACACTGTTTAACTAGTGTTTAAAATGAATTTTGACAGATTTTGTAGGCGTTTGACAGCGCTAAACACCTGCTAAATACTGTCTAAGTTTTTGTGGTAAGGCCCTTATAGTCTGATTCTTACGACCACTCTATAGTAGCAGTAAGATGATGAATGTTTTTTTGATGTATTACAGATTTGTTCATATCAACACAACGAAATAAAGTCTAACTCATTGATGGACACGACTGCATTTGATTTGACGTCCTCAACACTTCATGAAAAAAGTCCATAACGTCGAATGCAGTCCCCGCACTTGGCCTAATTATATTTTCAACAACGGTCAATGCAGTCCTGTTTTACCTAGAGTTTGTATGAAGACCACCTTGTTGTGCTTTATTGGGCAAGATTTCAACGTTATAATTGTGTGCACCCAGAGTACCTTTTTTTTCACACAGCAATAAGTTTTCATACAGCAAAAAGTGTGAACTCACACGCACACATCGGTCACTGACGTCGTGTTTGCTTTACTGCGCCTAGGCAGAGTGCCGGCATGAACACCAGAAAATCGTCACTCAATTTCCATACAATATTTTAGTGCTTTTTTATGAGTTTCACCATTAATCTAGTGTCCATCAGTGTGCCAACCGATATACAAATTCATTTATTTTTAGAGTTTATGGGTTCAACTTCTAATGTATGTAAAAAAGTATATAAAAATACGATCAAAACCGGTGAAAACCCGGTTTTCGGTTTCCGGTTTTGAACTCTCAAAACCGGTTATGAAAAACCGTGAAATATTGTCCGGTTAACCGGTTTTCGGAAAAACCGGTTAACCGGTTTTGCACGCCCTAATTGTAATTAATATAGGTTGTTTCAAAAGTGGCATACTAAGCTGAAAGGGGGCGAGGGATCATTCTAAACAACTTTGGTTCTACAATATTTTGAAATTCGCGAACGCGAAAAATTCGTAGTGAACAAAAGTGGTTTAGAATGTGTGAGTGGTTTACAAGCTCCTATCGGCTCAGAATACCATTTTTGCAACACCCTGTACGTTTGATTTTATATTGAGGTTAAAGTAATAATCATTAATATCATCATTTAATGTTTAATTCATATTTCATGTAATTTATATCAGCGCTAAATTATTTTCAAAACTCAATGCTCAAAAGGAATGAATATTCATGACGAAATTCAACAACATTTGTTTCCGTCGAGAGATAAGATTGAATCAACTCTAGAATTTGCTTAACTCCATGTAGATTTTAGATTTTATTATTTTCCGACAGTAAACAAAGAGAACGGTAACTCGCAACATGAATTGGCCGAGTGAAATATGTTAATCTGGATATTAGCAGCTGAAGAGCCAGCCCGTTACTCGGAGGCCCAGATGGCCGCGCGGCTGGAAACGTGATGGCCAGTGCTGTAGCTGTCTTCTGCAACTGTATTGTCACTTTAACTAATTGTATTGTTGTTTATCTTAAAATGTCATCAAGCTTACCTGTGATCTTCTGGAGGTTTCTCTAAGTTGTAACTAATGTAATTGTTGTTTGTCTATGTAATACCTACCTAATTAGGATGTATCTATGTTTTTGTGTATACATATGTGTTAGCTGTCCGTAGGCTCATATTACAGGCTCTGCCTAGATTAAAGTCGATTAAATCGGCCGTGTGTGAAATGTCCCTATATACCTACCTATTATTATCATTAGCCTGTTCATTTCCTTGGCGTTTTACTATTCTCAATAACACCACACTCTACTTTTAATTTGATTTGTTCATTAGTCTGTTCATTTCCTACTCGTTTTACTTTTCAAAATATACACACAGTCATTATACGTTAATTTTATTTGTTTTCCTATATGCATACATAGGGTAGAAAGTAATAGGTACTACGAAGGCAAAATGCTGCATGGTATTTATATTAATTTATATTAATAATAACGACCTCATGTATAACATTATTCTACAGTATTACGTGGAATGACTTAGGTATTGGATTTTATTTGTAACAAAGCGCTTACAACTTACTAACCACTTAAATAGAGCAGAGTTTTTTTATCTGGTACAACTTCATAGTAAAAAAAACCATTCGTGATTTGAAACATATAATTTTATGCGAGATTTTATCTCTACACAAACAGTTAAATATAGTTATTTTACAATTATTCTACTTAAATCTCAATAAATAATTGCTATATAAAGCAATTAACCACTTAAGAACTCAAATATGTAACAGCAAAATATTAGGTAGATATACTTTTTTTTCCTCTAACCTATTCATTCGCAAAATAAATATTGGTAAGATTGCAAGTAAAACTTCATCGATGGATACTATTCTTTGCAGTTGTCCCGACTGATTCCCAATGACGGGGGCGGGTGGTGGGTCGCCGTATCGTGTGTGACACGCAGGCATCAGCTAGACTGCTAGTTTGCGATAATGTCGTCCATACCGCCGTCTTTACTGCCTCTCGGTATGCCAGCCAACATTCCAACATCATTACGCAACCCCACTATTTCACCGTCTCGCTAGCCGTCGATACCATTAACTTTACTGATATTGCTGGCCGAAAATTAATTAAGTTTTGCCTCCTCTCTTTCGCAACGATCTTCCGACGTGAATGGCCAAATCAGGGCCTTCCATTCCCTATTGCGAACTTTTTCGCCGCTAAACATTGATTACAATAATTCTTAATTAAGTAGCTAGAGTAGTTGCTTGAAAAGTACGTCCAGACAGACAGACAGACTTTATATGAAGATAGCGAACTCGACTGTTAACCTTTCCAAGTCTTAGGTATTTTAAACACCGCAAATAGCATGATAGCAAACAATGTGTTTGTTCTCTTTGACAATTTTTCAGTCTAGCTTTATTTTTATTTTATAACGCAAAATAATAGATAGATAGAATACACTATATTTGTACACCAACAAAGAATAATAAGATTAACAAGTTGCAACTTAATTAGGGTACAAAAGGCGGTCTTATCGCTAAAAGCGATCTCTGCCAGACAACCTTTGGATGGAGGGAATAAGAGATTAAGATTGGGTGTAGTGTAAATGTTAAAAGGAAATGTAGATTCATTAATATAAATACAATACTATCATGTTCAACTTTTTGTGATTTGGTTTTGTTACGTTCTTGATAAAAGTTAAAATCGAATAAGTATATCTCTATTCAAACTAATCGTGGGTGTGTGGGAATATTTATTTATTTAACATTGACTGTGTTGTTCAAGTCTGTATATACCTAACCACAGTATTTGCAACACATAAATTAATAATATAGATGGTACAAGAAAACGTGTTCCAAAACCTAAAAGCAATCTCTACTAAATAAAGCTATGAAATTAAACTATCTATGTTCATACGGGAAGACTTACAATCATAAATGCAATTTATCTGTTTATTAAACCTGTCCCAAGCCTAACAGCTCAATTCCTGCAGATCTTAATTTATTTTCACTTTCTCATGTATACCGAAGAAGGCGTGCTTTATACATTTATAGTCACTTATTTTATTCGGTGTCGAGTGTTTGTATAAATTATATGAATTCCTGATCAACGTGTGTGTGGGCCTCGACCGAACTGTGAACATCGTGGAGTAGAGACTCCACAATATTGGTAGCACTTTATACTGTAGCACGTATTAAATCGACATTTTGCTCATCGTAAGCTCTCTTTTGAAAATATGGTCCATTTACTAATTTTAATAACGTATGTCGCATTTTTAAAACACATGCATTTATTCATCTATATCCGTGTGATTTATCATCTTGTAATCATGCTGTGAAAGTATGGAAACCCTATTGTAAATTCTCACCATAATGGTTGGTATTAAGAGCCGTTTTGCATGCCATTAATTACTTCTTGTATCTTGTTAGAACAATCATTTAATTCTATGTAGGAGGAAGAGCCACCCATTTATAACCGCCTGTCGTTTGGTATTGCGAAAAGATAACTCGCTTCTAGAATATTAATAAAAAGGGCGGCCAGTATTTTTAGCATTATTACTCTTTTACTGGTCTTAGAAACACGAAAATATTTTATTTTATTTCCATTTCTGGTAAGGAATTCCTTTTAGATAAACTCTCGCTTACAAAATCTTTGATTGGCTTTCCTTTCTTACGTCTGTCCCGAAATAGCTGTTTCATATTTCTTTTAAATTAGCTTTCTTTTGTGTTGTTTATACCCTAGAATTTTAATTTTGATTCATTGTCTACATTCTTTTCATCCTTCTACGTTTTTCTGGTATGTTGTTGTACACAAACAAAGAGTCATGACTGGTTGCCTTGTTCTTGTACAATGTTGGCGTAACCTGTTCAGCATAACCACATTACGTAAGCACACCGTAACATCTCTTGACTTCGGGCGATACTTTCACTAGCCCCTGCCAGGTGACCTCTGCCACGAGAGCGGTTCGCACCACGCCGAACCACTGCAGGCTCTAGAACCACCTTTCACACGAGAGTTTATTGAACCTAGATCTAGCTAATTGAACCGATGTAATGTAATAGCTCTGATAGATAATTCAATGGTAGCATATTTACAACCGCAACAAATCAAAGTGACCTTTCTTAACAAAAAAGTAATTAGCTAAATGAACAGCATTGTGAGCATACTTGATTTCGGATATGGTAACGGCAACGGTTCAAGTGCACTTTCCTACGTTCAATGCACTCGGACGGTTACTTTCTCGGCGCGGTCACGTCTGGGCACAGTTCAATAGTTGTCCGCTCGCTCGGAGTTCCCAGTCTACTTGCTGTATCAATTTGCCTCGACAGGAGGGTTACTCTATACTGACGAAAAACTAACTAACGAGAGCTGTCGTACAATCGGCACGAGATAAGAGTCCTGGCTCGCGCAGCAACGCTCGGAAACTTAGTTTTTTCGTCATAAAGAGTGACCCCACAGATGCCTGCCTCGTCCTAACCTACCGCAACCTTTCATGTCTTGGTGCACAACTGAACACTCTTCCGTCTATTGGAGAAACTTCTCTCTTGCGGCGGACACTTTCTATTTCGTGCTTTATTTATAGTTTTACTCCACATGACATTAATTTATGACCGACTCGTTTCTTAGCAAACAGTTATCTTTCACAGACTGGACATGCTTTTTATTAGACCCCTCATATTGTATTATAATGAGGTTTATTTTTATTTGCTCTATCGCGATGGATAGATAGATAGTACATATATGATTTATTTGTTACCTATATAACTTATGTACTAACACATAATGTACAGAAATTGCGGTCATTAAAGCGATGGTCCTATATACTATTTGTTTTCTTACTTACTTTTCTGTATGACATTTTTGTTTAATTTATAGAAAATGTTCGATGATATATTTTTTTTCTTACATATCACTGGAGGTTGATTGTCAGAGTCACTAGTGACAACACTGCCACAATGAATGATCATCGTTCGTATGGTCAGGACCTGCCTCGTCATTTCACGAGACAAGAATGGAATAGTTGACAATCGGACATTCGAGGAGATACAGGCGGAGACGCGGACAATAGAAAGACATACTCTACGAGCCAACGCGGCACATTAATTTGGGGCGAGATTACGTGAAACATGACAATACAACGCGACATGTCCATTGGGTCTAAATGTCATTCGTCTATAGACTCTACATGTAGGCACGGTTCAGTGGGTCTACCGGCGATGGTATCTGTGACAAACCAATAGCCGTGTTTGTTGTGTTGTGTGTACCGGTGAAGTCCCTAACCAGCTCTTTAGGACACAATTCCGAAATTCCTGAACGTTCGAGAGTTCCCAACCTTAGTTTTTTTACGTTAGCAATAAGTAGTAGGTATGTGTGTATACCTACTACTTATCCCCGCACTTGGCCAGCGTGGTGGACTAGGCCTAAACCCTTCCTTCACTGGAAGGAGACCCGTGCCCCAGCAGTGGGGACGTAATGGGTCGTGATGATGTGTGTATCGCCGATTTGACATTTTGACTACATGCCCACAAATGTTAGAGCTACAGAATGTCACCAGTAGACCTTATCACCAAACGCATAAAGTAGAAAATGACATAACACTTGGATGTGCTCCATGATGAACTATCGATATAGAATGACACGGCTTGAGTCGTTTTCGACATGATTTTCCGTATGCAGATACGAGCTACATTACCATTTATGTGCGTATTTTGATGTAAGATTGCTTTGTTTACATGCACAATATAGACAAATATGTATATTATTATTATTTCCATGGCATTTAAATAAAAAAAATTGAGATATTGTACATCATTAGACGAGAACCTAATACAAAATTAACTGTATGAAAGTGCGTTCGTTAGTTTTAAATTTTATAACGAAAATTTTGGAGTAAAAAATAAGACATGAAGACGTATTGATGTAAGCTCACATAATGGTTGACAAAGCGTTCTCTTTGTGACTTGATGAACGAGTTCGGAGCCTCGCTAATTTGCCTATTACCACGCGGCTGAATAGTCGCGCCTTTGTCTCTCTCGACAATCGGCTTGTTTACCGATCACCGGGTCGTTCAACTCCGCATCAAGGTCTCACGTTAGGCATGATTTTCGCGTCCGAGCGTCCCACACATGCGTACGATCATGATGCACATTTCCAAGTACGATGCACCGAGTTGGAGGAATGGGAGCGCGTGCTATGAATACGAGAGCGACCATCTGTCGGGCCTCAGATGCTATCTGCGCCGCGCCGTGCAGCCTTATCTATCAACCACTCCCTCCGTGCTCCGGACAAATTGAATTCTCTCATAGAGTTAACTGCTCGAGTAATCACGTGGTACAACCACTATTAACTGGCTGCTGTTGCCGCGGCAGAGCGGTCTTGTCTCCACCATCTTTTATTATTTGTTGTCGGAAGAAAAGATCTTAGCTTTGTTAGAGGGGACACGAACGGGCCAGTGTTCAATTTACTTGAACTTGTTGTAAGTTGAGTGTAATCTTGTTAACGTGGACCAAATTATAATTTAATCTCATCTCTTATTGTTTTATGATGAGCAGCAGCGAGGCAGGAGCGGACCCTTTAAATTATTACATTTTCGTACTACGTCTAATAAAACTAAGTTAGTTCAACTGCTGGGCACTCCTAATCATTTCATCAGATACGACGTCGCACTCATATAATGTACGTAAACTACTTGACTTGTTTGTCTTTTTACCGTCGCAAAAACTTCTGTGGTCACGCGTACACATTTCATCCATGCGATAGTTTGTTCGGTGGCGTTGTAATTTTCCGAGTCATTGAATGTTGTCAGAGACTCATAAAGACTCCCCACGTGGCTCGCGCGCGCTCATTTTTTGCTCGATGCCACATCGTTCATCATTACACGTTATTTATTATTTTCATGGCCTTGACCGTGGACGTCGCAGCAGAGGGCACACTAACTTGCGTGGGCCGCTCAGGGAAATCATCTGATGTACATATTATGGGGTAAATAGTATTAACTTATACATACAGCTTATATACGAGTAGGTAAGCTATAGGTATACTAGTTCATTTATGAGGAATATTATAGCAAATATTTCATAATTATTCCTCCTGTTATAAATATTGCATTTCCTTTTTTATTCTACCAGAGAGCAGATAATTGTCACAGATCGGGGTCTGTTTTTCCTGTGGCTTAGTTTCCATTCAAGAGTTTCCTGTTATAATGTATGTATCGTGCATGAACTAGAATATTAATGTTTTTGCGATGTGGCAATATTTGCCGGGAATCCCACCCCTGCTGCGACTGAAATGAGATGTTTTGTTTGACTTCTGCCACGTTCTACTCGAAGGTTATCGTCCAGTGATAACAATGAATCCTAGCAACTTGCTTTAGCTAAATTGCTCAGATCTTTTCATACGTTTCTCGGAAATGCAAAAAATGGCATCAAGCTGTGTGACTATCAAACCGGAGCTACTAGTTACAAAGACGAGCTGTAGCTATCGAAAATTAGCGTTACACAAACAATCTAATCGTGATGTAACCTCGCCAAATAATTACTGTAAGAAATACGTGATGGAAGTACGTGCCTCAGGAATTATTTGTGAAGCAGGCCGGCTGTGAGACAAGAATGAGGTTTCTGCAATCATCATCTCAATATTTACATAAACTTCTCATAGAGAATATAAACTCAAATTGGTACATTTTGTGAAGGGTCTATTGACTTTCAATTTAGTAGCTGGTGCATTTATCAGGTACTCGGTGAATGTGTGTTGATTGAGGTCAATTACGCCAATCGTCAGATGGTTGCGATCCCGCGCGCCGCGCATCCGCCACGAAACACACTTTTCATTATGCCACTGTCTATTAGCAATTGAGAAATTGCACTTATACTTGCTTCTTTTGTATTCTCTACAAATATTTCACACCTTATAATTTTGAAAGTTACCGCAGTTTACGACCATAATGACATGAAGAATTTCTGGCTTCGCAACCATCAATCCTGCGGTCAATTAAGATGTTGCTTCACGGAGTATCTTGATCAAATCTTGAAGAAATTCACTCAAATTGGCGTGAATTTGGTGCTTAATCTGAGCCACTTGCTTCGTACATACATCTTAACACGAGAGTGGTAATGTTTTTACATCGTGGATGCCTTTGTAGATAGCATCCGCCGCGGGGCCGATGCCCGCCGCTCAGTTTAGCCAAAAGTCGTTAACGCAAATTGTAATGGTCAAATGCATCATGCAGATGAAATATTTTCCAGTTTTTGCGAAGAGCCTAATGCGTGTTGGTTGGCATTCGTTTGGTTTAATTGTTTTGAACATTTGGAACATTTTTTTCTTCAACATAATATTTTATGGTAAGGTATTTCAAAGACACACATGCCACTTGTGACTAAAATATCCCCTACCTTTCTTGACATAGTACGCAAAATACACATGAACATTTTTCGATTTTGAGATATTTATTTAGTCGAGTCACGCGACGATACAGACTACTTAACAAACTTCTTACCACACAAATTCTGGAGACATCGTAATAAATACTCGTAAAACCAACAAAACAATAGCCAATTGCATGCAGACGTTTATAGCATCTGATTTTCAAACAGTTAGATAGAAGTACCACTATACCTATCATTTATAATCATTATAAGTAGAAGCGTATTGGTTTTGAGAATAAACAGTAAAAAGCACACTCATCATATCAAGTAGCTCTCAGTCGACTCTGAAAATACATCGGAACGACCTTTTTGACCATCTCGTCCGACAGTGACCTCTGCCTTCAATTATATTTCGATTACGGTTTCAATAACACACGCCGTTTTTGTGCTATCATAACTTTTACCGGTTCGCTTGCTCTTTGGAGGCTCCTAAACGTCTGGTTAAAGCTTCCTCAACTTTTTACTTATCCTATTATAATACATAGGCACTTAACTTAATGCTTATAGCCGTCCATCGATCATGTTGCGATGTATCGATATAGGTTTTTGTTATACTTAATTAACAAGTGAGTCGAGTCTAGGCCAGGCCTTTACTGTCGCTTCTGTCATATAACATGAGAGGTGTTCTCACGGTAGCTCTCGAATTGACTGGAGAAAGCCTTATCTCCGTGTATCGCAGCGGGAACAATACGATGAGCGTGTCGATGCTTATCTGTCACACAGCGCCTCATATCTGCTGCCTGTTGTGCATACTTTCACTCGCGTGTGTCGCCACCATCTTGAATCCCCAAGTGGGCGCTACTTTATTTAGGCAATCGTTTCATTAAACACGTGCTAATTGATATTTACCGGACAGTTTCCGGTCGTGAACGAAGTTTAAATTGACAAAACAGATTTCATTTAAACTTTACGGTTCACTTTTACCAAACGCTAAACGTATTTAAAATTGTATTTAAATCAAATTTTAAATACATTTTGTAGTAACTGAGAGAGGTTTGACAGGCTACTAAATCCGTTTAGCGTTTGGTGAAATTCTACCTACATCTCCGTCAGGCCGGCTACAAAATGATGCGTTTTACGATGCTTTAAAGTTTAAAGACTCGTCGACGACGACGTCTGACTGCTCTAAACTTGGAATCACCTCAGTTTCATTGTGATGCTGACCCATTTGTTCTCCAATTAAAGCGTCGAGTCATCGCCGGGCGAGCGACGGATGTGTTGTTGTTCCGCCTGTCATGCCAGCCCCGGCTAGACAAGTTTGTAAAAGTGTTGGAGTCCAGGCCCCGCCCCGGAGTAATGTCTGCGGGCCCGTCGTCATCGAGCGGCCCACGTTCTAATTACAAATTGTAATGAGCCGCCTGCGCCCGCGCCGCCCGAACAATACTCCCGCTTGTGGGGTGTGTGAGTGAGGCAGACTGTGAGGAATTGCTTCCTTATGACTTGCCCCAGATACATACACGAGTCACATTGATCCACTCAAACGGGTGATATTCACGCCGTCAAGGACTTCATATCCTTGAATTACAAACTTGGAGCCTAATTCGAACAAAGTTCCTCAACTCGCGCAGTCGATGACGGAGTATTATCTAATTTGCGCCATCAATCGATCGACGAACTTTGTGAAAGCATTCTCCAAGAACAAAGTTGTGGGAGCACCCACTGACTAATATTAAATTGTATAGACCCGCAAGCGTCCGCCCACTTCAAACAAGTTGTAGTTCAAAGCTTTAACATGCTGCTACAAATACAAGTTAATCTGATCATCATAACCATTAAGTTGCTATGTAATTTGGATGTTTTTGGGGTTCCGTTTAGCAAGGGTCACGCCGCAAACTTAGCTAGATGACTAATTCGGTTAGTCGAATTTCTGGCTCTTCTATCGGGCGGCGTCGGTAACTTTATTTACGAATAGAGAGACAAGACGTTATTGATTCAAGGGTTTAGGTTTAGGACATTATTAAAATTTGAATATGTAAATCGGCAAATTTTCTCTCGAAACCTCATATCCATCATTTATGTCATGAGATTTTAACTCCATCGGACTTGACTAACTTTTTTGCACGCATCCAGTTTGCCGAAAAGCAACGAAAGTAATGTTAGTCCGATTACATAATTACAGGTTGAGCGAGTGGATCCGCGCCGCGTGTACTTTCCGCACGGCCGCCGCTGACGGGCGGGAGGAGGCCAAAAAACTAATGGATTACTCTACAGTTACAGATATACATTCGATCAAGTTGTTTTTTCTCTCGTAGGCTCAGTAACAAAAATACTTAATGCCTCCATGAAAGTTTTTTTGCTGAAATTATGACTCATGGGAGGGAAATTCCGCAATTTTCAGTTTAGTTAAGTTGTCGTGCATAAAAGTTGTAAATTAAAGTTGGTGTGCATACCGTGCTGGTCGACAACACGGCGGTGTAGAGAGCCGTCCCTGAGGGCCGCCACTGCAACTGTTCGGCGTGCCGGCGCTGAAATATTCCAATGAAACATGTCTGTGTGTAGTTTTGTCGGTTTTGCTTGTTTGTTTATGTGGCAGCTACTGGAATAGTTTCAGACATCGCGTGCTCCAGCCCGCTACACCGCAGGGACATAAAATATGTAGCAGTACCGAGCCTCAAGTTTGCCTTTGAGTCGCAACGCTGAATGCGCGATCAGCTGTAGTTTGTCTTAAGATTTTATTGTACCTAGATGGTGCTCAAGGGACATCGCCTTATGAAACGGTTATTGAACATGCCAATTTCCAACATAATAAGTGACTCTTACTTATAAATATTTATTTACTCGATACATTGGCACTGGCAGCTATTCTAGAACCACCCACTGTAAATTCAGACTTTGGTCGAAACCTAAGAATTTTGGTAAATAATTGACCTTTATGAAATCTCATTTTCCATATTAAGATTTAATTTTTGTCAGTGCTATATTAAATTTGTGTGCCTTGAGAACTGCTACCAGTACATTAATATAGCTATCAGAATATTTGGAGGTCATGATCTATTGAGATTTGTGATTGGCAAGTTTTTGCGCACAAAGAACCACATAATATTGAATGTTGAATTATTATTATTGTTTGATTTGATAAATTAATTCGTTCGGGCTTCGGCACCTGTCACCGAGGCTTTTGTTTGATGGATGAAATGACTGAGCACAGGAAAAATAATACGTTTTTCTGTGTACGTTTTTTATGGCAAACTGTTGATAGCATATTTGTTTCAACGAGATTCCTAATTGCGCCAACCGTCATTAATTAAATGGAGGGCAACATTGTTTCTTTTGTTTTGACACAGATCTCCTAAGGCTTTACCTTCAAGAAATCCAAATTTGTTACTGGGTTAATTAGTCAAATAGTAACCTACATAACTGCAAGGTAGCAGACTTTTACATTTTCTAGATGTTTGCGTACATTGTGATGTCGGTCTAGCTACCATTCACAAGTAGCGCGTATAGTATTGTGCAGTTAGTTACGACACGACGTCTCTTGGGAACTTTTCTCACCGGTTTTAACGTGTTTTTCCGATTCGTCGCAAAATAGGTCATAAATTTTCGTAAGTGGCTGAGAATGTCTGGGGGTTGCGTCAAGTTTTTATCGGGACAGTTATCGAGGCCATTTTCCTTTGTGATTTGGAAATATAGCTTGTTGACTCAATAGACGGTATTCTTCTGAATTTCTCTTCGGTAATACTTTTTGATCTAGACTATAAAAATAAACTTAACCACTGTTTAGTATCACCTGCGCGCGATGAAGATTAATGGACTGTCCACAATAACTTTACATATCGTAGGAACCTAAAATAACACTAGCTTACACCAATAATTCCAATAATAGGTATGCAATAATCTAATCTAATTTGTGTTTTTGTTTCAGTGACAGCCACGCAGCCCCCGCACAGGCCATGGATCCCGCTGACGCGACCCAACCGGACCCGCCCCACATGTGAGTAGAGTACACTCATTACTATTCAGTATTCATACATTATTATCATATTTATCATAATTATTATGATTTGCTTTTGCGAAGGCACCCACGATTTCAGAGTGGGATAAACGATGTAGACAGTTGAGTTAGTTGTACGGAAGACTGCATGCAACTTGCCGTTTTTATTTTTTACAAAATTTAATCTCTGGTTATAATTATACATTAAAATTAAATACACATACTTCATTGGTTATAAGCGCGCTAGGACATTGTCAAATGTTTATTCTATAGAAACCTTTTTAATCTTGTTAATGACGCCATCGTTCCCGCGATGGTTATCAGTTGGGAATGTACAAGCTGGTCATCAGTCGACGTGGCGGGAACATGCGGGGCGCGGGCCCGGAGCTGTGATGAATGAGGGACCGCCCCGCCGCCCGCACGCAGGAAAGTAGGACCTGTAGGGACTAACTAGTATGTACTTGCTGCTGTGTCATATGCATCCTGAGGACCTGTGCCCGCTGTTGAAGCATAGAATAAGTTACATGATTCTAGATACAACTATTCGTAGATTGTGTCGGTTGGGTAAGTAGCCAGAAGCTATTCAATCGAAGCGCCTCACATCCGCCTTATTAAAAAGTAAAATCCCATTCGTGAGCCCTCCGAAACGTTATTCGAACAAACAATAAATCCTTCAATGGCTACAGCGGCCGCCGGTTCCCATCACGCATTCCCGGCCCGATGCTCACACGGGGGGCTACTGCGGCGGTGGCTGCCATGCCAACCACAACCCTAATCCAACCGCAAAGACTCGTGACCGCGTAGCCTCAGAAACTTAGTAATGCCGGAGTAGACTCCTGCGCCCGCGCACGCCCAATTTACGTAAATCAAATCCGACGCGCCTCCTTCCTTCCAACACTATTTATATACCCGATGTTAATTGATTTTAATATCCACCTGTATCGCCTGCATATTTATCAAATAGTCGCCCCCACGGGGTAAACCTATGGCATTATTAATAGGTTCTATCTACAATGTTGTCAGTAGTTTAGTGTTACGTGATGGAACTGGTTTAAAGACGCTACGCCAGAAGGCTGTTCTCGGTAATAACATAGAAGCGTGTTCCCAGAGCGGTTGCTCTACATAAAGGTACCGAAAGCTATAAAAAGTTACGTAGGTAAAAGCGGTTTTTGCTTTGATTACACCATTTTTATAGCGTCACGCGAAATCGAAACGTAATCGATTGGAAACTGAATATGTCGGCGTCGGAAAAAAGTAGGAAATACGTATTTCATTTTCTCAGTCGATCGAGCCCGGCCCTTCAGGAAGGAAACGCCCTCGAGCCCCACTTCCTGTTGCGAACAATGCACAATGAAGCTCATCGACTGTGACCTCATCGAACTTGAACCGAATCCACGGCGACAGATCATCTCCAACATCTGATTAACTTTTTTAGCTATTCCGCTCAACTAACCATAAACGGCTGTTATTTCCTTGTAATTCACTTTATAAATTGAAACAGCTCAGTATAATGTAAAGTACACAATTTGCATACGTTCCGTGTTTGTGTTTAGTGAAGCAACATTACATAACATGAGGATAGAATCACGAGCACTCCGACTTTAACCTCGAGATCCCCTCCGGGACAAAGGGGGCTTGCGAACGGACAATACCATCAATTCGGTAAACAATCGACGAAGTCCGCCGACATTGTCGCCGATTATGTGCCGAAAGTTCTCTCCGCCTGGATTCTGCTCACGTCGGCGAACACTTTTCTTTATTTATATCGGCTTTCGTGGTGCGCCGTAACTGGAATTAAAACATCGTTCGTATTGCAGTACCCGGGGGGTGTCAGCGTTTATTCCCGTACTTCTCCTATATCACATATCACACGCGGCCTGTCGAGTGTCGCGTTCTATCTACTCCTATAATTCATGTATGCGATTCAATTTATGGTATAGGTCCGGCGTAGCCCAGCGATGAGACGTGTGAATATTTCCACTATATTATTTGATCGTTTGTCATTCTGCTCTTTTATTTCCAACGGAGAATTGTTTATGGTTATTTTACTGTGGCCGAGATGAATTATTGTAGCTGGAATTGCCATCATAACTATTTCTTATTTTACTCACTGGTGCTGCCAACCCGATAGCGCCTCTACTTAATTGTCAGGAGATATCCCGTGTGTCTGGCCGGCTGTTACATGTTAAATTATTTACAAATTACGAATAATGAGTCCATGAATCATAATTACACAGTATCGATGGTTATAAAAATCATAACATAGAATTAAATACGGAACAATGTACCTGTAGTTACGTCTCATGGATAGAGTACATGCAGACCAGATACGCCCACACATCTGACTCGTGAATCATTAGGATGACTTCTAATGTGCTAATGACTGCACGAACAAGATGACTAACAAAGTCTTGTTTTGCTAATTACATAACACACAAACAATCACAGCAAACATATGGACGGCATATTGAGATCAATGGTATTGTTCAACATATCTGCTATCAAACAAACAATAAATCTACTATCTCATATTCACATAATACCCTATTGTGCCATAATATTCTCAATAAACATACGTACAGCTTTGAATAAATCATTTTCAACTTCCATACCTTTACAGTTTCACAACATATTGAGATTAAAGGATTTTACCCTTTTGACCCTTTTTCGTCTGCAATACAATCGTATTCTTTTGCACATATAGACTGCCTTATCTTATCTCCATCTCCATATGTATAGCGTTAGTGTTTAGGCTTATTACATTGCTGCAGTTAGTGACATAGTCGCAGCGAGCTGGCATTAGAGCTTAGAGCGAGCCCACGTAATGACACTGCCCATAAACAGACGACTCTACACCTCCCTCCATTATATTCAGATGAGCCGCGACACAGCTTTTATTTACTTCGTTTTGTGTCCAACAAGACTTACTATCTCACTTGATTAAATTATAATGTAGCGAGAAATTCTCTACTCGACAGATGTAACGTAGGAGTCGGATAGAACTTTGCCGGTTTAATATTTATTTACCCATCGGCAAGCGTTCAAAAAGGTTTTAATGCCCTCACAACATTTTATAGGCTGTGATGATGTTAAAGCGGAACGTGTGAGGTCGCCGTGTCGACACGTGTCCGCAGATCCATGCAAATGGATCGGATGATCGTGCAATTACGGAGAAAACGTCGTCGCCTCACATTCTGCCGAGTCAATGAAGACTTGCAATTTGTAGGTAACTCGGAACGTGGGAGAGGCGCTTGCTTCGGATGACTCGCCGCCAGCTTTCGAGACCGGCCATTCTTAAACTACCTATTTCAGTTCAATCACAGGAAACCCTATGTAGATCCGACTACAAGTAATTTATCAAACCTATACCGTAGCAAAACGTATATTATCACTGTTAAGCGTGGCTGAAGCGGCTGAGCGGCAATCCGCAAGTTGTTGTCAGTTACGGGTGTCCGTTTTAATTTATTTATAGTGATAGGAGCGTGTGAGCACGTAGTGTGAGGACGTGACGCTCTTAACTTGATGCATGGCGCACCGCTACGCCTACCTGGACATTTAATATTAGTGAGTGTACTTAATGAAGCTTTGTTGTTCTTGTATAGCTTTAGAACCCCATCGCTTTCCTTATTGAAGGTGGGCGGGCGGCGCACATGTCGCCGTCGCACACACCTGACGTCTTCGCAGGCCGAAGCCCGGTACGTCCGTGCACTGTAATTGATCGAATCGTACAATTACCGCTTCAGCCATGCAAATTGCCCACTCTTCAGCAGCCGTCACTTTCAAACTGTCTGAATCACCGGTCCCCTTGTGCTAATTGTAGAATCGATTCCGTTTGCAACATTCGTGGTCTGGTTTCGACGGGCATAGGTCAAGGCGATTCAAATGTCAAAATGTTTTGATAACGATGTGCTTGATTTTCGGATCGTGAGCCTTGCCCGAGTTGTGATGGATGGTGAACTTGTATTGTGTGGCTGTTGTGTCGATGGCGCGATAGCCCGCAGGTCCCGCCAGTGACAAGACTACGTCAATCCGCTTCAAGCTTTAGAGCTATTCGCAGATGTTTTTATCGAGCGCTCCGATACATTGTTTGAACGTTCACTGACCTTTAAACATTGATTTTAACCATGAAAAAGTTTGAAAAAAACTCATTGAATAATTTCTGCCTTATTAGCAGTTTTTCTACCTCTTCGTAGGTACCATCCGTGGCCATCATTTTGTCCGAATTCTAAAGTACCAAAAACGTCGCTAATAATGTTTGTTAGACGCAGGTATCTTCGTAACATAGTTTGGTAAAATCGCTGTTATGGATGCGACCACACACACGGTTTTATATTATGTGCTTATCGTGGGATACCCTCCATTCCACTGGAATGACGACCTGTGACAGGTATATGGTTGTGGATGGATGAAGAAAGCTGAGGACAGATTCTTGTGGTGCTCCTCGGGAGAAGCCTATGTCTAAGGGCTAAAGATGATGGTAATTTTGGCAATATAGATTTGAATGTATTTATTTTAAACATAGCCAAAGTATGTATAGGATTAATTAAGACATACTAGGTACATGATTTAAATCTAAAGAGCATCGACACAGTCCATTAGCACAACTAGTGAACAGCTCAGAAAGCTGCAAGCCTATTAACCGCTTATAATTCATGGCTCTCTAACTCTGGTTATTCTGAACTCTATCGCCATGTCATAAGATTCAGAAGAACTCCAGTGTAGTTTCGGTATCAACAACTAGAGATGTCGTTACGTCATACTGTCGATTACGGAGCTCCAGCGGGCCCGTGAACCGCATGTTTTAATATAATGAGTTCTTTACAACGTCACTTCAAATAGAAATCCACTGATAGTTGAATTACTTTTAATGAGCCGAGTGCTTGCTTTGTGAGGATAAAAAGCTGGACTGTATTACAGACGGAGCTGAATTAATAGGAATAATTATGCGAGTGTGACCGAGCCGCCCGCCGCGACCCGTCTAGCTCTTTAATTGAGTGAAGCTCTGTTTATTTTTTTTACATTATAACAAAAGTAGCACTTTAACAGAATAGCTTCAATTTACAGCCACGGTAAATATTTATAGAGATACGCACGATAAGCGTGCAACCGTTATTCAGGTGCCAAAATTGCAATTTGCCACCCAATTTATCCAATCAGCCGCACGAAATCCCTAACAGGGAAATGGGTCGTCCAGATTAGATTACATTTACATGTGTCGAGTGTGACGTGGGTACGTAGGTACATAAATAAAAATGTATAACGGGTACCGTTACAAGCGGAACATTGATTCATATTCGTTTTTGATGCAATATTCATGAGGTATGCACGTGATCCTCCATAGAGGAATGTGATCCGATGATTGCAGAGACGTAGTGAGTAAAAACCGCTTGATGTGGCACGAAGGGGACACACCCACCGCCGCGCGCCGACCGCCACGGACACGCCTCGTCCGACACACGCTGCTCCACAACCAGAGTCACCATAACAGTACCTGATATACACATACTCTTCAAAATTCAAAATGCTATAGGGAAACTCGATAAAAAAAAAGATAATAACATTCTGCGTTTGTAAATGTGTTGCGTGATCTGCCGCTACATCTAAAACGATTCCGTCATCGGTACTCCGGGCACAATCGGGCGATCGTTCTGTTATTGTGTTTTATGGTGGTTCCATGTTGCTAAATAACAGTTGTACATGGCATGGCGGGCATTGTTTGCGGTGTTTAGCATGTGGTGCGCGTCGCAGGTCGCAGCACAATGGCGCGGGCAGCACGCGCCGCCTTGATCAGCGCCGCGACGATTAGCATGCGGCGGCGGCGGCCGGCTCGATGCCTATCAATTTGTCCGCGCTGCCCCGCATTGTCCTGTCCCTCCGCCCGTCGTCCCGTCCACCCCGCTTTGTCTCACCGTCACCGCTGCCGCTTCTTTTGTACACTGATTGACTACAACGCGCCGCGATTAAATCTAGATAATTGCATCGCGGGGTCCTCCTCGACGTCGACATTTAGACGTACCACTCCTCAGTCGAGTCTTTTGATTCCCGTAATGAGACGGGCGCGTCCGCATAAATCTGAGATAATAGCGCGGAGCGTGAGAGAGCACAGTCGTGCCACGTTAGTTTACGTAATAAGTGGATACGTCGAAATGACTTCGTCGCTCTAGCGCGGGACGTTGATGCCCAATTTCCTCGTTGCGAGCGCTGCCTGTCGGTTCGAGCCGGATAATTTCACCCATTCTCAGTATTCCGCTGATATGAGCAGTTAGCGGCGATATATGACTATATTTACGGCGAGCGTAGCAAAATGGTGTTCTCCTAAGCGACGAGCGGTCCTGCCGGTAATGGGCGCGCGGAGTCGTTTCCGCGACTTCGACAATAATCCTGACAGGCACGAGGCCCGCGGCGCTCTGTTCGCGGATGCAACTGTCGCTAATCTACTACTTGAACAGCACACGTGACGAATTCTACGCTGGTAGTGCTGGGAAATATCTCAACTGCTTCGATACTGATCCAACTACACAGAAAACATAAGAGGAAAAAAACAAAAGCTATTGTGTCGCGTGCCTCGCGGTGCCGTCGCGGCCGCCGGCTGCATCCTCGCTGCATGTAGAGCGTAATACAGGTCTCATTTAAATGAGACCATTTTTTCTGTCGGCACGCAATCCGCGTGTTCCCCGCCACTCTGCAAATGCAGCTATAGTGCGACAAACTTATCTGTTCCGGTGAGAGCGAATTAAATTGATCCATATCTCATTATTTGCTAATGAATTGTTGTAGTGTAGGTAGGTTAAGTATAAATACATGTGGGTAGGTTGTTGACGCCCGGACATTAAACGTGTACAACATACTCAGTGGTTTTAATTACTTAAAGTGCAAAGAACACAATAATTGGCGACGAATCTGAACTCACGTGAACTGTTTACTGTTTTCTGCATAAATTGGTGTGTGAAAAGTAAAATATAATAAAAAACCATAATGTGTTCGAGTAGTGCAAATGGAATGTTCGGGGGTAACCTCACTTTTGACCATCGGATACAAGAATGGGGCATCTTTAAAAGTAGATTTAATCAGTTTTGCTTGGCTAATGATATTAATGAAGATACTGATAAGGCTGGATTAAAACGAAGAGCCCTATTGCTAACGTCCTTGGCAGAAGAAACATACCGCGTCGTAAGAGACTTGGCCTCTCCTACAAGCTTGGAAGATCAAGAGTATACCGCATTGTTGACGCTATTGGAAAAACATTTTGTTCCAAAGAAAAGCAGTTTTGCCGAAAGGTACAACTTTTACAAAGCAGAACAACGGGCGGGCGAGGAGTTGGCTGAGTGGGCGGCGCGAGTGCGCAGTCTGGCGCAGCACTGCGGCTTCGGGGCGGAGCTGCAGACGGCGCTGCGGGACCGCTTCGTGCTGGGTCTCGAAAACGTGAAGGAGAAAGAGAAGCTGTTCTCCGAGAGCATCAGCAGCCTGACGTTCGACCGCGCGCTGGAGCTGGCGGCGAGCGTGCGGTGCGCGCGCCTGGCGCTGGGCGGCGCCCGGCCGGAGCCCGCGCCGCAGCTGTACGCGCTGCGCCCGGGTGCACCGCGCGCCGCCGCCGCCGCCGCCGCCGGGGCATCTCATAGTGATAGTGCTCGTTGTGAAGTGTGTGGCTATAAGAGCCATTCTAAAGATCAGTGCCGGTTTGTGAATTTAACGTGCAAAAACTGTCATAAAAGGGGACACCTAAAACGTATGTGCAAACTTCGAGTTAAAAGTAACAACTTCATGGAAACTGTAGACGGCGACATTGTTGAAGGTAACGTAGAATACGATTTATTTCATATTAAATGTAATAATGGCGAGCCTATGCGACAAGTCGTAACGATTGCCGATCAAAATATTATGTGTGAGATTGATAGCGGGAGTGCAGTTTCCGTTTTACCTGAATCGATTTATCAATCACATTTTAAAAATAATCACAAGTTAAAAAGTTGTCAGGTAGTGTTAAACTGCTATAATGGATCTAAGATAACACCAGTAGGTTGTTTACAGTTACCAGTAACCTATGACAATCGCACTAAGCCAATTACGGTATTTGTTATTTCAACTCTAACAAAACAACCGGTTTTATTAGGACGGGACTTTATTAGTGTGTTCGATTTACAGTTATGTAATGTAGATTGCAACAATATACAACAAGAAGATGACTACGCTACGTTCTTAAAGACGAAATACTCAAAATTGTTTTCCGATGAATTAGGGATGTTTAACAAGCATACTATTCAAATAAAAGTAAAACCCGACGCCCAGTTAAAATTTTTCAAACCACGACCCGTACCTTTAGCTCTTAAGGCGAAAGTGGAAGATGAGTTGAAGCGTTTAGTCGACCTAGGCATATTAGAAAAAGTCGAACATTCGGAAGTAGCCACGCCTATAGTTCCGGTATTACGTCCCGACGGTAACGTACGCATTTGTGGGGATTTCTCGGTGACATTAAACAAAATGTTATATATGGATGATTACCCTTTACCGCGAATCGACGACTTATTTTCAAAATTGCATGGAGGGGAGCAATTTTCAAAATTAGATTTATCCAGGGCATATAACCAATTAGTTTTAGACGAATCTAAACATTTGACATGTATAAACACACACAAGGGTTTATATCGCTATAATAGATTGGTATTTGGTTTACGAAATGCCCCCTTCATTTTTCAGAAAACAATGGAAAATTTATTAGGTGACATAGATGGCATTTGTATATTTTTAGACGATATACTGTGCACTGGAGAAAATCGTAAAATACATTCGGAGAGGTTGGAAATGGTTTTGAAAAGACTAGAAGATGCAGGGTTGCGTCTAAAACCAGATAAGTGCGAGTTATTTAAAGATTCGGTTGAGTACTTAGGGTTTGTCATCGATAAACACGGGTTGCATAAGTCCGATAAGAAAGTAGAAGCAATTATTCAGTGTAAATGCCCGAGCAATGTAAGTGAGCTAAAATCGTTCCTCGGTATGGTGAATTATTACAGGTGCTTTGTGCCGAACACATCGAGTGTATTAAGTCCCCTTCATTTATTGTTACAAAAAGGTGTAAAATGGGAATGGGGGGAGGAGCAGAATAAAGCGTTCTGTAAAATAAAAAGTGAATTGGCTTCAGAGCGGGTATTAGCCCATTACAACCCGGCGTACGAGACGATAGTGACGTCAGACGCGGGCCCGGCGGGGCTAGGTGCCGTGCTGGCGCAGCGGCAGCCCGACGGCTCCGAGCGAGTCATCGCGTACGCATCGCGCTCGTTAGGCAAAGCGGAGTGTAATTACGCACAAATTCAAAAGGAGGCCACTTCTATTGTGTTCGCTATAAAGAAGTTTCATCATTACCTTTACGGCCGGTCAACACCATTTACTTTAAGAACGGACCATAAGCCTCTTTTGACAATATTTGGCAGCAAAAAGGGTGTGCCAGAGTTGGCAGCGAACCGGCTTCAAAGATATGCCTTATTTTTAACAGCATACAATTTTAAAATAGAATATGTGAAAAGTGAAAACAATGTTGCCGACTTCTTATCACGAGCAATTAACAATCACTCGGAATCTAGCACGAATACAAAGGATAGCACTTTATATATAAATTTTATAACAGATGCTATGTTAAAACCGGTTACAATGCGAGACATTCAATTAGAAACCGCGAAAGACACAGAACTCACAAAGGTTATCGGATTCATAAAAAATGGTTGGCCGAAAAAGAGTAATGATGAAACGATGAAACCTTATTTTTTGTGTAGATTGCAGTTGTCCTTAGAAAACGGATGCATATTACGGGGTCATAAACTGGTGATCCCTGTAAAGTTTCGAGAACAATTGTTAGATGAGCTACACAGCTCACACTTTGGAGTTGTAAAAACTAAATCGGAAGCTAGGTCCCGGATGTGGTGGCCCGACATCGACCGCCACATCGAGGAGAAGGTCGGCTCGTGCGGCGCGTGCGCAGCGCTGAGGCCCGCGCCGCCGCGCGCGCCGCTCGCGCCCTGGCCCTACCCCGCCAAACCGTGGCAGCGAATGCATCTAGATATGTTTACATTGTACAACAAACAATTTTTGGTTGCAATAGATGCACATACGAAGTGGGTCGAGTGTTATTTAATGGAAAAAACGGATACTAAAAGCGTTTTAGATAAATTATCTGAAATATTTTGTAGGTATGGCTTGGTGCGAACTTTGGTTACAGACAACGGTTCAAATTTTGTATCGATAGAATTTGAAGATTTTTGTAATAAAAATGGCATTCAGCATTTAACAAGTGCCCCTTACCACCCGGCTTCAAATGGTCAAGCGGAAAACACTGTTAAGTCTGTTAAGAAAGCATTAAAAATAATTTTAAAACCAACGGACAACCAAAACATGACGCAAAAGATTATAAACAAGTACTTGTTCGATTACAGAAACTCGGTACACTGTACTACGGGATTTTCACCGGCTCAGCTCATGATTGGTCGTCCGCTGCGATGTCGTTTCGACTTGTTGCGTGACAATACTGGCGAGCCTTCCACAATGTCGCTGTCCACACAGGCTAAACAAAATGTTTCTTGTCAACAGATCTTACAAACTAAACAATATGGTGGACGACGTCTAATCCAATTCAGTGTAGGGGACGCTGTACTGGTAAAACATGTTTATAATAATGGAAACAAAAGTGTGTGGAAAAACGGTACAATTAAAAGTAAAATAGGTACCACAGTTTATATGGTATATATTCATGATTTAGGTGTAACGGTAAAAAAACATGTTGATCAGCTGTTAATGTATAGAGGTTGTAAACAAACAGATGATTGTAGTTATGACTCATTAACTTTTTATGATAGTAATGTACCGAGTGCCGAGTCACCACGCGACGAATTAACATCATCATCATCATCAGGTGCTGACAGTATCTCTGTAGCAGAGGGGGAGGAGAGTGTTGCAATTCCAACTGACCAGGCTACTCCTGATGACGAGCCATTTGAGGACTGCTCCTCCGATAATGATGGTGCTGTTACTGAGGGCGAACAGGCACAAGGCAATGTAGGAAATAGTTATCCAGTCCGTGCCACAAGAAATGTTAATCCTAGATATAAGTTTTGATTATGTTTCATAATTTAATTAGTTTTAAACTATTGGTGGAGGGATTGTAGTGTAGGTAGGTTAAGTATAAATACATGTGGGTAGGTTGTTGACGCCCGGACATTAAACGTGTACAACATACTCAGTGGTTTTAATTACTTAAAGTGCAAAGAACACAATAATTGTATATTGATATAGATTAGATGGGTTTATTGAAACCACAAGAGCGAATTACCACTACCGGCAAACTTAAAATCGCATAGAATGAAGAAATATTACACATTTACGTGAGCTGTCACCGGAACAGATAAGTTTGTGGCACTGTAATTGCTAATTGACGTTTGACGTGTAGTTGACATGTAGCTATGCCAATCATCCCGGCGCGACTGCAACGTTTGTAATTACATGCAAATTATTCATAAGTATATCGGTATACCCCATTGTTTCGATTGATTGCTTACTAATTAGTTTAGTGAATCATGAACGGCGATCTGCTGTAAAAAAACTTGTGATAATTGATTGGTATGCTTCACTACTTTTCCCAAGGTTTCTGACAAAGGGTGGCTGCTGATGGATTATAAACGGCTCCCTCAATGATATTTCTATGGTATTATTTGGCAACATTGCTTGTTGAATCCGGACATAGCAACACTTTCCTAACCATCTGTAGGTATACCTCTGTAGCCAAAATTGCTGACAGTCCTACCCGATTATACATAACAGCATAATAACAACGTAATGTCCCTTGCAGGTATATTCACGGTGATGTGCTACAACGTGCTGTGCGACAAGTACGCGACGCGGCAGATGTACGGCTACTGCCCGAGCTGGGCGCTCGAGTGGGACTACCGCAAGAAGGGCATCCTGGACGAGATCCGCCACTACGCCGCCGACATCATCAGCCTCCAGGTATGATCGTGTGTTGTTGGCTGAATGTCCATGGATATTGTTATTGACGTCAGCCTTTGCGCGGGAGTAGATTATAGTGCCCAAGTTCTGCACTCTGTTGCATCACTCTCAAACCCCAATAGGACGGATGACACAACAGGAGAGAGGGAGGTCTAGGTCCGACTGCTTTTCATGGCGATCGATCTCAAAGCATGGACTATTTTACTTTTCGGACATCGGGTGATCAACTCTGTATGGGTAAGTATAATAGATGTAATTGGGCACTAGGAATTGAATTAGGAAACCGAGGATACGGTGATGAGGCCTATATCCAGCACTGGAGGTATATTTGTATCTACGAGTATTATAAGGAGCAACAACTCTGCATATATATGCATATGTTACTGTAAAAGCCCGAACAACGGTAAATCCTAAGATTTACGCGTAAAACCTAAGATTTACCAACTCTTAATGGTAAAAGCCCGAAGATTTTGCGATTCGCACTTTTACCACTATTCACTTGGTAAATCTTAGGATTTACATTAAGGCACGGTAAATGTTGAAAAAGCCAGGTTATATAACCAGGTATTTCTACATGTTCATTACGGAAAATCCTAGTGTCCCTACATAATATAATTACGCTGGCACTGACAAAGAGTCCCAGTGCGGTGCCCCCGGCAGTTATCCGAATTCCTGACCCCCCGAGTAGATCTATGCCATTACCACTGTTACCGTTTACAGTGAATCGTTCATGCTTTGTCATGCGTTCTCCATGTGTCGGGGACTTTCCAGCTAAACGTCATTACGGGCATACAATGTTGCTATGCAGCCACTCAGAACAGTGTCATGAAAAACATCATTTTAATATCCGTAACCGAATCGCAAATAATAGCTATTCTCGATATTATCGCTATGATAACCTTGCAACAATATGAGAACATTGTGACATTCCACACAATCAGGAACTGCTGTTATTAATTATGTGACCTTGGGTCGTATGTATATTTATTATTTACCTTACGAAAGCATACTGTTGCAATTTAGGTCCAATGTTTACTGTTTACTCGTGCGAACAGTGCAGTGTTAGATTGTTTACGCTATAACGTGCGCAGATGGCGATCAAGCGCGGATTGTTGACAAGCACATTATAAATGGAACACTGTGAGGGATGGATAAGACATGGCCATGTAGAAAGTTGCACGATAGTGTAACAGATATACGGAACCTGGTTACATCAGTCGTGACTACGACTCCGCTGAGAAATGGCTATCTTACAATATTAACTAGGACTAATTTAATAGGCCATCTGTAGATGAGAGAGAATTATAAATTTGATAAATTGTACGTTATGTTATGATTCTACATTGCAGATAGGAACTCTTGCCAAACAAGCAGAATTTCATAGTCTTTATGTACATTTATGGCTTGTATCTCAACAATGTACTTTCAGTGAGGGCTTTATTATGTAAACTATTTTCCACAAAGTATTTCAAATCTGCAAATCTTTCTCATAAAAACATGAATAAACATCGTCGTTTAATTACACATGTTACATTCCAAAACATGCATAACCCGGGCCCCGTGCGAAACAGTCATGAGACCAAAAATCTTTTTATGATGAAGTATATCCAATATTTTTAACCAAAAAATCTTATGATCTCACCAGGAAGTGGAAACAGACCAGTTCTACAACTTCTTCCTGCCGGAGCTGAAGCAGGACGGGTACGACGGCATCTTCTCGCCCAAGTCGCGCGCCAAGACCATGGGCGAGAGCGAGAGGAAGTACGTCGACGGGTGCGCCATCTTCTTCAGATCCGCCAAGTGAGTTTATGATTTGCTACCTATAACCCGCGCGAGTTAACATGGCACGTGACCAACATGATCCAGGTGTCACTGTAGTACTTTTTTGGTTGCTTAGCCTAGATAGGATAGAGAGAGAGAGAGGAATAGGTAGATGGTTGCGCCATCATGTTCAAATCCGCCAAGTGAGGTCATGCTTTGTTTACTGAAGCACAGGGCTCCCTTTTATTTTATGACTCTCAGGGTCGGAGGGACCGGTATAGTTCGAGGGGTGTACCATCTTCTTCAGATCTTCCATGTGAGTTGACGCCTTGTTTATGGTTCCACAGAATAGAATATAAACAGATGCTTTCTCCATCTTCTGCATATACCAACAGTTGAAACTTTGTTTACAGAGGAAATACGAACTTGGATCTGTCTGATCAAATTATTTATATCACTGTATTTATTTCAAACTGAGGAGTATAGTTACTTTTTGGTCCGTACTTTGGCAACGGTATTCGTGATGGCATGTAGAAATTTACGCGCACTGTAATCTGCTATTGTTTCAAGACCATAAAATTGTTTGTCCATTGGTGTTGCGCGCAACTAAATTACCACCATTGTCACCGAAAGCTAATGATACGTCATTCCGTATCTAATCATTGCATTGACCTCTTTATGTAGCTAAAATTGCAGTGGTACATATTACTAAAGGTCACCAAAACTACGTAGAGCCAGGGGATAACGGTTTTCTCTTGAATAATATATTTGGGGTGCAGGAAAGGAGCAATATTTACTATTACACATAAGACAAACATCCGTATTTAAACAAATATTTGGCCGGGGATCGAGCCCAGAACCTTCGACATCACAGTTGATATGCCTAACTAACCCCCCACTCCTGTTCCCAGGTTCTCCCTAGTGAAGGAGCACCTCATCGAGTTCAACCAGCTGGCGATGGCCAACAGCGAGGGCTCGGACAACATGTTGAACCGCGTCATGCCCAAGGACAACATCGGCCTCGCCGCGCTCATCAAGACCAAGGAGGCCGCCTGGGAGAACGGTGAGATACTGCACTTAGTTTCTTACTCTTTGTTTGTCATTGCCATCAGCCGGTAGATGCTACTGGCTGGAATTAGCAGGGCTTTCGCAAGGAACTCCGTACCACTCTGTACTCAGCTTTACCCATTCAGCTACCAGCGGCTACGTGTCTAATGTCGTCGGTTCATAAGAGCCAGGTTCTTCGACATAGCCAGCCTATTTATTGCTATTTTAGCTATGTGATTATTTAACTAATCAGCCAATACGCCGGCCGGAGCTCTCTGCATTATGTAATCGTGTATATCCTTCAAATTGCATGATGATTACACAAAGCCATTTTTTTCAAAATGTTAATCCTTGTGCTTAGTAATGCATAACGCCTCAAAATCTCTGTGATAGTATTTTATAATGTAACTGGAAGATTTCCCAACTTGAATGAGACCTGGATTTCTCACCTGGTTCACTTCAACAACGAAACATTTACAACCATTTCAAGTCCCCCAAACCGTGTGGCTCAACAGTCACCGCCCGAATAATAACAACCGTTCACTTATCACTGACTCCAGTGGATAACTTTTCAGGCATCCCGACCGACTCTTCCATGCTGGCGCAGCCTATCCTTGTCTGCACGGCGCACATACACTGGGACCCCGAGTACTGCGACGTGAAGCTCATACAGACCATGATGCTGAGTAATGAACTCAGGAGTATCCTGGATGATTCTGGACGGACGCTCAGGATGCAGGGACAGAGGGATAATGTGCAACTGCTACTGTGCGGCGACTTCAACTCGCTGCCTGATAGTGGTGAGTAACGGTGGTTTGCTTTTTATTTATGTATCCAATATCCATTAACATCAAATCATAAATATTTTGTCGATCTCCGGTAAAAGTTTTAGTGAGTTGATTATACCTACCATTGCCTACTTTCGGCTGACTAAATATACAGTATACACCTTATCCAGGTGTTGCTAAAGCGGTAAAAGTAAGACGAAAGAGGGTTCCGGAGCGGTGGTAGCTCAGTCTGGTAAGCGCCCGCTTCTCACGCCAGAGATGCGGGTTCGAATCCCGGCGCTGACATGTACCAATGAGTTCTTTTCTGAATTTAAGTACAATGTATACCATCGCTCTTACGGTGAAGGAAAACATTGTGAGGAAATCTGCATATCTAGATTTAGCACATCTAGATATGTGAACCCACCAACCCGCAGTGGACCAGCGTGGTGGGAAATGTTCCAAGCTTAGGAAGGCAGTTTAGGCCTTGGGGATATGCACAAAGGTTCCACTCGAGAGAGCCAGGTGCAGGTACTTACACCCCCACAGAGAATAGAATAGAATAGAATAGAGGGTTCCTGAGTCACCCCCTTTCGGCTTACTATACCCCTTTTTGGAACACCCTGTATTGAGACTAGCAGACAAGTTCACACACACTCATTCCTATAATATCCTCCTCAGGTGTAATAGAGTTCCTGTCAGCGGGCCGCGTGTCCATCTCTCACCGCGACTTCAAGGAGCTCGGGTACGCGCACGTGCTGCGCCGCATGCCCGGCTCCGACCACGAGTTCACGCACAACTTCAAACTAGCCAGCGCGTATAGCGAGGACATCATGCCGTATACCAACTACACGTGAGTTGTACAGTTGCTAGCATCAGTGGAGACCACGAACAGGCAAACGCAGCGTGGGACGCCCTCCAGCCCGCTGGACTGACGACCTTAGGCGGGTGGCGGGTAGTGGTTGGATGAGGAAGGCCGAGGACCGAGTGTTGTGGCGCTCCTTGGGAGAGGCCTATGTCCAGCAGTGGATGATTATTGGCTGATGATAGCATCATGCCGTATACCAACTACACTGACCACGAGTTCACGCACAACTTCAAACTGGCCAGCGCGTATAGTGAGGACATCATGCCGTATACCAACTACACGTGAGTTATAGAGTTGCTAGCATCATGCCGTATACCGACTACACTGACCACTGGGTTTGCTGAATTGATACAGCCTCCAGCTAAACAAAAAAGAACTAAAGTCCCGTATGAATCTGTGATTGTCTTATCCTAATAGCTGCACTTAGCTGGAGTTAGCTTACGTGTAATACGTTAGACACATGTCCCGTAAAAAGTCCAAAGCAGAACATGCCTCCTCCTTCAAGACTGGAGGTTTATTGCCATAATACGCTTGCGAGTTGTATATAAATATAACATTCTGATCATCACCTAATCTTCGTGCACCAATATCTTCCAGGTTCGACTTCAAGGGCATCATCGACTACATCTTCTACTCGAAGCAGACGATGACGCCGCTGGGGCTGCTGGGGCCGCTGTCGCAGGACTGGTTCCGCGAGCACAAGGTGGTCGGCTGTCCGCACCCGCACATACCATCAGGTAAGAATCGAGATAATTTAAGTTAGGAGTCATTAGGATACGGTATATTTTTGGTATGCTGGTAGAACGTCACTGGTTCCATAATGCTGACGAATCCGTGACGGGCGGGACGCTGAAGTTATTGAGTTCTGGTAGAACGTCAACTGTGTCATTGAGCATCGGTATATAATATTGCACTGCTGGACGTAGACATCACTTAAAGTGTATGATAATAATATGTTTGCGGCCTTTCTCTTCCAACAAATAACAGCGACCTCCAGTTGGCATACACTAAAGAGCTGGTTTAGGAATGTATATTAAGTGCAAGTTGATACCTCACTCAAAGAGTCTCCATTATAAAAGTTTATGATAATGCACCAATTTTTACCGACATTTCTGCCCCCACAGACCACTTCCCGCTGCTAGTGGAGCTGGAGATGTGTCCGACGGCGGGCAACTCCAACGGACTCATCGGCCGCCGGTAGCACGACCCCGACCGCGCCCGCCGCCGCGCCAAGCACAAGCCCAAGTAGCCACCCCCGCGGCTGCTGACCAGCCTGCATCGCCCACAGACATTGAACATATGCGTGTAAGAATAGAATGCCCGATGACCTTGAAGATTATGTGTGTAAGAATAGAATTCGTAAGTTACTGAGGGTGTTAGTGGGAAGGTTTTCTTACCAATCCGGCGGTATTGAATTTGTATGTGTGGGAGTGAGTGTTTACCGCTAGGTGGCGACTCTTTCGCGCTATACAAATTTGACAGTTTTAACTTCCTGAATGGTGAGAAAGCTCCCACTAGCCCTCTGTAGGGACAAAATAGTGGAACGACATGTAATACTAACTCTCAATGCTGCGAAAATGTATGTAAGTCTCGATGTTCGACTGTTTTGTCTCCAATCTGGTAGATTGGGGACAGAACAGTGGATGATAAGTTTTTTAATGTATCGTGTAAGATGGTAAGATTGTAGTGAGCGTGTTGTACGTAGTGTTCTACGTTGGTTGTCAGGCAACAAGTTGTTTAATCGGTATGAAATGTGAATGTAGGTTACCTAAAGGAGCGACCATACCAACGAGAAGCCGAAAATGGTACGCGTCTGTGTGGTCACACCTTTATAGTTAGTGGACGGACTTTCTTAGATTGTGTCGATCTATTTTAAAACTATACTTCCTTTCAAATAATATGACTTAACATGAGCTTTCAGCGAACGGGACAAACTTTATATGAACGTCGTTTTCTCTTCACTGGATTTAATCAGTAAAATAGAAAATAATTCACTTAGACCGTATTGTTAACTATGTAAAGTCTTTTTTACTCCTGCTCAATAAGAAATGATAGTTTAACATATTCTTGCTATGTAGGATTTTAATAGTTTGAACTTATCTCATAGAACAATGACTCAATGATGCATGTATCTTCGAATTTTAGGCTAATCACGATTAGAATATTAGTGTTGTTAGAATAACTCGTTTACTTTTGACTTAACTTGACAGTACAGTAGTAGTAGTGGTTAACTTTGACTTAACATTGAGTATAGTATTGCATGGCATGATGTTCCAGTGAAAAGATTACTGACAACGTTTTATTACGATGAGAAGTAAAAAGTATATTTTTGTAGATTTCAATCAGTCTTAAAGGTATGTGTTTACGAAATCTGAATTTACCGTCATTGAAGTGTTTAGAGACTAGTTTAGCTCGTGGTGTTTGTTTAACTGTGCAATTTAATACTACAATTACTAGTTTGTTTATTTCATGTGTTATCCAAATGGATACTGCTTTGAAAAGCATTCGCATCCAGTGCTAGTTTGCAATACTCTGGTTATTGTGTGTCTCAGAAAGAGTATCAGCAAATCGTGCATTGTATGCTTATGGATACCGCAGTGTCCACTTCGATAACTAAATCAAGAATTAAATGTTTTATAGAATTTGTCAAACCGTAATTTCTTGGGTCTACTCTCGCAACGGATATACGCTTAGTTGTTTCGGATAATAATATTAATAGCATATACAGTTGAGGAATGATGCCACATGCAAAGTATAATAATGTAAATAGATAATGAACAGATAAAATTATTTTCATGTATTTTGAGCGTGAGCGTTTTGCCAAACGTCCATTTTACGATTGTTGTTTGTTAGTATTCGAGATTCCTCCACTGTATATTATTTAGTTGGTATTTTATTCAGAGGAAATTATGCAATGTATCTGTGTAATTGTTAACCCGGCTAAGTGGGGTGGGTAGTAAATTGCTTTAATTATTGAATGTGATGAACGCCATTTTAGCTCGGTCGGTTCGTAACTATGCGTTGTTAATGATCAGTGAGACATTTTTGCTAGTTATTGTAGTGTATTTTTTTGTGTTATTCGAATTATTGTTTCGTTATGAGTTTACTACCCGAACGAACGGTAGTCGAGAGACGTTACAAAAAATGCTGTATCAACACTGCCTTTACGAAGATAACTATGAGGACATCACATTTATAAATGCGTGCAATAAAATAGACCTTATTAAGAGATAAACATTAATTTTTGTAAAATTTTATCGGGCCTCATCAATGTTGAATAATTAACAATTAAGTTTATCGTAAATAAATTATAACTAGGTATATGATTCGTGGTCAACGTAAGCGCTGTTTCGCATAAATATTCGTGTGTATTGCGTATCGTTCAGATATGTCAAGCTTTACACAATTTGAGAATCGAATATACAAAAACCTACAGAATAACGTTTAGATGTAGTAGGTGGGTCTCACTGGTCCGGGCGATGGCTGGTCCAGCAGTAAGGTGGTGTGCCCGAGGGGAGAACAAAGCCGCGGCGGCTCGCGAACCTTAGTCTATAATCACCATCGTGTGTCGCAACAAACGTGTCAGCGAGACAACATGTGTCCCACTCACCCCTTCGTGTCTGAAAGTGGACACTTGTAGGTTAGTTTAAATTAAGTCCTGGATTTTTTACGAATGATCTTTGTGGCGGCGCGCCCCGCGCGACACCCCTCGTTAGGTGTAAGTAGATGTTCTAGCGACATTTTAGTTTAATTAAATTAGGAGCCACATTGTGAGGTTGTACTCGTAAATTCCTAATTTGAAACTCAGTATTCTGATTGGTTGGTGAGCCTCAAAAAGTAATGTTAGACGCATTTTTTGTTTAGTTTTAGGGTTTTTTAATTGATTCGGGGGTGCGGTGCGGGGCGCGGCGCTGGTAGCGGTAGCGGGTAGCATACTGGCGTAGTACAAATGTAGATGTGTTTGTCGGTATTAGAGTGCACGGTACTTTCGGCAAACTCTTTTAATTTAAATTTCACGCCTACAGGCTTTTATCATTTTACTATATTATTATTTAATGTTTTTCTCGAAGAACTTTTTCAACTAATACTCATTAAACTTACTTTTTTGTATAAAATATTGATTTTGAAGTTACACAGATAAAATCATCTAATTTCATTAAAGTTAATGTTATATTTTTAAGCTGACCAAAACATTCTCATTTAGTATACTAATGTCATCAACATATCAAGTTTTCTAACAGTTTGAACAAATCTTCTTGCCTATTTCAAAGAAATTGAATAAAATTTATTTTTGGTTATTCTCCATTATGCGGGTTTGTTTGAGTAAGAGTTTGCCGAATGGTCGGCCGCGAGCGCGCGCTCGTTGTGGAACATTATCTCATCGGAATATTAGTGATTTAAATTGAAATTATATTTAACAAAAAAAACAAATCGGACCACTACATAGTTGTATCTACGCTTATTTTTCACAGCTCCAAGTTTATAGAATTCTAATTGATTTCGACTATTTTTTTATTCTGTGTAATATTATTTATAGCAAACTATAGGTGCTGTTGTATTTAATTTTAATGTTATTAACGCAATTGTGATAGGGATTCGTCTCTCTTGTAATCTATCGAATGAATTGTGAAAAAATTAAGCCAAATCATGAAAAGGGTATAAATATTGAATTACTTTTAGGATTAAATGGGACAAAATGGATTTTTGTAATAATCTTTTACTACTTCGGAATCAATTGTTTTCTAAGTACAGATAGATTTAATATCATATCATGATACGATGTTATAAAAGATTGTGAAATTAAAGTAGTTTTTTAAGACACTGGGTTGAGACTTTGAGAACAAATTTCATGAGCACAAACTCTTATATCTCTGGTTTCTTTTACTGTTAAGTTCTGGCTTCCCGCTATAACATTGCATTTGTTTATTGCTTAAATTATAAAACCAACACTTCCATTTTGTATTCAATTAACTTGCAAGCCACCGATTGTTCATATTGTATTACGAGTACTGATATTCCTGATGCGACATTTAGTAGAATATGTGTCTCGCTACTAGATAGAGATGTCGTTAACGGCATATCAAGGCTCCTAAACCTTATTTATAACTATTGGAGTATTGTTTAAAATGTGTTTTTATCTGAATGAAAACATTTGTATGTATGCACATTTTAACTCGACAAATATTTTACAGAATATCTAAGTCCAAACGCATTGCCTAATCAACTCACTAAAGCATAATTAAGCCACCCAATTAATTCCTTATTACCGTGGACAAGTATTCATATCACATAAACATAACCTATAAATGAACTATTGACTATCTAGCATGGATCGCTGTTATCCTTATCACATTTCTTTGTTCATGGTATACTCTCAAATGTGCATTAAAGTAACTTGTACCTACACGTTTACACTTTATCTTGTAACACAAGCAATATTAAGCAAAATAATACCATATTTTTATATCAAGTTATATAACAGTATCGATGAACAAGAGAAAGCAGACAGTGACACCAACAGCAGTACTTTTGAGCAAAGCTTTATCCAATTAGTATAAAACTGTAAAGTAACACTCATGATCTCTTATTTTAATAGAATTTTGATGGTCATTTTACTTAATAGTGTTAGCAATAGTAGAGTTTCAAATAGATTTTTATCGATCGCACGTAAATTTACATTCTGTTGTTTTCTTCTTCATTATAATTAATTGTATTGAAAGTGATGCCATCCAAATTGAACATTGCTAGTGTTTGTGATGCTCTTCACACAGTTTCCCCTTCTCAGGTTCAGTTTGTAAAATACGCTTATTTCCTTCTGGAAATTATATATTGTATATGTTTGTATCATATGATTTATATTGTAAATAAGTTTGTGTTGATAATATTTGTACAACTTCTCGAGCGGGCGAGATATACCTGCAACTACTGAAGTGTCGTCCGCTCTTTTGAATTAAACCAACAAATTATAAGACTGCCCAGAAGTTCAGGATTGTTTAAACAGTTAATTTTATATATTTTTTTACTTCTTAATAAATCTGAGAAGTGCGAACCCTGTGAATTGCTGTTGAAATTCTGATAATTCGAATTTGCCACAAGAAGCCTTCGCATTATATCTGTACTGTACATTTTATGTTTATTGTAAATATGTAATTTGCGTAATACGATGAATGTAAACAACGAGCGAGCGTCGTAGAGCTTCTGCGCAGGCGCACACGTGTAAAGCTTCACATCTCTACACATTCCAAACAAACGCCCTATCGAATAAGCTCAATAAAAAAGACTGTTTGGGACTTTAAAATATCAATGACAAATATTTTCTGAACCACCTTAAACTTGAATTTATTAAACACGTTTAATGATAAGATCGCAATGTTTAACTCACTAGTATGTAAGATGAAATGTTGCTTTATACATCACTGTGATAGAAACAACAAATATACCTGAGAGAGACAAGCATTTGTGATTTATACATTGACTAACTTGTGTACGATTGAATTGTATGTGTTACTCTCAGTACCCACGCATAATGTTTGCTGTTGAATTTGTTATGAGACTAATGTGAGAATTTGAATTCTTCCAATATGTTCCACTAAACTGCCAATGCAATTAGTCGCAATAATGTTGTTATGGGTGAAGCAGAAAGCCTAAATTGCCTTGACAAACTCATCAGCAAGCCCTGACATGCACATCAGAAGTACAAAAGCGTTTGAGCAGAAGCTCGCCGGCCGCCAGTTGCCTGCGCGTGTGTGTGTGTCCGTACTGTGTATGTGTGTGTGTGAGGCCGCCACGTCTCGCTGTGATGTTTGTTGACACATTATGTATATTTGAATGAATCAAATTATAAGAGAATATGAATTTTACTATTTGCCTTTCATTTCCCTTTACCTTCTTGGCATAAACTTGGATTGTGGTCCAGGTTGGTCTCATTTTGACATCCATAAATCAAGAAGTTAAATATCTCATCATCAACATCATCACGTACTGTATCCCTCATCAGGGACTTGAATGATTTATAAGTCATTGTTTACAATTGGAGTAAAAGAATTATTACAAATCCTGCTTAAATCTGACAACTACTTAATATTTATAAGGAAGTATGCAGGCAGGTAGACCACCAAGAAAACTCCAATTTCTTTTAACTTAATTCACTATTTAATGCTAAGACTATCTACAAAAAAACAACAAATTAATAGCCACCTAAATATACTTGAACACAACATCTTTGAAGCTGTCAACAGTTTGCAGCTCGAGGGTGACGGGGCACTGCAGCCAGTTGGCGAGCAGCTCCTCCGTGTAGCCGAGCAGGAAGTACATCTTGGTCGGAGACACGGCTCGCCTGATGATGGCCGCCACTCGGATGTGGTTGAATTGACGCTTTATGATTACCTGTGGATAAGGATAATAGCTTAACTATCATAAGTATCACATAGTCTAACTGGGAGGCCCTGAACAGCCAAACTTTCTTTTAAAAGAGTTTACACCTAGAGAATTATTCATGTCATTGTATAACAATATTTGGAACTATAATCATGATTACTGACGAAGGAGTCAATACCCATACACAATAAATATTCTGAGTCTAATATCAGTCTGAGTTAAGTTCATCTTGGAAATACTAACCTCGCTGCACATTAGACCATGCCACGTTCCAGACATGAATCTTCTGATGAACTCATCCTCAACAGCTGTTTCTGATCTGCGTAGACCATCTTTCAAACTGGCTGTGAAAGAAGACACATTTGTGAACAAACTTGTATGAATAATAAATAATTAGATGATTATTTGTTTATAAAATAACTTCTTACATGTATTCCATGAGTTCCACGACTTTCTGTGGGCTATGAAGTGAGGAGGGTTGGACATCTCGTAAGTAAGAGGCTTGTCACGTTTCTTGGTAATTCTGTACTTTCCGGACACCACCCGACATAGCGCTGGCGACGTGTGGAGCTGCGAGGCCAACACCGCACACCATGAAGGTGCTTGTGGACTCTGAAGTAGATTGTACTGAAAAATAATAGCAAAATATCGTAGTGTTTTACTTCCTCTATGCAAAATATTTTACGTAAAATATTATTTGAATATAAACTTTAACTGGATGGTATATAAGGAAAGACTTATATAGAAACATATTTACCTGTGCCAATTTAACAATCGACGAATTCATTGTGTTTTAAATCCACGTAAAACTATTTATTTCAGTAAATTTATTACATTTGAGGTTATAAGTTTATTTTAACTATTTTAACACTGACAGTGACAGCTGTCAAATTTTCCAGATTACATTGATATTAGCCTGTGTCGGCTGTACATTCGGAACATAATAACGTGTTGTAAACATTTCATCTCTTTATTCTAGTGGACGGGTGGATGGAGTAAACCGGAAAATTCATACTTATTTCCTCAGCTTATTTCCTACTTGGTAAAATAAACTTGGCACCCGGGACGCGTAGATTGTCTGTCTCTTGTATACATTCTGATTACTGGTACTGTACATTATTAATTTATTATACGTTTCCGGATCCGGTGCTTTCGGTTTCCGGTAGGTACAGTGCCACAAACTTATCTGTTCCGTTGACAGCTCATATAAATGTCTAATATTTCTTAATTCTATAAGATTTTAAGTTTGCTCGTATTGTTAATTCGCTCTTGCGGTGTTAATAAACCCATCTAATCTTAAAAAATATACAATTCATTAGTAAGTAATGAGATATGTATCAATTTAGTTCGCTCTCACCGGAACAGATAAGTTTGTGGCACTGTACAAGATTTTATAAAGTGTTAGGTAGTAGAGGCAATGGAGGTTATATTGTTATTTGCAATGTTCTATGCTTTAATAATAGTCTTAACCTCTGAGACAATGCATGAACACTAAATCTCTAAAGAGCTACTATATACCCATTCGAGGTACTTACGTGCTACTTTGGCCTTACGGAATCATATACGATCTGCTTAACGTAACGAGAGTAAAATATATAGAAACGAGACGTGTTTCCTGTTGTTATATTTTATTTGAGACATAGTATTAATACTTACAAGTGTTTTCCCCAATGTACCTAGTTACTACATAATTTAAGGATATTTAACAGGTTCTCTGATAAAACAGAGAAAGTTTTAAGGTTATCCTTATTCTTACTAATTATAAAGACATTGGTCAGTTCTCTCAAAGCCAACTGAACAATGGTTCGCAAATCTTCAATGGTAGGTCTAGTCGCGTAGAAGCTCTTCGTGGTAATTTTGCGAAGGACCTGAAATAAACGTATTTCAGTAGGAATAAGTCCAAGGTGTAAACAGAATATCCGAAATGTTCCGAGAGTAGGTGTAATATTCTGTCAAGTATCTAGGTAGGTAGGTATATAGAATATAAGTACATAAGTTTTTTTAACTTTTCGAAGGCTCTCGGCCATTTTATTTTAAACTCGGCAAATCAAAGTAATTAACTTAGCGGTTTTGTATTTAACTACGAGGCAATAGACAGAGATACATTTAAGTACATAGTACATAATAAGTTATACTTTATACTATGTATGTTTTTCAACTAGATTACTTACCTCCGATTGCCAAGACTTTAAATACTCTCCAAGCGCAAGTTCAGCTAATTTATTCGAAATATTTGTGATTTCCTCGCGTAGCTTTATAAAATGTAATTTCTGGCAGATTTCTGCAAATAAAAAGAAACAAGATCAAGAATTAAAAGCTGTAAGAAATGCCTAAGTACTTATCAGCTCTAATATCTCGATGATCACCTATAGGTACTGGAGGGTATACTATACATCCATCATCAAAATAAATTACGCTTACGCTCTGGTGACTTACGTACAGTCAAACTATAAAGTCCTGACATCAAAGAGTGCGATTTTGCTAAGTCTTTTTTTAAGATCATCGGTTATTTACTTACTTTTACATACATTTTAAAAATTTAATACCGAGTGATTATGGATTTTTAACGGATTTGTCCTTTAATAAATACAAAAGATCGATTAAATATTACGATCTTAAACAATTCGGTATGTTAAGTAATTTTATGGTGATTGTTTTTATAATTTTAAATTGAAGTATATTGGAATTTGAGACACTAATTTGAATATTTTTTAATTTACTGCTCTCGTTAATTTAATAAAAAATAATTAAAGATCGGCTCTTTGACGATTTGATGACGTCATTCGGTACCATGCAGCCGCTGACGTCATCAAGATCGTAACTCTGTGAATATTTACACTTTAGATTGACAGAAGTGACATTTAACAATTGAAAATTTTTATTCTCTTTGGTTGAAACTTTAACCTTGCGCAGCGTCTTGAAGGACAAATTATATTTTCATTTTTGATAAAATAATCGGAATCCTTGAATATTTTATATTTTTAAGAATGAGACACTTATTAAGAAGATAATATCTCGAAACGGTTTTGGAATTAGCATAAAAAAATTTTACTTAACATACCGAATTAGTTAGGATCCACTTTCGTTTTCACGACTTTATAGTTGGACTTATACCTAATTATCTGCTCTTTTAGTTCCATAAAGAAATATAAAGTACTAGTAAGAACTAGTAGTAAATAAATTATAAACAATCCCAATACCTTTATTACAATTCATCTCGTCCGCTGCATTCGGGCAATCCGTTTTCCCATCACAAATAGCATCCAACGGTAGGGACACTTCCCTAGCGGCGCTGCAGTGGAACCGGTTCAGCTCTGAGTCAGCCGAGCAGGACAGAGAGCACTCCTCGGTACAGTTGCGGACACCACAGAGCGTCTCTCTGCAGAAGCACTGGCCAGGCTGGATCACCCTCGCGTTGCCAGTATAAGTCCTTTTCAGGGCACGAATCACTCTTTGACCAATGTCCTCCAAGAAGTCGTACACATCCACTGCAGCACTGGCTTTCTCGTTCGCCATAACGCTGTATGCTTTTGATAACGATTGAAATATATTATCCCTTGTCGTTTTGATTCTGGCCGTATCGACGTCTATAGCCATGTTGAGCTTCAGCAAATGACTGAGGTCTGATCCAAGGGAGATTATGAACGGTTTGACTGGCGAATATTCTGCCGACTGAATTTTCTTCTTAATAATTTCAAGAGTGTTCGTTAACTCTGTGATTGCTTTAAATTTCTCCATGTTTTCTCCTGTAATCATATGGCATAGATATATTGATATTAGGGAATTTCGTCCAATAACGGCTATAGAACTTACGTAAGTGTAAGTAACCCAAGGGAGATGCTTACCTTCTCTGCAGTCAGCTTCATCAGACTCATCCCAGCAGTCCAGTTTTCCATCACATACCAAGTCTAGCGGCACGCTGGCGTGGCCCGTGTCTTCCACGGGTGAGCACGGCCACTGTGACAGCGTATATTCGTTCCTGCAAATCTGTCTACACGTTTTGGCACACTTTTTAGTTGCTATGCACGTGCCGTTTATACAGCTACATTTAGTAAAACCACTTGCGAACAGATCTTCTTCTGATGCAAAGGTCGCTGAAAGGGTCATAGGCAAACCTTGATCTTGAAGGTCTAGTATTGATTTTTCACTACAGATAGATCTGTTCAATGTACTAGCTACAAAGCTTACAGCAACCACTGCCTCCTTGGCTACTTTCTCGCTCGCTATTCTATCTTTGTACAAGCCAGCAGGAGTTGTTTCAAGTGACTTCATAATATCTATCTGTCGAGATACAAAAGAACTGAAAGCGTTGCTGGTTCCATCTATTGGACCGTCATGGTCGAAGCAACTGGTGAACTTTGGTTTCTTAGCCGCAGCGATGACCAGTTTAGTTTTTTGTAATTTTTTCAATGCTGTTTGAGCGCATCTTTCTTCGTCTGAGCCATCCCCGCAGTCGTAGGTGCCATCACACAGCATCGTTAGAGCTATGTCGTGTTGTCCTGACATGCAAGTGAATGTATTGAGCGCTGTGATCTTTGAGCACGTCTTTTGAGACAGACAATCACATCCGCAGTCATCATCATCATCTTCCACAGCTCCGTGGTCATCATTGAACCGCCTGTTCCCTGCGGGGCTGTCACTGTTCTCCTTCAGTATTGCCGCGTATAGTGCAGATAATTCGTCGATGGCTTCCATAATTTTGGCTTCATTCGCTTTTTCTTGAGGGCCCATTTTATCAAAGGCTTCCTTTATGCTAGTTTTGATGCTTTCCTTCATGGAGTCATCTTGAGCAGCTCTCCAAGCGAGCACGTCGATGCTTTTGTAGATTTCATCACTCAGACTCTTTTGTAATGTTTTAGAATCACCTGAAGAAAATTATAAAGAACAGTAAGTAGGTACCGAAGATTTATGCGATCTTTAAGTGCGTTAGTAGTTTTCTGGTAACCCAAACACTCTATGTAGGTAACTATGCAAAACTATAACTAAAACTTACCATTGCAAACATTAATCATATTGTTTACAATAATAATTGATAACATGTAACCAGCATAACTAAATCTCATGTTTATAAAAAATACAAATTGAATTTATCAAATTATGTAATTAGCTCAGTTGCAGTAAGTAAATACTCTACATACTCTTTCAGTACTTATGTTTATTTAAGTACTATATTATTGGTTCCACTAATTTATTTTCTTTTGTTATGGTTGGTAGTTGGTACTATTGGTTATCTTGTAACGCGTAGGTGTGATTACAAAATACCTAGTTAAGTAGTTTTTTTCAATGTTTATTCGCAGTAAGAAAATAAAACTTTAATGTTTCTCGCGTTTATAGGTTTTTTAACAACTTCGTTTTACTTCGTGAAAGTGTACTTCTATGAATTCTAACCATGTAAAATTATCCGTGGCAGAATAAAAATATACGAAAATCTTTTGATATAAGTACCTAAGCACTTTCCTTATACGTATCAGTAACGATAACGATTAAGTAATGGAAGCATTGCACCCGAGTGTTGCACTCCCTAGGAATTTGTGGATTATCTGAGGACATTCGGTTTAGTTACAAATAAGTACGTACCTAAGTACCATTACACATTACACTAAAACACAGTAAGTAAGTATTATAGGTTATCATTTTTATTACTAGTTAGGTACTATAACATTTAAGAAGACAATAAATAACCTTATTTTATAAAACTTCCTTCATTGGAAGGAAACCCGTACCCAGCAGTGGGGACTAGATGGGTTGTGTTGTGTGATGATGATGAATAAAGGCCGGATCCACAAAGATTAAGTTACTCGATGGGGTAATATATCTTATGCTTTGTTTTCTTGTAGGAATCTGTTATAAATATTGCTTCTTCCGTACATATTATAACTTAGTTACAGATTCAGATTTCACGATCTTCCTGTCGTCTGGCAAGAACGCCGCGACTATCGCTGAGCCTGAAAAGAAAACAATCATTAACAAATAACTTATCAATCAGTTTATTATGTAAATCGACCTGCGGATACAAAATATAACAGTCCAGTCAGATGGCAACTTAATGATGTGAATCATAAATACTTATAACTAAAGCAGGTCTTCATTTTGAACTAGAGGATATGAGGGTAAAAAGCGCTGCACGCTATGTAGTTATCAGAGTGACATTTCCGTTGGTTGTTGTTACAGAAGATAGGTACTGATGCAGTACTTATAACAATACTTGTTTCCGGGATTCCGGGTCTTGGCTATAAACAGTATAGAACCAAACTCACAGGTGAATATGGAGGCGAAGACGTAGAAGCCGACCTCGCAGTATCCGTTCTCCAGCAGGTAGTTGAGGACCTGGATGGCGGCCACGGTGGCCACGCGCCCGCCCGTCAGCGTCAGGGACACCGCCATCGTCCTGGGGACAAGGGGAGGGTTAGGAAGATGAGAAAAAAAGGGGGCGAGTGATTTCGGTAGGTAACAAGGGAAGCATCCGCAATTTAAAATTGGTTACTTCCAGTCATATTCAAAAGAAATCATTTTTGCTATAAACACTAAAAATCTTATGATACGGTAAACATACATCAGCAGAATTTATTTATTTATTTATTTATTTATTGATGGGAAAACCAACAGCTTATATCTAGGTACATTTGTGCATTACAGTAGGGGTTACATAACAAAGCCAATTACAGGTTTCCACGTATAAAAAATAAACAGTAAAGAAGCTTAAAGTCCTAAATCATCGTCTTTCTAGAGGACATAGTTAAATATAAAGGTTATAAACATGAAGAGAACAAAGAATACATAATTAAGTATAAGTAATATAACAACGACTTACATAATTACATAAGTAACAATAGTTAAAGTAATAGTATGCAGTTTGTAGTTCCCAGAAGCAACATAAAGTACCAACAAAAAAAAAAAAATTATATATATGTACTTATTAGGATGTTTAGGTTTGATGAGATTGGCGTATAGAATTAAGATATATATTTATCATACAGTAAATAAATAGTAGTAGGTTGTAATCGGTTGTAATCATTTAAATAATAACATTTTGCGTCACATAAAGAACAAAAGACAACTGAGAATCTTCAGAAAATTCATACCTATTTGACCATCACTGATAAGTAAGTATATACTTAATAAAAACATAACAGTGCCCTACGACTGCCATTTTGCGAATCTTGGGATCAGTAGTTAAACTGCTAGAAAAAAATGTTATAGGTATAACTGTTAGGTATGTATATAACAGTGCCCTACGACTGACATTTAGCGAGTCTTGGGATCAGTGAATAAACTGCTGGATAATGTAAGGATATAGCATAAACAACAAAAATATCAAAGGGTGTAGGTATGTATTTATAGCTATACGGTTTCAATAACAACAATTTGAGCTAAATTCTCAATTGTATAATTTAATCTATATGCATACATTCCTAGCCCTACGATTATAAAAAAATATATCTTGGGATCGGTCGTCATGCGATAATACACAGACCGCTAGGTATGGACATATAATTACTTTACTATAATCTAAGTCAGTACAGTCGTGTAAAGCAATGTAAAGCAACACTATATCATACGGTACAGTTCATAGTTCTTGCGTCAGTTAAATAAAATAAGACATAAAAAATAGATCTAGTGTTCATTAAGATGCTCAATTATACTTTTTTTGAAGGTTAGCTTTGAACAGATGAAGGGGAAGAATAACAGCCTTTTGTCCGGATCCAACAATTACTGCTGTACTTAAGTACATAGTTAATTTGTGGAGCTAGCATAACTTGTATGGAAATTCTTCTATTCTGAGAGAGGGTCCTGTGTCAACTCCCTGTCTCACTCAACTCTCTCGAGTGGAACATTAATTTGTACCTTGGAGTCCTTTAAATGGAAAACAAAATCTCACGAAACCTCACCTCAAATGCGTAGGGAACAGCGCGACGCACATAGCAGTATACAACCCTAGCGTCATGATTCCCAGCAGGAACCCGGCGAACAGAGCGGCGCTGGCCACCGCGCTGGGGACCGCGTTCACGAGGAGACCGCAGAGGCCGATGATGGACGTGGTGGCGATCGTCATGTTGCGCCGACCCGTGCGGTCCAGGACCTGAGGGGTGGCTGTGGTTGTAGGTGGATGTGGGATGTGGGATATCCATAGGTGTATGCTGCTCAACCCCTCATATGTGGGGTTGAGCAGGCCGTATATTTTGTGCCGTAGGTTAGACGACATAGTTTGGGAAGGTTATGTTGAATGGATAACTGATTGAAAATTGTTTTTTGGGGTTTCTGAAGCATAGGTATTCGATTAATTAATTAATGTGTTCACGTGCTCGAGGATATTCGGTCAGAAGGGCAATTTTCAGAAATGAACACATGCAAACTTTGCGTCAAGTTTCCATCAGCAAAAAACCCGATATACATAACTTACACATATGTATATAAGAAGGTAAAAAATATGTATTACCAAGCTGATGAGTGCGTTGACGGTGGACTGGAAGCCGGCCACCGCCAGCACCAGCAGCAGCGCCGTCTCGTTCAGCGCGCACGGAGTCACGTTCGGCTGGAAAGAGATAGGTATCTTTAAGAATTTCATCTTAGTAGGGAGCTCGAAAGAGGCCTCTTCGGATGTCGAATCATTTCTTTTACATATAAAAATTTGTCCAGCACAAACTATAAGCAGTCAGGGGCTGAGGGCAACGGAGGATGGCGTGAATCACGTCCATGTGTGATAGTCATTGCGTTATATTGTAAGTACATACCGACCATAAAAAAACAAAACAAAGTTCTAAGTAAAAATTGGTTTGTTTACATCAGGCGGCTGGTCTAGGGCCTGTCGGATGATGCCGCAGAGCGTCTGGTCGCGCCCGTCGCCCGACTGCAGTACCGACACAAACTGGTCCATGATGCGCGGCAGCCAGACTGCAAACGCGTTCACTCTGACAGGAAACGAAGATTGTTATCTAATATAGTTAGTACTTGCAATTAGATAAAAGTTTGTTTGGGTTCAGACCCTTGGGTTTTAAGTATGCCCGCAGGAAAAACTTTAATTTTAAGGTAGAAATGATCGCTGTTGGCAATAAGTGGTTGATGTTCTATGACCCCCTAATCCCTATGGACCAGACGCCAAAATCAAAGTTATCATGATGTAAGCATCCAGCTTTCTCTGATAACTACAACCCGCAACAGATACCTACTACAGATTGGTCATGTCTGATTTAAGGATGACCTGCTTATGCTTGCCAGTCTTTATTTTAATTATTAGGATTGTACAATTGGTACTGACTGTTTGAAGATGAAGAGCAAGGCGACGATGATGGTGTATCTCAGGAGCGGCGGCCGGAACAGCGGCACGATCTGATCCGAAGCCTTCGCTTTAGTCTTGCTCTTGTTAGATTCTTCCGGTTGTAGTGATGTTACCTGAAGAAATTGTACTATTTTAGTAGAACAAATATTTTGACTACAATGCAGCCAAGTTGCTGCGGGAAGTATACGTGGCTAGTTTTTTATAATTACTTATAGGCAGGTAGACCAATGTGTAGAAAAATATGTTTTTTATACGATGACATTTTTTTATTTTGTAACCAAGTCATAAGTAACCTTTACCCTATTTCCAGTCAACACATACCCGAAATTCCCCAGGCTGTCTATTGAACCAGTGCATGTATCTCAACGCCTCCACCGCCTCCGCCTCCTTGCCCTGAAGCAGCAGGAACTTGGGGCTCTCCTTGATGAACAGAAGACCCAGCAGACTGAGGAGACTCGGCAGCGAGTAGACCACCACCACCGTGCGCCACGAGTTCCAGTAGATGTCCAGGGCGGAGATGTAGTAGGAGAAGCCCAGCGGGATTATCGGGATGGCCAGGACTGAAAGATTGCAAAGTCATAGGTTTATAGACTGCCAGTGGTGGCCAGTGGTGGCCAGTGGTGGCTGAATGGGAAAAACTGAGCATAAAGAAGAAAGTATAGTGGCGCTCCTAGGGAGTATACAACAACTGCTGGTAACTAAGAGTATATTTAGTGGCTTTCATATATATTCACGCAGAACTACCCGTACGGTAGCGAGGACTAGGAAACATGATTTGTCATCGATAAGCGATGAATTAATCACATGTAGCTGATCTTTATACAGAATACCTCATCACCTTCACCGTCCCCCAACCCCATGTACGCGGGCTTTACGGCCTCAAATACATTATGGATCGACTGTCTCTCTCACCTGCCATGATCCCCTGCGACAGCAGCGAGATGCTGGTGACGAGCAGCAGCAGCAGGTTGCGGCGCGCCAGCGGCACCGACTCGCTGATCAGAGTGATGGCTAGAGAAAACATGCCCGACGCGCTGTGGGGGGAACAACAAAGAACATAATTATGTAGGTGAGTAAATTGTATGTGTGACATGGAAAGGTTCCTTGAAAGCCGCACTTTGTGGCTCAAGAGATGGTTATCCTGATAACTATGCACGCCTATAAATGTGCAGACTGTTCAAAATCATAAAGAATGTTATATTTTACTATGGTTTCTTCATAAAGATGAACATATAATGGAAGCCTCGTATTTTTTTTTTATTGTCGGATCACTAACTCTTATACCTATCATGCTTACGAGGGCTGATAGGACTGAACATGCTCGTATCTTATAAAGAGGATGCTTACAAGGGATGCTAAAGATACTGCTGTAGTAGCAGCAGCAGCAGCTTCAAAGGAAACCTGTGGACTTACATGAGTGTAGCAGTGAATTGGAAGGCCATCAGCATGGCCCAGTGCACGGCGAGGCTGGCCAGCGCGTTGACCACAGCCGCCAGCACCAGCGACAGCACCAGCATGTTGCGCCGCCCGCGCGTGTCGCCCAGGTAGCCCCAGATTACTGCGCCGATTATTGAACCTGCCAGGGTTGGATTGGCATTACATTATTGTATAGGTATCTGTGCTGATGTTTATAGGACATTCTTTGCGGTTGCTGACGCCTCCCGTGTCAACTACGTCACAACTCACAACTTAATGATAAGAAGGTGTAATTATCTCACCATAGTGGAATGAAGAAGCCTGGATGAAGTGGTTAGGCTACGGCGGAGCATTGAAAACAATCCAAGAGGTCACGCAAAGACATTCGATCTCTTCGGGAACACAAGTCTTTCGACATTTTGTCCTGGAGGGTGAGAAACAAAGAAAAACTCCGTATGTACTGAAAACATCACTTACCTATCATAGGCACGGAAGCCATGAGTCCCTGCTGCGTGGAGGTGGACCCCAGCTCGCAGGCGCTCGTGGGCACGATGATGGTGTTGCTGTAGGCCACGCACGCGAAGGACACCACCACCGCGCCCGTCACCAGCGTGTGGAACCAGTTGTAGAGACCGAAACCTGGAGGAAGAGGGGTTTGGTGTAGAGAGCATAAAAAAACGGGTAGTTTGCTGACACAGAGCGCGCAATCGTCAAGTAGAGGTAGGTAGAGTGAAATAATGGTAACAACCGCCATAAAGAAGTTTAGTAGGACAACAGTATTCTTTGTAATTTACGCTGAACATTTTTTTCATTGACCTCTTTCATTAACTAATTTCGGGATCTAGGATACCAGTTATAGAATTCCTGGCTTTCAATCACTTTTTCAACTTCACCAAAGGTTAACTGGTAGAAAAATGCTGCTAGCATTAAGTTCGCCTTTGTATCAATTTACTTTGTGCAATAAAGAATTTAATAATAATAATAATATAAATTGTATTTATAATGCAGGTATTTCGGTGGTAGGTAACTAAGTATATTTATCCGGAACACCGAAAAGCTAGCCATATAGGGTGCATGAATCAATCCGTATGACTAATACCATCGCATGCTTGCTAATATCGCTAGCAGTGCCGAATAAATCCTACAGGCAGATCCTAAACGATACACAAACCCACCAGTTTGGTCCAATGCTTCCTCGAAGGGCGTCGCCGCGGCCATCATCTTGGCTTTTTCCTGATTGTCCGAAGACATTTTACACTTGATCACTACTTATATGTGTTTTTTTTACTACTACCAAAATTAAATGTAGAGCAGAGAGGAGCCCTTTCAGTTTCACAAAATCATGATCACACTTTTCACGTTTACAAAAACTAGGCTCACGATCACGAGGATGCTTTGAGGCGATTAATGAATTTTTTGCAAACTTTGATACTTACACTAATTATAGATTAAATAAAAACATATGTTTTGATTGAATTAAGATTACCTTTGTACTGTAGCGACCATGTCATACTAATAAACATGGGATTTCATACTCTTATGTTTACGAACATACGGACGATAACGCGACTGTACTGTGTATTTTCCGTGGTTGTACATAATCGATGAAAGAAGCGATTAAATACATACAGGTACTTACCTATGTAGTGATAAATGTTGTTATCTCTTAACCATTTTTTAATCCCATTCTTGATAATAATGGTAAGTATTTATAACTAATGAATGTTTATTTCCTTACTCTACAACATAGGCGCGTAACAGGCGCAACTGAAGCGTCCGTAGTCGAGCGGGCCTCAGTGATCGTAACTGATCAGCCATTGGATGGGTGACCAATTTCAAGTGGTGCTTTTCTGGACGCTTCCGTGCTTCGGACGGCACGTTAAGCCGTGGGTCCCGGTTGCTGCTTCGGCAGCAGTCGTTAAGCCTAGTCAGAGGCCTTCGGGCGGCTTGAAAACATCTGACAGTCGGGTTGCCCACTTACCCGACAACTCTCTCAGCACAAGCTTGCTTGTGTTGGGGTCTACCAACCCGCACTTGGCCAGCGTGGTGGACTAGGCCTAAACCCTTCCTTCATTGGAAGGAGACCCGTGCCCTAGCAGTGGGGACGTAATGGGTCGTGATGATGATGACAACATAGGACTAATATCGTACCTACCTTAGTGTTAATCTATCCTACTTTATAAACATAATATTATACCCGCGCATGGAGCTTGCTTATTGCGGTTCTCATTGAAATAAAAATATCTGATAAGTAGTTAAATAGGCAGGTACAATATTAAGTTACTTACTAAATAAATAAAAATACTTACCTACTTAAACATATTTCTTGTCTGTATTAAATTTAATGGATCAGTTGACAGCAAAACAATTAAGTATTGCATTATTTACCAATTACAGCAATGAGCCATGAAAGATCATTTAAATATACGAGTAGCTAGGTGTAGGTACATGCAGAGATCTACGCCAAAATTATCATACTAGCTCTAGTCTTTATAGCAGCAACATTGCAAGTTGTACGAATGTACCAAACATAAATTCATAGTTAACGTATATAATGTTAGATTTCTAAGTTGTGATGGACTTTTAAAAAGTTATTTTGTGATCTCCAAGAACTTATAAAATTATACAGGGTCTGTCTTTTACGTGGTTAGAAATGACATCTTTAAAAATTGAGAATGAAAAGGTACCATTTGAAGTTGCACTTGATCGCACAGGTGAGTTAATTAATTTTTGACAATTCATTAGAAGCTGCCTTCTTATACCTACTTATCCCAAATGATAATAACAAAATGTCCTACATTAGTAAGTACTTACTTAGTTACTAGTTAGTTACTTATTCAATTTATTTTCGGAAACCCACCCCACCCCGATTTTAATGTAACATTTATTTAAAGTACCGCTCAACTTTAAAAAAATCATTTAAAATCATGTTCAGGATTTTTGGTACCTACAAGGTAAGTATCACTTAGATTATTTGCCTACATTAATATATACTTAGGCAAATAATCTAACTAAGCTATACACATAATAGGCTAGCGAATCATTTATTACTGTACGAATTATTAATTCATAATTTACGAACGCCGAATGTAGGTCAATATTTCCTGTGATCTAGTTTTACTGATAGACCTAGACCTAGTGCACTAAGACACACTATACCCTACATAGGAAACCATTTAAAATAAGGGAATGCCTGAATTAGTTATTTTTACAAGTAGGTCCCTCAACCTTAAACAGGGGGACGGTAGTGGCTGGATGAGGACAGTGTCGTGGCGCTGGTCGGGAGAGGCCTATGCCTAGCAGTGGACGATTCGTGTCTGATGATGATGATGATAAGGTACGTACGTCTATGGCTTTCAAGGCGAGTTAGGTTTGGCACTTTACCTTATAAATTAGTACCATATAACTAAGTGATACGTTGATAGGCCGGGTTCTTCCACAGTAAAGATAACGATGCTTCATCTTTGAACAACCCAAGTCAGGCTTTCGTTTCGAATGCACAGAATATCATTGGAATGTACTTTATTTATTTCTGACCCACCTTTGCATAGACGATGACGTCGAAACCTAGATGTCAATAGGTAGTAGTTACTTACCTAATAACTCTTACTGCCAGATTCTATAACTCTATCTATAACTGGTAGTTACTTTCATACGACTTTTGATTATGTCAAAATCGTATGAAAGTAACTACCAGTTATGGATAGATAGAGATATAGAAACTGGCAGTTACTGTAGCTTAAATTATATCTAAATTAGTTTATCGACAATTCGTCCAATTAAATTAGTGATAATTTGGCATCGAGACCTAATTTAGTGCAGATGTTTTCAATAGATCAGAAGGAGATTGTATTTTGTTTACTTATTCCCAATCTCAGGCGCCCTAATTCCGCATTACGTATCTATCTAACTAGGTACCTAGGTATATCAGGATCTTTCCGGACGGAAGGACTACGGATGGTTATTATTTACTCTATAGTCCCACTACTTTCACTGTTTTAGTTTAGGGCTACCTCTACGTACCTCCCTACCTCTACCTACTTACCTACAAAACAATTGTTTAGGTACCCTAGACTGTGTTGCTTAAGTACCTACTTCTCATTTGACAGTAATTCATCCTCATCATCAGCCTATAGTAGTCTACTGATGGACGTAGGTCTCTTTCAAAGCACGCCACTGAATACGATCTATAGCTTTCCGCATCCAATCATAGCCACAGCCACCTCTTCGTCCTTTTACTCGCCAAAATCTTACCAAAATGGTGTCTGAGTGTTTTAGTTTAGGGCTACCTCTACAAAACAAAATATTTAAATCCTGTGCTTCCAAGGAGAGTGAAAGTACTCAAGTACCTATACTTACTTTTACCTTTATATTACTCACCAAACTGCTTGTCTGTCCTCAGGCTTCGGCCTCTACAACTGCTTCCACACGCTGACCTCTGGGCTAGCCATCGTGTCGTTCGGAGTGGTGGCGTTCAGCAGCACCGTGGTGGTCCCCGCCAGCGCCTGCGAGCTAGGCACCTCTCGCGCTCAGCAGGGCGTACTGGCCGCCGCGCCTGTTATAGGTAAGACAGCCACTTTTTTCCGGGTCCGAGAAGAGTCTGGGAGGTCACTCTCTAAGAACAAGAATAGTCAAGCAATCATGATAGAGCCGTGGTTATCGCAGCGCTCCGAAGCTTCGGAAAAACAAAACACGTCGATTGTTGATCTTCTTTTAGTGGCGTCTCCTACCGGAGGTTGGCAATCATCACGCGTTTTTTACTACCTATTTCATGCTTCTATAGGCCTATGTTTTCCAGCACTCCCACCAATTTACCGCCTACCCTTTGCAGGTTCAATCCTGGGCGCGTTCGCGTGGGGCTACCTGGGCGACACTCGCGGGCGGCGCCGCATGCTGCTGCTGTCCCTGTCTCTGGCGCTGGTCTTCAACACCCTGGCCAGCCTCGCCGTCAACTGGGTCATGCTGATGCTGCTGCAGTTTACTGCTACCTTCATGTGAGCTAGTGTTTTGGGACTCTCGACGCTTATTTATAGAGACGACCCTTTTCCGAGTTGAAAGCTGGACTGGATGATAGGAACTTAGGAACCTCCTCGAGTGGCGTTTCACGTATGACCTAGGGAGACTGACAGGCCAATCATTTCACAAATTTCCAAACCATATTCTAGCTGTGTGGCCTAACTTGCATGATGAGTACATGCGGATTTAGTGTTGTTCATGAAATTCATTCAAATCTTGTTAAGCTTGTATTGCACATTGTATAAATTAGTAAAAAGTATCCGTGCCTAAACATCCATGTACAATTTTTCATTTTACAAACTCTAAAGTGTTCGTTAACTAATTGTAATTACGCGGTGATTAGGCACGGCTCCGGTTGTTGGGAATCCGGTCCACGCCGGTCACGGCACTTACCCTGCCTCGTGTTGACTTGATAGACATAAACTATGTGCCCATCACTGTATCCAATTCCGGAATAATATCGGATACTGTCAATAGATAATGAATGCAGAAATCTATTTTATATTTCCTTTTAAATAATTTACATAATGTACCTAGTAACTTATGTATGGATTGCAAAACCTTAAACATGCTAATCGCCAGTATTTTATCGGAACGTTCCTTGACCATATAGTGTCAAGCGTACTATGAAGAGTACTAAATTACAGAAAGTAAATTCTACGTCATTGTGTAGCTTTTATTTATTTATGAACACTTCATTGTACACAAAAGCTCAGTATAATTAAATCATAAATTAAAAACACAGTAAAAGAATAGGTACAAAGGCGGGCTTATTGCTAAAATCTGTTTCTTCCAGCCAACCTTTGTGCTTGTCATTATTTATCTATCCTAAGCATTAATAGGCCTCGATCCAACAGCTTCCTTCTAATGCCCCCTGTCTGCTGCAGGTCTTGCGGCAAGTACACTCTGTCGATGACGCTGCTGAGCGAGTGCGTCCCTCGTGCCCGGAGGAGCCAGGCCGTGCTGGTGGTGGCCAGCGTCTACCTGCTCACGCAGGGGATCATGGCAGGTCAGAGGAGACAGGTTATGATTGATTTGGGTGTCTATTTCATCATCAGCTTGTAGTCACGTTCACTAGACAGACATCACTGATGCGTCTGTCATGAAGGAGCGTCACAACACTCTGTCCTCGGCCTTTCTCACCCAGCCACTACCGGCTACTGAGGGTGTCGTATTGCCTAATTTCCATTAGAGAACTCGTTTGGTTCCAATCCAATGCTACGGATAACGCGTCCCAAGACTTCTTTATCCCAATGCTAAGCGTGCAACAACAAACCTAGCCACCTAATATCTCTACCTGACGTACACTTCCAGCGATCGCGATCCCGATCATCCCCCTCACATTCTCGTACCCGCTGCCCTTCCTGGGCATCACTTGGACCTCGTGGCGCCTGCTCCTGCTGGCCTACTCCGTGCCGAGCGCGCTGTGCCTGCCGTGTGTGCTGATGCTGCACGAGAGCCCCAAGTACCTGTTGCTGCGGGGGGAGGAGGGGCAAGCGCTGGATGTGCTGCGGGCCATCCATAGGGTGAATCATAGGGGCTGTGGGGAGGAGTTCGATGTGAGTGTTGGCGGTAGCTTTGTTTTAAAGTTTATTTTAGTCTTCTCACGTCTTATCTCTGCATTGGTGGAGCTTGAGTTGACCTAAAGGTTGCCTCTGTCCATGTGTTTTTTGGAAAAAAAACGTATTAAGTACTTATCTTTATCATGCATACCTATTTCTCTACTTACATTCTTTTCCATCATCTTATTATCCTTTTCTGTAGGTTAAAGGAGTGTTAGCAGAAAATAACCCTGCAGGAGAACCAAAATCGAAGAGGGATCAAATTGTGCCTCTTTTCAGAGCTCCACTCATAAAGTATACCATTATAATGGCTGCACTATTCGTATTCCAACAGTAAGTAACATTTTGGTAATATGGACCACCGTAGCTTATGAAAGTGAGCACGATACCCTGAAGATCTTAAAAGTTTATCTTAATGAATGTAAACTACTATACCTATACCCCATTTATATTTCAGAGTCGGTTCATTTGTGATATGGCTGCCGAGGATTGCGAACCAATATGTGAACATCGTCCAAAGTGGAGATGGGACCAACAAGACCCTGTGTGGTATTATCAGAACTGCCATCACTACCCCGCCCAATGTGAGCAATCATAACATGTACTTAGGTATTTTGTCATCAACTCATCATCAGCTTGTAATAAATTAGTTCTTTTCAGGGCAGTCAGAGACTGTCACTTATCTGACTGTCCAATTCCTTCAACACGGTCACAAACCATGGCACAATAGGCACCTTACGAGTACATACTACATACGACATTCTTCATAACACATCCATACTTTGTATTTATCTCTTTCAGCCCGACGCAGCCCCGTGTTCACTGAATGTCCCGTCGCTGATCATCGTGATCGCCGTGTGCGTGTTCCAGTCCACGGTTAATTTAATTATTAGTTTGGTGAGTACTGAACAGCTATTGGCAATGATTCACCAAGGGGATGTGAGTTTATGGAGCCAACTCTGAAATCACAAATAAAAACAGCTGTTCCATGGAGACAAAGTTCTTTTCTGCACTTCTGCTCCCATCATTAAAGTTCTGAATGTCGCTTAATTTAAACCTGCATTCATGAAGTTCACTGATAAAACTCCACCCTGTTAATCATTTCCTCAATGAAACATGATTCTTACAAACTTACAACACCCCTAACTTATTCCCAGGTGGTGAACCGCACCGGGCGTCGCAACATGGTGATATTCGGAACCTCAGCGGTGGGTCTGTGCGGAGTCGTCACCAACCTGGTCCCTAACGCCTACGGCAGTGGGGTGCTATTCGTCTGCTTCTGTCTCGGGATCCTCGCGCACGGACTGTACACAGCGATGGCGGTAGCGCTTTTCCCTACATCTGTGAGGTTTGTAGTGTTGGAGGAACTGGATATAAACTTTCCATCAGAGTTATACATGAGGCTACATGTCCTATGCACACACACACACGTCTATGAATTATTTGGTCATAATAACTTTTGTTTATGACATGAACCATCCTACCCATCAATAAGATTCCATCACGATTCAACAATGTTACATAGTATATGAGAGTAGATAAAGAGTTTAAAGCGTGCTAGATGATCCCTGATGAATGATGATTGGCACCCGACCGACAAGAACTCTAATTAAAAGATTAATCCTCAAGGGGCTACCTACCCCAGAAGGGCTAGCACGAGGCGCAATTAAGATGTGACAATAGTTTTGCATCGCGCTCACTCAACGCGCAGCCTCAAGAGCGAGCGCGACGAGTTCTTTTGTATGGGCTCCGTGCTCGCCCTTCTGAACTATTCTTCTAGCTTAGCATCTGGTTCTTGTCAGCCCAGTGACAAACCACCCAGGTAGCAGGGAATACCGATACAGCAGGCATGTTGAATAAAGCTATGAAGTCAAAAAGGAAAGTCATTGTTTACTTCTTCAGAGCGATGGCAGTGTCTCTGGTGCTGGCGGCGGGTCGCGTGGGAGTATTCGCGGCGATACAGATCCTCAACCTGCTGCTGCACAGCCACTGCGAGGCGGGCTTCTACATCTTCGCTACTCTGTTTGCTTGTAAGTATTATACCTACTGACTTATTAATTTGTTAGTGTTGGTTAAATGCGGTGTGGAGTGAGAGGTTGATGGTTACATTGTCAGCCAAAACTACCAACCTGCTAGGTACAATGTCTATCGCTATTGGATTTTATACCCCGATATAAGCTGCCTATCATAGAATAACGAGACTAGCACTTGTACTTGTTATTCTATGCTGCCTATCCATCAGGAGCGGTGACGGCTCGCGGAGCGAATTCGTGTGTGAGCTTGGTGTGAGCTTATTCAATTTGCGCTCCGCTCATTGGATGATTTTGCCTCGCACACCCGAGCTGGACAGGCATCCTTAAATATTTTCGGATGTGTTAGGTACTTCTTTAAGAACCTACTCATACCTACTTATTTTTTTTTGTATCAGCTTCAGCGATAGTGGCCCTGTTTCTGCCCGACGATCGAATGCTGATGAAAGCTTCAGCGCCAGAAAAAAATGAGGACACCGAGAAAGAACAATCAAAGCTGTGATAATATTTATTGTAGGTAATTTGATAACTTTATTGAGTTGGTAGTCCTGAAAACGGAAGTGGCTAAAAAGTCGCACTCTTTATGGTCATTACTTTATAGTTGGACTGTATTTTAAAAGACCAGTGCAATCCAAATGGCAAAAGTTAAGTAAAATAATGTAAGATTTTTAAATATTATCCCCCTTAGGGCCGATTTTTCAATGCTCAGATAGACAGATAGATAGCGTTTATTCGACAGGTAGCGAAATATTACATTTTTCAAATGTCAGATAGAACTTATTCGTCCAATAACTCAGTTAACTGGAGAATAAATCTATCTGCTGCTTGGGACGCCAGATAGGGCTTATTCCATTGATAATTTGACATTTGAGGTTATTCTAAGTTCTTTTTTGCGTTTATACCAATTCTAAACTACCGAGCGCAGAGAATAATAATCGTCATTTTCAATGGATATTTTCGATGATATTGATGATATGGCGATCGAAGAAGAGGCAGTAATGAATGAATATATTAATCCATTTGAAAGGCAAGTCACAGTCGTCAAAACGAGGCCTGATCATTATAGTATGGGGGATGCAAAAGAATTTCATCGCCGAAAGGCACCAGACTAGAAACATTATGTTGATTTATTTTCAATCATTAATTTTATATACTTAACAGGAATGTAGCAGCACTTCCTTCATAAAAAAATATTAAGGTACATATAGTTTTTCATTTTACGATAAGTAGGTAACCTATGCTATATATAAGTATCTAAGACATCCCTCCGGCTTGGCGGGATGATCTTCAATGTCCAGTATTGGACTGCTATAGGCTGAGGAGAAAAGAGAGAAACCATCCAGTACCTACTTGATAATAAAACATAGGTGTTATAATTATTTCTTTCAGTTTTTATTTGTTAATTCTAAATTAAGGATAATGTTGAATGGTAATGTTGGAGCAAATGCCTAACACCTTTTCTTCTACATCGATAAATGGAGGTGCATTTGAGGGTCCACCTCCAGTTTTGTACATCTCCTGCCTTTGCAGGGAAGACTTCTTCTTCATTGTTTTTTTGATGCCCTCGTACTTTAAATTAAGGGTTTTTCCATGAGCAGACACTTGTGGTTATACCACTGGAGTTAAAAGAAAACTCAATTTTCTTCCATACAGTCTCCTTATCTTTATTTGTTGCAGCATAGGTATTTTTATTTTCTCTGACATGTTTGAATTTATCTACCAAACTCACTACACTGTAACTTCAGCATTATTAAAATTTGCTAAACGCTCTCTTTTTTGTGAAACCATTGTGATTCAAATATAACAAATTTAAATACCAAAATCAAAACAACCAAACCAAACAGTCAGGCTTGTGGCTAGATTGCTCTTTGCTTGACAGTGACAATTGAAATAGTAGTCTGTCCTGCTTTAGCACTAGTGTCTGCATATACTTGTTTCATCTCTCCTGAGTTCAAATAGAAAAATCGGTAAGATAGTTATCTATGGAATAAATCACAATTGAAAAATGGTTAAGCAACTACCAGGCCGATAAACAGCCAAATAAAATTATTCCTTAGATAGTTATTTGACGTTTTATCCTGGCATTGAAAAACCGGCCCTTATTCATAAAAAAGTTACTGGACGGATTAACTATTGAACTGTTCTGTCCCTCTCTAACAGAGAACAATTTGTTCTTTGACAGAGAGTGACAAAACAGTTCAATAGTTGATCCGTCCAGTAACTTTTTTATGAATAAGGGGGTTAGTATGTAAGTATATTGTACATACCGATAAAGATACTTGTAACAAAATGTTATTCGATAGTAAACTTATAATATATTATGACTACTGTGTAGTCTTTCTACTAAAATGTTATAAGTACTTTATAATATAATGTTATATATTAAAGTTCTATGAATACTTAGGTTCTAACTGTGGGTACTAACTTGTTTTATATTCCCTCCCTGCCTTCCCAGATTTCATATCCTCAGAAAAAGGGATTGAATCTAACTTGTACCTAGATGTTATTGTTTTGAGTCAAAGAAACCACAGACAGTATTTCCAGATGTCATATGAATGTGACTGATAGTGACATGACATCTGTCAATGTCAGTTGATAACGATTGATAATTTAGCGAAGTCGCCGCGGGCTGTGGTCGTCTTCTTTTCAATATTTCTCGACAAAAATAAACCCTTGAAAGGTCAAACTGTGAACCGTGTCTAAGCAACAGCTACAAGCACCGCAAACAAACGTTTACCGAAGGTAAGAACTGTATAAATAGCTGCAGATAGCCTTGTAAGTCTTGACCTAGTACAAGTCACCCATCATTGGATTGATTTTCTAATAAACCAGGCGTGTAAATAAAATTGTGGACTTTTGTTGCTTACATAACGAAGGAAGCACACACCCCCATGTAAACATCACGGTGTAATAGCTGTTTAACTTTATTTTATTAGGGTCAGGTGAGTACACAAATTATCACTGAGCGTATTTGTCATCCAGAATGGCTTGACTTGACAAATCTCGTTGTTAAACGACAAAGTAGGTATTTACTCGCTAAGGAAACCATACAAAAACTTCCTAATGCGGTTAATTTCCAAACACGACATAGCTATTGCTGCCACCACCCAAATAATATTGTTCAATAGTTAGAATAGCAGTCTTCTAGTTGATGCTGCCAGTGTTCCATAGATAAAACAAGTGTCCTAACAAGTGGTTTTTCATCTTGTAGTAAACTAGGTATGAATACTCATAATTATGTAGAACAAGGAATAAGTTAGGGATAGGTCCAGAATATTGTACTAAGTTAATATGTAGGGTAAAATATGCCAGTAAAAATTGATAAGTATTCAGAGTAGTAAAGGATCATATAAAAAATCATGGTTAGCCACTACATAAATGTAGTATGGTATATTTCTACATAATACACATACTGGACTGGATAAAAAACAAACTTCCTTATAGGACTATCATGGAATGAGTGGCAGAAATTTTATTTTAACTTTGATATAGTTTAACTTGTGTTACTACTTCAGTCTAATGTATATCCTGAATCTAGGTGAACCATCTCACTAGCATGATGGAAGAGGAGGGGTCATGGGAGCACTTCTTTGCGGTGCATCTGCCACCGACTGACTTCGAGGACAACCGCTCCCTGCTGAAAGAATTCTGTGAACGGCACGATCGCCATGGGCACAAGATTGTACTTGTTACTGTAAGTCTACAACTTATTATTAATAATAATATACTTATACTGTTACATCAGGTAAATGAAATGAGCCTCCACAAGTGCATCCAGGCAGTCTATGATTGACACTAATCTGACTGGCCACTTCTTTTTTTCTATACTGTATAGGTAGGCACCTACACATAATCAATACTTATACATACACACTGTAATTATAATTATGTTATATGCCATAAGTTATTTTTTTAATAAGCTATAGTGTTTCTGTTGCATTTCAAAAACTTTGTCTTCCACTCAAAATTGTTAGGATTTTAGCTTTCAGGCTTCAGGCTGCTGTCAACTGTCAAGCAAACAAAAACCTGCTCTTGAAGTTAAATTCAGTTTTGTGTGTAAACAGTGATATTGTGATCTTAAACCAACAAAAAAGTGTAGACAAATACTTTGGACATTTGTGAAAGTGTTATCCGCGAGTGATTTGCCGTATTTCAACCAAAAATAGTGCAAACAAAATTCGCGATAGTCATTTGAAAGGCCTAATTTATTTTTCTACCCTCATTTATTTACCATTGTCAGGAGAGTGCGTTCAAAAATCAGCTGTCAAAATGACATGTCAATGTATTAGTGTTGCCATTGCATAAAATTACCTCCCATATGGTAGATTCTTTCTCGGAGGTGGCTGTCCAGGCCTCTGAGAAAGTCAAAGCTACTGGTGAAAACCCAAAAGATGCCGCAGGCAAACTGCTGAAAAGCTCGGGATCAGCCAAAATTAATCTCGATCCCCAGAATCAAAATAGTGAGGATGAAAATGACTGGCAAACAATCCCAATACTCCGTCAACATCAAAATAGGTACAAAAGGAAGAGACTAAGTACACCGTCACCAGAAAAACAGGATCTTCGATCTTACAATAGATACTCTGCACTCAATGTTGATGATGCTCCTCAAGTTGAAGTTACGTCGAAAACGCTGAAGCCACCACCAATTATGCTATATGGCATTAAAAATGTAACAAAACTGAAAGAGACCATTGAAGTGGTATTAGATAAAACGCAATACTCATTCAAGATTGTCACCAAAAACCAAATGAGAGTATCTACTGAAAATATGGATGCATACAAAAAGATAATGGCAGTGGTTCGTGAAAAACAACTGATTGGTCACACCTTTGTACCAAAAAGTGAGAGACCGTGTAGGATTGTCATAAAAAACCTTCACCATTCAACACCTATTCAAGCCATAAAAGACGTTATAGAGGAAACTGGAAACACAGTTAAAGGGGAAATCATAAATGCACGTCATGGATCCACTAAGACACCACTGTCAACCTGGTTTGTTAACCTAGAACCTGGGCCCAATAATAGTGAAGTAAAAAATATTAAATATATCTATCACACGAGTGTCAAAATAGAAGATCCAATACGGAAAAACACAATCCCCCAATGCAAGAGATGCCAACAATATGGTCACACCAAGAACTACTGTATGCGGCCATACAGGTGTGTTAAGTGTGCTGAAAGCCACAACACAGCGGACTGTCCTAAAAAGGACAGACAAGAACCAGCCAAGTGCGCCCTGTGCCTAGAAAATCATGCTGCCAACTACAGAGGATGCAGAGTTTTCAAAGAAATTGAGAGGAGGAAATTTGGCTCTAGAATAAACAACAAATCAGCCAAGCCAAACCAACAAGAAAGTAAGAACCCCGAGGAACCAAATTCAGGCACTGATGAATACACACCAAATCTGGGAAACAAAAAGGTATGCCCAAGCCACAGCGGGAGTGACAGGTAGCCTTGAAACAATACTTTCGGAACAAACGAAGAAATTAGATCGCCTTATTGATCACATGAGTACCTTAATGGGTCTCTTGACAACCATCGTGAACAAGTTAGTCAAATAATATGGCCCTACGAGTTGCAACTTGGAATGTGAACGGACTGATTGGTAAAAAACAAGAAGTTAAAATATTACTGAACATTCAAAAACTTGATATACTTCTTATATCTGAAGCTCACCTAACAGAAAAAACACCTTTTAATTTGGAGGGGTATAGTACCTATGCTACGTACCACCCTGATAACACCTCCCATGCAGGCACTGCAATTATTATAAAAAATACTATCCAGCACCAATTACTTCCAGAGTATAGATCAACAAAAATTCAGGCAACTTCAATAATGATACATGATAAACAAAGTCCAATCACAGTAACATCCATCTACTGCTCACCAAAACAAAAGAGAAACCCGGAGACTACAGAAGAGGATTTCAATAGTTTCTCCGAGTCACTTGGTCATAGATTTATTGTCGGAGGGGACTGGAATGCAAAGAATCTACAATGGGGATCACGCCTCACCACAACACGAGGACGCAACTTAAAAAAGAGCATGGACTACCACAAACTTAATGCCCTCACAACCTGTGAACCAACATACTGGCCCACTGACCCACAAAAACTCCCAGATTTGTTGGACTTCTTCATCTACAAAGGCGTGCAGACTCACTTTCTGTCAGTAGAAAGCTGCCATGACTCATCCTCGGATCATACACCAGTCATAGCGACTCTGAGCTATACCATTATTGAACGTCCCGCCAATCCATACCTGTGCAACAATCACACAGATTGGGAAAACTTCAGGAGACATCTTAATGAAAACTTAAATCTCAACCTTTGTCTGAAAAGTGAAGATGATATAGATTCTGCCACCGAACATATCATAACATCCATTCAAAGAGCAGCATGGGCAAGTACTCCATCCCAAAAGAAATCAACTAATAATAAAGCACACTCCAATGTTCCGTTTATTGTTAAGCAGAAAGTTTTAGAAAAACGTAGGCTTCGACGCATTTGGCAGAATAGCCGGCATCCAGCAGATAAACGGGAATACAACAAGTCAGCAGTAAGCCTAAAAAAGTTTCTTGTGGAAATTGAAAATGACACATTGCAACAGCGCTTAGAAAACTTAACAGCCAAAACTCCAGCAAAAGTTGAAAACTCCCTGTGGCAAACTGTCAATTCACGAAACAAACCACAACTGGCTCAACATCCCCTAAAAACGGATCGTGGCACGTGGGCTAAGACGGACCCTGAAAGAGCTGAAGCCTATGGCTTATTCCTAAGTGATGTGTTCCAACCGAACAGCAGCATGGGAACAGACACATTAGATGAAGAAGTTAGAAAGTTTCTTGAATCTGACCTACAACTCAGTCTGCCCTTACAACACTGCACACCAACAGAGGTCCGGAATATAATAAAACTACTGGAACTAAAAAAGGCACCAGGATTTGACCTAATAACAGCAGAGATACTAAAACAACTTCCTAAAAAGGCAATAGTATTTATAACCACACTGTTCAATGCTATATTGAGAATGTCATACTTTCCTCGTGTATGGAAAGTCTCCCAGATAAAAATGGTACCTAAACCTGGAAAGCCTCCGCACCTGACTTCCTCGTACCGGCCAATCAGCTTGCTACCAGTGCTATCGAAAGTACTAGAAAAAATAATCAGTGCTCGATTAAACCAAAGCCTAAAAGACGCCAGTACTATCCCTGACCACCAGTTTGGGTTTAGAAAAAACCATGCCACTGTTGAACAAGTACACAGGGTCTGCGAACACATAAGGGAAGCTCTGGAATGTAAGAAATACTGCTCAGGAGTATTTTTGGACGTGCAACAGGCCTTTGACAAGGTTTGGCATAATGGCCTGCTCTACAAGTTGAAAAAGTCACTGCCCCACAACTTGTACCTACTACTAAAGTCATATTTAGAACATCGCATATTTTATGTCAAGATTAATGACTCAGTCTCAGAATTCTACGAGATCAATGCAGGAGTTCCTCAAGGCTCAGTGCTGGGACCGTCGCTGTACCTACTCTATACTGCTGATGTGCCTGAATCAGACAATGTGATGACCGCTACCTTTGCAGACGATACCGCTGTTCTTGCTTCCGATGAAAATAACAATATGGCATCAGAAATGTTACAGAGCCATCTAGATAAAGTTAATAAATGGATGAAAGATTGGCGAATAAAGGCTAGCGCAACTAAGTCGAATCATATCACATTTACCTTGAGGAAAAAAGACTGCCCTCCAGTGAAACTTGGAAATGAAGTGCTCCCCCATCAATCTACTGTTAAGTACCTGGGCTTCCACTTAGACAGGAAACAAACTTGGAAATGCCATATCCAGAAGAAAAGAGACGAGCTAAATCAGAGATACCGATCACTGGAGTGGCTTATGGGTAGAAAATCTAGACTATCACTCGAAAATAAATTGTTGTGTTACAAAACAGTCCTGAAACCCGTGTGGACCTACGGTATTCAACTGTGGGGAACAGCAAGCCAAACAAATATTGAAATCCTACAAAGATTTCAAAACGGAGTACTCAAAGCCATAGTAAATGCACCCTGGTTCACCAGAATGGATGAGGTGCATGAATATTTGAAAATGCCTACCGTGAAAGAGGAGGTTGCAAAACTTACAAGAACCTACCGAGACAGGATTGTAAATCACCCAAACAAACTGGCCACTGACCTTACCAGTAATGTACCCACCAGAAGACTAAAAAGAAAAAATATCTGGGATAACATAGACCAATAATACATTAAGAAGGCAGCCTGACAATGGAAGGGTATGCCTGCAAAGCCAATCATAAACAACGAAATGAACTGCTTATGGTTATATTAAACCGATTGCATGTTGGCAAACAAAATATGAAAAAAAAAAGAAAAAAAAAAGGATTTTAGCTTTAAACTCACTCAAATGCAATTTATCCCAAAATGCCCATGGGAATATAAATGACAAAACCTAGTGTTAGCCAAATCGTCTTATCTACTATTTATATAAATAAACACTATCGATTTTACCTTGAACATTCTAGTGTTTCTGAGTTTAATATTTGATCAGATTTCTAACCTTTTAATTGTACCTTCTATGGTTTAAGTGGGTGGTATTTATAAACGGTACTGGGTAGTATTGAAAAGATACTTACCGCAATTTAACCATGTGATAATAGTCTTGCCCTATAGGGATTTATTGATATGTTTTATGCTCATATATGTGTCGGTCAATCCGTCCCATTGGGTTATGAGAGTGAGCACACACTTGGGCACTATAATCTACTCCTGCGTAGATGGCTGATCTCAATTGAGATTGGCCGCCGTGGTCGAAATTCCGCTAAGAGGATATTATTATTATTATGCTCATAGCAAAATATTATTGAAATCCAAAATTTACACAATCTTCAGTCCCAAGAACTATTCTGTAAAAATATTTCCATTTACCTTATTACGCGAATGTTAATAAGACATGGGGGAGGGGTTTCTGCAAATATCACGTAGATACTACCCGCGCGAGTTAGGGCGCCTTCAAATTTGCCACCAGGTTCCGATCGCCGCACACGGGCCACCGGCCACAGCCACAAACGCCGCCACGACAAGCTTTTGTAGAGAAACGATTTCTAGCATGTGGCCGCCACCAGCGCCAACCGTGTGCGGCAAATCCATATAAAATGTACGGAAATTACAGGAAACATGTCAGTAGCGGCGTTTTGTGGTTGTAGCCAGTGGCATGTGTGCTGGAGCCCTAGTACTATTGAGACGAAAGGCGCACAGTTGAGAACTCACAGTCAAGACTACCAAGTTACAATGAATAGTTAGTTCATTGATGGTTTGTGTGCATTGCAGTCGGGCGGCACGACGGTCCCGTTGGAACACAATACGGTGCGGTTCGTGGACAACTTCAGCGCGGGCAAGCGCGGCGCCGCCTCCGCCGAGTACTTCCTCGAACATGGGTAAATATCGCCTCGAATATCGAAGTTTAGTGGGAGTAGGGTTCCATTTGATTGAGTCTGGTGCAGGGACCACCACGAAGTAAATAATCTATTCTTCTCTTAGAAATAATCATTGGACATAGTTATACTGGCCATCCTATCACATCAGTTCACTCAGTAACAGGTTTAGTAGCTAGTAGTAGCTACTAATAGGGCGGCGTCTGTCCGCAAAATACATACAGGGTGTCCCAAAAGTCAACGTCATCCCTTAAAGGGCTGATAGGTCAGCTCATGAGAGGCCAGAATATCACAATATGACCTTAGTAAAAACTCGATAATTTTCGAGATATTGACACTTTTATTAATTTGCTGAAAATCGACACCTTGGATCAGTTTTTTGCGCGCCCCCGGTACAAAAATCCACATTGTTAGAATTTGTTTGGTGTTGCATCACCCTGTATAGCCCTGCTATTGATCTCAGTCGAAAAAAATATCGAGTAATGCTGTATGTTTAAAAAAAACACGGTTTTCAAAGTCATAAAAGGTAATCGTATTTTTTTATAAACAACATTGACTCTACATACTGTAAAAAAAATATACCACTTAAACCTGGCACCTTATTTGAAAAGATTGCTCATTTAATGCAGTTTCCAAAATGGTACGAAACGTTGCTATTGTTTCAATTAACAAAAAAGTTATTGCTATTTTAGTACAAAACGACCTCGGTGTAAAATTGTTTGAAGGAAATTTATCTAACTGAATTTATTAAGGGTAAGTCATGTTGGAATGAGTAAAAGTAAAATAGGTGGTGTGGCCGGGAGTGGCAAAAGAGACAACGTTGTCACAGTTAATAAAAAAAACGCATTTTGAGTATCTTTCTCGAAAAAAGTGGACTATAGCAACTCCACATTACCCATAAATGTAGCGCATGGTAACGTACATTCCTGAGTAGTGCTAATGTGTGATATTGTACAAGTGAAACGCTTACACATGTACATTGTACACCCACAGTATCCAAAAAAGGGACAGATCAGTTTGTCATTAACATTACCTCTAATTACTTGTTATTTATTTTAAAGTTATTGTTAATCAAAAGCAAACTCTCAAAATTATGATTATGACCATTAATGAGTATTATTTTGTGCTGGTTATGTATTTAATATAATAATGTGGTGTTATAATTTTGAGAAATAAAAATAAAAGTCAATAAATGTTTGTTTTTTTTTTAAACGCAAAATATGTTTTATAAGAGTTTGGTAAGTTTTTTCTTAGCTATTTTTGCGTCATCTATGTTGTCACGGCTGACTCCACCACCTATTTTACTTTTACTCATTCCAACATGACTTACCCTTAATAAATTCAGTCAGATAAATTTCCTTCAAACAATTTTACATCGAGGTCGTTTTGTACTAAAATAGCAATAACTTTTTGTTAATTGAAACAATAGCAACGTTTTATACCATTTTGGAAACTGCATTAAATGAGCAATCTTTTCAAATAAGGTGCCAGGTTTGCGTGGTATATTTTTTTTACAGTATGTAGAGTCAAAGTTGTTTATAAAAAAATACGATTACCTTTTATGACTTTGAAAACTGTGTTTTTTTTAAACATACAGCATTACTCGATATTTTTTTTTGACTGAGATCAATAGCAGGGCTATAAAGGGTGATGCAACACCAAACAAATTCTAACAATATGGATTTTTGTACCGGTGGCACGCAAAAAACTGATCCAAGGTGTCGATTTTCAGCAAATGTATAAAAGTGTCAATATCTCGAAAATTATCGAGTTTTTACTAAGGTCATAATGTGATATTCTGGCCTCTCATGAGCTGACCTATCAGCCCTTTAAGGGATGACGTTGACTTTTGGGACACCCTGTATATGTGGAAAAGAGGCAAGATCTTTTGATCGCATCATGCCGTGGTGTACATTTGGCTTTGGAGAACCCTGCGCCCTGTGATAATCGACAAATATTCAAAAAGTATAACCATCATCTGTTGGTCATGTTTCCCAAAAAAAAAACATACAGTGAAACTAACTTACCTATGTGTAGGTAGGTGTGTAAATAGTTGATTCGATAAATTAGCTATACCTACTATATTTGAAATGATTTTCTACATTATTTCCCGCGCTCACCCTCCATCACCGACAGCTACGCGGTGATCTTCATGCACCGGCAGAAATCGCTGGAGCCGTTCACGCGACACTTCACCGGGCAGAAGCTGCTCGACATGCTCGACATACAGGAGAGAGGGCCGAATACCACCATCACAGGTAGGTTATTCACCTTTTTTTACATTATAATATTATAGTTTTTTACCGCAGCTTTGTACGTCTTAAATTCTTATATAAAACATTCCTCTTTAATCGGTATATTTAAAAAAAAAACGCATCAAAATCCGTTCTGTAGTTTTAAAGAACTAAGCATAAATACACACTCCGGAAGGGACTTAGCTTTATATACTATGACTGTAGTGAATCTAGTTTTAATAGCAGACTTGGTCAGAAATTCATAGTTAAGTATGTTTATGTGCTGAATGTTACTCTATAATGCTGCTAGAATAGACCCTTTACGAACGGAGAGTAGGTACCTAATGTAATTAAACGCTATCATTGGTTAAATTGACGTTAATAAAGACTTAAGTTTATCAGACGAAATGAGCATAGGTTAGGCGATATAGATATCCACTTATACTACCCACAATAACCTGCATTTACAATCCTTTCCTTCTCCAGTGAAGCCAGACAGCGTGGACGTGCTAGCGCCCGTCCTACTCCGGTACAAAGCCGCCCACTCAGCCGGCGCGATCCTGCACGTGGCGTTCACCACGGTGTCGGAATACTTCTGGCTGTTGCGAGCCGCTTGTGAGTCGCTCAGCGCGCTCGGCCCTCGCGCCGTGTTGTATCTAGCCGCCGCGGTGTCGGACTTCTATGTGCCTAAGGACCGCGTGGTGAGTGATAGGATTCAGGGCGTTCAAAAAGAAATAGGTAGCTATATTAAGCCGAAACGCGATTAATTATATACAAGGGTTTTAGTTGGATAACTTTTGTCCTACGACTTTTGGATATGTAAATCAGAGCCTGGCATAAACAAAATCTGTGTTAGACCACGGCCTTCTAAAAACACTAGTAAGTTTTGGTCAAAACTAGAACTTTTCGTCTTTGTTCAAAGTACTTCAAAGTAGACTGTATACGTGACTGAAATCACATACCGTTTTTGCTTTGAAACATTTTAGCCCAAACGTATTTTGTTTATAAAATATCGACGCTATGATTATCTGATTGGTCAGGCAATGCCATTTTCCAACGGGGAAATGTAACTTTTGATAGTGTTATATTACTTGCTTCCAAATACTCATTCCCTACCTATCTATTCATAACCCACGAGCGCTGCAACAATAATCTATATACAGGGTGTTGCAAAAAGGGTATACTAAGCCGAAACCAGCATGTGCAGCATGTTATACCTAAGCCCGAATGGTTTCGGCTTAGTATAGGTACCCTTTTTGCAACACTCTGTAGATGGTGTGGCCAATGATGACCTATCTATTGGTCTATTTCAGCCAACCCACAAGATGCAGTCAGGCAGCGGCGCGCCCGTCATCCAGCTTCACCTGGTGCCCAAGATGCTGGCTCCACTAGTCAACCTGTGGATGCCGTCGGCCTACGTGGTCTCTTTCAAGCTGGAGACCGATGAGAACCTGCTCATACCCAAGGCGAGGGCCGCGCTGGATAAATATAAGCATAAGGTGAGGGGGAAATGTTTGGAAAAGATAGGGCTAAGTAACTTGGTTATCTGAAGTGAGGTAAAAGTTGCGGAAATCGGTAATATCTGTAGTATATAAGAGCATAGTATATAAAAGTAATTCTGATGTTAAAACAGTTTTTGTCTTTTTGTATCTAAAAATGAAAATTTGAAAGCATGACAGGTTTACAATTAAACTAGCAGTTGCTCGCGATCTTCGCTTCGCCTTAAGAAATACCCGTGGGAATTCGGGGTGAAAATCCTATACCAAGTAGTATACAAACTTATTAAAATTCATAAAAATCCATTCAGTATTTTTTGTTTGAAAGAATAATAAACATCCAATCAAACGCGTAAATGTTATTAGTATTATTATTAAACTAGAGGTCGCGTTGTGGCGCGGGCTGCAAGCAGCCGCGCGGTGCTTTGATGCTTTCGGTTCGGTTTCAGCAGGGTATTGACTTGAACATATCGTAGGAAATCTTTCTTGCGTTTTGTTACGCCTTAAAAACTGTTTTCACTATGAATGCTTTATTAAAGGGGTACCGATGATTTTATTTCAGTTCGGATTAGTTTTCAGTATGAATTTCGGTTTTGGCAGGGTATTGACTTGAACAAACCGTAGCAAGTCATTGTTGTGTTTTGTTTTGGATTAAAAACTGTATTCAGTATGAATTTCGTTATATAAGGGGTACTGAGGATTTTGTTTGACGTGGAAACAGTTTTCAGTATGAATTTCGGTTTCAGCAGGGTGTTGACTTGAATATACAGTAGCAAATCTTTCTTGCGTTTTGTTATGACTTTAAAAAAACTGTTTTCACTATGAATGTCTTTAAAGGGGATTTTATTTTATTTTAGGTGGGATTAGTTTTCAGTATGAATTTCGGTTTCAGCAGGGTATTGACTTGACTATACCGTAGCAAATCCTTCTTGCGTTTTGTTACACCTTAAAATCTGTGTTCACTATGATTTTTTTTTATTAAAGGGGTACTGACGATTTTGTTTGACGTGGGAAACAGTTTTCAGTATGAATTTCAGTTTCAGCAGGGTATTGACTTAAACATACCGTAGCAAATCTTTCTTGCGTTTTGTTATGCCTTCAAAACTGTTTTCACTATGAATTTCTATATTAAAGGGGTACCTACTGATGATTTTGTTTTAGGTAGTTATACGTTTTCAGTATGAATATTGGTTTCAGCAGGGTATTGACTTGAACATACTGTAGCAAATCTTTCTTGCGTTTTGTAAGGCCTTAAAAACTATTTTCATTATGAATTTCGATATCATGTCGGTATTGATGCTTTTGTTTTTGTTTTCAAAACAGTTTTTTAAGTATAATAATCGGTCAGCTGGCTTTACTTATAATATACCAAATTTCTGGCGTTTTCCTTTGTATTCAAATTTGAGTGAAGAATACTTATGGCTTTATGCTTATGATTTTCTTATTATGAAATGTTGCTATTATAATTAGTTTAGTGGTATTCATTTCGCCTTAAAAATACCAGTAGGAAAATTCAAGAAGGTAAACTTTACAATGACGTAGCGGATCTTTCTGGTGTTCAAGTCAAAGACGCATCCAAACATTCGGACCATATCCCAACACTCCATCCCGTACTCGTACTCAAAAAAATTGGTTCCTGTTACGGATTGTCTCACACAAATACGGTAGAGAAACTAATCTATATGAAAAAAAATTGGTTTCGTAAACTTTACCTAGTATCGAGCCGACATCGTTTTGTGTACAAATATTGGGTTTTTTAATACCTCATAAACTGAGTCAGTACCTCATAGACGACCGAATGGCGTAGTGGTTAGTGACCCTGACTACTGAGCCGATGGTCCCGGGTTCGATTCCCGGCTGGGGCAGATATTTGTTTAAACACAGATATTTGTTCTCAGGTCTTGGATGTGCCCGTAAAATGGCAATAGGCCCGCCCCCTATTACATTGGGACTAACATACACTCTGGCGAAAAGTGGGTGCAGCAATGCACCTCTGCCTACCCCGCAAGGGAGTACATAAGTACAAGGCGTGAGTGCGTGTTTTTTTTTTTTTTTTTTTTATATACTTTTTACTTTTACTACATTTTTTTATAAACTGAGTCACCCCCATTCGCGCGTTTTTCTAGCATCTCGATTATTAGTTTACTCTGTCCTGAAGAGAAACTTTTACATAGAAAAGAAATACACAGGATTTTTTTAATTCATTAATTTCTTACGTGGGTTTGCTGTTTAAGACTATTTTTACAGAACTATGTTTTACTTCAATTTAATCCATAATTGGAGCTATAAACCCCCAAACATACACTTTGTCTTTTTTTTTATTCATTCAAGATATTTCTTAGTCACAATCGGCTCTCAGGTTATATAGTTGTGTTGACGAGGGTTTGAGAAGTGTTGCCTCGCTTCGCTCGGCTCTCCAGGGTTTGAAGTATGGTGGTTCGCATTGTTTTGCCTCGCTTCGCTCGGCCCCTCTTTTACGGTAAGGTTATACTTAAGTTGTATTGCCTCGCTGCGCTCGGCTCTTCAGTGGCTGTGGTATGATGTTTTGAAATGTTTTGCCTCGCTGCGCTCGGCTCACCAAGGTTTGAGATATGATGGTTTGGATTGTTTTGCCTCGCTGCGCTCGGCTCTCCAGTCAAACTGGCAGTTGGTGATTAAAGTAGTTTAGCCTCGCTTCGCTCGGCTCCTCTCTAGGTCTCGGAATGATAATTTCGGTTGTTTTTCCTCTTTCGTTCGGCTTTGCAGTTACATAGGCACTTGCTGTTTATTGCGCTTTAGCCTCGCTTCGCTCGGCTCATCGGGTTTCCGGATGTGGATTTCAGTAGTTTTGCCTCGCTCCGCTCGGCTCTCTAGGTTTTGAATTGATGGTTTAGGTTGTTTTGCCTCGCTTCGCTCGGCTTTCCACTTCTTAAACGGGACTTTTCCCGTAGTTTTTCTTTATTGATAATAATAATTATGATACGTAATGCCTCGTTTCGCTGGGATTTCTTGTCTTTATGGCAGGGTTACTTGTCGATCGGATGCCTCGCTGCGCTCAGCTGGTTTTATTTTGGTATAGCTTGTAGGAGGTCTATGGCCTCGCTGCGCTCGGCACTTAATCTGTGGTAAAGTTGATTAATATTTTGTATGTTTTTAGGGAAAATATTTTTTCCACTAAAAGTGGGGAGTTTTTATTTTAAATAATAATTGTTTGTATTTATCTTCACAAATACGCCATGTATCATAAATCTGTCTGACCACTTCAAAGAGGTGAAATTGCTAATGTTGGTAATTTTTCATACGTTTTTAGGGAAATTTTGTTTTTTTCCCTACAAGTGGGGAGTTTTTATTTTAAATAATTATTGTTTGTATTTTTCTACACAAATGCGCCATATACCACAAAACTGTCTGACCACTTCAAAGGGGTGAAACTGCTAATGTTGGTAATTTTTTCTACGTTTTTGGGGAAATTTTGATTTTTTCCCTACAAGTGGGGAGTTTTTATTTTAAATAATTATTGTTTGTATTTATCTACACAAATGCGCCACATACCATATATCTGTCTGACCACTTCAACGGGGTGAAATTGCTAATGTTGGTAATTTTTTGTACGTTTTTAGGGAAATTTTGAGTTTTTTTTCCTACAAGTGGGGGGTTTTTATTTTTAATAATTATTGTTTGTATTTATCTACACAAATGCGCCATATACCATAAATCTGTATGACCACTTCAACGGGGTGAAATTGCTAATGTTGGTAATTTTTTATACGTTTTAAGGGAAATTTTGATTTTTTTCCCCAGAAGTGGGGAGTTTTTATTTTAAATTAAAATTGTATGCATTTAACTACACAAACGCACCATACATTCGAATCCCCTCAAACCATCCCAAAACGATAAAATTGCATATTTATGTAAAATTTCCCATGTTTTTAGGGAAATTTTGTTTTTTCCCTTAAAATGGGGAGTTTTTATTTCAAAGAAAAATTAAGCGTACCTAAACACACAAACGCGCTCTACAAGTCAAAACTGTCAGACCACTCAATACAGGTGAAATAGCCTTAAAACATGTAAAATTTCTCTTTTACAAAATGGCTGCCACTACATCCGCCATTTTGATTTTTGCAGTTTTCGGAATTTTCCTATTAATTTTACCATTTATACAACCATTTACAAAGAAAAACATCACCCCACCTTCCCCCCTTCTGGGAGATCAATTCACCTCAAGTTGAGTCGACGTTGAACTTTTTCAAAAATATAATCTCCCGTATTTTTCAGGGTTGCCAGCCGAAAGTAATAAAAATAGTCAAATGTCATTAGTGTGAGCCTTTCTGACTAAACTGCATCATTTTTTTAAATCCAAAACGGTTATTTCTATTTTTCAGGTTTTTGGGGAAAATCTCAAAATTTTCCCTAAAAATGGGGAAATTTTATTTAACTGGTATAGTCTACCCAACAAACTACACAAATGCGCTATACAAGACGAATCTCCCCAACCACTCTAAACATGTAAAAAAAACAATCAAAAATCGTGAAAAAAAGTCACTTTTACAAAATGGCCGCCAAAGCAGTCCGCCATTTTGTTTTTTCAACTTTTTGGAATTTTCCCATAAACTGCACCATACAACAGACCGTGTCCAAAAAAAATCATCACCCCACCTGCCTCCCTTCTGGGAGATCAATTCACCTCAAGTTGGGTCGACGTAAAAAAATCCGAAAAAATATAATCTCGCCTATCGCGCAGGGTTGCCAGTCGAAAGTAATAAAAATGGTCAAATGTCATTAGTACGGGTCTTTCCGACAAAACTGCATCAAATTTTAAAATCAAAAGTGGCCATTTCTACTTTTCATGTTTTTGGGGAAAATCTCGAAATTTACCCTAAAAATGGGGAAAATTCTTTCACATGGCAACTCTACTCGTTAAACTACACAACCGCTCTATACAAGTCAAACTTGTCAAATGCCCCCAACACAATAAAAAAATGCTTTGAAAATCCCCGAAAAAACACGTTTTTATAAAAAAATCTCCCCTCCCCCCGCAATTAAAAAAAAATCATTTTTTGGAATTTTCCCATAAATTTCATCATGTGCCCCACCGTTTACAAAAAACACCATCCCCCACCTCCCCCCCTTCCGGGAGATCAATTCACCTCAAGTCGGGTCTGACACGCCCTAAACTTTGCTTCACTGCAACTCGGCCGCCATATTGTTTTTTTATTTTTTTATATTTTTTTTATAATCTGTCAGACACTCTTAATACACCCTCGAAATATAAAAAAATGTATGGTCACCAAAAAAGAGGAGCAAAAAAAATTTTTTTTTTTTACAACTTTTTTTAAAAAGTCGGATTTTTTCTCTACTCACCCGAGCACCCTGTACATTTCCCTAAAACATTTTCATATCAAAAAATGGCTCCTTCTGGGAGAACAATCATGTCAATGAATCAGTCAGTGGTAATCCAGCTATATATATTATAACTAGAGGTCGCGTTGTGGCGCGGGCTGCAAGCAGCCGCGCGGTGCTTTGATGCTATTGGTTTAGGTGGGAGACAGTTTTAGTATGAATTTCAGTTTCAGCAGGGTATTGACTTGAATATACCGTAGCAAATCTTTTTTGCGTTTTGTTATGCCTTGAAAACTGTGTTCACTATGATTTTTTTAATTATAGCGTAACTGACGATTATTTTGTTTGACCTGGGAAACAGTTTTCAGTATGAATTTCAGTTTCAGCAGGGTATTGACTTGAATATACCGTAGCAAATCTTTCTTCCGTTTTGTTATGACTTAAAAACTGTTTTCACTATGATTTTCATTATAACAGGCGTACTGATGATTTTATTTATGTGGGATACGGTTTTCAGTATGAATTTTGGTGAGATACGGTTATTCACTTGACTGTAACGTATCGAATATTTTATGGGGTTTAGTTTTCCCTTGAAATGTAATTTCAGTATGAAATTTGGTAACAGATGGGTATTGACTTTGCCATAATACACTGACGGGCAATGAAAAGGTTCCACTGAGAAAAGCTAAACGGAAAAATCTAGCTTTATGCCGTCTTCTGCAACATTTACGTACATTTAACAGAGCGTCAGGATATTACTAACTAAAAACGGTAATATTTTGTTCCAATTTTAAATTAAATCTTTGTAAAAATTGGGGCCGTATGGTGTCGGCATTTTGTGAGTGGAACTTTTTCATTGCCCGGGAGTGTACAACAGATATTTCTTGAATTTGGCTTTACATAAAAAAACTACACAGGAATATTTGCCTTGAAAACTATTTTCATTATGAATTACGGATTGTCTCACACAAATACGGTAGAGAAACTGATCTGTATGGTCATTTTTTGGTTTCGTAAACTTTACCTAGTATCGAGATGACATCGTTTTGTGTACAAATATTGGGTTTTTTAATACCTCATAAGTCTGAGTCACCCCCATTCGCGCGTTTTTCTAGTATCTCGATTATTAGTTTACTCTGTCCTGAAGATAAACTTTTTCATAGAAAAGAAATACACAGGCTTTTTTTTTATTCATTAATTTCTTACGTGGGTTTGCTGTTTAAGACTATTTTTACAGAACTATGTTTTACTTCAATTTAATCCATAATTGGAGCTATAAACGCCCAAACATACACTTTGTCTTTTTTTTTATTCATTCAAGATATTTCTTAGTCACAATCGGCTCTCAGGTTATAGGTATAATTCTGTTGACAAGGGTATGAGTAGTGCTGTCTCGCTTCGCTCGGCGCTCCAGGGTTTGCGGTATGGTGGTTTACATTGTTTTGCCTCGCTTCGCTCGGCTACTCTTTTACGGTAAGGGTATACTTAGGTTGTATTGCCTCGCTGCGCTCGGCTCTTCAGTTGTTGTGGTATAATGTTTTTGAAATGTTTTGCCTCGCTACGCTCGGCTCTCCAAGGTTTGTGGTATGGTGGTTTGGATTGTTTTGCCTCGCTGCGCTCGGCTCCTTTCCAGGTCTCGGAATGGTAGTCTCGGTTGTTTTGCCTCGCTTCGCTCGGCTCTGCAGTTACATAGGCACTTGCTGTTTATTGTGTTTTATATCATAGGCACTCGCTGTTTATCGGTTGTTTTGCCTAGCTTCGCTCGGCTCTTCGGGTTTTCGGATGTTGGTTTCAGTAGTTTTGCCTCGCTCCGCTCGGCTCTCTAGGTTTTGGACTGATGGTTTAGGTTGTTTTGCCTCGCTTCGCTCGGCTTTCCACTTCTTAAACGGGACTTTTCCCGTAGTTTTTCTTTATTGATATTGATAATTATGATACGTAATGCCTCGCTTCGCTTGGATTTCTTTCCTTTATGGCAGGGTTACTTGTCGGATGCCTCGCTGCGCTCGGCTGGTTTTATTTTGGTATAGCTTGTAGATGCACTATGGCCTCGCTGCGCTCGGCACTTACACTGTGGTAAAGTTGATTTACATTTTGTATATTTTTTTTCCCTATAAGTGGGGAGTTTAAATTATTAATTAAAAATCTATGCATTTAACTACACAAACGCGCTATACATTCGAATTTCCTCAGACCATCACAAAACGACAAAATTGCATATTTATGTATATTTTCCCATGTTTTTAGGGAAATTTTGTTTTTTTTTTCTATAAGTGGGGAGTTTTTTCTTATTAATTAAAAATCTATGCATTTAACTACACAAACGCGCCATACATTCGAATCTCCTCAGACCATCACAAAACGACAAAATTGCATATTTATGTATATTTTCCCATGTTTTTAGGGAAATTTTGTTTTTTTTTCTATAAGTGGGGAGTTTTTATTATTAATTAAAAATCTATGCATTTAACTACACAAACGCGCCATACATTTGAATCTCCTCAGACCATCACAAAACGACAAAATTGCATATTTATGTAAATTTTCCCATGTTTTTAGAGAAATTTTGTTTTTTTTTCTATAAGTGGGGAGTTTTTTATTATTAATTAAAAATCTATGCATTTAACTACACAAACGCGCCATACATTCGAATCTCCTCAGACCATCACAAAACGACAAAATTGCATATTTATGTAAATTTTCCCATGTTTTTAGAGAAATTTTGTTTTTTTTTCTATAAGTGGGGAGTTTTTTATTATTAATTAAAAATCTATGCATTTAACTACACAAACGCGCCATACATTCGAATCTCCTCAGACCATCACAAAACGACAAAATTGCATATTTATGTAAATTTTCCTATGTTTTTAGAGAAATTTTGTTTTTTTTTCTATAAGTGGGGAGTTTTTTATTATTAATTAAAAATCTATGCATTTAACTACACAAACGCACCATACATTCGAATCTCCTCAGACCATCACAAAACGATAAAATTGCATATTTATGTATAATTTCTCATGTTTCTAGGGAAATTTTGTTTTTTTCCCTAAAAATGGGGAGTTTTTATTTCATAAGAAAACTAAATGCATCCACCTACAAAAACGCGCTCTACAAGTCAAAACTGTCAGACCACTCAATACAGGTGAAATAGCCTTAAAACATGTAAAATTTCTCTTTTACAAAATGGCTGCCACTTCATCCGCCATTTTGATTTTTGCAGTTTTCGGAATTTTCCCATGAATTTCACCATATATCCAACCATGTACAAAGAAAAACATCACCCCACCTCCCCCCCTTCTGGGAGATCAATTCACCTCAACTTGAATCGACGTCGAACTTTTTCAAAAATATAATCTCCCGTATTTCTCAGGGTTGCCAGCCGAAAGTGATAAAAATAGTCAAATGTCATTAGTATGAGCATTTCTGACTAAACTGCATCATTTTTTAAAATCCAAAACGGTTATTTCTATTTTTTATGTTTTTAGGAAAAATCTCAAAATTTACCCTAAAAATGGGGAAATTTTATTTAACTGGTACAGTCTACCCTACAAACTACACAAATGCGCTATACAAGACAAATCTCCCCAACCACTCTAAACATGTGAAAAATTCAATCAAAAATCGTGAAAAAAGTCACTTTTACAAAATGGCCGCCAAAGCAGTCCGCCATTTTGTTTTTTCAACTTTTCGCAATTTTCCCATAAATTGCACCATACAACAGACCATGTCCAAAAAAAATCATCACCCCACCTGCCTCCCTTCTGGGAGATCAATTCACCTCAAGTTGGGTCGACTTAAAAAAATCCGAAAAAATATAATCTCGCCTATCGCCCAGGGTTGCCAGTCGAAAGTAATATAAATGGTCAAATGTCGTTAGTACGGGTCTTTCCGACAAAACTGCATCAAATTTTAAAATCAAAAGTGGCCATTTCTACTTTTCATGTTTTTGGGGAAAATCTCGAATTTTTACCCTAAAATGGGGAAAATTATTTCACATGGCAACTCTACTCATCAAACTACACAACCGCTCCATACAAGTCAAACCTGTCAAATGCCTCGAACACAATAAAAAAATGCTTTGAAAATCCCCGAAAAAACACGTTTTTATAAAAAAATCTCCCCTCCCCCCGTAATTAAAAATAAATCATTTTTTGGAATTTTCCCTTTAATTTCATCATGTGCCCCACCGTTTACAAAAAACACCATCCCCCCACCTCCCCCCCTTCCGGGAGATCAATTCACCTCAAGTCGGGTCTGACACGCCCTAAACTTTACCTCACTGCAACTCGGCCGCCATTTTGTTTTTTTATTTTTTTATAATTTTTTTATAATCTGTCAGACATTCCGAAAACACCCTCGAAATATAAAAAAATGTATGGTCACCAAAATGGAGGAACAAAAAAAATTTTTTTTTTTTACAACTTTTTTTTAAAAGTCGAGGTTTTTCTCTACTCACCCGAGCACCCTGTACATTTCCCTAAAACATTTTTATATCAAAAAATGACTCCTTCTGGGAGAACTACTATGTCAATCAGTCAGTCAGTGGTAATCCAGCTTTATATATTATAATACTTCTAAATCCTGTTTATTCCGTTCGCAGATGGTGGTAGCCAACATGCTTCAGACACGACACCACCGCGTGGTGCTCGTGACCCCCGAGAGCAGCCAGGAGATACTGCTCACCAGGGAGGAGGTGCATGCCGGTACGTAGCAATGCATTAGAGACTTTGTTGGCTAAGACATAGGGTAGAAAGTTAGATGAGAAAGAAGTGCTTATTGGAGAGCAGCCAGGAGATACTGCTCACCAGGGAGGAGGTGCATGCTGGTACGTAGCTTTGACAGTGCATTAGAGAATTTACTGGCTAAGATATAGGGTGCATAGTGATCTAGTCACGGTCCCTTGAAGAGCAAAGGAGTACCTACATACTGGTCTGTGTCATTGTCAAAACATTAGCCATTTTACTGGCTTCCTAGCCATGTTGAAAGTGATTTAGTTACAGGCATTTTAGAGCAGCCACGAGGTGCATGCTGGTCAGTACAATTATCAATGTCATGCGTAGATGGTCACCATTTTGTCTACTGTCATGATGCAATGTGTAAGTTGAGACATGTACCTAAACAAGTTGTTCATTCAAGTTCTGTCATTATAATCGACTCAAAAAACTTGATTTCACCACATACAAATAACCAAAACCTATACTCAACCCCCCATTTCCCCCCAGGAGCGGACATCGAAAGCCCTCTAGTAGCCTCCATAGTGCAACTACACGCGGCGTCCTGCGGCTCCGAAGCCACTCGCGCCCCGCTCGCAGACTGCGGGCCCGCGCCGCCTCGCTGAGTGTCGCTCGGCCGCCTGCGCCGCCCCGAGCGCCGGTTGTACCTGACTACTGAGTAGGCGGCCGTCAGTGGTAGTGGACTGTGGTGTGGTGGAGCCAGTGTAGTGAGGCACTTTTGACGGATAAAAAGAAAACTTTTTTTTGTCTTTATTTCTATAGTGATTGGCGGAATTTGCTGTTTTAGTCACACACGGCTTAAGCCACAACCAAAGATTGATTGACTCTAATTTCAACGTTTTACTGAAAAAATTTTAAGGATTTGTTCGTATTTGTGTGATAAAAATCTTGCTCGATTTTTACTCCACAAAATAATGATTATGCAGATTGTGAAACAAGGACTTAGTTTCAATGGTATCATTGAGTCCCTGTCAAATGTGGATTATTATATTGGCTCTTCTTCAAGTGGGTGTAATGGACTGAAATATATTTAGGAGTAAGTGTTATTTCTTCGTGTACGAAATACTGTTTTTCTATTGTACTGTGCTATTCGGATCGATTTATTTATTTATTAATGAAGCATGGAAAACCAACAGCATGGAATTATAGAACTAGGAATAGTTAAATTAATAGTAACAAACATGCCAGTTAAAGGTTTTCACATATAGAAACCTTATACTTTACTTAAAATTTACGATTAGCATCACAGTGAGCTAACAAATTTATTAATAATGTGGTCCTTAATTGAGTTATAACTACTATAAAATAGATCAACACCGGTATTGCTACATAGACGGTTGTATGTTTCAGCAGCTCTAATCACAAAAGTATATATATAGTTTTTCTCGAGACCTCTGAGTACCTAGCTCGTACAGTGACATCTAGTGACCGCGGTGTGTAAACGTGTTGCGCTTTCTCGATAGTATTATTTACGAGGAAGCAAGCAGTTTCAGCGCCCTCTAGTGGTGTTGAACTTTCGTTGTGATGTCATTACCAGTGAATAGCCATGTGAATCGATCCGAATATGATAGATATATAGCGCTCTTTTGTATTGAATTTCATCTTCTTAAAGTTCCTTCTGGTCACTTCATGCCCTTCTTATTAGCTAACATGTGACTTTAGTACCTAATAGAAACTCCAGCTTAAGCTTGAAATATCTATCGTCAAGTATTATTGTGATGTGATCACATTATGTTGCATTATAATGCGCTTATTTTATCTTATATCCAAATGTGTCTCGTATATTTAGAAAAGTAGGCTCCAAAGTTTAGCATATCCTTCATTGCGCATTTATAATTAAAGTTATTGTATATCAAAATTGCCAACATGTTGGAGCCAAGTTCTGAATGTTTTTATTGTATTTATACATTTTATAGTAGCTCTAGTTTGACTTCAGAATTGCTTTGGCTCCATTTGGTCCCCATGGGTTGTATAGATCAACTACTTATAAATCATGTACTTACTTGAGAATTGGTCCAAACATCCAATCAATGCGTTTTCTATGAGATTAGTCATTTATATCTTCGAAATCGATACATAGTAAATTTTTAAAATTCTATTAGTTGACTTCATTACTATTTTATGAAATAAGACTGTAATCAAGTACTGTTATGTGAGTGAAATGTGAATATATCGTTTAGGTATGATTGGGACACCCCTGTCTTACAATTGTATAACTTTTAATCTTCATACTAGTATGAAATTATTAAATAGGTACTGTAAAAGTAACTTGCATAATTATATACAAGTTACTTATTGTGTGAGCAATTTTTACAGTAACTTATGTGTTCCAATTCCAATACAACAAAACGACTTGAACAATACCTATTCATGTTCTAGAGCTTCAAGATCTAACTGATATTGATATTACCTATTTAAAAATATCTTCACTATATTTTTATTAAATCTCATTTATATGTAGAGCAAGTATATTGGAAAATCTAAAGTTATAAATAAAATAAAATAGGATATTATAGTTTTAAGTAAAATATTATTTGGTGTGGTAAATGAGTAGAAAATTGATGTATAGTAAATGGAGAGGATGTATATTATGATGTTGTACTGTTGATGTATTTATTTGTTGTGTATAGAGTGCTTAAGTAATACTACATATCAAATTACAACACACAAACTTTTTATCTTATTATTCCTGTTGGTTTTTATGTTTTTTTTTATGAAATAGTATTATATTTTTGCGACATCAAAAATAAAGAGCATTAATGAATAGTTAAAAACAAGATCATTAAACGATATACATGATGATGTGCTATATAAGTATATATCATATTATGTAAAGGACTATACTAATTACTCAAATTATCTTCAACCATCAATTTGAAGGCAATATACATACCTTTAAGGGGAATTTGTAACTATACATTTATGTATTGTAAGTCCAACTTTTCTATGCATCATAGTTTATGGAGGATTATTACATTATTTATAGAAAAGATCTTTGAAAAATCGTTAAGTTTATTTTTAATTATTATTGGATAAAGGGTATTTACTGTAAATGTTGTGGTCAGAGCTCTGTTAGGGATATATCAACCGTTTTATTAATGTTTATTACTCTAATTAGATATTTAAATGTCTCGGTGTTAAAACTTACTCTTTGCGCAAAAAGTTAGCAGTTTTTATAATCTTACAAATCAATGACAATATCTGTAAGTATTAATTTTAAATTATACATTTTGGAATGAAATTCATTTGAAAGTACCTATTAAATATACAATAAAAACTACAACTTTTTGCGACAAGCCAAATTCGACTGTATTGACTGTTAAGTGTATAAAATTGTATCTTCGTAGGATGTGGTGTGCAACTGTGCAAGTAGGTATTATACGAAACTTCTAAAGGTTTAACTGAACTTGCATCTTATACAAGTGATATACTTATATCGGGTTCAATGAATAATAAATTATTCACGTAATAATCTTTTTCAAATACCTAATAACTTCATTTAAAAGAATCTATTCCTATTATTGCCAAAACGACTATTGTTCGTGATGCAAGTTCCCTAAATCTGCTTTTATACAGTTACTAAAATAAATTGCAACATTCGTTTTATACGACAATGGCGTGGCTAAGTTTTATCTATGGCATGAAATTATTTGTATCTCTGTATAAGGACGTACCTATATGGTGAATATTTCAGTAACTGTATGAAGGCGTGGCCGTGGTTATGAAAATGATGGGCAGAAAACTTACCGGTCTAGAGACATGGCGTGCAACCATAATATATCGAGTCAGCCACATTAAGGATGCCTCCACCACAGACGTGCTATGCTGCGAAAGGCTAAACATGAAAGATACACCTTTCCACCAGTGCTATGCTATGTGGACCATTTAATATGATGACTGGATCATCAAACAACCGCAACCTAGCGTAACCGTCTCTGGTGGATGCACCCTAATACATAATTGCAACAAAGATATCTACCATCGTCATTCGGACGAGCTAACATGGCACCTGGCTAACAAGAACCAGATGCCAAGTTCATTAGCTCGATGGTACTCTGGTTGACCCCTGGTTCTTATCAGCCTGGTATACGCAAAACGCCCCGCTTCAGGAGGGTCACTATAGAAATCTAAAAACGAACTGCGCAAACCACGACTCTACCTCGTTGTAATAAGCTTGCCGATTGCGTGATAACTGATAACTTTCGTATGTTCATTTTTAGATTTTCATAGTGGCCCCTGAGTTTATAGCCACAGAAATTTGGATGCTGTTTGTTCATGTAAAGAAATGGGTATCTATCGTTGTGATATTTGTACATTTATCTTGTACTACTGAGTATAGAGGAAGATTTTAATAGACGTGTCATTAAATAGACGTTTGTCATATTTTAATGTAAATAACTGGTTTTATTGTATAGTATGTAAGTACCTATAGTATGTAAGTACTTACGGTACATCTAATGTACCTATACTACGACTCATTATGGCATATTAATTGTTAGTTTGTAAAAACGAAAAAAAAAACTTACTAAATTTTTGTATAAATATGCTCCACCCTGTGTATGTTGCAAAGTTTATATGTTCTTTAGTTCACCTCCTTGCTGGAACTTCAAAGAGTTTACTAAACCTTTTTTACTGCTCTATGCCTCACCGACCACCGAGTCACCGAGCAAACAACCATCTGCCCGGACGTCATTTTGGCTTCAAAATTATCGCCAACAATGTCAGAATTGCACTGAAATGTTTGTAAATACTTACTTGAAAGACTCACAAAAGTGATAACTATAAATTTATTATTATAAATTACACTACCTTCATAATTATGTATGAATGAATCAATCATGGTAAGTCTTTCGTTCTGTTTGAGTGACATCAATATCTTCGCTATTCCAAGTCTAACCATAACCTGTGTGTGAGCTGATGATGATAATAATTCCAGGAAGAAGAAGTGGAGGACATGGTGGGAGACGTGACGTACACTGACTCACAGAAGAGTGTCGCCCTGGACATGTACTCATATGAACAGAGCGAGAGTGTGAGTACAGATAAGAACACAAACTCCGGAAGGGAAACATACGTCCTCGAGATCGACGACAGCGATGAGAGTGATAGCTTACAAGCTGAACCAATGTGTGCTGAGCCAGCTGCAACTTTGAACCACCCACATTTCATGAAAACAAAGCAGATGGTTGAAAAAGTAAGCACGAATAATAGAGACAACAACGGTTCCAAAATAGTTCAAGAAATATTCACACAAACTAGCAAAACTATCATCCAAATAGCACAAGCCGAAGGCTATGCTAAAGCTACACGAGTTAGCACTCTGGAAACTCAAACGTCCTATGTTTTCTTGGCCGATAATAAAGGTGTAGAAAATAGAACGCAATGTGAGGTTACGAACAGGAACAAAGATACGGGCGATACAAATAACTACCAAACTAAGAATCCGGACGGGGTGATTTGTAACTATTTCAACAGTTCATTGGACGATGAGTCGTCAAAATTTGCTGTAACTGAATCTGAAAATGAAAGAACGTTTTATTTTAGCGATATCACTAGCTCCGATGTGAACAAAACCTCAGATGCAGATAATAGCGTTCCTCCACTCTCTATAACAGAAGTTGAAGACGAAGATTCACTGAGTTACGAATACGAAGAATCGCTGAAATCTGAAGCAGAGTTTGAGCAAGACTCTTTAAAGGATCCAAAGAGGCTGAACACCATAAAAGATGACTGCAGCGACGCTAGTGAAGTATCCATAGACCAAGATGTGGAAGAACTGTACAGTAAACTCACTGAGAACAATGGACTACCGCTAGAAGACCCTGATGCAATAGACAAAAGAATGAACATTTTTGTAAACACAACACTCGCCCCTTTGACGGAAGAAGATCCTGAACAGAAAAGAAGCAGCATAATAGATATTACACCACAGGCGACCCATATACAGCCGGTACCGTCAACCAAAAACGATGTTCTATTCACTAACAGTTTTGGAATGAAAGTCAAAGTACTACCAGAAGAAAAACTTCCATCAGCAGTAGAGTCGGTACCTTTCAAACTACCGCCAATACAAAAACATCTATCTTGCCCGAACAGCCCTCACCTAAATCAGCTATTCACGATGAAAGCTATAAACCGGCCAGTTGACACGGACACTTTGCCCAGCATCTACCAGGCTCCAAACCCCAAGTTAGACCGATGGAACGCTGCCACCAAACATAATCCGGCGTCTGGTGAAAACGCACAGATTAGTGAACGAGGCGGTAAGTAGCTAAAACTATGTACACGTGATACACATTTACCTATTGTAAATAAATTATTATACATTGGCTGTATTTTAGCTTGATTAAAATGAGATTAGATGTCATTGGTAGCTGATCTGATAATATATTTAATAATCATTGAATGAAGAGACTTGTTCTAGTCCTAAACACCTCGTCTGTCCCCAACATCTTCAAGAAGTCCATAAAACGAAACAAACGCGTAATTTCAGATTTAAGTCGATCTGCCGACGACTCGAATCACTTGCCTCCCATCAACCTGGACCTCAGGGCTCCCTTCCACCTTCAGCCGCCGTACTCCAGTCGATCCAACAAGAGTTCTGTTAGCGCGAATGTCCCGCAAACAATATCCATAAAGAAGCAGATTAGAGAACTTAAACAGAGCCCCAACCGTGTTCCTATTTGGAGGACCTCTTTGTAAGTTTTTATTTTTACCTTCTATTGGCCTGACGATAATGATGCTGGTAGACTTAGGTTCCTATATAGGTTTATGGTCGATAACCGCAATAGATTGATTATTCAAAGATACCTTTTCATGGCGGAGGTGGCGGGATGATGAACTCGACAGGTTTTTGCCTCCATGGCCGAAGGAAGCACATTAACGAAACGGTGGTCGGTTTATAAGAAGGCAGTCTAACACTAAACAGGATATTCATACGTTTTTATCAATACCTATCTCTAATTTCTATGGGACAACATTTTGAGGCAAGGTTTATGAACATAAAATGCACATCGTGAGGGGAAAGTGGTATTGGAATTCGAGGAGAGGACTTCGTCATCCGCATCCATAACTTGCTGGACTCTAAGCAATTCGTGGAAACCCCCTCTCGTCCACAATCCGTTACCTTCTAGCTTATGATCCCTTAGGCCCTCCGCGTACTAGGCAACCAGTAAAATATATGATGTTGTATGAGAGCCCGCGCACTTGGCATCCACGAATTCCCATATATTTTACTGGCTGCGCAGCCAGGCTGTCTAGTGCCCGGGGGCCTTATCCTTACACCCTGTATACCACGTCCCAAGGTCTCCATCGGGTCGGGCTGCGTCCCCGTCGTCTCTGCGCTCGACGGCGGACAGCGAGGCGCCGGCCCGCGCCTGCGACGCGCTCTGTGCCGATCTGCTGCGGCGGATGAAGTCTCCTGTGTGGTAACTTACATTTCTTCTTAGAAGTCTGTGACAGCGCCGTACCAACCTAGAGGCGGTCAGTTGAAAAGGAGGCTGCATCAGCTGGTCTCGGCTGGGTCGACCTGGAAGCTTCTGCGCAGGATCGGGAGAAGTGGAAATTCTTTCTTAAACCCCTATGTCACTGATGAGGGATAATGGGATTTCATCATCATTATCATGTCGGTGGCAAGTGCTAGAGCTGCTACCGTACCACCATCGACACATAAGCAAGCTAAAATCCATAATCCGTTTGTATTATGTAAGGTACAGCGGTACGAGTACATAATATGTGTGCGGGTACATCAATCGGGGAGTTTTCGTGTACACCGTTAGGTCCGTTAGCAAACCATTTGAAATGCTTGAGGCGGGTAATCCTGTGTGGGACGCCCTGCGTCCCGCTGAAACATCTATGGTGAAGGCCAAAGTTAATGCTAATTTCATAGGTAGAAATTTCATACCGAATATGATTCATGTTTTCAGGACAGAAACATTGGAGGGTTTAGAAGATTTGCCGAACGTTTTAGATAAATACTGGACCACTATTAGTGACTCCAGAATAGCAGATCTTATCAGACAAGTAAGTTAACTATCACTTGATCTTCCCCAATAACTGGCTAACTTACCTAGTTAGTAGTAGATAGATACCTACATTGTTTACCTATAAAAATAAGTGGAAAGATTTAAAAAAAACATACATATACCTATTTTAAACCTAGCAAGCTTTATATTTTGAGAAAGGAGCAAGATCGTAATTTGTTTCAGATATGTTCCCTGGTGGAATCTCCTCGGACGCAGGTAGCCAGGACTGCGTGCACGACGCTTTCAGTGCTCCTTCAGAATACTAAATACACCAAGAAACCTGTAAGTAGAGTTAAACCTTAAACCTTTTCGCTAGTGTTAGTTTATGTCCAGCCAATTATACTGCCACATCCTGATTGTAATATAATTTGGGTTGGTGGGTCATTTAAATTTGGTGTAAGTATAAACTGCTTTAGCTGAGGACTCAGTCCTCAGCTAAAGCAGTTTATACTTACACCAAATTTCGGCTTTCGGCTCTCAATGCTTGTTCACATTGACCTACGGGCGCCTTCAAGAAATATTTAACTATCAAATATAATATTAAACATAGTGTTTTACCTCTATGCATAATATAACGTGATAATATATGAAAGTGTTCACAGTGAAACACAAGTGCGGTCTAGGTGACTGCACCAGCACTTAGTTTAATTCATCGCTGGCCCGTAAGATCGCCCGTAAGCCTTGTTCTTCAGTTTGGACTCTTATCCCAACAGGACTTCTACGAGGCAATAAGCATCCTGCTAGTGAAGACAGGCAGCTTCTGCCGGCCGGTGCGGCGCGCGGCCAACGTGGCTCTGGATAGAGTCGCGTGCGCTGCGGACCTAGCGCACACCGTCACCGCCATCTGCGCGCATGGGATTGAGTAGGATATTATTTTATATATTTGCACGATAAATGTATATTATTGTATATCTAGGGGTTAAAAGGAGACGGCAAATTACCTGCTTGTAGGTATTTACTTACCCTATTAACTTTATCTGGCCACCTTTACACCCACTGGTGGGATTCCAGGATAAAAAGTAGGTAGGTAAATAGCTTATGTCACAACCTAAAGTGGCTTTCTTTATTAAAAGCTTGGCACTTGTACCTACTTATTTACCTAGATGGCCATTTAGTTATGTGTTCACGTATAAGAATAAGGATCTGAATCTCGATTTCTACCAATATATAGAGAGGAGCTCGAAGTCCCGTTGATATCACGTTATGCCTTCATATTGTAGCCCATTTTTTCAATCACATGACGCTTGGATCAATAATCTCTCTTTTGACGATCTCTCTCTCTCTCTCCCCCAGCCACAAGAACCCCCTAGTCCGATGTGCAGCAGCACGACTACTCGTGGTGTCAGTGGCGCTGTCAGCAGGGAGGGGCCGCGAGCTGCTGCGCTGTCGCCCCGCGCTGGCGGCCACTGCCAGGAGACACGCGCTGCAGGCGTTAGCGAGGCTATTGGAGGATAAGAACCAGGAAACCAGGTGAGGGAATACTATGGAGTTTAGTGCAACACAAAAGGGCTTGAAGAGATGTTGGCTGGCGGATAAGAACCAGGATACTAGGTGAGGGGAGAGTAGGCTACATAGCAATGCAATATCAATGGTGTTGCGTGAGTCCGTGATCTGGCTGCTACTGCAAGAAGACACGCCCTGCAGGCATCAGCGTGGCTATTGGAGGATAAGAATAACCAGGATACTAAGTGAAGTACACTAGGCTGTAGTGCGGTGCAATATGAGTGATGTTGTCTGGTGCGCGGCGGGTCGTTTATTTGTAGTGTCAGTGGCACTATCTGCTGGGCTGCTGGAAAATATAAACCAGAATACTGGGTGAGGGGATACTAAGGCTTTAGTGCGACGATGCAATAAGAGGGTGTTTAATGCTACCCTTGCCGCCCCCGCATGAAGACACACGCTGCAGGTGTTGGCTGTTGGATGATAGGATACTAGATGAGGGGTGAATATGAATAAGCGACTCTAATGTTACTAAATAAGCGTTATGTACAACGCAGGTATGCGATGACATGGCGCACAGACACACCATCTGTCCAGCGGCTTTTCTCAATCAACTTTCATTCTAACTTACTCTATCGCAGGAAATACGCGGAGCGTCTATACGGCATGCTGCGGCCGCTGGCCAACTTCGAGGCGTTCTACCTGACGGACGTGACCCTCGAGACGGCCGCGGCGCAGATGAAGAAGCACGACCGCCTGCTCACGGCGCGCGCCGGCCACGAGAGCAGGTGATGGAGGTAATGAGCTGCGGATTTAATGTTAACTTTTGTCGTCGTAAGCCCGTAGCCGACTATTTCAGAGAAACCCCGATAGATCATTAATGATCGAAAGCTAACAAACGGCTAATGTTAACTTTTGGATAAAAAATCGTACACGTTTTTTTCAATCGGCCCGTAGCCGACTATGTTAGTGGAACCCCGATTATAGCTCCTACCATAGCGAGTGACTTTCGATTGGAAGTATTGAATAGTTCCGTTTGTTTGCCATCATTCCACCATAATACACAATATCATTCCATCGATCCACCGAAAAGACTCCATCTCATGATAAACAGCTGGATTGTTGTTCGCAGGCCTGGGTGCCGATCTCAGTGAGGAGTGGCAAGTATTTGTATTATGTTTTAGTGCTCTTCTGACGCGGGCAGCGCCATAAGAATCGATATAACGTTCCTACATGTATTATCTATCGTATCTTAAGTTACCTATTAGCCAAAGAAAAATTGTTGTGCCAAGTTAATAAGAAATCAGTGCTATTATGTTATTTAGTTATAATTCGCAGACACAAGCAGCCTATATTTGTAAATTTTTAAATTATCAGCAGTTTGTTATGTTTTTATAGGCGCCTGGATGTTTTATGTCCGTTTCGGTCATTTCATTCGATATCTCTATCAATATTGTTACTGCCAATAAAAATAAGTAAATACATCTTTCTCGGGATAAGATCCCTAATAAAGCATGTAAATTTCAGATTGATTCTATTATTCTATTCTTCTTAGCTCTTACAACATCCAGGCTTGCCGCTCCAATTTAAACGGGAGCTAATCTGGCTGAACTGAAATTAGGGGGATATGTACAAAGGTAAACTCGAGAGAGAAATTTACAAGCACGTCACCCCTCATCAGAATAGAATAAGAATACATACCGTCATAGTTACGGGCATGGTAGGGTAAAAAGATCCATGTACTTGTAGGTATACCTACGGATAGTGCAAATCTGTGCAATGAATGTAACTAGGTATGATAAAGTCAAGTGCAGATGTCCTCAGCTGAGTGCAAGTGCACTGGCAGACATAGTTATTGCATCTCCACGCCGGGGTCAGGCTGACGCTCGCACATTGGGTCGTCATGCCATGAGTATTGTTGTGAAAACTATGGTATATTTACTGCGGAGTAATCATTCCTATTACCTACGTAGTGACGCATACGTAAACTGTTTACGTAAGCTGAGCTGGAAATAGTTACACGAAGTGGTAGGGAAAGCCAGGAGAAAGATGATGGGCACACCTCTTGATACGAATTTAGCAATATATTCAATATTGCAGTGTAGTAGAATTTGATATCTCCTCCTTGGATTTCTGCGTCTCTTTACGTATGTCCGACATTAATTACCCGATTTCGTAGTGACTTGAATTGCATGGACTGACAGCTCTCACTCACACTGGTGCTAACTCAATACTTTGGTTGGCGTACCGCAAGGTGGCCTGCTGGCGCCTTTTCTCTTTGTCACTTTTACAAATAGTTTTGCCAATGAATTAAGTAGTTAGTTAACTTTCTGTTGATACCATATAGAACCAACCCTGCATTTCCTAAATAGGTTTTAGGAAATGCAGGGTTGGTTCTATATCGTATCAACATGGAGAGCCGAGCGAAGCGAGGCAACACAAACCTAACCGGCATTCTCTAACTAAACAGTCAAGCCATAGACTAATATACTACACTATTATACTTAATACACTAATCAAGCGAAGCGCGGCCATACATCTCAATCCTACATTTCCTGGACATTTGAGAGAGAACACAAACTGACCTCTAGGTGTTGAAGCAGAAAATATGTAGTCCACCACAGAGTCTGAAAGAATTAAAAGCTTTACTGAAAATTAGAAAAAAAAGGACACTGAAATAGATTATTCAGTAGAAAGTGTATCATCTGCCGCGAGCCATCTTGTTCGCCCTGACCCCTCTGTTGGTCAACTCGTAAGCAATATTCTCGCAACCTTCGCCACCCACGTTATTCGATTATCTTAATAGCTCACTAAGTAAAAGAAAAGGGTGACCGGTCAACCGATAGCGTATCATGTGACGGGTGCAGAGAGATTTAATATGGAAAATGGGTTGGTTACTCATACACTTTTGTTGGCTCAGATAGCCTATTTCCGTACCATGTAAAGTTTTCAACATAAGGTTAGTTAACCCAACTTCCCTACCATTCCATTGTATAAACCATTATTGCAGGCGATGCTAGTGTATGAATGCCTAAATAGATAGATAACAGATAAATTATCGTCCACAACCACTAAGTTGTGTTAGCTATCTACCTAGTTAAGTAGGTATTAAATCTCTTTCACTGGCACAGCTGCCAGCCTGCCACTGACTACAGTGCACTGAAAGTGTGAAGAAACGACATATTCAGGTTTACAAAGAAGTAACATGCAATATGGCGCTAATGCGTCAATCCCATTAGTTGTGTTTATCACCTACGTTTTAATCGATATTGTAGGAACAATATGGAGTAAGTACTTATCAATTTTCAGCTCATGCATCGTCGGAGGTTGACATGAACGGAGCTATATCAGTAGGTACAGTCGGGGACAAAGAAACCTGACTTCTTTCAGGTGGCTTTTTCACACTAAAATAACCTAGGTTTTTTTTTCGGAAATCTAGCCTTTATCTGACTGATTGACAGCGTATAAGCGTTCCTGTTTGTAAAGCGTAAATTAAAAACAGCTGCATTATTGATAAATATTAAACACTAAGGGCCACTTGCAGAAACATATTAAATCTAGATTTAGTGTTAAATCTCGATTTAGTGTCAAATTTTATATGGGCTGACGTTTCTTAAATCGAGATTTGACACTAAATCTAGATTTAATATGTTTCTGCAAGTGGCCCTAAGGCAATATAAAAATGAATATCAGCTATCTAACAGTAAGAACATAATGTTAGCGGACTGTTAACTGAGTGATATTGATTAGATAGGATTCTTCAAACACTACTTAATGTTTTGTAATATCTTGTGCTAGCCCTACACTGCAGTATAATTTGTATAATATTATGTATGTAGGTAGGTACGGTGGCCTGCGCCTAAAAGTATACAGGCGGAGTTTTTAAAATAGCGATCCCTGATGATGAAGGGACCAGCTACATCTGTTATAAATCCGGGGATGTGTTGTGTGTGATGTGTGTAGCAGTGGTGTTTATGTGGATGTGCTTGAGCAGCATGTGAGCTTGAGATCGCTATTTTAAAATCGCCGCCTGTATACTTTTAGGCGCAGGCCACCGTACATTAAATATATACCTACCCGACATACCTAAATGATCGAAAATTAGGCATAGGTACATAAGTAAAGTTTAGGTAAGTATTATGAAAGCAGGTAGTAGGTGTGCCTACTTATTGCCTACCCCATACCTAGGTATGTAGTTACACCGTAGGTATGTATGCGTTTTCAGTAATTTGACCTTTTAATTAGGTAGACGCGTGTTCTGTTCGCTGATTGTTATAATTAACTGGCTCATTATTTCCTTTTTTTCGAACAACTCCATAATCGCAACATTTTATCTTTTTCGCTTACGTACTCTAATTAATACCAGTTTAATGCAGAAATAAAGGGTTATAATTATAAGTATAAGGTTAAATACACTTATACATTGTATAGGTAAGTACAGAATAGTTTATTTAGAGAATATTCAGATCTCTTTTTTTACTGCGATATCTCTATATTCACATTTCCTACTCAATAAACTTATTACTTCCTCAACATATCTGTAAGCAGATGTACTCCTAAAGTCCTAACGAACCATACTTTCTGATAAACTATGAAAACGCTATGGAAATAATCGGTGAACATACATAAAAAATATAATTAAAATAAAAAAAGATCCCAATGAATTGAGAACCTCCTCCTTTTTGAAGTCGGTTAAAAAAAAGGTGGGCCGTTTGGCAAGCAGTGGGAATAGACCAAAAAGAACTTCCCACCTTTTTCCAGTATTAGCTATAAATCTATTAAGTATATTATTATGTATAGAGATTATCAATCGGTTTCTTATTTTTAAATTGTCCTTGTCATGGGTCAGACAATGATAAAAAACTTAGAAAAAATGCTAAATTCGAGCTTTCTTAATTATGTATTTATTTTATAAACTTATAAGCCAAGGCTTATAAGTAATTACTCTGTAGGCTACGTAGGCTTACTCAATAGTTCCTACGTAAATTCAACCTGTACCTATATAAAAAGTGTAACTAATAATAAAAAATTGGATCTATAAATTTAACTTATCTACTTAAGTACTTTTCTACATTAATATTAACATTATTTTATTCAATGAACCGGAAAAAACCGGATAATTTATGCGGGTGGCAAGATATGGTGGTGTCCTCCAGAATGGGGCGATAGGTATCATGAATTATTATTAAGTATATGTATTAAACAGTTGTAAAATAATAATATAGTAAATTAAATTTTATAGATATGGTTGTAGAGGTATCTTATATGGACTGATCTTGCAGCTTTTGTGGAAACCGCTATAACTGGTACTCACTTAACATATATTATTTTTATGAAATTTACAAGTAACAACACCTTTCAAAAAATTCATGTTATATTGCCTTCTTAACCCTAACAAGGATTGTGCCTACTTCTTACTCGCATTTCATTGATAAATCTCACATCCTATCCTAACTAATATTATAAATGCGAAAGTAACTGTGTCTGTCTGTCTCTCTGTCTGTATGTCTGTCTGTCTGTCTGTTACTCTTTCACGCCAAAACTACTGAACGGATTTGAATGAAATTTGGTATACATATGGTCTCTAGACCCTGGGAAAGAACATAGGCTACTTTTTATCCCGGAATTCCCACGGGAAAACTTTTTAAGGCGAAGCGAAGCGCGCGGGGACAGCTAGTTTAAAATAAGCCAACAAATATTTAATTACTATATTGGCCACTTACATTAATGCAGCAATATTGTTATAATTTTTGACCTGTGAGAGACCTATTATCACAAAATAAATGACTTAGCTTCCAATCTAAAATAATATATAGCTGGTTTGTAGTTGAGTCTGTATTGTAACATTAGTAACATTACGTTTTTGTTCGTCCACTGCTACTCTCTACTCTAGCTAGTGGGCACAATGGACAACATTTCAAAAAACTAAAGCTGCTATAAATCGAAAACCATTTCGAGATTTAGCTCTAAAGGCCACAAAAAAAATGTTTTTGTATTTTTTGGATGTATCATTTTCGAGAAAATCATAAAATAGTAAAAAAGTGCTGATGACGTCATGCATCAGGTGCGATGCATTTTGATGATCAAAGCCAATAGATTTAAAAACAAAGGAACTGTCACTTTCATTTTTGATTGACGTTGACGTTTTATCGTGACGTTGTTGTTTATTTGGGTCATTTTCATTAATTCTGTTCTGACACTTTCTGACTATTTTCTTATTTATTATTAAGAGATGACCTCTATATAATATGTCCCAGAGCATGCCACCGCCTACACAGCTGAAAAAATGCTTCTGCTTATTTTTCACATGATAAGTACCTACTTTCCATCATCAGAAATATCAAGGTCATTTGAAAATAACCCATTTGTTGGTTGGCATGTAAACAAAGTTTAAATGTCACTTGTCAGTGTCATTTATGTTTTTTTTCGAGACTCAGGCAATAGACAAAAATAAAAATTGAGCCTAATATGTGACGTCACTTCCGGTTTTAAAATAATTAACTTTAAAGTTAAAAATAACATGCAAAAATTTATGTATATACAAAATAAAAAAATACGGGTCCACTAATTTTGTATAAACTTTCCGAATAACTAATAAAAATATAGGGTAAAGAAAATGAAATGTTGTCCATAGCTTACGAAAAGGAAAAACCAACGAAAGTTATCAGTTATCACCCAAGGAACGAGATAGAGCGATCGTGGTTCCAGCAAATATTCGACTCGACTGGAGGAAACGGATTGTTTTCACATCATCGCAACATAGCTGCATAGCATATTATCTCTTTTGGAAAGGCAGCCTTATGGTGATACCAATAATTATAATGTAGTAGTAGGTATATCGATTTAGGAATAGTACGTAGTACCTAAATATTACCCGTTTATTATATTTGTGTATTTTACGATGTGATCAAATATAAGTGAAAACGTATCCGTTACAAGCCGAATACATCCGGACCCAGATAGTGTACTCAAAGGTACTTAAGGGTCAAAATCAGAGAGGTGAGCATTATGCCGGCGACAAAGTTTTTCCTAATTTTATTACATGATATTACTAAAATAATTATTTCAAAATAAAGGTTCTGTGCATATAATTACAGTGCACTCAGCATATTTATTTCGCTACGGTAATATTTATTTGATTTTAAACAAAATACGTCCAAATCGTCATTCCGAGAACGCGTCCTTATACCATGTTTCGAAGTTCAAACAAGTCAAAAATGTTTAAAATTTAACTTAAAATTGACATATTTTAATATTATCTTTTAGAATAATCAAATTATGAATATAAGTATAAATTACATTATTACAAGTAAAACTTCTTCATATTTTGGCTATTCAAATGCTGTCCGTCGTTTATCAAATCATTCCGTGAACGTGGTGGATATCGGTCGATGTAAATAAAACAACACAGCGAGCAGCAGTGTAAAGTTCACAATTCAAAGCAAAAGGCGTGTGTTGTGTTTTCGAAAAAAAATTATATGATTTTGTTGGTAAGTACCTTTTAATTTCATATGTGTGAAGCGTACTTTAATTCCCTGTCACTACGGGAACGCTCTTTAGTATGTAGTTTTTCAAAAATTTGCGTACTTTTAGCAAAATTCTTATAAATATTGTTGCTCACTTGTTCATAATCTCTAAAACCAATATTTAACATGGCGGCGTCAAGCGAGACATGAAAATATTTAACGAATAATCATTTCGGGAACGGTCATTTCGGGAACGTTCTGTTATATGACAGATGTTCACGAAATGACGCCTACGTTCCTGAAATGCCATTTTTTTGGGGCAAAATGATGCTTTAATGCTTATAAAACAATAAACATGCAAAATCTTGGTTTTAGGTATCCATTTAGTACGAGTAAGATGGAGAACGATGAAAATGAAGAGAAAAGAAAGTCAAAAAAGGCGTCCGAAAAAACCTTAGCGTTGGTAGCTCAGTCGGGTAAGCGCCCGCTTCTCACGCAAGAGATGCGGGTTCAAATCTCGGCGCTGACATGTACCAATGAGTTATTTGAACTTAATTACAATGTATACCATCGCTCTTACGGTGAAGGAAAACATCGTGAGAAAACCTGCATATCTAGATTTAGCACATCTAGATATGTGAACCCACCAACCCGCAGTGGACCAGCGTATTGGGAAATGGTCCAAGCTTAGGAAGGCAGTTTAGACCTTGGGGATATGCGCATAGGTTCGACTCGAGAGAGCCAGGTGCAGGTACTTGCAACCCCACAGAGAATAGAATAGAACCTTAGCGTTTGTAGACTATCAGAAGGCCTTTGATTCGATCGAGACGTGGCGTGGGCGGTGCTAAACGCCTTACAACGGTGTCACATTGACTACGGGTATATCGAAGTGTTGAAGTGATTGTATAGAAACGCCACCATGTCAGTTTGAGTACAGGACCAGACTACGGAAGCAATTCCATTGCAGAGAGGTGTGAGACAAGGAGATGTTATAAGTATCTCCGAAGCTCTTCACTAATGCGATGGAAGATGTCTTCAAGCTCCTAGACTGAAAAGAACTCGGCAATCAACGGCGAATACATCTCTCACCTTCGGTTTGCCGACGTTATTGTGGTTATGGCAGAATCGTTGGAAGACCTCAGCAAAATGCTGACCTCAATCGCGTTTCCCAACAGGTAGGCCTCAAGATGAATATGGACAAGTTGAAAGTCATGGCCAATTCTCAGGTAGCGCCCACCTCAATATCTATAGGGAACTCGATTCTTGAAGTGGTGGAAAATTACGTCTAACTTGGACAAACAGTCCAACTAGGAAGATGCGACTTCGAGAAAGAGGTCACTCGGCGAATCCAACTTGGCTGGGCAGCGTTTGGGAAGTTACGAAGCGTCTTCACGTCCGAAATTCCCCAGTGCCTCAAGTCGAAAGTCTTCGAACAGTGCGTGTTGCCAGTGATGACCTACGGTGCCGAGACGTGGTCCCTAACTTTAGGCCTCTTGAATAGGCTCGGAGTCACCCATCGAGGTATGGAAAGGGCTATGCTTCGTATAATCAGAAATGAAGAGATCCGTAGAAGAACCAAAGTAACAGACATAGCTTATCGAGTCAGTAAGCTGAAATGGCAGTGGGCCGGACACATTGCTCGAAGGACTGATGGTCGGTGGAGCAGAAGAGTCCTCGAGTGGAGACCACGTACTGGCAAGCGCAGTGTTGGGCGGCCCCCCGCAATATGAACGGTCGATATAGTCAAGTCCGCGGGGAAGCACTGGATGCGGGCCGCCTCCGATCGTACAAGGTGGAAATCTTTGGGGGAGGCCTATGTTCAGCAGTGCACGTCCTATGGCTGAGATGATGATGATGATGATGATTATATTATTTTCATACACCAAATGTACCAAAAACCTAGCTTTGCGTTCATTTAGGGAAGGTCAACGTCATTTAGGGAACTTCGTTGTCATTTTGGGAACACTCCCATCATTTTCGGGAACATCACAAAAACGGTAAATCTTGCATATACAGCATTAAATTACCTTGAAACCTTTGTATTAATATTATTAATATATAACGTAGTGCAAAAATGTATACAATAAATTGAAATTATGGAACGAAATTTTCACAAATTGGAAATTTATGGAGAGTAATTTGAAAAATAAGTGGTTTCATTATGAAAAAAATCAAAATAATAATATTTTCTGATTTAGGAAAAGGTTAATTACTATTTCTTGAAGGGGATTCTTAAATGTGTTCGTTATATTATTATTTAAAAAATAATTAAAAGTGTTCCCGAAATGACTCTTGGCCCTGTCATTATTCTTATTAACAGGTATAATTTCTAAAATATATAATTTTGTGCGTGCCTCATCACAGGCTATGTTCATAACAAATGCCACAACAGACTCCACTTGTTAGTTTTCTTCAAAATAAAACTTAATTTCTCAGAAATTTGAAAACCTAAAATGCTCACCTCTCTGATTTTGACCCTTAAACACCGGATGGTGGAATTTAAGTGGAAGGTGTTTTACTACTACCACACTACTGTCTAGATTCTAGAACCATATATTTCTCGCCGTTATGATGAGTACCTTTCCCAGAATGCAGATATAACTCAATACGCACAGGAATGCGAAACTATTATAAGATTTATGACTTATATCTTAAAACGTGCCTATTCATATTGCCTGCCGATGCTCTAGAATTTAGTCCTAGGTAGGTCAATTAAATATAGGTCTAAACTGATAAGAAGAAATAATTTACATTTAACTAGTAGGTGTGCCTACAGTGGATGGTGTGCACAATGAATCATCGTTGTTTCGGAGCGAAAAATAACCATAAAGCCCCGAAAAGAGGCTTTCATTTTACTATTCCTGCGTTGGATAATTATCTAACTTACTCACGAATCTCACGATCACGATCTTCACTTTCAGTTACTTTTAATCTTATTCTTCAACTATTCGTATTAAAGCCTAAGCGTTCTTCTTTTCAACAATACTTCATACATAGTGATTACAATTTAACTACATAATTATACTCGTCGATATTTTTTTGTTGTTTTAAGTATTTCGTTTTTTTCTTATGTTATATGTTATTATTATGATAGGAGGTCAGGTCAAAAATATAAGATTACATAGTTTTCACACATAAAACCTTTATTTATTTAACTAAATTCTAATTAAATTTCTACATAATACCATAAGTACCAATAGTTCTAACTAAAACTAACACAATACTTTTGTTTTACAATATTAAGTACAGATTATACTTCTGTTAGGCAGCGGCCTAATATAGGCCAAAAAACGAGTAAATAGGTACTCGATGTATAGATAAATAAATACGCAACCATTTTTGCCAATCTTAAAGTAATCTTCTGGTCCCGCAGGAATATCCTTCAGCTTCTGAAATATCCAGAATGCGAACTTCTTGTCACCCTCGTTCGTCATCTCTGGACTGGCTGAATGTAATTTGTATTACAAATGTTGTTTTTTCACGACCTCCTGTCGAGGCTGTGCTTGGGCAGCGGGAAGTAGCACACGGTCTTGAAGTAGCAGATGGGCACCCGCTTCAGCTCTGCCTTCCGGCTGTGCCTCGTGTGCTGCAGGTCGAACACGGGGCTGGCTGCACTCCTGGCCACCAGCGACGACAGAACCACCACTAGCGATAACACGTAGTAAAAGAAACGCATCTTGATAGATAAGCTGTGCGTTTCCTCAAAAATTTGTAAGGGGCTGTTCACTTGTTTAACTCGGAACTGGCCTCGGGTAAGTGTAGATAACCAAGCGGTTTCACAGTTGAAAATCAAATGTCTCAGGGTTATTTCGAACTGTTCTGTGTGATGCTTGGTTTTGTACTGAAGAAACGCTTCTGGATCTGGTCTTATATAGGTCGCAGAGGCGAGGGTTATCTCGCGCGCGAACAGATAACCCGCCGAAAGCACCCTCCCTGCTTGGACAAGTTCATTGACTGTTCCTCCAATGTCACACCGAATTAATTCATTGTAGTAAAATTATCAAAATTGCCGTGGCACGCGCCGCCCGCCCATAGGCTGCCTGTATCAGTTTAGGTGAGCACGGTAGGTTTACTAGAGTTGCTTTATCGCTAACGATGTTAGTTATTTTACTAATTACTTATGTATTTTTGTACCTACGACTAACGTAGATTTACACTAGGTAGCCTTTGTTGCAGTTGGTGGGTACTATTCATAATTATGTACTTTAGATAATAAAGCTGTGATTTTATTAATTAACAACTCTCTTTGTATTCAGAGGTGCGCTGTAAGTATAGTTTTATTTATAGACCGCTACAATGTTGGTGAAATAAAACATGTATATACTTATAGGTACCTACAATCTACATGATATATGTACTTACTTACTCAGCAATTAATATATCTCATCGACCTTAAATTATATTAACTGGCCAACTGTTTATTAGGAAAATATTAGTAGTCTAGACACCAGATAAGCAAAATGATTAGTCTGACCAAAACTCAAGGCACTATTATGTTGCCGTTGCCGACTAAACAACAACAATATTGTAGGAATTATAAGTTTATAACTATAATCTCCTTCATCATAATATCTGTAGATATTCACCATATTGAGTATTGAAATATAAACCGCCTGTTAGTCTCAATAACCTGTTATTAGGTTAGGTTATTTTTTATTTAGTACCTAGGTAAAAACAGATATTGACTGTTAGCTTTTAATAAAATCATCCACAGTTTTTATGTCTCGATAAACTCAAGCATTATTATGTAGAATTATTAAATTTTGATTATTTAGTACATAATAATCAGTAATCAAATCACACCTTGTGTTCATGTTGAGGGTAATTAGGTCAATGTTATACAAACCTTGGATTAAATAATAACAAGAGTAGACCCCTGGACCAATGTATAATTGAGTTTATCTATCTAGGTTAGCTAGTTGCCATTCAAGATATGAAGTAACGGTTAAAAATATCAATTTCGGGTAGATGCTTAACCCATTATTCTATAAAATTCTTATTTAGTACCTATGTAGAAGTAAATCAATAGCCACCTAACATTTTTTCTATGATTTTCATATTTATTGCACACTACTGTAGACATGCCTATCTTTGAAACAACGCACCTTGCCACAGAATCTCTACGTACGTAACCAGCCTTTACATTATGTATTTATATTAATGAGTCACTCTTTACAAGGAGTCTGTACTCAAATAAAATTAAATACCTTCCTACCTATATTTAAAAAAAAACAATATTTTTCAACTTATCACTATAGCACGGGTACTGATACTGTAGCCACAAATTGTGTCCCACCGCGGGCCAAAAGTGTCATACTGTGTAGCAGTTATGAGTTATATTATCTCTATGTTAAATATTATAGTTTATTATGAATGTTAAAATTTAATGTAGATTTTATATCTATATTATGTAAGCCAATACATACAAATTTGTTACTTTCTATTACTTACTTAGAATAATATTACCTAGATTAAGATTAAACTTGCTATGCCCTACAGGGCACTATGTTAAGAACCATTATGTACATAATTTTAAGATCAGTGTAAAACTTACATAGTTGCAATAAACATATTACTACTATTACTATTACTAACTCATTCATAGAAGTGGGTCTAATCTGTTGGTGACACAGTACACAGTAGTATGACACTTTTGCCCCGCAGTGGGACACAATTTTTGGCTACATTAGTTTCGGGTAAGTAGCCTTAAAATTTATTTCTAGTTCTGGGTTGGTACCTAGGTAGGTACCATAATTTTGCGAAAAAAACAGTCATTGCGTATTATCAAACACCTGTGTTACCTTACTTACCAAACACCTGGGGTATGATTGTAATAGATAATATACCCCTAAGCTCTAATTAATGAAATGTCATACTTACCTAAACTATAATTATTTGTATTCATAGTTATACTTAACAGTAAAACTATAAAGTCCTGAAAAGGGAAGTCTACCTAACTAATTGTTAAAGATCGTATTTAATCAATCTATTATATTTATTTAACGGCAAATCCGTTAAAAAGCCATTATCAATCGGAATTTTATTTTTATAATGTAAGTAATCCTCCTGTGGGTTGACTGGTAGACACAATTTCTCAAATGCTTGTAGCATTAAGTCCACCCTTTGTACACTTATTTTTATATTTGTGCAATAAAGGATTAAATAAAAACAAAACACGCACTCACGCCTTGTACTAATGTACTCCCTTGCGGGGTAGGCAGAGGTGCATTGCTGCACCCACTTTTCGCCAGAGTGTTATGTTAGTCCCAACCCAATGTAATCGGGGGCGGGCCTATTGCCATTTTACGGGCCATTGCCATAAAAAAAAACTGACAATGATATAAAATGCAAAATCGCAATAGTCTTTGCAAAATCGTACTCTTTATATTGTCAGGACTTTATAGTTTGACTGTATGTACGGTGGCCTGCGCCTAAAAGTATACAGGCAGAGTTTTTAAAATAGCGATCCCTGATGATGAAGGGACCAGCTACATCTGTTATAAATCCGAGGACGTATTGTGTGTGATGTGTGTAGCAGTGGTGTTTATGTGGATGTGCTTGAGCAGCATGTGAGCTTGAGATCGCTATTTTAAAAACTCCGCCTGTATACTTTTAGGCGCAGGCCACCGTACCTAAGGAGTGTTTCATGAAGCGTAAATGGGAGTCATACTAAGTATACAACGTAACTTTCGCCAAGCTAGCCCTACCACCAAGCGCAAAAATAACTGGCAACCAGTTAAAACTAGTACCCGCTGAAAATGAAAAAAATCGGCGCCATGTTGCATCAGGTTAGTACACCTACAGGCGGCGTGTTACAGAAAGATAAAAATAATACAAAAAATAACTATGTAAGTATTTCTAAAAATAGATAGAGGCGTGATGTAATATTTGAGAAACGTTACCACAACGAATTTTTTGCTCAGCTCACAATAAAAAAATGTGTGGGTACTTGGGTGAATTGTTAATTATTATAGTCGTCCTCTACTGAACATAGGCTACTCCCAAGGCCTAAGTAGGGCTAGAATACTATGTCCTCGTACTATTCTGACCTTCGGTAACCGTCTAAAGTTTTCGGTTCAGCGGACTGAAGTTTAATTTTTATCAGGAAACTAAAAGATTTCACGTGCTTAGTTACTTAAATATCATCGTCTCGGCGTTCCTCCTTCAGGAACTACCGGCAACCTGTGTAAGGTCGTTGGTTCAGCGGGCCGGAGGGAGTCCCACGCTTCGCTTGCCTGTTCGTGGTTCGTTCGAGAACTCATGTAAGTACCTATTTAAAATAAGTTTTATTGTTCTCCTGTATTTATTGCATCCTAAGTATTCCTATTGTGTATTTTCATATCAAGAACGTGGCTAGCCAAACATAACAGACGCACTTCAAGATGGATACTTTTTGAAAATCCGTGGTGTGATGCGTGATATCACGCAGACATCAGACGATTTGATAATGCTCAAAGAGAGATAACATTATTTGGGCAAAGTGCGATCTGTTAGGGGCAAACAGCAGGTGCAGGCTGAGTAAAGGTGTAATGTACTTACCTAATATATGAGTCACCAATACAGAAAATTGCATCACCTCCATTAAGTATGTCCTACCTATAAAAAATTTGTAAACTGTCGTGCTATGATGAGAAACTGCAGGGCACATGAAAAGAAATAATACTTACTTAACTCTTGCTTGGTCCCCGAAGGAGAAATTTAATGATTTTGTACCTACCTAAGCCGTCCATAATGGACTGTTACTCACAATAGGTAAAGCTTTGTCGGCTTTAGATATTATTCAGGTGTCCGCTAAAAAAGTAAGGAGTGTGATTTATGGCCCATATCCTACTTGAGGTGTTACTTATAAAAGAAAAGGTAGTTAATATATCAAAAAGTAGGTATTTCACAAATCACACTCCATACTTTTTTATGGTCATGCCATACCGTATGGCATGTGGCATGCCGTAATTTCCGTACAGGCTTTACGCAGGTATAACTATGTCTTGGTTAGTACCTAGATGAATGTAACTAGCAAATAATTAAATTAGTTGACTCATCATTACGAATATCTTTCGAAATTTGATAAGTAAGTAGGTAGTAAGTATAGCAGAAAACTGAATTTTAATTGGCACTAACGATTTCAAAGCTTATCATACTGTACACAAATTCACGAAATTTCATCACCGTTCAGCATGAGTTGATTGGAAGAAATTGCTGAATAGATAACGGTGAACTCTGAACTCCATGTTCTGATGCCATATAACGGGAGGCTGTTTTCGTTATTAAAACGCCGTTATCGGCATTGGGGGCGAAGGTGCTTAACCACTGAGCTATAACAGCCTTATTAAATCTTTGTTGCCCATTCTTATAGCTCGGTGGTTAAGCACCTTCGCCCCCAGTGCCGATAACGGCGCGGCGTTTGAATAACGACAACAGCCTCCCGTTATATGACATTAGTACAAAGTGTTAAGGTAGAAGTTGTAACTTAGTGTTGTATTTTTTTACCCGACTGCCGAAGGAGGAGGGTAATGTTTTTCGATTGTATGTTTGTATGTATGTATGTATGTATGTCTGTTTCTTTGTTCCCTCCTGTAGCCTAAACGGCTTGATAGATTTTGATGTATGAGGTATTGTTAGAAGCCTATTGATTGCGCGATGGTTATAGGCTATGTGACATTACAATTAAATGTATATAGCGCCCTCTAGAGGACATAAAGTGATGATCGAAAAAATAATATTTTTCCAACAATGCCGTGTGGGGTATCAAATGAAAGGGCTTGATTAGCACATTGCAAAAATTTGCATATTGTAGGTATTTAAATCACAACACCAAAATTATTGAAACAAAACATTTTCATAAAGTAAAAGCCCGACTACTGACATAAAATTTCATAAAATAAAAACAAATAAAAAATATAATCATAAACAAACAAAAAACCCGACTGCACGCTAAAAAGATGAAAACAAGCCCCAATGTTAATGGAAAGTATCGCAGGCGGCGACCAACTTGACCGCGACACACCTATCTAAGTAACATTCAGCTAAATGGTGAACCCTCTGTTGGTCCCCGCCTGCGATTCTTTCCATCAACATTGGGGCTTGTTTTCATCTTTTTAGCGTGCAGTCGGGTTTTTTGTTTGTTTATAATTATATTTTTTAAGTAATCCTTATCATTTTCGTAAATTAGATAAGTAGGTAGTTAGTATTCGCCGTCGACCGAATGGCGTAGTGGTTAGTGACCCTGACTACTGAGCCGAAGGTCCCGGGTTCGATTCCCGGCTGGGGCAGATATTTGTTTAAACACAGATATTTGTTCTCGGGTCTTGGTTGTTGATATTTATATTTAGTATCTATCTATCTATGTATTTGTGTAAATATATCAGCTGTCCGACACCCATAACACAGGTTCTGCCTAGCTTGGGGTCGGATGGCCGTGTGTAAGATGTCCCCACATATTTATTTATTTATATTTATTTATTTAGTTCATTTTCATAATTAGGCATATTATAACATAATTGCGTTAACTATGTGTAAGTATGTATCTACTTAACTGATGACGTTGAGATTCCCTGGAAATTTTCGCAAAGCGCAGTGGTTGGTTAGCTGAAGGGAAGTCCATAAGAAACAAGGCGCCCTACGGCTCCGTCCCCAACAGCCCGGTAGTGTTGCGAAGGTCATTATTACGGCCACAATAATTCGTGAAAATAGAAAATATGATGAACCCTTTCCGCCCCATACCCTACCCTAATCCGGGCAAGAAAGTCAAGCTTTCGAGCACGTGGAGGGGTGTGTCAGTTGACCCGTGTAGCGACGTACACTGCACACTCGCTCGTGAATCAACAGCGAGGTCACGTCACGCCGATAGCGAACTGTTTACGTTGTCAATGAATAGATTGTTTTAATTTAGATGCGTTGGTCGTTCTGTATACTTACCTACCTAATGTGATAGCTGCGGGTCAGGCGGTGGCACTTTCTCTTGTTGATTGGTGATAATAGTGTCCTCTTGGCCGAATTTTTACTACGGCGACGTTTTCTGTTGAGAGCAGCCATGTGCGCGGCAGCAGATGAAACTTAGTGCCCTTATTGAACTCTCCTTTCCATCACTCTCAGAATAACACAATGGGATGCAGGCCGAAATAACTGTAGAGTTAGGTGCGGGACCCACTGCTTTACATGGCTATCCGACAGCATATGAATTATCCTTGTATCCTCACCAAACTTGGAAACCACAATATCCCACCCGCTAATCAAACCGGAGGCCACTAGACTAGACCACACAGGTTGATTTTGGTTGGTATCATTTCATGAGATGTTAGATGAAGAGTATGCTAGAGATGGGGTGACGTGACGACATGCAAAAGGTGGTTGGTAAAGATTGGTTGCGGAAAGCGTTCAGGAGTGGACTGCTATAGACTGATGATGATGATGAAATCAAATCATCAAATGGCTGATACTAAACAAATATCACTAAAACAGAGTTGTTATTATTTAAGTAAGTGTCTAAGTTTTATGGGTATTAAAACTATTTTATCCGTATCATGAAAACCTACATTTTTATCGTAGGGTGGGTGGTGTGTGGTTGGGGTGGTGGTAGTTAACTAACTACTTCCCATGTTAAGTCTGTAACTGTCCTAGCGATTTATAAATCTTATTGAAAATACAAGTCTATATTTTAACTTCTTTTTTTTTACTTGCACCAGGTAGTGCTGAACATTACATTTAACTTTTGTAACTTATTCTAATTTTAATACTGGCAAAACGTAGTTTATTTGCTCAGTGGACAAAACCTTAAATTCTTTGTTCAAAATTGGGCTCTATAAAGTTTACCGTTATACCTATATCATTTTCGACTAGCAAAATTTATTAAAATTAAGTTTTGTGCCTTCAGAATCGACACCATGACTGGTAGTTATCTCGATACCTCGATAGATACAGTTGGCTGTCTGCAGTATCGCCCCCTACGAGCTGAACTGCGCATGTTAGATGTATGAGATCGATGAAAAAATCACTGAAATAGTAATCACTTATTGCTTCATGCTTATGACCTACACGTGATATCCAAAAAACTTATACTTACAACGCAAATTGGAGTAAAAAAAGGTTATCACATTTTTCCAATCTTGGCCAATATTGTATTGTTCTTGTAAGGTCAATCAACTTCATTGATAATGAGACTTTTAAAAATGTTGAGATAACTTTAGTATAAATATCTACAAATCACAGTGATTGACGCAATGGAGCAATATGTAGATAGATAGGTACCTAGAGGTAGTAGTAGCTAAAAGTATAAAGTGATATCTCCTTTTTAAAATAAAAATATTTATGTACAATTATTGTACACTGGTACCGTCGTCGTTAAAATATTAACTAGAGTGACGTAAATTAGTTCATAATCTTGGAACATTTTTATGTAGGCCACCATAAGATTCCTACCTGTAGGAGTGTAGGTACTTTGTGTCAATGACATAGGGTAAACCAGGGTAGGGTGGCGATAGATGGCCCGACTCTTTATTAGTTCCATTGGACGTTACAAAGTGTTGTATACGAATTGGAAAATCCCATTCAAACCACGACTACCTACTCCCGATTCCTTTGGGAAAATAATTCAGGGAGGTCCCCAAGGTCCCCGACGGAAAACTACTTAAGTACTTAGGTACTTATCTAATATTGTTATACTTATACACTGATAACAATAACATCGTTAATAACGTATAAACTATAATATAATTTCTAGAAAAAGTAGTTTTCCATAATTTAAGTATATTTATAAATATTTCTGTCTGCGCGTCAACTTACGTATATAGGACTACCTACGTAATAGGTATCTTCATGAATGAAATAAATAGTTATGGTATAGAGTAGGTATATAACATTTTCTACTGTGCGTAGATTACGTCCTCCTAACGGTGTTTACGTAGGTGCCTAGGTAAGTACTAGCTGATAACCTCCTATAAAAGCACAGGAACTTAGGATTCGTCTAATCATTCATAAAACTAAAACCAGCGAAACCCAGTAGTGATTCATAAATTCGATTACTAACATGATTCAACACTTCTTCCTCGAAATATACAAACTAAATAAATAAATATTGATATCGCAAGGATACCTACAAATAGGTTAAATGTAAACACACAATGTAGCCAATCTTACGTAATTAAATGCAAAAAATCGTCTCATTTAATTTGAAAGCGCGTGGCTATCATTGCCGATTGCCTACACTCGCGATAACCTATTGCTCTATTCCTCAAGTATAGGTAGATTTGGTTATCGACACGTCGTATTTGGGTAATAAGTAAGGGGTTGTAATCTTAATGTTACCTATTAACACATTATTTATAGGCAAGTAAATATTATTTTGTTGTAAGTCCCATCAGATTATTCTTTTCTTATTATCAGGTTAAGTAAACAGACAGATAATAGTAGGTACCTTTCAGGTAAAGGTTATACGGCTACTGTAAGAAATTAAAACTAGTTTATTTTATTTTATGATTTAGTCTTCATTGGTGCAATATGCATGCAGTGAAACTAATAAATCTGGTAAAAGCTATAAGATACGAATAGTTTTGCCCTCGATAGCTTAAATCACTTATGGTGTCGCTCTTGCTCTTGCCTGAATAGAAAAAAAAGCGAGGACGTATTCTAGGGCACTTCTAGGGAGACATAATTGGCTGATGATGATGATGACGGCACCTTCTTGGCAGTCACTATCTACTTATATGTACCGTTTATAACAGCTTATAGCCTAACTAGCCATAGTACCTATTGGGAAAGGGTACTTTGTTATGTGTTGAAATACAAAAACTCTCATTATTAAAGACCTTAGTAAATAATTTATTGCATCCACAAACACAGGGCGAGGGGGGCCCCGCCCGGTTCACGATCCACTCATTAAATGTTATTTACAACTAACTACTTACTTATAAGGTTACCATTAAACGTATAAAATAAATAAACATACAAAAAAATCGAATCCTCGCTGAACCGAGCACGGAGAAAAACAATTAATTATTTTTTAAACATGTTTGTTACATATTACGAGATCATTTTTATGTGAATTTTTCATAAATTTCACTCCGCTTACAAATACTGGACCATTGTTTCAGTACTTGTAAGCGAACGTAAGATGGCCAAAGTCCGACATACTCGTGTTCGAAATCAGCCCATAAATGAAGCTCTCTGATTGGTCACTGCTTGGTGCGGCCGCCTCTGATTGGATGATACCGGCTTAGGTATTTCGGACTCCGCCCACCTACGAGAATAGCTAACTTATCTGTGTGAGTTTTTAATAATTTAGGTAAAAGGCGTCTTGAATGCCTCATCCGATGTGTTATCCAGCAGCTCTCACAGATAAGCGAGCCAGTCTAATACATTATGAACACAGCTGGTGTGATTCTTCGGAGGTCAAAAAATAATTAAACTACAATAAAGAAAGTACTGACCGTTCGTCAAACATTTCCTAGGGATTTTGTGTAAATTAGGTACATTAAAGGCTTCTGCGTACGACCAATGACTTCACACAAAATACATGTTAAAACTTTGTTTTTATTTGAGATTTCATAGTAATATGGTTAACTAATATGTAGTAGTGGACCATAAAGTATTTTGTAATGTGATGCCATATCTCGCCTGAAACACGACCATTGCTCTTTCGTGATTAATCAGTAATCACAAACAACAAATAACAATTAGATAACAAAATTGCACATCGACTTTGTTGAAAATGTTTGTTTATAATAAGATGGAATCATACCTAGGTTTACGTGAAGTTAAAAAAATAAATTTAGGTAAATTAAACTACTTAGTCAATAATCTTAAAAAAAGTTAAAATAAGTGTAACAATTAACAATAAATATAAGATAAAATAAAGTCTACTAAAGCCTATTTACAATGAAAAAATAATAGAATAGTATTAATCTCTTATAACTTGTTCAATTAAAGAAGGCATTTGAATCAAAGTGAGTTATTTTTGGGTTTTTCCACAATATTCAATTACTTTTTTAATTGACAAGTTAAATTGAGCCTTTTAATTAATCATAACACGCGTTGTTTTTACAAAGAAAATACTACACAATAGTGGGAGACAAGTCTTAGTGTGAGACCTGTGGCCCGAAATATTTACATTGAACTCTATACGAAATATACTAAGCCGAAAGGTGGTGACTGAAGCGGTCAATTTGAACCACTTTAGGCTGAGTATATCACTTTTGCAACACCATGTATAGTAATCGGACCCCCTATCTTCTAACATGGCGCCGTTGATGACCACGGTGGCTCAAAATCAAAATAAGCACACAGTATAATGCCCAGATTCGGAAAACATTTGAAGTCTATAAATAACAGTAACATCTTGATCATATTATGATCCCAATGTACGGTGGCCTGCGCCTAAAAGTATACAGGCGGAGTTTTTAAATTAGCGATCTTAAGCTCACATGGTGCTCAAGCACATCCACATAAACACCACTGCTACACACATCACACACAAAACGTCCCCGGATTTATAACAGATGTAGCTGGTCCCTTCATCATCAGGGATCGATTTTAAAAACTCCGCCTGTATACTTTTAGGCGCAGGCGACCGTACGAAACTTGATCCCTATTTGACAGATAGATGATATCCCGGCAGAATAGAGTATAGACTCTGAGTTAGCCAATAGGGGGTCAGATATGCCGACACAAAGCCAGAGAACGCTCAAACCAAATTATCTAACGTTTGTATTTACATAGAAAATAATATAATGAATTCAGTCCATTGAAAAATGAAAAAGGTAAAGTTTTGTATCACATATGCATACACAGTTGGCCATACGACATAGTAATATGGCCACTGCTGATGCAATTAAGCCATTACAGTAGTCACCCAACCCAAAGTATCCTTAATTGTGGATAAGTAACGTTAATGTTTAAAATGCCCTTTAATTGTATTTCACTAATTTATAGTTAACATGTAAGTATGTTAGAAATATTATTGTGTGCACTAAATTTCACCGAGACTCTGTTGATATTTTTAAAATTAACCTACTCACTATGTCCACACCCTAAAAATACAGAATATACCAATCAAATCTTGAAACGAAAACACTAAAAGGTCCAGGACACACCACACTCACAACTTACCTTTAAACCAATAATGAGGTATCATTTATATTGCCTTCAAGATACATTTGTAAAGAAGGTACAAGTAGTCTTACTTTACTTTACATTACGTTAACTTTGTTTTTACATAATAATTCAGAAATCATTCGTCACTGTCGTGTAAACATTAAAATTTATAGTCAATAAATAAAAATAGTCCATATGTAGAGTAAACCTCCCTGCAGGTTTATGAGTTCACAAGGCAGAATATTAGATATGTTATTCCCTTTTCCTTCCTACATACTAGTGATTATTCGACATAAGACACTTTAATGAAATAACAACCCATAGCCTAGATTTTAATAAGTATCCCCTCAAAGTTTAATGCACATAATAATTAGCTTAGAACAAGAACTGCTCAGCTTCATAAGCTCTGAACTGGTGTGGTCCGTATTTAAAGATGTTTAAATTGGAAATTAACTAATATTTACATGGCATTGGAATACGAACCTTGTTTTAATTAGATATCATAATGCAGTTCAAGAAAATTGTTGACATTCAAAAGCTGAGCTGTGGAAAGTGTGATATTATTAACTTCAATCATGGTAGGTATATCGCAATCTATAAAATCTACGAATACAGTAGGAATATGTAAAATCGATTATGCACATTCTCTACTGCTTCTGTGAATTGATGTTCAATATTTAGCTGTTTCGTAACAAACATTCCAGAAAGCATAGTATTCTTTGTAACTTCTAGAAGTTTTTCAGGGAAGTTAACGCCTATAAAAAGTATCGGACCAGCCGAAATACCAACGTCTTAATAAATTTAATGTACATATTCATTGATCTAAACAAGGTTCTTTTTGGTATGACTTGATAATTTGAGCCCATATTGTCGCAGTGGTAAGTCGATCGGAATCGCTACGGTCAGACCATGGTATTATTTTGGTTATAAATAAGTTAACTCAAGGTCGACTTTCTTAAATCAGTAAATTAGCTAAATATTTTTACACCTGTTTCCATTAAAAAAAGACTGGTGTGGTCTAAATTAAGTCCAACATAATTAGACCATTACTGGAATTGGCTATCGGGATCAAATAATCAAGTCTCAACAATCAAACCCCACATCTAGGCCTCCGTGGCGACGGGCTCACGCGCGTGGTGAATCTTCACATGCTTATTGTGATTCGACTTATTACTGGACGTCTTCCCGCAAATATTGCACGAGAACGGCCGCGCCCCACTGTGGACCTTCATGTGCTCCGACAGATAGTAACTCCTGTGGAACGACTTACCGCAATCTGGTACTTTACAGACGTATTTTTTCGCCGTTTCGTGTTCTTTAACGTGGCGTTGGCAGTTGTACTTCCTAATGAACTGGCAGCCGCAGTAATTACAAGTATAAGGGCGTACGGATTTGTGTGCGTTCATGTGCGAGATGTACTCTGATTGGCGGATGAAGGCTCCCTTGCACAGGGAACATTTGAAGGGCTTAGCGGATCGCGACATGTGTGTCCAGCGGTGCAGCTTTAGGTTCCACTGCGTGGTGAACGCCTTGTTGCAGATCACGCAGTGGTAGGGGCGCTTGCCGCTGTGCGTGCGCATGTGCGTCTTGAGGTTCGAACGGAGGTATACCTGGAATAATAGCGAGTTTTAGTTAGACGTTTTAGGTGAATAAGTCGCAAGATGATCAACAGCGGGCTTTGTGGTTGGTGATGCCAATAACGGAGGAACTCATAATAAAAAATAAACTCGAGTAACCTAAAGATGCAGCCGTAAACTGACGTCATAGACCAGAAGGCCTCTGTTTGGGTATTTTTTCTTTGGCTAGGCTAAGCTACTGGCCTAAGGCGGGTGGAAAAATGTCTTCAATCTTGGAAAGCCTTTTAAGTCAAAGCGTAAGTGAGACAGTAACCACTGAAAAAAAGCACCCTTCATATTCTCTACTTTCAAAACAATTTCATAGCGAAACTAAACAAACACTTACCTGTTTACAAACCGGACACGGCACATTCTCATTCTTCTTCAAATCGTCCCTCATGAAGTACGCATTGTGCGTCCTTCTCACGTGTCTCGTTAGACTGGACAGGTGTATGAACTTGTCGCTGCAGTACTGGCAGGCCTTGGGCTTGCCGTCGTGGGTCTCCTTGTGCCAGCGTAGCTTGGCCCGCGAGTGGTAGATCTCGCCGCAGTGGCACACGTAGTCGCGGATCTTGGGCTTCTTGTGCATGTGGTGGCGGTCCCTGCAGGTATATGAGGTTAGAAGGTGAGTTGAGACATTAAGTGCCAATTTCTCCATAGTCGGTTATCTAACCGACCAGGGATTGGTTATCAATAATACATCATTTCCATATAAAATTCATGACTTTTGACACTTCTGACAAAAGTCAACCACTAATACCTGGTTATGCTCTAACCATTGACAAAAGAATAAAGAGAGGACATGCCATATCAACGAAAAAAATGCGCTTACCTAAACTTTGGTGTCAATTAAAATGGCGGCTTTTTTCTTGAAAAATGTAAACAAACAAATTGTTTGACAGCTGAAGTACCTTGTGTTTGGATGTCAATCTTGGTCAATCAACATGGCGACCGATCGCAATGTTGTAATTTTAGGCAAAGACAAAACTACTGTTGTCCTTTTTTACGTACGATAACACCAATAAGTTAAAAAGAGACGACGATATATTTTTAAGTACCGATTTTTATGCCAAGTCCTCTTTATTCTTTTGTCAATGGCTCTAACCGACTATGGAGAAATTGGCAATAAGCAAGTTATTAGGTAAGTTGGAGACAGTGGGTTTCAAGATAGTAGATAGGTGGTATCGTGGGACACCCTACAGCATATTAAACTCTATAAACGTGTTTCCATGTGGCACACACCTTTGGAGTTTGCAGTGTGTTTAGCAATGTAACTATTGTGGGCTGATAGATGCATGTATAGCAGTGGATTGTCGTCTGTTCATAGGATATGGTCAGGTCAGTCAGCCAGCCAACATTCAGGCTACTCTTATCATAAGCTGGCAAAGTTCCATTCGAGAAATGCAATACTACCCCCACTGACAATAGCAGGTGGCTTATTTGTATAGCCTTGACTACTCACCGATGCTGCAGCATATTCGAGTATCTTCTGAAGGTGCAGTCGCACACGGTGCACTTGATGGGCGCGCGGCCGGTGTGCACGTTGTGGTGCTCGAGTAGCTTCTGCCGCGTGAGGAAGCGCTTCTCGCACACCTCGCATCTGTAATGGGGTGAGAGGATTAGTTGTAGTGATGTATTGCTAGTTATGTACTGCTTGTACTAACAAGAGTTAACTTTAGATCTAGGCAGTTGACATATTTACGTCTACGATTAGGTAACGCTTGCGGATTGCTGGCTTGCAGGCATCTAGTTTAGGAAACAGTATCAGTTTTGTTTAGACCTTCAGGAGTAAGCCTTATAAATGGGAACTGGGCATCTGCTATTATCATCCTTAATGATGGACTAACTAAGTTATGCGTAATATAAAAATGCCAGTCTCGTGAAAGTGACATCTTCTCAAAATACAAAAACAAAGTCATCGATCAATAACCTGCACTCACTTATAGTTCTTAATCCCCAGATGCGTCTTGATGTGCAGAGCGAGGTTGGCCCTCCTGAAGAAGCATTTCCCACAGGTCAGGCACTCTAATGGATGTATCTTCAGATGTTGATGGAAGGCTACGTCGGTGACTTGGTCCACTTTGCAGGTAGGACAGACGTAGTCCCGCTTTCTCCGCTTGGGCTCCTGTTTGATGATTATCTTGGATTTCGACTCGTCCATGGGGTCAAACACTTCTAGAACTGTCCCTGTGATGCCCGCTTTTGAGTCTTGCAGCATTCCTGCGTTGGTGAAGATAAGAATATAAATGTAGATTCAACAATAAGTAGGTAGTAAGTACCTACATTTTAATAAGACATCAAATTTATTCACCTAGCAATGTGATAATGAAATTTTGATGAGACATCCATTGAACGAACCGCATTCGAATCGGTTCATCCTTAATTGGGCAACCATTGCCACAGACAAACACACTTATCTCTCAGTAAACGAAATAGCTCAGTCCTCTTCTGCGCCCCACTTATGAAGCCCAAACCTACCCCACTTGCCTTTACCATAATTAAGAACTAGACCAACCTGCTAAAACCTGTTCATCAGTCTTATCCTCCTTCTTGATGACCTTCTTGATCATGAGTCGTGAGTACGTGGTATTATCCGCCGAGCCGCCGGGCGGGGGGTGCGCCTCGGCTCGGTGAGTCCGCAGTTCCTTCATGGAGGGCAGGTGGAGACCGCAGGCTAAGCAGTTGAAGAGGCGAGGTTTGGGCTGCTCTTCCTCTCTGCGAAGGAGTGGTGCGGTGGTATTGTTAGACTATTGATAACCATCGGGACCGGTTATCCGTTTTCCGAATATTTTTTTAATGTGGAAAGTCTGTTTTGGGAACTAGTGTTTCGGGAAATGGATAGGAAGTTTCGAAAGGATTGATAATGATGACTGTAAATCGACCGTATGGGCGTTTTTGGTACATAAGCTAGTTATAATATAAGGAAATTTACATCTCATGAGATGGTATTTTGTATAGGTACTCGACGGTGGTTTTAAATGTTGGTAAGACCATGATGAATGATGATTGATCAGTAGGTAGTTTAAATTTCAAAATCGATGCAATATGATGATGACGACATCCATGAGCCTAATAAATACTTGATTAACTTATTGTTGATGTTTAGTAATCATAGTCTACCTACGTATTTTTTTGTATTTTTAGGTTTGAAATTGGAAAGTGAGAACGAGTCATAAATTCAGCCCATCTTCTTCACATGACAACAGTGATACAAGCAACTCGTGGTTGTTTAACATAATATACCTAACATATTTTAAAAATAACCTACATTGTATTCAAGTGGCTGATGTTGATATAACACAATGTTTACTTACAAGCTGTCCCGTTTCTCGTTGCTGTCGATCTCTGAGCCGTCGGAGATCCAGCTCTCTCTAGCTATCAGGTCGTAGGGCTCCGCTGGAGTCACCTCTTGGTACATCTGAAAATTTTATAAGCATTTATAAAGATAATGTATGACTGTTGACGTAATGATAACCGTTATGTTATAGGCCTCGAGTGGAGACCACCAGAAACATGGAAACGTAGCATGCGTCACTGGATAGACAACCTTCGACAGATATATGGTAGTTCCTGGATGGGGAAGGCAGAGGACAGAGCGTTGTAGCTTTCCTCTGGAGAGGCCTACGGCCAGCAATTTCAGAGTAGTGGCTGATGCTAACACTTTACTTCAATAAGCCTTGAGGCCAAAGGCAAGTTCAAATGGCATGTCCCGATTCCCATAACAACTTTAATGCTAGGTCATTATCATTATCTTGGTTGTCTGGTAGAGATTGCTATAAGCAATAAGGCCGCCTTTTTGTACTGTTATAATTTTTAAGATTGTTTCTGTTTTTTTTAATGCAAATAAAGAGGATTGTATTGTAATGCTTACCCCATTCCATGGCGCGTCCATATCCCCGTTGCTCTCCTGGCCGCTGAGCTCGCCGCGCGGCGGCATGCGCTCGTCCGAGCAGATGTCCAGCGCGGGCTCCGCTCGCTCGAGCACGCCCGCCTTGCACTCCCCGCGGCCCAGCGCGAACTCCGCCCCGTCAGGTAACTTGTACCCGTCCGGCATGAAGTTGGGTAACACGAACTCACTGTCCTTCTGAGATGGCTCGCCCCACAGGTACACCCCGTCTTTTGGCACCTCTTTGCCGAAACTAGCTGATGAACCGTGTGCGTCGAAGGATTCAACGCGATCTGGTGTGAAGTAGTCCGCGTAGATGTTGTCCCCGAAGTAGTTGTCGTTCATCATGCTGACGAACTGCTTGCTCTTAGCGGCTTCCAATTCGAGCAGGTCCCGATTCTCGTAGCGCGCGCGCGGCGCTCGCAGCGCCTGCAGCGGCGTGAACTCGCGCTCCGACTCGCCCGTCTGGTTGCTGAAGTCGTTGCTGTTGACTTCCTCCTTGACCTGCGTGAGGTCGATGGTGGAGGGCGAGGCGGGGGGCGAGGGGTAGCGCGCGGGGGAGGGGGGGTACCCACCCACCGGCTCCAGCTCCATGTCCATGGACTGCTCCTCTGTATCCGCGTCAAACTCGTGCTCGTGCTCGTTCAACTTGTTTATAGACACGGTCTCTAGTCTACTCCCCCGCGAGTCCTCGTTGTCCAGTTTGTCTGAGTGATTCACTATTTTGGTCATCTTAAAGTCTTCCGGTAACCGTGATGCTTGTGATGAACTGAGGTTGACCACTTCGATGCTTGTTGAGGTGCTCGCTACGGGGAATGACTTGGCATTTTTTATTTGTAGGACCTTTTTGTGTTTCTTCACATAGATGTTGTTCAGTCTTAAGGGATTGCTCCTGAAGGATCGGACAGGAATGCCTGTCTCTTTCTTTATATCTACAGATGAGCTCGGCTCTGGTTTTAGAGAGATTGAGGCCATGGCCGTGGCATTGTCTCCGTTGTCCGACAGCTCGCTACACGGGGATATGGAAGGCTTCTCATTGCAGATGAGGTCAGGTACTGGACAGCTGTCTGAAGACTCAGTTTCATGAATTTTATGATCCATCTTGGCCTCCTTGTATGTCGGTGGATTTCCAACATTCTTTATCACAGAGAATGTATTAGTAACTATGCCCTCATTACTATTCAACGCTGAAGGTTGAGTTTCAACATTGTTCTGAGTAATCGTGACCTCAATGTCAGGCAATATTCTTTCAGGTGATTTTGTTCTATTGGGATAGACACATTCAGTGGGTCCCGTGAGGTCCACCACAGTGTTGAGCAGGTTCTTGTGATGCTGCACTGGAACTTCAACTTTAATATTGCTCAAAATTTTCAAACCCTTAGTTGACCCTGAGGGCTCAGGTTTCTCCGGAGGGTATTCATCAGTGGTCTCCTTGCGTGGGGCCATGCTGGTGGAAGCATCACACACCTCTACGGGTGGAGGGGCCACAATTGGTGAAACTTCTATTATCAGAGTTTTGTTGGAATCCACATTTTTGTCCAGTGTTGGAACACTTTGGTTGTATGAGGTACTTGGTTTTGGCAAGAGTTGCTGTGGTGTTGAGTACATACATGAAGTGTTCCCGAACTGGTCCACAACCATCACATTCTGGTACATGGAGCTGGTCTGAGACACGTTGGTGATGTTTTCCTGAGCCATCGCCGCGGGCCCGCCCGGGATGAAGCGCTTAGCATCAATACTATGGACCATCTCACTGTATATGATCTGAGAGTTCTGCGTCACCACTGTGGTGTTTGGTGCAAAAGGGCTCGGAGCCATCTGGTTGTACTGGTGAGAAGACAATGGTGTTGTGATAGACTTACTTTGTACCATTGGGTTCTGAAGGTTAGAAGTCACAATGAGGTTATTTGGATTATTCTTTTGGACAAATGTAGGGCCGGAGGACACCATGACTCCAGGAGCTATGTATTGCATGGTCCCAACATTTGCTTTCACAAGAGCTATATTGCGAGATTTAGGTAGGAGCTTAATAAAATCTTGGTTTTTGTTGGTTGGTAACATGTTAACTGGCTCATTTCTTTTCTGTGCTGGCAGCAGTGCATTCAGGCGCACACACGGAGTGGTCATGTTGTATGCATACACACTGTTAGTGTTGTTTTGAGAATTATACTCTGCACTGCGTGAGTACTTTATTTCTTTCTCTTCTTTTTGCTCCGGAAAATAGGAATATGGTTGTTCATAATCACTAACAGGCACAGAGGGATAAGGCTGAGGTGGTTTTTCACTTTTGGATGGGTTAGAGAACACAGAGTTTGAAGTATTTATTGAGCCACTACTGTCAAAATTACTGTCTCCTATTCTAAGGTCAGGTGTTTCCACTCGAGTCACTGTAGATGTTTTGGGAGTCCGGCTAGGTGTTCTTCTCCAGAAGCGCTCATGATCAGTGCTGTGTGGTGTGTTCCACCGGGCCGCCTCCTCCGTGGCCGGGGTCCGTGATCTACTTCTGTAGGAGCGCTCCGAGTGCACGGGGGTGGATGCTCTACTCCCATAGCTACTTCTGTTGGAGGACAGTGAACATAGTGCCTTTATCACTTGATCCTTGGGATGTGTGTCCAAGTGGGACTCCAGCGACATCCCATTGTGCAGATAGAGGGTGCACACGGGGCATTGAACTACCTGATCCATTTTCACTTCTACTTATACTACGATTGTCAAAGAGGGCCCTTAGGAGGCCCTGCGCCGCAATACACACAGCTGAACGACCGCGCACTTAGTCCGAGACAGCGCTCCACACAATGTCCGTGACGCGCATATCTGCTATTTACACGTAAGATCTTCATACGGGCCACAACAACATAAATATCTTCTTTATAAGTCGTCTCCTTATCGATCTGTCGAGGAAAATAATTATACATAAGTACACGGTGCTAATCGCGCAACGCACAGCTCTACAAACTAGTTGGAACGAACAAACAGAGGACAAAAGAAAACAAAACTATAAGATAAAGGCCATGAGACATAAAAAGCATGAATTATAAAAAGGTATAGCGATGGAAATTACCTCACTTTGGGGGACTGACACACTTACCGTAGTATTTAATATATCACATATGATCTTTATTCCGTTTCATACTGAAATATACCATTTAAAATAGCTAGATTATTAACTACAAAGCTAAATCTAAATTTAATTCCAAGTCAGACATATTGCAGACGTCTTTCACGTTTCTTTCTTCAACACAACGCGTTCCTTTTTTCACAATTCGATTATTATTAATGTATTGTCTTCTCTTTCTAGCATATTGATTAAAATGAGATAGCAACAGATATGTTTGCGTAAAATGAAATATCTACAATCAACAAGAGCATAGACAACAGCATAGTTTTTTTATAATCGATTTTGATTATTAATCGATACTCGATTTCATTTTTATCACACATCTTAGCTATATAAATATTATAAATGTCATTAAAAATTAAGCTTAGCGGAACAAACGGTTCATGAAAACAGCTTAGGTACTTATATGAAACCGAGTGTTTAAGCCAGCAGCAGCGAGCTATAGTGATGATGATACGCGTGTCGCATGTTTGTCGGTACCCTTATTATATTATATAAACTTGTCTATGGTTCGTTCATTTCGCTCTTCATTCATTCATTCAGCACAGAGTACCTACTTGCCTACTTCTACTTTTGACGGACAGTGACTTATAGAAAGAAAAGAGTGTGGATGTCAAGTGGATGTACATTGCTGACAAAAATTATTTAATAAAATCCTAAATTTGTGCCTTTTAAAGCCTGAAAAACGCTATTAAAGTGTTGTGTACTTGCTCATAATGTCTTATAATTATGAAGACCTTAGCATTAGTGGTAAGTGTAGTAGAGACAATACAAAATGTGCGTAAATTAAAATATGTTTAAATCCGGTATTAATTTATAAATTTACCATTTCAGAAGCTAAAGATTTGTTAAGGCAGTGGAGGGAAGGTAACGAAAGACGCAGTGATGAAGTTATGGACTTATGGACCGATGTTGTGGAACAAAATGTTGACAAACTTGGAAATGAGAGTAAGTACAAAAGTGTTAAGTACCAAGTAAAGTTTCACCCAGAACATCAGAGCTTTTACCCTTTGGAAACACAGCCAGCCAATTTAGCTTTTGTACCTACTTAGCAATGAGTAATAATTAATGCGTAATGTTACAATAGGCATGGTGTCTGTGTAAACAATTTGGTTATATCCTAATATTTTCACTGCTGTTTTCCCCTGACTATGTCTTGGTATGTAAAATTGTTCATTGTTATTTTTATGATATAAAGACTTTTAAAAATCAATTAAATCACCCCTCTGGAAGCAGCATCTGTACTTACTATAGGCTCTAGTACTTTATGTTAAGATCCATTTTCATTAGTAAACACAGTACAAAAATTATTAGTGGCTCACTTGCAATAGACCTCAAATCATGCTTTCTGGCATTACAATTAGGATTATAAAATGTACATAATTTAATTAAGATGTAAGCATTTATATTAATATACTTTTATAATTATTTCAGAGCATGTAATCTTAGAACAAGTGATCTATGCAGCCCTGGACACACACCAATATGGCTATGCTAACTACTGCATCATTCTGTTGAGCAATGAGTTTCCAGGCAGTATGAGAGTCATGCGGTACAAGGCTCTACTGCTGGAGGCTACAGAGAAGTAAAGATATACTTTTTTAAATTATTGAGAAAATAGTTAAGTAGTGGCACTATTTTAGATACTGTGACGCACCCCTTCGATCTAGCACGTCACATTAAAATCGTTTGTAGAAATCGTTTGCGAAAATCGTTTGTGAAAATCGTTTGTGAAGCTGATCGAAGAGCAAGCAGGGATTCTTCTTTCTTGTAGGGCAGGGCAGGTGCTTGTAATGAGAAGGCTTTTTTCTTCTATTATTAGGAGGCTTCTTTGCTTCTTGGAGGCTGCGACCGGAATGATCGAGGCGGCCCGGACCGCCTATATTTAAATGCGCTCTCCGCCGCGCGGGCGGTGGGAGGCGGGGCAAGAAATGCGTCGACCAATCAGAGCGCTTTGCACCATAAGCGCCCTCATTGGTACTATCTACTATCTATTGTCGCGCCTAACAAGCCTCATAGTTTATTTATTAATAAACAACTTATACTAGGTATATTTACAAACTATTAAAACTATTACCAGATATTATACCTACTACAAACAATAACTATGTTAGATCTTTACCTACCTATAAACATAACCAAATAAACTTTATTAAACTTAAACAAACAAATAATTATAAACAATTAAATCAATCAACTAATCTAAACAGTCTTGAACATCTCTCCCGCCGCAGCTCTTGTAGCTGGAATCTTGCGTGTTCAAGTGTGGACTGGCAGGATGACCAATTTTTTCGTAGGCCGCCGGAGTACCCCTCTGTTGGTGCGCACGTCGACTGTTCGCACCTCGCCGTCTGGACCGGGGTAGGTAGACACGACGACTCCGCGTGGCCAGCAGTTCCTTGGTAGAGTCCCGTCCGCGATGAGCACGAGGTCGTCCTTCTTGATGGCCCCGTTGGTGGCTCGGGGCTCCCGCCGGTGTTGTAGCTCCGGTAGGTATTCTCGTACCCAGCGCGCCCAGAACATGTCTGCCAGGCGTTGACTCTTCCTCCAGTCCTTGCGGCCGGCCTCGTCGTCCTCGGTGAAGGCTCCCGGCAGCGGCACTCGTGACGGCTCGCCCAGCAGGAAGTGGTTCGGCGTGAGGGCTTCCTCGTCGTCTGCAGAGGTCGACACGTGGGTGAGTGGCCGACTGTTGATGGTGTGCTCCGCCTCGACCAGTAGTGTAGCGAGGACCTCTTCTTTCGGCGCGCGCTCGTGCAGTGTGACTTGCAGCGCGTTCTTGACGCTCCGCACCAGCCGTTCCCACGCGCCGCCCATGAATGGCGCGCTCGGAGGGATGTACCGCCACTGGATGAAGCGCACCGACGCCTCCTCCTCCATGGCCGCCAGCGCTGCTTTCTTCAACTCGACGTCGGCGCCCCGCAGGTTGGTCCCGTTGTCGGAGTGAAGCTCGGAGGGACAGTTGCGCCGCGCGATGAACCGTCGCAGCGCCATGATAGCCGAGTCCGTGCTCAGGCTGCCGGCGACCTCGAGGTGTACTGCTCGAGTAGTGAGGCACGTGAACAGCACGCCGTACCTCTTCTGCTTCGTACGACCCACAGTAACCATGAGAGGGCCAAAGTAGTCGAGTCCGGTGTAGGTGAACGGCCTCTGATGATGCGCGAGCCGTGTATGTGGATGGTTGCCCGTCGATGGCTGCGCAGGTGTGGCCTTCCGTATGCGGCAGGCCAGGCATTGCTTCACTTCGCTGCGCACGGCGTGTCGTAGTCTCAGCACCCAGTAGTGTTGCCGGACTTCATTCGCAGTTGTCTCGAACCCGCCGTGGTGAAGCTGTTTGTGTACCCAAGCGATGTACAGTCGGGTCCACCGATGATTGCCGTCGAGTACTGCCGGTTCACGTTGCGATGGGGTGATGTCGGCGGCAGTCGCTATTCTTGAACGTAGTCTGATGATCTTCTCTTCGTCGAGTATGACTGATAAGTTGTGCAGTCGACTCGTAGTAGGTATAGCGACGCTTTTCTGTAGCGCAGCTATTTCTTCAGCGAAGTTTTCTTGTTGTTGCGAGCGTAGCCACAGTTGACGCGCGCAGTGCATGTGCCGAGCGCTGAGAAGTAGGTACTTCCGCACAGCTGTCTTCACGGCGGGCGTAGCGGCCCGCGTAGCTGTTCTCGGCGTAGTACTCGTCCACGCAGGGTCGGCCTCTTCATTCTTCTTAGTGCGCTTATGCAGCACTGTTTGTTTCTTCGCACGTAGTAGCTCGATGAATTGTAGTACCCGTGCCGTCGCTCGAATAACTCGCATAAAGTTGCTGAAGCGAGTTATGTCTGGCAGGGCCTCAGACAAGCGTGTGGCGGCGACAGTGACGAGTGTTCGCTCTTCCCCCGTGTCTTCTTCGATGATCTTCTCTTCTCGCGGCCAATGCTCCTCCGGTAGGTATAAGAAGGCGGGGCCGCGGTACCACCGGTGACTTGAGTTGAAGTCCGGGGGCGTGTCGCGCGTTGCGTCGTCGGCTGTGTTCTCCTTTGTAGGTACCCAGCGCCACTCCTTTGTTTTCGTAGTGTCGCTTATCTCGGCTACGCGGTGTGCTACGAACGGCTTGTAGGTACGTGGGCCATTTCGTAGCCACGTGAGTACTGTTCTTGAGTCTGACCAGTACACTCGACGACTCGGCTTCAAGTCGTGTTCTTCGATGGCGGCTTGTGCGAGGCGGCATCCCAGCACGGCCGCTTGCAGTTCGAGTCGCGGGATGGAGACCACCTTGTTGAGCTGTGCGACTCTTGCTTTTCCGCTGACGAGTGACAGGTGTGTGTTTCCCTCTTGATCGACGACCCTCCAGTAGACGACAGCAGCATATGCAGACGAACTTGCGTCGACGAAGATGTGGAGCTCGCGAGTGGCCGCGCCGCTGTATGAGGCGTAGCAGCGCGGCACGGCGAGGCGCGGCAGCTGTTGCGCGTGCTCGATCCAGCTCCTCCATGCTCGAGCTTCGTTGTCTTCGAGTTGTGCGTCCCAGTCAATGCCGGAGCGCCAGACGTCCTGCAGGATGCGCTTCGCTTGCACGGTGACTGGCGTGGCGAGTCCGAGCGGGTCGTAGATCGACATGACTGTCCGCAGCGCTTCTCTCTTCGTAGGTGTGCGCTCGCCGCTCAGTATTGCCTCGGGGATGCGATGTTTGTTCAGGTTGAAGGAGAGTGTGTCGTCCTCCGGGTGCCACACCATGCCCAGCAGCTTCCCCGGGTCCAGTTGCAGCAGTCTAGGGTCTTCAGCTTCAGATGACGACAGCTGAGCGAGCACGACGCGGCTGTTCGACGTCCACTTCTGCAGGTCGTAGTTCGCGAAGTGATGTATCTTGTTGACTTCAGTGGAGATGCGCGCCGCCTCTTCTTCTGTTTCGTAGCTCGCCAGGTAGTCGTCCACGTAGTGATTTCTCACCACGGCCTCGGCTGCCTCCGGGTAGATGTCCTTGTAGCGCTCGGCGTTGCTATTTTTCACGTAAATAGCCGTACACGGTGATGAAGTCGCACCGAATATAACGCTCTTCATGCGATACTCGGTAGGCGGGCCGGCGCGTCGATCTCCCCTCCATAGGAAGCGCTGCATGTCGCGATCTTCTTCTCGGATGTGAACGCGCATGAACATATCTTTTATGTCCGCGCTCACCGCCACTGCATGTTGCCGGAACCGCATGAGGACCCCCGGGAGTGACTGCAGGAGGTCTGGGCCGGGCAGCAGCATGTCGTTGAGACTTGTCCCTCTCGTTCGAGCGGCGGCGTCGTGGACGATCCTCAGTTTCTCCGGCTTCTGAGGGTTGATGACAGCGAAGTGAGGCAGGTACCAGATCTTCTCGTTCTTCTCACGCGGCGCCTCCTCAGCGTAGCCGCTGTCGAGCAGCACCTGCATCTGTGCGTTGTACCGCGTCTTCATAGCTTCGTTCTTGTCTAGCTTCCTCTCGAGTAACTCGAGTCAAAGACAAAGACAAAGACAAAGACAAAGACATTTATTTGCGTCATTGACATTTAGTCGCTTCATTGTACTCGAGTAGTTGTCTGGTGGCCGAGGGTCGTCTTCCTTCCACAGGAGGCATGTTTCGTAGCCTCCCGCCGGTAGTGCGCGCGTGTTTTCTTCTAGCTGCGTAAGCGCGCGTCGCTCGGCCTCTGTGTATGATTTCTTCTTGTCGACGCACAGCGACTCGAGTGCGAAGTGGTCCCGCATCATTTTTTCCATTGTCTCTTCTTGATGCGGCTGCACCGTGAGGTGGTGTACGCGCTGCACCGCCGGCTGTCGGTACTGCACGCCGTGTAGCACCCACCCGAGCGTCGTGAGTGAGTCTGAGGCGAGACACCGATGTCCGGCACTGTGCGCGCGCAGATGTCGACTTCGCTCGTGTTGCGCCCGCAGATCTTCAAGTTGACTCGGCGCGACTCACTGGCGTCGATCTTCATGCCCGACACCCCTTCTATGTAAAAGGGTGACGGCGGTCCCGTTGCTCCGATCTGCTGCGCGACTGCTGACTCGATGAGTGTGCACGTCGACCCGTCGTCTAGTAGCGCGTAGGTGTCGAGCGACCCCTTTGGCCCGGTGACTCGTACTTGTAGTATCTTCAGGAGCCCCGTTGCACTTCTTTCTTCTCGCGCTGTTGTTACCGCTTCAGATTCTTGGACGACTTGCGTACTGGCGGTCGATGCGTAGGTACCGCCATGCAGCAGCGGATGGTGCATGTAGGTACACCCGTCCTTGTCGCACTGCTTCGGCTTGCAGGAGTGTCGGTACTTGCGGATCTTCATGCAGCGGAAACATAGTTTGTATTTCTTCGCTATGTCCCACCTCGCAGGTACTTCGGCTCGCTTCAGTGTCGGACAGGCGGCAGCTTCATGCTTCTCGCCGCAGATGGGGCACGCAGGCTTCGCAGCTGTAGTTGTGTCGACGTGGTACGTGCGCGCAGTCTTCTTTGGCGCGGGCTCCCGCCGGTCACTCGCTGCGATGTCCATGGGCGCGAAGCGGCTGCACCGTGCCGCGGCCCGCTTGGCGAACTGCGTCAGCTTCACTAGGTCGGGGATGTCTTCAGGCTGCTCGGTGATGTAGGTGTAGCACTCGTTGCGCAGTGTGGCCGGCAGCTTTTCCACGACGTTGTTGACGATCTCCGCATTGTGTAGGTACTGCTCCTTCTTCAATGCCACCACTGTGGCCGTCGCGTTGGTCATCGTCGCGGCGAAGTCGCAGATGGCCTTCGGAGTGTCGACGATCTTCGGTAGTCTGCGCAGCTTCTCCATCTCGTGAATGATGAGTGCGTCCGGCCTCCCGAATTGCGCAGACAGCAGCTCCATCACTTCTCTCGTAGAGGGCGTCCCGATGAACAGGCAGTGGACGGCCTCCTTCGCTGCTCCTTTGATGGCTCTGCGCAGTCGAGACAGGTTCTCTTGCTCCGTGAGGGACTGCGCAGATTCTTCATAGGCCGCCTTGAATGGCAGCCAATCACTCGATGCCCCGCTGAACGTTGGTAGCTCGTTGACATGGCGCGGCGCGGCGACATGTTGAGGCGGCGACGGCAGCGCACGTGCAGCGAGGGCGATGGCTTCGGCTAGCTCCTTGTAGTCGAAGGCGCTCGGTCGTGGGTCGTAGCGATGCTGCACCGGACGCGGCGGCTCGTACACGTGCGGCTCTGACGTGTACGGGTTCGGTGGCAGCTGTACTCTCGGCTCGTCGGCACCCATGGGACACGGCTCACGACGTGCAGACGGCGGCGCGGCGTTCTCCAGTGCGGCTCCCGGTGGACTGGCTTCGATGCGCGGCTCTGGCATCGATGTCCGGCGTGGGAGGCCCGCTGTCGCTCCGGCGTCTTCTCTCGGCACGGCGTGATGTGGTTGCATGGTCAGCGCGAGAGTACTTTGTTGTACCCACTCGGACATGCGGACACCCCTTATGGTGGAGGTGTCGTCTTCTTCTTCTTCTTCGTCCGTTTCTTCTTCCAGCATGGCCACCCGTACGGCGGCTAACTCCATTTGTTTCTTCAGAAGCTCTTCCTTGGCCTTCAGCAACTCCCGGCGGCGACCCTTTGAAGACGCATTTGAACATGCGCGACGTGGCGTGTGCGGCTTGACGGGCTTCGGCGTCGCAGGGGTAGGCGCGGGGGGCGCGGGGGCAGGGACACGGGCTGTAGCGGTTGCGGGCGCCGTGACTTCTGAGGCGGCCGCAGTGCTTGATGCTTCGTTCGATGTGTCCGTGGATGCTCCCGTCGACGTGTAGGTATCCCCGCTGCTCGTGGTTGCCGTCGTCGCGGTGGCCTCAGTACCGGTGCTGTCCGTGGCACCGGCTACCGAGGCTGACTTGGAGGCGCTTCTTGTGTTCACCATGCTTGATCTTCAATCCGGCGCTCGAATGGACCAGAAAATGTGACGCACCCCTTCGATCTAGCACGTCACATTAAAATCGTTTGTAGAAATCGTTTGCGAAAATCGTTTGTGAAAATCGTTTGTGAAGCTGATCGAAGAGCAAGCAGGGATTCTTCTTTCTTGTAGGGCAGGGCAGGTGCTTGTAATGAGAAGGCTTTTTTCTTCTATTATTAGGAGGCTTCTTTGCTTTTTGGAGGCTGCGACCGGAATGATCGAGGCGGCCCGGACCGCCTATATTTAAATGCGCTCTCCGCCGCGCGGGCGGTGGGAGGCGGGGCAAGAAATGCGTCGACCAATCAGAGCGCTTTGCACCATAAGCGCCCTCATTGGTACTATCTACTATCTATTGTCGCGCCTAACAAGCCTCATAGTTTATTTATTAATAAACAACTTATACTAGGTATATTTACAAACTATTAAAACTATTACCAGATATTATACCTACTACAAACAATAACTATGTTAGATCTTTACCTACCTATAAACATAACCAAATAAACTTTATTAAACTTAAACAAACAAATAATTATAAACAATTAAATCAATCAACTAATCTAAACAGTCTTGAACAGATACACATACATAGTATGAAACTTAAAACTAGCTGCGGCTCAGCAGTTACTATCACTGATATTTGCATGGAAATTTTCATGCATTCATTCAAACAGATTTGTAAGATGTTTATAGACAGACATTTTGCATAGATTTTAATTTAATTTACTTGTTTGAATTTCAAGATATTTTATGACCCTCCATAAATAAACTTATTAATCTTCCAGATATGATGAAGCCATTACAGTCTTGGAGGGCATAATCAAAGCTGATGAAACAAATGCTGCAGCTAGAAAGCGACTGGTTGCCATCCTGAAGGCACAAGGCCAGATCAACCAGGCCATTATTGAACTAGTGGATTATCTCAAGAAGTAAGTTAATTTATGTATAGTGATTCTGCTAATAATTCAGACCTTCAATGTGTTTACATTACATTATTTACAGACTGAACCCTAAAGTTCTAGGAGATATTCTGACAAATTAATATTTTTATGCATCTCATTTTCTTATGATGAGTGATACTGCAATTACAATTCTTTTTATAAAATGAAGATGCTGTCATACTAAAGCTTAAGGCTTAGGTGGCCACTTACGAATATCTGGGGTAAAAAAAACTACTCATGTAGCATTGTTTCTTTAGAGAGGTCAGGTTTCTTTGCCCAATATGTAACTTTAGTGCTTTGTCTTAAGCTGCGTACACACCGGGCCAACGAACGCCCAACGAACGCCAACGGTTATCCCAACGATGGATATTTATCATACATAATACAGGGCAGATTGCAGCAACGAAGGTCAACGAAAAACGTTCGTTGGCGTTTGTTGGCCCGGTGTGTACACAGCTTTAGTATAAAAAATTCTCTCTTGAAGAGATCTCTTCTTTGCATGTTCCCTACTTCCATATATTGTTATATAAGCTACTAAAGGTAATCATAAATAAACAGTTAACATTCCTCCTCAACCATCCCCAGGTTCATGTCGGACGTGGAGGCGTGGCAGCAGCTCTGCTCTCTCTACCTGCAGACGGGCGAGTACGCGCGCGCCGCGTTCTGCGCCGAGGAGGCGCTGCTGCACCAGCCGCATCACCACCTGCTGCATCAGAGGCTCGCTGATATACGGTACACCATGGTGAGTGATGTTCAGCTTCAGTAATTATCTGTGTGGTATAGTCGGTAGAAGAGCTACAATGGCCATTGTAGCTCTTTTACTGACTATAAATATTGTAATTTTATGATTTATTGAGCTGATGGGTGATACTGATACATGACATGGACAATACTTAATAATACATCCACCTCATATAAACGAAAAATAGATTTATGCACTTTACGACTTTTTGTTATCTCAATAAAGTTGTATAAAACTTTAAAACTGCTTAAACGGCCAGTCATAACCTGCTCAAGAACTTATTGTAGCTGAGGTAGAGGAATTTTCCAGTGGAGATCACAGGCAAACATAGCATCAGTCACCATTGACCTTGAACCAAGGCCAGAGGCCCTCAATTCAGGTGGTTGGCAGATGCAGCTTGTTGGGAGCGTTCTAGCGGTCCTATATTCTGTATTATGGAGAAAACAAGCTTTTTACGTGGTCTTACAGACACAAAATAAACGACTATTATTATTTTACATTTCAGGGAGGCATTGAGAACATTGAGCTTGCAAAGACGTACTACTGCCAAGCTCTGAAACTGAATCCTGACAACATGAGGGCTCTCCTTGGACTGGTGCTGGTGAGTTTATCAATCACACACATTTAATAATAATGTAGCCTCCATAATTAATGGAGATGAAAGTCTGCTCCGTTTGGTCTTCTTTCTTATAGTTATATTAGACCATGTAACCTTCCGCCTTATAAGGCACCACACATACACCTGATATAGCATCCATTCACTCAAACTTACTCTACACATATTACACCTCTACCGCCAGGTGACGAACACCCTACTGAACCACTACAAGTCTAGCGGCAACGCGGGCAAGCGCAAGGAGGTCCAGAAGCTGTCGCAATGGGCCGCCGCCGCCGCCGCGGGCCGCCAGCAGGGCAACGACCTGTCGCAGATGATGACGTCACTCGCCATCACAGAGTAGATATTTTATTTGGGTATGGAAGTATGGAAACATAGCACGGAGTAATAAACGCAAACGAGATGAAAAGACAACTTTTTAACTCTCGAGCTTCAAATTTTTGTCTTGTCATGTCAGTCTTGCTCGCCGTGCTACGTGCACTAGTTTTACTGAAGAATATTGTGTAAGGGATAAAATACATTTTGTATTGAGATCGAATGGACTTGGAGAAAGTTAAATTTCAAGGTCCAAATTACTTTTTTCACTTAGTGCAAATTTTATTTATTGTGTACACTATCTGATTAAAGGGTTTTACTAAGGTATTTGTTCCAATGTTTACGTGTATTACGATGTACTGTACGGTGTAAGTTATATTTATGCTGTATTATAATATTATTTCCATTTATCTAAGAATAAGAACACTATAAAAATGTTTTATGTTACCAATATAATTTTATCTTTCATTTTTACCAGCGACTACTACAACTTTATATATGGGTTTTGGGGTGACTATTTTATAGTATCAGAGTTCAAGAAAAAAACTTTTTTACTTAACATGGTGTATTTACATTAAAAAAACAATGTTCTATCCACGTTCTATCTTACATAATGTAACAGGTAGTTATAAACACGTAAAAAGGGTAATGAACTTGTCACACTTTCCGATTACAATCCTGTCGATTCCTCGACAATCTTCATGTTTTTAGTTGAATCAATAACGCTATTTGTGACATATAATATTACAACTCCAAACTACGCAAGCATTTACAGCTCAAAACGTGAAGATTACCGATGATCATAGCTTTTTTACTACAAGTGAACATAAACCTTAGGCTTAGATATTAAGTGACATTATTGCTTTGCCCCATGGCCTCTAGCCTGAGCAGTCTCTCCTGGTAGGCGGCCACCTCTCCCGCGCGTCTCTCCTTCCTCTCTCTTCGGGACACTTCGCCCGACGAAAAGTATTTCTCCCTGAAACAATGATTAAGTTTATTAAGGTTTTTTTTGTTGATTACTTCAATTTAAACTGAAACTATACATAGTGTATGGCTTTCCAAACACACTATGTATAGTTGATACCTACAAACTGCTTATAGTGCAGGACTTTTTGGGACATGGTTTGAAGAAATAATATTCTTTATTGATAATCACATCTACTATCAATTCATCATAGTCAGCTAATCTTCGTGTACTTTTGGACTTAGGCCTATCCCATCATCTCCTCTATCAGATTATCTGATCTTCAGCACATCTGACCAGCTTGCAGCCTTAACAGTTACATCTTTACACTCCAAACATACCTAAAATTATGCGTGCCGCCATTACTATCAGCAGGCACGTCAGCGTCCATATCAGCTATTTTCTCATACGTCAGCAGCCGCCGCGAGGTGAGCTTGGACAGCACCTGCTCCGAGTTGGCCACCAGCTGCAGACACGGGTGCGAGGGCAGCTGGTCAGGGGAGTACTCTTCTCTGAAATATTAGGGTATTTTTAAAACCAGGAGGCCTAACGGGGCACAAGATGTGTCATAAGTTTTGCGTCGCGCTCACTCACATCGCGCTAGAGACCGAGTGCGACGAAATATTTTTGACTTGCGCGTCCAAGTTACTGAGCTGATAAAAAATTGGCTAGTGATTTGAGTGACGAAATGACTCTAGTGAACGAGAAACTACTTATAGTGGTACCCTTTTATTTACAGGTGAGCAAAAATTTGAGTGATATGTTTTATCAAAAAATCTTACCTCACTAAAGGATACCAGCAAACAAGCCGTCTTCCCGTATTCAAGTATTTGGCAGCGAAGTTCAACAAATCACTGTAAATGTGTGGTAGGCCATACTCCACTTTCGACGGAATGTGATTAGGTAAATGATCTTCGGACAACGTATAGTTCTCTCGCTCTATTCCGATCTTCTCTGTCGCTTCCCTTACTCCATAGGGTGCTGGAAATCGATAAAGAAATACGTAAATAATGGAGCCTTTTTTAAAGATTTAAGTAATTAATTTAATATTTTGTATTAAACCTAGATTTTTAAAGTGTGTAGGTATTTTTTACTTACGGTCTGTAATGATAGCATCGAATTTCAATTCTTCCTTCCACATTGGTAGAGAGAAATCACTGACTGCTACATCCAAGTATTTAGACTCTGTATTGTACTGTTTCATGTTGGATCTTATGCTCTCTTCATTTGTCCTTTCCTAAAAAAAATTATATAAGGTTACTACTGCCTGCTGTGTATTGTAAAAGAAAGTAGTCTGGGAACTATTAATTTGTTAAAGCATTAGGTCTAAACTACAGTAGCAAAACCAATAAATGTACGAATTAAAAGCAGTGACCAAGAGCCCATACATACATGATTATACCTTTTGCCCAACCCTGGTGGGTCTGGTCCTAGCATGGAGCATCATGAAGTCTATATCTGAACCCCATACATAGGCTGAAACATTATAACAATTATTAAGACAGAAACGTATATTACATTGATTGGAGAAATAAGTATTTTTTAAGTGTGTAATTTAAAGAAACATCCATCAAGGAATACATTTTCATAAGTCTTGAGTAAATAACTACATAACTTTATTTCAGAAATCCTTTAGCTGTACATTGTAGATACTACTCAAGTGAGCAAGGTGAGCAATGCAAGTCCTAAAGCTAGAACAGATATATTTTATACCAAATGTATATAACTACAGAATATATGAGGAGAAATAGTTTGTATAATTTGAACTACAGATCTCACCTCCAAAATGAGCAGCGGCCACTAACAAAGAGCCTGACCCAACAAATGGGTCAAGAACAATGTCTCCATTGTTGACCTGGGCCTGGTTGGCCATCAGCAGTGCGAGCTGGGCGTCCATGCTGGTGTTGCCGATGAACTTGCGCTTCTTCAGTGAGTGGTACTGGATCAGGTCACGCTGACCTTCCGCTATCTGTTGGGGAGGTGGGTTATTAGTGGTGTTATTGTGGTGAGACAAAATGGTAGAACAAAATGATGGTATATTGAATCAATGAGTGTATTTTTTTTTTGTCAAAGGAATCTTGTAAATGTTGAAATATTTTATCACACTTTATTTTCCATCCGAGAATTTACTAACAGCTTGTAGCAATTTTGTTACAAGGTACTTCTTGCTGTACTGTTTTTAAGTTATATTAAATACAAATGAAAAAAAAAGTATAAAGTGTTTAGTATAGTTGTAGATACTTACTAATCTTCCAAAGAAAACTTCATATGGTTCATCAGGAATGTTATTGGGGTCCATTCCATAGAACTCCAGATAGGAGAGGGTCACATCAGGGTTCTTGAGCCTCACCGGCCCTCCCATGGGCAGATAGCTGAAATCCTGTAGAAAATAATCATTAACATTGCACACTTTAAGCTCCTTCAATTAATTAATTTGAATTACAGAACAGTATTCTTACCTCAATCTTTTCAACTTTCTCTTTCAATGTGAAATGTCTACAGAAAGTCTCCACCTCAATTTTAAATGACTTATTCTCAGGACACCAATCTTTTATCAACTTGTTGGGGCACACATGAATGTCTGTCTCGTCAAAGTTATTAGTCTCTGAAGTAATCCACTTTGAAGACTCATTTATTAGTGATTTCTTCAGGTTGCTGTGTAACTGTGACTTAGTTTTTGCTTTAGACCAGAGCTCTATGCATGTTTTTAAAGAAACGGACCGGGAAGCAATCTTCTTAGCACTGTCTTCATCAGGAAGTTCCACAATCCAGTATGGCTGCTCATAACTGGGCTTTTCAATGAACCTTATTGGTATATTGAAAATCGATAAAATAGACTTTATTTCCTGTAAGATAACGAATTCATAAATTATTTAATTTAAGTTATATGTTAGATATTTGTATGGAGTAGGAGTATTATGGAAAGTAGACTTACGGCGTGACGAAAGTCAACATGTTCGTGCGCGAACCACAGTAAATATCGAGGCCACATTCTGGTAAGGCACATATTCCCTAGATATAATGTTAAGGTACATCAACTCTTAAATCCACTTCAAAACATAGCTCATTCAGTTAAAACATCAAAAATAAATGGTAATGATATGGTATTGTGAATGAATCAAGTAGGTATACACAAACATAACCTCACTTTATAAGTCACTTTCACAGACTACTTACAGATGTCACTTTACACTCATAACTACTTGGCATTATTAATCTGCAAATTAATTAAATACTCAGAAGAAAGAATAGTTTTTAAGCCTTGTTTCATAGGATTGATTGATATTGGCAGTACAATCCACAAGAGTTAACTAGAGAGAGACCCATTACTTATAGTTAACCGGTAACTCCACTAGAATGTATTAACAGGATAAGACATGATTATTTCATTGGCCTATGTAGGTCTCTTTGGCAGGTTGTACATACTTACATAGTTGATTATGAGGGTAAAAGTGATAATCATAAGGGATATTTTAAAATATTTACTCAAGTTACCTTATCAGTATCACACTCACACTTATCATTTACAATTTTATGGTCCAATTATTGAAACAAACCATATTATCTTAATTAGGAATCTTCAGTAACTTCTGATTCTTCATTTTTCAGCAAGTCTTCGTACACATCATGGAGAAAGTCTAAATATGCGTCCTTGATGGATCCAGAACAGGCCACATAATGACCTCCGGAATGCTCTGCCACTACTGGGTTTTTGAACAAGGTGATCAAGGATTCTGACATTTCTGTAAATAAAAAATTACATAAAAAAAATTGATAAAAAAATAGTTTTAATAATTAAGAGGTGAAAAATCAATTGAGCCAAACTATATGCAGTTCCTTCATGTTAGTCATAAATAAAATTACTTTTATATGTATAAAAAGAAGCTCTACTTCTTAACTTCTTTCTTCTACCTTATTAATCTTATTGTGCAAAAATGTTACATTCTCACCTTTAGGTATTATAGAATCACTTTCTCCATAAACATGCAGAGATGGCAAGTCAATGTCCTCGTCATAAAATCCTTTGTGAACTAAACTGCCTGAGCGAAATCCTGATGAAAATATTGCAAACTTGAAGGTGTATGGAAGGTCTGGAAATTAAAAATCAATTTATTATTAATCCAACAAACCAACTCTTACAGAATTATTTACTATTTCCATGAAATATAACTTACATCCTTTCTGCTGCATGGCAGCCAGAATGCCAACAAGGCAGGCACCTTGTGAAAAGCCCATGAACCCGTGAAAAGGTCCATGTTCCTTCACAGTATTCTCAATCAGTCGCAGAGTGTCTTCGAACCCCAGTGCTGGGCCTCCAAGGCATTTGCCACTGAATGTGTTGTCTTCTGCATTAAACCACCAGGATCTACTATCTGTTGAAAGGAAGGTAAGGCTCAAGATTACTAGAATATGTTCAATAAAATGGTGCTTGAGTAGCATTTATGTACCTAATCTAATTAGAGTTAAGTAACCCCAGGGCTAAAGTAGACCAACAGAGAGATAATAAATAATTTATTTGTTTAACACAATTTGTAAAGCAGAAAGTGTTTTACCTTCGTCTCCAGTTCCATCATCATTCACTACTCGGTGAGGAGCTGATATAAAAGTCAACTGAGCGTATTTGTTAACCGCCTTACGGAAAGATCCAATTTTCCCCCTGAAAACAGCACCGTTTTGTCGATAGCCGTGAAATGCTAATATTTTCAATTTCTTGGGCTTTTCAGTTTCTGTTTCATTATTTTTCGGCGGATCTTCTTGGTTAGAGTTGGGTTCTTCGTGGTTAGAATTTTGGTCAGACATTATTGTAAGATACTTTTTGGGATGAGTTAGATTAGTAATTCTATGCCATATATTTCTACGCCTGTAGAAAATGTTAACCAATTTATAATTAATGTTTTCTTAGTATTTTTCCAATTTTAACAAAACGATAGCGTACCGCTCCGGCTGAATTTACAAACTGTCACTGTCAAATGTCAATGAATGAATGTCAAAACTCAAAAGAGTCAAATCTGTCATGTCAAGTATGCCAATGCCACCATTCAACGATAATTATCGCCAGTGTCATGTAAACAAGTTTCAAATTTCTGGCCAACAAACCCGCAACCTACCCACATCATCCGGCTCTCCGGCTCTACTAGGCTTTACCTTTTCTTTTATGGTTGCATCTATTCTCTATGTATACCTTCATGCCTGTACATATATGCCTGTGCTTCATGCGTAAGGGCTTCACGCATGAAGCACGATGAAGATGGCATGAAAGTATAGGTACATAGAGAATAGAGAGCAACTCGTGAGTGCTGCTGACTGCGCTTAAGCTTTAACGCTTAGGGCAAAGGCACACGATGCGTTGCGGTGGCGGCGGTGTGGCGCCGCAAAAACCGTGTGTCCACTACTCGATCAAATCTTTGCGGTGCGGCGCCGGCGACTATTACTAATTTGAATTAAAAAAATGGTGATTTCGCAAAATTACAAAGCGAAATTTCTGCGGTGCGGCGACTTAGAGTACTCTAAGTGTACTCCCTCGCTATAACGCGGCATGCGTTAATGGAGTTAGATGTGATAGCTATTCAATACATAGTTAATCCCTAAAACCTATATCAGCACCTTTTCTGCAATTCCACTAAGTATATACCTGCCTCAAGGGATAAGTCTTTATCATCATCTCGGTTATCTTATCACTAATCAAACCATCTCCTTTGTCACTCATATCTCTGTGTGGGTACTTTATGTTACTGAGTATTATATAATCTTTAATCTATTCTAGACATAGGTATACCTATCTAACTGTTGCTGTCGGAGAAATGCTAAATTTATCTTAATGAATGTTTTTGTTATCCAGCAAAGTAGGGATTTATCTGCATTACCTACCTACACTATAAAATATCATCTTTATGCACTGCACATAATAGTTCAATAAATGACTTATTTGTAGTAGGGTACTTCAAGGTAGTAGGTGTGACAAGTGGGTCTAGCTTTGATACATCATCCATGTGTACGGTGTTATTTCTTAATTAAAAATATGACTAGAGATGTCGTTGAAAAGATTCCATTTGAGGAAGCGCTTGATCGTACAGGTAAGTGAAACTTGATTCAAACTATAAGGTACCTGATTGGGTAGGTGGTTATTATAGGACTGTAGGTGTTGGTGCTTGTATTGAGTACCTGTATACCTACAACCTACAATGTTTTAAACGCTCATCTACCTACAGCATTAACTGCTGAGCCATAAATAACGTTATTAATTTGTTTTTGTTATTATACCAATCCAAAGGAGACCATTTTCCACCATGTATTCATATGAGAATATTATTAAAAATGAATCCCCTAGAAAAATTGTTATTACTTACTTATGTTTTTTTGTTACTGACTGATGAACTATGTCTTATTGGTCCACTCCAGGATACGGCCCATACAACTACTTCCAGACTGCCACGACGGGGCTGGCGATTGTGGCGTATGCCCTCGTGGGGTTCAGCGGCACCATGGTGGTGCCCACCAGCGCCTGCGAGCTCGGCACCACGCACGCGCAGCAGGGGATCCTCGCCGCTATACCATTCATAGGTTTGTCCTTTTATTTCTGATATTTTTTTCATAGATGCATAATTTAAAATAAAAACAAAATCATTATACAGGTGGGATTTTTATTAGTGAACTTCACTATGCTCGACTGCTCAATATTGTTACTTACCAATACCTTCCAATTAGGTAATTAACTTAAAGAAATCTAATGATAAATCGAGCACAGTGTTTCAGTGGGCTGTTGATGAAATTTTAGTTTGTTTTTGCTTAAGGGCTGTATACCAACTTTGAACATAGTGTGTACCTAGATCGTAGTAGTGCGTATCTGCACCTTATAAAGTAAGTACCTACCTACTTATAAATTGTTTGGCAGGGTACATAATGGGCGGGGTGGTATGGGGCTACCTGGGCGACACCCGCGGCCGGCGCCACATGCTTCTTGTGTCACTGTCTCTCGCCATCTTCTTCAACACCCTCGTCAGCCTCTCCGTCAACTGGATCATGATGCTAGTCTTACAGTTTTTAACGACCATAGTGTAAGTATTATGCATTTTTAATTCTTAATAATAATATTTGGAGGAAGGAGGAATAAAAAAGTAACTATAAGTACTTACATTAAAAAATACTGGTTCTTCCAGGTCAACCGGCCAATACACCCTGGCTGTGACTCTGCTGAGTGAGTCTGCGCCGATGGCAAAAAGGAACCTAGTGATGCTGCTGGTCGCCAGCACATACATACTCTCGACGGCTGCCATGTCAGGTATTACCGAATTCTTATCAGAGGGATTACCAATAACACCACAGTCCAGAATCCTGACGTAAGTGGTTTTATGGGCGCTCTTGTGTTCCCTGGGAACCGCCGTTGCCAATTAATCATGAAATGATGCATTTAAAGTACACTTGGCCAATGCGATAGTAGTTTCGATTATTATTTTTTTAATCAGAAAATAAGAATAAACATAAAAGTAAAATAATGTAAAAATGTTTATTTCCTTTAAAAATATACAAAAGATGGTGATGTAGGTACTGACCCTTTAACATCCTTTTAACCTTTTCAGGAATTGCCATCCCAATTATTCCGTTGAAGTTCTCATACAGTATTCCATTTTTGGGGATTTTCTGGAACTCTTGGCGCACGTTAGTGCTGGTGTACTCTGCACCGTGTGTACTATGCTTGCTGTGTGTGCTGTGCCTGCACGAAAGCCCCAAGTTTCTACTCTTGAAAGGAGAGGAGGAGAAGGCTATGAAAATTCTCAGATCCATCCACAGGATCAACCACAGGAATTCAGAGGAAAAATTTCAAGTTAGTTTATTGGTGAATAGATTGTAGTTAGGTAGTTATAACAGTTTATTTGACCTTGATACTTTAAAATAACAATGTTTACTTCAGGTCACCGGTGTTTTGCCAGAACAAAATAATACAACTGGATTAGAAAAATCAAGGATGGATATAATTTTGCCATTGATTAAAACTCCTCTTCTTAAGTACACGATTGGCTTGACTGTCCTTTCCTTATGTAATCAGTAAGTAGGGTAACGTAACGTACCTTGGGACGCTTGTACCTCGGGACATTGATTGTATTTTAAAAACCGGCTAAATAAACACATTAAAATTCTACCTTAGGCATAGTATTTTACTCGCTTGGCAAAACTAGTGAGTCTCGTGATCATACCAGCATCTAGTGTGTGGTGAAGACAGTATGAAGTTTTTTGGAATCAAAAGTAGCTTTTGTATAGTTTTTTGTGTTGCTTTATCTCATTGAGGCATGCTCAAAATAAAGACATGGATGTCACGTATAACTTTTCAGTTATTTAATTTTATGACATGGCAATTATCTGAAAGATTCCTATTAATTAAAAATAAAGATATTTAAATTTTGGTTAAATATTGCTTTTTTGTACCTTGGGACACGATTAAATTTGTACCTTGGGACACTGTTTCCTATGGCTTTGTACTATGGAAAATGCAAACATCTAAATAACGCCTTATATCTCTGTTCTTATTAGTGCCAGAGTGAAACTAGACAGAAGAGAGATGCAGTAAATAAATAAGAATAGAGATATAAGGCGTTATTTAGATGTTTGCATTTTCCATAGTACAAAGCTATAGGAAACAGTGTCCCAAGGTACAAACGTGTAACGTACCTTGGGTCAAAACAAGCATTTTTACTTTTATCTTAATTTAATAAAATCTGGCCACACTAAAGCTTAAGCACAAATACTAGTGATAATAGATTATATATCCTACCGAATAAAGAAAATTTCACATTAATATCTTATTTGTACGCTGCGATAGCTTCATTCAAAGTTGGGGTAGTCGAAAATGTCCCTAGGTACGTTACGTTACCCTATAAACTTATGATTTTAAGTTTTAAAATTACATTGTGTGAAAAATTACGAAGTGTAGTAGAACCTATAGGTACTTACATACCAGGTACTAAATTAATAGCTATAAAGCATAGGTACTTACCTTCACTTTCTTCTTAAATTTTGCACCCTATATAAATACCTACAGTATTATACGTCGTAAGACTCGTACGATATAATCTGTTATATTTTTTCAGAATTTCTCCTTTCATAATATGGTTTCCGAAAATAGCTAATCAATTTGTAAATATAATCCAAAATGGAGATGGAGCCAACCAAAATCTTTGTGGTATTATCGAAAATAAAGACACAGTTCTTTCCAACGTAAGTATCCTGCTAGTTACTGCTAAAAAAGCTGCTCCTCAAAATATATGGAAAAGCTGTTTTTATTCAGCTTTGTGAAAGCTATTTAGTATTTTGGTAAAGTACCTACCTACAATGTTTTTATGGATATGCCGCTGGAAGGTTTTCTGATAAAATTCCACCCTGTATTAGTTATATGTTTCAGATTGACGCAGCACCATGTTCTCTGAATGTCCCATCTCTTTTAATTACCATTGGATTAAGCTTTTTAACGTCTGCTGGCAATCTGATCTTATGCTTGGTGAGTATAATATACGTGTACTTTGTAGTAGACATTAGATTAGTACCTATCTCACAATAAGTATAACTTCCTAGTTACTGTATTTTTTCTATAAGTGGAAAATACCCTAAACCAAAATTTAGCAGTTATGTAGACCAAAACTATACAGAGTGTTTTAAAAAAGGTATACTAAGCTGAAACCGACGTGTGCAGCATGTTATTCAGCATTGTTATATCTAAGCCCGAAATTGAAATCAGAATGTCATAATAAAATATTCATTCTCCAAGTCACGTGACCAACAAAGTTTCTATGGAGAATACCTACCCTTTTTGGAACACTCTGTATATTTGGTCCTTTGTAAGCCTTATATTCTATAATTAAATGTATAATAACTCGTGTTCAGGTGGTCAACTACACCGGTCGTCGTAACTTGGTGATATTCCTAACCCTGGCCCTAGGGGTGTGCGGCGTCGCGACAAACTTGGTCCACAATGCTTACGGCAGTGGGGTCTTGTTCCTCATCTTCTGTTTCGGCCTTGTCATCAATGGACTGTACCTAGCAATGGCAGTGGCATTCTTCCCTACTTCCGTCAGGTAGGTAATTAATCTTTAACTTATACAGGTTGTTGCAAAAAGATTATACTAAAGGATCACCCCGGCACGGTACAAGGGTTTCATGAATTTTCAAAACTCGCAGTACAAAGGTTGTTCAGATTGACCCCCTGAGTCACCCTCATTCGGTTTAGTATACCCTTTTTGCAACATCCTGTATAAGTTAAGGATTACCTATGTTTTTCATATCCCTATAGTTAATACGGATGGTACCTAATAACTACCTTTTTGATTGTTTACAGAGCTACGGCAGTGGCATTCGTGGGTACTTTAGGTGGAGTAGCGAAGTTTGCAGGCACGCAGATCCTAAATCTACTGCTTCAAAATCACTGTGAGGCTGGATTCTATATCTTCGGTTCTCTATTTGCTTGTGAGTATCTAATGATGAATGTTACATTTGGGTCAGAGATATCTGTGGGTCAACTTGGGTGCCCAAGTCATTTATGTACCTATCTACGTATTTCATTTCTTTTCCAGTTTCTGCGATAGTGGCCTTATTTCTACCTGATGACCGTATGGTGGTGAAAGCGGCCCCACAAAAGAAACCATTTGATTGTGAAAAAACCTCCTGAATATGATGATGATGTTGATGTTGATTGATAAGAATGATAGTTAACAATAAAAAGTTTAAATAAATAGGTACATTAAAACAAGGCTGTTCTTTATTGTAATTCACATAAAACTATTTTTAAACTACTAATCTACAAAAATATAGTTAGTTGTGAGTACCTATAGCAGGAACCTATGACGCACAGTCGTCCCGGTCCCCCTGCTGTACGTTCCTCCCACTTATAGAACGGCTGCCAATTTGATATTGTTTCTTTATGTACGAGTTCCCCAATAGCCGTAGATCAGTGTTTAGGTAACCATATTGAAGAAAAGATTTTTCACCCTTTTATAACTTGTGCACAGATATCCTTGTTTTACTATAATACGCAACGTACAGTTCTCCCATATTAATAATGCGCATGCAAATCTTCGCAAACTGTCGTATTCCCGGAAACACCCGAATCATTGAATTAAACAAAGCACTTGCATTTTGATCCTTGTTCGAAAGAAATAGTAGTCAATATCATGTGACACATAATCGAAAACAATTTGGGCGGTCGGTGGCTGTCACCGATCAGTCAAAGGTCTCAAGGTCAAGATCAGTATTACTTTTGTGGAATTATAAGCGTCAATTCACACGTACCACAACCACACCACGTCGCAGCGACAAAATGTGGTCAAGCTGTGGTTACGTGTGAATTGTGTGACAGCGGCTTTTTGCAGTTGCGTTGTGGCAGCGACAAAATGTCGATGTGGTTGCGTTGTCGCTGTCATTGCGATGTGGTAACCACGTCGTCGTGTGCAGTTAATACGGAAAACAGGTTGCCGCGGTGCTGCCGCCGCGTGGCGGCGTTGCCGTTGCGATATGGTTGCGTTGTGGTTGCGATGTGGTTGCGATGTGGTCGTATTACACAGGTGGTCGATAACAACGGCAAAATGTGGCACGTGTGAATTGGATTATTCATTGTCAATACAAAATATACGCCCGACCACATCGCGTGGTTGTGGTGTGGTTGTGGCTGTGGTGTGGTTGTGGTACGTCTGAATTGACCCTATAGAGTTGAAAATACACATCGTTCTTGTAATTTTTTTCAAATGTGAATTTAATTTCAACTTTAATTATTTTTGACGACGCCATATTATGAGGCACATTTAAGAATAAAATATACGTCACATTGATAGACTTCACTTTGCCAATAAAGCCACACCCAAAAGACCAAGTTTGTAATTGTAATATTATTGTGAATGATCAGCGCTGTAAATACTTTTGAACTGAGATTTTAATGTAAACATTTTTATTAATGTGAAATAATCAGTGCTGTAAATACTTTTGAACTGAGATTTAAAAATTTTAATGTAAACCTGTGTTTAAAATCCATTTCTCCTTATAATATAAACCTTGTGTTATTCAAACCTTCTTTCATCCATCTTTACATCAGCTTCAGTAAGACACTTGAAAAGTACCTACTGTAACATTTTCGAAGTAAATTTTAATATTATGGAATATTATGAATTATCGAATCAAATTTCGTTACTGATAAATCAATTATCTCTTTTAGCACCAATTACATAATTCTACTAAAATTTCATGAAGAAAATGCACTTAACCACTCTAAATACATAATAGTTTTCTAACGCTCGGGAATGAATACGACCGTTGCCGAACAATGACGAAGATTTCTATGTGCATTATCAATTTTGATTTTGGGGAACTGTACGCAGTTTCTCTAAATCCTGCAACACAAGAATCCAAGCATTTTTTTGCTCTGTGGTGTTGTTGACATTATTCTGACATGACAATAACAAATTTCGCGCCAAAATACCGGTACACATGTCAATTGTGTTTTGTAAAATTATCGTCACCTTTGTGTTTTATTAAACTCAAAATTTATTTATAATGGAGGACGGAGACTTTGACCAGCGCCTAAGAGATTTGCAGAGAGAATATCTTGAATTCCTTGACGATGAAGTAAGTAAATTCCATTTTGTTATGTTATAACCTCAACCTCAAGAACTTGTTTGGATGAGATGTTTTGTTAATTTACAGGAAGACCAAGGCATTTACATGGAGAGAGTAAAACAAATGATCGCTGATAAGTCTCAGCGGCTTATGGTGAGTGTGAATGACCTTAGAAGGAAGAATCCGGACAGAGCAAAAAATCTGCTTGAGAATGCTTTTGAGGAGCAGATAGCATTCCAGAAAGCGCTCAAGGAATATGTCGCGTCCATTGATCCAACGTACGCTAAGGAACAAGAGGAATTCTTCGTCGCCTTTTCTGGAAGCTTTGGAAACAAACATGTCACTCCGAGGAGTCTGACTTCCAGGTAAACTGTTTTGTTGAGGTTTTGTTATTTATTGCACTCTCAATTTGGGTTTTTATCATCTAAACCATAACATAAACTAGTACAAGTACCTAGTATACATATATGTATGTTTGTGTTTATTTCATGCCACTAGAAAAAGTAACTGGGGTAAGTATGTTTTTTTATTATAGCCTAAATTTTCTTTCAACTTACTTCCCAATATGCAAAATTAAGCTCATATCATAAGCCAGTATGATTTGATATACCAGAATGAATCATATTCAATATTGCTAGCTGTAAAGGTGTCCTAGGGTTATAAGTTTGTAAGTTTGTAGAACTACTTAAGTAGAATATTTCTGTTTGCTCAGTACTTATCTTTTGTTTGTATGAATGGGGTTATCTATTATTGGCTATACAATTTAAAACATGTATTAGGCTTTAATTTACTGTAATATGCTGTTGATTACCTGAATAAACCAATAAATAAATAAATAAATTTAGAGAAACCATTTAGTTGAAACAAAGCTTGCAGAAAAGCTAGCTATTTTATGAAATAATTACTTATAAGAAATTTAAAATTTATATTACAGATATCTAGGAAACCTAATATGTGTGGAGGGCATTGTGACCCGAGTGTCACTAGTCCGCCCGAAGGTGGTCCGGAGTGTGCACTACTGTCCGGCCACTAAGAAGGTCATGGAGAGAAAGTACACTGATCTCACCTCATTTGACGCTTTTCCAACAACTGCTATTTACCCCACCAAGGTAAGAATTATATTCCTACAAATTGCCTACTGATATTCAACATATTTTTAGGGTTCCGTAGCCAAAATGGCAAAAACGGAACCCTTATAGTTTCGTCATGTCCGTCTGTCCGTCTGTCACAGCCGATTTACTCGGAAACTATAAGTACTACAGTGATGAAATTTGATGGGAATATGTGTTGTATGAACCGCTACAAAAATATGACACTAAATAGTAAAAAAAACAATTGGGGGTGGGGCCCCCCATACATGTAACTGAGGGATGAATTTTTTTTTTTCGATGTACATACCCGTGTGGGGTATCAATGGAAAGGTCTTTTAAAATGATATAAAGTTTTCTAAAAAACATTTTTCTTAAAGTGAACGGTTTTTGAGATATCAGCTCTCAAAGTCGTAAAAAGTATGTCCCCCCCCCTCTATTTTTATAACTACGGGGTATAAAATTCTAAAAAAAATAGAGGTGATGCATGCTAATTAACTCTTTCAACGATTTTTGGTTTGATTAAAGTATCTCTTATAGTTTTTGAGATAGGTTGATTTAACTGTAATTTTGGTTAAGTTATTTTATTTGCTGCTACGGAACCCTTTGTGCGCGAGCCCGACTCGCACTTGGCCGGTTTTTTTAAGGTATTATTAGTCTATGGCAAAGCTCTCCTCGGTTCTTCCACTTATCCCTGTCAATGACCTGCTCATTCCAGTTCCTGCCAAAATTATCTAAATAATAAATATTTATTTGTATTAAAAAAAAGTTTTAAAGTTTTAATTGATAGATTAAAGCATGGGTATTAAAGCTTTTCATTAAGATAGAGCAGCACAGGATTCCTCACAACTTACTAGAAATGCTCAATGTATTCCAACCCTACAGGATGATGAAGGCAACCCTCTAGAAACTGAGTATGGTCTATCTCGGTACAAAGACCACCAGACCCTGACAGTGCAGGAGATGCCGGAGCGAGCACCCGCGGGGCAGCTGCCTCGCAGTGTAGACGTGGTCTGTGATGACGACCTTGTGGACCGCTGCAAGCCGGGGGACCGGGTGCAGATTGTGGGCAACTACCGCTGTCTGCCCAATAAGCAGGGCAGCTTTACTGCTGGCACCTTCAGGTAAAGTGCTGTGGCATGTATTTATTCCAGAATCACATTCCAAATCCAATTATTAGTATTTAACCATTGTAACTTTTTTTAATTACTTTAAAATATCTCTATTGGAACATAAACCCACTAACACTTTGCAATTCTCTGCAATATAGGAGCAATTAAATATTGAATCACAGTCAAACAATAACTTGTACTCTACAGGACAATCCTAATAGCCAACAATGTAACGCAAATCAACAAGGAAATGAATCTAAATGTGACTCGCGAAGACATCAAGTTGTGCAAGCGTCTTGCCAAGAGGTCCACTGTGGACATGTTCGACTTGCTGGCCAAGTCACTGGCGCCCTCTATCCACGGACATGATTATATTAAGAAGGCTATACTCTGCCTGCTCTTGGGCGGGATGGAGAAAATCTTGCCTAATGGGACTAGGCTCAGAGGGTGAGTTACTAAAGTTTTTTTTACAGAAGATAATTGGTTTAAGATAAACAAGTGAGGATTGTAGACACTACGTTGCGTTTTGTAAAAGACACACAGTGTACAATGCACTTGCATAATCCTGATGTCAATCCTGATTCAACACCTCTTATTCTATCCTCGAAAAAAACAGGGAACTAAAGCGACACGTTGATTGAACGAAAAAATTGTTAGTTCATTGATTAATCCATCCTGTTCCAGAGACATAAACGTGCTGTTAATCGGCGACCCATCCGTGGCGAAGTCGCAGCTACTTCGCTACGTGCTGCTGACGGCGCCGCGCGCCATCACCACCACCGGGCGAGGGTCGTCCGGCGTCGGACTCACGGCCGCCGTCACCACCGACGCGGAGACTGGTGACAGGAGGTAGGGGGAACCCTTGGATTAAAGCTCCCTTATGTGGCTAGTGTCTATGTATAGCTACGGAATTCGCCTCTCGATACCTCATGCTAGTGCTTTTAGGTGATTCAGTATGTTTGCTACTCTTTGGTACAGAAACTACTTAACCGATTTTGATGAAATTTCATTTGCAGGAAGCTGACAACCTGTCTTATACATAGGGTATTTTTTTATCCCGGGACTCCCACGGGAAACCTTGAAGGGTATCATGAAGTTTTCCTTCTTTTATGTTTCCGGCGCCCGCGTCCACGGCGCCGATTTGTAGTTTTATGAACGAGCCCTAATACTAACAATAACGTATCGTTGCAGATTAGAAGCGGGCGCCATGGTGCTGGCGGACCGCGGCGTGGTGTGCATCGACGAGTTCGACAAGATGTCGGACGCCGACCGCACCGCCATACACGAGGTCAGTACCCCCATTACATACCCTGAGGCTGCCTGTCCATGAGAACATCATGAGAGGGAGCGGAGCGGAGAAATAGACCAATGAGGTTGCTTAAAAACTCCGCTCATGCAATTTACGCTCCGATCATTAGATGATTTTTACCTCTCACACCGCTCCGCTAGCTCGCTCTGCTCTGGTGGACATGCAACCTATGGCTTTACCCACTCACTAACCATATATGTATAACCTAGACTTCGCATTGAAATATAAGCCGGTCCCTGGTCTAAAATCATTGGCCCCTGTACTCCTGCTTAATCTGAAAAGTTATACGAGCTAAGCGAAGGAGATCATAGAAACCAGTTTATAGCTCCAATTTATTTTCAAGAAAAAAGTATAGACTATTGCAAAACAAGCGAACAACGTGTGTTAATAAATACAGAAACTCGCTTTCCGCAAGCATGATTAGTTTACTATCATACAGACAGCATGAATACAGTAAAGTTGAGAGTGCAGCTAGAAGCCTATCTATACTAAATATTCACTTTACCCACCAGGTGATGGAGCAAGGGCGAGTGACGATCGCCAAGGCGGGCGTGCACGCGTCCCTCAACGCGAGATGCTCGGTGCTGGCCGCCGCCAACCCGGTCTATGGACGGGTAAGTGAGGAGGATACATGCTGAAGAATGATTGAACGTTTGAGGAATTAGTAATTTAATAAAGTATTCACGAAAAGCAAGGCAGCATTCAGATAAAGTTCCAAAGTGCATACGCACTGCTACTTTCGTTTTCGAGATCTATGTCTTAAATGAGGGCCTAGCAAAGTCTTACTGCGATATGTGCTCATTATGTCGGGTCACAGCACAAAAGTGACCCTAATGTTTGGTTGTGTGAACAAAACACTATCCGCAGGAGGCTCGCATTATCGAATGACATACAATACAAGCGTCTTTTGGGCTGCGGCCCAGCATAATCTGCTTACTCCTTAAAACTTTTACGATTTCCACTCTATGACGAAATACGAACGAACGAGAGCTATCGTGCAATCGAGACGTACAGCAATATGGAGTTGTGGCTCGCGCACCAGTACCCCGCAACTTCGTTTTTCGTCATATAGAGCGACGCGTCTTCCCTAAAACTCTACAATTCCTATCCCAATTCCAGTACGACCAGTACAAGACACCGATGGAGAACATCGGCCTCCAGGACTCACTACTGTCTCGGTTCGACCTGCTGTTCGTGATGCTGGACATCGCCGACGCGGACCACGACAACATGATCTCCGAGCACGTGCTGCGGATGCACAGATACAGGTCAGCTTGTGGTGGTTGGATAGTGCTATTTGTATAAGCTAAAAGAAGGTAAGATTTGAGCGCTTTATGGATATGGTTTGGCCGTAAAGCGCCCGAACGGTTAACTTAGCTTAGCCTTGCTTACTAGTTACTATTGTGTAGCCCTGTATAGTACCGAGATATGACCAAATTTTAAATACTTTTAAGTTCCATACATACAAAAATAGTGTAAAGAAACTAGCACATAACTTTTAAACGGCTGAGCCGATTAAGATATTAAACGGTATTACTGAAATATGCATAAGTCTAACTACTAGATATTATTGTTAACAGAAATCCGAAAGAGCAAGATGGAGAAGTGTTGCCGATGGGATCGTCGGTCGAGATGCTGTCCACGGAGAACCCTGACAATGACGAAGTGGAGGTATGCTCAGTGAAATATGATGGTATTTATAAGTAAACCGATAGGTCTTCAATCTTGATCGTCTTATAAAGGTGTATAAGATAAACTTATCACCATATTATTATAATCATAATCGTGATATCGCTGTTGCATTTAGTTAGATCAAAGGCGGTTTTCAGCAGTCAGATAAAAGTTTCGTGGGGTATTAATCTGTCGACTGAGGTCACAATGTCAAACATTGTATACAAACATCATAATAATATCAGAAAATATTATGCAACACAACCAAACAAACATTGTCATACCTCAGTTGGGAGAAATGGCTTTGTGCCTATTTTTTATAACTTGATGGGTGTTAGTTCCTGTATCTATTGAGCTTGTTATGTATTCATTCTTTCAATCAATCCTTCATTCCACAGGACACAAACGAGTCAATATACGAGAAGTACGACCCTCTCCTCCACGGCAACACTCGCTCCAAGAAAGACCAGATATTGAGCACCAAGTTTATGCGCAAGTTCATCCACATAGCTCGCTTCATCAAGCCCAAGCTCACGCAGGAGGCGTCCGATGCGATAGCTGATGAATATGCCAAGTTGAGGAACCAGGATATGATGGAGAGCGATGTGGCTAGGGTAAGTGGATGATGTGGTATAATAAGCTGAAAGGAGGAAACGATAAATAATTTTTGTTTTGTGACTTCAAAAATCGGTAAAATTTGCACTCCCCTGTGTCCCCATAGCTTATTGTGTACCACAAAATTTCTTCAAAGTTTATTTTAAAAAGTATCCTATGTCCTTCAACTGGTTCTTAGCGTTGTTTTATACAGGATCTTGCAAAAAGGGTATACTAAGTCGAACCTACATGTGCAGTATGATATATTTAAGCCCGAAAATGAAATCAGAATTTCAAAATTCGCGAAAAGAAGTCATTCTCCATAGTAAAAAGTCAGATGACCAAAATAGTTTCTATGGAAAATGATTAAAAAAAAACGCAGTAACACAAACACTGGATTCTATGAAACCTTACACTATTGTACCTAATAAGTACATTTAAAACATTAAAGAAACTAATGCCTCTGAAACCCTCTACCCTCCCAGACGCAGCCAGTAACAGCGCGTACTCTAGAGACGCTGATCCGGCTGGGCACGGCGCACGCCAAGGCCCGGCTCAGCTTCCAGGTCACGCGCCGCGACGCCGAGGCCGCCATCGAGCTCGTGCACTTCGCGCACTTTAAGAAGGTCAGAGAAATCAAATGTATATTAATGTTAACTATAAGGTTTCCGAACGCAGTCGAACCCTTTGTCTTTGCTAGGAGAAAAAGATTTTTGGACTGCGTGGGCGGTACAAGCAGCATCACAACGCCTGGCAGCTCGATTTCTCGATGGAATTAAATGAAATTAATTTCCTCCGAACCTACTAGAAGCGAGACGTTGTCGGTTCGGTAAATCAAAACTGCGCGCCCCACTCGATAGATCAATACTGAATGTCTGGACGAAATTGCATGACATGGGTGTTACTCGACAGTTTAGCTCGATCGAGTAATGCCTTATGTGAGTACGGACCATAAGGTTTGCGTCAGTCAGTCAGAGACACCCGGAGACGCTGATCCGGCTGGGCACGGCGCACGCCAAGGCCCGGCTCAGCTTCCAGGTCACGCGCCGCGACGCCGAGGCCGCCATCGAGCTCGTGCACTTCGCGCACTTTAAGAAGGTTAGATTGAACTCGATACATCGAATAGTAATTGTAAATACGATGTAAGGATGTTAAACAGCATCAGCATAGTTTCAAGACAAAGTTCTATGATCCAGCGAAGCGGAGGGTTTCCTACGCTTCAACTGCCGGTTTGTGGTCTCCACTCCAAACTCGTTATATTTTTTTTATGTTGACAACACAAGACAGGCGCAATACATTGCCTTTCAAGAGTAGGGGGGCAGTTTGAATGATTTGAAAGCTATAACAGTGACCTACTAGTTATCTGATTTATATCCGGCTACTTCACCAACAACTGATTCACATTCAATCTCATTAACCTACCAATTCGTCGTACATTCCAGGTGCTCACCCGTGAGAAGAGTCGCAAGCGGCGCGCGTCGTCCGGCGACGAGGAGGAGGCCGAGCAGCCCGCGCCCGCCGCGCCGCGCGCCAAGAGATCGCGACGAACGGTGAATATATGAATATTATGCCTTGTTTAGTTTCACATAAGGAGTTTATTGCACTGCATTTGAAATCCACAATTGATGGCAATGTAGGGTGTCATATTATATGAGACAAGATATAATTATTGTCAGCCAGTCCTCAAAAGTTGATTCATTATAGTAGCTGATTGGAAGTTTTTCCGGGCCAGGTTGTGGTCCCTCATACCTGGGTTTAGCCTATTAAGTCTAATGTGTAAAGTAGGAAAACTGACAGTGAATCTAACATGCTGTAAATAATCTGACATGCTGTTAATCTTAGATGTACATATATTTAGCATTCAATCATGATCAGATCAGCCAACACACATCCACTGCTGCTCTTAGCGCTCTCTCTAGGAACGCCTTAACAGTCTGAAAGACCTCCACTACCATTATGTCCCATAACAACAACCCCACCCCCACTAACACCACCCTCCTACCCTCAGGACGGCGGGGACCCGTACGAGTTCTCCTCCGACGAGGAGACGGAGCCGGTGCTGCGCGCTGCACACGCCACGCAGCCCGAGCCGCCGCGCGCCACGCGGTCGCAGAAGGATATTGATGGGAATAGGTCAGTAGCCACGTTACGTTTCTTAGTATACTTAGTACACGATACGATACCGACGTTGCTGATATAATAAGTCGTTAAGGCTTGAGCTTGGATGGCTTACGCAGAGTTGATCTAATAATAATAATGACTTCGGAAAATACAGTGTTGTCAAATTTTTAAGTTGATTTCAATGTATGAATTTTGGTTAAGTGTTTGAAATAAACATTTAGGGTCTTACCACAAAAACTTAAGACAGTATTTAACAGATGTTTAGCGCTGTCAAACGCCTACAAAATCTGTCAAATTTCGTTTTAAACACTTGTTAAACAGTGTTTAAAGTTTTTTGTCGTAGCACAGATATAATTTACTTCAGCTGAAAAATCACAGCACTAATGATTACTCAACTAACAACCCTACATTTCTTCCCCAGGCTCACGCAGTTCAAGACAGCCCTCCAGCAGTTGTTCCGGGAAGAGCGCGCCAACTCCCTACCTCTATCGCGTATCACCGCATACGTTAACGAGAAATACTCGCATGAAACGTTTGATAGCGGAGAAATACACTCCGCACTGGCCAAGATGACACAAGACAACCAGGTCATGCTGGCTGATGATATTATTTTCCTCATCTAATTTGAGATCTGATTCTTTGGACGTTTCTATATTCAAATATGTTGTCAGCACTCTTGGTTTAAGAGGATAAACGCAGCACTGTGATTTGCTGAGTAATTATATCATATCGAGTGCGTTACGAAAAATACGTAGAATCAGTAAGTTTGTAACTGTTATGATTAGTTATTTTCCTGTGGTTTCTGTCAAAACAATTTCAGTGTTGCTGCTTCTGAATGAGCAATAAATCTGCGCATATTTATTGATTCTAATTAGATAACGTCCGAATGTTATACTTTTATTTGTAGTAAGTTTTAAGTTGATTCTATCGCATTGTACCTTATTAATTGAAAGTTGGTTGATGAAATCGTCGTTATCGTTAGTCTGTTACATTAAAAATAACCTTAATACCTTAAGGATTTTTAGTAAGGTATATTTTATCACAACGTTTAAAATAGTAATCATTGTTGTTTATGTTTGATTTAAGGATAGAAATCATGTCCCATTTTGTAATTTTCTCAGTAATTATTGAGAAAAACCCGCCTATATTTTAAGTACAACAATTTAATAAGTAAACTGTGCCTTGTGGAAATCATGCCTTGTAATTGTAACTTTTGTATTGTTTATTCAGTGAATAAATTGATTACTTACCATAATTATTTGGTTTACATTTCATAACTCACCCTCTTAGCTTATATTCTTTGTAGTGCCGATGCCATAGTCCCTAACTTGACCGTTTTTATGGGTACCATGTGTAGAGAATCCCTTGTTGCGGGGGTGTATCCTCGTAGGGGGTACCAAATTTTCATTAGTTTTTCGATATCTCTTACGGTTTTCGAGATAAACGAGGAAATATGGACCAATAGTTTGATTTAAAAAGAGAATAAATAGACGCATTTTTCCTGAAATAAAAATGACATATTATGTATCTAGCCTATCTGAAACCTAGTTAAACATTGTGAGATATGGCGTTTCGACTTTCTCCGTGTTCGGCATCATAAGGGTCACAGTGACAGTTAAATAAAGTCCGTTTTTCTCTCCACCTTTAATTTGCAAGGTGCGGGTGCCTATATAAATAGAGTGAGTCGCCCGCGCGCCTCAGTTGTAATATCACCATGCAGAAATGACTAGGTTTCAGATAGGCTAGATACATAATATGTCATTTTTATTTCAGGAAAAATGCGTCTATTATGTAGTCTGAGCCTATCTGAAACCTAGTTAAACATTGTGAGATGTGTTTATTATCGCATGGTGGAGAGAAAACCAACTGTGACCCATAAGCTACTGATGAGTATATCAGTAGAGAAATATTTGAATCTATAAATTTATAATGCATAGATTTCTAGGTAATAGATATACTAAAAATTATTCCTATTATTCCTGACTTGTCAGAAAGTTATGGAAGGTATGTACCTATACATATAGGTAGGTATTTATACATATGGATACACACAGTAGTGATGTAACGAATGTGTGTTTTTGGACATTCGCGAATGCGAATGCGAATGCGAATATCTGATATCGACATTCGCGAATGCGAATGCGAATATTCAGCTTGTGTTCAAATTTAGAGCCATGTGTATGTTTTAGTGGCAGTCTCGTACTGAACGAGGTACGTTACGTTCTAGGCACATTCCGAATCCGACTAGCCAACACTAGTCGCAGTTTTTTTGTAAAAGTAGTAACATTTTAGTTTGCTCCGTAACTGTTACGACACACTGCGACTGTGTGCGGTTTCTGAGGATGACTTACACGAAACATTTAAACGTATTTAAATATATGGCTGTCTTGTTCTGACACTACAAGGGTTATTGGTAAGTAGACCTGATCCTTTCAAGAGGTGATAGAGGAAGACATTTTCAGTCGATTGAACCTATAATTCATTATACGAAACTTTACATTTCTAAGATATTTAATATTTAAGTTTTTTTTACATTATCAGCTTATAAGCTTTTAAATGAGATATTTTAATATCAAATCGATTTAGGTATCACTAAGATATTATGGCCAAAACAACCAGAAAACGCGCTGAAAACTCAATAGGGGTTTCCATACAGTCAACAGCACTGAAAACAACCACACTTTTTACCTTTAAATTGGGCTAATCTTGTTAGTTTTCCTGTTGAATTTTGTCCGCCTGTGCTGGTTGTTTTGGCCATATCTTGGTGATACCTAAATCGATTTGATATTGAAATATCTTATTTGAAAGCTTACAAGTTGATATTTTTTTAAGTTGAAGTGCACAAAAAAATGTCACATGATATTCTTTTTTAATTTAACTTATATTTTTTTACGTTTTGAATATATTTTAAAATGTTTAATTATTTTGAGGTATTGTGTCTAATTTAAGTCAAATAATGCACATTTGATTATTTTAATAAGTTTATTAAGGTGTCACTTATGCAAAACAACAAAAAAAAATGAAATATGGCTAGTTTTTTTTAAAATTTTCGGTTTTAAGCATAAACATTTTGTCAATGAAAAAAAAACTTAAATATTAAATATCCTAGAAATGGTTAAGTTTCGGATTATGCATTATAGGGTTCAGTCGACTGGAAATGTTCAGGTCACCTCCTGAAAGGATGAATTCACTTGCAAATAATCCTGTATACCTACTGTCAAAATACCGTTTTGTTTGTATAAAGAGTTTCTGTGCTACCACAAAAAACTTTAAACACTGTTTAACAAGTGTATAAAACAGAGCGCTAAACACCTGTTAAATTCTATCTGAGTTTTTGTGGTAAAGCCCTTTATGTCTTATGAAACTATTAACATCTAAAGTTTCATTTCCCAAAGTAAATAAATAATACCAAATGATAAAGTAAGACTGGAAATGTGATTTAGAGGGTAACTAGAAATAAAAAAAGTTATAGACGAATGGATTTAGATTTTGTTAACCTACCATTATTTTCAAATAGTTTTTGTTAATATACTGATATTCGCAAAACATTCGCACAAAATCTTGCGAATGCGAATGCGAATGCGAATATCCAAAAACATGCGAATATTCGCGAATGCGAATGCGAATGCGAATATTCGTTACATCACTAACACACAGTGCCTCTTCGAAAGCAATACTTATAAGTAATTATTGATCAAAATCTTGTTATTGTCAAGGCAATATTTTTAACATACACTAGCCGAATGGATGGAACCAGTGAAATACTTTGCAACAATATTTAAAAGCTGTAAAGTGTAGAATATCGATCCAGGCCGCTGGGGCTCAGGTTAGCACATGCTGACTAGGGTATGTAATTCTGGACTGACCTCAGAAATGCAGCAGCCGACCCTGGAGCCTCGAGGACCTACTCAGTCAGCCCTGTACGACAACACGGCCTGCAACACCTGGCGCGGCATCTAGTCCTTGGAACGAGGAGTAGTGCTTGAAGGGAAGATAATTTTACTAAATATCTCAGCCTCATCAGCTACTGGAAAAGATTAGATGAAGGCTGTGACACTGGCGGATAACTAAGTATTCAGTTTTTCAAAACATGATGCAGGTAACTATATTCATATTCTAGATTGACAAGTAACACACAGTCTAATTTTGTATTCTAACTAACTCGGCGGTTAACGAGTTCCTGTGCAGTCCTACTAGGAAGGAAAGTTATTTTATAAGCCTTTGCACCGATTTTGTGGGCTACTATCATTCTGTATCATCATGTGTGAATATTATGAGCTCTGGCAGCATTCCTTGGTAGATGACATCAATTAATAAAGATTGATTAACACAACAATAACAATTATAATAGTTGATAAATGAAACCCGGCTAACATGTCTTAACTGGGTAAGTAAATGATCAGTCATGCCACCAGGATAAGTAAAATGTTCAGTACTTCATATGAAAAACATTAACAAGGTCACCTTTAGGTATGTTCGTCAACACTAAGGGCAGGTCTCGGCCAAAACCTTAAGGCTTCGCCTTGTTGCAACTTCAAAGGTACGTAGGTAGGTACCTACTTACATTGTTGTAGGTTCGATTTTGAAACCATTAAGTCAACCTAGATAAAACAAAATAAAATAGCTCGATTAAATAAAGATGGTACGTAAAGATGTTAGTTGTACCTGATCAGACCTGATGCAACGACAGCCAACATAGACTCTCTCATCTGTGGAAGCAACAATCATGGTGGCGGGAACATGGACAGGTGCACGAGCCACCTCGAGCCTGACTTATCAATCAGAACTGACAGTTCGCCAACAGCAGATAGCTTGCGGCTATCTATAAGTAAACTTAGGTAGTTAGCTATACCCAAGAAAAAGTCCTTGGACATCGATATGACAGTGGAACGGCGAATAACTGTGACACTCTTTAAAACAAAAAGGCTTATTGTTGTTGTCCAGCTAAGGAAAGTTACCTACTTCAGCGACCTGGTATTGCATTCTGAAAGAACTGCGAAGAGTTAATATTATGACTAATAATTATTACTTATTTAGAAAGTTTTCCGCAAACTCTAATAAATCAAGCAGCTACCACGTCACCGCTGCCCGGTTATAACTCTGTACTAGCTTAGTAGATATATATACCAGTTCTAGCCTTCAGCTAGAGGCCAGAGAGCTCCTAAATGAGATGCGAGTACGAGCATGACACAAGTAATTTTTTACTTGGTAAGTAACTAGTTACGTAACTAACTGAAAATCCATAAAACAGATTACTCAAAATGGAATTGTGAAAACGGCACGTCTGCATCTTAACCAGTCAGTCTAAGTAGTTTCAGCAGATACAGTGTTGAAAAATAGTTATGAAACGTTTGCGCCAGAATCGAATTAAAAATACATTTTCATTAGAGAAGCCGTTTAGGCATGAATAGGTACTTTCAACCTTTGAATTGTGCTCCAAATGATGACCTTCGAAATTCATAGAAATTTAATGACGACTGCCATTGTTTATTATCTAGCCCAGTAAATTGAGTTGGGCTACGGCTACACGTGATGTGTTACACAGTACACAGTAGGTATATGCATGTTCCCAGAATAGTGGAAGTTATAATTTTACCAAAAGGTAGTCGTCTCGTGCAAGAGCACCGTTACTCGATTTATTCGATACACAACTAGTAGACAGCTGCTGCGTAGGAGGTTCACGCATTTTTCAACAAAGAGCTCGGACACACACTCACAATCCACTGGGACAAAAGGAAGACAGCTTATATGGTGTCACTCAGAAACCGCGATGACACTCTGATCATGATCACCCGACATTAGGATCATAATAAATTCGGTAACTTGTGAAGCGGTATGGTATAGCAACAGCGACTTTCACGAAATCAGGAATTAGCTCAGTGCTTTCAGGTTGAACACTCGCCGGTGGGATTCACTTTGCTCACAGCCGAGAAAAGAAAAGACTCAAAGCTGGAATCTGCCGATGTGTCATGACACTTAAGATAGTGTCTGGGGGGTCACTTTATATGACGAAAAACGAACTTTCAGTCCACTGCGGCGCGAGCTGCTCTATCTGTTTGTATGTATTAAACGTGTCGATTGCACGACAGCTCTCGTTCGTTCGTTTCTCATCAGTATAGAGTAACGCTCCTGTACTTACCGTGCGTCACCATTCCCATGAGCAGTCCAATGATCTTTAGGCAGTTTAGAACAAAAGCTGCATTAGACAGTTTCTTCAGCAGAGACATCGAAATAAAAAAAAATAAAAAATTATTGCACAACTATCCCCAGGAGCAGTCTACAGGTCACTTTGGGCAGTTCAGAAAAAAAGCTGCTTTAATAGAATACCCTACCTCAGCGGAGGCATCAAATTGAAGTGCTATAACACTTTTAGAAGCGATGCACGATACCCGATTTGTCGTCATCCATGCCGATGCGGCTACGGCGACTGCAGGTGGTTACTCAGGCTTCGTTGGTGTGCCCTTGTATGGCTAACATGACCAACCTTGGCAGTAAACGTTCGTCTGCATATGCCAAAATCACTGATGAATAGCGCACGTTACTCGATACCTTCTAAATAAGTCACTCATAATGATGGCTGATGATGATGATGACCGTGCTAGCAATAGTGCAGGCGGTTCCGCTGAGCATAAAATCTCTTCCCAGACAGGGGGCGTTTGGATCTGGCAACCAGAACAGGAGTGCCAGGTGTGCGCAGCGATTCAGTTGGGACAACACAGCCGCCAGGGCAGGAGTGCATGGCTGGGTCTATGCAGCGATGCAGGTAGCACAAACCGGTGGCCAGGGCCAGGACCGGGTGTACGCTGCGATGCAGGTGGCACAAAACGGTGGCCAGGGCCAGGACCGGGTGTACAGCCGCCAGGGCAGGAGTGCATGGCTGGGTCTATGCAGCGATGCAGGTACCACAAACCGGTGGCCAGGGCCAGGACCGGGTGAACGCTGCGATGCAGGTGGCACGAGACGGCGGCCAGCGCAGGAGCACAGGGCCGGGTGTATGCTGCGATGCAGGTGGCACGAACCGGTGGCCAGGGCAGGAGCGCAGGGCCGGGTGTATGCTGCGATGCAGGTGCCACGAGACGGCGGCCAGCGCAGGAGCACAGGGCCGGGTGCAGGTTACACGAAACTTCAATTTGACCGAATCGGCCTGCCTACCCTCAGCGGGTAGGTACCGGCGGATCACATTATTCGCCGCACATGCCACAATGTCCCAACATACTGAAACTCGGAGCCACGTGCTTCCTGTAAAAAATCCTATGACGGTCCTGGAAAGCTCCTGTTTGTAAAGCCTTACATAAGCTATAATCAAGTGCATTATTGTAATAGCAAAGTTTTTATCAACTGTTTTCTAAAAATATTAGAAATTGAGGGTAGAAAAATATATTTTTATTATTTTTTCCTGTATAAAATTAACATATGCTTTACTTAAAGCGGTCATTAATGTAAGTATCTAGCTCAAGCGCCACTAGTAGGATCGGAATATGTGATCAATCATCACCACGACTATTGAATCGGACCCTACTGCGTGGGATAAAAACCCCAAGCGCCGGAGCATTATGACCAGTGGCTGAGCTTTTAAAAGCAGTAAATAATAGCATTTTACTCACGGCTTATCAACTCAAACCTTCGTTGCGAAATCCTCAGCAATGGCTGCGTGCGCAGCAGCCGGCAGGCCCCGCGCCGCCTGGTCCGCATCACGCTACAGCTCCCGGTAGCGAGGACTCCGCAAATTCAATATTATATTTTTCCCCGTCGGAGCGAAGCCGACGAGAACCGTGGCTACATTGAGCCATTTTGCCGAAGTGTTCACTTCAAAAATCAAAAACCAACTGAGGCGCGCGGGCGACTCACTCTATTTATATAGGCACCCGCACCTTGCAAATTAAAGGTGGAGAGAAAAACGGACTTTATTTAACTGTCACTGTGGCCCTTATGATGCCGAACACGGAGAAAGTCGAAACGCCATATCTCACAATGTTTAACTAGGTTTCAGATAGGCTCAGACTACATAATATCGATCAAGATTTTTTTTAAAAAATTCTCTGTTTAGTTTAGATTTGGGCTTGACCGTTTTTACATGGGTCCCCCGTGTAGAGAATCCCTTGTTGCGGGGGTGTATCCTCGTACGGGGGTACCAAATTTTCATTAGATTTCGATATATCTTACGGTTTTCGAATTAAACGAGGAAATAGGGACGAGTGCTTTATTTATTGAGGTGCACATTCCGACTTGACCGTTTTTACAAGGGTAAAACGTAGGGTAACGTAACGTACCTTGGGACGCTTGTACCTCGGGACATTGATTGTATTTTAAAAACCGGCTAAATAAACACATTAAAATTCTACCCTAGGCATAGTATTTTACTCGCTTGGCAAAACTAGTGAGTCTCGTGATCATACCAGCATCGAGTGTGTGGTGAAGACAATATGAAGTTTTTTGGAGTCAAAAGTAGCTTTTGTATAGTTTTTTGTGTTGCTTTATCTCATTGAGGCATGCTCAAAATAAAGACATGGATGTCACGTATAACTTTTCAGTTATTTAATTTTATGACATGGCAATTATCTGAAAGATTCCTATTAATTAAAAATAAAGATATTTAAATTTTGGTTTAATATTGCTTTTTTGTACCTTGGGACACGATTAAATTTGTACCTTGGGACACTGTTTCCTATGGCTTTGTACTATGGAAAATGCAAACATCTAAATAACGCCTTATATCTCTGTTCTTATTAGAGCCAGAGTGAAACTAGACAGAAGAGAGATGCAGTAAATCAATAAGAACAGATATATAAGTTGTTATTTAGAAGTTTACATTTTCCATAGTACAAAGCTATAGGAAACAGTGTCCCAAGGTACAAACGTGTAACGTACCTTGGGTCAAAACAAGCATTTTTACTTTTATCTTAATTTAATAAAATCTGGCCACACTAAAGCTTTAGCACAAATACTAGTGATAATAGATTATATATCCTACCGAATAAAGAAAATTTCACATTAATATCTTAGTTGTACGCTGCGATAGCTTCATTCAAAGTTGGGGTAGTCGAAAATGTCCCTAGGTACGTTACGTTACAGAGAAACCCTTATTCGGGGGTGTATTCTAGTAGGGCCTTATTATTTACGAAAATGAAACACATAACTTCAACTTAACGAATATTTATTGTATTGACTATCATTTCCTGCCTTTTCCTTTCCCCTTACTATTATTTCCTTCCCTATGTTTACCGGCTTTATTAAATTTCCCTCCAAACACCTTCTTTTGTTTGTTGAACTTCTGTCCTGGATCTTTGCCCCTTTGTCCTTTCCCTCTTTTATCTTGATCTCTGCCTTTCTGGAAGCCTTTTCCTTTCTGATCATGGAACTTTCCTTTCTGGTCATGGAACTTTCCTTTCCGATCGCCAAACTTTCCTTTCTGATCTTGATCTTTATTCCTGAAGCCTTGGTTTTTCCCCTTGAACTGTTTCTTGTCGTGGTCTTCCTGGTTTTTGTGGAACTTTTTGTGCAGTTTCCTGTCGAGCCTCATCTTCTTGAAGCCTCGTACGGAGTTGTCGTCCGATTTACGCTTCCGAGGGTTCTGACTGAATAAATCTGAAAATGTAACATATGTGGTTATGAATATGAAAGTGACTGAGTTCCTGTTACTGACTTTAGCCTCTGGAACCATACTTTAACCATCTACCTTATCGTCATCTATAAGATAGCCATGTGTATTTGTGCAATAAGCATTTACTCAAAACTATGCCTGCACATTTCACACCCATCTCCAACTCTTTTATAAAACCATAATTACTACGCATACCTTTGTCCGGTTCAGCGCCGACTTCGTCCCTGTAGTACTCAGCATCATCATCGTCGTCCTGGTCCGGGTCAGCGCGCTGAGACTCCGCGTTCGCCAGCTCCATCAACCTGGACATTACGGAGTATAACTTTAGGGTGATTATCGATTGACAATTTGAGTCATAATACTGAGTCCTTATTCTGAGGTTTAGTATCTATGCTCGAAAGTGTTCTAAATTTAAACACGTCAAAATGCAATGTGCGTGAGTGGTCGTGCGAGATAGTAGACTTTTCGCATACCTACATATGAAATGCTCTGTAACGAATGGTAAGGAACAAATATTTTATGATATCTGGATGACTGGGAAACCACATTTCGCACCTTTGACTCTCGCTCATCTTCTTCTTGATTCCTTCTAGAGACTTCTGTTTGAGTTCTTCCTTTTCGCGCTCCTTGCGTTTAACATTCTCAGCTTGCTGTGCTTTCCTCTTTTCTTTCTGGCGCCTAGAATAATATACACAATTAAAAATAAAATTCTATGATCCAATAAGCTTCTTCTTAGCGTTCTAGTGATAAACACTGGGGATACTAGCGTTTTATATAAAAAAAGGTTTTTTACATAAAATAATAAGTAAGTACCTCTTTTCTTCTCGTTTCTTCTTGATTAATGCCTTTTCTTCTTCAGTCTTTTCGATGAGCTCGTGGAACAACACTTCACCATCCATGAGGCCGTCTTCTACCTGAAAAATAAAACAAAAGATCCAGATAATAAGTAGGAAAAATCATTCAACATAAAGTACCCACCATCAAGAGTGCAGTTGTATGCCATCAAGTTTGCAGATAAGTGATACTCATACCTTAGCAACTTTCTCATTTCAATAAATATGTTTATTTCTATCGCATTAACTATATTGAACTAAGTACTTGTACATTTTAAGTTTGATTTGATTTTATGGCCTATAGGTATTTTTTACCTATTCATAAAATCAAGTCCCGTGATCTCTCCGGGAAAGCTCGAAGCTTGGGTGGCTTAACAGCTACTCACCCCGTAGCTATTTCACGCATAATGCCCCACCTTAGAGGCTAAACACGGGAAATCAGCTCGCCACGATATATCTACAGAACATCAAATTTACCTTAATAAGCTGGAAGGAGATCCTGGGTCCCAACTCCACCAGCCTGATGGCGGACTTGGACTCGGCGGCGGCGCCGCGAGTGGCGAGCGACTGCGGGAGCACCACCTGCGCCGCGGGGTCGTCCTCAAACTCGCTCTCCGATAGCAGCGCCGCTCTGGTGGGGAAATGCGGGAGTTATTTTGGGAAAGTTAGAGACAACCACCAGACGACAGTGTACATATCGCGTACTTGTTTTGGCATTGATTTTAAACTCAACATGAATGTGACACTTATTACTTCGTAAATGTTATGTTGTTTAGTCTTTGTGATAGGTCATAGGGCCCCAGGTTTTGCAATGATCGCACAAATGTTTTGTATGTGATGCTTAGTGTGATATTTTCATGATTGAGTCCATAGAATCAACATGGCTGGTTATTTTTATGTTACGTAAAAGGTTAGCAAGAACTAGAAATACTCACTTGTCAAAGAATTCTGAGATGTCCTTACATTTGTTCAGGTTAGGAATTTTGCCTTGCACCATCTGAAAAAATATATAATTATTATATGGCAAAAATTTGTACACAGATATGGAAATCCAAGCCAGGGCACTACTCTTGAGAAGGCCCTCTGTTCCACCGAGCACTATAGGCCTACAACACAACATTTAATCCAAATGGACCAGAGGGATAGTAGTAATAGCCTAGCCTTTTACCTAGCCTAGACATTTACATTCTGCGTTACGAAAACCAAGGACATTATAAAACCTTTTTCCAGTAAATAAACACAAAAATATTTATCTCACCTTCTTAGTCCCCTTGTTGAGTCCGACGGGCGTGGCGCGGATGACGTAGTGGCGCAGGTCCACCAGCTTGGTGGCCGGGTTGTAGTTCATCAGCACGCAGCGCCGGATGTTCTTCAGCTTCACCTGATGGTTGGAGGGTTGTGATGTTTATTTATTTATTTATTTATATAAGGTTACACCAACAGGATAGCGTGTTTTGAAACTATACAAGGCCAGAACGCAGAGGTTGGGACTGCTCGCGTATATTTTCAAATTAAAATGGTGCCATGATTTACTTGAAAGTATACAAGGCCATTACGCACTAATCGCGTATATTTTCAAGTAAGTTGGGCCAAAATTATGGCTTGAAAATATACTGCAGCAGTTACCACTGCGTACTAATCGTGTATATTTTCAAGTGCCAAGCGGCAATACGAGCACTTGAAACTATACGTGATTAGGTACCGGGTAGCCCTTTTGAATTGTTGCTCTCTCTTTCTTTCATGCGAAATAGTAATAAGTCTATTGCTTTCTAAACATTGCATCATCATTCCGCACTTGGCATTGTTTTCGTAACGTGTTTTTTGTTTACACCGTACAGTTAAAAATATATATTTTTTAAATTAAATTGTAGAACTGTTGTAAATAGTTAAAATGATCTCAGAAGACGGTGTAGAACAATTAAAAGACAATTACGTTGAAATCAAATCTTGATGAAAAATATGTAATATGAATAAGTCCATGTAGCAAAAAGTCAACAGCAATTTTTTAAAACATTTAATTTAGTTGGTTATAATAATATTTTGATGTGCTGTTAAATGTCACTGTAACTTTTTCATTGCTCGTGAGTGTAGTAGGTATTACTCTTAATTCATATAAATAATAAGATAAGTATTAGTATTCTTACTTGCAAGTATGACTGCTATAAATATCAATTTATCAATCAAATTAGAGCTTGTTCATCTTTATTTATTAACATTCTATAGGTATGACAGGCATAACAAGTAAATTGTAAGTAGTCATATAGTACATGTACCGAAATAGTTAAGTAAATCAGAATCAGCATGTAGGTATAAATTATATGCGACAAGTACGCCAATCAAGCAATGTGCGTAATAGCATTGTATATTTTCAAGAACGATTCAGTAAATTCCAACTTGAAAGTATACGCGATTATTACGCACAAATCGTGTATATTTTCAAGTAAAATATTTTTTTTTTTCACTTGAAACTATACAGTGCTAGTACACTATGGGTGCGTTCTGGCCTTGTATAGTTTCAAAACACGCAACAGGATAGCATATATACAGGTTATAATATTATTTTATACAATAATTGTTCACGTACGTACCCCAATTATAGGTGAACACAACATTTATATTTACAACAGCTTACTTAAACTAACATGCAACTATGAGTAGATATAATAAAAACCTAAACCTAATTAACCCAAATGTAGGGCGTCCAGTACTTTATTCCTATATGAGCCGAGAGAATCATGATAAACGTCAATATCTTTATTTTTTCGTGAAGTCTAGCGTTGCGTGATGTTAGCGTACAGTGAGGAAAAGTTTCCAGTTAAATATTTATTTTAGCCCCAAATATTATACTTTTTACTTCTTGTACTATACCATCAGCTTGTGTTATTTATCCTGCTATGATTTACAGGTTAAAAAAAATTAATTTATGTACTTATTAAGGGAATTAGGTTACATTTGGATGGCATTCTGTGGAGTTGATAGTTACTCCTTGGAAGTTCCAGGTGTGGTAATTAGGTACAAACAGGTAGTTTCTACAATAGTTAGCAAGCTATGGTCTACTGATTTCAACTGCTTTCATTATGTATTATGCCTGTATCACATTACTTACATATCTTGGCCTGGAAACCAGGATACATCATAATAATCAGACTCAATTGCAGGAAAATCTAATACTAGCATATTTTTAACAATGAAAAGATACGAATATACTCACAGTAGTGATATTGATGGTGGGGAACATGTTCTGAAACATGGTGGCCATGAGCTTCATGTGCATGCCCTCGCCGGAGAAGCTGTTGAGCACGATCAGCGGCGCCTGCTGGAACGCCTTCTCTATGACGAACTGCTTGCGGAGAGAGGACCGCACGTCACGGGACAAACTGTACTGTGGGGATGAAGAGGAAAAGTATTTATTAAGGATGACTGTATAAGATTATTAACTACATTTCCTTTCTTATTTGGAAGGTTATAATAATATGGCCACTTATGTTAAAATGTAGAACAGGCCTCTATTGTTAAACCAATTATTCCATGATTATTTATAAATTAAAATGAAATAAACAATATTGCAAAGGAACATTGTAACATTTACCTGATGAATTTTAAAAGTAAGAGTAGGTCCTCTAGGTAGCCTGGATAGCCTGAAGTAAGAGCCCGCATCAGTTTCAGTGAATGACATCATGTGGGAGACATGGAGATATCCCGCTACTGACAGGAAATCTTTGATGGTGTTGTTTTTTCTTTCCTATAAAATGGTTATAAAATAATTTTAGATTGAAAATTGGTTACGCACTTGTAATAATGTAAGTATTTATTATATACATTGTAATCAATTCACACGAAGCATAAGTATTTTAATCTGAATAAGCAATTTTATTAACAGATTCAGCCATAACTTACTTTTAGAGCAGATGCCGTGAATGGCTCCATGACCTGTCTGAAGTCCTTCGTCAGGTCCTGCAGGTCCTTGCTGCAGTTTCCGCGATGGATGACGAAGGAGTGCGGCGCCTTCACAAGATGCTCAGGCTCGAGAGACTCCTTCGTCACAGCATTTTTCTTCACACACCGTCCTTTCTTCCTTCCCATAGTGAAGACTTTTGGCTACTTATGTATTACTTAACCCTATTTGATTTTACTGAATAGATCTTATTCAAGGTGTATTATTTATAAAATAATACTAACACGCTCTTTCTTCAAAATCAAAACATTATAGTTAAAAATTTTAGGTTATGTTAAAACGCCATGCATGCATTTGACACATGACATTGACAGGTGTAGGACACGTGTAGGACTTGTTTCTGCCAGTGTCATATTTTGGAATAAACCCCACATGGGTCTGTGGGGGTGAAAGTACCTGCATGTGGCTCTCTCGAGTGGAACCTTTGTGCATATCCCCAAGGTCTAAACTATCTTCGTAAGCTTGGACCATTTCCCATAACGCTGGTCCACTGCGGGTTGGTGGGTTCACATATGATCTAGATATACTTACAGGTTTCCTTCACCGTAAGAGCGATGGTTATACATTGTACTTAAATTAAAAGATCTCATTTGTACATATCAGCGCCGGGATTCAAACCCGCATCTCTGGCGTGAGAAGCGGGCGCTTACTTGACTGAGCTGGCACCGCTCTCCCTGAGCTACCACCGCTCTCCGGTGGACCGATAACTAAGACTTAATAACTTCTCCATCATCATAATCCAACCACCAGTCGACTCTCCCGCTAGTTAACACATGGTAGGTACTTTATCTCATTCCACACTACATTTACTTTTCATTTCCTCTCAAAAAGTTGCCCAATGAGTCTTCTCTATCCCTGCTGTTCTATTTCAGATATGCACTTCGCGTAGTTCATAAGGACTGCTCTAGGTATGGCATAGCTATGGTATGGCTGAAATGAAGAAGGGAGAGTGGAAACTCCCTTCGTAGCCATCACATTAGTTATAGATATACCTAATTGTCAAACCGCTACCGGTGATCAGCCTCCATCAATACCTACCTACCTACCTACATACCATTACACATGTTGGAAGATATTTAATAAGTTCGCTAAGGGGATGTAATGTAATTGGTAGGTACTTACGACAACGGCAGCTGCTGTGTTTTAATATTTTTTTGTTCTCTTCCCTTAATTTTTGAATAACAAGGCTAAAATAAATAAAACTCGGCAAAACAAATCAAAACAGCTTTATTTCCTGCTGGCATATTTGCAATTCTCATTGTAACCTGTACATGAAGTTCTACACTATTTGATTGCCTAACTGCCTGAATGGGTTCCGGTTCTGGGTCACCCCCATCCGACTGAGAACCTACTTTGCCATGCTGTCTCTATTGTTTACTTGGTATAAATGATATACAATTGTAAAAGATCTTTGACTAATTTGTGTAGCATTGGTAAACATGAATTTACTAGCCTATGTTTACAAAGTATGTAATAAGTAGTGCATGTAATCTATTCTACTGGTTTGAATCAATAAAAAAAACATTTATTTGGTAATATTTACTCTAAGCACCAAGTCTTTAAAACTAGGCTCTGAAATAGTTTACAAATAAATACGATCAAACTTCTTGGTGCTGCGTGCGATCACAAATTTTGCAACGAGGAACTTGCAATTATCGTTTTGTTCAAATCGCATGTGAAGGTACATCACTATTAACATTCATTACGGAGGTATAAAAGCGACTAATGTATCTAAACGTTACCTGGAGCTAAACCATTACATTCTATAACCATGCCGGCGTTCTTTACATCATAAGGGACTTGTACACTCCGTTAACTAACTCTACATAGAAGGTAGTCGAAACGAGATCAGTGATCCAAACGGAATTTCATAACCACATAATCTAATATACAAAAAGGCTGTTGATATTTTCATGCAGACTTAGTTAACAGATTACACACATTCGATATCAACTAAGAATGAGCAAATCCCATTATAGTTATATTAAAATTTAAAGTGGTAAGGCTAGGCTACTATTGCTATTGAGAAGACCTAATGGCGTCACGTGAGCCATTACAAAATCCACCAATCCGTCTAGTCAACATTTGAAGCGATATGACATGAATAGATTATGATTATGACCAAGGTGTAATAAGAATAAGTTAATATTTAGTGAGTTATATTAGTAATTTATTAGTGGAAATATTGATAGGCACAGGCCTAATGGGATCAGCGCCAGAGTAGGTAGATATTTGAGCTTAAGAAGAAGGTATATGATGCATCTTAGTTCAAATATTAATGAAATTATGATAAGTCATGGAGAATGTACAAAACTATTTTCACAGAATTGAAAGTATCTTTTGAAAATCATAAGTAAATATGAAATAGTATAGTTTATAACGTATAAGTACTTTCATTTCGGTAAAATACAATTATGATAAAACACATGAATACAAAGTGAGTTCGTTTTTTAATATGAGTTTCTTTCACACCGTGAACATTTAGAAGATTAGTTACATCATTAGAACATCACAAACAACTCGACAAAATACATTTAAAATAGTAAGTATGCGATAAAACCGGCCTTCTGAGACACTGAGATGTTAAACTACGAAGCTACTACATTTACAACCACGAAAACTCGATTCTGGAACTTAATGAATTACACACCCATTGGTGTAGTGTGTATATGTTGTTATCTTACACATTTACACACTTATTTAAACCCAACTCTTTACCAATTACATTAAGTTCCAAATTCAATTGACAAAACATTTACCCGCGGCAAGGCCCCACTTCAACTCGGAAATACAATACAAATAATAATAATAAAGACGAAAGAGAAGTGTTTTAAATAGCACATCAATAAATTGATAAATTATTAACAAAAATATGTTCAAATTCGAATCGAATAGTTTCTAAAGTACAAAAAATAGACATATGCATGTGTTGCCTGTGAGTCTGTGGGTTCGCCGAGTTCGGACGAAGATTACGAGCTATGTTACAAAACAACACAAATGTCGACTCAAGCGCAACAGTCTAATCCATCGCCGGTACGCGTTTAATGCTGATCCATCTGAAATTAAATATATTTACTATTAATATAACATAAAGATCCCGACAAATTGAGAACCTCCTCCTTTTTTTGAAGTCGGTTAAAAAGGCAGATCATATCATAACATAAGGGCATTATTATTTCATAAAATAACACTATGCATATTATATGCAAAAGATAGGGCTTTCATAGAGCCAAGTGCTAGACATGGCACAAGATAGAACATTGTGGAGAAAGTTCATGCCCCATGCTCCCAGACAGAAATAAGATTTCAGCACAAGCATTATACATAGAATAATAATTCTTTAGTTTTAGTTAGCTGCAACGTCGCACTTTGTAATTTTGCCATGTATTATTGGTATTACCTGTTCCTGTCCATTGGCTTCCTGAGATTTCATGACGTCTGGCAGATCTGGTGGTGACGAGTATGGAGTCAAGTCGAGAGCCTCAAATTCACCATTTTCCTTCCTGCGAAATATAAATAGTATTTTTAGTATGATTAAAATTACGGATTAAGTATCAAGTAGTATGAAGAATCAATAGTAAATATATTATTAGAAGAAAATATATTAAAATAATATAGCTGTAGATTTCCAAAAAAGTATTTGATATTAGCTGTAAATTTATTCTTCTAAATTGCATTCAATTTGTTTATAAGAGTATCTGAGAAATGAATGAACAACTTTGGTTTAGAAATGCAGATATCATTGTAACACAGGGGTATAATCGTGACAGTTCTGACATTGCGAAAAAGAGACGCTTAGCTACATTAAGCGTAAGAAAGAAACGTTAAGCTGTAAATGTTTTTTGTCCTTTTTGCTGTGGCGCCTGTTTACGTCAGTTCTCTTTGCCAAACAATGAAACAAATGAAAAATCTTTGCCAAACAAAGGCTGACAGTTACAACAAAATTTTCTAAATGCTATTTATTTTTGATTTGCTAGTGATTTGTGGGTGTTTATTAAGTTTAATAGACTATTATCATCACTTAACGAGTGTGTGACATGGGTGGGTGGATTTTGTTCGGTTGTATAGAGCATATTGAATGAAAACACGATGGAATGATGGATGAGATATATTTTCACATGTAAGCAGGCGCGGATCCAGACCTCAAAATAGGTGATGGGCAAGTCAAAAAAGGTGGTTTTGCCTTGCCTTGAGGTGCTTACTCATAGCATTTTTTTATGTTGGTAGTTATTATATTATGCTCAATGCAATTTTTCCTTCAAAGAAGCCCTCTGGATCAAATTATCTGAATAGTTAAATAATGAATCCTTAAAAATAATTGGTTATGATTTCTTTTACCGACAAAAGTCTGTGTTACGGCAAAATTTACTATTCAACGTGTATACGTTTTATTAATTATTTTTGCCGTTGATGTATATCAACTACACTGGGCCTTGGACCACTTGGCCCAAGAACCCAATCTGTTGATGGACGTCTGTTAATCTTTCACGACAAAACGATTGTAGATAACGTACACCCTGAACTTAAATTCAGGCGACTTTTTATTGGGGAATTCCCAGAGGAATAATTTTAAGGTGAAGCGTTGTAAGCGGGAATAGTTTAGACAAGTGCCAAGGAGGTAGGAAAGGAGAGGAGTTCCATTTTGGGCACCTATTAACCGATTCTAATAAAATTTAACACGTAAATATAGTTCTTATAACAAAAAAATATGATGCTGACCATGAGCTGATCTGATGATGGAAACGGAAGGCAGTCAAGGGAACTCTACGGTATATAGCAACTACCTCGTGTTTAGGCTTGAATGATGCGTATTGACTAATAGAACTGACTAATAGATTAAAAAAAAACACTAAAATATAAGAAATAATTTAAGGTTTACAACAATTCTATGAGACATTACAAATATACATAAGCAAGAACTATTCTTTTTTGATGTTGGTGCGGTGACAAAGTAATCAGAAGAAATATGGCTTGAATTATGTAAGTTTGGGATCCTTCACATAGTAGGTAGGTATAATTCAAATTTTGCGTCACTTTTAAATGACCGCGCGATGAGTTATGGCTTATGCGTATTTTTTATAGGTGCTTATTTATATACATATTTTTAATAGCCATATAAGGAAGTATTAGCTTTCTTATCTGAGGCATCATGCTCTGGCTATTTTAGATAAAACAAAAAAAAAATGCTGGTTTTTCAGCCATAACTTAACGCGCGATCATTTAAAAAAAGTGCTGCAAAATTAGAATTCTAATATTATGTGAAGGATCCTATACTTATCAATAGTTAATTACCCCAACAACTATCAAGGGAGGTTTCGAGAAACTTCGTCATCTATTCTCCTCGGCCATTCCTCAGAGCCTGAAGACTGAAAAGCCTTAAATTTAACCAGTGCGTCCTGCCAGTGATGAAATATGTTGCAGAGACGTGGACACTGACGGTAGGACTGGTCCACCTATTTAAAGTCGCTCAGCGTGCTATGGAGAGAGCTATGCTTGGGGTTTCTCTGATGGATCGTATCAGAAATGATGTTATCCGTCAGAGGACTAAGGTTACTGACATAGCTGTCAAAATATACAAGCTGATGTGGCAGCGGGCTGGTCCTATCTGCCGAAGAACCGATAACCGTTGGGGTAGACGAGTTCTCGAGTGGACACCACGAACAGGCAAACGTAGCATGGGACGCCATCCTGACGCTGGACTGACGACCTTAGGCGGGTAGCCGGTAGTGGTTGGATGAGGAAGGCCGAGGATCGAGTGTTGTGGCGCTTCTTGGGAGACGCCTATGTCCAGCAGTGGATGATTATTGGCTGATGATGATGATGATGACAACTATCAAGAGTTTGGCTTTTCCCTTTTTACACGTGGCGATGAAAAAGTTAAACCTACAAAATGTTGATGCCAAATTAAAAATTACCTAGGTACAACTAGGTACACAAATTTATAAAATAAGAATTTGATCATAATCTTCTCGTTTTCATAATAACTGTATCATAAAAACTAATGAATACGTAAATAGTGTCTTTTGGTGTAAACCGATCTTGGCATGACCGAAAATTTTATGGTTTTTGAATTATTTAACAACTATCCCGAGGGTTTTCGAGATGTAAAAAAATATTTAGCATAACCTGAAATCATCAGCACCAATATAATTTAAAAAAACAGCATACGAAAATCATTTAGTAACGAAATTATTATATTTAAATCCCGTGGTGTGATTTAGCCAGTCAAATTAGGTGATGGGCATGCCCATCTTGTCCATATGGGTGGATCCGCGCCTGCATGTAAGTAGATACTATAAAGTTTAACAAGCTTACATTCATCATAGTACTATCTATTGGCTCGATTTTAATATAAAACGATACTAATTTTAATACTGTAAGGTCTTTTAGTATCAGTTTTAAGTAAAAATACGAGGTACCATATCATAACAAATCACATGGTGTTGCAAGTTATTGAAAATTTATTTTACCCACAAATATTATAGTATGCAAAGAAAATACTAGAAATTGTAACGGACTCGGGTTGGGTTTACAAATGGGGCGCACGAATTCGGTTTTTGTGAAGATTGTATTTTGTAGAAGTCATTCTCCTCTTTCAAATGAGGTGCCTCTCATTGTGAGGAAACGTTCGTTTCGTTTTTTTCTTCTATGTGTGATTTCTTCTGTATAATATAAAGTTTATTGTATTGATACGAAATGCGTGTTTCCTTTAAAAAAAACCCCATCACATATTTGGCCCACGATTATAATGCTCATGCTCATCCATTTATCTCTGCTTCATAGGTTTCCGACAGAAAAAAAAATATCAAGAAAATGGATAGACATTACCGGTCGCACAAATTGGGAACCAAAGAAACATACAAAAATTGTGTTCGGCACATTTTGAAGAGCATTGTTTCGATTGGACGAAGACAATGAATCATACAATCCACTCAGTTTGTGTATATTAAATAATTATATTGAAATCAAATAAGTATGAGTAAAGTTTTTTTTCTTATATCGTCGGTTGACAGGAAAAACTCACTAAGGCTGATTTTTCAATATTCAGATAAATGTTATCTGGGTAATACAAACATTGAGAAACATTGAGACGCAACAGCATCAAAATTATTTCCCAGCAAAACTTTTATCTGGCTATTGAAAAATATGCCTTTAGTGTCTTTTTCCTATCAACCGACGATATACTCAAGTTTTGTTTTTGTTATTATGATAAGTTAAATTTCCCCATATTTGGGTTTAATTTTTTTGTCGGCAACATCTATGGTTTGAGTGAGAAAGAGAATAGTGCACACGGCGATTGCCAGTCTAGAGGTAGTAGGTCTATGCATTGTAATAATTTACAGACCAATCACTAACCACATGCCAAATGGACAACATTTCATTTTCTTTACCCTATATTTTTATTAGTTATTCGGAAAGTTTATAGAAAATTAGGGGACCCGTATTTTTTTATTTTGTATATACATAAATTTTTGCATGTTATTTTTAACTTTAAAGTTAATTATTTTAAAACCGCAAGTGACCTCACATATTAGGCTCAATTTTTATTTTTGTCTATTGCCTGAGTCTCGCAAAAAAACATAAATGACACTGACAAGTGACATTTAAACTTTGTTTACATGCCAACCAACAAATGGGTCATTTTCAAATGACCTTGATATTTCTGATGAAGGAAAGTAGGTACTTATCATTTAAAAAAATAAGCAGAAGCATTTTTTCAGCTGTGTAGGTGGTGGCATGCTCTGGGACATATTATATAGAGGTCATCTCTTAATAATAAATAAAAAAATAGTCAGAAAGTGTCAGAACAGAATTAATGAAAATGACCCAAATAAACAACAACGTCACGATAAAACGTCAACGTCAATCAAAAATGAAAGTGACAGTTACTTTGTTTTTAAATCTATAGGCTTTGATCATCAAAATGCATCGCACCTGATGCATGACGTCATCAGCACTTTTTCACTATTTTATGATTTTCTCGAAAATGATACATCCAAAAAATACAAAAACATTTTTTTTGTGGCCTTTAGAGCTAAATCTCGAAATGGTTTTCGATTTATAGCAGCTTTAGTTTTTTGAAATGTTGTCCATTGCCAATCTTATGTTTCAGATAACCTACTATGTATAAAAATGACCTTTGTCATAATAATGACAATAATCATGCACTTTGCTGATATTAATTTGTTATCTTTTATCTAAAATAATAAAACTGTAAGCTTCTGATAATGTTAGGATCCTGTTGAAGATTACAGGAAACTCCTATGAATAATTCCTAAGTATTATTTTAGTATGTGTGAATGAAAAAGTTATAAAACAGAATTAAATTTTAATACCAATCTATTAATAATTATTTAACCTTTTGCATCAAGTAGTCACACAATATCTGTCTTGTATGGACAAGCGAGCCTCTGTACGAAACGCGTTCTGTATGACACCTAGTATGTACTTTTAGCATCTTTTAGTAATCCGCTCTGTCCACAAATAATGTTAACCTATGTATGTTACCTTAGAAATGAAATTGTATGAGTATCTAAATAAGTAATGTTAATACCTATGTATAATTAATACCTATTGTTATATTCATGTTACTGATTTGTCGACCACGATTGTATTTAGTGTCAAGACAAACCCTTCAGGTTTAATGGCACGTAAACTTCAACAAAATAACTATGTTACACAATGTTTGGTATAAATAAATAAATAAATAATAGAATAAATAGATTCTACACAATAGATCTAGATTACACAGAATTCAACCAGTTAATACCTCTTGTATAAATGCAAACCAATTGCATAAATAACTGAATAGACAGATAGAAAACATTGATAAACATACAACATTGAGGGAAGAAGACAAATGGGTATATAATACTTACAAACCCTTCCTGGTTTGGCATTTGAAAGAAGACAGTTGATTTTAATCATAAGATATGTACAGTTCTCCCATATTAATAATGCGCATGCAAATCTTCGCAAACTGTCGTATTCCCGGAAACACCCGAATCATTGAATCGTAAAAGCACTTGCATTTTGATCCTTGTTCGAAAGAAATAGTAGTCAATATCATGTGACACATAATCGAAAACAATTTGGGCGGTCGGTGGCTGTCACCGATCAGTCAAAGGTCTCAAGGTCAAGATCAGTATTACTTTTGTGGAATTATAAAGAGCTGCAATTACACATCGTTCTTGTTATTTTTTTCAAATGTGGATTTAATTTCAACTTTAATTATTTTTGACGACGCCATATTATGAGGCACATTTAAGAATAAAATATACGTCACATTGATAGACTTCACTTAGCCAATAAAGCCACACCCAAAAGACCAAGTTGTAATTGTTATTGTAATTGTGAATGATCAGCGCTGTAAATACATTTGAACTGAGATTTTAATGTAAACCTGTGTTTTAAATCCATATTTATTCTTCTAACATAAACCTTGTGTTATTCAAACCTTATTTCATCCATATGAACACCAGCTTGAGCAAGACATTTGAAAAGTACTGTAACATTTTCGAAGTAAATTTTAATATTATGACAATATAATGAATTATCGACTCAAATTTCGTTACTGATAAATCAATATCTCTTTTAGCACCAAACACATAAATCTAAAAAAATGCATGAAGAAAATGCACTTAACCACTCTAAATACATATCTAAATACATGGCGTTCGGAAATACGACCGTTGCCGAACAATGGCGAAGATTTCTATGCGCATTATCAATTTTGGGGAACTGTAAAACAATTTGTTTACCATTTTTCTCATTGGACACATCAAGAGAACTAGCTATAAAGCTAGTGCTATGACCTGTGATACAGATCCAAAGGATCCTTCAAATAGAGTATAATTTCAATTTATCTTTATAGGTCTTCACTGCCCATAGTATGTAAAAAATCCTTCAATATGGTTAGATCAGGGTTTATGTAGGATTGAATATCTGTTTTGAGGTATTTCTGGCATTAATTTCTGCCTATATTAAAAAAACTGTACACTCAACAACACAACATGAGGAGGTAGTTACAGCTTGGCCCCTGCCATCTAAGAAGCATTTATAAAGAAATGTTTACTGTTTATTTACCTGAGAGCCAAGCCAATAGGTGCAGGGCATTGAGCCTTTGCCGTCGCCGAGGTGAGTCCGTATTCCGCCAGCGTGCGCTCGTCCTCCATCAGTTGACTGTCCTTGTTGAACAGCATCTGGCTTGGAGGCGCCACCTTCAAGATACCTGGAAAAATATATTGAGTCAAAGGGTCAGCAATTTCTGATGGGTGTTCATTAAAAACTGCCGAAGTTGAAAAAGTTTCGTAGAAAGTGTCTCACAAGAAAATTTCACACAAAAAACAGCACGGACTCGTCAATGACACGGCTCCAGTCCGCCGAACTTTATTATCACACCTATAAATAGCTATTTCTCGCAGCGAGAACCTCCGGCTTACCTTCAATCATTTTCTTCAACTCTAAAACAGTCGTTGTGTCTTTTGCATCGGTAAAAATGGTCATCTTTTTCCGCCTAATCATCAAAAAGACATCCTGAAAACAAATCGTATTTTTTTGAGGTTACATGTTGACGATGATTAGCATTTCAAACGAAGAAAAAATGTATTTGCTTTATCAATCTGGTTTAAATTTTCAATGTATGATCTTATTCTTACCATTTTGGGATTTAAAAATAAAAACTATTAACTAAACAAGCGATTATTTTCAATAAAACGCTAATATTTTCAGGCGTATACGAAAATTAAAATGACAACTAATAATTAGATGGTTTTCAATGCTCGTTTACAAAGTTTGAAAGTTTGTATTATCTCGGAAAGGGTATCCATTGGTTGCTTAGTACCAAAACTGGACATCAACCAATGGAGAACGTTTTTTTTTTCTTAAATTTGTTTTCAATGTACGAATTTTAGTTTAAAGGTGAGAATACATTATCACGAATCCCGCCACGCTGCGATGCGCATGATGCGAATAATGCTAGTAAAGAAGAAAATACATAAAAATTATGAAATTCATTTTTTTTTTAAACTTTTGTTGTTTATTTTTGCACTCAATGCGGCTAACGTGGAATCACATAGTTGTTATTATTCTGAGTGCACTGGTGTTTAAGTTGACAGGCAGGTAATGTGAAAGAACCCTAATGAATGACGTAAAATGCATTCTGAAAGTTTATCTCTCTGTATTTTGATAAAACTGGATAAACGAAATTGCAGCTAAAAAATAAAAAGAAACCCTCACAGATCTACTCCTTTATTGCATACTTATAATTTTATGGAAACCATAAAATGTTTATAAAATCTGAAATCATCAAGGTAAAATAAGGTTTATTTGACAGATCCTAGCTTCCATTAGTTTTTGATTGTCACATAGCTTTTTGCTAAATCGCTACGCTCATCACAAAAGATGTGTATTTTTGAATAAATAAAGTATTGTAGCAGCAATCGCGGGATTTGAAATGATCTACCTTAACATAAAACGATTTTTATAAAATAAATCCATTAGTTTGTTATGTGGTGCTTAAATAATAATTTTGAATTGACCTAACCTTACATGCTATATTTATCTGGTAAAGTAACAAGCATTATGAATCCTCAAGTTTGTGTCAATTGTTTTAACGAAAAAGCCGTAAATTCAACAACAAACCGACTAGTTACGGAGAGCTGTGGCCATGTGAAGTGTATAGATTGCCTCATAAATGAAAAATCTGGGTGCATTGCTTGTTTGAAAGAGAAGACAGTTCAAGAACATGAAAGAATTCCTGTGGAAGATAGCTCCTTGCCCTTACACGATGATACAGAAGTAGTCTCAACCAATACTAAAGAGTTAATAGAACCTCAGGCACCAGAATTAGACTTAGATCTTGAGAGTGGAGATGACATTGAGGAAGTGAAGAGGTTCAAACCAGACACCTCTCATATTAAAATTGAAATAGGTAAATTAACTAAGTTTATTAGGAATTTTATACAAATATTTATTTTAAGACATATCTCTATTGCAGAGTTCATGAGATCATGTTTGTGGAGGTCATCCTCTGGCTGGATATCAATATTTAACTATTTTGAATAATTATGCCCGTTATTGTATTGAAAATTCTACACCAAATTATCATGTTATTTATTTTCAGAGGATGGGAGGAAGCATTACTTTTGTACATGTTGCAAGAAGAAATTCCAAGCACGAACACATGTCTCGTACCATGCATACTGCAACGGACAGGAGAAACCCTACCGCTGCAATGAGTGTGCAGAGCCAAAGGTGATATTTCTTTCAAAATCTGTCCCCACATATTATGTATTATGGAGTTAATTTGGTGCCTTATAAAGGGTGAAGTATTGGTAAAACTTCTATCCCTTTATTCCTAATCAGAGCCCACAGTAGTTTCCTCTACTCTGATCAGTCATTCATTGATTGTATACTTTTAAACCAATCAGCACATCTAATTATCCCGCAGAGTTTTGCAACCCTAACACACTTCAAGTACCACATACGGGTTCATCGGAAAGAGAAGAGTTACTCCTGTGAAGTGTGTGGAGCAATGTTTGTGGAGGCCTCCAAACTGCAGAGGCATAAGCTTAAACATACTAGTAAGTAAGGAGAAAGAGAATAGTTAGGTCTAGAATCTCTAGGTCTTAGGTCATTCATAAAACAAGAATGCTATTCAAGTGCAGTATATGAATATACTATAAAAAGGCCTAAATCTGATGAAAAATTGGTTATAATGTATAACATAACATAAACATAAACATTTCTTTATTGCAACACAAATAGTACAATCTAATGTAGCCCTGGTTCCTAAACTAGGGTAACCTGTGTGTCAGGAACCAGTTCCTTCCATTTGGTGGATAATTCACATTGAGTTACAGTAGGTATAAACATTAAAAAATAAAATTACTTAACGTTATGTAGTTACTTATCAAAAATCTATAAACATATCACTTATTTATAAGAAATTCGAATGGCAGGTAGTAGTAAAATAAAATGGAACAGTTTCTTAAACAGTATGTGGTACAGTCAGGGCAAAAATTGCAATAGTTAAATATTCAACTGCTTATAGTGATAACTAGATAAACAAAATATATTAATTTGGTTAGTAAGAATAAAAGTGAATAGGTATACTTAACTAAGTGAAAAGTGCACTGAATATTTTAATTAGGTATAGATATAAATTTTGATTAAAATAAAAATACGAGCCATGTAGGTATTGTGTGTGAGATATGTGACGATCTGTTTAAACGATTTTAAACTTGTTAACTTTTTAAAGAATTGCAGCCAAATAATGCCTTTTGTTATTTATTTTATTACTTTTAAGAGATCTTCTGTAGTGTCGTAGTCGAACTTATTTAGCCACTCAATTATTTTGGTTTTAATTTGATAATTACTTAATTTCTTGGTTTTATATTTTAAATTTAGTTTATTATAGATGCGAGGTGAGGTGTAGGTATAGTGTCGTCTAGCAAAGACACTCTTGTAGTTTGGTACGGGGCATCTATTCGTTTAGTATTCAACGGTAGTGAAGGTACAGTTACGCGATGGTATCTCCTTAAACTCTGATATATAAATAGTTTACGCACACTGAGTACCTTGCACATGTCATATACCTTGGTAGTGGGATGCCTAAATGGTAAGAATAACATGACCTTCAGGACTACTCTTTGTGCTCTTTCCACTTCCAATAAGTGAGTTTTGCACGCTCCACCCCAAGAACAAATACAATATGTAATAATGGACTGACCGAGAGCCTTATATGTCTCCAAGAGTAACTTGATTGACGCAACAAAGCGAAGTGTCTTAAAAACAAAAATAAGTTTTCGTAATCTTTTCGCAACGGCTTTTATATGTGGAACCCATTTTAGCCTGTCATCTATAATTACGCCCAGGTATTTGATCTCATTAACGCGGCTAAGCTTAGAGCATTGGCACTTATTTGGATCGCTTAGGTTAGTCGAGTTACAAGGGTAAGAGTGAATTGTTAAGCTGAAGTTATTAGGTGGCTTAGATGCGTTGGTTTTGCTGAAACATAAGTATTTTGTCTTCGAAGTGTTTAGAGAAAGAAGACTGTCTTCTAACCACGATGTTACCCTACGCAAACCATTTTCAGTGGTTTGTTGAAGACTTTCCCAGGATGGGCCATTAAATAACAGTACTGTATCATCCGCAAACATAGTAATTTCAGCACCTGAGATATCCAGTTCAGCTAGCTGATTTATATAAGCTAAAAAGAGAGTCGGTCCTAACGTGCTACCTTGTGGCACTCCGTAGGAACAAAATTCTTCATCACTCGAAGTGCCACCAAGGTGGACAAATTGTCTACGTTGATAGAGATAACTCCTGAACCAATCTTGTACTGGGCCTCTTAAACCAAGAGTTTCCAGACGTTTGAGCAGAATCGGTATTGATACAGTATCAAAAGCCTTTTGGAGATCTAGAAAGACACCGGTGCATTTCTTGCCTTTATCCAGGTGCTTTGTTATTTCAGTTGTTAATTTTAAGACTGCATCTTCAGTAGAACGACCTGATCTAAACCCATATTGGTTGGTTGATAGATATTTATTATCTTCTAAGTACAAAATTAGCCGTTTGTTTACTATCGTTTCTAAAATTTTAGATAAAGTTGATAGAAGTGATATGGGTCTATAGTTGCCAGGAGATAGTTTGTCACCAGCCTTAAAAATTGGAATAACTACGGCGAGTTTAAAATTTTCAGGGAATTTACCGTTGGCTAAGCTCAGATTACATAAATGTGCAATGGGACTCGCTAGTACATGGACGAGTGTTTTAATGAGCTGTGATGATATTTTATCCCATCCAGTGGAATTTTTAGATTTCATTGATGATATCACCCTTCGTACTTCATCTGGATCGGTAGGTGAGAAAAACATAGAGGTTTGAGGTGGATTAATTAAGGTAGTTTTATTGGCTAGTGAACTTTCATTTTTATTGATTTTATTAAGTGTTTCAGTCGCAAGGTCATGGCCGATTGAGGTAAAGTACTGATTTACGGTATTAAGAGAGTCTTTTTCTGTGGCTTTAATTGAAAGCAATTCAGTGGAGCAAGTTTTATCTTTGGCTAAATTACAAAGTTCTTTAACAATTTTCCAAGTTTCTTTTGAATTTCCGGTATTTTTTTCAAGTTCCTTTTGGTAGTATTTGCGCTTCAAGGTTTTTATTATTTTATTGCATGTATTCCTGTATATTAAATATTGTGTTTTAAGTTCTTCATTAGATTTGTTTTTCTTAATTTTTAAGTGTAATTTATCCCTTTTACGAATAGATTTTATTATCCCTATAGTTATCCATGGTTTTAAAGGTTTTTTTCTGTTAGCAATTTTTGCACAGGTGATATTGGAGTTTACGCTATTTTGAATGTTTGATATCAACGAATTCGCTACTTCATCAACAGAAGTATTATTATAGTAGTCAGTCCAGTTAATAGCTTTAAGTGATTCTTCAATATTTTTTATGTTCAATTTTATTTTTTCATGTCTAATGTCCGGTTTTTTATAGTTACTGCTGTTTAAATGAAGAAGTACAGGACAATGATCTGTAATCTCATCAAAAACTATAGTTTTAGCTTGTTTGTTGGTTCGAAGCATAAAATGATCGAGACAGGCCTTGAGTCTGGTGGGCCTATTTATACCTTGTCTTAATCCATGGGAAGCCAACATAGTGACATAATCTTCGGCATGTCCTGACAAATTTTCCGGTAAAATATCGAAGTTGAGATCACCTGTTAAAATTATATTAGACGTTTTTATTTTATAAAGCATGGAATCTAGGGAATCAATGAATTGTGATTTACATGCTGAATTTTTAAACTGGGAAGGTCTGTATAAACCAACAATTGTTGTATCATTATTTAAGTTAAGTACTAAGCAGTTGCCATTAGAAACAACTGGCTCATGGATATTGTAATTACTAATTCTATCATTTATATAGATAATGACACCATTATTTTGATTATAAGATTTGGTGGTACTGAACGATTTAAAATTATTTATATTAGGGATTACTGAATCTTGGTCGACCCAACATTCAGTTAAAACCACAACATCTAAAACTAAGTCCAGCTTTGACATAAAAACAAGAAGTGAATCAAGGTTTTGATTGATACTTCGTATATTGGCACATAGAACATGCATTGTGGAAGCCAAAGATGCAGAATCTGTAGAAAGTAGTGATTTGATTGAATATGGGTCATCACAACGAATACACTCTACGTTTCCAGCGCATTCAATCTCGGTAGAAATATTAATTGTCAGTGGATTGAATTTTAATAAATTTTAGAAACGGAGCTAAGCATTTGGAACCTTGAAAAACATGGACCGATACAGAAGCTGAGTGTCAATGAATATTTACGAAATCGATTTAAGAAAGATTTGAAAGGCATTAAGTTATAACTACATACATTACTCGTATTGTTTGGTTTGGTTTTGAGTTTGCAATCGTTAGTGATTAATGTTAGTGCGTAAGGGGGTAAGTGTGTGAAGAAATAGGTATCAAAATCTTGTAAAAGAAAATTTAACCTATGCGATAGACAACTACTATTTAATACTGGTCACTTTTCCTGTGTCTTTAAATTTTCAAGATCAGTCTCATTGTTCAGACGAACAGCAGCCTGGCCGTCAGTCTTACGGATATAGATATTCCCGTTGCTTGTCCAACAGTATTTGTATTCATTTGTTCGAGCAAACTCTCTAGCCAGGAAGTGTAACCGTTTCATCTTGAATGATAGATTTTCTGAGATGTGTATCGGTACTGCAGGTCCATCAACACTTATTTGTGTCGTTTTAATTAAGTCTCTTTTTTCTTGCTTATATTTCTTGACAGAGCTGATTATCTTTTCTTTTTTGAGAACTGTAGTTAGTTCAACAATAATCGGCGAGTTTTTTGAGTTTCTTTTCTTTGTGCGAAACAGTTCTTTGATTTCAGATTTATCAATTGGGGTATTTAAAACTGATCCAATATTTTGTACGATTTTGATTAAGTCATCTTTGTTTTCGGTTTCTTTCTGAGGTATGTTTCTCACTTCTAAGCTAGATGATCTTATTCCACGCTCAACATTGTCAAGTCGGTCCTCTAGCGCCTTTATATACAGTCGGTCCTTCCTTTGTTGCTGTTCACAATTTTCTAACTTCATCCTCATTTCCTCATACATATTGGAAATGAATTCAATTGACGTTTTAATATCTTTATTTTGGATACTTATTTCTTTTATACTATCCTTGAATGTTGTCTCTAAAGATTTAAGTTTCTTTTCCTGATTTGCCATCATACTTCTCATTTCTTCCATAAATGTTTTCATTTCCACTTCTTGCACATCGCCCCGTGTCCGTTTAATTGGTCCAGTATTGCCTGCACGAGATGATCCCTCACCAAGCAGTGACAGGTCGGGCGCTGAGTCGGACATAGCCGGTGGCGTGCGGTTTAGCGGCATGTTGAGTTGTTGCGCTGACTGTACTTTGGGTAATGTAAAAAAACACAGGTAGTGAGTAGATGAGACAGGTCACAATATTCTGGCAGCGATCGACGATTGGGAACAAATCCGCTTTCCGTCCACTGTATCGTGACCTCTGAGTCAGAAGACGGCTAGTTGGTAATAATACAACTCACACTATACGTTCGATGTTGTAGGTGATTCTACTGGATCGCGCGCTTGTAGTGACTTCTTCTGGTTTTATGCACTCCTGGTAGTTTGACGATTTTAACTGATTTTAATTTAATTTGTTTATTTAATTTAAGTAAGTATTTAATATTATTTTGTAACCGAAAACACGTCTGTACTCCTCAGAGATCCGGGGGAAGGGGTATACCTACTTCTTTATGTTTTGCCCCCAGTTTATACTTCTGAACTTGTGTGTTTATAGTTTTGCCTTGATTTTTATGTCTCTTTACATAAATGTGCCTAATATTAGTATATTAGAGTAAGCATTAATAGAGGTTAAAATATCCAATTTTCTTTGTACACATAGTCATCTTCTTCTTACATGTCAGTGAACATGCGAATTTTTAAATTTGTCCAGACCAAAAAGAAGCAACTTTGACAGCATTCGGGTTGGCCTGGAGTAAGTCTTCCCGAGTGTAGGTGGAAGGGCACAGGGGGCGGTACCACATATCACACATATGTATACATACATAGTAAAAAAACCTTTCTATGAATTTTTGAGTGAATCTTATTTGACATTAATCACAATCATGATACATTCCAGGTTCTTTTCCTGTTTGTCTAAAATCATAGAACACAACATAACAATATTCCCCTCTATCTTTCCTTCCAGAAGTGAAGAACTTCCCGTGCCCATCCTGCAGCAAAGCCTTCAACAACGGGTCGGCGCTGCGCAAGCACTTGCTCACGCACTCGGAGGAGAAGCCCTACGTCTGCGTGCCGTGCGCGCGCCGCTTCCGAGACGGGTCCAACTACAGGAAGCACATGCGGAACCAACATGACGGTACAGTTGGACGAATTATTACGAGGTCTTCTTCTTAGAGTATTGTTGGTGAAAAGGTTATCTTGTCTGAAAAGTTTTCAGTCCCCGATGGCCCAGGGTGCACCAGACTTATAATAAAATTATAATATACAGTTGATAAGTAACTCGAGCAGGCTCTTTTCATGCATCCCAAGGTGGAGTTTGACAATATTACACACAATTTCATGCAAATAGAAATTTGCGAATCTGCTACTGAGGCGTCATCAGAAATGAATTTAATTTCTATATTTCAGTGGCAGGTAGGTTCTTAGGGAAGTATAAAAGCTAAATTGGATTACGTGTGATGGGTAGACATCCAAATGGTATATGCTGACCTTAATATAATGTTATAATGATGTATGTATATTCCAGAGCACGGCGCCTCGGAGCGCTGCGTGAGCCCGGGGCGGCGCGAGTTCCAGTGCCCGCGCTGCCCGCAGGCCTTCCGCTCCAAGAAGGACATGCGCCGCCACAGCGCCGTGCACACCGGTCAGTAGCAATACTCATTGTTCGCTTTATACTACTCGTGCAAATTAACAGTGCACTTGGCCAGCAAGAACAAGGGGTCGCGCTGGGTACGCCAAAACTAGTTAATATGACCTCTGGTTTTTGTCAGTCAGGTACACAGTTAATTCGCACGAGTAGTACTCTTGATCCACAGGCGATCGATGTGTGTGAGATAACGAGAGATCATTTCTTATACCCGACGTGGCCACTAAGGCCCAGCTATAACTTGTTAAACGGGGCAAAATACTCGTCTGTTTCTTCCTCGTCTCTGTATGTACCACACATCGCAGTATTTATATTTAAAACGGACTAAAAACTAAAATGATTGGTTTCAGATTCAAAGCCATTCCGGTGTAAAGTGTGCAACCGTCGATTCAGACGCAAGGACAATCTGGAGCGTCACATCCGCAACACTCACCCCGACTACGACACCACCAGTGCCATAGAGTACGACGAGGACGCGCTCACAGACCAGCCCGCGCCGCCCGCGACCACAGACCAGCCGGTGACAGCTGACAACACCAACGGCGTCGCGCCGCCAAAGCAGTTTGAGACCACAGAGAAAATCATCCTCGAGAAACTCAATCCACTCCCGCCATTATCCCCCGACGTCATCCAGCGCCATCTACAGTCGCCCGACATCGCGAAAGACGAAGACCGCAAGAAGGAGAAATCGTACATTCTAGAAGCGAACATAGCTCGCGAGAGCGTGATATTCGGGCCGAGCCGAGCGGTATCGTCTACGGAAATGAAGGACCCGAAACAGGAGCATGAATACGTGCATAAGATCAAGAAGCTGAACTGGGCCAATCAGAAGGACGTATACTTGCCTCCTGTAGACGCCCGTAAGTGCATGCAGCTAGCGGCGAAACCGTCACTCACTGAGATATGTGATGCGGCGCCGCCGAGGAATCTAGAGGTGTATAAGAAGATCCTCTACCTAGAACGGCCTGAGCCGGCCAAGAGAAACGGCGCTGATGTTCAGGAGAATGGAGGGAAGAGCAATAGTCCCGAGATGCATTGGAAGAGGAAGATGACTTTTAATATTAACTAAACTAATTGGTAAGTGATGCATATTTTGTACGATTGCTTCAAAGTCAAGACAATTTGTTAATTCGTAATAAACTTAATTTGGTAACTAAAAGTTGCTTAGGGATGATATCTGTTATGTTTTGAACTTTTTAAAAACAACCATATTGTTGTATACTTGCTATGCTGATGGTGAAAGATTTAATATTGTTATTTTATTGTTACAGGTGCCAAGCCGATTTATCATGGACACAGCCACTTGGTAAGTGCTGACTGAAATAAGTACATATATTATTATTAATTGTAAACCAACAAAATACTATTATAGTATAGTCATGATTTATTATTGTTTTAAATACATTAAAAAAATCTGTAATTTGTTCATTTATAATCGAGATATAAATCAATATCTTCTCTATATATTTATAACCCTGAAGTTTTATACTTTTTATTGTACTTGGATGCCGTTTTACCAATTTTATGCCTTATAACAACGACAGTAACCTATTGATGTATATGTTCAGACTGAAAGTTACTTCACATAAAGCCACAAGAAAATCAGTGTCATTTCACAGTCAATATTATAACATAATCACACTAGTTTGTAAGTGATCGTCAAAGACGTTTAGTATTAGGTTGCAGCTGTGAGTCTAATAAATACTTTGTAATCCTAGAAGGAACATTCTAATACCAGTCGCAAGATCTCACAGATTCTTGATTGTATTCTTAAAGAATCGCTTTATAATTGGCTGGATCAATTTTTTTATATTTAGGTAGATAGTATAGATTTAACTAGCTTTCGTTATATTTCTTTACTCAATTTATATCGATATAAAATTGAACACTATTTGATATTTTAATATGGAATAGAGACTCAATGCTTTGAATTAAAATGAAATGATATGGTTGCCAAAAAAAATGTGATAAAAGAGCTTTGAACAGTCTGCTGGGTTCCCTTTACGTTCTTACTTACAATTGATAAATATAGTGCAATATACGAATTAATTTAGAGCTTATTCATAGTTACCTTTGTTATTGGAAACCATTAGAATAAATAACAATATGTTTACCAAATCGTGAAGATGGCGCCTAGTGGACGATTTCATCTGCTATTTATAATTATGGTCATGGAAGTATAACGATAGTATTTAAGACATCGACTGAAGATCATGATCTCTAGCTCACAATGATCTCAAGTAACAATAATGTAAGTTGATTTGATATATTTCCTATGAATGTACTTTATTAATACACCCGCAACTTCGGAGTTATTAAAAACTCTTTTGCAATTTTACAAAATTATTGTTTACCGAAGAAATTATAAGATCATAATCAGTTTATATTTTTTGTTATTGGTTTGTGTATTTTAAAATAGTCTACTAATATTTTTTATATTGTATAGGTTAAATGGTTGTGTAAGGTTAACTTTGATACAAATAAATTGAGTTTTAAATACATAAGAGGCGTTGTTATTGCATAATTTTAAATTCGTAGACAATTTTCCGGCACATAAGTTTGGCACTAAACCGCTCTTCATATCTTAGTTTTCTGCGATATCTGCCGGAACAAATTTTAATTTTGGGAAGGCGCCAATTTTTATATTACTCATGTACAAAAACACAGAGACGCACTCTAGTAGTATACGATTATATTTTTATTTAATATTTGGGTACCTACCTACGTCCTACCTACCTATTATATTATAAAATTCTAATTAATGTTTACATTAAGGATTCGGGTGTTAAAGATTGACGATGGTCCAAAGTCCAAAGCTTTGGGGTTTTGTTGCCTTGATAACTAACTACCCAATGCCGGAAAAAATAGTAAATTTTATCTTACAGACCGATACAGCATGCCTATTTGCTCACAAGGTAGGAACCTTACAGTCCGGCCCTCCACAGGTAATAAATAGTTCAATCACACAAGACGTATTATGTAAGGTGCCACAGCAGAGAGATCGAGCCATTTCTCACGCTTATTGACGACCGACGGACATTCCTACACACAAACACACTTGCTTCAGTCTGTTACTATTGTTTTAATTATACCATTGTCCTAATTGTTTCTGTTGCAATTATTTTAAAACTTTCCGAGGGAGAATAGACTTGAGTTTTTGTAAACCTAATGGAAGATAGCTTTATAAATACTGTGGTAAAGTTGCACAAAACTAAAAACTGGAGAGATATAATACAAAATTATCATGATCATCCGGAGAGGAATAAACTGTTGTGGGTGTATCCTAGTGAAGATAATTTGGATTTCTTGAAGAAGTCGTTGTTAGATTTGAATTGTGATAATATTTTGAGCATCGGCTGCGGAAGCGGGCTGCTTGAGTGGATCATTGGAGAAGCCACCGGTGAGATATATGTACCTATATGTAATTATTATTATTAAGTACCTACATACTTAATTACATCAATCTCGATGAGAAAATTCTTTAACAGTCAAGTTAGTAGTTTTGGAACCCGATGAGGGAAGGGATGGAGAAAGCGACAGAAAAGTACTTATGTCTTGAGATGATAGTGGCACGACAGGCACATAGCGAGGAGGTCCATAGTCCCCTCCCTACCTACTTAGCTCCCTGGGTAGTGTCGTTTATGCTCCTCTGGAAAATGTAGGCTCAAAATTCATTATTAAAAAAATATAAGTACAGCTGAACACAAAAGAGTAGAGATTAATGTTTTTGGAACTAAACAGATTTAAACCTGGCAATAAAAAAAAACTTGTGATTTGTGGTCTGTTTCTATGGTTTGAATGTCAAACTCGCCCTGTTCCTGTATAAACAAATCGAATTTTGCTTAATTTTGGAGTTTTGTGGATTGTTGAGTTTGTTCACGAAGTGAAAATGAATAAAACCATTCGCAGCGAAGCTAGACAGATGATTTACAGCGTTTACCTACGATGTTTGGCGGAGAATGAGGCTGGAGAAGTATTAGTCAATATATACGATGTTTATGAAAGAGCAGCGTTTTATACTGGTGAGTAGGTACTTAATTTCTATAGATTGGCAAGTTGCTTGGCGACCCTCCTTGCGGGGTGAAAGACGCGGAGGGGACGAGGTACCCAAGACGACAGCGGGTAGCGGGAGGGTAGCGGGGAAGGGCAACGCGTGCACTGCATGTCATAGTTACGGCAGTCTCGGCCGCGCAGCCGAGGCGGCCACATGTCTTATATAGTCTGTCATAATTTGAGTGCGACCCACATGAGATCATTGATCCTGAGACCATTAGTCTTAGGATGAGTGTTGAGGCCTTTTTAATATTATTATTAGGTATCTATAATTCGTCAACAAAATAACGTTAAAAACAACAAATCGTATAATGTCTCAATATAGGGGCTTCTTGTAGAACAGCGTACCGGATCAGTCATGCTACGCGGCTAAAGGTTGGTACTGCGCAGTCAGATACGAAAAAGTAAACAACAAAGACGAAGAGTCCATATGACAGTGCGTCAGTTGTCAGTTCTTGTAACTAGGAAAGCAACCAAAATTTATGTGATTTAATGAAAGTAATTAATGAGCAAAACACAGAGAAAAATTACAAAATTGATGAAATTTTGAAAGAAAATGGTCATATCGTGCTTCGCCTACCCCCATACCACCTGGAATTAAATCCTATTGAACTTGTGTGGCGGTACGTGAAAGGCGAGCTCGCAAAAACGTCGATTGACTCTAACTTAGATAAAGAGATAAAAGACTTACCCCCTTATTCATAGAGAAGTTACAAAACGTTTTAACTAATAAACTGTTTTGTCCCTCTCCGACAAAGAACAATTTGTTCTTTGACAGAGAGGGACAAAACAGTTTATTAGTTAAAAAGTATTGTAACTTTTCTATGAATAAGGGGGTTAGAGTTGCTTTTCTCTAATTATTCGCCTGAAAAGTGGAGAAATTGTGACGACCATGTCATAAAAAATTAAGACGAATATTATAAATCTGATAGAGTATTTGACGATGTATTGGACAGGTATGTTATTGTTTATTTATAATTTAATGTAAATTAAACATAAAATATTATAGGTGTACACTGAACTAATATGACTGGCGTACTCTAGTACATTATACTTCAAAGTAGGTATAATGTTTTTTGGTTTTTGTCTTAGATTTATAATTATTGAAGTTAATGAAAACGATGATGAAGATGAGGATGACGACGACGATGAACAAGTTCAAACAGAGAGTGAACATGAAAGTGACATGGAAATTGATTTATAAAATAAAACACTTTTACATAAATATATTCAAATTGGTAGATATTCTGAAGGTAAACATCCAAATTTTAATGCTGTCAAACTATAAATTTTAAGCTAAATATGACATTTACGGGAACACTCATAGAATAAAATTTTACTTACGTAAAAAAAAAGTTACAAGCTATCGCGAGATTAATCCGGGCACACTTTTCTACGTGTGTAGCATGTCGTGCTACCTCGCCCCCGCCACTTCTTTCACCCCGCAAGGAGGGTCGCCAAGTAACTTGCCACATTATAACCATTAACATACATTGCTTATATTTCTTGTAAAAAAGTACTATTTTGATGTAATAGAATGCCTTTCAATGTGTATTTGTTATTCTTATAGAGGTTAGAAAATACTAGTGTCAAACGTTACATGACATCAGGGTCTGGATGCTAATGTTGTCAAAACATCAGGTCTAGATACTTTTTTACTAACCCCCGACTCAAAAAGGGTATCGATAAGTTTTACAGCTGTAGGTGTCTATGTGTGTCGGTCTCTCCGTGTAGAGTACCTATTGTAAAAATATGTGTAAGAATATGTAATGCCGAGTTGCAGCAAGGGACTTTAAGCTAATGTGGACATTAAATCTATGTCTGTCTCTTTCTGTCCGTATACTGTCAAAGCAAGGCAACAATACATTTAATGCCGACATTAACTTAAAGATCCTTTCTGCAACTCAGTGTAAGAGTCGGTATAAATTCTCCAGACATAATAATTTGCAAGTCACTGCTTTTCTGACCAATTAAATAATTTGTTGCAGGAAAATCGGTAAACACAGTTTTAGAAGAATTGCCGGGGCACATTTGAACTTTTTCCTGAGCAAGAAAAAACTGTAATAAAATATCGATGTGTGATACTATCACTTTTCTCCTATAGTAATTACATAATGGGATAACCAACACATGTTTCAGTGCAAAAAAACATTATGAAATACACAATGAAATAAAAGTTACAGTTGATTTGATTTAATGAAATTCATTCAAGACTGCCCCCCTCTCCCCTACTAATTTCTTCTCTTAACATAAACCTCCCCAAAAAGTCGCATTTTATAATTATTAAATATTTGAAACATTTCTCGTTTTGATTTTTTCTGCTAAAGTATCGTGATACTTTTGTCCGTTTTCTATACTATAATAGTGTGGCCACTTTCTTAGATTGCAACGCCCTCAATTATTCTCTACTCTTTTATGTTCCATTGTACTTACTTACCTCATGTGGAAATGGTTTTTACAGGTTTCCCAATAAAAGGCATCGAAGTAGACGGCGTTTGGTGGCAGTGCAAGTACGCCCCGCCCACTTTTATACCCCTTCTCTTCACTTCCCCCGAGTTAGACAAGGACACCATTAGTATCCTTCAAAATGGCGGCACCACAGCTTTACTATTCTGCTACTTCAACAACAGACCTGCGTTTGAGAATTATTTAAGTGTTTTTAGTGGAAATGTTATAGTAATTATTGGGCCAGGGGAAGGCACCGGCGTTCATACTGACCCGTTGCCCTTTGATGATGTTAGCGATGACTGGGCTTTATACAAATGGCAGGAAGTTCGAAGCAGTAAGGACTTTATATGTATTTACATAAGGTCTAATAACGTAAGAAATTAAATGTGATTAAATTAATGGTATCTAGATGTTATTGTTACCTAATAGAAACTATGAGATTTTGATTAAATATTTATATATTTCTAACATTAACAGTCTTTTAATACATTTTTAATTAATAACATCGATTATAATTACTTCTAGATAACATCTAATTAGCTATGTACAAATATTTACAATGATTAACTAATTCTTCATTAATTCAATATTTTTCACATTAATTTTATTAGTGGAAGGTCGAACGGAAGTGTTCATCATGGGGTCTTTCTTCCCTTGAATGAAGTTGGGAAAGTCACTGCCGGCCGCCTCGGCGGCCTCTGAGCAGCCTTCCTTCTGATTCACTATCGGCACTTCAGCTACCATCCGGTTCATCTCATTCACTGGGGCTTCACTCACATTATTCGACGGCATATCATTGTCAAGAAAGTGAAAATCATTGTGCATCAAGTACATCGACTCCATCGGAAAATTCATATCGAAACGCTGCAGCAGTTTCGTGTCGTCCGAGTTATCGTCTATTTCTATGACGTCATTCTGCTGATCTTCCTCAACTAACGGCAGAGCAATGTTCGACAGATCCAAGTGTCCCGACACGTACTGTTCCCCTATGATGTTGTCTATGAGGTACTGGTCCATCATCGGTTGGTTCGTCGCTGCGGTGTTCATGGGTATACTGTAGTAGTCCGACTTCACCTCATTCTTAATCTCGCTCATGTTCTTATGGATGTCTTCCAGCGGCGGGGACGCTTTGTACTCCCTGGTAATGTTTTGAATGTTTGCGCTGCACATGCGTTCTAAACTAGGGGATTGCGTGTTCTGTTTGATGGCGCCCTCGAGCTTGATGTAGCTGGGGTCGGTGGGCGGCAGCTTGGGCCGCGGCGGCAGTAGAGCGGGCCCGGCCAGCTGCTGGCTGAAGGTGAACAGCTGCGCGGAGTCGCCCATAGCCGCGTCAGCCGGCGGCGTGGCCTGTAGCGGCTCTTGGTACGCCAGGCTCGGGGACTCACTCAGCGTGGGCTCCGGCGGCAGCTGCATGAACTGCGTAGTTATCAGGTTGTTGAACGTGACGGGCCCGAGGCCGAACCGCTCGTTGTCTTCAAGCCTCTTGAACGCCATCTTCTGCTGCGAGTGGAACATGTTGGCCGAGTCGGGCCCCTTCAGGATCATGTTGCTCTTCACGGAGATCTTGGGCTTCTTCCGCGGCCCGCCCTCCGGCTCGCTGGTGGTCATGCTGACGGGAGAGTTGCTGGAGGAGGGCACCGGTAGGATCTGCGTGGGTTTAATTATGGGGCCGGTAACTTTGGTCATGGGGAATATTTTGTCGACCGGTTTTAACGTGATGTGGTTTCTCACGGACATTGGTGGGAGGGGCGGCAGGCGGATGGGGAAGTTGGTCATGATGCCGGGGCGCGCGGGGCCGGGGGCGAGGGGCGCGGGGCGCGGGGGGGCGCTCTGCAGGATGTTCTGCTCGAGGGACACGGCGGTGGTGAGGAAGCGCAGGTCGGGGGGCGGCTCGTAGGGCGGTTGCAGGCAGTGTGGCGCCGCATAGTCACACGAGCTCTCGATCAGGCAATCCGAGTTGTTATCATCCTGCTTGTTCGAGTCAGTCACAACTGTGTTACTAAACTCGACGTTTTGATTATCATTCGCTGCGTGCGTTGAGTAACTTTTCGGATACTTCTGTGTCAAGCCATCCTGCTGACTGTCACAGTCGTAAACCTCAATAGGAATATCATTGACTGCCTTTTTCGTGCCTTCACTGGCATCACTAACAACACTATCAGCAGCAACAGCTTCGGTGTTTTCGCTGGGGATGGTCCAACTAGGCTTACTAACTCCTTTTGACATTTCAATGAGTAGTTTAACCCCCTCCTTGTCGGGATGGCTGGTGAGGTGGACGACATATTTCTCCTTCTTGACGGTCTTGAACGGGCAGTAGGGGCAGCGGTGCACGTCGCTGGACGTGACGTGCGGGTGCTTGGAGATCATGTGCGACGCGAAGGTGGTGGACTGGATGGCGGAGTAGGGGCAGTGCTTGCACCGGTAGAGGCTCTCCTTGGAGTGCGTCTTCTTGTGCCGGCGCATCGCGTTGTGGTCGCCGGAGCGGTAGCTGCAGTGCTCGCAGCTGTACGGCTTGTCGCCTGGGCGAAAAGTGATGTTTTTTTGATATAAAGATTATAAAGGAAAAAATTTATATTTTCTGTATGCCAATGTTCATGCAGTGTTTTTGGAGAGCATAGGTATTTTAAAAACAGTTATGCTGAGAGTCTTTTGGGAGGTTACCTCAGCATTTGAGCAGGAAATTATGTAGAGCTGTGGCTAGCCAAAATCTCACAAGGCCCCAGCAAAAGATTAACAGTAAAAAATACCCACCTGTATGAGACCTCAAGTGCAGCTTGAGTTCCTCTTTCCTGGCCGCGGTGTAGTCACAGTGGCCGCACTTGAACGGCCTCACCTTCTCGTGCACCTGCTGGACGTGGCACCGCAGCCTCCGCTCCGTGTTGAACTCTTGCTGACAAGTCGGACACTGTATAGGCTCTGAACTCTTCTTGTGCATCATGCGATGCTTTGACAGTTGCTTGGCAGTTTTAAACGACTTTGAACAGGTAGAACCTGAAAAATATACTCTATGAGAAAATGGATTCACTGAAGATACATTGATGGTTAATTTAGTACTCAAAACTATATCTTACAAGAATATGGAGTTTCAACGCCATGGCACTGCATGTGAATGTTGTAAAGTCGGTTCTTGAAGGTCTTGTATCCACAAATATCACATGTCGGAAGCTCCAGGTCTATAAAGTGAACCTTCCATAGGTGAGTGTGGAGCTGGTCAAGGCTCACAAACAGCTGGTTACACTCCGGACACTGCAAGTTACCATTCTGGTGACATTTCCTGTGATAAACTAGTTTCTCAGGGTCTTTCAGTCGCATTGTGCAACCAACAAATGAACATAGCTTACCAAGCTTCTCTTCTAAATGTATTTCTTTTGTACTAGGATCTTTCTTTGCAATTCTTGGCCGGCCTTGCTTAGGCATTTGTGTGTTGGGGTCACTGGGTAGTGTTTGTTGTGCTGCCATGGTGCTGTCTGTGGTGGGGGTAGCCCTGGGTTGTATGGATGAAATCAAGTCTGGAGGTACACTGGACATCTGCATTATGTTGCAAGCTGAATTTGAGGTGGATGCATCAGAAACCTTTACATATTGTGTTGAAATATCATTAGTATAAACAATGTTGATGCTGGCCTCTTGTATAATTTCTTTTGGATCAACTTTTTCAAAGTTTGGAGTGCTCATTTTGTGCAGCTCATCAACTGATATAAAAGCAACTCCTTTAGGGAATGATTCATGGCTGGCATTTGAAACATCTGGAACAATTTCAATGACTTCTGGCATTTTTACATCAGGTGCATCCTGCCTGTTAGGTATTGGAGGTGGAGCTTGATCTTGAGTTTGATCTTCCTTTTTTAATTTAGCATTTTTTAGAGCTATCTGGACTAGACTTTTTACCATTTTCTTTACATCTTTTATGCCCATTTTATGATGATTTCGAAGATGAGTGCGTAGTGTTTCCTCTGCATCAAAGACATTTGTGCATCCGGGACAAGGAATCTGTATGTTGTCTGCGAGACCGTTGGTCTTCGCCAGATCAGGGTGCTCCGTGAACAGATGAAACTTTATGTCATCTTCAGCCAGAGCCATGTACGGACAAGCTTCACATTTGAAAAATGCTGTTGAACCAACGGATTTTTCCTCATAAGACATTACCTTTTCTTTTGTAATTGGTGGTTTAGCATCGTTACTTGGATTGATTCCACTGCAGGGGTTTTGTGACACTATTCTGTTATGATTCATGATGAAACACTGAGGAGCTGACATTGTGATAAATTACTAAATCATTACTTTCACACAAAATCAGAATCAAAAAAAAGCCAGAAGAAACAGAAAGCAAAACGACCAAAACAGAAAACAGCTGTAAATGCAGGACGCCATTGAGTGTAGGTGTTCTGTGTATTCAGCTGTCAAATAATGATACAGAATAAAACACAGATATATTTTCTGTGATAAAAAATACACACAGTAGATACGTACCTTAGACGTTATTATTCTGACGATTTTTAATGAAATAACGTTTTGTTTATGCATTTTTTTCATGCATGCTCACCTTTTTTAAATATTTATTCATATTTATTTACATATACACCATAGTAATGATACTATGGGATGACACGCTGACATCTTTCCAGACATAAAGGTCAATGGCTGATGACGATGATGGCTCCGTTTGCGTTCCTGTGCTCCATACCCGCCCCTCACATCACATCAGTCAAAGCAAAGTTATTGGACTAACAAAACGTTTCAGCTGACGTGTTGTCATAAGTAGGGCCGTTCAATAGCTTACTCTTCCCTGTGAATGATAAGTCTTGCATCTTTGTCTAACTGTATACAATCCTATATAACTTTCCTGCTCTCATATTAACTTATACACCCGTAGTCCGTCGCCGTGTGAGATTTTGACTGGGACTTGTCATTGTCAACCGGTGCTGAGATCGTGCTCGTATATTTATCCGTGTTATTTCCTAAAACAACCGATAAAATGAGTGTAAGTACTGTGAAATTAATTCTATCACACACTTATTGCTACGTACGGATGTTCTTTACCTTAAATTACGTTTATTTGCAGCTGGAAATTGAATCTATGGTGCGCTACGCGTCGCCCATCAACCCGGCGGTGTTTCCCCACCTCACGCTGCTTCTGCTGTCTATCGGCATCTTCTTCACGGCGTGGTTCTTCGTCTACGAGGTGACCAGCACGAAGCGCTCCCGAGACCTGTTCAAGGAGCTCCTACTGTCACTAGTCGCCGCAGTGTTCTCAGGATTCGGCATCCTGTTCCTACTTCTATGGGTAGGAATTTATGTTTAATTACTAGGTTTAGATTAAGTTCCCGTAAATACCATTCCTGGCGCGATGTGTAATAGTTGGCTTTGCTGACCAAACTGTTTATTATATTTATGTATTGTAAGGTTATTAAAATTTCATACTAAACAATTTTCCTTTTCATTGGTAGACTTTCCGGCAAATTAGACATCCCTTTTCAACTTATCTCGGAGATATAATCAGTAAGTACTTAGGTTTGTAACAAGATTAAATTGGCTACTAATCATCCTAAATTTTGTATTGCTGCTCTGTCACCTTGCTCAGCTCCCGTGGTCAGTTGGCTTTGGGCAGTGTAGCTAACACAAGGCCATCCCATGCAAATTCAGTAATGCTTATTGAATAATGCACTCATAAAAACTGCAATAATTTTATTTACATGGGGTTATAGTCATAATAATTAATTCTTATGAAGTAAGGCACTTTACTTATTATTAGTTATGATTATTATACTTTTTGGACAGGTACGTGTATAAGTTTCAATACTTAGAGTATTATTATATTTTTTCATAGATTATTATACAATTTATACAATATTTAACATAAATATTAGAAATATTAGAATTTCTGTGATCCAAAGTTCTGGTTGAACGGTGTAGCATTGAACTTGAAGTGGTTGCTGTGGCTCGGCAGCTCATCCTGCAAATATAAACAGTAGCAGATTAGTTTAATCTACACACATTACATACATCTTTGTTTCTAAATTGATAGCTTAGGAATTTGGATATTATCACATCCCAGTGTTTAGTTGTTGTGATCTACTATCGTGCAACTTATTTTAGGCACACTATAAATCATTTATGTTTATCAAAATGGCCGTTTTGCCCATTTCCCCTGCACCTCCAAAGGGGGCTGATGAAAAGTGTCTTCTTTGTCAGAGTACATGATTTCTAGTGTAGATAATAAAGATTGTAATCAGTACCTCTTGTTCATTCTTAGGTTCTGCATTCCTCGCTTGTCCCGGCGAGGGAGGGAAGTAGTTGTATCTGAACTGAGGCAGGTCCTCTATGCCGATGAGGTCAGAGTTGTCCGAATCTTCACTGTAATGAATAAAAACATCAACCTAAGTGACCGTTGCAAAAGTAGGTATCCAACTCTTCATTTGGGTAGGTCTTAAATTTTGGCATTTGCTTCCTTTCTAGAAATGAGGGAACTACATTCACTTGTGGGACTGGTATGTATAAAAAAACGGCGATGGTTCTGACCATAGAAATATCTTTATAGTTGTCAGAGATGGTCAGCCGTTCGTAATACTGTTCGGTTGTATGAACCCTAACCCACTAGCTTACCTGATAGCGTCGAAGTCGGGAGCCCGGATCTGCTCGTTCCAGATCGGGTTGGAGCCCTCCACGGCGTGCTTGTTGGTGCCGGGCACGCTGATGTTGCCCACGCGGTTCAGCCCCGAGTCCATGGAGCCGAACTTAGTGGTCGATAGTGCTTCCAGACGCCGGTTCAAGCTGAGAAATGTTACCATAGTAGAATCTGTACATAGTATAACTATATGACTGTAGTTTGGAAGTTCAAGCGTATGTATAACGTTGGATTTTTGATAATGACCAGCATCCTTAGTATTAATTACCTCAGCAGATAAAGAAACAATATGTAAATGCCCGTTACATATTTGGGAGTAGAGGTAAGTATTGACAGAGATACGAATCGGCCGAGAGTCGTGTTTCTGTATTTAGGTATTTCGTGTTGGTAGATCGAAAAACAAAGTACCTAAGTACCCAATCAGATTAAGTAGGTTCTAGATAGATAAGTCCTACGTAATAACTTCAAGTACTTCTATGGCTGATGTAAAACTTACTAAAATGATGTACCTTAGCTGCGGCTTGTTGCTCAGCACAAACACGTTTACAAACACGTAACCAATCAGTTCAACTCACGCCCTCGTCCTAAACCAATAAGCAGCCAGCAGCACGAGACAAGCGAGTGCGAGCGCGGCTGACAGCGCCCCCAGCAGGTAGATGATGACTCGCGCCGCGTCCGCCGTCACCGAGGGGCTGATGTCCGTCACGAAGTCAGTGAGCACCAGTAGGTTGGTGTTGAGTGTACGCTGGATGTTGGTCAGGAGTTCCACGTCGCTCCGGAGCCTGTGATAGGTGGTAGTTTTAGTAGAAGAAAATTATTAGCGGGGTTTTCACAGTAGCTGATGCTCGGCCCAAGCGTCCTAGGCGTCCTAGCACTCGCTCTTGGACAACTAGAGCCAATTTCAGGTGGTTTTAATTAGAAGCCTATGCAAGGATCACCATGGTCTGAAGACATTCTTGCTCTATCTGCCTATCGAGTCATTGGTGACTACAATGTAGTTAATTTGTTGTTACAAGTATTGTAGGAGCATCCGTCAGCAACTTACGCCTCAATGACATCAGCAGTGACCGGCTGGTTGTCCCTGATGAAGTGCGCGCGCACCTCCGTGACCCCCTCCACCGGGGAGCCGCCCGCGTCCGTCGACGGAATCACCTCGTCGATGTTGCACGCCATCTTGAAACCCGCCGACAGGGTTTGCGCTATCTGGTGGAGAGAATGGAGCGTGTTTAACAACTAATCTAATAGGTTAGTTATAAGTAGTAAGGAGTCAGTGTTTCTTTCGTAGGTCCTGTTCACTGATTAGGCTTTGTCACTGCAGTGAAAGGATTGGCCAGTCAGGTAAGCGTCAATTATTGACGACGCGTGCGCTGTGCGTATTTTACAGGTGATACGTCACTCGAAGACGACGACTATCCTTCGTAGGAAACCACGGAAACCAGCAACTACATTGATCTGTAAGCCACAACGTATTGATGAATATATTAGGTAGGTACTTAGACACTCACAAAGTCCCTGTACTGCTCCACTTGCGTGAGTTGGTTCTGGAAGAGGAAGGAGACGCGGTTGTTGTCGGACACGATGTACACCTTCACCTCCGCACGGTCCGTAGCTTGCTCTGAGGGATACAGAAGGATCATGGTTTTTAAACGTAACTACACTGCAACTAGCCAATCGTGCGCTCGGTGAGTACCTACATAGATACCTATATTTAATAAAATTTGATATTTCGAATTGATAACCTCCTTATTATTTTCCAAATCGGTTAAAAACAACTATTTCATATCGTATAAATAGTAGAGCCCTTCAAAAGAGAGACGGTCTCGCAATTAGGCAAATTCAACTCAAAACAGATGGCACAACTGCAACCCTATCTTCCCGGGCCTCCTTATCTCCCCCTCTCACCAGTATCCGTGGCGACGACCTCGAACTCGAACATGCCGCGCATGGAAGCCGTCGGCTTGATCTTGAGGGTCAGGACTCCGGAGTCAGCGTCCAGATCGAAGGCCGACCCTTGCACGCTCTGCAGCGTGGCGTCCGCAACCATCGAGCTTGGGTCTATCGCGTACTTTATTGACAGGTTCTCTGTGTGGGTTGCCTGGTTGGAGACATGGTTTTAGTTAGCTTGTGCTTGCAAGCTTTGAAAGTATTAGGAATACTTATAGGAAGTTACAGAAATAGAATAGAAACTTACTTAGAAAAAAATATTTAGCTTTAGGCTGGATGGAGTATAGTAGTTAATTATAGCTAGGATGGTAGGTATATAATGGTAATAGAAGATACGTAGGTACTGAAGTAAATAATTATATATGCAATAAGTACAGTTTAACTTAACCTACCTTAACTGTAAGTAGTTCCCTGTTGATAGAGTCCATGGTGGAGATGCCAGCGGTGTACACTTCATTTTCGAAAATCGGCCGAGGATTAGCTTCCCTCACCTGAAATAAATATTCAGAGAACATTGTTAGGAAAAAAATCGAAATGAGCACAAGTATTTTAAGGTACAAATCAAATTATATTATTATGTAGTGTCAAAAATTGGACCAGCAGCAGTCATTTGGTCCAATGTCTCGTTACAATTGGACCAAACGTCAACTTTCTAACCTAGTCGACTAATGGTTCACGTAACACACGGATGGTACATACAAACACGGTGACAGTGAGCACGTTGGTGGGGTTGTCCGTGGCGTCTGGCTGGTTGCTGGCGGCCACAGTCACGATGTGTCGGACCCCGTCGGCCCGGTCCAACTCACGCGTCAGCGATATAATGTTCTTCTCTGCGTCCACCTTGAATGACTCGCTGATGTCCGCTAGAAGGAATGGTAGTGTTATTTTGTGTGTATTATGTTTACATGCGACATTGAAAGCGTCTAGTAAATTTAATATTGCTTACTCATCTATTCTTAGTAACGTAATAATTATATGTAGGTATAAGTACTTTGCTTCTCCAAGGACCAAGACAAGTGATAGGTATTGCGGTGCATTATTCAAAAAGGTAGCGACTGTTATGAATATTTACTTACAAACAATCCTGTAGTATACGGAGTAGCAATCGCCGGCGTCGGCGGTGCATCCTTCATTCTTGAGATCCACAGCCTCTGGCAGCTGGAAAGTCTCCGTGAGGCCTTGTTCTTTTTCTGCGAATAAGAAAATAAGCTTAAATTATATGACAATAGTTCCATGAGTCCATGAGTAAAGTTACGCAGTATGCACGGGTCCACCCTTTCCTTGCTTGCCCACTACCTTCGCTGTCTAGTTAATCCATAAGATATTTTCATTAAAATTACACACTATAGGTACCTACTTATATATTCTATTATCTGTGAGGGTTTTAGTATCTGCACCTGGCTGTCTCGAATGGAACTTTTGGGTAAATCTCCTAAAAGTCTTAACTACCTTTCCAAGCTTGGACCATTTTCCAAGACGCTGGTTCACACATCTAGATGCGCTAAATCTAGATGTGCAGGTATCCTCACGATGTTTCCTTATTTCACCATAAGAGCATCCACGGATTCGAATCCACAACCTCATGATTGTCAATATCTTACCCGTTACAACACCACGGCTCAAACCATGAACTAAAGATTTTAGCCCCAAGACCATAAAAAAATCAATAAAAAGGGCTTCACAATGAATTAAATATTGCTATGAACATTTACCAAAGAACGAGACTTCAGCCTGGTTGGGGCGGAACTCAGGGTCGGCGCGCGTGGGCACAAACAGCAGGGTGAACGTGACGTCAGTGTGCAGCGGGCCCGGGTCCGTGCCGCCGTCCGTCGCCCTGATCGTCATCTGGAACCAGTCAGGGACGTTGCCGATAAAAAAATATTTTGTAGCATTCCTGCCCGAACCTAATAATTTGCTAGATCAGCTAACTGCTACGTGAGGGCTTTTCAGTGTAACGAACTTACACAGAAAAATTTCCGTGTTATTTGTGAAAAAAATAATAATACCTACTCAGTACTTATATTATTATTAAATACCTACATATTTGGGATGATACGTACCTCAAATGTCTTTACTTCATCCTGTATTGGCGAAGTAAGCAGCAGTGTACCGTCAGATGGAATAATAGTAAAATATTCCATAGCTTCATCTGTTGAAAAAAAATGAGGTTCTAAGCTATAGATTTGCAGTGCCTAAGCATGTTTTAGAGAAATATAGTTAGGTATATGCTGCCAGTGTTATCTGAAGATTTTGAGACCGATTCCCAGATTCTCCTCAAAGTCTGAAGTCAAATGTTTAGAGCTATCGCAGTGCGTCCTGACGGTGTCGACGTTTGGTACAGAACCTCAACCATACGACGTCATACCAGAAATATGCGAATTTGCGTTTAAAGCGAGAGAAAATTAACTGTATATATGGTCACCACAGCACACATGACATCGGCAACGGTAGAAAGGCCTCCTCAAATTGCCAGTGCGTGCTAAGTAATACCTACCCCTTGTTACACCTACCGAGAAGAGAGGCAAGACAGTATAGTACAGTATCCTTGGCCGATGCTTGACCAATCAACGCCGAGTGCTCGGCCGAGGAAACTGTCTTGGCCACCCTACTCGGTAGGTTTTAATCAGGGTTCAACTGTGGTTTTTACCTACCGCTGCCCACGATGGAGTAGGTGACCTCGCCGGCCTCCAGCCCGTCCTCGTCAGTGGCCTCCACCTTCCTCAGCTTAGTTCCGTCCACCAGTTCCAGGCCCGCCAAAGCTGTTTCCTGACAAGTTGAGGTAAGCCGTTAGTTTGTTCTTTAGGTAGCTCCAGTTTGATCATAACCAGGGATTAGTAGTTTAATTTTGACACATCTGACCAGAATTTAAAGTTAAGTATATTATAATCTAACCGATTATGATGAAACTGGGGCTTGACTATCATATAAAATAAGAACTACTTAGGTTTCAGGCAATCATACCAATCATTAGCTCATTAGCAATCAAGCACATAAGTACCTACTTTGAGAAGTTTTTTGACAGATAGATAAGCGAAGCGATTGCTAATGTGTTGGTGGTGGTAAGGTAGCTGGTAATTCTATGGTTCTCACCCTGGCGAGTCTCAGCACGGCGCCGGGCGCGGGGAACACGAACTGCGGCGCGTGGTAGTTGTAGGGCGCCACCGTCAGCACGTACGTCTCTTCGGACGCCTGCTGCGGCACCCCGAGGTCAAACGCCTGTAGGATGAAGGGATACATGCAGACATTATGTATGGACTAGATTTTTCTGTGAGCTTCCCTTGGCCCTAAAAGGTTTTAGGTATATAAAAAGTACTTACTTTAATAAACATCTCTTTAAATACCTCATCAAAATGCAATGTGTAGTTTTAAAGATCTAAGCATACCAACGTGATACAGACAGATGCTTTATACCGGGTTCCCCTCATCTGGCCTAATCTTTATTATCCTAGACTCGTTTCGCATAACTCGTAAGGTCTAAACTTTTTTTGTAGAATCATCACTTTGCCAAGTCTTATGTGGCATAAGACTCGCTTGGTCTAAAACTCTTTTGGCACAAACTTGAAACACCTAAGTCTCGTTTGCTCTAATTGTTCGTATTGGTATAATCTTGTTTTTCCTAATATTTTCTTTACAAATACTATATTAAGTATGTTTTAAATGTACAAATTGTGGTATTTTTCTCCTACATCACGAAAATCACGATATTAAATGATCAAAATATCGAAAGTGAATGACCATTATAATTATTACAAACGCCATTAAACCCCATGGGACCGAAACCTAAAGATAGGTGCGACGACGAGCAAAGCGAGGAGGAGCGTGTTAGGTGCACATTTTCGTCAAAAGCAAAGCGGAGCGTTTCCCACTTAGCGGCCACAATACAAGGCACCAGTTTGCGCTATGTAGGGAGACGCTCCATCAAAGTTAAAGCCAATCGAATATTATTACTTTATATATATATTTTTTATTTTTTATTCTTATTTATCATAACAAATCTTAGTTTTATAATACATTTTACTAGCATATTTTAACCACTAAGGTTAGTATTAATGCTACACAGTCGTTAACAATTTAGAAAAATACACAGAGAGGTTGATGCGTTATAGGTACTAGTATTACTACATATAGGTACAATCGTAATAATAATATTTTTAGGTATAGGTATGACTTTATATAACCTATGCCATAGCATTATTAGGCTATTCAAGATTTGGCTATACCATTATTAGGCTAAACAAGATTATGCGAAATAACTTTTTACTATAAGAGATTTATGCCATACGATTTTCGGCGAAACGAGATTTTGAACAAACGTTACTATGCAATACGAGATTGGGCAAATAAATCTTAGGCCAAAAAAGGTAGAACCGCTTTATACCAAATAGTGAAATCAATATCAGTACCTATTTTTTTTTATAAGTACCTACTTAGAGCTGTTGTAAAACTTTACATTGGGCCTAGGAGAACGTGCATTTGCAAGTGGCTATCGGTAAATCAACAAGGCCATTTAATATTTTTGAGTCCCTGAAAATGCGTTATCGCTTCAAGATACGTAGGTACAATGAATGACGGTCAATACCGTTAGATAAGATTCACATTAGGATAATAATACATTAATATCATACATACTTACTTTACTTACACTATCTACTTATTTAATAAAAGGTTACCTCTGTTTTATCTTACTTCCTCTAATGGAAGAGGCGAGTAAATCTTAGATGCTAGTTATCTACCTTGTTGTATTAGCCTAAGTTTTTATTATAAATAAATATCTTTAAAAAAAACCTAGTAATGTATTGCATTGAACCTCACGTACCCGTATGTGTATATCGTAGGTGCCCCAGAAGCCCTTGAGGGGCATGGTAGTCTCGAGCTCGCCGGTCTTGTTGTCCAGATTGACCATGGTGAAGAGTTCTGGTAGCTCCAGGTCTCGGTTCACGAGGCTGAGGTCCAGTATCTCGTACTGGACCCTGGAGTTGTCGGTGTTGGGCTCGTCGCGGTCCGGCGCCTCGATGTCCGGGACCAAACGGATGCCCTGGATATGGATGTATTTTTTTTATAAATTCCGTTGTGATAATAAATATTAATGATGCGGCAGAAATGTTGTACGACTTCGAAAGAGGAATCATGTTCTATGACCTGTACCTAATTGTAGTATTTCATAAAATCTACAACTGGAAATTAAGAGGCCTATTCCAGTAAAACGGGCAACTGTGTATGATAACGATAACAACCCTATAAGGGTGCCAGTCCACCGGTGCGGGTAGCGGAGCGGTGTGCGAGGCAAAAATCATCCAATGAGCGGAGCGCACTGGTGGACAGGGGGCCTAAAGCGCGCTCTCTAGCTAGACTCTCGACAAAACTGTACGAGATGGAGCGTAGACGGACGATACGAGAGTGTAGAGGCCCTATTTGGCAGGTGTCGCCAGTATTTTTAATAGTGAAAAGTTTTGTCGAGCCCACAAACAAAACCTCTCGTAAAGAGTATGGAGCGGGCTTAATGCTCTGACCTGGTCCAGGTTCTCGGAGACGGTCCAGGCGAGCTGGTCCCGCGGCGGCAGCTCCGGCGCGTTGTCGTTCACGTCCAGCAGCACCACCAGCACCTCCAGCTCCTGCTGGTTCCTGTTGCCGTCTGCAACCACACACCATTAAATAGACCGAGGATCATTAAGTACATCAGTTTCGAAGGGTGACAAGACAAAGCAATTGGTGAATTTGAGCACAGGGTGAATTTGTCGGGAACATTGGCAATGGGAATGACGTCATGGGAATAAGAATCTCAAAATAGGTGCAGTACCTACCTACGTACTTACATGCATTGATACATCTGATGAAACTAGGAGCAGAAAAAGTACTCACCGCCATCAGAATAGAAATTGTCGTAAGCGGTCAAGAAGATCCTGTGCTCCGGCTCGTCTCCGTCGCGGTCCAGCACCTCGTCCGTGGTGAAGTGCACGAAGATGAGCCCCGTGTCGAGCTCCACGTCGAAGAACGCGCGGATGCGGTTGTTGAACGCGAAGTTTATCTGGTAGCGGATGAAGCTGTATATGTCTGCGGAAGGAAGGGAAGTTGAGTCAGAATTTGAAAGTGAAGTCTCATTGGGGACAACAAGAAGTCTCCAGCAACTTGTGTCCCCGAAATCAGGCAAGAGTCATCAATACCATGTGCACGTCACCCGATGTCTTCCCTTGCATCAGGCCACGTCATCGTCATTTGTCAAATGAAACGTAGCCAGCACTTTTCGGGGACACGAGTCTATCGACATTTATCCTCAAGCTCAGCTAGAGTATATAGGATACTTTTATCATACTGGGAATCCTCAAGTAAGGACTGTTTGTACCGTCTCTGTCGGCGTCTCTGGCCTCTAGTGCCAGCACGTCGGTGCCGTTGGTGGCGTTCTCCCACACGTACACGGTGAAGTCGCTGGTGAGCACCTGCGGCGCCTTGTTGTTCGTGTCTGTGATTGCGATCGTTATCTGAAATAATGGTTCTGATAAATAAGATTCTGATAATAACATCTAAGAAATCTGATTCAAATAAGCTTTGTTGTCAACACATCTAAGAATCAAAACACTTTGTATTCAATAACAGCTGTGGTTACAAATTGTTATTGCTGCTATTGTGGCTGCTGACCTATGCGACTGCTTACATCAAGGCATGATTTATGTCAATAAATACTTAATAATTAATAGAGTTCATAATTTTTTGGGTATAAAATCCCTGACAACGTCCACCTAACTAACTAATAAAGAGATAGAAATAACTTTAATTTTCAGCTTAGCTTCAGTTACTGACATTGCCCTCAGTCTCAAAGAAATTATCATCAGGCGGGCAGTCCTCTTTATCCTCGTAGTCACACTCATCGCTGGCGATCACGGTGTAGTGGAGCGCGGGGCGCGGCGGCTCGTCCGCGTCTATGGCTTGGTCGGCGTCCACGTCGATCTGGCCCGTCAGACGGTCGATCTTGACGAGACCGGCTGGAGTGTCCTCTCGCTCTCTGTGGATAGGGATAGGGGAAGTGAGTTTATTATGGATGGCTCGGCAGTTTGCGACCTATACGTTGCCCATTTAAATAAGACCCCTGGTCAGGAGTCAGGACCCTTAGAGTGTCTTAATAGCGCGGCAGAAGTGGATGCATTCTTATTGAAAATACAGCCGCGTGACTTGTACCTACTTGTAACGTCTAGAAGCCGCCTGGCTGCACTCTACTGCGCCACGCTGCCGTCCGCTATGAAAAATTAGGTGTGTTGCGGCTGTCTCTCTTTAGTATAGTAGTAGGTAGCAGAGAGACAGAAGCGCGGCGGTCGCCCTACTGCCGAAGTAATGTAAACGCACGCTTACTGTTCTGTATCTAAAATACTACACCTCCAGCTACACCACCACTCACCTAATAGAGTATCGTATCTGGTTGTACAGCGGTCCGTCGATATCAGTGGCGAGCACGGAGCCTATCACCACGCCCGTGCTGGCGACCTCTCGCACCCGGAACGAGGCGTCCAGCGTGCCGGCCGACCACACTGGCGGGTTGTCGTTCATGTCGATGATGATGATTGTGAACATCACTGGGGAGGAGAGTGTGGGGTTAGTTATTGATAAAGCTTTCTTCGTAGTCATGATCAGACGTTTGGGGCAAAGAAGTTTCGAATGCACAGTGCCTTGTACAGAAACATGACCACTCTTAGAGTGACATTGCAACCGAGACACGTTTCTTTGCAGCCCACTGCACGAGTATTTTTATTTTTTAAGACACAATCATTTTACAAACTTGTAAGCCAAGCTACATACGTAGTTATGAAACAATAATAAAGCTCCAACCACTAGACGGGTCTAAAAGTTTGGTATGGATGATGTAAGTAAGTAGGTGTCGACTTTGCTCTTCTATAACTCACATTGATCGTCAGGATCTCCTATGACGGTGTTCTTGTCTGTAACCTTGACGGACAGGTACAGGACCTCAAACTCCTCGAAGTCGATGGTGACTCCAGGCCGGATCTCGTTGGCCACTATGAGTCCGATGGCGTTTCCTTTATTTTCCTCATCTGGGTAAATGGTTTCGATTTTGACGCACCTGAAAGATAATGAAAGTGGAGATTAAAATAAAAATTCAGTACCTAGCTTGATGTCGTTCTTCCTTTTTGTCATCCATTGCTGATTTTAATGCAAGATGGAATACTTTTTGCTATTTTCACACACAAAGCGATCCTTTAAGCTAAATGAAGTGGCAGCGGTGGACCAGCCACATATGAAGGTAGGGTAAATAAATTAGACGGCCGCGGCCGAGGACAGGCAATTTTTGCACTCTTTGGAGAGGCCCATGTGAACAATTACGAGTGCGATGTGCATATGAACCCTTAGGTTGACCGAGCACTAGGCGCAGTCAGGTTGCGGCAGCCAGTAAAATATAAGTGTTATGGGAATTCGTGGTTGTCTAGTGGCATATAATGACATATGTTTTACTGGCTGCCTAAGCCAGGCTATCAAGTTCGCGGGGTGCCTTACTCGACGAACTCCGCCCGGTCGGCGTTCCGTCCCTGCTTGGTGGCGCTGGAGGCATCCCAGTCGATCTCGAAGTGCAGCTCGGCGGTGGTGTCGGGGTCGCTGGCCGTCACCCCGCGCGTGATCTCGAACCCTGAGGGCACGTTCTCCTCCACGCGAGGGCTCTCGCTGGGCTGAGGAAAGTTTAATGCAATTATCATTGGTTAACAATAAATAAAGGCAAAGGTAAAGGAAATTTTGTCAGAAGGAGGCTGATGACGTCACGAGGAGAAGTGATCAAGGAACTTAAAATGTTTTGGATTCTGGACAAATTAATATGAACAATGCCAATTATTGTTATATGAAATTTTGATCTGCCGTATGCACCCGGATAGGTGGACTAATAAAGATGGATACCCAATTACGGTAGCCGGTGCAGGTAGTTATTATAATATATAAAGCTGGATTACCACTCACTTTATTTTATAATATATAAAGCTGGATTACCACTCACTGACTGACTGACATGATTGTTCTCCCAGAAGGAGCCATTTTTTTATATAAAAATGTTTTAGGGAAATGTACAGGGTGCTCGGGTGAGTAGAGAAAAAATCCGACTTTTTAAAAAAAGTTGTAAAAAAAAAAAATTTTTTTTGTTCCTCTTTTTTGGTGACCATACATTTTTTTATATTTCGAGGGTGTGTTAAGAATGTCTGACAGATTACAAAAAAAATATAAAAAAATAAAAAAACAAAATGGCGGCCGAGTTGCAGTGAATCAAAGTTTAGGGCGTGTCAGACCCGACTTGAGGTGAATTGATCTCCCGGAAGGGGGGGAGGTGGGGGGATGGTGTTTTTTGTAAACGGTGGGGCACATGATGAAATTTAAGGGAAAATTCCAAAAAATGTTTTTTTTTAATTGCGGGGGGAGGGGAGATTTTTTTATAAAAACGTGTTTTTTCGGGGATTTTCAAAGCATTTTTTTATTGTGTTGGGGGCATTTGACAGGTTCGACTTGTATGGAGCGGTTGTGCAGTTTGACGAGTAGAGTTGCCATGCGAAAGAATTTTCCCCATTTTTAGGGTAAATTTCGAGATTTTCCCCAATAACATGAAAAGTAGAAATAACAACTTTTGATTTTAAAATTTGATGCAGTTTTGTCGGAAAGACCCGTACTAATGACATTTGACAATTTTTATTACTTTCGACTGGCAACCCTGCGCGATAGGCGAGATTATATTTTTTCGGATTTTTTTACGTCGACCCAACTTGAGGTGAATTGATCTCCCAGAAGGGAGGCAGGTGGGGTGATGATTTTTTTGTACACGGTCTGATGTATGGTGCAGTTTATGGGAAAATTCCGAAAAGTTGAAAAAACAAAATGGCGGACTGCTTTGGCGGCCATTTTGTAAAAGTGACTTTTTTTCCTGATTTTTGATTAGTTTTTTCACATGTTTAGAGTGGTTGGGGAGATTTGTCTTGTATCGCGCATTTGTGTAGTTTGTTGGGTAGACTATACCAGTTAAATAAAATTTCCCCATTTTTAGGGAAAATTTTGAGATTTTCCCCAAAAACATAAAAAATAGAAATAACCGTTTTGGATTTTAAAAAATGATGCAGTTTAGTCAGAAAGGCTCATACTAATGACATTTGACTATTTTTATCACTTTCGGCTGGCAACCCTGAGAAATACGGGAGATTATATTTTTGAAAAAGTTCGACGTCGATTCAGGTTGAGGTGAATTGATCTCCCAGAAGGGGGGAAGGTGGGTTGATGTTTTTCTTTGTACACGGTGTGATATATGGTGAAATTAATAGGAAAATTCCGAAAACTGCAAAAATCAAAATGGCGGATGAAGTGGCAGCCATTTTGTAAAAGAGAAATTTTACATGTTTTAAGGCTATTTCACCTGAATTGAGTGGTCTGACAGTTTTGTTTTGTAGAGCACGTTTGTGTGTTTAGGTACGCTTAATTTTTCTATGAAATAAAAACTCCCCATTTTTAGGGAAAAAAACAAAATTTCCCTAAAACCATGGGAAATTTTACATAAATATGCAATTTTATCGTTTTGTGATGGTCTGAGGGGATTCAAATGTATGGCACGTTTGTGTAGTTAAATGCATAGATTTTTAATTAATAATAAAAACTCCTCACTTATAGGAAAAAAAAACAAAATTTCCCTAAAACATGGGAAAATTTACATAAATATGCAATTTTATCACTTTGAGATGGTCTGAGGGGTTTTGAATGTATAGCGTGTTTGTGCAGTTAAATGCATACAATTTTAATTTAAAATAAAAACTCCCCACTTATGGGAAAAAAAATCAAAATTTCCCTAAAAACGTATAAAAAATTGCCAACATTAGCAATTTCACCCCGTTGAAGTGGTCAGACAGATTTATGGTGTATGGCGCATTTGTGTAGATAAATACAAACAATAATTATTTAAAATAAAAACTCCCCACTTGTAGGGAAAAAAATCAAAAATTCCCTAAAAACGTACAAAAAATTACCAACATTAGCAATTTCACCCCGTTGAAGTGGTCAGACAGATTTATGGTATATGGCGCATTTGTGTAGATAAATACAAACAATAATTATTTAAAATAAAAACTCCCCACTTGTAGGGAAAAAATCAAAATTTCCTTAAAAACGTACAAAAAATTACCAACATTAGCAATTTCACCCCTTTGAAGTGGTCAGACAGATTTGTGGTATTTGGCGCATTTGTGAAGATAAATACAAAGAATTATTTTTTAAAATAAAAACTCCCCACTTTTAGAGGAAAAAAATATTTTCCCTAAAATATACAAAATGTAAATCAACTTTACCACAGTGTAAGTGCCGAGCGCAGCGAGGCCATAGTCCTTCTACAAGCTATACCAAAATAAAACCAGCCGAGCGCAGCGAGGCATCCGCCAAGTAACCCTGCCATAAAAGGAAATAAATCCGAGCTAAGCGAGGCATTACGTATCATAATTATTAATATCAATAAAGAAAAACTACGGGAAAGGTCCCGTTTAAGAAGTGGAAAGCCGAGCGAAGCGAGGCAAAACAACCTAAACCATCAATCCAAAACCTAGAGAGCCGAGCGGAGCGAGGCAAAACTACTGAAACCAATATCCGAAAACCCGAAGAGCCGAGCGAAGCGAGGCTAAAGTACAATAAACAAATGCCTATGTAACTGCAGAGCCGAGCGAAGCGAGGCAAAACAACCGAGACTACCATTCCGAGACCTGGAGAGGAGCCGAGCGCAGCGAGGCAAAACAATCCAAGCCATCATACCACAAACCTTGGAGAGCCGAGCGCAGCGAGGCAAAACATTTCAAAATATTATACCACAACCACTGAAGAGCCGAGCGCAGCGAGGCAATACAACTTAAGTATTACCTTACTGTAAAATAGGAGCCGAGCGAAGCGAGGCAAAACAATGTAAACCACCATACCGCAAATCCTGCAGCGCCTAGCGAAGCGAAACAACACTACTCATACCCTCGTCAACACAACTATATAAACTGATAGCCGATTGTGGCAAAGAAATACCTTGAATGAATAAAAAAGATAGACAAAGTTTTGGACACGTTTATAGTTCTAATTATGGATTTAATTGAAGTAAAACATAGTTCTGTAAAAATAGTCTCAAACAGCAAACCCACGTTAGAAATTAATGAATAAAAAAGCCTGTGTACTCGTATTTCGTTTCTATGAAAAAGTTACTCTACAGGGACAGAGTAAACTGATAATCGAGAAGCTAGAAAAACGCGCGAATGGACGTGACTCAGATTTATGAGGTGTTAAAGAACCCAATACTTGTATACAAAACGATGTCGGCTCGCTACTAAGTAAAGTTTACGAAACCAAAAAATGGCCATTTAGATCAGTTTCTCTAACGTATTTGTGTGATACAATGTGATGTGCCCTATGGCCTACTTATTTAATTTATTAAAATATATAGTAGGTAGTTTAATATAAGTAGATAAGGTACCTTCCAATACTTATGTATGTTTAGTAAATAAAGTTTTCTATCCGTAATTCACAATGAAAATAGTTTTCACGGCAAAAACATTCCTTTGGTGAATATTTTTATGTAAAGCCAAATTCAAGAAATATCCGTTGTACACTCCCGGGCATCTGTTACCAAATTTCATACTGAAATTAGATTTCAAGGGAAAACTAAACCCCATAAAATATTCGAAACGTTATAGTCAAGTGAATAACCGTATCTCACAAAAATTCATACTGAAAACTGTAATCCCACCTGAAACAAAATCAGCAGTACCCCTTTAATAAAGAAATTCATAGTGAAAACCGTTTTTAAGGCCTAACAAAATGCAAGAAAGGTTTGCTACGGTATGGTCAAGTCAATACCCTGCTGAAACTGAAATTCATACTGAAAACTGTATCTCACCTGAAACAAAATCATCGTACCCCTTTTATAAAGACATTCATAGTGAAAACAGTTTTAAGGCGTATCAAAACGCAAGAAAGATTTGCTACGATATGTTGAAGTCAATACCCTGCTGAAACCGAACCAAAGGCATCAAAGCCCCGCGCGGCTGCTTGCAGCCCGCGCCACAACGCGACCTCTAGTTACATTAATAAAAGTTACTTGTATTTATGAATGTGAAATCTTACCAAGCGAATGGTTGGCGGTGTGTTGTTCACGTCATAGAGCTCTATGACGAGCTGGGTGGTGGTGATGTGGTACGGCTCCCCCAGGGTGTCTTCAGCACGAATCTGAAGTCAAAACAAGTATTATTATTCATTTGCAGAGTCGCATAGAAGTAGAAAAACTGTGTTTATTCTTGACGGATTCGGTTGGAACTACCTGCTAAGTAATAGTTTAAGGTATTATATTGTACAGTACGTCAAAAATAATAAAAATTTCCAGGTTCCAGTGATATACAATTAATACATAGCACCAAATTACTCCAAAATGGAAAAGGATTATTATGGGTGGAACTTTTCATTGAGTAGGTATTCTTTAAATTATCATATAGCAGGAGGTACCTGTACAACCAGCTCGTTCTGTCGGTGGTAGTCGAAGGCGTTGTCGACGGCCACGGTGACCTCGCCCGTGAGCTCGTCGATGGCCAGGTAGCTCGCGGCGTTGCCCAGCAGCGAGTGTCTGCAACATCATGGCAATTTCAGAGGAAAACGTACACACAGGCAACTAGCGCGACACAGCGGAAGAGATTGATTAAATAAATTTATTTTGAGCACCCACAATGGTTTTCGATTATCATTCTGTTAGTTTGGTTTTAAATATTTGTTGTTGGTTTTATTAAATCTTAATTGGCCATTTACTTTTTGCCTTTAACCTTAGGTTCCATTTCAAAACCAGGTGGGATCCCTCCCTATATCATATCATATCGAATGGCCGATGAAGGATACAAGGATGTACCACTTTTGCGCTAAACGCCTCAAGTCAAGTATAAAGCTTGGTGCTTACTTGACGACATCTCCAATATCCCTGTCTTTGGCGAGCACGGTGGCGACGACGTAGCCTTGGCCCTCAGTCTCGTTGAAAGCAGCTCGGTACGTCGCCAGCTCGAAGATCGGCTCCTCATCATTCCAGTTCACCAGATCGATGTACACCGTCGCCTCTCCCACTAGAGACGGGTCGTTTAGGTCCGTGGCTGTCACCTGTTCAGTCAAATTATAAATGTATAGGTCTGAGTGGAGGCAGTCCACTTTTGTGTTTGCTAACAGGAATTATTGCAATGACGATCGATTAAATATGCTACCAGAACAACAGAAAGATGGAATGTATTTTAATAGGAACCAGAAGGACCGAATATATCTAGTTCTTTATGCAGATAAGTAACGTCATCCAACTCACGCTGACGATGATGCTCTGGAACTCGGGCACTTCGTAGTCGAGCATCGAGTGGACGATGGTGCCCATGGTGAAGGTCTGTCGCTGGTAGCCGACTCCGGGCGCGATGTAGAACGCGTCGGCCACGCCCGCTGGAGAGACGCTCTTCAGCTTCACCTCGTATCGCGCGTTGTCACCCTAAAGTAGGGGGTTTCAGTTATTCAAAAGCCGGTAGGGATATTCAATGAATAGGCAGCAATTACGTATTCAGTCTGCCAAATATGCCGTAAGGTGGAACTGACTTACCAAATCCTGATCATGAAATCCGAAGTCGTTATCAAATGATATCGTCAGTGGCGTTTCCTCACGAATTTCCGTTCGGTATTCTTTATGCAGCGGCTCAGGCCTCTGGTCGTTCACGTCGTTCACTATAATTACCACATTGGTCTCCGTAAAAAATGCCTCGTTGTGAGCCTTGTATGCTATGATGGACACCTGGAAGACTTCTTGTTGCAGAGTATCCCGGTCTATGCCTGTTACAGTAAAGATGGCTCCATCTTTACCACCCCCGATGGTTTCGATGTCAAAGAAAGTGTCTGAAATAAAGATGGATAGGGTTAAAAACTCTTGAAATAAAAAAAAAATATGTGGTTGTTTATGGTTTGCCATGACCATTACGAAACAATTTGTTCGGTGGAAGACGAGAATATTGAGGCAGGTGAGACTTCAGTACTTACCTAATTTGTATATTGCTATTGCTCACTAAATAGTCACTATAGGTGCTATTTTGCATAACTAGGTACGGTCAGGTGCAGAGAAATCTGACCCCTATCTCATAGTAACAATGCTTCTGAGGGGGATCAGGTTTCTCTGCCCCTTACTGTACTTAGTTAAAGTCATTATTTACTCAGGGCTTAATTTGCATATACAGAGCTGAAGTTTAACAATGAAGTAGTTACTGACATGTCTCGTTTTTCTCCAGTCTGTAAGCGATGGGGCGGTCCAGGCCGGTGTCTCCGTCGATGGCCCTGACGGAGAAGCTCTGGTTGGTCTTCTCATCGAACTGCTGCACGGCCCAGATCTCCTGCCAGCGCGGCGGCCGGGACTCCACGTTCTGAACACGCACGGAGATGCTCGCCGTGTGGTTGTTGGGCAACGAGTCCTGCAGACGGAAGTAACGCTAGAGATAAGCTCCGTATGACACACACAAAATGCAATGGATTAAGATAAGTGATCAGGAAGAATGGCAAAGGGGTGCACGAAAGCAGCCTTCCGTTCCGACTATGCGCAAGCTAGCGCCTGCATTAGTCAGCGACTAACCACTATTTATGACTGGCTATAATACTTTCACCACGCTAGTCGAACTCTAGTGTTTGTCACCGTCACACTACGGATAAGAAATCAACATTATCAGTAGCGTACTTACAAACGCAGTAACAGAGAAGATGTGTATCATGTTGGTCTCATAGTTCAGCGGCTGCAACAGCTTGATGGTCATCCTGAGGCGGTACTGGTCGTTCTCAACCTCTTGCGAGTCGACGTCGAACAGCAGCTCGTCGCCGCGGTCGCTGCTGAGGCTGTAGGTCATGAAGCCCGTGCTGATGTAGCCGTCGGCGTCAGTCACGTCGTACACGCAGTCCGTGAGCAGAGGCGCCTCCGTCAGCTCCTGTTGGCGACGAGGTTAAGTCCGTGTATGTAGTTATGCAGCCACAAGTTTTTAAGGAGGTATAAAAGTTTTTGGCGAATAAGTAGGTAGGTAAGTGATATTTTATCAGGACTAATTAAATTAAATATATTTTGTACCATATGAACCGCACATTGTCGCTATGTCTTATTACCAGCTTCATGATATAAGTAAGATCGCAGGTTAGTCGTTTTTTTGTATTCTAATGGGCAACTTTTTCTATGAGCTCCCGACAGTAGTTTGACGAAATATGGCAAGAGGCAGAGTTTGGACACTCAGTTCATACGTTGACGAAGCAGGCGTCCAAGGCTTGGATGAAGGGGGGGTTGTCGTCGATGTTGACGATGGTGAGCTGCACGCGCGCCGAGGTGGCCTCGCCGCTCACGGAGATCGGGAAGATGTAGCTCCGCATTATCGGAGTCTCATAGTCCTGCCTGAAAATGTAAACGTGGATCTGTCACACCGTTCTTGGTATGCGTATCTAATAGAAGCAGAAACTGTGGAACTTACACCAAACACTACGGCTTATAATTTCACTAATACATTTATGGTTTACTAAAAATCGTGGTGAAACCTACCGCCAAACCCAGGGTGTTAACTTGGCGCGTCTGGTTTACAAGAACCAGGGGTATAGCTGGATACCACTGAGCTTGTTCTTGACATGACAACTGGTTCTTGTCGTTCAGTGGCATAAACTTGCATCGGTAAATAATTATTATTATCTATCGGTAAAAAATTGAATCTTACTTCTGTGTAATGACGAGGTGCCAGGCGTTGTCCAGCTCGGGGACCCGGCGTATCACCGGCCCCAGCAGGTCCCTCGGGCCCTGGCCCAGGAAAGTGCCGATGGTGGGCGTGCCAGTATCTAGTAGTTTGTTCATATTAATGTACAGGTTATATAGGTTTTTTCAGTTCAGTTCATACGGTTTATCAGAGATTTTTTTTTTATCAAAATTAATAAATTCATGAAGTTGAAGTTGAAATTTTCTAATATACCAATGGCTCAATAAGAGCTTGACCTGTCATCATATAGCCTGGTATTCATTCTTGAAGTTCTCACCTTCATAATTGAGCCTTGCAATGATGACATCTCCCTCAATAGACTCGTCCATGTAGATGTTGTGGATCACAGTGTTTCCGGTCTGAGACATGGATCCGATGCAGATGTCATCGCGGTCTGGAGGCGGCAGCAGCGGCCGCGACGACCAGGGTGTACCTGGGTAGTGTAGGTACCAACGTACAGTTGGGGGCTAAAAAACCTGGCCCGCTCAGGGAGAAAGGTTTTTATGGCATTCGTGAAAGGAAAGTTGGAAGCAAAACTTGATAAATGCATAATGTAATCAGAAAATATAAACACACAGTCATGTGTTAGTTACCTACATTAGCCCGAATTTATAACATGCATCGGTACTGACAACCTCCCTGTCTCTGAAGATTTTTTTAACCTTTAGCTAGAAGCGTATACTTAATATATTAAGTACTTACCTGAAAAATCTGGATTATCTTGCTCTGGTTTGTCTTCTCTCGGAACTGCTACGAAATATGAGCAATCTGCAAAAAAAAACGAGTAGGTTTGTTAGTTGATAGCCGATCGATCGGCACAGGGGTATTACTAAAGATGTATTTAACCGAATGGAAGTAAGTATTGTATCGATACTATACTATATCACATATAAGTTTTTTTCTATTAAAGTAGGTATTTCTCGTGGCTCATATCAAAATATCAATCATCAAAATATAATATTTATTCATACATTTTACTTACCTTGTGCTAGAATTAACGGGATGGCGATAAAAAGTAAATAGATGGCTGAGATTCGGGCATCAGCTCCCATGTTGCGCATTGTGGCAGCATGCGTTTGTATTTTTTATTGCTGAAAACAAAATAAAAATGCTTTAGCACAGGCTTTAGGTACATAAAGACTAGGAGTGTTCTTCTTCTTCAAGAGCCGTCTCCTAGCGGAGGTTGGCCGATTGTCAGCTGCTGATTTCCGTTTTGGAGGTCGCTCGGAATAGAGGTGGAAGGAAGAGTATTCATACATAATTATCTATATTTATTCATCATGTTTATGTAGGGTAAGTACTTATAGGTAATGGTGAACATTTTTTTAAGTCTCTCATGAGTAGGGTCAGTACACTGTAAACCCTGTCTTTGCTCACGTTTTATACTCATCCAACACACCGGAGTCTACCGACTACCTGCTGTCTACTGACTGTGCTCTGAGTAGGAAAATTGTTGTTAAAAGGCGCTGCAAAATAGTGCAAAATCGGCACCTCAGTCGGCGGCGAACTGTTTGCCTACTGAGGCGCAGGCTGGTGTCGGGCCAAAAGACTGGAGGAGCTCGAACTCTACGATTAGGTACTCGAAGATCAAGTTGTATGTTGGGTAAAATCGAGAATAGGTGACCCATGTACATAACTACATACTACTACATGTATACTTACGAGTACATATTAATCTAGTGTGTAGCTGTGTAGTCACATGTGACTTCAATGGCAATCAGAGTTGTTTTTGTAGGTATAGAGTACCTAGGTACTCATTTAAATATGAGTCACGTAGAAACTCTTGGATTTGCAACGTTAATTAATCAATGATGTTAAAGAACTAATGCGCAAATGCTGTCAAAATCAAAACCTATTTGATTAAAATTCAACTGATGTTCGATCTTCTTCCACTGGCGCAAAATTTATACTTAGTGTTTGGCATCGCATTTTTTCTCCTTCAGTTGCCGGTACACGAGTACCTTATCGACGTAGAAAAATGTTACTCTATCGCGGTTCGTCTTAAATTCGTCGCTGTAATTGGAGGAACGCACATTAAACGAGTTTATCGACGTCGACAACGAACGAACCCGTGTAGCACCACAGTCTACATCTTTATGCATACAAACATAGGCAAAGAAAATCGATTAAGTATCTACATAAGTAATTAATAAATTAATGTATATCCGCTATTCATTATCATAACTGAATGACTGATAGACTATATAGATAACAAGCACCTTCCTGAAAATTTTGAACAACGTACAAACGCTCTTGGCTATATACCTATCTAATGTCGTCGGCCCAACGGCCCGGAGGGCGTCCCACCCTTTACGATGGATTGTTTTGTACCTGTTACCTGAGATATTAATTATGTGGCCCTGTGTTGTCTGATTTGATTAGTCTATAACATTATAATTAAGTATGTAAGAAAGTACTTGTACTCGATCACCGAGTCCGCGTTGTTCTACGATCATCACAGTCATCACATCACAATAAAAATAAGCTTGTTTTGACAGCTATACAAAATTCCAATTAACTCTTGATTAACTCGAACAAGTGGTAAGTACATAAAAAATACATATAAATTAAGCTCTTGTTAACTGTTTTTATTTCAATCTAGGTATAATTTCATACATTTTGTAGCTGTCTGTGTTTTTTCATACATTTGAATGTTATTTCTATTTATTAAGTTTAGTATCTACTGCATGGAGTTATGAAAAAGTCAGTAAGTACTATAATAACGACAGTTTTGATTGCGCCATTACGATGCCGATGCAATGCAATAGGATTAATAAGAACAATTTGTTAGCTTATTCGTCATCTTATCAAAAACCGGAATACCTATGTACTCGAGAACATACCTAAACCTACCTAAATATAAGGTACCTACGTACGTACTACTTAGGTACGAGGTAAGTACTTACTAAATACTACGAGAGAACTATAAGAACAAAAGCGTCGTAGGTAATGTACTTAGAATGCTATAAAGGGTGTCATTCTGAACTGATCCATGACTTTAAGATATTCGTGAGTTCGTGACAATCGTGACTTGATTACAATGATCGTCTGAGTCACCCCCTAGCCCCCTACGTTACTCTTTTTATAACATCCTGTATACTTACTGAAAATATGAAAAAAACTCCTGAAAGTAAGTATTTCTTTAGGCACTTACAATTCACAGATTTTCCACCAAATAATGAATTAATTAAGCACATAAAATCACTTTAAACAGTCAATTCGTGAATCACTTAGTTGGATCGGTGTGTGTGGTGTTTATTTTCACGACTGATCGGTATTTTAGCAATCATTAAATGGCGAGGCGATGCGATTAGATATTATCAGTTTTCCGATATGATAATTACAATAAAAGTACCTAGGTATTCGGTGTGCTCCTTGGATAAAGTTTGTCCATATAAATATAAGTACTGTATTGTTCGTAATGATAAAGTGCGCCGCAAATTACAAAGATGCACATTAATAATAGAATAGAATTTTCTCAATTTCTAAGTTAGGCTTTTAGGCTGCCTATATGTAGATCTGATATCCTTGCACCTAATTTTGCCTTCCCTTTTAAGGGGTTAGGGTAACCACTAACGGTTTTGTTGATCGTGCAGATCGTTAAGGGTTACCCTAACCCCTTAAAAGGGCAAGGAAAATTAGGAAAATATTAAGTTAAGTACTCAGTGTGCGTTTTCAAAAATTTAAGTTATCAAGCATAGATATCAAGTTAGCGTTGTAAGAAGTTTAGTAAGTACTGTAGTAAGTAATGTAGGGTTGGTATTGGTACAGTAACCTAGGTACCAATGTACCAGAGAGGTAGATTTAGGAAAAAAAAATCCGATTTGAAAAGAAATGATTCCTAATCAAGGTTTTAAACATTAAGTAATGGTTATTGCATTAAGATAACTGTTGATCGTCGGACTCGCGTCGCTGGTTGGTTCTTATCTGCTGCGCCGGCGCAGCGCAGATGTCAAGCGTCCAGTCAGTCAGCCAGTGTGCGCGGACTCGAGCTGTTTCACACTACGAAAAAGTAAGTTATTTATTTACTTATTTATATTTTACCGAAAACAATTTAAAAAAATAACGAGACGTTCTTATTTTACCGATTAGAATTGTTTTTATAGTAAACTCTCATATCGATTAAGTAAGATTATTTTTGTTTGTTGTTTTAAAATATACGTTAATTATTGAAGGTAGATTGTAGTTCTGCTTTGCGTTTGTTCGTCCGTTATAGATTCACCATTTGAGGAAATATTAAAGTATCTTATTTTAAAGAGGTTCCTTAGTTTTGTTTATAATAAGTTATTAAATTAATTATATTTTACATCTCTATATTCAGTGTTTGTTTGTGATTGTTCATATTTTCGCAAGACATGGAGAATTTGAATGTGGTTCTTATATTTTTAAACGAGACTGAGGGTAAGGTTATCTTGTGATCATATTTGTTTAAAATCATGCTATTCGTGAGATCTTTCTTTAAATAATGATATAGTTAAATATGTACATTTTTATCTACTCGAGTGACTAATATGAGTAGGTATATAGGTATGATGTAGAACTTAGACCATCCTGAATTAATTAGGTAGTACCTAATTAAGTACTTATTTATTAGGCGCTTAATGTTCACGGTGATGATTTTTTGTCTTTATCTTAACTTATCTAGGTTCCCTCTCGGAAATTTAACTTGGTCTAACTCAGTTTTTAATTTAAATTTGCTTCAGGTTCACTTGTCTAAAGCTGCAGGGTAGTTTTTGAATTTGACTAACAAAGTTTCGTCTGAGAACTAAAGTTGCTCGAAAAGATTTCCTGGGTTACCCCTTTTCGATTGGGCCAGCTTTCATCAACATCTTGCAAGTACTTACCTACTTATTTATACACTCACAGGCAAGGAAAAAGTTCCATTGAGAATATCACCAAATTACCTCTAACCGAAAAAAACTAACTTAATGGCGCCTTCTACAATATTTAAGTACATTTAACGGCGCATCAAAATATTACCAACTAAAAACGTAAAATTTTGTTCAAAATTCTTATTAAATATTTAAAAAATTGTGGCCATTTCCTGTCTGCATTTTGTAAGTGGAAATATTTCTTTGCACGTGAGTGTATAAATAAGTACTTGCAAGGTGTTCATGAAAGATGGCCCAAACGAAAGGGGGTAACCCAGGCAAACACACAGCCCGTAATAATCCACTGCAGGGATATGATCCGGAGTGGACGGTTATTGCCATAATCTCCACGCTTAGCAGGCGAGTTGTAGATATCAGATACGTACCTATAGTATAACACAACGTATAATATTTTAATCTGTAGGTAATATTATTATTATTTTAAACCATAAACATGTGTTTGATAAGTTACTTCCGATATGGATTGAATCACCGCTAATTCCGTCGATGAGCAGATTTCGATGAGGTCGGATCAAATCAAACCACAAAAGACAATAAACTGATAACCCTAGCAATTAACATCCACAGCTCGGCAATACTAATTTCAGTTGCTTTCGATTTTTTATTGAGTCAATACATTGTGTTTTCTGCATTAAACAACAACAAAAAACAAACAGACTAAATTGAGAACCTCCTCCTTTTTTCGAAATAAATTAAATATAAAAAACTTATGTCCCTCACTTATAGTGCAAAGATAACAGTGACAAAGACAATGGGAGATAATGGTGATGTTTACAAAAAGTACTTCAACGGAACCTGCACCGTTGGGGTCGGTAGGAAGACGGGGTCCATAGCACAACGAGCAGACGCATACATGAAGGCTGTTAACAAAAGCCTTGGAATTACGGAACAGGGTTCGTTTCCTTGATCAGATTTTAATTATTATTATGAAGATAACTGTTAAATAGGTTAAATAAATTTGAAAAATAGTTTAGTTTAGGGGCCGTCCATTAATCACGTGAGGTCGTTTTTCTCATTTTTTGACCCCCCCCTCCCCCTGGTGATATTTGGTGAGGTTTGGGACTAACCCCCCCTCCCCCCCATGGATCACGTGTATTTTTTTGGAAGTCTATGTAAAGGCTATTTTTGACTAGAAAAAATATAAAGAAAATTGCAACGACTCGGGGCGGTCTTTCGCGGCGCGCGGGGAGTCGTTATACTAAAAATACTATATACTAAAAAGGTCATACTAAAAATCATTCAATTTTTTGCGGCGTTCAAAATTTCGTTTCAGAAATACCTAGCGGTTTTTTGACAAAAAATTAATACACGTGATGTCTAACGAGACCCCCCCCTCCCCCCTCGTGATGTTTCGTGAGGTTTTCCGTACCCCCTCCCCCCCCCCTTTGAGCCTCACGTGATTAATGGACGGCCCCTTAGTAACCTAACATAGCATTTTGTATTAGTGCATTCTGGGTCAAAGAAACCTGACCATGACCAATCTCCCTCTGCTAAGGTGAGGTTTATAATTTACCCTAGACTGTCCGGTAGCAGATTATTATAAGGTACTTACTTACAACAAAGTTAATAATAAGTAGCTACCTAAGAAAAGTACCGATGTATCATTGTGTTTAATTGTAATTTTTTGTCATTACTCTCTGAGTGGAACCACGGCGATGTGAATGGATGCCCTCTGCACTTTATTATCTCGCTGGTGAAACTTGATTTTTTATTGAAATAACTCATTTAAATTTTTGATAACATACTACAGAGATATAAAGCCACTGTGTCTTTATGTGTATTTCTTGATTTGAAAACTTTGTACAAAATCTTATAAAAGTAAATAAGTACCTACTTATATACTTACCCTGATTTTACCGTCGCGTCGGGGGTTGCGAGCAATTGAAAATTTCTATCTGCCATTGAAATGTGCCGAAACTTTGAGAAAGAACATGCAGATAAAATATAGGCTAGGTTGACGAAAAATAAAATTATTCTGCTAGACTTTCGGGTACCTACTACTTACCACACTTGACAACGCCCTTTATATCATGACATCCCTAGCCTCATTCATACCTAGAAATATTATTAACATATTCATACATTTTATGTAGGTTCTCTCTTTTACCACTACTCCTACGAGGAGTCGCTGGGTCTGAACCAGGCGCCTCCATCTTCTCTGTCGGTGCAATGGCCAACCAGTTGAACTTTGGCCTCCACTTTCCATTCTGTGTACCTATTATTTATCAATTTATAAACTGACATGTGTGTACTCGGCAGTGGTCGCCACAGAGAAGCCCCGGTCGCTGCGGCTGGAGACGGTGCAGCGCGTCACCTCCATCCCCATCGTGGACGCCGGCCTCGAGCTCAGCGAGAAGGTCTACCACAGGATCCGGGTCAGTACTTTACCACATACACACATATACATACCTACACTAAAACAGTTTATTACTATACAGACAACTAAGTTTCTTCAATATCTTCTAGAAGTATCTAATCTACCGCTTGCTTACCAAAGGGTGCAATCCAAATAAACAAGTAACAAATATAAATACCTATGTGGAACACCTGAACCTCACGCACGGCCTTCCGACCCCAAACTAGGCCGAGGTAATCTGTCACACTTACCTGCACAAATACATACAATACTAACAGTAGAAGAGATACACAACATCCAGACACAGGGCATATAGTTAAGCACTCATCTCAAGAGTCTTTCTCCAGTGGAATTCAATCCCCATGCTACACAAGCAGCTAAGCTATCAACTTCCACCATCTCATGAACCCTTTCTCCTCAGGAGTCGAATCCCCTGATCCGCTGGTACTTATCCCTGGGCGAGAAGTCGTTCAACACTGGCGTGCAGATGGCGCTGCCGGCGGTGCTTCTGTTCGAGGGACCCATCACGCAGCTGGACAAGTTCCTGTGCAAGTCGCTAGATGTCGTGGAGCGCCGGGTGCCCTCCATCTACTTGCCGCCTGAGAGGGTAAGTGTAAGTTCATTACTACTTTTATCTGGGGATCATACACTCGTAGGTAAGCATACCTGCTGGGCAGTAGGCTTTGTGCTATCAGCTACTACCACAACCACCGACGTGTCTGACACAACCACCGACGCATCAGCAGCAGCGTCGCTCGCCTGTGAAACATCGGCATCGGTCTGTTCCAATGTTTGTTCTATAAACTTACGTCAGATTTGGCAAGCGAGCGACGCGACGGTACTTATGGATTGATAATTGCTAATTTTCAAAGTTTTTGGTAGACGTGAACTTACGAAAGTGCCCTAAATACTGAATGTGCCTATGGGAGATTATAACTTATTGAAAGACAATAGCAATAGAATAAACCACTCGATGATAAATATGGTAGGTAACAGTTATGTTTTCCAAACTTTCATTGAACCGAATCTTTTGCGTCATCCCTCATAAAACACGCATTTCTTCACATGTTGTGGATGCTTTCTCATGATAGAATCTTCTATGCACCAAACGGTTCAGTGAGTGTACCAAGTCACGTGCGGTGCACGTCAAATACAAAACTGGAAGGAAAGTTTAGATCAATCGAAGTTACGAGATATTGTACGAGTCAAAGGTCAAGATAATGGTGGGCTTGTTTATTTAAAGAGAACATTAGTCGGATGTTGTGATAAGCTGTTTGTTTCACTATACTAATGGATATTTTTACGTATTCGGGGCAATCTGCCCTCTATTTCAAGGGAAGATGATGACTAATGTAGTTCGCGGGCATCATCTGCTTTGTGAATTTAATTTTCTTAACTTTTCAGTTACTTAAAAACTACCTATTAAATTTATACCACCCCTTATAGAGTACGCGATATCCTAACATAGGACTACGCCTATCACGCCTATCAAAAGACAACCTTTTCAGCAAAAACGAAAACCTTTTCAGCAACAACGACAACCTTTTCAACAAGCCGTTTACAGCTTGTTCCTTGCCCGCACGATCAGTCACTTATTGGTCTCTTATTGAAACCTACAAGCAAGTCCAAATATCTATACCTATTCAAGACACCCTCCCATTTCATATCAGAAACTTACACTCATGCTCCATCCCCACAGATGTACCGCGAGACCCGTGGCTACGTGATGCGGCGCGCCGACTCGGTGAAGCAGCTGGGGACTGCGGTCCTGGACTCTCGGGTCACGGCGGTGACGGCCGGGGCGCTGGACCGCGCGCTCACCACCGCCGACAAGTACGTGGACAAGTACCTGCCGCCCGACCACCAGGATGTCGCTGACGGTGAGTGTGGGAGACGGGTTGTAGAGGGGTTTGGTGGCGGTTATGTTATGTTTATAAATTATATGGTACGCCGTATAAGAGGTAGACCGATGCCATATCCAGATGATTTTGTGATAGGTGTGCATTTTGTCTTAGAACTTTAGTTTTATGTCCGTTAAGTGCACTGAAACCTGACCCCTCCTAGAGTAACATCTTTGCTACTGAGGGGAGGGGGTCAGTTTTATTTGCACCCAACCGTACCTACGCCAGCCGAATTGGATTCTAGTGTTAAACATTGCATCATAAACTCTTAATTTGAGTGAGTTATGATCGAAATCATTGAATAGTCCCTTATCTTCACTTGCCTACCACAGTGACTACATGACACATGGCATGCATGACTTCGGGCAGGATCCTGTTGCTCCTAGACTGATAGCGGGCACCTTTGCCCTTCGCCCGTCTGGAGCATGTCTGATTATTAAACACCAATTAGTCTGGTTGGATTCCCTCTAATTGCTTAGTACATAATTGTATAATTAGCACGTAAACAACATTAATAAACGATTGAGATAATAAATCAACAAATCATTAGTTATTGGCAGCCTAGATTGGGAAGTTTGGATAAATAGAAGCGTAAAGGAATAGGATAGGAACTTTTGGTTATATCTGGTACCTGTCGCTTACGTAGTATTTAACCCTATTGCTTATCAACATCCTGCTACCACTTAAAAACTTATAGGTACCCTATAGTATAATATACAGCCTATAGGCGGTTAACAAAATGGTATCGTAAGATGATATGGGGTGACGGGGACGGGGTCATTCTGAAGAACCTACATAAGTCAACCCCCTTTGGCTTAGGTGCTACCTATATACCACTTCTACAACATCCTGTAAATTTACCTACTCATATTTACATAAATAAATCAATGCTTGAATCCATGGATGTTTGTACAATGTTATCTCAGTAAGTATACTTTCTAATGATATCGATAATATCCCAATGTATCTGCATTGCTTATTATCATAGGAAATTAACCCAGAGCTATCATAGTTAACAACTATCATAGTTATAAATAGATAGATAATTAAGCAATGAACGCATGGACTTTGTATCACATGATTAATAACTTGCCTAGATTGCTGTATTTTATGACTAATAGATTTTTTAAATCTAATTTCTGATCCCTCGTTTCTTAGTAAGTATTGATCATTATGGTGTCTAGGCTTAGACAATATCTCTGTGTCTGGCTTAGACAAGTTAACTGTCTAGGCCAGTGGACAATCGGCTGATGATAGATAGTTATAGTTAATACGCGCCCTACACTGTGCCTAAACCTAAACCTTCAAGAAAGCCTAACATTCCCTATATACACTCACGGGCAATGAAAAGGTTCCACTGAGAAAAGCACCAAATTACTTCTAAACGGAAAAGGCTAGCTAAATGCCGTTTTCTGCAACATTGAAGTACATTTAACAGAGCATCAGGATATTACCGACTAAAATCGGTAATATTTGGTTCAAATTTTAAATTAAATCTTTGAAAAAATTGGGGTCGTTTGTTGTCGAAATTTTGTGAGTGGAACTTTTTCATTGCCCGGCAGTGTAGTAAGCATTGATAACGATGGTGACTAGGCCAGTGGACAATCGGCTGATGATCAATAGTTATTGGTAGTTATTACAACCCGCCCTGCACTAAACCTTCAAGAAAGCCTAACATTTATGGTATCTAGTGACGATGATAAAATAGTTATAGTTACAACCCGCCCTGCACTAAACCTTCAAGAAAGCCTAACATTCCCTAGTGATGATCATAGTGTCGGGTCCAGACGAGGCGGACGGCGGCGACGGCGGCCGCGCGCGCGCCGCGCAGGCCGTGCAACACGGGGCGCGTCTGCGCAGGAAGCTGCAGCGGAGACTGACGAGGCAGGCGCTGGCTGAGGCCAAGGCCATCAAGGAGCAGATACACGTGCTGGTTTATGTGGCTGAGCTGGTGAGTGTTGTGAAAGCTTCCCGATTGTTAACTATCTAAATACCTAGGCGAAACAAATTAAACTACAAACGCATCTAGTTATTTATTAGTAGTTTATTATATGACAGCTCTAAAGGCGCTTCAGATTCATTGGGGTACACCCGGGTCCGCGTTGTTCTACGTTATTCACAATAAGGATGATGCACATTATAACTTGCGCTGCGGTTCGTCATAATCCTTTTGCCTTGAATAATTGCCCATTAAATACAGTAGTCTACTTACTTGCTATCCTGATTATTTTCATACCATAATCCGACGCTAAGTTCTTACTCACCGTCTAACCTTAGGTGGCCACCGACCCAGCCCTGGCGTGGCAGAAGGCGAAGGCACTCTACGCGTCTCTGTCGGAGAAGGAGCCGGAGAACCAGGCGCGGCCCAGCACCGTGGAGGAGCTGATGGTGCTGCTGGCGCGCGAGGCCGCCCGCCGCCTCGTGCACCTCATCAACTACACGCACACTGACTTGCCCAAGTACGTAGGAGCTAGTGTAGCGTCTAGCATACAGTATATAGCGTCTTGACTATATAGCATTGTGACGTGTACCTCATCAGCTACACACACACCGACCTTCCCAAGTACGGAGTTACGATTTACAGCCTGGCAAAAAATATAAGAAATTGATAGGGGCGCCACTTACCCCATAGTACCAAATATGGCCACCGAAGTAGCTTTCCACATAGGCTGGGTAGGGCAGCCAAACAAAAAGAGTTTTACGAGTAAATGTAGCTAGGTAGAGCAGGTTTAGGTTTTTTTTTTAAAACATCTAAAAGATAATTTTGTTATTTGTTACAGGAACGTGAAGCAAGGCATGGCACTAGTGACCAGCCATCTGTCTTTCGCCGCTGAAGCTCTTATGAAGGTAAATAATTTATTACGTAGGTATATTGTAGTAACTTTTTTAACCTTCACGTTATAGATGTACTTATACTTACAGTGCAACTAAAAAGTCCTGACAAAAAAGAGTGCGATTTTGCTAAGACTTTTTTTATCATTTGCAGTTATTTATCTACATTTACATAAATTTTAAAAATAAAATACCGATTGATAATGGATTTTTAACGGATTTGTCCTTAAATAAATATAATGGATCGATTAAATACGGTCTTAAACAATTAGTTATAATCCACTTCCGTTTTCAGGACTTTATAGTTGTACTGTACCTACTTATGTTACTGAATCATATTTTCATGTTTACACCATTGCCTCCGTAAAAGTCAGGAGCGATTAATTAGAAGTGGTTTACTTTTCATATCAAATCAAATCTTATCTAAGAATTAGAATCTGAGCCAAGCTACGACGAGTTACACTCTAAATCAGTACATAACTCGATATCAGTACATAATATAATTATACATAGCATAATTATAATAATAATGAATTTGACGTGATTCCAGTCGCCGCAAGTGGAAGCCGCTATGCAGGAAGTGCGCGAGCTGCGCGGCCGTCTACAGGCGCTGCTGCAGCAGCTGCAGGCCACCTCCAGGGTCTACCTGGTGAGAACGAACCACCTTCACATTGATAACGATTCTGAAAGAAATTCTAATTTTAGAGCTGACATAACGTTAAATGATTGTTTTAAAATTCGAATCGATGTTTGTTTTTGTAAATCTCATTTTTCGCTAGATTTTTTTAAATTAGAATTTCTGCCTTCATCATAGCTACCATTATAATACCAAGCAAAGGCATCCGCCCACCGGCACGGCGTGTCAGACAAAAGGATGGAAGCTTTTGCTGACAGTTAGGTACTAAGTACTAAGTACCTACATGGCCCGGCTAGGGTCTAGGTCTCCCAAGATAAAGTCTAACCAAAAAGATAAAGAACTACTTAAGTAACTTTTGCAACACCCTGTATTTTTTATAATAACTATATACTTACCTACTTTTTTTGACACTGTGAAATGATCATTTCAGGAACACCTGGCCATATTTTTGGCGGGAAATGAGGAACGTGAGAAGATTGCTCCGAGGTCGTCCTACGAACAACGAAACGACCTCACTTCAATAAATGGAGTAAACTGAAAAAAATCACAACCATCGCTCCTTTTACATTAGGGTTTACCATTGTAGTTAGTGCCGTCTCACTTTTGTAAACTTAGGGATAGGTTCTGTGTACGTACAAGAGTCTCGTATTGCTCTCTCATTAGAGTAAGGGCGCTTACATAAAGAATCGGGTTCCCTGTATCTACCCGTACCGGTAACTTTATAAAGATTTAAAACCGGGAAATGCTCTAGCGCACTCGCAGAAAGATAAACAGCAGGTTACCGGTACGGGTAGATATAGGGAACCTAGTCTCTCTATGTAAGCACCCTAACTTCGTAGAATTCATATAAGTAGTATGAGTAGGTATTTAGTGATATTGTTCTGAAAAGTCTAGGTAGATATTCTAAATAATTTTATAAATTGACCGAAATGTATAAGAATTAATATTCCTATCGAAATTTAAGTAGGTACCTAATGATTTTATTACTTGAATAAACCTACCTAGTATTCATTTGGTGAATAGATAGTTATAAAGGCTGATAATAATGTAAATTTATTCCGTATAGCGTAGGTACTTATAGGTGTTGTTAAATTTCAAATCTCGATCCATGTTAAGAATCTTGAGGAGTTTGATTGATATTTAAAGAATATAAATTAAAAAAATGTTACAAATTATTACGGGGCTGTTATTTTATTGGTTAAAATACTATGTCACCCATCATTGTTATGTATGAATTTCATATTTCGTTTCGTTCAAAAATAAATAATATATTTTTCATTCTTTGCTTTTCTGTTCTATCGTACCTGTATTTACAAGTATAAGTAATATAATTATAAGTATTATAGTATATGTACTTATAATTATAAGTACCTATACACATACTTAAGTTAGTCATTCATTTATAGTACCCACCTACCTATCTATTTATGTAGGTACCAAATTATAATGTATACCTACCATCGATCGCTTACGGTGAAGGAAAACATATGCTTCTGGTAGTATTAATAAGGCAGAGAAATCTAACCCCTCTCTGAAGCATTGTTACTGTGAGAGGAGGGTCAGGTTTCTCTGCACATGACCGTACGTACAGGGTAGCGTAGTGCGTAGCAAGTCATGGGCTCAGGGTAGAGCAGTAAGGTAATGTAAACCGAATAACATTCCCAGCGAGCATGTCACGCAACACTGTGTTCTAAAATCGGCTGGTTGATCGCTAGTTTCCCCGTACTGACGGCACGAATGCTCTCTGTGTAACATGTTACATAACGCCTCGTAACGTTGGTCAGTACCCACCTTTAGACTAAAATCATGACTTAAAAAGTGTCACACGAGCGAAAAAGGTCGTCCAGCCACCACAAGTACGGCTTCATACGGTCAATAGTTAGGTACACTGCACAGAGAAAATTAATAGAGGAAAAGAATATAGTAGGTACTTCCGAGTAGCCACGCCAGACATGCCACGAAATCGTACATGTACTTCTCGAAAATGGTGAAAAACTCCGACTCAAAGCACCAAAGACATAGGAGAAGCTTTTAATTTTAATAATTTCAACCAAAGCCGATGAGAAGCCGTTATTATTCTGAGTAATATGAATCTCTCGAGAGTCAATTCTTGTCTGTGAATTTCAAGTGACATGTCATGCATAGAGTATATTTTTTTCATGTCATGTTTGACGTTTACATTGTTTCATCGCTTCGCTTGTGTTTAGTATTTTGGAATCCTCTGATTTTAGTGAATGAATTAAATAGCTGAGTTTAACAATACAATTAAGTTAAATCGGATAAGTTCGTAGCAATAATTCAACAGTTAATAATTAGCTAGAAGGCAGAATGCCTTCGATCGACGTGTTGCCCCCTCCGGGGCAGCCCCAGGAATCGCCCCCGGAGGAGCCGCCGGCGCCCTCGGCCCCCATCATCGGCATCATTTATCCACCTCCAGAAGTCAGGAGTATCCTTTTTAATGTAACAATCGTGGTAAATTATAATAATTACGATTTTTAACAAGCTACATAACCTCACTTTTTTGTTGTGAAATGTTAGTAAAATTGCCTTTGTTTTTTAATTTCTGGGCTCAAGTCTGTCCAGTATTTAGCTACAGTAGCATTACATATTTATGTACAGCAATACCTCGATAAAGTTAGGTATAAGCATATTTTTCTAAATAGCTAAAGTGCATCCATAAACAAACATTAGTATTGGTTAGGTTATTCATTATAATTTAGTTTCAGCTAAGATTCATAAGGGAGGGTTTACCGACATATTTTTCCAAATTACGCACAAATACTATGGCCTATTCTGTGTCTATTAATTAGATTTAATTGGATACAACTCATAAAAATTTTCAATAGACAAAATCCTAAAAAAAATTTGATAATTTCAATATTTGATGTCGGTAAACCCTGTATATACTCAACAAAACATTACAGGCATCTTAGCTGAGTATATCTATAAATTTTTGTTTGTTTCAACTGTAAGTTTCAGATATAATCCTTAATGAAATGTATCAGACATTGTTGACAAGACTGCTAGCTTCGTAGCAAGGAATGGACCGGAGTTTGAGGCTCGAATCAGACAGAATGAATTGGGAAACCCTAAATTCAACTTCTTGAACTCGGGAGATCCGTACCATGCATACTACCAGCACAAGGTTAAGGAAATCAGAGAGGGGAGAGGTGAGTGAAACCTATACTTAATTTAACTGTACCTTAAATAGGTGTGGTGCCCTGGACAGTGGACAGTCATCAACCAAGAACTAATCTGGCTGGCTAATCCACTACTACACTAATACTCCAGCCCTAATTCTAGAATTATAATGACGACTTGCTGTCTGCTCATGGTGCACCAAATTAATCCTGCCGCTGTTTTATATTTATTGACATTTTAATTTACTGTAGGACCCTCCTTTTCAGAAAGACTATTGCCATTTTTAGGCCCCTGCATAGGTTTAGATTTTACATAGACACTTTACTAGGGTACAAAAGGCGGTCTTATAGCTTATAGCGATCTCTTCCAGACAACCTTTGGATGGATGGACTAGAGATATAAAAGGGGTACAGTGTACTTACCCAATTTTAGTCATTAGCATGGTATGTAATGTGAGGTGGTACATTACAGACAGTGGCGTGGTGGTCCCGGCGGCGGCGCCGGCGCGCGGCGTGGCCCCGGCGACCGCGGCGCGCCAGCAGGAGCTGCTGAAGGCCGCCGTGGCCGTGGAGCCGCCGCCGCCGCGCGACCCGCCCCCGGACTTCGAGTTCATCGCCGACCCGCCCTCCATCTCCGCCCTCGAGCTCGACATTGTCAAACTCACCGCACAGTTCGTCGCCAGAAACGGCCGGCAGTTCCTCACCGACCTCATGAAGAAAGAGGAGAGGAACCATCAATTTGACTTTTTGAGGCCGCAGCACTCCCTGTTCCAGTACTTCACGCGGCTGCTCGAGCAGTACACGAAGGTGCTGCTGCCGCCCAAGGAGCTGGTGTCGCGGCTGGCGGCGGAGGCGCGCGGCGGCGTGCTGGACGCGGCGCGCGCGCGGGCGGCGTGGCACGCGCACCAGGCGCGGCGCCGCGCGCAGGACGAGGCGCGCGTGGAGAAGGAGCGCCTCGCGTACGCCTCCATCGACTGGCACGACTTCGTGGTGGTGGAGACCGTGGACTACCCGGCGGGCGAGCCCGGCGACTACCCGCCGCCCACCACGCCGCTGGAGGTGGGCGCGCGCGTGCTGGCGCAGGAGCGCGGCGACGACTTCCTGCCGAGCAACAACGACGACGACGACACCGAGATGCAGATCGAGTCCGACAGCTCCTCCGAGTCGGACGAGGAGCTGGCCACCATGGAGGACCGCACGGCCGTGCGCGACCAGCCCGACACGCGCGTGCAGGACATGGAGGAGGAGTCCTCCAGCGAGGACGAGGCGCCGCCGCCGCGCGAGCCCGCGCCGCTGCCGCCGCGCCCCGACCGCGTGCTCGTCAAGAAGTACGACCCCAAGCGGCAGCGCCCGGCGCCCGCGCCCGCCAGCGACGAGTGGCTCGTGTCGCCCATCACCGGGGAGAAGATCCCCGCGAGCAAGGTGGCGGACCACGTGCGCATCGGCCTGCTGGACCCGCGCTGGCTGGAGCAGCGCGACCGCGCCGCCGCCGAGCGCACGGACCGCGATGAGGCGCTGGCGCCCGGCGCCGCCATCGAGGCCAGCCTCAAGCAGCTCGCCGAGCGCCGTACCGACATCTTCGGAGTCGGCGACGAGGAGACAGCCATCGGAAAGAAGATCGGCGAGGAGGAGCGGCGGCGCGACGACCGCGTCACGTGGGACGGACACACGTCCAGCGTGGAGGCGGCCACGCGGGCGGCGCGCGCGCACGTCACGCTCGAGGACCAGATCCAGCAGATACACAAGATCAAGGGGCTGCTGCCGGACGAGGAGAAGGAGAAGATCGGGCCGAAGCCGGTGGCGGGCGCGGGGCCGGGCCCGTCGGGGGTGCGGGGCGGGGGGCCGCGCGCGCCGCCGCCGGCCCCGCCGCGCCCCGCGCCGCCCGTGCTGCTGCAGCCCATCCCGCCGCTGATGGTGATCCCGCCGATGGCGCCGCGGCCGCCGCTGATCGCGACGCCGGTTGCGCCCGCGTACAGCTTCAGCGCGGTGGCGCCGCCGGGCACGCTGGAGGAGGACGAGCCGCCGGGCAAGCGCGCGCGCACGGAGGACGGGCTGGAGGCGGAGGGCGCGTGGCTGGCGCGGCACGCGGGCCCGGCTCGCCTGGCGGTGGCGCTGCCGGCGTGCCCGGAGCGCGCGGACTGGCGGCTGGACGGCCGCGCGCTGCCGCTCACCGTGCCGCTGTCCGCCACCGTCGCCGAGCTCAAGAACATGCTGCACCGCGCCACCAACATGCCGCCCGCCAAGCAGAAGCTGCACTACGAGGTTTGTTTTTGTACACTATTTTGTCGTATTGTTTGATATTAAAATATACTATATGAACGTCCCATAATCATGTGGAAGACCTGGACCTGGAGACCCGAGCCCCAACAGTGGGGTCACGTCCCATGAAGGTTACGTTACTATTTACGTAGCCAACTAAGTAAACAGAGTCTAACCCTCGTGTTTGTTCTTCAGGGCTTGTTCTTCAAGGACACGAACACGCTGGCCTACTACAACGTGCCGCCCGGCGCCGTTATACAGCTGCAGATCAAGGAGCGAGGAGGGCGGAAGAAGTAACACTAGGGAGATTAAGGCAGTGGTTTAGTTTGATGTCTATGCGAGTTTTAATTTCAAAGAATACCTATACAATACATTTATTTAAGGAAAGATGCGTTTCATTTCTGTATGTTGAACACTAGTGCAGGTCTAGTAGGGCCAGTTAAAAACCAGTGCTATGGCTTCATGTTGTTCACTCCATTTGCTGTGATGATGTAAGGCAAACGTTCTAACCTTTTTTGACACACTGGAGAGCAACCGTGTTTTATTTTATATAAACTATATTGTTGTATGTAGTAAGCCTCGTATAGCTATTGAGAAACTTTGTTGACTACATAGTACATAGCAGCGGCAGCGCTGATCAAAATTTGACATTTTATTTTGTTCGAAACCGGTTTTGTGAAATTGTGACAACCACCACACATAACATTCTAACCTTGTTTAAATAAAATTAAAAATATTTTAGTCAACAATTTTATTAGAAAACGTGTAAAAGTATAACAAAGATAATCATTAAAAGTGGAACACATATTTTTCTCGAAGGCACTGCTGTGAATGAAAATGTGAATTAAAAGCACCATTACGTTAAAATGCTGTATAAAAGTCAACAAATAACCGAAATAAAAGTGTAAAACAGATAAAAGTATGTCAAAAACGAAATAAGTAAATAAATGATTTACGAGTATCACATAAGTACATTTAGGAATGATAATTAACACAGATAGGTTTAGTAATTACATTATGTTGAACATAAAAAGCAATAAATAACTACATTCACACTTCTACTTAAATGCAGAGATGAATGTTTGTAAAGTATTGCAAATAGTAACAAACAAAATATACATTGCAAATGATATAAAATAATCTTATGCAATAAATACATTAAATATACTCTTATTTGCAACTTGCATTTATGTATGTAGAGTGCTATTAATTATCTTGCATTTTTTTGAAAATACGTTGTAAGCAAGTATTTTACTTTGTCGCGAATTACGAATATCTTTTTGACTACACTCTATACCTACTTGCATGGTGTAGCTAAGTGTACATAGCGATTACATCCTACTATTTATGGAAGTATATTTTTTAGGTAAGTATTATTTAGATCTATTGTATACCGTTTTGTGGCCGGAACGCCTTGTAAAGCACCTACTATCGCAATGTAAAAAGTGTGCAATATTCTACAACTAAATAAACTTTCCAGAGTACTTGCGGAGTAGTAACTTAGCGGGAATATCGCAGGCAGCCTATTTACGAGCTCTCCTTAGGCTAAAGTAGGTATGTCTTGAATCATCTGTCTGTATCGTTCGAGCATTGGCGTGTAGATATTGTCTGCGTCTTTGTAGGGGGTCGCCACCGGTGACACCGTAGGTTCCGATCCTGAAATATACATACAAATTAATGTAAAGTTATCGTAATAATTAATGAGAAAGCCATCAAAGAATCCATATCCGAGCTGCGATACTATAGTATGTATGTCAGACTTATAAAAACGTTTTTTGGTTAGACAAACTACTAGTACCTAGCGGCAAATGCTCTTAAAATTCCACCCGAGTGGGAGGCAACGAGGCATTGATCATATTATAGTGTTACTTTAGTGGTAAAATGTAATAAGTATTACCAGCAAGTTTATATCCAGACTCGAGGCTCCACACTTCAGCGGCTCGTATGGCGGCCCCCAGTAGCGCGGCATTCGCGTGTTGATCCTGCGACAGCACATCATTGTAACATGATATGATATGACTAAAATAAAGTTCTCAATAGGACAGACTATGGAAAATTAATGATGAAGTAAATCAAGCGCTCAACCTTTACATAAAATATGAATGTAAAATATGCTAAAGTAAAATTTCGATAAGTCCACACTGGACGAAGAAGAATACGAATGTACATATTGGAGCTATTTATGGCCTATTATTTATAGGCCTCTACATAGAAAAGACACATCATGAAACTCTTAATAATCTACCGCATTCTCTCTTTTGATTGGTAGAACAAAATTTCGACTCACTAGAACGTAAACTGGGGTGTTGAAGACATCAGCGAATATTTGTAGCAACTCCTTGTTCACTGACGCTCCGCCAGTAGCGATGATTCTGGAAGATTGATCTGAAACAATTCAATCGTAATATTTCATGTAGATTCATGTTGTCAAACAGGAATTTTAATGAAGCTCCAAACTAGTATTACATAAAAGAAGCATGCGGAATAGGTAGGCACTCACTATGAGTAGGATAATCGAACATAATTTTTCTTAGATCAATTTTGTAACCGCTATATCTAATAAGGATTGATACCACGCTCAAACCTCTCATAAAACATAACCCATTTCACAACGCACCTATCTGGAAGCCCATATCAGCAGCATGAGCCCTCCTGGCCAGTGCCTGTGTTTCTAACAGAGCTCTTGCTTCAAACTGCGGCTGCGCCTTGTCTATGGCCCGGCCGGCGCCGTCCACCAACCGCCGCGTGGCCGCCGCGCGCGGGATGATCTCCGCCGTGTCGTAGTATATACCTGGAAGGGTTTAGATGTTGACTGTTGTAGATGGCGCCACTGGTAAATAATGGGTTAGTTTATTTGCTTTTAGTTCTATGTAAATTATTGGTCGGAGATTCGTTCATCTGGAAAGGGTTACATTGCAGAGGGCAGCACTAGCGATTGGTTGCGAATGCAGCCTTTTCATTGTTTGATTTATGCATATAGGGATTGTAGATGGCGCCACTTAACGCACTTACTAAACATTGTTGGGTAACGAATGTTCTGTTTTGACTGGGGGTTTATTCGCTCGTTGTCGTTTCAATCGCTTCCATCACTAATGTTATCAGAGTACTTATCTATAAATCCAACGACAACTCACCCATATACCCCAGATTCCCTCTAACCGTAGCTCTCAACAGCTCATCGAACGTATCCCAACTGGGCCCAGCTAAGCGGTCCCGGTGGCTCTGCCTGGTGAGGGACCCGTTGGAGAAGCAGAGCAGGGCCATGTAGGGGGCGGCTGGTGTGGGTCCGACCAGCACGTGGCCGGCTAGTGGGGCTGCGGGGTGTTGGAGACCCAGGAGCAGGGTGTCGCTGGTGCCGAGGCTGAGCCCTACCCAGCCCGAGCGCAGGCGGAGACCTGAGATGGAGGGAGTGTTGTTGGTGGCATGAGGTGTTACATTTGTTATGACAAACTCTATTTAATCATAACAGAGATTCAGTTTGCAAGAACGGAACAGTTTGGGGTGAACGAAGGGAGTCTACTCGCGTGACCAACTGTAGGGCTATCCGGAAAAAACGCAGCATATTCTATTCGATAGTCTATTCGAAAGTGCTGTCAACCTGTCAACAACAAAATGGCGGTGTATAGATTTGCGAAAGTTTGACAGCTATCATTCCATAGGTTATTGTCAGAATAATATTATGTACTCTGTGGTCATTCTTTTCGAAACTCATTCGAAAGGTAAAAAGTGTTCGAAAGTGCTGTCAAGTTGACAATAGTCGCACTCGCATTCGATTCTATTCGTTAGTTCGAATTTTCATGATACGGGTACAGTACCCGTATCACGAAAATTCGAGCTAACGAATAGAATAGAATCGAATACGGGTACTGTACCCGTATCATGAAAATTCGAACTAACGAATAGAATCGAATGCGAGTGCGACTATTGTCAACTTGACAGCACTTTCGAACACTTTTTACCTTTCGAATGAGTTTCGAAAAGAATGACCACAGAGTACATGATATTATTCTGACAATGACCTATGGAATGATAGCTGTCAAACTTTCGCAAATCTGTACACCGCAATACACCGCCATTTTGTTGTTGACAGGTTGACAGCACTTTCGAATAGACTATCGAATAGAATATGCTGCGGTTTTTCATGATACGGGTACTGTTCATATACGTCAGTCAGTGACTGACGCTACTGTGACTGGCTAATTTCACCACGGTGACGAAATCTAGACCATCTATGATGTTTTTCAGAAACGCTAAGAAGAATAAATTTTCATACTCATATTGGAATAAAAGTATTGTAGGAGTCTAAAAAAACATCGATATCGTCATGAAATGACGTAAAGTGAAGATATTTTAATAAACATTAAACTTCTTATCATAGCCGTGTGTAAACACTTGATAGGAGTATAATATTACTGAGACGGTCTTATCTGTTTATGATATCTTAAATGCAAACATTACACACATAATGTGTTTTCTACTTCTTTCTATCTCAAAATGCTTAATGTTTTTACACTTGAGATAATACTTAATCTTTAGTTGAATCTCTCACGCCGATCTAGATAGGCAAACCTAAGTTTTATAATTTGATTGTAATTTTGATTATAATTATATGAAAAGATAGGCAAAATATTACAAGCACATAATATTATAGCATTTTTTTTACTAATGAAATACTAACGTAGGTAACAAACAATCATCAAAGTCTTACCAGCTAAAGCAGAGTTGTTGTCGCCGGTGAAAGCGATGACTTTACAGTCTTTGTTGAAGCCATATCTCTGTACGAAATAGCTGGAGATAGGCCCTAGGACCGAGGCGGTGGGGACGGGGGTGCCAAGCTTGCACGCTAGGGATTCATCGCCACATGCCTGTTAATACATTCATCATAACATAAGGCCTAAGAATGTTAGCAATGTTAATAATGTTCATTCTAGCAAAGTACTAATTAGTTACAGTCGAGTTAGTATTGGACACGAAAATAAGAGACAATGCATTTTTCACAAGCATTTCTAAAGTTATTAACAATAGGTGTGAAGTTGTTAAAAGATTAATGGGTACTCAAATACTTTATATAACGAACAGTACCTAAGTAGTTTCTAGAGACAAATCCATATTGTTAAGTATTTGTCTTTGTTTTAATTTATTATCTCATAACTTATAACAATTAAAGTGAAACCTATGCTTTCGTCATTCTAAGCAATTCATTCAAGTTAAGAAGTACATATATCACTTTAACAGACAGCTAAACTAAGGCATTTCTTTAAATATCCGCCAAAAAACCCTCACCTGCAACGCTTTATCCCACCAGGTCTTCTCATGTATATCAAGTAGGTTCATCCCGGAGCCGTCAGACAGGTCGATAGGCGCCACTCGTCCGAGCAACAGCGAGGCAGCGAAGGAGGAGACCAGTGAGATTCGCTCAGTGGCGTGGTACAGACGAGGCTTGCTGTGGAACATCTTACGAATCTGGGAACCGGTGAAGCGCTCGTAAGCGCGGGACCCTGTCTTCTTGGCTAGTTCCTGGAAGGAGGGAAAGTCTATGTAAAAAAAAATGTTTCTTTTAAAGGTTTAGGTGACCAATCATAAGTGCAATTTTTGTATTAATGATTTTAAGTTTCACGTAAAAGTAAGCAATACTAATGTTACTTCATAAAAAAAAATAATGTTGTGAATAGAGCAAAATTTTCTGGACACCGATATCGATACAGAAATCAGTCAGCCTCAGACTCAGAGGACAAATAAGAATAGAAGAATAAGGAATTTGTATGCAAAACATGACAAAAAAATTATATCTTACATTCTTTAATAACAGTAAGTTTGTAATTTTGTATGATCTCCAGCACACCTACTTGCACACATGACACATACCTCGGCACCCCCCACAGCCTCCTCCAAGGCCTGGCAGTGTGCCGTGGTACTGGAGTCCATCCAGACAGGCGAGTCACACACGAAGGCGGTCGCTAGTTGTGTGTGCAGGAACTCGTCTGAAGACAGTGTAGAGAGCCGCTCGTCTGCCCCCTTTGACCACCATACTGAGCCGTGTTGCTGTGAATTTTGTTAGGGTAGAGTGAATATTACAATGTAAGCCTGATGCTTGGCAACTGTAAAACATGGTACATTGTAGAGTGCAGACCAAATTCTTCTGGGTTATAAGAAAGATGTGAATGGTATAGATCTTCTATTCTCTTCTTCAGCCTTATCTACCCACTGTAGGGTATAGGCCTCTTCCTTGTCATGCCAAGTTCCATATATGGTCCTGTGCCACTTTTCTTATGTCATCAGACCAATAGTTTAGTGTCAGTCTGCTGACTGTGAAGATAGTTTAGACTTTGTGCATAGGTTCCATTCGAGAGGGACAGGTACTTACAACTCACAGAGAATAGAATATAATAGAGAATAGAGATACCTGTCCAGCACCAGACAAAGCGGTGACTGCTGAGAAGTCCGCCCCGGCTACGATGAGCCGGTCCATGACCATATCTAGAGACTTCACCCACAGCAGTGGCGGTGCCAGCACCTCGCCGCGCTGCTCCCCTCTGAGCACCCCTCCGGATGTCCTGCGGAGGAAGGTGTGGGGATTTAAGTTATAGTTTAAATAAATTCATTAAATAGCTCTGACACAGCAATATTTGCATCTTTATTATGTCATCAACTGTGTTAAATACAGCTAGGTATGTAATATTTATATTTTATGTACAATAGGTTTATCTGTGTAGATAAAGATGCTATATCACATGGGGCCTTATTAATTTAACTAGTGGAAGAATTGTAAAATTTTATAAGGTTGCAGTGAATATAATTAAATTACTAAGTATCTTAAAGTAAGACTGGTAGAAAATGCTTGTAGCATTAAGTCCACCCTTTGTACACTTATTTTTATATTTGTGCAATAAAGGATTAAATAAATAAATATCTTGTATATGTTTTTGCATGGTAACTTGCTACCTTTAATAAAATTCAAATAACTGAAAACTGTGATAACAATCATAAGGTCAGGTTGGTATAGAATAAAAAATAAATATGAAGTACCTTCTTAAATATCTCTTTTTTATGAATATTTCTTATTATAGTCTTACCTGAACTCTGGTAAGTCAACATCAAACTCAACGTCAGCTTCCTGAAGTACTTCATAGTTTTCACCAATGATTAACGCTTTTAACTGAAAAAACAATTGATTGCGGTTTAGGTTTACATAACTTGAGAACTTTAAAGTCTTCAATCAGTCATCAAGTTCAATGTGAATGATTAGGTTGGTGTTAAGTTTTCCTTAGAATCATGTCGAAATCGCCCATTCTTATATTTAGATTATTTAAGGCAAGCTGTATGAACTAATTTAAATAATACAAAAATGGTCATGGTCAAAGCATGCATGACGTGGTCAGAATAATATAAATGATGTAAAATTAATTTGTGAAAATGTGATGTCAACTGTTAGTTCTGTTGCTACAAATAACAAGAACTGTAAATTGCACATTAGTGCATTTAAGGATACAAAAATATAAATAGAATGGTTCTTAATTAAATTGAACTAACTCACCCTTTGTGTACTAAAATCAAATCCTAAAAAAGTTTTCTTATTTTCTTCGCTCATTTTTTTGTTTTGACAGCGCGGTTCGGCCGGCCAGTGACACCGTCTGTCTGTCCTCGTGCGTTCAGAAACTCAACCCCATTTACACTCTCGCACGAGTGGCGAGGCGAGCGACAAGGCGAGGGGCGAGGCGCGAGTGTGAACAGACGCTCGTGGCTCGCCTCCTCGCTCGCCTCGCCACTCGCGGCGCTCGCGTCCGGAGCGGTTTTTGGGGCACGAGTCAAAGGAGCTCGCGTCGAGCTCGCGTTGCACGCGAGCGGGTGTTTACACTCTCGCGCCCGCTTCATTCTGGCTTCTACATCGTGCCGCGCAGGTTGTGTTCGTCGTCGTATAATTATAAAGTAGTGTTTTTTCCTCAGTTGTATAATGGATTGGTCGCAAGACGAAACATTTAATTTCATATAAGTAAATATTTCAATAAAATAATAATAATAAAAAAACACTAAAACGTAAGAAATAAAAGCAGTACTTACCTGCTTAGATATATTAGTACTGTCACATAGAATAGGTCTAAACCAAGTCTAAACCTTAAATTATTTCTTACGTTTTAGTGGTTTTTTGAAGTCGTTTTTTTATCATTATTTTATTTTATTACTCATTTATACTTAGTTTATTTGCAATAATTGACAATCAAAATTAAGAAGCAAATGATACCTATAAGTCCTACTAGTGAGTAGTAAACACGAAGTAGTTGCTATATACCTACCGTTGAGGAGTTCCCTTGACTACCTTCCGTTTCCATCATCAGATCAGCTCAAGGTCACCAACATATTTTTTTTAATGTTAAAAATATAGGTATGTACCTATTTTTTTTTTTTACACGCACTCACGCCTTGTACTAATGTACTCCCTTGCGGGGTAGGCAGAGGTGCAATGCTGCACCCACTTTTCGCCAGAGTGTTATGTTAGTCCCAATGTAATAGGGGGCGGGCCTATTGCCATTTTACGGGCACATCCAAGACCCGAGAACAAATATCTGTATTTAAACAAATATCTGCCCCAGCCGGGAATCGAACCCGGGACCATCGGCTCAGTAGTCAGGGTCACTAACCACTACGCCATTCGGTCGTCGTATGTACCTATGTACTTTCTAAATTTCATTAACTACAATCGGTTAATAGGTACCCAAAATGGAAATTCATAGCCTGTTTTTAACCCTTTACCCACCCTTGGAGGTGGAATCAAAATTTGAAAAAAAATGGGATCTCAACCCAATACATAAAAAAAAGAATTTTCAAAATCGGTCCATAAACGGCGAAGTAATCGGTGATCATACATAAATTCTTTATTGTTGCGGCTAAAACGTCGACGTCCTCCATCGTTGCTAGCTCAAAGAAAACTGAACTCTGCACGAGAGTGTAAACACCCACTCGCGTCGCACGCGAGTGGGTGTTTACATTCGCGCCTCCGCACGAGTGACGAGGCGAGCGAGGAGGCGAGGGCCGAGGCGAGAGTGTAAATGGGGTATTCAAACTTCAAAAAGTGAGTAATGAAGTGGGAGTGCGCGAATCGAAATCGAATCGTCACTCTTGTTCCGTGACTAGAACTTCACCGAAATAATATTCCTCCGTAGTTAAAAAAATTCACAATAAACTACCAAAGGGGTCGTCAAGGTTATCTTAAACGTCGCGATAAAAAAGTAATAAGTAACTAAGAATGAATATTTTAATTAATACAAAAGCGGTGAATGTTGGAATCTGCAATCATAATCCATCTAGTTGCTGTTAATATTGTGTACTACTGTATTGTAAGGGCTGATTCTTCAATGGTGGCTTTATTCCCCAGATAACTTTTATCTGGCTATTGAAATATCAGCCCTAAGTTAGTATAAGTACTTACTTTATTTGTAACAAGAACAAGCAGTACTATCAATGTTAAGATGTTTAGAAGCAAATACTTAATTCATTTACATTGCTAACGTTATTATTTAAGGCGTTCAATTATAATCAACTTACTATATGTATTAAACATGTTTTTGTATACTTACCTTAAACTTGTACCTATCTACGACACAACTGATTAACCACATTAACTAGTTACATAATAAGTGGAAGGAAAAATATTTCTGACGAAGGTACCTACGCGATATACCTAGATCAAATGATGACCAGATGACCACACTATTTATATATCTATAGGGCAAAGGCCTCCTTATAAACTGACTAGCGTTCACGATCATGCTTCCTCTGACAATGATAAACCTATCGAGGCCATTCCACCATATCCGTCTGTGTCTTCCGCAATGCCCAGGTTCTTCTTTAACTCTGCACCCACTCGGTTACAACTGCATCTCTAGAGTAGTAAGTACTTCGTACCTATAGTCAAACCTCACAGACGTTTGATCGATCCCCATACCAAATATACCTAAAGATTAGAGAGGTTTCTGTGAAAATTGCCAATTTTCATGCTAACCAAGACATCATTGACGGCCGACTGGTGTAGTGGTTATAGTGATTAGTGACCCTGACTGCTAAGCTGAAGGTCCCGGGTTCCCGGCTGGGGCAAAAATTTGTTTAAAGACAGATATTTGTACCTTGGTCTATCTATGTATTTGTGTAGATATATCAGCTGTCCTATACCCATAATACAGGCTCTGCCTAGCTTGGGGTCGGATGGCCGTGTGTCAGATGTTCCCACATATTATTATTATATTATTATTATTATCATAATGGATAAAGCCATTTGAGATTTGAAGGAATTTACCTAAGTAGAATTATAGCAACGTGTGTCCTCTTAGGGTGAACGAAATCACCGTCTGGAAACCTGCTCCTATAGATTCTAGATGTGTAGGTACTCTATGCAAATGCAAATTCATCGTAACTATACTCATTCAAAAACGGGACCTATCACGTGAGTAAGTGTATAAGTATGTAGCGTAAAATGAAATGAAATGAATCGGATACACAATGCTTTCTAGTTTAGCCATTTAGTTAGGTCGTATAAGTATATACGTCAAAGCACTATACGCCATTACCTAGAGGTAAATACATAACTACTTCCTTACATAAATAGTAATATATAAGTCGATGCCTAGATATTTACTTAGATATAATATTTACTGCCTATTTCATAAAGTCGCAAAGCTACCTATCGCGCAAGAAGGTTATCCGAAATAAGGTCATGCACAAGGTAGGCATGTTTGCAGGCGGGGTGGGTCCCGATTCTATAAATAGCGCGAGTGTAAAGGGACAGGGCGCGCTCAACCCGCCGAGGCCTTCCACGTGATTAGCCACGGTACCTACTAGGGCATGCAATACCGCAATACCGGTATCCGTAATACCGGGATCCCGGACAAAATTCCCGCTTTTTTCAATACCGGTATTGAAAGTTAATACCGGTATTGAAGTAATACCGGAATCGGACTTTTTTAGGCTATAAATAAAGCGATTAAGATTTAGTTAGCCTTGTGTTCCTATATACTGTGAAAGCGCCCATGTTCCCAACCGTTTAATGCAGTTTTCGGCTGCTAGAAATCTACTGTTGACCATGCGTAAACCGGCACCGGATGTAAAAAAATAATTTATTCTAAAATTTAAACTCTAAAACTTAATTCTCGTAAAAATCTACAACAAAATACAGAATATGATAGAATTTTCTTGTTTTATTTTGATGTATACGACCTTTAAACACAATATATGCCATTTATTACAAGGAAGTCTAATACCGGTATTAATACCGGGATCCCGGTATTGAGTTGTAATACCGGAATTCAATACCGGTATTGAAAATTGTTCCGGTATTGCATGCCCTAGTACCTACCTGTAGTCACTTGTGCACGGTGGAGGGTATAGGCCACTTTAGATACCTGTATCCTGTATAACATAGCGAGTCGAACGGGTTAGGAAATAGCACCCAAGTACCTCTATCTACCACTTGATGTTATTTTTCCTGCGAGCTTAGTGAGGGATGCAACGTACAGGAACTTTACCCCCTCTCAGAATAGAATAAGGACAATAGAATAGTTTATCATTTGTCAAACGATCATTTTAGTTACAAATAGCTTGTATACATATGCCTGATTGCCTGCACATTTACAATGTTCATGCATCTTTATTTAAGTTAGGGAAGGTGTGACCACACTTCACTCGGTCCACCGATTTAAAGTCCCTCAACGCAATAGAGATATGCTCGAATCGGGGCTTTTCGAGAAGGATCGCATCAGAAAAGTGGTTCCTAATATTCATCATCTGTGATCAGTGAACTATACACAAACAAGGACATACTTACTTAGATAAAATCTGAAATAGCATTATTAGGACGATCATAATATTAGTGGACGAACACACAAGGAAGAAGATACACAAACGAAATTCCGTGGCTGACTTTCAGCATGTTTTATTAAATATACACACACACACACACACACGCACTCACGCCTTGTACTAATGTACTCCCTTGCGGGGTAGGCAGAGGTGCATTGCTGCACCCACTTTTCGCCAGAGTGTTATGTTAGTCCCAATGTAATAGGGGGCGGGCCTATTGCCATTTTACGGGCACATCCAAGACCCGAGAAAAAATATCTGTGTTTAAACAAATATCTGCCCCAGCCGGGAATCGAACCCGGGACCATCGGCTCAGTAGTCAGGTAACTAACCACTACGACATTCGGTCGTCTTAAATTTTAATTAAATATACTTAAGCAAGAAAATTCGGCATCCTTTTATTCTTTAGTTCTGACTTCCTTCTAGAATTTCATGCAAATACTTACTGCCGTACCTACTCAGAGACATAATTAACGTAATGTTACTTAATTATTTTTTTTACTAAGTGAACAAAATTTTGTGGCTGAATTTCAGCATGTTCAAATACATATAAGCAAGAAACTTCGACATCATTTTAGCGTTTAGTTCTTTGACTTACTTCAGAAGTTGTACTTACTGCCGTACTCAGAGACGTCAATTAACGTAATTTTCATTAGTTTTTTCTGATCGTCTTTATTTGTATTGACATACATAAGTACCTAAGACCTAAAATTTATATATTTTCCTATCTTATCTTAAATACTGTGCAAACATAGTACCTAAGTGTTATTTTTTCGAAGTAAGTAGACAGTTAACTGAGAAAGGTAGATTAGTACTTATACATGTATTGTTATGATTGGCAGGGTCGGCCAAAGCTTACTTTTATACAATACACCTCCTGTAAGAATTAAATTTAAAATTATTATTTTCATCATTGTCGTTAAGTAATCTGAAATTAACAAAAAAAACAAATACTTAAGTAAAATAGGCTCAGCTCGTATACAATCTATACGTACTGGTGAAAATGATGTGCAGCAATGAGCCTCTACAACTACCTCGCATGGAGAACAGTCGGGCGAATATACATTTTGTCATTTTTTCAACTGACCAATCGAATAAGTAGACTGTTCCGTGCTCTTACGGGCAATGCTGACATCAATAGATACTTTACGTACTAACTCACTTTTTTGTATTATAAGTAGTTCAACGTAAAACTGCTGAAAGAATATTCAGCATATTAATATATTACGTCCATATATAACGTATGTCCATAATATAATAACGTCGTCGTCGTCGTTAGGATGCGTCGATAGTATCTTTGCATTGTCGCTTGTCTCTGGCTGCTCCGCCGGCTGAGTGGATGCTGCGCCGCCTCGAATATTGTAAACAAGAGCTTTTTCGATTGGCAGGAGGCACCGCGCAGGCGCCGGCCGCGGTGGGCTTGCAGAGGCGTGTAGGTGCGAGCTTTTCAGTTGTAAGTGTTATTTTAAATAATATTTATAATATGTTTAACGAAAATTTTAATGATTGTTTTCAGTTTCAGATATTCAAACTGGAATACATGAGTGCCTATATTATTACCATAGGCAAGAATTCATCAGATAAGCAGAGGCAACTAAGTGAGTCTTCTCTTATCAAGAGAAGAAATTTTGGACGGCAGAGTAACATCGGATCGATGTGTTGTGCGCTGCGACGAGGTTAGGAGCGGGCGGGCGGGGCGACGTGCGGGCGGGCGGCGGGCGGCGCGGGCGGGAGCGGCGCGGGCCGGCAGACGCGCCGCGATGGAGGGCCGCGACAGCCGCTCGCAGGACGCGGCGCGCCCCCCGGCGCCGCGGCATGAGTAGCGCGCCAGCCCGGCCCGGCCCGCGCGCCCGCCATGGCGCAGGCCGCGCCCCGCACACACTCCTTCGCCAAGAAGACCTTCCACAAGCCGACCTACTGCCACCACTGCTCCGATCTGCTGTGGGGTCTCATCGGGCAGGGCTACGGCTGCGAAGGTACGCGCATGCGTGGCGCGCGCGTCGATACCGGCGCCGCGCGCGCCACGACCACGTTATGCAACCCGGGGGCGTGGCGCACGACCAGCCTGCACGCGCCCCCCCGCGCCCGCACCCGCACCCCGCGCGCCGCCGCCGCCGCCGCCTGCACGCGCCCGCTACTACTTACTATTTGTGTGCTGTTTACGCTACAAATTTCAAGTTACATCTAGCTTCACTCCTGTAATGATACGAGAGTATGCTACAGTACAAGTTTGTAAGCAAACGAGTGGTGATTCATGTGATCATTTCTGAGGAATATTGATCGACGAGTTAGGTTTTTTTCAGGCGCGGGGCGGGGCGGCCGCGGCTTCCCTCCGTAGTTACTAGCTTTTGATAAGTAGTATTGATGTTGTGATCGTGACCCCTGTCCCTTCTGCCATGCCTTTACTCTCCGCTTCAATTTAACTACTTATCTAATTATTTGCTATATTGAAAAGCTTTATATTATAATTAAAGGTTAGGTTAGGTTAGTAGTACAGGCACTCTACCGTCTTTTTTTTTCTCTCAAAAATACTGTAGCATTACGGATGAAATATATCCGAATATAACCAAATTAGGTTGAGTTTACATCGTATGCAAACATTAGTGTACCTACTTAGTATTTAGATTGGTGTAAGTTAGGAATTAATCCCCAAAACCCGCGCATTTTTTTTACTGCGCAGCTCAATGTCGACACTGATGAAATTTTGTGAGGACCGCCGTCACAGCACTTTGAGCCTACTAACCTGTACTAACGTTTAAATGTGATAGTTAAGTTACTACTACGATTATTTTACTAGTTGTAAAGAATTAACGTGTTTCTTAAACGCTTCTAAGTACCATTTATCACGTTGATGAATGTTATGTTTAGTGAGATCTTAGAGATCTACTTGTAGGTACAGAAAATTAAAATAATTATAATACCTACACCGCGCACCGTACTTAATTATTATATCATACGGGACTGACTATAAATATTTATCATCATCATCATCAAACCTGGCATGACAAGTAAGTAAGCAATTGTGGACGTACTTATACCGACACAAAATTTCTCTGCTGTTTAAAGGAATTTGTAAAAAATAGAATGCTCTACCTAAGTATACTGAAGTCACGTAAACAACAAAGTTTTATAGAGAAGCAGAAAAATACGAATATTAAAAGTTCAAACAAACGTCGTTTAGCCCCTTATCTAGTTTTGTATTATTAAGCCGAAATGGATTTAAAGAGAGAAGGAGTGCCCTTACGGCTAAATAACACCAAGAAACCTATAGAAAAAACTTTATGTAAGTAAAAAAGTTGAGTGTTTTTAGAGAAAAATGTTATGCCACGGATCTCTTTCCTGTGAAACCTACGTATATGTACTACACACACTATATATTAGAGGATTACTTTGTTGCCCGTCCGTTCGTCTGTCTGTCACCCTCTCTCGTGAACGCATGGAGATATAGAGTATCGATAAATACACATAATGTAGGGGAGAGTCTCTCTTTCTCCCTACAATACTTCAGGTTGGGTAGTTGTGGGAATTTTGAGTAAAAGATGTTCTTGTTATACGTATGTGCATTACGTGAATGCCAACGGTATTTTCATATTAGTCAGCATGTACGACGTACGACAAAAGTACACATAATATTTAAATCTGCGTTCTTTGACGCTTTAAAAAAATCCATATTTTTTCTGTCTAAAATGCAGTCATACTATATTTATGTTGCAAAGTATGAATAACGAACTGAACAGTTAATTTATTAAACTATCTACAGTATACTTCAATAAAATAATAGTTTATTTGAAATCATTATAGACAAAAAGTATACTTATTTTGTAACCATGTTTTTCAAACAAGGATTAATCCGTGAAAATGTATGTGTTATATGTATAAAAGTATGTTGTGGATCCGACCCGAAGCATTCTTGAGTTCTCCTGACCATAAAGTATCCATAACATTAGCAGCATTCATTCAGAAAGAGTGTCAGGGGGTTAACTCTCTTATGACGAAAAGCTAATAACTAAGGCCTTTATCTCGTTGTATAAAAAGTGCCGATTGCACGACAGCTTTTGTTCGTTATCGTTGTCGTCAGTATAGACTAGTATAGAGTAGCCCTCCTGCATCAGCTCCAGCTCGAGTGCTCCTGGACGGCAGTGGCGTCCTTACTCCCTCACCCATCCTTCTTCCTATTTCCTACAGAAATACTTTCTCTTAAGTTTCCAAAATACACTATTGAGTGCAAAAGTCATAAAAGTAAGGATCTCTACTTACTAAACGGTCTCGAACGCCAAAGGCGGAAAATTTTTGACCCTTACTAAATTACTATATTTTGGTATCTTCTCATAACATCCTAACATTTGCATATGTATTGTACAACTCTATGAACTTCGACTGAAACATTACACACTTATTCTTACGCAACTTTTCAAGGGGGAAAGGGATTTTCGGCAGTTTTACAGATGCATATAATATTATACTTGACAACCGGCCCAAAATGCATTGTAATGTAGAACGGTTGACCAACTATATCTACGTACATACAAAACATAAGTACTTTCAGATCGCACCTAATAAGCTTTTCCTATTAATGTGCTATAAACAATACCATTAACTTTCTTTCTTTCTTACAAACTATTCACAACTAATAATTAACTTAAACAAACATGTTTTATGTAACAATTTGCAAAGCTCTGCTCAACACAAAATTGACAGAGATACCTATATACATATATGTCGCAGGCATCTAGTTTAATCTCCTGTTTGATTGAACCGCTAGCCCGTTCATTGGATGACGCTATTCAGTTGTATGACTAGGCCGAACGTTGATTGTACAAGCGTCACAAAACGTCCAACTAGTTAGCGGACTTAAAATCAGTCAGGTGGTGAATAAAACAAATATGGCGTCTAACAGCGAACAGCTGACACAAAAAGCACTTGTATTGTTATTTTTTGCAAATAAATTAGCTTTAAAGTGCGTTATTTATGTTAAAATAGTGTGACAACATGGATTTACCTATTATTACACCGCCGGCGAATAGTTTCAAAGAAAAAAATGTGCTGAAACTGGATAATTATGAACAACAATATCAAGGTACGTTTATTGTTATTGTTTAGTTAATTTGTGAGATGAGAGCTTTGTAACATAGTCTTTTTGTTGACTCTTGTCTGGTCATGTTCATCCTAACCAGACATTACAAAGTTGCTATACTATATCTCATTTAATGACTTCGCTGAATAACGTTCAGTCAAGACGTTGGACGTTACAGTCAACCACTTGACGAGTTGTTCTTTAGTCATTCAACTGAGTAGCGTCATCCAATGAACGGGCTAGCGGTTCAATCAAACAGGACATTAAACCAGATGCCTGCGACATATATATATTAATTTTAGTTACAAGAAGGACAAAAATAACAATACATAAAAAAGAAAAACTGCTAACTTACTACGAAATCCCGTAGCAGCAAGCGTAGCAAGGTCTTCGTAGCACGCAGCGTAGCAACGTAGCTCGTAGCGTGCTACGACGCGGCGTAGGCGTACTATTGTCGTTGGATTTATTATTATTAAAGATGTTTCACAGTAAAATAGTTAATAATTATTTAAGAAGTATTAGCATCATCTCAATTAATAATGTAAGTTCACTAAATCATTCAGGGTGACTTTGGAGTCACTTACTTGCAGTAACTTATGTTTTTTGAACTCATCTAATCACTAAGTTTACGAAAAACTCAGTTTCGGAGCAATGCTCCACGCTAACCATTACGCTCTTCTATGCATTACATAATATTTATATCGATCTTATGATGTTCGTTTTTTGCTAAGCTATATCCCTCCAGCATCTTGTCCTTCCTAAGCTTGATCCACCACTGTCCTGCGTGATAGTGGGTACATATATCTAGAAACGTAACCGATCTAGATGTTCTTACAGATTTCAGGTTCCACTGCTCGCATCCCCATTATCCCTTTAAACTTTATATTTAAGTAAATAAATTAGATGGTGTAGGTAGACAAATAAAAGGTATCTACTTTTCACTCCGCCCACACAAGCTCAATAACTAAGTACATATCAGAGACGTCCTTTTATGTGAAAGCTTATTAATAAACTGTAACCAAACTGTAACAAACACCTCCCTCGAACACAATGCGCGTCAATCACCGCCCAGGGTGCACACTGCGCCGTAACGCCATACACACACAGTACATAATGGCATATAAATTCGCTCGACGCCCCACATTATGCCAACTGAGACGTGACAGCCACAGAGCCGGTTGACGTCGAGCATCTGTGTTCCAGTCGCGCACAATGCCACTATCAGCTAGTGTGGAGACAAAGCGCGTCCGCCGCCAAGTAATTGTGCAACTGGAACACCGCATTGTTCACTTGTTAGTTGGAGCTGCGCGCCGATAAGAGTGTGAACACGTGGAGCTTTGTGCCGCGAGCCTATTGTCTCTTGTTCTTATTGAAAGAAAATGTTGTCTTTGCTCGTCATGGAAGAGGCGGGTGTTGCTCGCTTGTAGCGGGATGCGTTCAGGAATGTTCGCTGCGGGACAATGGGAGGCTGGGAATTATTGATTTCAAAACGCTTTGTGTTTACCAACTTAACATCTACCTACTCTTATTTACGGAGTATCAGTGCCGGTTTTAGGACTACCAGCGCCCTGGGCGAGATTTCTACAGCGCCCCCTAACTGCAATTCAAACACATACGAAAAAAGGCGAAGGATACTAATGAAATAACCATTTATGAAAAGAAATAAACATTTATTTAAAAAAAACATTCACTTCGTAACTTAGCGTGGACCGCCTGATTACTGTTTGTCTGAGATCTAAATCTGAGGTTTTTTTAGGATGATACGGAGGGTTATTCCTATCATCAGAAAAATTATGAGCGTTGTCAATTTTTTTCGGACATTGCCCATTTAAGTCAAATAATGCACATTTGATTATTTTAATTAGTTTATTAAGGTTTTACTTATGCAAAAAAAATATTGAAATATGGCTAGTTATTTTTATTTTCGGTTTTAATCTGTATGATATGTATTTTGGCAAAAAATTAAAAAAAAAAAAATTATATATCTTAAAAATGGTTAAGTTTCGCATAATGCATTATAGGGTTCAATCGACTGGAAATGCCTTCCTCTATCACCTGCTGAAAGGATCAGGTCTACTTACCAATAACCCTGTATAAAGGCGGTCGCCCAACCGCGCCCTACCCTAAAGCCGGTACTGCGGAGTATCATAGCATCGTGGTACTGAGAAAATATGGCATAACGTGGATCGACTCGGTACCTCTGAACTGAATAGAGCCTTAGAAGTATCCATAAAGTTTAGGATATTATACTTACGCACATGATCATTATTTATTAGCGTTAGATTACACGCGGACTTGGATGTGCTTACTTATTATCTACAATCAAACCGAACCCCCCCAAACATTTTTAACAGAGGGAACGATTTTGAAAACTCTCATATTTTTTGAAAACTCTCATATTTTTTTAAAACTCTCATATTTTTATCTTTACTGTATTTTAGTCGGGGTCAAAAAACTAAGTTTAAGTACCTCTACTACACTGTGTATAGACCTACCTAATTATACACATAAAAGGTGCATGTATATAAATGTACTAAATTAATTAACCGTTTAATTACTATTGTACTAACGTAATTACTGATTGCCCCACTCACAATACAAACGGCTAGTATGTACTTAATGCTTTTAGCATGATCAAGCTCGTAGCTACTTTACGTTTATCACTCAATTTACTCACTTTAAGTCGTTCAAGTACATTCATAATTTTGCATGATTAGGTAAGTATAAGTAATGAATACCTATTATATGATGCATTCATTTTAAATGTCTATAGACATACTGTATAATTATCAACAATAATTCATTTAGCAGGCCGGACTTTTCTGAGCACATCCATGCCTGCTATACTCAACTATCATGTAAACGTACTTAACTATTAAACACAACATGCTTGCATGCTACAGTTAGGCAAACATGAATCAATTTGATCAGGAGCGCATGCGCGATCACTGTTTCCTGAGCTGACGAGGCACAGGTCACGTAGACCCAAGACTCGAGACCCACTACAGGTGAAGCAATAGTGAATCAAACACATTTACGAAGCTGAAAAAAGATTCCGTGACCCGGCCTTGCACCAAGGCTGACGGCGACGCGAAGAGAAATAGCCGAGCGGACTTCCGGATTGGTGGTTAACGTAAAAATTATCTAGTTTTTTTTTATAAAATACCTCTTGCAATGTCATCAATTGATAAATAAAAAATAAAACACAACAAATAATTCTGCAAACCGACTCTTCAATATATCAATAAACATACTTATAACGTAATTTACATTTTCTACACCATGTACTCATTCGTTAGGTAGATGTTTTAATTTATAAACACACCTACTTCCACAAATACTCATCTAAAGACGACTTTCAAAAATAGAATTTAATTTTCGAACAGCAATCCAAACATCGGGCAACAGTCTCTAGGCTAGCTAACGCCCGGCGCTTGTATGTAGGGCAACTGTGACGTCATGCGATGGTGACCCACTTACACCGCCATTGAGGTGATCGCGTCAATGGTGCCCCTCGCCCCGCGCACCCCGCGCACTCCCCGGCGACGCCTGATGCAACAGAAGAAGGCCAAAATCCCCTGAAATCCTCCCATATAAAAGCTATTTATAGCGACTGTATGCGAATGATGGGAGGAACACGGAAGGTCATCGCAGCCTTTGTTGTGTTGGATCTAGGATTATGACTGATCTTTCGAGGAAAAATAATATGTTTTTTGTGTACATGGGAAAGCCTGTTAAATAGAAATTCCTCGTGAAGATAAATTCCAAACCTTTTTTTGATATGAAATAGCTACCTAATCTTATGAGCTTATTATGACCGCACAAGGGAGTTTTACCAAAATATTGAGCATTAGACCGTGGAATGGAATTATAAAGTTATTATTGGTGTAGCATTCGGATACAACTTACTTTAAGCTACTTAGGTTCTTAGGATCTAGTACATTTGCCCCCATTGAAGATAATAAACAAAAATGTATGTAAAAGCTAAAGAAAACACAAGTACTTTACGTTCTAAAAATAAGCAGGAAGCTCATTACCATTCCGTGAGTATTTCTCAAGTTGCAATTAAAAAGGGTGTCATTTTGAGTAGAAAGCACTCTTGACTTGTTGACTCTAGGTGTCGCTGACTCGCTGCTGTACTGGGTTTCATATCAAATATTTATTTGTGCACAAAGCTCAAAGCTCCGCGTTACGTTTGCTCGACTATGCGCTTTATGTTTTACATACAGCTTTCTCGAATAAAAACTCTTTGTACAGCTTTTATTGAAATGTAAGTATGTACGATAGATATGAAAATTTAAGCTTTCAAATTACCAAATTAAATTCATACACCCATCATTTATGTTCCTAAATAGGTACTTATTTATAGCATACAAAATGACACATAAGTAATATTTTAAAATGGTGAAGTGTGCCAAGTGCAGTAAGCTAGTAGGTAAAAAAACACCTGGAGTGCAGTGCAACAAGTGCAGTAAGTGGTTACACGGCTCCTGTGCATCCCTAACCACTGAGCAATTGACCGCTCTGTCCCTAACGGATTCCGTCGACTGGAAGTGCCGTAGTTGCTCCTGCACGGCCGGGGGCAAACCAAAACGCATCTCGGTCATCCTACCAGACCGGGAGGATGAAGATTCTGAAGCTGAATGCCCCAACCTAGGAAGTCAAGAACGGTTACTGTATGAAATAAAACAAGAGGTTCGCGAGATGCGACAAACGGTTCGAGACATAATTCGCGATGAACTACAAAGTACCCTCAAGTTTTATTCTGACAAAATTGATGATTTCGGAGAAAGAATGCACGATCATGATTCTCGAATAAAGATTATGGAAAACCAACTTAAGAACGTCATAAATAAAAACACCAACCTAGAACTGAAAAACGAAGTCCTTGAGCAAAAAATCAACAGAATGGAGCAAGCACAGTTATGTAACAACGTCGTGATATGCGGTGTCCCTGAGGAAGAAAAAGACGCTAAAAAAGTTGCCATGCTGGTAAGCAAAGCGCTCCAACAAAATGCTGACGACATAATTAGCGTTCACCGGAAGAAAAAGCCCATCAAGCCAGGCGCCGCCCAAAATTCCCGCACCATTGCTGATGCGCCAATCGTAGTGACCTTGCGGGAAGGCTCCAGCGAGTCCTGGATACAGGCATCCAGGAGCAAGAGCATCAGTGCCAGGGAGCTCGGTGCCAGTAGCGACTCCAAGATATACGTGCGTGCCTCACTTAGCCCCAGCACAGCTTTTCTTCTATGGAAGGCCAAAACTGAATTGAAGGATAAATCTCTCTGTAAATACGTATGGTGCAAGGACGGCATGATAATGGTGCGAAAAACGGACGGAGATAAGAAAATATACTACGTGCGATCGGCGGCCGACATACAAACGATAAAAAAGGAGCTTAACAAGTGAGATGGCTGAAGTTAGGTATGTACTACACTCATATTATGCCTATCATCGATTGCTAGTCAATACTGACACTTAATTATCCTAAATGGACTGTCACGAACAAGGAATAACTGAAACTACACATAAAAGTTTTACAGAATTTTCATGCGAATTGAACCCACAGCTAAACAACCTATTATTATTACACGTTAATCTTCGATCGCTGATAAAGAATCACGCACAGCTAGAATACATTATCACAACAAGCCCATCAACCATCCACTTGATAGTGGTAACGGAGGCTAACGTATCTAATTTAACAAAAAACTTATTCGGATTTGAAAACTACACAATGTACACAGAATTACGAAGCAAGAAGAAAGGAGGTGGCATAATCTTGTACGTACATAACAGTGTTACTTTTCTAAAGCAAACAGTGAGTTCATATTATTTTGAGTGCTTATCTGGTGAAGTGATAACCACCGATGGTTATAAATCATACGTGTGTGCTATCTATCGGCCCCCAAAGACAAATGTGTGTAATTTTATTGGTGAACTCTCGAGGCTCTTATATAAATATCCTATGAACTCTAATTGTATAATTGTTGGTGATATGAATGTGGACATAATGGTAGCCAGCATCCAAGCAAGTTCCTATCTAAACCTTCTATCTGAACTAGGTTTTCTGTGTTGCATTAAACAATATACTAGAATTGAAACCACAGCAAAAGGCACATCCAAAACGTGCATTGATCATATCTTCTTACGCGATGTAACTGCGCGTTATCACACTATTCAATCAGCTGTTGTACGAAACGCATTAGCCGACCACTTTATAACCAGTCTCGCTATAAATTGTCATCGTAGGTCAAACCAAAATACTACAACAACCAAAATAGATAATAATAAGGTTAAGCAGGAGCTTGCTAAGGTTGACTGGAGCCCAGTATTTGATAGATATAGTCCAAATAGTATACTAGATTTTATAGTGCAGAAATTTGATGCTATATACGAAAAATGTACTTACACAAAGACAGTAAATGTTAAAAATAAGAATAATAATTGTAACTGGATTACTAACCAGCTTATAAAAATGTCAAGAAAAAAAAATGAACTCTTACAACTACATTTAAATGATACTACTAATAAGTATAACGAATTAATTTATAAAAGGTACAGAAATAAAACTAACAAACTGATGAACAAAACTAGAAATAACTATATTAAAAAAGAAATATGTGATAATTTTAAAAATCCAAAGAAAATGTGGGAAATTGTGAATAGGCTAACAGGTAGGGTGATAGCAGCTGTCGATGAAATGCTTCTGAACTCATTTAGACTTAAGGCAAAGGATTTATCCAATAAATTTGCTCATGACTTTGAAAGTAATGTCTTAAATGTACTTACTTCTTGTAGCGAGCCGCTGCTTGAAGAGAACTCATACATAAATACACCTTCCGTTTCTCTAAGAATTGGTAAAACAAATGAAGACGTAGTCTATAAAATTATAAAAAACATGAATGAGAGAAAGAGTCCAGGGATAGATAAGATTAGAGTCAAGGATTTGAAATACATCAGTAACAAAATATCTCCTGTACTAACCCACCTTATAAACCAATGCATATCTACTTCCACTTTTCCCGATAAGTTGAAAATTGGATTGATTAGACCAATACATAAAAAAGGTAGCTATACAGATACAAACTTCTACAGGCCCATTACGATTCTCTCTTGTATAGATAAAATAATAGAAAAATATTTCGGTAAAAAAATTAATGACTTCCTTTCTGGCAACGACATAATACACGAAAAACAATTTGGCTTTCAAAGAAAAAAAAGCACATCACAGCTGTTATCACAATTCACTGATGAGGTAAATGACCACCTAAATGATAGGAAACATGTATTAGCGGTCATGATTGACTTTAGTAAGGCATTTGATACGCTTAATTATAAAACGTTGTTTAAAAAAATGCAGCAGAATGGTATACAAGGCCCTGTGCTGGAATGGTTTAAGAACTACCACGAAAATAGATTTAGTACCGTCAACATCGCTGGTGAATTAAGTGAGCTGAAACCAGCACTGCAAGGAACAGCCCAAGGTTCGATTATCGGCCCAACAGAATATTTAATTTATGTCAACGACATGTGTAAAATATTTCAGCATGCCTCTGTGTACCAATTTGCTGACGATACCTGCTTAATAACAGCGCACAAAGACTTAGAAATAGCGCAGTGCAAAATGCAAAACGACTTTGACCTATTGTGTAAGTGGGCTCATGATGTTGGTTTATCGATAAATTACCAAAAAACCAAAATAATGCATATCCACTCGCCATATCTCAAAACTGCATCAACTCCGACGGTCATAGCCCACGAACACCACTGTATGCACTTATCACCTACCCACTGTGATTGTAAACGGCTTGATATCGTAAATGAGCTTACATATTTAGGTCTAAAAATTGATAACAAATTCACATGGGGCCCCCACGTGGAACACGTTTGTAATAAACTAAGAGCACTACTGGCCAAATTCAATATCCTAAAATATAAAATGCCGTATAAAACGCTGAGACTATTGTATATGTCATTAGCGGACTCAATAATTAACTATGGTATATCTAGCTATGGGAGAACGTTTAAAACAAATATCCAAAGCATATACAATATTCAACTACGAATGTTAAAATCCATAGTTCCATTGAAAGTTAAATATAAATACAAAAATAACTACAAAAAACTATTCCAATACTGCAGAGTCATAAATGTATTCGACAAGATTGATCTAGCAATTGTCAATGAATATCACGAAAAAATTAATCTATTACATAAAAAAGTAAGACCCAGTAACCTTCGTACTTTAATTAATACTCCTACCTACGAACTTTGTAAATGTAACAATGAATATGGTAGAAGATCTGCAAGATACATACTACCGCATACTTTAAATAAGCTCCCAAAGGAGACTCAAAATAATCTTGAACTTAGTAATAAAATACAAACAAAAAATATATTAAAACGTTATTTCATCAAAGAAAAGTACGGTCCGTGTGTGTCAGACAGATCTCCTACCGCTCCACCTCAACTAAACTAGATATTACTGCCTACTTCAACATGTTCCTCACTTTCTGTTATAAAAATGATGTATATGTATACCTATGTACCTACTTGTATACTGTCTGTGTACTTACATAAAAAAAACCTAACCTTGATGTCTAAATTAATTAAGTGTTCCTAGGTACTTGTACTTGTACTTACCTACTTATACATACATAAATGTTTATTTAAAACATTTATGTATGTATAATCCTTAGCTAAACTTACCGTATGTACCTGCATACACCTACCAACGTAATACTAACTTGCATGGTGTGTGTAGGTGCATAACTAGGTTGTTTTCTGGTATTGTTTTTGTTTTTTGCACTTAACGCTGCTACTGAAATAACTTTTTATAACTAAGTATAATGTTAATTTATAATTTTTTTTTACTTATACGCTGTTCTAGGGTAACAATCTAAGGCTATTATAATCTCACCTAGTAAGTAGATTAAGTCCTTGGATCTTGTAATTCAAAAATTACTTATTTTCTTGAAATAAACAGTTTAAATTTTAATTTTTAATTTTTTTTTTTAAGTAGACCTTAATTCAAGCCAATAACAATAATTACATAACACCAATTTATTCCTTACGACACCAGTAAAATGCTATAGCTAGCGTGTAGGTCAAAGATCGTTTACAATGATCTATTTATAAATATGTTACACAGAAATAACGAGGCAGTATTCCTGAAGTACTAAACCGAAATAAACTCACTGAATATCATGTGGTTGCGGTACTATTTTTGTCGATCTAACTTGACTTGAGCTTGGGTGACATATTTGATTATGATTAGTCATCGATTGACATGCTCCAATTAATTAATGAAGATTATAGGTAATGAGGTAGCAGCGCAGCGTGTCGAGCAAATACATACATATTACATACATATTATATCCTGGCTATTCCTGATGTCCCTCAATGCATGATCAAGAAGGACAAAGGGCTTAGGGAATACTATTCCATCTGGCTCAATCTCGGGCTCACTCCCGTATCATGTCAAAATAATTGAACACAAAAACCCATACATCTATTTGGTAAAAAAGTATTTATTTAGTACCTGAGGTATCTGTGACAGTGGGTGTGTCACACAAAAAATGCTCTAATAAAATGAAATATCGTAACAGATCGATGACGTCACAATCTCGCACTCCCACGTCACAGCGTGACCTATTTAAATTTATTACTAACACAAAACGTATATTTAACGCTTACATAAAACATTTAAAAATAGCTATTATTATAGATGTATTTTCTATTCATTATGTAGGTAATTAAGGAACATATTTTTAGTAACTATACTATGGGGCACCCTTTTATCCTGCCTGACCATGAATAATTATTATAAAAAAATCGTACTCTATATAAGGAAATAATCATAATTATACGATGTGCAATGTGCAGCATTCCCTTTGCCCTATATCATTCATGCAAGTATGCCGTGAGGGGTGCATGGCCTGTGGAACGAGGTCGGGCGAGATCTGTGTCAGTCCTGACGTCACGATCCGTGGCGGCCCTGGTCCATCTTGCACACTTCGCGTACCTCTGGCAACGCTGAACATTGTTGCAGAAGTATGGAGGCTTTGCGTTCAGCTTAGGCTCGCTATAGCATTTTTTTTTGTACTGGAAATAAAAAAGGGGTTTAGTACTGAGTGTTATTAATTTTGGAAAAATTGTCAACGCTCTCTCAATACTGTCTTTGGATTAAGTTTCGCTGTTACAATAGTATAATGGAAAGTTTACGTATACACAAATAGAGGTACTTATAAACCTTAGAAAATATAAAATTATAGGTGGCTGTGGATGGTATTAGTAATTAGTTATAAATTTATCAATCAAAATCAAATTAGTTATATAAATAGTTCACTATGTAAAAATTGTGAGGATGTAAGGAGATTTCTATGAAAAACATAAGTAATTATTTCTATGAAAATTATTTCATTTATAAGCACTTTTAGGTATGTGAAATGAAATCCACACTGCTTGTTATTAAATTTTGTACTAATATGTATGTAAAATTTTGTTAAAGAGGGGAGATTTTGTTAGAGAGGGGGTGAAGAGTGGTCTGTATGGAAAACACTAAACCGCCTCCGGGCTGGCATTGCCTGGACGAAGGACAATTTAAGGCGATGGGATATGCTCCCAGCCAATACCAGCACTCTATGCAGTTGCGGAAGCCTCCAGACAACGTCACACTTTATAGAGTGTCCTAATGCCCCAAAGTGCAGTCAAGGAGACCTTATGAAGGCCAATGATCTCGCAATAAGAATAGCAAAAAACTGGAGGAAGTTAGCTTAGTGCATTTACACGATAGAAGAAGTTAAAGAGGATTGAAAGAGGAAACGATTTCCATGTGGATTCATGAAACAGGCACAACATGCTACCGCCCCACTTGGCAAATACAGCAAACATCCAGTTACAAATACGAATAGCCAAGTGTGGTGCCAGCATTAGTCCCGCTGGAGTGTAGTGGGCGCGCGCGCACGATATATTTCCGTCCCGGCACGTTCACGTTGTGTTTACGTTCCGCTCCAGCCAGTTCCGGCTCACAACTATAGTGTTAACTACACTTTACTACACTATTCGCTCGTTAAAACACTGTTTGTATGGGTATACGGATCTAAGAAGCGCTTAACACTTTTGAAGTAGCAGGTACGGCAATTTCACAGGTGGATTTTTGGTTTTATGTCTACGTCTACCTACTTAAGTAGTTTAATTCCTATGGGTATCAAATTCGCAAAAAATCTTTCATATCAGTAGAGATTTAGAAGAATCAAACTGCTGACGGTTAAGTTATACATATACTTAACCGTTTCTTAATTTTCATTTTGACAACATAAATGTAGACGATATTAAAATCTTTTCATTAAAAATGTACCTATTACTTATTTAAAAACATACTTACGTCTTTACTTAGAGCCAATCTATCTGATAAGTAAAATTGTTACCAGCTGCATCATCAGGAATCAGGAAACAGTGACTTACTTCGATGCGTTCAGCGGTTCTAAATTCATGTGTAATACTGGCGATGGGAACTATGATTACCTAAACAGCCGATATTCCCAAAAGGGGATAGCGACGGTGCGGGTGGCTAAGTCAAATTCGAATGTGGAAGGCGGCCTGCGATTGGCCCGCGCCAGTGACGTCAATGCCGACCTCCCGGCGCGCCCGCCCCGCCCCGCGCGCCCCGCACACCCCGCCGAAGGCCGCGACGGCCGCTCCTGAAAAATAATCACGATTTCGGAACTGACCGATTTTGTTTGTTGTTTTTTCTTTTTAATGATAATGGCCAGTATTATCGGTGTAAGTTTGCATTATTAATATTGGGCTATTGATTATATTATTAAATATGAAGCGGTATGGTATCGCTTCGCTTCGCCTCAAAAGTTTTCCCGTGCTAGAAAGGTTCTTGCACTATAGCAGGTGGTTGCTATGGACTACTTTTAAAGACTTTTTGAATAATAAAAAAAAATAAGACAAGTTGTAAGATAATGGTAATTTTCGGTTGCATTAATACGAGTAGTTATACTTGTGATTATTTACGATTTGCGTGGGTATAAGGAATTTTCCGTGCGAGTTCCGGAATATTACAGGTTTGAAATGTTTTTTGCATTCCCTGCACTACCACTGTTATGTGTACCACCCACTGACTGCAAGCTCTAAAATTTTCTATTGGGTTTCACCATAGAGGTACATATAGTTTTCACGTTATAAAAGTATTGTAATCTGATTATTCTATTTGCCCAATCTAGATGGTCCCACTAATATGCCTTCTTATTTTCGTACAATATTTATAAATGCTTTTATACCGAAGATTCCGATGAAGAATTTCAAATTATTAGTTAAGTTGTAAGTACTACTTACAAGAGCTTTCTGAAAAAAATGCCTGGCAATATAATTTTTTCCTGGTACTTAAACGGTTTTTGGAAAATCCCAAGAATGTCCGGCGATATTAAACAACGGTGTCCCAGTAATGAATGAATCATATATTTCATTGACACAGCTTATTAGAAACCTGACTATTCCAAATACGAATTACACCCTCTGTAGAGGTTTATAGCCCTAAATATGCCATAGATATGCTACTAAATAGATAAAACAGACAATAGATATCAATACCAATTAGTTACAAATAAGCCTAATAGAGGTCGTTGCCAGCGCCTCTGATAGCGATTGAACATACCGCCCGCCATGGACACACTGTCCATCAAATAAACTGTAGAAATCGCTATAGGTACATTGAAATAAACAAAACTAAAAGTACACAAATCTCAGTAACAAAAACAAATAGTACACATATTGCATTACATAGACAACACTTAAAATATTAAATAACAAATTAACAAATCAAGTAGCAACTGGTAAAAAACAAAGTTTGTGCTTGATCTTTTGACAATCTCATTAAGTACATATAAAACTAACCACACGGGTGAGATTGTCCAAACCAGCATGCCTTGCTTTGCTGCTTTGTCATCATAACGTTTATGAACCGGAGCCGGACTATCCTCCCTTACGATAACAATATGTCCAACCCTTGGTTCCGGTGTTTGATGTGCCCGTTTGTACCTTACATACTTGCGTACATAAAACCTAGCAAGGTTTATCCTATCGAACACCCAATACTTGAATCGTAAGTTCAATTTAAGGAGCCTGAGGATTGGTTGTTTAACCCTTTCGTCACCACCAGCCTTATCAACATCACCGCCCACCCTCAGGGCTCTCTTGGAACCAATGAACGGACTCAGATTGGTGTTTCCTGTGTTCTTTGACCCTACACAATAAGTAACAATAGCTGTTGCATTTGACTTCAACTCTAAATCAGCTTCTGCTACCTGTTCGGGGGTACTCAACTCTGCTGCAACATCAATCAACAGATTGGATAACAACACTACTCCATACGACTCAACATGAGGTACGAAGATCTGTTTGATTGAGGCTACTGTCTGAGCAGCTACTAAGTTCACGTGATCTTCCTCCCCCCTTGCATCTACGATGCGAAACTCCACTGCTGCGACAAATGCTTCAAAAACTGTTTGCAATAGATCTGTCACCTGTTTGTGAATTTCGAAACCTTGTTCTACAGATTGACAGCCAGCCAGTACATCACCACTGACAGCAGTTTCTGTACACATCTGCTCGCGCTCTAGCTTTACCTCTACCTTTTCTTTTTCTTCGACTATCTGAGAATGCTGTGACTGAAATTGCCAAAATCCTTGAAAATCATCCTCAGATATCTTTGCGTGATTATTAACAACACTTGTGGTGGAACAGAGCTTGTTGTCCTTGCATTCGTTGGTGACTTGGCCGAAAAGTATCCAACCAAGTTTTGTGTTTTGGGCCAATGGGGTACCCGGAGGGCCCCTGATTAAACCATCGACTATAATTTGGCCACAAACCTCTGCCCCTAACAACAAGTCAATCTTGCTGGGGGTTGCGAATGTAGGATCTGCTAACTTTACCTGAAATAACTCTGACCACCATTGAAGCTTCACTTGTTGATCAGGAATAGAACTTGTAAGTTCTCTCAAAACGTGTGCCTTGACCTTAACTATACAAGCAGGGTCGTGTAGTGATTGAATTTGTATTTCTACGACATACTTAGAAGCACATGAAGGCTTCTTGTCACTACCGACACCTGAGACAACACATTTGTGGGGCACTCTTTGTAACCGCAGGCGCTGCACGGCAGCTTCGGTTATGAAAGAGGCTTGGGAACCCTGATCTAACAGACTGCGAAGCACTTTGTTTCCTGCTGAAGACTCGACCTGCACTAAAGCAGTAGCTAGGAGAACCTGACTCTGCATACTAGTGGAACAGGAAACAACCTTATTTGATTCACCTGGGACAGTTGGTGAATTGAAGGGCGTAACTCCTTCCTCGACTTTGTTCCCGGACAACCTTACGGGACATTTTTGTGTATGTAAGAGAGAATGGTGCTTTTTGTGACACACTCGGCATCGTGTGATCACCCTACAAAGGTACACGGTGTGGTTCGGTGCTAGACAATTGAAACAAAGCTTGCTGCTTCGGACAAACTCACGCCGCGTCTCTACATCCTCCTTACCAAAACCTTTACAATTTGCGATTTTGTGGGCATCTGAACAATATTTACAGGTTACTGAAGAACTTTCAGTTGTGTGCAGTGACTTTATATGATTACTGTGATTGAGCTGAGTTACCTTTGCATTACCTTTACCATCTAAAAACTCTAGAGATCTAAATCGTTGCTCAAGAAACTCTTTGAAATTAACTAACTCTGGGAGTTCTGGTGATGAATCGCTGGTCCTAGCTTCCCATAACTTTCTCGACTCTGGATCCAGTTTTAAAGAGATTACATAGATTACAATTATGTCCCACGACTTCATATCAACACCTAAACTAGACAGTGCATGAAGACATTCATTTGTTGTATCTAGCAACTCCTTGATTGCACCAGCCGATTCACCTTGAAGAGGTTTCTGACTAAACATTCTTTTAAGTACACAATTTGCCAAATATTTTTTATTATTGTACCGCGACTCTAATTGTTTCCAACAAACTTCAAAGTTGTCTCTACTTATAGGGATGTGTCTGACTAACTGCTCCGCTTCACCTACAAGGTAGCCCTTTAAGTAGTGTAGTTTCTGAACTTCATCTAAGGAATAGTTTGTTCGGATTAACGAGTCAAAGAGATCTCTGAAGGTAACCCACTCATCATATTTGCCAGAAAAGGTTGGTATGGATATCTTAGGCAATCTTATGTTACTACTACTATCGCTCTGCTTCCCCGACCCCGAAGGCGCAGGTGTCTGAATCAACCTTTGCAATCTACTCAACTCTCCCTTTAACTCAGACTTATATTCGATATAAATCTCTTCAGTTGATTCATACACATTGCCTTTCATATAAGTAGACGCATCTAACATTTTAGCATCTACCTCGGTTATCATTTGCCTATGCGTATTATAGAACAATGTCCAATCTTTCTCTAAGTTATCCAACCTAGCCTCTATATAAGCCGCAGTACGCCGCTCTTTGGGCGCCTTTTTATAATTGACTCTACTTCTTGAAATATTATTCTGAGTGTCAGTTTGAGTTTTAATGTAAGTTTCCATTTTGAAATTACAATAGTCTATGCCAAATCGATGATTAAATTTTGAAAAGTTTGTTTATGTTCGAATCCAAATGTCAATGTCAAACTGAAATAACAAACTCTTGACAAGTCCACAATGTAAACAAAGCGAAAATATGTAAACAAAGAAGTCCATAAACTAAAGCGTAAATTTTCAACGTTTTTTCTTGTCTTGACTTTAAGGTTCTAAATTGTCTGACTCTCTTGAATATACCATTCACCCGATCGGCCTCCACTCAGAACAATGAAATTAATGTACTCACTCACTGCACAAGACACTAAACCTGTCTTGCTCGTCGACTGTCCCGCCACCAGGCGGGGTGCGCGGTGCGCCGTCGCGGGGGCTCCTCCTCGGCTCCGCAGCCGCAGCTCGTCCTCGGGGTTGCCGCTCCCCGCAGGTCTCCGACTGCAGCCAGGCTCCTTCCTCCGCTCCCGTTCAGGCACAAGCACTGAGCACTTTTCACAAACCTTTTAGCCGACGATAGCTTTATTGCCAGCACCATAGGTAGCTTTATCCGGCTCGAAGGACCATGAAAAATCCCAAGAATGTCCGGCGATATTAAAACAACGGTGTCCCAGTTATGAATGAATCATATATTTCATTGACACAGCTTATTAGAAACCTGACTATTCCAAATACGAATTACACCCTCTGTAGAGGTTTATAGCCCTAAATATGCCATAGATATGCTACTAAATAGATAAAACAGACAATAGATATCAATACCAATTAGTTACAAATAAGCCTAATAGAGGTCGTTGCCAGCGCCTCTGATAGCGATTGAACAGTTTTTATGAGCTTTTCCAATTACCTTCTCATAGGTAAGATATTAAGAACACTCATTTTCATAAAATAAACCTGTATTTTAATGCTTTAGTTAGAGCTAAGTATATTTTGAAGAAACTTCTGATTCTAAGCTGGCCCCGACGCAGTGTTTACAATCACATGGAGTTATTTATACAGCGTCTATTTGCGGCCGCAAGCAACGTGACTCAGCGTATTTTTAAACCATATTTAGTACGGTAACTAAATTCAATTCAGATACGACTTTGTAACTATGTACTTGCATCATTTTCTCTAAGTACGTCTATATATTATATTCAAACTACGGCGGCAAGAGTTGTTAGTGAGATGTGCGTGATTTTTATAAATAATTTACAAATTATTATAAAGTTATAAACCCAAGGTTATACTTAAATACTTGTGACTACAAAACTGATAAAACCGGCTCAAATGCGTCTCTTAATACAAACATATGAAACCACTGGTTTTGATGAATAAATTGAATAATTTATGAAATAACCTATAGTGTAGGTCTATAAAATATAAATGGTAAACAATAATACAGAGTGTTACAATTTTGAACCATCAAATCCAAATTTGACAGTTTTAGAGCTTAATGTTCCAATTAATTGTTTGTTTAAATAAACATCTGGATTGTAAATTGGTATAAAAAAAAAATTTACGATATAAAAACTCTACATATAAATAATTGAAAAGTTTTAGAAATAACTAGTTAAATACTACATAAATATTACTATCAGTATCTAGTAACAGTCGGGCAATTTAACGGAGTGGATAATAGGTGAAGCTAATCCCGCGGGTGGTTGCCCCGTGGTTATTTCGGTGCCATTAATGACTGTGTTTACGTTGGCACTGATCGTCATTCGACGCCGGTTATGGAAAACTTTTCCGGTTTTTACATATTTTTGGATAATTAGAAAGCTTTTAAAGTATGTAGGTGTTACAATAATATAAGCTCAGTTAACACTTTTGTTATATGGAGACTATGTGATTACTCGTAGGTATAACAACAAAAGTTTGTTAAGTAGACTATTGACATTCATAAAAAAGACACGACTTTAACTATTTAATAGATGGTGTAAACTACTGTAAACCAAATGTTCTAATTGCATAACTAATAATTATAAATTATAATGATGCCTTAATTACAGAATAAGGCTTGTTTAATTATTAAATCTTGTTTACCTGTACTTCAACTGCCTTTTGACGGTGAACTTTTTATAGAAACAAGTTATAAATATGTGTTTAAATGACTCTGTAACCCAAATAGCGTTCTGTTAGTTGCACATTACCCGGTGCCACGCAGACTGGCCCTGGGGGGTTACTCTATAATGTATAGCGATAAACGAAGTTTCGGAGCGCTGTTGCGCGAGCCCCTGCTCTATTTATTTATACAGGGTGTTGCAAAAAGGGTATACTAAGCCGAAACCTACATGTGCAGCATGGTATATCTAAGCCCGAAACTGAAATCAGAATTTGAAAATTCGCGATAAAAAAATTTCATTTTCCATAGAAACTTTGTTGGTCACGTGACTTTTTACTATGGAAAATAAAAATTTTTTTTCGCGAATTTCCAAATTCTGATTTCAGTTTCGGGCTTAGATATACCATGCTGCACATGTAGATTTCGGCTTAGTATACCAATTTTGCAACACCCTGTATACACTTTATTGTACACATACACAAGCAAACATGAAAGAGAACTGTTACAAATAAAAAAAAACACAAAACGTATACAAAGGCGGGCTTATTGCCAAAAAGCAATTTCTTCCAGCCAACCTTCCACTGGGTGAAAAATAAATGACATTAGATCCCTTAACTAATTTGAGTAGGTGCAATTATCAAACTGAACTTAGCCTATGGTTACCTAAAACCTAACCTTAAATTATCAGTGCATAGTTACAACCTCAAAATCGTTTAATACATCTATCTCGTTGTATTAATCGTGGTTTGACGGCAGCTCTCGTTCGTTCGTTTTCGTCAGTACCTATATGTAGATTAACCCTCCTGGAGAGCGCGTCACGAACGGCCCCGAGGTTGTAGTTAAATATACCGACAGCGATCACTCGCTTCTCTCAAATAACCCAACAGTCTCATTGGCCAGTTCCAAATTAATACTTAATGCAAATATCTAATGCTCGGTGTAATATTGAAGAGTGGAAGAGATAAACTGGCGCCCCATCGCGAAGTCAAAACGAAATAACATTTAGTTACGAAATATTTTGTGTCATATTCAATCATACATTTTGAATCCGAAAATGGTTGTCAAAACAAGTTCGCGTTAGGTCTGACGCTAATCTAACTGGCTATTGTGGCTATACCCATAGAACAACGCGGACTCGGGTGTACTCAATGGCCTGTAAATGATTACGCCACGGTGACCAACTCAATTTCAGCTAAAACCACTTCACAATTCACATTATTTATAGTCTAGACGTACATAAAACTCCTACATAGCTAAATATAGATTATTCTCGTAGAGGGCTTTTTGCATATCTTGACATTTCAACACAACACAATTAGATGCAAAACCGGAGTTCGTAATCAGAGAAATTGCATTTATTTTACGGCCGTTCTGAAATGGCTTCGTTGAACTTTAAATCCTAAGTAGTAATATTATAAACCACAGTTATAAAACGTTAAACACTGTACTTAGTTAAGTATAGAGAGAGGGATAAATGAGTAATGTTTGTTACTCTTTCACATGACATTTTTTTATAAAGTGTGGCGTACCGTGTAGTAAGCTGACCCCTGGATTAACACACCTTTTATCTCTGAATTCCCACATTTCAAGGCGAAAGAAGGCTCGCGGGATCATGAAATAAGTAACGCATTTCGATGTATGCTTCTATACCCTGCGTACAGTAAGGGGCAGATAAACCTGACCCCCCTCAGAAGCATTGTTAGTATGAGACGGGGGTCAGGTTTCTCTGCACCTGACCGTACATCATATTTTAAATGCAACGAACATAAGTAATGTTTCAGTCAGGCTGATCAATAGTTAAAAAAATATTGCCCTACGAAATGCTACGAAAAGTGCTACGACAGGCCTACGCGGCTACACCGCCAGCGTAGCAACTACGAAGCCTTGCACACAAAGGAACAATTTTGTTATTCTTATATTATTATAATATTTTTCGCTTTATTGGAGAGAACATGATGCATTCAGTAGTAGACTATTTCGTGATGATGGATTTATTGTTGAATAGAAGCTTCTGCAGCTTAAATTCTATAGGCTGTCAAATAAGGCAATGGGCGAACCGAAGTAACCTGTAAAACTCAAGACGTTACATGCACTTCTAATGCTAGAGTAGGCGGTTAAAGTGATTGAAGTTCGCTGAGCCGGCAGTAGGCATGTCTTATCTCCACATCGGCCGTTGTGCTCACATCCCCACACGACCCTCCGCCCAGTATCGACATCGTGGATAAGCCGCAGATCTGTGCAGATTATGCTCGTAGCGAAACCCAAGTGTGCAGTGAAATTACACTTCTGATTGCTGATGTAAGCTTTTGCGGTCGTTCACGCAAACAGTTTTGTATTTCTTTAGTTTTCTAGTATGTATTAAGTTCACGTATATAATTTTGATACCTTTTAACGTCCGTCCGTAATAAAATATGTTGCATCCTTTGAATACATAACTTCCAACACAAAAAAAGTTAAGTACAATATTATGCACAATGCGCAATCAGGCAACAATCCTAGTCGCTGTAATGCAACCTTTTTCCGCGGCTCGAGATGGCATAATCCGTGTGAAAACGGCGCTAATACGTCATTATAAGTATTCATTGGCAACATGGAGTGAGTGTCTCGGGTGTTCTCGGGATGTGGCGGCGGCGGCGGGCGTGCGCGGCGCGCGGCGATCGATCCGCCAGTCGAGATGACTCTCCGGCACTGGCTGGAAGCCGCTTCCCGATACAAACACTGAATATGTTTCAAATTGTTGCTGGCCGATTTTCGTAATCGATACTTTTTGTGTTCTTACCTTTTTTTTGTTACCGCGTTCTATTTTTAAAGTGCAGTTAATAAAAATGTCGCGTCTGGCTTAGGGAGGTGTTGTGCTTAGGTCGAATATGTATAAAAAAGGTTTGATATTTTTACCTCTTCTTGTATAATGCACCATTTCACCCTTTTGTAATTCTACATTGTATCTACTATACCTTTATTATATCATAGCACGCAAGAAGCACACATTTTTCCTCATATTTTAGCTCCCTTGAGACCACCTTAGTGAAGTAATTTTGTACTCTACTATAAGCCACGGGTAAAAATAATTGATTGGACATTATAATAATAATTTTAATAAAGTAGTTTGGATGCGATTATCTCTTTGAATCTTTTTTCTACATACTTATAAGTACTTTTATTTTTGAACTTGTACAGTTAGTAATTAAGTATACCTCTTGTATCATGTCATAAAAAAATGTACTAAGTAATCTGCTCATGAATTTGGAGGGGTGAATTATTTTACGTTCCCTACAGACATTATATTCTTCTAATTGACATGTTAGAGGCAAGGTGGAACGGTTACGTTACGAAGCTGATTTTGATGCATTGCAGTGAGCCAGGCACAAAGAACCTGAAAAGCTCGAGTTGATGCGATGACGTTCCCTTTCTTCACTCATCATACAAAATGATTCCTAATATGAATGTATAACATTCAGTTACATAGCTATATAATATCTTACATTGTATTCGCCTCCCCAACTTGCACTCCATAGCCAACAAAAACCAATTCTGGAGCAAGCAATTCAGAGTGTGAATGAAATATTCATAATTTCCAAAGCCCAAACTTTAACCACCTAGCTTAGACTGTACCATGCATAGTTTTACCTTTACCTACCTAGTTATATGATATAATTCCAGCGACTGGCCACCCCAGTGTTCCGAGGGCCGAGTTTAATCAGTTAGAATGAATGTGTTCATTAGGTTGCATGGTGTGCGCAGCCGCGGAACAATATCATAATGGAACTCTTTATTCTACAATAATTACTTAACTAGAAAAGATAATATGAAACTTTTCGTTTGATTAAATTATAATGCCTTCCTACTTTAGCTCTATTTACGTACAAGTTTTATTTTCCTGGGCATAGGCTCAGAAGCCCTGACTACTGCTAAAGTCAACGTAAATAATTTAAAAAGTAGACTTTTATATAACTGCTTTTATGGATGTGGGGGAAACTATCTTGGAAAAGCTCAGTAAGTATGGCATTATTGGAAAGTGATTGGGATAGTTTAACTGCGTTATGTAAGATTTTATAAATTCAATTAAAGCACAAACTTTACTTTTTTTAAAATTATTATTATTAAACGCATTATCTTCCAGTAAACCTTTGTTGAGGTTTTTTAACTTTATTGTGAAGAAAGCGGATTATAATATTATAATTATGTAGTCTCGGGTAATTTATTGTAAAACCTTCCACATCTAACCAATACCGAATGTACTTTGGTTATTAAACAATGAACATGTCCACAATAGGGACATATAGGAAGCAGGTGTATTAATTCTTACAATGCCATACAAATAATATAAACTATCATGAGATACCTGAAAAAAGTTTAACGAAAAGAGGGAGAAACGATACTCGCCTGTGAGTCACCTATGGGACAGCAGAACCACTAAGTATATTCTAGCAGAAAAAACCTGTGACTGAAACGAACAATGTTATTTCGGTAATCTACCAATAGAGTACCACCTCCATAAAAGAAATACTAGGTGGACGATATAAATAGCGACACCATACATTCACAATGGAAATATCGAATCTATATTTCACTCCACCCACGTATTCAAGTTACACTCGAGACATCGGAGTACACAATCATAATCTCTACAAACTGTAGTGAGTACTGTCACGCTTCTAGTGTAGTATTTCTATTTAAATAGAAATTCATAGAAACTGTAGGGCATATAAGAAAGTCTAGGTTAGTATTAGTTTCTAAACGAGTGTTTTAATGTTTTTTTTTTACTTTGTTTTTGTTTTGAACACAATCTATAGGGTCGTTTATCGTTATCTATGGGTTTTGTTGGTTTTTACAGTTTTTGATGATAAGCTTAAAAATAAAAATACAGGGTTCAGAAATAAGTCACTACCTTAAATCTTTCAGTGAAGTAGCTAATTCTAGTTAAAGAAAACATTACCATAGTTTAAAAATAAAGAAACAAAACCTAAGTTAGCTATAGTAAGTTTGATTTCTGCTGCTTGTATTAGGCAGGCCTATTGTAATCATCATCATGAAATAGACAACAACACACTAGTTATTGCCTTATATAGACCTTCAAGATATAAAAACGCTGATCCATTTTTACAATCACTAAACGATTTTTTAACTGGCATAAATTATCATAACATTATTGTGGTGGGTGACATTAATATTGACATATTGACTGGAACAAACGACCCACACTCACTAACTTATTTAAACCTATTAGCATATCAGACCATCTTACCTGCACATACAATTGTCACTCATGGAAAAACGTGCCTCGACCACTTCATGCTCAAAAGTAAACGGCCTGCTCATTGTTATGTTGCAAAAACCTCAATTACAGATCATGACTCTATAATCCTCATACTAGAGGAACATACCCGCTCTCCTTTTAAATCAACTATTGTAAAAAAAATCGACTATGTTGGTCTAGATAACGCTATGAAAAACCTAAATGTACACTCAATTTATAAAACGTCCGATACAAATGCAGCGATGTCTATATTTGTCGGAGAGTTAAACAATATAATAAATTCTAATACAAAAGTAATAAAAATCTCAAATCGTCAGAAGATAAAAAAACCATGGATAACTAAAGGACTATTAAAATGCATGAAAAATCGTGATAAACTTCACCAAAAAAGTAGCAAAAATCCAGATGATGAAATTATAAAAATTACATAGGTACAAAAGGTACAGAAATTTCTGTAACTCGTTACTAAAAAAGATTAAAAGAGAATATGAAAAAAATACATTACAAAAAGCTGCAACAACAAACAACAAGGTACTTTGGGACACAATAAAAGATATAACGCATTCAAAAAGAATTCATAGTTCTGCTTCCGATTTAATATCTAAATTGAACCCAACCTCAGCTGTTAATGATGTAAATGACTACTTTGCTTCAATCGGTAGGAACCTAGCCGAAAAGATCTTGAAAGACACCGACAACAAAAAATCTACTTTACCTCCCTGCCCATACTCATTTGTTTTGAATCCTACTGATGAAGAAGAAGTTAGTAGCTGCATACTCAACCTTAAAAAGCTCCATTCCACAGGACGTGACAGTATTTCTGCTGGTTTCCTTGTAAGATATATTCATATTTTGGCTTCTCCTCTTACATACTTAATTAACTTAATGTTCTCCACAGGTATCTTTCCCTCAGAACTAAAGCTTGCAGAGGTGATTCCCATTCATAAGGGTGGGGCCAGAGACTGTGTCAATAATTATAGGCCAATTTCAATGCTTCCTACTCTATCAAAAGTTGCAGAAAAATTGATAAACAAAAGATTAGTAAACTATTTAGACAGTAAAACGCTGTTATCGAAGTCACAGTTTGGTTTTAGAGCTGGTGTTTCAACAAGTGATGCTGTTCATGAGCTCGTGGATCATATTGTGACTAAACTTGACAACGGTAAGAAAGTTATAGGAATATTTCTAGATCTAGCCAAGGCATTTGACACAGTCTCTGCCCCACTTCTAATGGATAAACTAGAAAAACTTGGAATCCGTGGGATACAACATAACTTGTTTCAAGATTATCTCTCGAATAGACAACAAAGAGTTAAAATAGATGAGAACGTAAGTGAGGACTTACCAATAACTTATGGTGTGCCTCAAGGAAGTGTACTCGGACCTACCCTATTTTTAACTTACATCAATGATTTGTGCAACCTCCAATTACCAAATGGCAAAGTTATAACTTATGCTGATGACACCGCTTTGATTTTTCATGGAGATACTTGGGAACAAGCTTATGATTTTGCGCAGTCAGGTTTTAATACTGTCACTTCTTGGCTTACTGATAATGTTCTCACGCTGAACGTTGATAAAACAAAATTTATACCTTTTTCAATACGAAGGTCGGCGGTGTCAGTACATAATAAATACTCCATTAAAGCTCATTTTTGTAAATCTAACCAAGTTTGTCAATGTGACGATTTAACTCTAGCATTCAATATAAAGTATCTGGGTGTAATGATTGATAGCACTCTAAGTTTTAATCGTCACATTGACCTACTGTCATCTAGGACTCGTAAACTTATATTTATCTTCAAAACCCTGCGGCATGTTTCTGATAAAAACATCATCAACATGGTGTACTTAGCACTATGTCAATCAATCCTGTGTTACTGCATTACTGTTTGGGGGGGTTCATGCAAATCTAGAATAATAAAATTAGAAAGGGCGCAAAGAGCCGTCCTAAAAGTCAGTCACTCTTTACCATTTTTCTTCCCTACGAAAGATCTCTACTCTTTGTCGAATGTTCTCTCTATCCGTAAACTATTCGTTCTTAATACCATACTAAAGCAACACTCTAGCCTCAAATATGACCCATCTATTATGCAAAATAGACGCGTGAAACATATGATCTGCCGCTCAAATACAGTTATGAATACAGTGTTCTCGAATAGATTCTTTGAATTCTTGGGAGGTTACCTTTATAATAAGGCAAATAAAATGCTTCAAATATACTCGTTAACCAAAGCAAACGTCAAAAAAGTTGTATCGGAATGGCTTAGATCACTTGATTATGAAGAAACCGAAAATCTTTTACACATCGTCTCATAATACCTATTATTTCATATTATTACCTAAATATGTCAACTATACTTATTCGTCGCCACAAAAGTATTTATTTCTTTCACTTACACACGCACACACACACACACACACACACACACACACACTCACACACACACATACACACACACACACACACACACATATACGCATACATATACCCTCACACCCTACTTTATGTAAAACTAATTGTTTAATGTTCATTGTTATCAGTTAAGACGCATTGTATCCATTGTCCACATGGTTCAGAGTAGGAGAGGCTGGTAATCCGTCATACAGGTCTCCTAGTACGGACACCAGTCTCTCACATAGATCAAAACTAATGTACAATCTAATCTTAGCATAACAACCTATACATTTTCTGTAAACATCTGTGTGAGAGAAAAATAAAGATTTTTATTATTATATTATTATTATTATTATTATTATCATAATCATCACACGGGTCTTCTTCCAATGAAGAATGAGTTTTAGGCTTAGTCTACCACGCTGGCATAGTGTGGGCCTATTGTTAAACTTTGTGTAATTTCTTATTCAATTAACAAATCTTAATCTAGGCACGTTGCTGGACAGAACTACTTTGACAGTGGCCATCAGCCTGAGACTAGGGCTTCAAACCAATGAGCCACATCGCTGCCGCTGTGGGGAACATGCTGACCGCCGCGGTCACCACGGCTTATCGTGCGGCCGCAGTGCCGGGCGTATAGCGCGCCATGCCGCACTCAATGACACCATCCGCCGGGCCCTTGCCAGTGCAAATGTTCCCGCTACCTTAGAGCCAAGCGGGATCATGCGGAACGACGGCAAGAGACCCGACGGCATGATTCTGGTGCCATGGAAGAGGGGCCGGCTGCTGGTGTGGGACGCAACATGCGTGGACACACTAGCACCGTCCCATCTTCCATCTACCTCCAGAGAGGCTGGCGCTGCGGCCGGGCGGGCGGAGATGATGAAAGGCCGCAAATATGCATCCCTAGGAGAGGGGTACATGTTTGTGCCTTTCGGAGTCGAAACCCTAGGGCCGTGGGGACCGGAGGCACGTCAGCTTTTTAAAGACATCAGCATCAGACTAATAGAAGTCTCAAGGGACCCTAGGGCTGGCTCTTACCTCGCACAAAGGCTAAGCATCGCTATACAGCGGGGTAACGCGGCCAGCGTCTTGGGTACCCTACCCGACAGTGGCAGCGATCTGGCCAGCATTTTCTTTTTAGTTTAATTTTAATTTTATATTAGTTAGTTTTAGTTAGGCATTAATAATAATTTAATTAAGAAGTAGTATGTAAAATGAAGACGTTCAACAATAAATCACCACTCGATATTGATTAAAAAAAAAAAAATTAACAAATGAACGAGTGTTTATTTTTTGTGTAACCGGCACTAACAGTATTTCCCTCATTGTTTCAGTGTGCAACTTCATAGTGCACGAGCGGTGCGTGGGGCAGGTGGTGACGCCATGCTGCGGCGTCGCGCCGAGCCTCATCAAGGTAACTGGAGATACGACCCGGAAATAGGCCTGGGGGTTACTCTATAATGACGAACAACGAACGAACGAGAGCGGTCGTGCAATCGCGATAGAGTCGTGGCTCGCACAGCAGCTCTCCGAAACTTCCTATTTCGTCATATAGAGTGACCCCCCAGGAACAGTTTAAGGAAGTAGGCTGCTTTCTTATATTTAAAACTTTTATAAATTGGTTATTAACACAATATTTGTGTGACAGAATCCGGTGGCGCACTGCTGGTCGGAGCCCACGCACCACAAGCGCAAGTTCTGCACGGTGTGTCGGAAGCGCCTCGATGAGCTTCCCTCACTGCATTGCATGAGTAAGTTGTTCTACTACCTACTATTTATACTTAGGTACTACTTATTATTATTTCATCATATATACTTAGATGATACAATCTTACATAATGTGTGCTTTATGAAAGCATCTAAGTTTTATCTAATAATTTTCTTTTGTTTTCCGGCAGTAACCGCATGAGGGTAAAGTTTTATTTAGGGTTTCACTAGCTGCAGCTAGACATGGTTTTATTGTGTGTTTCGGCTCTTCGACTTTTTAGTATATCGCTCATATAATCGAACCTGCTAAACCGTACTGCTAGATCATCAAATACGTAATATATGCTGATTGTGAAATGTAGACGACTCAGTGCATAAGATTCACTCGGATGAAGTTACAGTCATCATTATAGACTCAACGATTATCAGTAAACCGCGTCAATGCTACGATACTAGCCCTATTATCCCTCTGAGAAACCCAGAGCATAGTTTCCTCTATCCAGCTCTTTTGGCCACTCATCACTCGCGCCATCTGTCCGCAGTATGCGAGTACTTCGTGCACGGCGAGTGCGTGGACTTCGCGGCGGCGGATTGCAAGGAGAATGCCACGTACTCGGCGGGCAGCGAGCCCCGCCACGTGCACCACTGGCGCGAGGGCAACCTGCCCGCCAACTCCAAGTGCGCGGCGTGCCGGCGCGCCTGCTGGTCCGCCGAGTGCCTCACCGGCTACCGCTGCGAGTGGTGCGGGAGCACGGTCAGTATCCCCCCGCCTATGCAGTCCTGGTACTTTGTTTAAACAAGAAGCCATGGTCTCATGAGTTGGTTGATGTCGCTTTGTGTCCACCAGAAGCAATGGTCTGATGAGTTGATTGTGTTGGTTCACAGTGCCACGCGGGATGCCGCGGGCTGTTGCCGGAAGAATGCAACTTCGGCATGCTTCAGCCCATCTTCCTGCCTCCGTCGGCGGTGTCGATCCCCCGGACGGAGGTGCCCATGGAGGCAATCATAGGGGTCCAGGTTCGACCCCCGCCTTCCCAGCGGGACTTCGGATGCCGTAAGTGTCACGCTTTACAGCGTAGCCAACGCAACGGGCACCATTCTGCTTTTCGCCCGTTACATGCGCCTCGCCATTCGCGACCGATCGCTTCCTCTTACGAGTAGAGTAGGCCATGCTTCTCTTACCAAGTAGAGAGTCGATCACTCGCGATCTGGTTTCTAGCACTTTTGAGATATCATTCGTCACCACAATCTTTTTATCATAATTTAAGCGTACTTTTCATATTTTTCTATACTTAAAGCTTACAGCAAATACACGAGCATTTTTCTATACAAAATCAATTCTATTATCCTCTACAAGTACCTACTGCAACTGCAAAATGATGAGGAGTAGTGTAGGTGTGGAATCATGGTCTACGCCGGAGCCGTGAGCCGCTCCCGTAGTGTAGAGGCGGTCGAATCGCGGGGCCATGTGTCGAGCTAAAAGCGGTGGGTGTGTGAGCGGTGTTATTGGGCAGCTGGCGAGCGCGGGGCGCGGCGCGCGCGGCGGCTGGCGTGGCTGGCGCGGCGGCTGCTGCCGGCGTCCTGCGCGCCGCACCGGGGCGCCTCGCCGCCCTACTCGCGAGGTACCACGAGCACCGAGCATCGCATGCGCACCGCACGGCTTCAGCGAACTTAACGCCGAGTCATCGTTACACCACTCAAACAACTATAGCGACGACAATTGGAACTTATTTAACAATGTTTTGTAATCTGACTTCGACCTAGGTCTACGATATTCAACGTCTTCGTTAATTACCATTCCTGACCTAGTATTCCTGAAGTCAATTAATTTCGCTGAAGTTGATCACATTTACAGCTTTTGCTATGTGCTTTTCTGAACTGCAAACTATGTTAATTTTATTTTCTTCTTAAATATAACTTACTTATACGTACCTAAATCAATAATTTATATAACTTCTTACAACTAACAAACTGGCTTAAATATATTTATGTAACTACATAATTCATATACAAATATGCATTCAGCATGTATTATTTTGCATTTCACTCACAAGACGAATTTAATCTTGCCTTTATGAATTTATAACATTCATAAACTAAGACAAGAGTACCCTACTTAAAACTATTTTACCTTCCTTTTTACAGTTTAATAATTTTTCAATGACTGTAGGTTGGTGATGCTCTAATAGTTTCTAGATAGTTACAAATGTTATAAGTATCAAACGAAAGATCATTATTAACATGCCTTTCGTTTGAATGTCACCAACCTACCGTCGTTTCTGTAAGTTATAATATCGAGACAATAGCACGGCAGTCCCATGGCCACGAGCACTCTACAGTGTTCCACCGGCAAAGGTAACACACAATACAATATTATACTTATAAAAATGTACTGTCTATTCAATAATATACATATCTAATACAAAAAGATATATATCTACGTGTTATATTCATTTGCAAGCAGCGCTGCTAGCTATACATGTGTGTTTCAATAACATTTTGTTTATCTTTGCTGATAAAAGTTATATCTTCAGTATCTACCGACATATATGTTTACAAAACTCCTCAGTTACCTTTGTAGAGCTTATATGATTGCCACTTAAAAATAAACCTAGGTAGGTACCTAATGTTAACAGCCCAGACATTGAAAACTTTTATCAGCAAAGCTGTTTTTTTATTTCGTAAACCGAAAGCAAATCCACATGACAGGACAGTTTACTGTGTTTATTTCAGGACAAGATGCAGATGAGAACCAACATCTTGTCCATTCAAACCGTTCAGGCTTTCATTTCCATTATTTTTGTTTATAATTATGTCCTTGATCGTGTGGAATGTTTGTTTGTAAAGAAATTAATCATCAATAATAAACTAATACCTAACTAAATGAGTGTACCATCTAAATAGTTAAATAATATAAAATAGTAGTAGTTCAATATATTCACGCTTTATGTGGTTATGAATGACCCCATTCCCTACAATAACGTACAAGTACGGAATTTAAGCTTTTTTAAGCTACTCTGCCTATGTATTGCTCCTATAGCCTATCGATAGAATATATCGATATGGGCTATGGAATAATCGTTCGAACAAAGTTGCATAATAGTAGAAGTTGTGACCACAATGGCGGTAAAAGATTCGCCTACACGCATTCATTCACTTTTAGTAAGTAACATAAAATATACTTCTATGAGGCAAAATAGACCGCAGGTTTTGTAAACCTATTGCGTATAGTCGGAGCTTTTTATCGAACAAATGAAAGCTTTGTCCAAATGAATTAATAATCTGTGGTTACGTGCTTCCAAACCGCAAATTCACGACCATGCAAGCATTATACCTACAACGTTCAAAAGCAATCCTGTTGGAACCTAACTGATAAACTGAACGTATCTATCACTTACATTTTCATTCGTCTACTTCCTTCTGAGCCACTACATCCTCTATGAGAGGGATCAGCTGGTTGTCTAGATAGTCCAGTCAAAGGGAACATAATATTAGTTATGCCCATCTTAAATCCCCAAAACATCTGTAAAGTTGAAAAAAAGGATTTTCTATCAGGAATAAGAAGCTTTTTCCTAACGAAAAATCTTTTGGTCATTTCACAAAGAATGAAGAAGTTGACTTTACCATGGAAATCATGAAGCATGGGATTTTACTACAAACCATCCACGTTCAGTGTATCAAGGTCCACCAAAACAGCGATTGCTCGCGACGTGGCGTAGGGCGGGCCGCGGGGGGAGTATGTGAGCGATGCGGGTGTTGCAGCGAGGAGCGTGTCGGAGGAGTTCAGCTCGGGCTGCGAGGCGCGGTCGGGCTCCGCTGGCGGCTCCACGGGCGCCCCGGCCGACCAGGACCACCGCCCCGACCACAGCAAGCAGCACCGGGACCGCACGCCTGATGATAGAGATGAAGGTAAGGCTGTTGTGTTTAGCTACAATGTTATATTTCGTCGAGGCATAATAAGCCCTTAGGGACATGTGCAGATCTTTGCTGTGTGTAATTAATAATATTGCCCTTGAATTACTAAGAGTTATAACAACGCAAGCTGCCTCCGACCCATTATGAGGCGCAAATCCACGAGCCTATTCTGGCAATAATTTTCATTGTTCCATTATGAGGAGTACAAGCTGTGTTCTTAGCTTTTAGTTAGATACTTCAAAATCGTTTCAGCCTTGAATACATTATTACGACCATATCTTAAGAATGTTCACTCCAACGGGCATTACCCATCCGCAGAAGTGATCAAGGTGTACGACGGCGAGGTGGCGTGGCTACGGCGCATCTACCGCGGCGTCGTGGTGGGCCGCAACTGGGGCGAGCGCGAGCTGGTGTCCGCGGCCCTCAGGGCGTTCCACGTGGCGCGGGACCCGGAGCAGTTTGAGCTGACGGACGCTCTGGCCGGCGACGAGCCCGTGCTGCGGGACCCCTGCCCGCTGGCGCATGTTACTAGGATACCCAATAAACGGCCGGCGCTGTTCTTGCGGTTTAAGTTAGTATACTTTTTTGTCATAGGCCTTTTAAGTTATGATGTGGCGATGTGCTTTGTCAGCAACAATTAAGTCAATATGGGAACAGCCCACCATTCACCACCCTAAATAAGAAAGGAAAGGAAAGAGAGAGCTTTTTCTAGAACTTTACAACTTTTCGTTCAGTTCAGCACCATCGTCAATTCACAATCCTTTTATACTTTGGCACTACTAGTGTTTAGTCACTCATAATCCCCGAACGTCCCGAATCTCTAACTTCCACCTTCCCCCAGGGAGCCGGAGTCAGGCGGCGGCGAGGTGCGCGTGTACCCGGGTCGCATAGCTGGCGCGACCCAGGACACGTACGTGACGGTGGCCTGCAACGGAGACCACACGGTGGCGGACCTCATGGCGTCCGCCTTGGAGCGGTTCGGCCTCGACCCCGGCACGGCCGTGGACGACTACCGCTGCTCGGAGATACTGCTGGATCGGGGAGGTAGTTATAATGCTATTTTTAAGGGAAGAACCAAAGCCGAAACGATACACCACAATCTTGTACATAGTTTTACTAAAATAAAAATAAAAGCAACCTGATCACACTATCACTGGAACTGGCAGAGAATGAAGAATTTAATAATTATAATCAGTCAACACAATCATCTTACAATCCTATTTGTGCCATTTATAACATTTGTAACATTTAGATTTCCAGGAATCTCAAGAACTCCTTCCGATCCTTCCACCATTCCAAGAATTCGAAGGCATGCCTATACATAACCATGCACCCTCCCGCAGTGTCAGAACGGGTGCTCAGCGAAGACGAGCGTCCGTGGCGCATCGTGGTCCGGCTGGCCAAGGAGTCGGTGCGGCGGATGGAGCTGGCGCGGTTCTACCTCCAGCCCAAGCGCGACCCGCACGGGCCCACGCTCGCCCTGTTTGTCGCTTCGCTGCCCCCGGGACTGTCGGAGAGGAACTACGAGAACATACTCGTCGAGTTTTTGGGAGCTGGTGGGTGTTTTGTGACTTTTAGGGTACCTACACTTAAGTTGAAACAAAGATGTAGTACAGATATTTAGCTGTTTTAGGCTCAAACACACAATTAACAAGGTATTAAATGACCAGCCTGTACGTTGGAGGTGTTCTAATATACTATTAATTAGTGTGTTTCTTGATACGGGAGTCTACTTTGATCATATATCGACACCATGTCTATTTCAAACGTCTCTGGACCAGCCAGACTGGCTAAATGACACATCCACCTACAGCACCCCCCAAAACGTCTACGTTTTACGTTTACGTTTGTAACTTAACCTAACCAACCCTCATCATCCCCTAGACCTGAAGTTCAACTCGATCGGCCCCATCTACTACGAGTACGGCTCGATGGTGATCACGTACGAGGACGCGAGCAAGGCGGTGCGCGCGCTGCTGCTGCTGCGGGAGGCCCGATATGAAGATAAACATTTATTAGGTAAGACCAAGAAGCTATTAGCTGCCTATAGGTACAGTGGAAAGACAATAGAGATACAACGTATAGAAGGCGTCACTCTTAATTTTAAAATGAGCTTATTACCAGAAAGGCAGTTGGTATTGATGTGAAGTCTTGGCTTCTGTGTTATTAGGAACGAAAGTTAAATACCTAAATACACAGAAGCCAAGACTTCACATCAATACCAACTGCCTTGCTGGTACCGTAAAGTTCAAGAATTCTGATACGATCAGGTACTTTGCAGCTCCTAAAACACTAAAAGTGATAAACAACAAATACCTGACTCACCATCCTTCCGCAGTGATGCTTTTGCCGAGCATCGAACCTTCTCAAGTGCCCGCGAACGTCAAGCCGTTGCTTGTGTTCGTGAACGTCAAGTCTGGAGGATGTCAGGGGCTCGAGCTGATATCCTCCTTCCGGAAACTCCTTAACCCTTACCAGGTGTTTGACCTGGAGAACGGAGGTCCATTGCCTGGGTAAGTTGATTTTTCTGCTGTTAGACTCTACCAGAATTGCTACTTATCTTGGATATTTAACAATGGTGAATAATAAGCATCCAATCAATACCTAAAGGCATGTTTATAGAAATAAAAACTGAAACATTAAAACATACACGAAATTCTGAATCTAGACTTTTGCTTTAGTCGTATCGTGACTATTAGCAATTACATACTTAATTTCATCCATTTAACTATACAGTTTACTACTTTCATTATAAAGGTCTGAAATACTCTGAAAATTCTCTCTGGTATTTTCCCTTATATTTCACAACGTAAATCCGTATTTAGTCTGCCTCCACTAAGTTCAGAGCCCTTTTGCAGACTGTACGTGTTTCGCCACATTCCTAACTACAAGATCCTGGTCTGCGGTGGCGACGGCACCATCGGCTGGGTGCTGCAGTGCCTCGACAACGTCGGCCAGGACTCGCAGTGCTCCAACCCGCCCTGCGCCATCGTACCACTCGGGACAGGTCGGTATTACTGGCTATAAAGAAACATACGCTATGGCCTATAGATAGATAGACTGTTTGATCTGGCTTCGAACATGATATGTTACAGTCCTTATCGAAACATTGAGGTTCTATCGTTCGTACGATATGGAAATGCTAGCCAAGAAGCTTTGAGATTTCTTCTATCCTTTCTTGTGTAAGTCAGTTGACTTGCACAAGCATACAGCACTTCAAATCATCCAAGTCTCAGTAGTGCAGTGTGTAATTTGGCAAAACATAATGCCTTTTCGCAGGTAACGACCTGGCGCGGGTGCTCCGCTGGGGCTCCGGCTACACGGGCTGCGAGGACCCGCTGTCTTTGCTCCGTGACGTCATCGACGCAGAGGAGATCCGCCTGGACCGCTGGACGGTCGTCTTCCACCCCGAGGACAAGCAGGACGAGCCCAAGGAGCTGTCCAAGCAGCTGCCCGGTAAGTTCCGTAAGTGACAGGCGTGTGAAAGTTGGTGGAATACCGGGTTGAGGATAGGATCGTGATGGTAGTCCAACTTGTTTTACAGCGCGATACGATGAGGATTGACGGATTCATGCATTGTCATTCCGCTTCACGATTTTAACGTCCATCATCAAAATATAATCATCATCATCGATCAATAAATTTGGAAGGATTTGTCTTGGTACATATGTAGGCAATCACATTAAATTATCAGATCAGCCTATAAATAGGATTATAACTACTGGTAAACCTTCGGTTTCTTTTCAGTTGCCTTTAGGTTCAATCGTCTGACTATATACAGCCACAAAATTGTTTTGTTTTAAAATCAATCATCTTAATTCTTCATAACTATAATTATCTTAATGTATCTACATAAACTACACAACTCTCCATATCTCAAACATTTTAACAACAGTGGAATCCTCCTACCGCAACTCCAGACCAACTGTGGGTCCTACAGCCATCAATATCTCGACCATGAGCAACCGAGTCAAGTCTCACAGTTGGTTTGTTCACAGCGTCCGTGCAGGCCGGGTCGCAGAGCGAGGACAACTCGCAGATCCTCGTCATGAACAATTACTTCGGGATCGGGATAGACGCGGACCTCTGCCTCGACTTCCATAACGCTAGAGAGGAAAACCCTAATAAGTTTAATAGCAGGTGAGTTACTAGGCGACTTATGCGACTAAACAATTAGGTTTGGAAGTATTTTTTTGCCCATTAATCCTTATCCTTATTTCTTAAGTTAACCATGGCAAGGAAAGAGGGATGCTATAACCCATTAACTTTTTATAATAACTCTTGGAAGTAAAATACAAACTAACTATTTAAAGCCTTGTTTCATGATACTCTGTAAGATCTTTGAGTATGTTATTTCGCAATTGACATGCATCTTTTAAAATCAAAAATACTATATACTTAATAAACATATATACGTATAAACTCGCTGCAGTTAGCTCTACTCCCAGATTTCGGCGGAATCTAACGGTGCGTTCCTCTCCAACAGATTACGTAATAAGGGTGTGTACGTAAAGATGGGTCTCCGCAAGATGGTGGGCCGCAAGATGTGCAAGGACCTGCACAAGGCGGTGCGGCTCGAGGTGGACGGCAAGCATGTGGAGCTACCCGCAGTGGAGGGAATCATTATTTTAAATATACTCAGGTGGGTCCCGTTGCTGGCTGATAATAGTAGATTCACGACACAATAAGGACAGGTCTACAATATTTTTAGATTGGGCTTGTAATAAAGGTCGACCCAAATCATGATCTTTATAAACAACTCGCCTAGTCAATATAAGTACCTTGGTTCTTTAGTAAAAGGTACCATGGGACTTCAGTGGCTTCTTTCAGTGAACTTTACTGCCTTTTCTCTTTAATAATGGTAGGTAGGTATTAATGGAGTAATAGACATGGGTTAGAAGCAAAGAGGTTATCCAGAACATATTTTAGATATTACGATGACTTTAGGTACTTTATTCTGAATATGTTTGCGATGCTTCCAGTTGGGGTTCGGGCGCGAACCCGTGGGGTCCGGAGAAGGACGACCAGTTCAACAAGCCGAACCACTGGGACGGGATGCTGGAGGTGGTGGGGGTGACCGGCGTCGTGCACCTCGGCCAGATCCAGTCCGGCCTGCGCGGCGCCATGCGGATAGCACAGGTGGGGACGATGGATGATATATAATTATGTGGCCTGAATGTCTGAATAAAAGCGTTTTGATGATGGAGTAAAACTTATGTTCTCATTTCAGGGTGGTCACATCAAAATAAACCTGAAGAGCGAGATTCCAGTACAAGTAGATGGCGAGCCGTGGGTTGCGGCGCCTAGTGAAGTAGTCGTCCTCAAATCCGCTTTAAAGGTAAGCCCCCTCCACTTTAACGTTTGCATGTGCTCGTTTGTTTGTGCCAACATCTCGATACTCGAATCGTACCCCTAAACTAACCTTTCTAACGAATTGGCTGTAAATCCCCCCGAGTCACGTAACGCCCGAGCACTCAAACTCCAAACAGCACCAAAATTCCAAAATTAGAGAGGTGGTACATGCGTACATAGCGATAGTTGTGTGGTGTGAGGTGCGGGCGTCGCGTGCCGGGCCGGACGGCCGTGGCGCGGGCCCGGCGGGCGCGCTCCACGGTGACGTCACGTGTGTTTAGGCCACAATGCTGAAGAAAACCAAGCGCGGTGCCTCCGCGGGGCCGGGCCCGTGACGCGCCGCTCACACCGCTCGCGCGTGCTGCAGGCCACCATGCTGAAGAAGCTGCGCGGCAAGGTGCGGCGGCGCGACACGGAGCCGGCGCTGCCGCCGCCGCCGCCGCCGCCGCCGCCGCCGCCCGACTCCTGAATCTGGCTCAGCGAGCGCCTCATCTAGCGGCCGTCCGCCCAGGGCTCAGGGCGGGCGGCCGCAAGGCGTCTCGCTGCTCCAGCCCCGCCCGAGGCCACCTCCTCACGTCTGTATATCATTATATAATTGTAGCTATAATTAATGTAATCGTATACAGATGACGCAAACAAAAGTTTATATTAAATATATATAAAGGGATGATACTATTATTAAAACAAAAATATATATAAATTATTAAAAATTCAAAAATAAAAGTTATTATAGAAGTTAGTAATCAAGGTTTTTTTTAGAACATTAATTACTTATACCTATATGTTATTATTTTCGATTGTAAAAAAATAAGTAAATCTATAAATAAACAATATCTTTTAGTTACTTTTATTCAGTATTTTAATAAGATAAGTTCTCTGTAAAAAAACAATTAAAAATCAAACTTATATGTAGTTAATAATCTCTTTTTATTTCGTGTAATGGCACCCTGTAACTACGTACGTACTGTGTGGACACTGGACATAATGGAGATTCTCGATGGACTAGAACTTCTTGACTTGTTCAACTGTCCACTGTGTATCACTGAAATCGGTCCCTGCGCTGTCGGAACCCGGCTTCTCCTCCGATGGCAACCACATGCCCACTACTGCACCCGCTGGAATAAATCAGAAAACTTGAAAACTTTTACTAGGTCTTGAGGATCGTTTAGGGAATGGTGAGATTCGAAGCCCACGCACACACCTCTGTAGATGGCACATCATACAGTTGAATTACAGGATATGCTACGTATTTACATTAAAATAGGCTACGAAAGGGGCTGGTCATATCTGCCGAAGAATCAATAAGACGAGTTCACGAGTGGAGACCACGAAGGCAACTTCAGCGTGGTATATATTCTCCAGCCCGGTGGACTCACGGCCTTTGGCAGGTAGTGGCTGGATGAGGACGAGAGAGGCCAGTGTGTTCTAGCGCTGCTTACGACAGGTCTATGTCCATCAGTGGAATATTATTGGTTAATGATAATATGATCTTGTTTTCAGACTAACCCCCATAAGTTTTTGTGTTGGATTCGTTGGCTACGTAGTCTACTAACAAAACTGCGTATAATATTAATAAATCTCTCACTGACTGGCAATGTAAAACTTACACAGTACGATGAGTCCGAAACCGTAGAAAGTGTAGTCGCAGTGAGTCTCCATCAGCACCCCCACGTAGCTGATGACGAGGAACGAGGAGCCGCGCCCCACCATCATCGTCAGGCAAACCGCCATCGCTCTGTAACCGATGATGACGAGTAGGACGAGTAAGTAAGTATGTTATATGTACACACAATAAAATAAATAATAATAATAATGTCTTCCTACTCGAATTTCGACCACGGCGCGGCGGCCCGTTCGATTATAGTGCCCAAGTGTGTGCGCAATACACAGGAGCACTATCTGTTCCATCACCCTCATGAGTCATGACCCAATGGAACGGATTAACCGACACGACTGGAGAGAGCTCGGCGTAGGGACGACTGCTTTACATGCCCATCCGACAGTATGGCTCTTTTCACTGTTTCGGACATCAGGTTATCAGCCTTCTATACTTGGAAACACAATTTAGAAACACAAATTGATGGTCCCACCCGGGAATCGAACCCGGGACCTCTGGATCGTTAAGCAGAGCTTCTACCACTAGACCGCAGAGGCAGTTCAACACACGCAATATAAGTACGTAGGTTTACAAAAGGTACACTCACCTCAAATACGTAGGATACACTTCAACAGTAAACCCTGTAGTTAGGCCCATAGCGATTAAATTTGCTTGAAAGAAGAAGAAGACGATCAGACTTGCTGTAGAGTTATGCACCCAGGGTAGCACCAGGCCGCAAATTCCTCCCAATAGATGTAAGAAGATCGCAATGGCTCTTTTACCGACAAATCGGGCTAAGTAGGAGTTGAGCATGTTGACTGCCGCGGTTGTTATAGAGAACATCGTCATAGTTATGAACGCTAGGTCGTCCACTTTGTCTATGCATTTGGGTTCCTGGAAAACATAACATTAGGTAACATAGCGTTAGGAGTTCGTCCACTGCTAGTACTTTGCATATCTTATATTAGATACTAGACGCATCGCTTACGTGCTTAGTTCAATCCAGATTTACCTAAAAAGACACTCACTATGGGTGAAGAGGTTCCATTAGAAGCCACGCTTGGTGTAGCCTGGTCCATAAAGTGCAGCATCTGACAGAAGTTGGCGTCAGTGGCGCCGGCGGCGGTGGCGCGGGAGAAGGCTGTAGTGATCGATGGCATCCACATCAGGAATGCTGGAGCGCTGATTATGAAGGGATTGTTGTAGCGTAAGTATTTGGAAGTTGCAAGATGAAATATAAAATTACAGAAGTAAGAGAGCGCTTTTACCTATTTGCTTTAAGAAACTGCAGGTTCGACAACGTGGCATGGGAACGCTACTGAAACCGTTTCTAAGCTAGGTTTTGGGAACGCATGTCTCTCTATAGCTATACAAACAATTAAGTCATTACCAAAATACGTGAGAAAACCTGTGGATTCAGATTGGAGCATTTATTTCGTATCGTCATCAAAACCATCAGTCACTGCTGGGCATAGGCCTATCCCATGGAGTGCCACAACAGTCTTCCTTCATTCGACCACTGACTAGTTACTTATCTAAGGTCGTCGGTCCAGTAGGGGTTGAAGTATTACTAAAGTACTTACATAGCATAGACAAGTATGACAATGTAGAGGATGACGATAGTCTTGAGCAACAGTGGTTTGCGGAACAGTGGCGTGGTCTGGTCCCACATGGACCGCAGGACGCTGGTCTGCTTACTGGATGCTAGAGTCTCGTGGAAACTTATTGAATTCACCTATAAACATGGTAAAATTTTAGAGATTTATAACATATAAGAAACTAAAGCCTCGTATTCACTAGGCGACAAATTGTCGCAGAACCTGTCTAGGCACATGTCGTCTACGTGTCGCCGCTCTGCGACGTCGCACGCGACTATACAGCGACATCTACGTGTCGCAGAACATGTTCCGTGTTTTGGCTCGCGAGACAGAACTTCCTGCGACATCAGTCTAGCGCATAGAGTATATTATTTTTACTAGGTCTAGCGACCGCTGTTGCAGAGTGTGGACGCGTGCGCGACTTCTGTATCACGACATGTTACCAAAATGTTCTGAGAACACGCACCGTAGATGTTCTGTAACAGTCTCAGAACTTGTGCCCTAGTGAATTCGAGGCATAATGATGACCTGTAATAGACAGATTTATGCTAGAATGCTGACAGGAAACTACTTATAGATACCCTGCATTACTTTAATTAGACCCAGCGACAATCTGTAAACTTCTAAATCGGGATACCAAAAAAACTCCTACTTGAGACGGCCATGCAGCAACTCTACTTGTACTTACTGGATAATCTTCCTTGCTCTTGCCAGTATTGATGGCGTATATTTCCGCCAAGACTTTGACGCTCATGTCGGGGCGGCCCTGGCTGGCGTAGAACTTGGGGCTCTCCTTCACAAACACCAGCAGCAGGAGAGCAGCCGCACCCGACCACGACCCGTATGCCTGAGTGAGACCGGTGAAGCGATGTCATGATTAGCATTATCAGTAAAAAGTAATTCGCTAGACACAGGTGTCTGCCTAGGAGCGACACAACACCCTGTACCGGGCCTGCCCCATCATCTATCCCCTACCAGCTAAAGGTGCTGCAGCAGCGGTCTAAGGTTCTAAACGAATATTTTCCTACCTGTTGTAGCAGTCTCCATGGTCTATATCGCATGCCGCCGAAGAGAGGTAGGTCGAAACTCAGTCGTAGAATTGGGTACGCGTTTGCTGGAATATAAATTAGGTAGTTATTATAAATTGGCGAATTTAAAGATATACTTAGGTACTTATCATAAGAGAGGTTCGAACCCTGGAATTGGCAGTAACGTCTGAAAGTTACCGATACCGTTGTCAACTTTCATTATTCATCAACAGATGTAACAGCGCAAGGGCGTACCCAGGTAGGGGCAGGGGGGGGCAGCTGCCCCCCCCTAGAAGATAAAAAAACGTAAATTTTCGTAAACGTAGTTTCCGCTCTCAACGAGACAATCAGTCATCTAGGCTTAAAGACGAATATATTTTGGAGAAAACAACATGTAGTGCTATGTAGTTACGGACGAATAGCAATACCACGAAGAACGTTCTATACAACCTATTCAACTTCTTCTGAGACAAAATGTAAACAATCTCGATGTGTCTCTTTAATACGGCTGTACCATTTCAAAACCTAGAACCTATAAGTGCCATGTTTGAAAAAAAACGGGTCTTTAATTTATGCATTATTTTAGGAGATTGCGCACAAAACTGCATTGTTCGAATATCAAAAAACGGCTTAGAAAAGGAAATAAAATTTCAAAAACCTACTAAGTCCACCCTGTCAAAAAAAATGGCAGAAAAAGCATTTCAAAACCTAGTGCAAAGAGCAACCAATCACTTCAATCTTTACTTTACTTACTATGTTTTAAAATGGTCAATGGCTCATACTAGGTTTTCAAATGGTCAGCATCAGCAATGATCAATTTTCGAGCTTTAATTTTAGTAAGGAACAAACATTATTACACTTTTTTCGAACAAAACATCAGATATTTCAGAACCCTTATCTTTGAACCAATGAGACCTATAAAGTTGGATTAAAAGTAACTAGAACATAAGAAAATGTTGTCTTCTGTATTAAAACTATAGGAACCTTTCTCGTCAGAACCTTTCTACTAGTCCCCATTTATTTATTATTATTTATTTATTTATTTATTTTGCATAAACAAAAAAAAACAACTTATAAAACATAGAAAACAGATTTTTAGCTCAAAATTTAAGAAATATTGTCTACTTTAAGGCAGTCATAAATAATTTTCATGTCAGAGCCTACTTACTATGGCTATTTAGTTTATTTAAATTTAGATAAAACAAAAACATATTTTTTTTACTTATAGTACGGTTATATAAAATTGCTGCAGAATTTGAATTTTATTATGTGAAGGATCCCAACATATAAAAAATGTAGCGACACCGCAATAATTGTAATTTCAATATATTCTTAACTTTTCTTAAATGACACAATAATGGCCCTTACTAGGTTATGAAATGGTCAGTCAGGGCGGTTTTAGGGTCAGAAAACCATTTAAAATGTAATGTATTGTATGTCAAGCTAAGTTTCTGCCATTTCTTTTAAGCTTACATTCGTTCAGATGTGTATCATAGTTTTACCAGGGCATTGAAATGAAGGGACAACAATTTTTTTGGCTCTCCTTAACATTTTGTCTTATGGTTCTTACTATGTTTTAAAATGGTACAGTCTAATAGTTTTAAAAACAAAGCATAAAATAAATAAACGTAAGCACATTATAACCGTAATGTTATGTTAATATTATTAATTATTGTTCTTATTAGTTTTATATCACATTTTTAACATCACGATTTAATGTTTCAATACCTAGAAACAGGTATGAGCTGCCCCCCCCTAGCTGAAATCCTGGGTACGCCCTTGTAACAGCGCTTTTCTACCAGAGATGTGGCATGCTAAGTTGCTATTGGTGCGTATTATATCCAATAATCATATTCATTGGTCCACACAGAATCGCACTAGTGGAACCCAAGTGGAAACAGATTAGCTGCACATCACTGGTGGAAAGAACTAACTTCCTAGAAAGACTAGCAAAGCTTCAGAGGCTGACTCACCGGACATGGCGAACTGCCCCAGCATGAGTCCGCTGGCCATCATCATGACGAGCGTGTGTCGGTGCGCGGCGGGCGTGCTCTCCCCGAGCAGAGCATACGGCACCGCGTTCGACGCAGACGCACTGCAAGCAAACCATAGACAATGACACTAACTAGAGTCACCACCATCTGAAGTCTAGGAGACTTCAGTGGTAGCGCGGACTCTACAATATAATATAATGTAGAGATATTTATTTACCTAGGTATATACCAAAAAACAGGACACAGAGTGTCCAGGGAAGTGTTCTATGTTTCGGAACGGAGTGTGTGGAGGAAGGGAGTGCAGATTTGCACAAAAACTCAATTCGAGTGGAAGTAAGACCTTACTTAGAAAGAAATACATACGGACGTGACGTAGCTTTTTCAGATTATTTACTATACTATTAAGTAAGTACTTTCATAAATCTCTCATGTAGATATACTTAAACAAAATACACCAATTTATAAATTTCAGGTATTCGTCATGCGTGTCATAGGAAGTATGTATTCAGTAGACGTACTTGCACAAGCTAGCTATTAATTAAAAATTAGCTCTGTATGAAAGGTACCTAATAGATTTATTAATAATTATATTTCTCTATTGTATTTATTTAAATAATGAGCATAATATGACGTAAATGACATAAATTAGTGACGCTGAACTCTACATGTTACTGATAATTTTCTCTTTAAGGCATTTAGCTATAGGTGATATTATTATTCTATAGATGTCTATTTTAAAACTGTTCTTAAAACAAATATAAAGTGGATTTCAAAGTAAATACAGTAAAAATAGTATGTTAATTTACACTAACATAATTAAGTACTAATATGTCTTTTCTTTATAAATAGATGTAGACTATGCAAGTGCATCGCAAATCGCAGCACACAAAATTGCAAGGTGTGATTGGTAAAAGCCTAAAAGTGTCCACACGTCCACACACTACGCCGATGCCGTCAATTGAGATCTGCAGATGTACAGTGGCGTATTTAAAATTTGGCCCCTGGCTATCTTAATTTTCCGCCCCATAAAAAGAAACTGTACGCAAGTGTCGACAATAATTCAAATCTATAAGATTAAGCGTTTTATGCTTAAAATAGATAGGTATGTCCTCTACATAAGATTATTTTACTATAATCATTAAACATAAATTTGAATATATCTTCATTATAAGAGGGCGCCTAACGCAAGAAAACTACATAAAATTTTAAAAATTGTTATGTAAATAATTATTTTCGCTATTGGAGATATCTCGCAAGCTATTTCTCGCCACCGGCCGCCCAGTACCTGCGTACCTGCCTTAAATTCGAATGAAGTTATCACTTACAAGAAGGCAGCGACAAATTTAAAGACGGCGAGCGTGACCCAGTCGTTGGCGAGGCTGCTGGCGAGCGCGGACACGAAGCAGCCGCCCATGGACACCAGCAGCACAAAGCGGCGCCCGCGCGTGTCCGCCAGCCAGCCCCACAGGTGCAACGACACCAATACTCCTTTGAGGAGGAATGTTTCTTATTAACGTCACGAAAGAATATTATGTAAGTAGTTTATTTTTAATACAATATGATTGTTTCGCCGTGTCTACGCTTGCATACTCAGGGGGAGCCGAGAACATGGCCGCCATCGCTTTCGAGTGGAAACCGTTAGGAGGCCACCGCAGACGCGGTCGCCCTGTGCACACATGGCGGCGTACAGTGGAAGGCGAGCTGCAAGCGCAAGACAGGACGGCGTGCTGGTTCACTCTCGTAAAGGCCCTCTGTACCACCGGGGTACCTTAGGATAACAACAACAACGCTTGCATACATACCCAGCATAGGCATGGCGGACACGAGTCCCTTGGTGGCGGTGGAGAGGCGCAGGTCGCAGGCGCAGGCCGTGGCCACGTAGCTGGTGCCGAACGTCTCCATCGCCATGGCCAGCACGGTCACCACGCACGCCACGAACAGACCCACGGTGTAGCGACCCACACCTGGAATTTATAACCGGGCTATCTATTGTCACAACGGACTTAATATAGAGGCGGTGCACTAAAGGACCCTCCCGGGTTGATACGTCACCACGCTGTACCTTATGTACCTACCTATACATAATATAGGTTCGGGAGTACCCTGGGCAATCAGCAACTGATGCCAAACTATATTTTTCTACCCTTTCACCACGTTGACCAACCCTAGACCAGCCCTAGTGTTAGTCACCTAGGTACACGCTAACACGAGGAAACCGAATCTCTCGTCAGAATGCCAAAAAGCGACCTAGGATGGCCAAACTTCTCTAATGGACCCTGGAACGGAGATTCCAGGGTTTTCGCCCATTTTGTCCATCCACGTACCTTACCTATATGGATGCTGTAACTATTCTATTGGTCACCAATTGCTCCATATGGAATTTGCTGGACTAAAAAAGAAATAAATGCGGGTTTACGGTAGTATATTGAGCTTCTGGAAGGTCTTGGTCTATTGGAGTCCTCACCTGTCATATTTAATGCTTCTTCAAACGGCACTTCATTGTTTTCACATTTCGTAACTTGTTTTTGCTCTTTATCTTCAACTGAAAATACTATTTGCTGGTGTTGCTTCGCTGCTTCCTGCATCTTGATTTTATACTAAAGATAAAATTCTATAGCTATACAACTATAGCTTCCTTTCTCTGTGTTTAACTATTTTTAAATTTAATTCAATTCAAGCCAACTTTCTTCAGGAACCTTTAATGTCAGCTTTTTGTTTGATAATGCATGATCACAATTATTCTAACTTAATTAATTTAAATCTTATTTGTTACAGAAAAACTCTATTATTATACCTAGGTAGGTACTTTATTAATAAATATAATTATTTAATTATGAACATAAAGTAAGGGACAAGCACAACATTAGCGACATCACGACACAACGTAACCACTCTCTACTGAACGTCACCACAACTACTGTTCACCGTCACCGCAATCCACTTCATGATAAATTAACAATTAATGCAAATTTATAAATATAAAAGACTATTTGCGTAGACAAAGTCATGGCTGTATCGAATTATACTTTTCTAACACTCATTTCTGGGTTCTACGGTAATATGTACTAGGTATTCAGTTAGGTACTAGGCAGTAAAAGTTGTACAACTTATAGATTGCCAAAAAAATGTGTCCCAGTCAGTCCGAAAAAGATCTCAGAAAATAGTTAAGTACCTAAATCTATAAATATACAATATATTTTGTCACTTTTATTCAATATTTTAATAAGATAAGGTCTTATTAAAATGCAATAAAAATCAAACTTATACGTAGTTAATAATCTCTTTTTATTTCGTGTAATGGCACCCTGTATTGCATTGACATCATTGATGGACTAGCTAGACCTTCTTGACTTGTTCGACTGTTGTTGGGCTGCTGCCGTCGCTCCCTGCCGCGCTGTCGGGTCCAGGCTTCAGCTCTGAGGGCAGCCACAAGCCGACTAGTGCACCCGCTGGAATAAAAAATAAAATAACTTAAAACTTAAGGTATTCTGATAATTCATTCGGGGAATGGAGGGATTCGAAGCCTGCCTCATTAAAGTTTTTTGTGTTGGATTCATTGGTCAACATGGGCTTCCGCTGCCGCTGTGCTTAGCGGACACTTAACATTTTTTTTATGGGGCGTAAAATTTCGATGGCACAGGACGCCAAATTTAAAAATACGCTACTGTATATTTTGGGATTAGATTTGACAGCGGCAGCGAGCGTCTGTATAGTGCGCGGTGCGGTGTCCGTCGCAACTCGCAATGATTAGATGTAAAACTTACACAGTACGATGACTCCGAAAGCGTAGAAGGTGTAGTCGCAGTGAGTCTCCATGAGCACCCCCACGTAGCTGATGACGAGGAACGAGGAGCCGCGCCCCACCATCATCGTCAGGCACACCGCCATCGCTCTGCAACCAATAGTATCTCATTACAACCTAGTCTAGTGGAGTTGGTATACATATAAGGCCGTGTCCCCTGTAAGCGACCTACTGAGTTTGCGACGTATCGATTTAGTACGCTCTTCCATATACATATGGAAATGGAGTGTCCAGTCTGCTAGTTTAGTACGCAGTTACGCGCGCTGACTATCTCAGTATCTCCCGCTAACAGTTTGCCTAGTGGGGACACGGCCTAAGGAAGTGGATATATATAAATAGGTTTACAATAGGTCCGCTCACCTCAAATAAGTAGGATATACTTCCACAGTGAATCCTGTAGTAAGGCCCATAGCTATTAAATTCGCTTGAAACAGAAAGAACACGATCAGACTGGCTGTAGAGTTATACACCCAGGGTAGCACCAGGCCGCAAGTCCCTCCCAGTAGATGTAAGAAGATCACAAGGGCTCGTTTACCCACATAGCGGGTTAAGTACGAGTTAAGCATGTTGACTGATGCCATTGTTATTGAGAACGCTATCATAGTTATGAATGCTAGGTCTTCCACAGTGTCCACGCATTTGGTTGTCTGTAAATTGAAAATATTCATGGTTATTGTTTGTCATTAACCAATTCAGGATAGCTACACGTACGTATATTAAGGTAAAACCAAGCAATGTAACATACCGCTGTGACAGATATTGGTTTGTTTACCAACTGCTGATGCATGAACCAATGAGCACAAATACACTCACGGGCAATGAAAAGGTTCCACTCAGAAAAGCACTAAATTACTTCTAAACGGAAAAGGCTAGCTTAATGCCTCTTCTGCAATATTGAAGTACATTTATCAGAGCATCAGGATATTACCAACTAAAATCGATAATATTTTGTTCCAATTTTAAATTAAATCTTTGAATAAATTTGCTATCGGAATTTTGTCAGTGGAACTTTTTCATTGCCCGGCAGTGTATATACTCACAGCAACAACAGTTCCATTGGCCACGCCTGGCGCGGCCTGGTTGGCGTAGTGCAACAACTGACAGAAGTTGGCGTCAGTGGCGCCGGCGGCGGTGGCGCGGGAGAACGCGGTGGCCAGCGTCGGCATCCACATGAGGAAAGCTGGCGAGCTGATGGTGGGGAGATTTGTCTTGTTGTAGTGTGAGTATTGGTTGGGTGGGACAATGTGTAAAGTAAGTGAGTGTTTTAAGTAAAGTAAGTCTAATAGTGGTACTGACACGGTAGTACCTACCACACCACTGATAGAGTTTCAAAGTGATGGAACAGATAGTAAAAGGCAATGTTCATACACTAGAGTAGGTATATAGAGGTACTATAATCTACTCCCGCGCACATGGCTGGGCTCGGTTAAGTTGACCGCCGTGATCGAAATTCAGCTAAGGGGATATACTTATACAGTTATACACAGTCATGCCTACAAACTGATCCATATACAGACTTGTAGAGGTACTTACATAGAGTACACAAGTATGACAATGTACAGGATGATGATAGTCTTGAATAGCAGTGGTTTGCGGAATAGCGGCGTGGTCTGGTCCCACATGGATCGCAGCACATTGGTCTGCTTAGTGGACGCCAGGGTCTCGTGGAAACTTATCGACTTCACCTGCAGAACATATCAGATTGTGGAGAAGTAAGTACGTTTTCAGTAAATGCTGAGGCACCTCATTATGGGTGATATTAACTATTATTTCGCTAGAAAGCTGACCTTGCGACCTGGGTTGTGTTATAGAGGCCCTATTAGGCCCTAGGTCCAATCTAAAACGTAAGTATTCCTAAGATGTCAGAGAGGTTAAGAAAGTCAACAACATTGGGATCGTAGTCCCACGATACCACATGAACTTACCGCATAACTGTCCTGGCTCTTGCCAGTATTGACCGCGTATATTTCCGCCAAGATCTTCACGCTCATGTCGGGGCGGCCCTGGCTGGCGTAGAACTTGGGGCTCTCCTTCACAAACACCAGCATGATCAGTGCAGCCACCCCCGACCACACCCCGAACACCTGGCACCAGGGAGGATAGCGTTATCATACTAATATAATAAACGGTAATATTATTCCTTTGATAAAACTTAGTAACTAGGAAGCTGAGGCCCTGGATATATATTATAGAGTATTTTTTTACTGTCATCAGTGGACTGGAGAGCGTTACCCGCTATAGTTAGGTACTGTGTCGTGATTTCAACTAGAGAACTAGTCTCCCATCTAACGTACCAGTTTTCAGTTCTTTGGCAGAGATGAAGGACATTTTAGGTAGTACATGTTTTATGAATTGGATTCAGGTATATTTGTTAAACCAACCTGTTCCAGCAGTCGCCAGGGTCTATATCGCATGCTGCCGTAGAGAGGTAGGTCGAAACTTAGTCGTAGAATAGGGTACGCGTTCACTGGAATATAAATTAGATAGGTTTACTACAAGTTATCAATTCACACATACAGGGTGTCCAGTAGGAAAGTTCACTTTTTTAATTCAAGAAAAATAATACTAAATTAATGAAAACCAAAAATTCTTTTATATGGAAATATTTAGAAACTCGTCGGGTTTTATTTTTTTAATATCATTCCGTCTAATTGTTTACCATTTCTTCGTACACACTCTTCCAATCAAACACGTAAACTCGCAAAAAAACTCTTACAGAGTTTGCGGGGAGGTATTATTTATTTCTTGCCGTATATTTTCTTTCAGCGTCGCTAGTGTTCAGAGTTTGTTTGAATAAACTTTTTAATTGACATAGCCTTACAGAAAATAATAGCATGAGGTAAGGTCGGGTGACCTGGGCGACCAGTAGATGTCTCCTAAAGTCGATATCAATTTTTGTTGAAAAAGTGCCCTAACCGTGTTTATTGACTCCCTGGAGGCATTTTCCTCGGTATGAAAAGTGGTCCCATCTTGTTAAAACCCTGTGTTTCTGTTATAAGGCGGTTAGTTCTTACAATAGAAACCATAAAAAATCAATAACATTCTGATATCGCTCCGAATTGACCGTCTAAACATGGCCATTCTCACTATAAAAAAACGGCCATATCATTTACTCAGTGCACATTTTCCTCGGTACAGCATGCTCGGCACAGGAGGTTTGCAGCCCGGAATGGGTTGATTCATGGTAGAACCAGCTTCACTGACCTTTTTTATCCACTTTTACAAAAGGCTTACACTTTAGGTATCCCTTGTTGAGCGAATATTGTATTGAGAACAAAATTTCCGAAGCGCAGCAGCGCACGAATCACCACTTCTAAAGCAAGCTTCAACAGCAAAAGCACGTTGTGCTCCGGTCCAAAGCTCCATTGGTCCGTCAAACGGGTCAAACCCGCACTCCTGACGCGTCGATTGAGACCTCTCCCAACTTCCTCAGGCTAACCGTTGCTGCGTAGTTCAAATATGAAAAGTGAACTTTCCTACTGGACACACTGTATGTATATAACGTCTCAACCTAATTGTTGAGACGTTATTTTTTACAGAAAGCTATAGATCGCATCTAGTGGCGTGCTTTGGGAGAGGCCTACGTCCAGCAGTGGACTGCTTTAGGCTGATGATAGGGTAAGAATATTAAACATAGGTAGGTACTGTAAGACCTTTGGGGCTTAGGTATTCAGGCACTCCCAGCAGTTTTTTAAACGATTTCAAAGTCAATCCCATCGTGAAAGCTTAATTCTTTATGCGTAGTGTCTCACTCACCAGACATGACAAACTGCGCGAGCATGAGTCCGCTGGTCATCATCATGACGAGCGTGTGTCGGTGCGACGTGGGGGTGCTCTCGCCGAGCAGTGCGTACGACACCGCATTGGATGCTGAGGCACTGCAAACAAACCATAGACTATTGATTTTTATTCCTGAAGGGGATAAATACAGGAGCCCTACCAAGGTTTGTCCCATGGTGAAAGGATTGGCCAGTCAAGTCAGCGGACTTAAATATTGTATTTAAGTCTAAGGAACAGTTGATTTCGAGAATGCTCCTTTCTTGCATCACAGACAATGATACCTACATATCTCAGATCATAAAAACTCTACATAACTATAATTACTAGAGAAACCGCCAAGGCGAGCTTAGTTTCCACCTCGGTCCTCTGAGGTGGGCCATTACACGTGTAGCGTGTAGTGTATTCTTTAATACTAATATAAAATATTTAGTTATACATAACTACACAAGCTAGCAATTAATTAAAAATTCGCTCTTTATGTACAAAAGGAAGGTAATTGATCCATAAGAAGGTTGTGTTTTCTATATTGTATTTGTTTAAATAATTAGCATAGTAAATGTTTAAATTAGTGACGATGAGGTAAACTCTACATAAGTACTCACTGATAATTTTACCTTTGATGGCTTTACATATAAGTAGGCATAATATAGGTATATAATCTGTTTTAATACTGTTAAAATAAATAAAGTAGATTACACAGTAAATAGTAGGTTAGTTAGTGCAAATACAGAATATGTATTTTCTTTAAGTATAAAGTGTTAGATAACAATAATATACCAGCGCAGTGCAGCACACAATAGTGCACGTGTTATAACCTAGCCTAACTAATCCATCATTTTATCACCCTCATTGATTCATATAAATGGAAGTAAGTACAGAACTTTGCAGCCGACTACACGAAGTATCGCAGCGTAACTTTTTCTAGTTTGTGCTTATTTATGGGATTCATATGGCGGCTAGCGACATGGCAGTTTTGACCATGAGGGGATAAGTATGCGCAAAGGTTCCATTCGAGAATTTTAGATTTTGGGAAAGCCAGATGAATATATTCATATGAAACTTACAAGAAGGCAGCGACAAATTTGAAGACAGCGAGGGTGACCCAATTGTTAGCCAGACTGCTGGCGAGCGCGGCCACGAAGCAGCCGCCCATGGACACCAGCAGCACGAAGCGGCGCCCGCGCGTGTCCGCCAGCCAGCCCCACAGGTGCGACGAGAGCACTATGCCTGGGAAATATTAGCAGATTAGTAGGATTTTTTCTAGAAAAGATTAGCCAGACAAATTACCTATCAGTTACTGACTGCCCAGGATGAAGGGCCTATGTAAGTACAGATGGTACGTCAAAAGAGGAGTCTCTATTCATGCAACCTCATGAGTATATGGGACACAACTAACTAGAGCGATGATCTGCGTCTGAGGACTTTGTGAGAGATGACATCTCTGCATCGTAGACCCTAAGTGGGTGTTCCGATTTAAATGTGTTGTGCCGTGGCGATTCGCACAACGATTCTTTATCTGATTCGAGAGGTCATGCTTGGAATCCTGGCAAGTTTTGGAATTGCAGTCGTTAGCTTCAGCTGATGGGTTATACGGTATCTCACTTTATTTTAATAAAATATTAGGTGGAATATATGTAAGGTTTTATAAAATGACATATATACTATTCAACTACGCATTGCCTTCTAAAACCTAGGAAGCCGAGCGAAGCGAGGCAACAAAATCCGAACCGGCATATGCAAAACCCTAAGGAGCGGAGCATAGCGAGGCCATTCAATCCGACCCCGCATTTCCTTAAACCTAAAGAGCCGAGCAAGGCGAGGCAAGGCCTCGCTTCGCATGTCAACCCCGAAATTCCTTAAAGCTAGAGAGCCGAGCGAAGCGAGGCATTCCTAAACCCTATAACCAATAGGATTGTTCTACCGTGTCAACATACATAGTACTTATGTTTTACATATGTATTACATACCCAGCATGGGCATGGCGGACACGAGTCCCTTGGTGGCGGTGGAGAGGCGCAGGTCGCAGGCGCAGGCCGTGGCCACGTAGCTGGTGCCGAACGTCTCCATCGCCATGGCCAGCACGGTCACCACGCACGCCACGAACAGACCCACGGTGTAGCGACCTACACCTGCAATTATAAATAATCTATGTGTCGTATTTCCAGCAGTGCAGAAGTAAGAGCTGATTATAATATACATATGTATCGTAGTAGTCTTAGTTTAGCGGCCATCCAAGCTCCCGCTAGAATTAGCCAGTAAGATTAGTGTCGCTGATCAATGAAGAGACCCTGCTCAATTGATCATACCTAGGTAGAAAGCATTTTTTAATTTTATATTATACGTAATCGTACACAGAATTTACGTTGATGACATTGAAATAGCTTCCTTTTAATTTTAACTTTCACACGGTGTTATATTTAAAATCCTCACCTGTCATATTTAATGCTTCCTCAAACGGCACTTCATTGTTTTCATATTTCGTAACTTGTGTTTGCTCTTTATCTTCAACTGTAAATACTGTTTGCTGGTTTTGTTTTGCTGTTTCCTGCATCTTGAATTTATATAGAGATAAATCTGTGATGTAGCTTGGTACCTTAGGTACTCTTCTCTCTGTTAATACTTCGTGTATTTGTAGACAGTTATTCCATTGATGCTAACTACTTGTGGGGTCGGTAGGATGCGGTCTTTCCTGTAGATTGTTAAAATTAAAATAAGATATAAGTATCTATACTTTTACTATTAATAAACTTTGTCTTCCTATCCATGTGGGTAGGGTAGGTGCGGTCAGCTTCTTAAGTAATGCCCGGGATATAGCAGGCTAGTTTTTCAAGCTAGGATAGCAAGGTAGTCTTTAGTAGAAATGAAGATATAGTTTTGACTAACTTGCTAACACTCGCTTGCAATATTAGTGTTAATGAAGTGGACGCACTTGTGTTAATTTGTATACAAAGAATACTGAATGCGATACGTCCGTTGCGTACGAAGCCGAAAGGTGGACGCTTAGGAACCTTAGGAGTTGATCAGCTATGTTTGGGATTTCTCTGAAGGAGGACAGCAGAAATTAGGTAATTTGTACGAGAAAGTACCCGACATTATAGCTCTTAAATCTTTGTAGGTCACGGTCACCACAGCACACCAGTCACCACCCTCTATTCATTACACAGTAGTTAAGTATCCGGGTACTTTAATTGATATCAATTTAAAAGATATAAGTATGAGTAGGAATGTTTTATGTAAGAAGGTATTTAGCTTACCTTTAAATTTGTACCATTCTTCATATAAACCACAGGAACTCCGTGCAAACTTTATTCAAGACCCGATGTCAGCTTTTTGTACGGTAATACATTATCACAATTCTAACTAAAATTATAAAATTAATTTAATTCCTATTTGTAACTGCAATACTGTTAGTTACTTAATAATATGATAATTATGTACATAAAGTAAATATGAACGTTAGCGATAACCCGCAGACATCACGACACGATGTAACCACTCTCTACTGAATATCATCGCAACTACTGTTCATCGCGAACCGCTTCATGATAAATTACATACGTCTGCGTGTCAATTAATGTAAATTTACATAAGACTATTTGCGTATACAAAGTCATGGCTGTATCGAATGATGCTTTTCTAACACTCATTTCTGGGTGCTACGCGAGAACGCGACTGTAATATGAAGTAGGTTTGCAGCTAGTTGCCCTATACCTACAGGAGTTGCAAAAGTGGTCAACCAAAATAGGAAGACTCTGCTCGTCGTTTTGAAAACTATTTGGTAAGTACTTATATACCTACGAATTTTGAAAATTTAGATTGACGCTGATGTAATGTTATCGGAAGAAGTGTTGACCGTAGCTACGGTCCGAAACTTCTGATTTCGTAGATAGAATTTTATTGAATCAGACAGGCGAGGCGAGCTCATTAAAGACTGTTCTCTTCACACTCCTGAAAATGTTTATGGTGAATATGTGTGAAAGCTTCCCATATGCTCGCGCCTATCAGTCTTCTTGTCAAAGTTGCTTCTCGATTAGTCAACAACCCTGAGGCTCTGCGTCAGAGCCCTAGCAACCGATACAATGAATAGAATAGGTAGGTATTTATAGTCAAATGTATCGGAATATTTACAGCCTAATCAAGTAGGTAATTATGTAACTGACCAAAATAGGTATAATTAATAGACTATCAGTAATAGGATCTTGATTAAATTATGTAAAAATCATAGATTCGATTTGGTTCATCGAAAGTTATAATTCGCTAAGATAAGATAATTAAAATCAATATAAATTAGAATGTTTTGCTTAAAAAAACTGTGTGCAGTTTGTAATACGAACTCAACATGAAGATCGCTGGGGTATTTCTGTTCCTTGCCTTAACCGGCGTTAGTGCCCAAATCGGTCTTCTAAAAACGGCTCTCCGAGGTATGTACTTACTGTGTACCATTAAACTTTTTAAGCTTTTTACAGGCATTTGCTGAAATATTGCCAAATCTTAACTCTTAGGGCGCCTTCAAATTCGCTAATTGTCGCGCGGCTGCAGCGCTGCTGCAGCGCTGCAGCCACGCTGCTGTCTAAATTCCATATAAATTATTGACGCGCGACTGCAGCGCTGCTGCGGCGCTGCAGTCGCGCATCTTTTAAATTACAAAATTTATATGGATTTTGACAGCAGCGCGACTGCAGCGCTGCAGCCGCGCGACAATTAGCGACTAATTTGAAGGCGCCCTTAGTTCATATTTTGAACTTTATGCCAGAGTTAAAATATAAAAATATATAAGTATTGTAACGTTTTGCCTTATAAAGGGTTCAAAATTACTGATTATTATAGTGTTATTGAAAATAAAGTTAGGTAGGTATATAAAATTTATGTTCGGTTCACAGTAAAATGGGGCATCCCGCTGGTAGACAAAGAGTTCTTCATCGACATCCCCCGCGAAGAGGCCGACATCAAGAAGGAGGGGTGGGCCCAGGTCGACAGGCCCGACACGCACTTGCCCAGCCTCAAGCTGTACTGTCCCGACGGGGACTACACTGTGTGCACGATGTACGATGACACTGGCTTTATCGCCGGCATACAGGTCGCTGTAAGTAGTTTCCATGTTTGTAACTGACTGTTTAGAATATTTGTTCTTAAAAAAGTTTGTTTTCGATGCTTGTGTCCTTTTGCTCGTTTTTATGATGAGACTGGCTGATTGCTAACTGAGGCAAGCTTCAAGAGGGTTTTAACTTATTGTTAATTTATAATCTTCTGTTAATTGATTAAGTATATATACCATAGAACAACACGGACTCCGGTGTACCATCTACTCACTGGATTATACCTACAAATCAATTCCCTATTTTTATACCTAGATGCAAGTGAACAAGCTGAAGAAAAACCCGACCCCCATGGACCGCCTCGGCTTCCTCAAGTGGACGGCTCCGGACGGCTTCGAGTACTGGACCAACCAGCAATACTTCATCTCTGAAGGTTGGTGTCGCCCTTCTTCTTACCAACGCAGTCTCACCTCTTTTCTAACTACCTTGTGATAATTAGACAGCGTTCTTCCATTTCTGAACGCAGGTATATCCCAATAAGCTGCACAACTCGTGCTTTCTTATCACTACCCATCAGCCAATCATCAATAACCCATCTACTCCACTCCCAACGAACATCACAATTGATACCCCAGAATCCATTTCCCCTTCTGGACGCACGCCGATCCCAATAAACTCAACAACAACTCGGGCTTCCTCATCACTACTCATCAGCCAACCATCATCCAACCCATCTACCCAACTCCCAACTAACATGACAATTTATACCTCAGAATCTCTGAACAAGAGCGCACTGGAGCGCGTTGCCGCCCGCTCTGAAGACACGCTACAAGAGGGCGCCGTGTGGGTGCGCGACCTGGACGGCTCACTGCTGCGCGTGGCCAACACGCAGAGCGGCATCCAGCAGCAGGGCGTGTTCGAGAAGCAGGCCTGCATCGTGTCTATGGGTGAGTCTTCACTATGCATAGGTTCTTACGGCCATCTATCCAAAAACTTCACCTTACGCTCACAATACCATGACTATGACTTTACCAAAAATATTACAGGAAAAGAGAAATAAAACAACACAGAGCGAAGCCATCTCTTCAAATATACCATATAAAATACATATCTTAGGTGATGAAAGTGTACGGGGATTAGCTAGCTTAATGTTGAAAGCTCGGCAGTACAAATGGAATGATCTTTATCAGATATCATCTACTGTGATGCCATTTGCCAATACTAAGCAAATAATAGGCTCTTCCAAAACTACGCTTAGCTCTCTAAGTACGCAGGATATCATCATACTGTCAACTGGAAATCATGATGTAAATAAGCATGTATTTTTGACTGAGTTGCAAGAAACTTTAATTAGATTTAAGAACAATGATATATTTCTATTATGTGTAGATGACAACCAAAGCAAAATGTCCCATACTCTAAACAAGATATTATTCTCATTGGAGAAACAGTTTGTAAATTGTACTGTTATAAATACAAACGATTTGAAAACTATGTATAAACTACCAACATTATTGGATAAAATATGTTTCAAATTAAATATAGAGATTGATGCCCAAAAATACCAAACAGAGTTTGTAAAAAAATTGCCACAACATATTCAACGTATCAATAAAGAACAAAAGAGATATGCTAAGGGTACCATACCATATTTCTTTAATTTACAAAATTCAAAAAACAAGGTCCAACAAGTTTTGAATAAAGATCAGAAATATGCTAAAGGAACTATTCCCTATCTCTTTAGTTTGCAACATACGAAAAATAAACAGGTAATATCTACAGAATGTAACAAAAATTCAAAGTTTTTTCGTGTTTAACTCTATACGAATAATGCATCAGAATATAAATGGCTTATTATCGAAATCTGATCTACTTACTGTTGTATTGAGCGAACTCCTTGATAAGGGCATCCGTACTGATATATTATGTATTACAGAACATAAAATGACCGACAATACTGCAACATTTCTAAACGTAAACAATTTCAAACTAGCGGCTTACTATTGCAGACAAAATAGTTATGGTGGATCATGCATTCTCTTGTCACAAACCCATAAATACAAGGAAATAATAAGTATTAAGGATCTGAACATCCCGAATATATTTGAATGTTGTGGTGTTAATCTAATAGACCACAATATTGATATTATATGTATTTATAGACCTCCCAAATATGACTCGAAAACCATTGACCTTTTTTATATTACATTACATAAACTTTTGACATCACTATGCTACAAAGCTTCAAATAAACTGATTATATGTGGAGACTTTAACATAGACCGAATGAAAAAAAACTAAATTGAGTACCGATTTTGAACAGTTACTACATAGCTATAACTTGAAACTCTCTATTAATGAACCAACTAGACTAAGCAGCGGTACATGTTTGGATAATTTCATCCATAACATTAGAGGCTCGAAAGCCAGTGTGATAGAGCTGGCTCTATCAGACCATACAGCTCAATTGTTTGAATGTCCAGTAGAAAAAACATGTAGCCTTGATCATTGGTTTGTGGAACGACAGGATTATTCTACGGAAAATTTAAATTGTTTTAAAGATTGTCTTTCTAAATTAACTTTCAGGGAGGTGTACGATCAAACTGAGGCTAACCAAGCCTTTGATTTATTTTATGATACCTTTAAATTGTACTATGATCTTTATTTTCCTTTTGTGAAAATAAAAATATCCTCAAAATGTCGACCCAAGTGGATATCTAAAGGTATAAAACTATGTTCAAAGAAAAAACGTAAAAAATTATGGGAATATAGAAAAAATCCAAGTGAAAAAAATAAACAAGAACTTACAAATTATAGCAAACGTCTTAAACGTGTAGTTCTTCAAACGCAAAAGGCACAAAATAACTATTACATAAAAAAATCTGATAATAAATGTAAAGCGACATGGAAGACCATTAAAAAAACGAAATGTCAATTTCCTAGTGAGGACATTACACAAATAAAAATTGGAAATCGACTTATTCAGAATCCACAAGAAATTGCACAAGAGTTTAATGATTTTTTTACAAACCAAGCAGATAGACTTTCATCGCTTTCTCAACATACGAAAAATACTGATGCAATCAATAATCATATAGAAAGTAATGAAAAGTCTGTTTTTCTTGGCCCAACAACGCCGGATAGTATTTACAAAATTATACGTAACCTAAAAGATACTAATAGTACAGGCTATGATCGCATATGTACAAAAGTATTAAAATATGTAGCCTGTTCGATAAGTCCAATTCTTTCCTACATCATAAATTTATGTATAGAACAAGGTATATTTCCGACAGCTCTTAAAAAAACTGTAATAATACCTATCTTTAAAAAACAAAGCAGAGAAAATATGGAATACTATCGCCCAGTAGCCCTTATACCCATTATCTCTAAAATATTTGAAAGAGTCATCTATAATAACATTTATAATTTCTTTGAAAAGAATGACATTTTTGCAACAGAACAAGCAGGATTCCGTAAAAATAAAAATATTAACTCCACAATATATGATTTTTTACTAAAAGTCTATACTAGTGTTGACAAAAGGCAATTGGTTAGTGCAATGTACATGGATCTTACAAAGGCTTTCGACCTTGTTGATCATAACATACTTGCAAAGAAGCTGTATGCGTATGGTGTAAGAGGTAATGTACTCAATCTCTTAAAATCGTATCTTGAGCATAGAGAACAAATCACAAAAATTAAAAAAATTGATCCTGTTACTAAAACTAGCACGGATTATATTTCAGAAACAGCAGTAGTCAAATATGGGGTACCCCAGGGTAGTGTTTTAGGGCCACTGCTCTTTCTAATATATATAAATGACTTTCCTAAAGCAACAAGCCATCCTGTAGTACTATTTGCAGATGACAGCACAGTAATATTTAGGGGTATTGATAAAAATAAACACGAGAATGACATTCAAGATAATTTAAGTAGTATAATTAATTGGTTATCACTGAATAATTTCATTATAAATATCGAAAAATCCAAAATTATGACATTTACTTCAATATATAATAAAAATGAACCCACTGACATAAATGTGACATATCAAAATAATTCCTTATGTAATGTGAAAAGTCATAAATTTCTAGGATTAGTAATTGACTCTCATTTGACATGGAAACATCAGATTAACGCTGTATGTACTAAATTAAACAAGTTTGCCTTTGCACTTTATATGCTCTCAAAAAAATCAAACCAGGAAACAGTACTAACTGCATATCATGCTTACGTTGTATCCACACTAAGATATGGGATTATATTTTGGGGCAACTCAACAGACAAAGAGAGTGCATTTAAAGCTCAAAAAAGATGTGTCCGAGCAATTTTTAGACTAAAGCAAACTGATACATGCAAACCACATTTCAAAAAACTTAAATTGTTGACATTACCAAGCTTATATATTTATGAAGTTGCAGTATTCGTCAAATCGAATTTAAATAGATTTACAACGTTAAAGAGTAGAAGGCACGAAAATAAACTATGTGCATTCTCGAGGAGGACAGCTCTCTTCGATAATAGTATATTTGGAATGTCTACAAAAATCTTTAACCACTTACCGCAAGATATAAGAGAGACGAATAATATGATACAGTTTAAAAAACAATTAAAAAAACTTCTAGTAGAAAAGACATATTATAATGTACGTGAATTTTTTGCTGACAATTTGTAATATAATATATTATGACTAGCTTTTAATTTTGTAATTTTATTATTAATGGTATGCATGCACCAAATACTCATGTAATAATATTTGTACGCCCCCAAAGGGCAGGATGTAGCTGTACTTATAATTTGTAATAACTTGCCATTTACCTACATTCATGCAAATAAAAATATTCTATTCTATTCTATTCTATTCCATCTTAGCTAGTAGCACGGGGCGCATTTGAAACGTGACAAAGTTTTGCATCACGCTCACTCACATTGTGCAGCCTCAAGAGCGAGCGCAACAGAAAACTTTTGTCACGTCTTCATTGCGCCCCATGCTAGCCCTTCTGATCGTGACAAGACAAGAAGACAGCCACTTGCTGTTAAAAAATCAAGAGCGCAGTGGAGTGTGCATCGTGTCTATGGGTAAGTCTTTAATCCGTACAGGAACCTACGGCCTTCTTATAGTGTCAAGGTAAGAATACAGTCGCTAGCTGTAACAACTCAAGAGCGCAGTGGAGCGGCTGGCGTCCCGCTCTGAAGACACGCTGCAGGAGGCGCCGTGTGGGTGCGCGAGCTCGGCGGCTGCTGCTGCGCGTGGCCAGCACGCAGGGCGGCCTCGAGCAGCAGGCCGTGTTCGAGAAGCAGGCCTGCATTGTGTCTATGGGTAAGTCTGCTTGGAATCTTGCGGCTTTCTTATAGTGTCAAGATAAGAAGACAAGTCGCTTGCGGTAAAAACTCAAGATCGCAGTGAAGCGTGCATCGTGTCTATGGATGTCTTTGTTGCGCATGATTTATGAATGAGCTGAATAAATACAAATATAAAAACTCGATTACCTCTTTAAATCAATTAACGTTTGGTCTTCCGAAAACCTCAAGCATTTTAAAGACCCTTTCTGTTTCACAGAATGATGCCCTTCACGACACCACTGTGCGATACAAATATTACATTCAATATTACCTAATGTGGGTTTTATTACCAGCGCCCACAACCACTAATCTTCTTCTTCCTCCCTCTAATAATCCCGCAGGCGACCACTACTACAAGAACCTGAAACAAGACGACACGTGCGACGCCATCTACCCATGGTTCATGACCGTGAACGACGGCAACCTGGTGGCCTCGGGGATGCTCATCATCGGGGAGCTGCCGGAGGTGCCTGAGGGGATGCGCGTGTGGTTCGAACATCCTTCTGTGTCGGTTGTGAAGGTATGTTCTGGTTGTTTATTGTAACTATTAGGCCCTTTTTCCGTGGTACTTGTGTTCTACGCGTTAATGTATGTGAGATACTTAGCGGCGACTAGTCTCCGAGACTAGAATCGCGCGGACGTATCGTAATGGGAGAAGGGGCTTAGCGCCTTACCACATATATTTAGACAGTAGGTACCTATTTAACAGATGTTTACCGCTGTCAAACGCCTAATACATATCATCATCAGCCAATAATCATCCACTGCTGGACAAAGGCCTCTCCCAAGGAGCGCCACAACACTCGGTCCTCGGCCTTCCTCATCCAACCACTACCCGCCACCCGCCTAAGGTCGTCAGTCCAGCGGGCAGGAGGGCGTCCCACGCTGCGTTTGCCTGTTCGTGGTCTCCACTCGAGAACTCGTCATACATATGTCAAATTAGTTTTAGACACTTGTTAAATCATGTTTTAATTAAACTTTCCGTATATTTTCTTCTGCCATTATCCACAGCACCATCTATCGATGACTCGCAGTTACGTTCATACAGTTTTAATGAGTCAGATTGCGTCAAAATGATAACGATCAACGGCAGTTGTCATGTCGTCATCATCGGTAGATAGGGTTGTGAAAACTGGCAATTAAAGGTTAGGGCCATGCAATTGTGGTAACATTTGCAATTTTTCCCGTGGCTCCGCTATAGATTGGCAAGTTGCTTGGCGACCCTCCTTGCGGGGTGACAGACGCGGAGGGGACGAGGTACCCAAGACGACAGCGGGTAGCGGGAGGGGCAGCGGTAAAGGGCAACGCGTGCACTGCATGTCATTGTTACGGCAGTATCGGCCGCGCAGCCTAGGGATGTCGAAAGTGCAAAAAAATATCGATATTTCGATATATCGATATTTTCTTTTATATCGTTACAGAAATCGATATATCGAAAAAAAAATATCGATATATCGATATATCGGTAGCTTTATAGGAATAAATTCTTGTGAAATCAAATAATATGGAATTATTAAAAAACACTATTTTTTAACTGTCACTTTGTGCCAATGTCGTGTATTTACACTCTCGCTCGGTACACGGTTGCGAGCTAGTATCCCCGCATTGCGTTGTGACGCCAACAAAAGGGTATTGTTAATGAAAAAATATCGATTTTGATATATTTTCGATACTTGATTATTTATATCGATGTATCGATATATCGGTTTACAATATATCGTCGGAAAATATCGATATATTTATAAAAATATATCGATATATCGATACATCGATATTATTTCGCCATCCCTAGCGCAGCCGAGGCGGCCACATGTCTTATACATATAGTCTGTCATAATTTGAGTGCGACCCACATGAGATCATTGATCCTGAGACCATTAGTCTTAAGATGAGTGTTGAGGCCTTTTTAATATTATCATTATATTATTATTAGGTATCTATAATTCGTCAACAAAATAACGTTAAAAACAACAAATCGTATAATGTCTTAATATAGGGTCTTCTTGTAGAACAGCGTACCGGATCAGTCATGCTACGCGGCTAAAGGTTGGTACTGCGCAGTCATCAACATAAAAGTGACATGGAAATTGATTTATAAAATAAAACACTTTTACATAAATAAATTCAAATTGGTAGATATTCTGAAGGTAAACATCCAAATTTTAATGCTGTCAAACTATTTAAGCTAAATATGACATTTACGGGAGAGCGGTGGTAGCTCAGTCGGGTAAGCGCCCGCTTCTCACGCAAGAGATGCGGGTTCGAATCCCGGCGCTGACATGTACCAATGAGTTCTTTTAACTTAAGTACAATGTATACCATTGCTCTTACGGTGAAGGAAAAACATCGTGAGGAAACTTGCATATCTAGATTTAGCACATCTAGATATGTGAACCCACCAACCCGCAGTGGACCAGCGTGGTGGGAAATGGTCCAAGCTAGGAAGGCAGTTTAGACCTTGGGGATATGCACAAAGGTTCCACTCGAGAGAGCCAGGTGCAGGTACTTACACCCCCACAGAGAATAGAATAGAATAGAATAGAATGGACATTTACGGGAACACTCATAGAATAAAATTTTACTTACGTCAGAAATAGTTACAAGCTATCGCGAGATTAATCCGGGCACACTTTTCTACGGGTTCCGCTCATCTGGCATAATCTTTATTGACCAAAACTCATTTCGCATAACTCGTATGGTCTAAACTTTTTTGGCCGAACCATCACTTTGCCAAGACTTATGTGGCATAAGGCTCGTTTCGTCTAAAACTCTTTAGGCACAATCTTTAAACACCTAAGTTTCGTTTGCTCAAATTTATGTTCGTCTATACCTATGTATAATCTTGTTTCTCCTAATGTTATCTTAATAAATAATATATTAAGTATGTAGTAAATGTACAAATTGTGGTATTTTTCTCCTACATCCCGAAAATCACGATATTGTATGATCAAAAAATCGAAAGTTAACGACCAATATAATTATTACAAACCCCATGTGATCGAAACCTAAAAATAGGTGCGACGACGAGCAAAGCGAGGAGGAGCGTGTTAGGTGCACATGTTCATCAAAACCAAAGCGGAGCGCAGCGAAGCGGAGCGGAGCGTTTTCCAAACAGCGGAAACAATACAAGGCACCAGTTTGCGCTATGTAGGGAGACGCTCCGTCAAAGTTAAAGCCAAACGAATATTATTTATTTGTATAAACCTATGCCATAGCATTATTAGGCTATTCAAGATTTGGCCATACCATTATTAGGCTAAACAATGTTATGCGAAATAACTTTTTACTAAACGAGATTTATGCCATACGATTTTCGGCGTAACGAGACTTTGACCAAACGTTACTATGCAATACGAGATTAGGCAAAAAAATCTTATGCCAAAAAAGGTAGAACCCTTTTCTACGTGTGTAGCATGTCGTGCTACCTCGCCCCCGCCACTTCTTTCACCCCGCAAGGAGGGTCGCCAAGCAACTTGCCAATCTATAGCCACTACTGCATGAATTCTAATAGGTACCGAAACTTATAACCCCTCAGCTGTCAACCGACCTTTACAAGGTAGGTACACATATGACTCGGCGCCTTCTAAAGCTCGGTTGGTCTGTCGTATTTTAGTGAGCGATATTGCCCATGTGAACTAGATTTATCCTGTTCTAACTTTAACAAAGTGTAAAACAACGACAAGGATGGCATATAACGATTATTTATTATATTTTTCAGACAATCGTGGACAAGGGCCCGCAGTGCCTGTTCGACCTGGTGGAGGAGGTCGGCGGCTACACCATGCACATCTACTACGGGAAGCACCCCTACCTCATCTTCTGCTGAGCCACGGACTGTATACGGAAAAAAGTTGCCTAATGTACAAATTTTATTTATTTAAAGAATGGTAAATAAATGTTTTAATAGGTATTCTATGGTTTTGATTTGTGTTTTGTCGCCTTTTAGGGTCTCTTACGGGGCGGTAGCAGCTACATGCAGGATTGACTCATTGTTCAGAAAACAATAATCGCGAAATACGCCCGGTAGGTTTGTAATTAATTTTATTCCTAAGTGGTAGGTATAATTAGGAGTTTTGTGTTCCTAACGCGATTACATAGATTGAAATCTTCAATATTAGAGATAGTACAATGCTACGATGACAGTCATGTAGCTTTGATGCTAAAAGATAAGTTGATTGTTGTGTTTTGCTTTTGATACTGGTAGCGATTAAATTTAGCACTGGCAAAACTATTTTTATACGTAACACGGTATAACTGGATAAATAATAAATCAAATAAAACCCGTTGATATCTTAGCATATTTTTCGTTTTTAATGAAACATCAAACATCAACAAATCATAATTATTTTAAAATTTTCCTAAATAAGTGTAAGTTTAATTGTTGTTTTAGTTGAAAGACAGATTGGCCAGTGCATAAAAATTATAAATAGTTACATCTTAATCTATACAACTTTTTTGCTTAATCATTAATTAGAGTCTAGTTTCTGAATTCAGTTACTGTGCCAAAAGGTTTTATAAGAATATAAGCACCAATGCCAAGTAGTCAAATGCTGAATTTAAAAACAGGACGTCACATTCTTATATTACATACCCTCATACAATTTTTGTTATGTAAATATTATGCTTGAAGACGGATCGCCGAATTAACAAGACACCTAATTGTTATAAATTATATTGCACTGTGAGTAGTAAGGTTGATCTCTAAATTTATAAAAACACAACCTATTATTTTGCACTTAATTAACATCGCTTGTAGGGACTTATCATATTCAATCGGGTCATAGAATTAAATTATAAACCGAAAAAGTTTTGCCTACGTAAAGAAAAGGGTAATAAGAAAAAAACTTTATAAAAATTCTGTAGCACCTTTCGAATACACTACTAGAGAAGTGTCATGACCACAAATTATAACCCGAAAACGCCGTAAAAACGTCGAAAACTAGCTTGTTTCACGCTGACCTACAAATCATATGTATGTCTATGAATACGGAGGTTAATTATAATTAATGTCTTAAATTATCATAATTATGTATAAGTATTTGAAACTTATATCATCGTCGGAGATTAGGGGTTTAAGACAAGGGCATAAGAACGCAGAATAGTTAAAAGCGAAGAAGGGAAAGGTCACTTACACCTAATATTATTATGTTACACCACTAACATTTACAAGGGTATCCACAACAATCTCAAACTGTGTAAAGTCTGGTCTTTTGTATTTTTTTTGTTTTCATCATCAACATTGTTCTATTATATTAATATTTGTGTGATTAAAAATAAACAATATATCACTCGACTTATTTCTCACTCACTGTATCGCAAAGATCCCGCCGTATACCTTCGCGAATATCTGTAACAATGGAATAACACATTTAGTACATTATCACAGTCTAGTGACAATTTGGAAATAAGTACCTATAACTTAGCTTTTTAATCACCCGCGCGGTTTGATTGGTGACCCCGACCTGATTCGTGTCACCAGTTATTTTATTGCGCCATAAGCGTTCCACACATCCAATCCGACTTGTAGATCTATTTGACGCGTTTACATGCTGGGCAAGCCTAGACCAAATACTTGCTGCCAGCCGCACCTTACCGACGAAAGCGCTGTAATGTCACAGCACACATAAACGGAACGTAAACGGATCTGGTTACCTACATACCTGCGGTGTACGAAATAAGTCAGCCCGAGTGACTTATCTACTATATAACTGGCTAATAAATTCACCTCGGTTGCAAGCGCTAGTCCAGCTTTTGTCACGAAGTCTGTATTTCTTATCAATAAATCCATCCGATTATCCACTATTTCTTAATTTTGTTAATTGTGTAAACAAACCAACCACTAGATCAGTTGAGCGGCGCTGTGCTGTCAGCCATGTTGCCGCTCCGTGCAAGTGGTGACCCCGACGTGATTCTTAAACGATCTCATGTAACTTAGTATCATATCTGGGTGTCTACATACCTGCGGTACACGTAAGAAGCCAGCATCTACTATACTTAATACTAACTTAATATAATAAATTTCAATACGGTTTCAGTGGTGACCCTGACGTGATTCGTAAACGATCTCATATAACTTAGTATCATAGCTATCTACATACCTGCGGTGCGCGAAGGAAGCCAGCTCCAGTAACGTACCTATATACTATACTTACTTAATATAATGTAATTATACATCTGTCGCACCCTGATTAACTAACTAGCTATACATTTCACCACGGTGACAAGTGCTAGTCCAGTTTTTTGCACTATTAGTAATAAATGCACCCTATTATCCATTATAACTTAATTTTGTTAATCGTGTAAACAAACCCACCGCTAGATCAGTAGAGCGGCGCTGCGCTGTCGGCCGTGTAGTTGCGCACGCGGCTGAAGGAGAAGGGCGGGAACTTGGCCGGCTGTATCTCGAAGGCGGTCCACTGGTCGCGCCGGCTCGCCACGGAGTAGCCGCGCCACGCCAGCTGCCAGTTGCGGCGAGACTTCACCGCGCCGTGTTGCCGCTCCGGTAGAGTGGTGACCCCGACGTGGTTCGTAAACGATGTCTTGTAACTTACTATCATGTCTGGTTATCTATGTATCTATCTACTGTACTTACTTAATACATTGTAGGTATACATCCGGCGTCCCCTGGTCAACTAATATGACTGTCTATTAATGTCACCACGGTTACAAGCGCTAATCCAGCTTTTTTCACGGAGGCTGTTGGTATCCCGTAGCAATAAATCCACCCTATTTTACATTATTACTTATTTTTATTAAACCACGGTTACAAGCCCTAATCCAGCTTTTGTCACGGAGGCTGTATCTCTTGGCAATAAATCCACCCGATTGTCCATTATTACTTAATTTAGTTTATTTTGTAAACAAACCCAGCACTAGATCAGTAGAGCGGCGCTGCGCTGTCGGCCGTGTAGTTGCGCACGCGGCTGAAGGAGAAGGGCGGGAACTTGGCCGGCTGTATCTCGAAGGCGGTCCACTGGTCGCGCCGGCTCGCCACGGAGTAGCCGCGCCACGCCAGCTGCCAGTTGCGGCGAGACTTCACCGCGCGAAGTTGCAGCTCCTGGGGATGAAAGAAGACAACGGCATAAAAACGCAGAATAATTAAAAGCCAAAGTTATGGATATGATGAGAGAAAGGTCACTTTCACCTAACATCATATCACAACGAACATTTATAAAGGTGTCTACAACAATCTCAAAATGTGTAAAGTTTGTATTTTATGTTTTCAATATCAACATCGATCTATTGTGTTAATATTTGAGTGAGTTGCAGCTCCTGGAGATATAAGGAGGTTTGTGTGAATAAGGGTAGGATAGAGTGGGAGGATACGATAGACAGGGCCCTACAGCCCGCATGTCCATACACATTGTTCGGAGGAGAACGGCCGACGACAGAATGTTGTGATGCTCTTTGTGATGAAGAATAGACAATGGGGTGACCATAATATTGAGCACGCTATGTTTGGGTTATAAGAGTCACTGGTAAGCTTCAAATTCATATTCATCTGACAATACCCTTATTACATTCGAAAAAGGGTAGTTTTTGTTTGTATCAGATGACTTAGGTATCCGTGGGATGGGATATAGAGCACAAAAATGTCTAGTGACTCGTGTCACACCAGAATTCGTCAAACATATTATCTGGACGTCGCGTAACTTGCAGGAATCATCCACATTTGTCCTCATTTGATTCTAATGTGGCGACATCTATAAGGAATACGCGCAAGCATAGAAGTCAAGATATAGATCCAGCAAAGAGATATCAAGGACGACCAACAGATGGCATGGAAGAGTGAAAGCAAAATACCAAATCCTACATCGCGGTATCTAAGAATTACAGCTACTCAGTATATATACAGAATCCCGACATGTAACCGTCGGGCAGTTGCCCACCAAGCTAAACCGCCCAGCTTGGTCGGAGGATCCTCCCTTTTCAATGGAGGAGTGGCAACACCTTCGCTCCTCCATATTGGTGACCCCTACAACCTGAACACGACCTGATGATAACCATGCAGAACAGCAGCAGCAGAACATCTTCCACCATGTCGATGACCTCACAGACGATCAGCAGACCTTCCAGCAGCTACAAGATGAAGTCCAGCAGTACCATCACCCCCACAGCATCCTTCAGCAGCCACCCGAGTCAACCAGCTTGCAGATTCCATGGGCACCGTGACCACCAGCTTGCAGCGGAAATGCGCGAGCCTGGTCACACCCTAGAGCAGACAGACTGCAGCGACCTTGCAGTGCACTTCGGCCAGCCGTAGCAGCGTCGGTCCAGGGTCCACCTCTCCTGGTCGAAGAAGCATTGGGGCAACGCACCGGAACAGTCGTAGCAGAGCGATCCTTGCAGTCCACTTCAAGCCGGTACGATCGAGCGTCAACTCTCCCGATTGGAGCTGGATTGGGGACATCGCCACGCGCCTAACCATGCACTACTCTTCAAGCCGGTACGATCGAGCGTCAACTCTCCCGGTTGAAGACGAAGTGGGGTTACGGCGAATGAAGACCGCAGATAGTCCTGAAAGGCGGACTAGCGGCAATCTGGCCTGGTGAACAAGACGTATCAGAAGCACTGAAGAATATCGACCTACGGTCTCGGGGGGGAGTGATGTGGCGACATCTATAAGGAATACGCGCAAGCATAGAAGTCAAGATATAGATCCAGCAAAGAGATATCAAGGACGACCAACAGATGGCATGGAAGAGTGAAAGCAAAATACCAAATCCTACATCGCGGTATCTAAGAATTACAGCTACTCAGTATATATACAGAATCCCGACATGTAACCGTCGGGCAGTTGCCCACCAAGCTAAACCGCCCAGCTTGGTCGGAGGATCCTCCCTTTTCAATGGAGGAGTGGCAACACCTTCGCTCCTCCATACTAATAACAGATTTTTTTAAATATTAAAAAGCCCAACCTAGGTTGTTCAGATATCTTTATGCCAGTCAGTACAATGTACATACCAGATGGTACATCTGCTCCTGCGGCTCCGACGGCGGGTCGCGACGCCGCGTGCGGAAGCGAGTGTGCGCCGCGGGCAGCCGCTCCGCCTTCTTGTCGCACGTCTTCTTCAGCACCACTATTACCTGGACATTGAGATTTAACTTGCATGGCATTGAATGCTCAAGAAAGTGACGTATGAGATATTGAAAGCGGTAACGCATATCGCATATTTTTAATGGAGGATTTTATTTATATTAAAATATAAACTACTTCTACAAATCCGTTATATTGAACAAAATGGGGATGAAAAGAGATGACTAGCAGTTGAGAGAGTATAATGGCGTCGCGTGGTTTTGACATATACCGATCTTAAGTTTTGCACAAGTTATCACTTATCACTTGCCACTTTGTGTGTGAGATGTCCCCACACATTACATTACATATTATTATTAATATCACAAACCTTGTCGCCAATAAGTCGGTAGTGTCCCGACATGATTCCTTGCACATTATTCTTGGTGGCTCTGTTCTTGAGATGCCCCACGCACGCCGCCGGCTCGTCCGCCGTCGTCCACATCAGGACCAGGCCTTCCGGGAAGAATCTGGAATTTAAGATGGAGGAGGGTGTCAATTATAGCACAGAAAATGAGAAAAAAATAACTGAACACCTACACCAACAGAGTACGTACTAGTAAATAGCACTGCAAGACGTCCTCCAAGATTGCTTGACAGCTCTCGTTCGTTTGTTTTTGACGCGGCTGTTGTAATACTCTTTATGAGACAAATAGCGCAAGCGTGAGCGTAGCGCGACGCTGTATACCGTTACATATGGCACGCTGGCGTCGCGATGCCATCCAAATACCCTCAATACGCGCAAGCTTCATTTAGACACCATAAACGACTCTTGATAATCTTAATAACTACAACAGCCTTACCTCAGATATCTGTAGTACTCGATGAGGTAGCAGGGCCGGTAGAAGGTGTCCTGGTAGGCGTTCTCCCCGTGGCGCAGGTACGTGGTCTTGCTGATGTAGCAGCCGTGCAGCAGTAGGCGAGCTCGCCGCACGTACATCTGCCGCCAGCACGGGTAGCCGAGGGACTTGGGGGTGCCGCAGTCCAGGCCCCAGGTCCTGGAATACCAAGATGTGGTCAGTTAGAAATAACAGTCTATTCGGTATTACAATCAAACGTGTCTCCCTCAAAAGCGAGCAAAACAGAAATCATGAATGCTTAAGTTATTAGGAATCCCTGAGTCATTCTCTTTCGGCTTACTAGCATAATATGTATCACTTTTGCAATAATATTCTGCAGAGATCAAGTTCCAAGCTGTGAACGATATTTGACTGATGATTACGAGTTTTCCAGCCACCCAGCCATCGCGGGCCTACACCCCAGCTCGTGCAATATGACACAGTAGGTATAATGCGGAAAAGTAATTCACGAGAGCACACCGGCGCAGACAACTGAATGACTCATGAGGTCATCATATTGCGTTCATGAAAGAAAGATAACAGATTTCCCTGCACTCCTACCCACACCTGCAGGGGTCTATAGTAACATGAGTCGGACAGTACCTGACGCACAGACTGCGCCACAGGTCGGGGTCCCTCGCGGCGAGGTACAGTCCGCGGCAGGCGCAGTGCAGTGTGACACAGTGTGACATGAGTCGGACAGTACCTGACGCACAGACTGCGCCACAGGTCGGGGTCCCTCGCGGCGAGGTACAGTCCGCGGCAGGCGCAGTGCAGTGTGACACAGTGTGACATGAGTCGGACAGTACCTGACGCACAGACTGCGCCACAGGTCGGGGTCCCTCGCGGCGAGGTACAGTCCGCGGCAGGCGCAGTGCAGTGTGACACAGTGTGACATGAGTCGGACAGTACCTGACGCACAGACTGCGCCACAGGTCGGGGTCCCTCGCGGCGAGGTACAGTCCGCGGCAGGCGCAGTGCAGTGTGACACAGTGTGACATGAGTCGGACAGTACCTGACGCACAGACTGCGCCACAGGTCGGGGTCCCTCGCGGCGAGGTACAGTCCGCGGCAGGCGAGCGCCACTCGCTCCAGCGACGCCGCGTCCAGCTCCGAGCTCACCACCCAGCGAAGCACCACTAGTACCAGCTCGTGAGGCAGCCAGGATATGTGCACGCCCTGGGGAGGGGGAGAGAGGGGTGTTAGTTTGGTCTGTATGCTATGAAAAGAGCGGGACCGCCTGTCATGAGTATTTTATGCTTACTAGGTGGTTCCGACCTTGTATGTAAATAACTATACAGTATGTTTGGCATATTATGGACCGACAAAAACATCGAAGGTAATAGGTATTTGTCACGCACGCTTAGCACTAAGTTATTTTATAACGGTATGTTTAACATAATTATTTATAAAGGTAGATAAAATCGCTTGCTGAGCAGAATTTTATGTAAAAATACGACATATTATTGCATTTCGCATTTATAATTACATCACTTTAGTGATGGTAAGGCATAAATAGCCTAATAGCACCTATATGATAATCAGTTAGTGTAAATTACTAACGTTTAGAACCTGATAAACAATTAGGGCCTCACCACAAAAACTTAGACAGTATTTAACAGATGTTTAGCGCTGTCAAACCCCTACAAAATCTGTCAAATTTCGTTTTAAACACTAGTCAAACAGTGTTTATAGTTTTTTGTGGTAGCACAGTTAAGGTCCAAACATAATACATGGCCCGCAACCGCAACTAACATTTTGCAAGAAACTAATATTCAATCAATCTGTGGTAGGACAGACAGTAAGGTTACCTTTTGCGGCAGCTCCGGCTCGCAGAACCTCTCCTTCCTCGCCAGTATCCGCTGGAAGCGCGCCGCCAGGTCGCCGCTCACGTCATCGTCGTCCGACTCCAAGTCCGTCGCCGGCGCCGCGTCGCGGGGCGCCTCCGCTTCCGCCTCCGATTCCACTGTGAAAGAGGTTAGAGTTATGGAGACAGATTTGGTAAGATTTCTTTTTTTTCTTCTTCAGCCTATAGCAGTCCACTGATGGACATGGATGAAGCCTACTGCCTCTCCCAAAGCACGCCACTGGTAAGATTTACTACGATATAACTTAGAAAAGGCTTTGTTGGAGGAATCACTTCATTTGTATGGTTCCAACCCCCTCATGGTGGGTAAACTAGCATATTTTTCGGCACATATAGATTTGTTGCGGTATAGATGCACTACATTATGTGCTTAAAAACCAGTTGATACTTCTGGACTGCAGATCTCTATACTGCTGGCTAAAGTAAGTAAAAGTGAGATCACAAAAGCCAACCTTCAGGAGTGTCAGCCCTATGGTCCCCGGACTGGTACAGGCGCTGCTCCACGTCGGGCAGCAGCTGCACGGCCCGCTTGTAGTGCTGCACCGCCTCGTACAGCTGCCCGTAGCGCTCCAGCTCTATGCCTCGCAGGAACAGCTTTTTAGCCTGTTGACATTCAAAAGTATTTTATTCTAGCTGTTTCAGCAAGCTATACATCGCCTTAAATAGTTTCCATGGGAATTCCACAACAAAGTTAACCCTTTGGCTGCCAATATTTTTTAAGGTTGTTTGTTTAAAATGCCCCAGTACAAAATAGTAGCCACGAGAAAACTCGGGCTTGGCAATTGGATGGAAAAACTTATACAATGCCTAGCCTGCCCTAAACATAAACGCAAATAAAATAGGTATTTTTGCCCATTTTGTCCAAGCAGACCACCTCTTTGTGTACAATGACGTCACCATTCTCCATAATTAGGTAATAAGTACACCTAAATGATTAGTTGATTTTGGTACTAACTTATATGTAGTTATGTTTTTTTTTTTTTTTTAAGGTAATTAGAGGTTTTTCGGGTTCCGCTCATCTCGCATAATCTTTATTGACCAAAACTCATTTAGCATAACTCGTATGGTCTAAACTTTTTTGGCCGAACCATCACTTTGCCAAGACTTATGTGGCATAAGGCTCGTTTCGTCTAAAACTCTTTAGGCACAATCTTTAAACACCTAAGTTTCGTTTGCTCAAATTTATGTTCGTCTATACCTATGTATAATCTTGTTTCTCGTAATGTTATCTTAATAAATAATATATTAAGTATGTAGTAAATGTACAAATTGTGGTATTTTTCTCCTACATCCCGAAAATCACGATATTGTATGATCAAAAAATCGAAAGTTAACGACCAATATAATTTTTACAAACCCCATGAGATCGAAACCTAAAAATAGGTGCGACGACGAGCAAAGCGAGGAGGAGCGTGTTAGGTGCACATGTTCATCAAAACCAAAGCGGAGCGCAGCGAAGCGGAGCGGAGCGTTTTCCAAACAGCGGAAACAATACAAGGCACCAGTTTGCGCTATGTAGGGAGACGCTCCGTCAAAGTTAAAGCCAAACAAATATTATTACTTTTTATAAACCTAATAAACCTATGCCATAGCATTATTAGGCTATTCAAGATTTGGCCATACCATTATTAGGCTAAACAATGTTATGCGAAATAACTTTTTACTAAACGAGATTTATGCCATACGATTTTCGGCGTAACGAGACTTTGACCAAACGTTACTATGCAATACGAGATTAGGCAAATAAATCTTATGCCAAAAAAGGTAGAACCAGGTTTTTCACTTAATCGTTGTTTTATTTCAATTGTCACACTACAACAGCCTGCATGTTATTTTTTGCTGAAGTTAAATGCTTTTCATATAGATCATCACAAAGTGGCCTGAGAATCCTCGTGCTTGGCAAATAGTGCCAACTGCCGATCCCCAGTATACTCGGGGTTGGCAGCTAAAGGGTTAAGATAAGTACTCTATGTGTTAATCCAGGGTATCAGCTAACTCCATACCAAATTTTATTAAAATTGGTTCAGCCGTTTTAACATGAAGATACTTCTTCATACAAAAAACGTAACAAACATACACAGACATACTCACAAACTTTTTGCTTGTAAGGTTTAAGTATTGTAAGGTCTTCCCTTAATTAGTTGAAATAATTAACATTGATGGATAGCTAGTACTTAGTAAGTAGATGTTAAAAAAACCATGAATAATTACAATATACAACCTCAACTGAAGAGGCATTAGGATTAACATGTGCCACAGAGATGCCGCCGGATTTTGAGTTGGTTTTGTTTAGCAAAGCCATTACATTACCTTTTCCTCATCATTGTCTGGTGGAGGTGTTTCTTCCTTCTCCTTGGGTTGAGAAGCCTGCTTCTGTGGCGAGGGAGTGGTCACCAGCTCCCGCTGCCATTGCTGACGGAATGCTGACAGGGCATCTCCTTCATTGTCCTGGATAAAGGTTAGTTTTGTTATTACATAAATTACTTATTTCATAACTTTTAACACAAATCTACTAATAAAATGTAAATGGCACAGTTTTTGTGTTTATTTTGTTACAAACTAAATGTAATAAATGGAAGAGGTATACACAGATCTAAATGAGTATGATGGTAACTATGTAGTCTACTGAACTACTGAAGTAGATTTAAGAAGGAGGCTTGCAGGTACAGGCTACTACATAAATACAAATACAAAACTAAACAGAGAACTACTTTCAGTGAGGGTTTACCTCCTCAACTGTACTAGTGGGATTAACTTCATCATCAGGCTCATCGGATTCCTCATCATCACCATTATTATCAGAGCCGTTAGCAGAACGGGCTACATCTTGACTTGGACTAGAGTCCTGGAATTAAATAATGCAATGATACCTTGACAAGTTTTTCCCTAACACAGGATTTATAACTGAAAGAACATGATATCAAAGCCTGAAACCAGTCCATATGTATGCAAATTTAACCCTGAAATTTATATTTTTTGGAAAAACATTTTTTCTATGTTACAGTTTTATTGCAAGAATGTTATAGTTGCATTGCATATATTTCGTAGCAGATTCATGAAGAAATCAATAAAGTACTATTTATGTAAGGAAATATAAATAAAAAAGTAACTCACCATAGTTATCACTGTTGTTTAAGTGAACCGGTTTATGAATACATTGAAAAGCGCAGTTTTACACAATACCGCCTCAAAAATACCTATATTCTGCCATGAATTTACAATTCTATAATGTAAAAACGGCAATAAGGAATCAATCGCAAAACTTGAAAACGAAAAGTGCGATGCGAAAATAGCATGAAAAATTGAAAACAGCTCAATTTTGACTGTCAAAATAAAGTCACAACAAATAAATGTCAAACTTGTTTTCTACTCTGGGAATTTGATAAATAACTTGTTGCTTGGTTATTATTCTAAGCCCCTGTTTCACAATGTCTGGTTAGTCGCTACCTGTCGGATAAAATACATGCTGTCACTGTCTAAAAAATAATAACAGAGAGTGACAGCATGTATTTTATCCGTCAGGTAGCCACTAACCAGACATTGTGAAACAGACCCTAAGCAATGTATTGACTCCCGTAACTTGAACGAACGTCTTTGCCGTTTATGAAAAATATTTTTGTTCTGTGTGTTAAAAGGAAGAAAAAAAACATCAAAAAATCTTGAGCTGAGTGAGGACGAGGCGAAAATATTTTAATTTTCTAAAAAATGACTTCAATCGAAAACTATTGATACATTCCAGTTATTCCTCTTACATTGCATAGATCTTAACTAGTTTTATAAGCTTAGAAAGCGTCAAAATGGTGAGTTCCGTTGTAATTTCATAGATTGATGCGTAACATCATCGCCTCGGTTCGTTCGTCTAAAATATTGATTACTTTGTCCAGATGCAATTTATGCTGCTGTTCAGCCGACAAGGCAAGCTGCGGCTGCAGAAGTGGTACGTGGCACACCCTGACAAGCTGAAGAAGAAGATAACTCGCGAGCTGATCACCACGGTCCTGGCCAGAAAACCGAAAATGTGCTCTTTCCTCGAATGGAAGGACGTCAAAGTGGTCTACAAAAGGTGAGTTTTAATAGGATACAGGTCTTCATTATTTGGCTATAGTAATAATGGATGTTCCCAGACAAAATTAAACAAATTAAGGCACACAATAATGACATTGCTTATCTGAACTAAACTATCTATTTAAAATTTTCAGGTATGCATCACTGTACTTCTGCTGTGCTATGGAACAGGAGGACAATGAGCTGCTGACTCTGGAGCTGATCCACCGCTATGTGGAATTGCTGGACAAGTATTTTGGGAGTGTAAGTATTAATAGGCGTCTTTATTATACTGATAAAATTTGTACACAGAAGCTTTGGCATGTATGTACTATGAGCGTTTTTATACTACTGCCATGAGTTAAAGTCAAAGTCAAAGTCAGTCAAAGTCAAAATTTTTTATTCATCGTACAAATATAAAATTTTCTGATGAACGTCAATTTTTACAAATTACTCTCCGTTCGGATAAGGGGGGCTCTTTCTGTCTAAGGAGAAGAACGGAGGCAAGAAACTCCTGAGCCATCTTTTCAAAAAAAGACTTAAAACTAGTTGGTATACAATACATATAAGCTTAATAATAATTATTATAATAATATGAGCAGAGCTAATTACTTATCACAGCCATGCATTAACGTCCTCTAAGTAATCATCAATTTTATAATAAGCTTTTTTTTTTTTTTTTTTAAAGATCCTAGCTATAGCAGAAAACAATGTAGAATACAAACTGTGTCTGTATACCAAGCTTGTATAATGCACCTTTGTTACCTAAGTTTTAGGCACCCTGTGAATATAAAAAGAAAACATAGAAATCAATCTTAATAGACACCAACCTACTAACTCCAATAATCTTGAAACTTATTTAACCTTAACAAACTGTTCTTGTGACCAGGTGTGCGAGCTGGACATAATCTTCAACTTTGAGAAGGCGTACTTCATCCTGGACGAGCTGGTGCTGGGCGGGGAGCTGCAGGAGACCAGCAAGAAGAACGTGCTGAAGGCCATCGCCGCTCAGGACCTGCTACAGGAGGTCAGTAGCCAGGATAATGAACTTGTCTAGTGCCGAAATGCAGTGACAAATATGCCTGTGCCTAGTATGGGTTTTGCAGTTTATGAAAACAAAAAAGTTTACATTTTCTTCTGTACATAATCTGTCAAAAGTCTCATGATAGTTTCTGCTAGAGGTTTTTTGCGTGAAAACGTAAACTTTTTTAGTTTTCTGCAAACTATGAAACCTGTACTAGTACCTACTATACAAGTGGCACTTGAGGTGGTAGTTTTTGTGCTGTCTGGATTTTGAAAATATAATATGGATTTTTAAACCTAAGCTACTGGCTAGAGCTAGTGGCTGTGCCACTGATGTGATATCAAGTCATAAATGATAATAAAATTCCATAAACTAATATCCTTGGTGAGAGACAGTTGGGAGTTGGTAGATTTTGTTTTGGTATTTCTATCTAGTAAAATGGTAATTATAAATATGCTTGCATTGCCGCTTGTATTATATGAAACAAAAAGGGTTGAATTATTTATGGATTTATGTTACAGGTTTTGTTGTTTTAGAAAAATATCGTTTATTTTTGTTGTTAAAGTTACCTTCAGTATTGACTGTGTGATATATTTACCAAGTATAATGTTTCAGGAGGATGTAGTTAGTACATACTAATAAAGTTCATTTATTTTCATTAAATGAGATGTGAAATTTGATCCAGATGAACCGATCCACACACATTGACACACAAAATGGATGCAATTTTATCTCTAAATAACAAAACACTACTATACACAGACAGATATAAAACTTTATCTTGCAAACATCATAATGCTTTACTTGTAATTATTAAATTTCTGCTATTATCACCTTCAGAATGTATAAAATGAATTAAATAGGTAGACGAAATCGTGTTCATTAGATATTAATAAATTGACCAATAATACACAGTATGTAGTAAGTACTTATAAAATACGCAAGTATACAAAAAATACATTATTTAAGTAGGTAAAAGTGGTACAACACAAAGATCCTGGTTCATTTTTACTAACATAAATCTTCTTACATGGCAAATTCATACAAAACAGTAGAAGTTATGTGATTCACTTAAATTTATTCCCAATAACTCTTTTAATAAGTAGGATTAAAGTAGGTTATTATAAAGTGGACCAGTATATGTATTAGTCAGTGGCCTAAGTAGTGCCTTTTCACATTGCTATTTAAAGAAACTTATTGTTACATATCAGTTGATATTAGTGGTAGGAAGCACTGAATTAATATATTTTATCTATTAGGTATAATATAGTAGTATCTTATACTTGTAGTTGTTAAAATGTGTATTTAAATAAAACTTTTACACTGAAGTTTAATGCTTCGCTATTATAAAACACTGCATTGCATGTCTTTTTCTAATTCCTAATTTTAACAAAAACTAATATAAACTATAAACATAACTTAATACAATACATATCTGACTTACATTCGCTATTAAACCTTAGTGTATTTAAATGTATATAGGTAGTTCTCTGCTACTAAAAATGCATAAAAAATATACAAAACTACTCTAAAAACTAATAAGCTACACATATCACTATCCTATATTTATTCCTATTAGATCTATACGTCTTATTATAGTGCCACAAACTTATCTGTTCCGGTGAGAGCGAACTAAATTGGTCCATATAATCTATGTCAATATGAAATTCATTTAGTAAGTAATGAGGTATGGACCAATTTAGTTCGCTCTCACCGGAACAGATAAGTTTGTGGCACTATATCTATCTATGCTAATGCTATTAATCTGTGTAATTTATATGTACCTATACCTATATACATCTGTATATTATCTTCTAGCCTCTAACTGTAAGTTAACGTGTGTTTTGTGATGTCGTATGCATGCTATGTACGTGGCCAGGACCTCAATGATGGACTCCTACACTGAAGGCACTTGCAGGACCTATACATATTTACCTTCTTCGCTTATTTACTAGGGCCCTATTGGGAAAAACGCGTCAAAATTGCGCCGAGCTATGTTATTCGCAAATATGATCGAAACCGAGGCAAACCGGTCTGTTCTTTTATCATGTCAGTGGTCTCCATACCACGCTATGCTAAATCCCAGAAGGGCCCGAGTTACATGTAGGTTGTAGGTACTTTAAATAACTAAATCCGTACTTAATAATGTTTATAGAGGTCAAGGAGATCAGGGGTTCCCAAATTCTTTTCCGGGCGCCATACTATTAATGCGATAGTGAGCCATTAAAACTTGCCTTCCCCGTACCATAGACTAATAATTAGTCAATGCCCGTACTGAGCGAAAACAACACAATATTATGTATTTACTTCAACCAGCTAAGCCAATAAAAAATCTAAAATGACCCGAAAATATGGGAACCCCTAGTTCAGAATTCAGTAGGTTAGACAAACATCTGAATAGCAATCTGCTTGTATTTTTGCTTTTAGATAGATTTTTTTTGCATGTGCCTTTATCTCACATACCTATTAGAAAACTTCGGGCTTGGCCGTAATAATATTTCGTTGTCTAATTGAGTAGCTACATATGAACGATTATTTATTTTACTATAGAAAACTAGTTGCATTTGTTGCTATCATTATATTCCTGTCAGCTCGGTGCTGTTAGAATCGAAAATCGTGATGAAATCTAGAAAACTTCCCTTTTTTCTTTGGGTACCCATATCCTCTCAGTGGTCGGCAATCATTTGCCTAATTTTCACACAATTTCTTTTCTTTCACCGCGCACCGGTCGGTCTTCGATGACCTTTTATTTTTTTTATGTAAACTTGCAGTAATTAGTATTAGAATACCTCTGATACCTGTAGGTATATTAATATTCGCAAATTATTAGGAACGACTATTGCGGTTACAGATCACTGCTAATGCAATTCAGACTTACTTGTAGAAGGAAATAATATAATAATGTAGCTTGAACTTATTTTCGCATTCTATATGAACATTCATTATCTACACTTTACTCAGAACAGTATACATACCTTCATCTATCAGACATTTCTCAGGTCATCAATACATATTTTAATAATGCAATGCATTTCTAGGTAAAAATCTCATTTTTAATTTAAGATAAGACCTTATTACATGTGTCTACACAAACCAAACAGTTAGGCTAACTTGAAATTAATAAATTAATTAAAATTAGTTTTAGTTTTGTGTTAACAAAAAGCACATTTATGTTACGTGGGTCACTTTTACTTAATTGCCTACTGAACTATTAAAATAAGAAGGGTGGTTATTAAGTTATGGGTACCATCCATACCCATTTGAATAATCATGAACCACCGTTTAACTCAAACATGTAGTTTGCATAAAAAGAAACTAATTAATTATTTTATTACCTTTGATTGCTGTCTGTTGTATGTGTTATATCTTTATGGGTCTAAGTATTTAGTTTGTTCAGTATTATTGGATATATTCGTAGGTTATTTAATTTATAGTTCATGTAATTTGTTGCTTGGTTCTCGTATCTGTGTAGATTATTTTAAAGGTTTTAATGTCATGTTAATGGGGCATCGCTTTTCTATAATTGGTTTGTGCTAGAACTCTGATAAACGTAATGTTAGATTAACCACCTGACTTAGATTCCTACTTAATTAAAAAAAACCGTAATTACTAAAAGCACTGCCCCGTTGTTTGGTTACAGTTTCATTGTTTGTAATGCATTTACTTGGTCATGGAAATACAGTTATTTATAACTTATAACCTGTTTTCTTGCATGCCCCTGCTCCCCTAACCCTTTCCCCGGTGGCGGTGGGGTAGTTCAGGAAGTACTGAAATGCGTGTGAATTGTTTGCCTTTAATCTTCAACCTAAAATTTAGCTTTTTATGTGTGTACATTTTGCAGCCTAACTGGACATATCGGCATATTGTAACAGCATGATTGATAATGATAACTAATATTTTGCTATAGTTAGGGAAATCCTCCTGAAATTATAAATGGACTTGTAAATATTAATTTATGTCGTCATACCGGATCTTAGGTAGCAACTTAGTACTTATCGGTCGTCAGATTCTGACGCATTAAAATTGACCCTAAATTATAGGTATCACACCACTGATAGCAACAGATTAAAAATGTCCTTTATAACAATTAGTTGATTGGAGGGATTACGGAAAACATCCTTGGATAGTGGACATTGAGAGATATCGTATAATACAATAGATTATTAATTAACCATGGCAAGCTATTAACTAACTACCTCAACTTAACAAATTATCGCATCTTGCTAGACATAATGTAGGCTTTTTTACTTAAGTATATCGGTCTGATCCACCGGGTGATACGTGACATAAACTATAGGTACAGACTGTTTGTATGTATCGATACAATATTATTTGACTCATCTATCTTCCACCCATGAGTCTTAGCTTAGGATCTTTTATTTCCGAGGGGGTGGCATACATATCTGTTTTGCTGACTGTACATTGTGTATAGGATGAGACAGTGGACGCGGCGCTGCGGGAAGTGGGGCTGCTGTAACACCGGCCAGAGACTTCGCGGCTTCGGCGACACTTCCACTGTGGACTGGGCTCTGCAGACATTACATTCCATTTATTTTTAAATATTTATTTTCAGCTAAGAAGGGTCACACTGTTGTTTATATCATAGGTGTGGTTGGTTGAAGCCGACTTGAGATATTTTGACGATTGAGATTGCATATAAGCAAACCTTTGTATTTTGTATGAAAAACGCACATTTGTTACGCATCTCTTCCTAGCTGAAAAGGAATTATAAATTTACAAACTAGGCATAAGTATACGTAAGTATGTTGAGTTCTACAGATTCAGGACTCGGTTATCAATGTTATCATTATGACCTGCGGTGTGGACCAAACTTTTTAAACTGACTTCGAATTTATTTTGATCCAAAATATTCAAATATATGTATAAGATTAAGTATTTTATCTTATTTACCTAGTAGATAATTTCTACGCAATGAATAGGTACCTTTTGCTGCCAAAAATTGTTAAGAACTTTCTAATTTTATTGACTGTTTTATCATGTTTATAATCAAGTAATCCTTGTTATCTTTTTGTAAGATTATAACTACCTATAATCGTGTTTTTGTCTTTCCAATTTATATAAATTACTATAGGATAGTGCCATTTTTTCAATCCATTTCAATTTCCATTTTAAAACATTGAATTCCATAGGATTTAAGAATTTGCATCATAATTGAATGTCTTAAAATTCATCCTCTTTTTAAGACCTGGCTTCAGAGCCGTCCAATATTTTAATAAAAATATATTTGATTACATAATATAAATATAATAATTGTGACTAAATATACAGGATAATTTTATGTGTGCTAGTATCTTTACTTGGAATTGTATTCAAATTTCCTTATAATATTAGATAAGAATACAAATGTACCGTCTAAATGGCATTTAATAAATCGTCAATGTTAATTATTCAACTGCTTTTATTTCGTTTAGACACTGAGTGAGGACTTTCATTGGCTACTACATACTTACCAACTGTGGCTATTATTCAATTAAATATAAATAAATAAATTATTAAGTACATTATTTACGTACCTATGGCAATTAATAAATCAATATGGTAATAACTTACATAGGTAGGCACTTGTGAGAACAGCGCACTATTATGACAGTTAAATCTTGAGACATAGTATACCTAAGTACCAACATACCTAACCTAATAGTCGCGTGGAGCGATGGCTAACCAGCCACGAGCGAGCCTGGCTCAGTGATACGTACCTTGTTGCAGGAGGAGACGCCCCAAGGATTCTTCGAGGACCACGGCCTCGGCTAGTGCGCCTCCACGGAGTCCGCACGCTTCGCCACACCATAGAGTAAAGAGTTCTCACTGGCAGCATGCAAAATACCTTGGGCTTTGGCGCGGTGGTTCTGAGATAAAGCCCGCATTACATTCTTTATTCTATGACGCAACGGCGATGATCTACTGGTATATTTCGGATGGCATCTTTTTTCATTGATACATTAGAGGAGCGCATTTATTACTTAGCTGCATACGCACTATTTTCGAATAATTATATTTAAAATATGGCTTAGATTTTAGAAATGATAGTGAAAACGTATTTCTTTCGTCCATTAGTTTTTAGTTATACATTAATTGAGCTTATGAAATAATTGTTTTTCGTATAAGTATTGCACTGTATTATTTATTAAGTATTGCTTGGCTCTCCTATTATAAAACAAAATATAACGTACTTATTTTTTAAACATATTTAAAAATAATTATGAATCCAATATTATCCACAATTTATTGTGCCAAATGTATAATCAAATTAATTCGCCAGTTCTTCCATGTAAATTCACGTTTGAATTAATAATAGCACTGATCTCAATTTTAAATTATTATATCTTCCATATCAAATTGTCATATCTAATTTGAACAACTTTACACTTCCGATTAAAATGACTGTTTTTGGCCTAAGATGGAAATCAAGACAATTTTTTCGAATGTATTCAACTTTGTGTATAAAACTATTAAAATAAATCGTTATATGAGTACAGCTTAGCGTTTTATCTGTTTTAAATAAAACCAATGAGTACAAAGTTAAATAAATATATTTAGATTTTATTCAGGATACACTTTTTGCCATAAAAAAGCGATAAATGTTTATAAGAAAAAAACATTTCAAAAGACAAGGCGGGTACAGTCTTTTATAAGCAGTATTTTCTCAAAAGATTCATAATATTATTTTTTTAAATATTCCTAATCATTAATAATTATAATGAAATTATAAATGTTTCCTTAAATGCTAGAGTGCGCCATAACTACTAAAATACACTGTTTAAATATAATTGCAGTGGCGTTTAAAAAACACTAAAATAATTAAAACAAAAGACTACACTATTCCATTTGTGAATACTCTTGCGGCGCTTGCGACTTGCCCTCCGGGGTGGGTTTGACCTGGTCGCTGGTGGCGGGGACAGTCTCCTGGGCCTGCGGGGGCGTGTGCGCGGGGGGGCGGGGCTCGGCGAGGGTGGGCGGGGCCGCCTGCGAGCTCTCCTGCTGTTGCTGGTGACGGGTCACTGTTGCCAGGTGTAGAGCCGCTAGCAGGGCTGCGATGTAGCGGCGGACGTCCAACTCTATTCCTGGGGAATAACAGTTATCGTTAGTTGGAGTCGACGTGTTTTGTTTTGTTTAAGGTTGGTTCATTTAAATGTAGAAAACAATGGAACAAAAGTGACGTCCAATGCTTGCACAAATGCGGAATGCAAAACAATCTTGCGTCATTTTTAAATCAATACTGAAACTAGCAGTTGAACCACACAACAAACTTAGCGAAGCTGTTACCCTCGCATAGTTTTTAAAACTGTACTTATAGCTACACTTATGAAGCCGACGATACAAAGGTGTATACTGATCAGAAATTCAGACAGTCAGACTGTACCATGAGTCCATGAGCTGCAAAAGACCTTTCTTGTCCATAATTTACAAAAAGTTTACACATAAACTCACCAGACTGTCTGAGCTCGTTGACTTTGTAAACGAGGTTGGACCACACTCGGCGCGCGGCCACGGCGCTCAGGCGGCCCACTGTCTGCACCGTGTGGAGAGCTGGGTCGTTGGTGGCTGGGACTATGTCACCTGCAATGAGGTAGTTGTGAGGATAGGGTTCAGGATCAAAATGGGTCAGTTAGGACTATACTAAATTCTAATAGAGTGAAGAAGAAGCTTTTAAAGAGTGCACGTAAGGAGCCTGTTTGATTTTGTGTCCGATGCATCCTTATTAATCTAACGGTCATCGTTTAAACATCACAAACTCTGCTGTAGCGTTAGTCACCGATATACAAAATATGGTTTCGCAATATGTTATTGAAATGAATACTGATGAATTTTATCTACAAGTTGTATAACTAAATAAGATATATTTTTTCTTGTGGAGATTACTTTATTAGACGTTATCGCCGCTTAGCTGGACTAAGTAAATTTTTATCAGGGGTATTTATAGATACCGGATCAAAGGTGACCTTTACGGTAGGTAATTATAGGCTTTACATAGTATTGATGAGTAGTTGGCAATTAAATAAATAATAACCGTACGCAGTACGTAACCTTTAGAATAGGTAGGTACTTAATTTTAACCTTTGTTTTTTAATGACATACAGCTTGTAACATCGTTATAATTGCACACATATGCTTAGGGCAGGAAAGTTACGCATGACAAGTCATTGTTATGTAACTTTAGTGTTTTTTACCTAAATACTTAACGCTGTCTTAGCTAAATTAGAAAGCCGGTACTTTGTTTGCACATAATATGACCTGCTTTACGTGCACATGGTAGATTTCTACGAATACAACTATGCCAATATCTTTTTTGTTGACAAACGAGTGAAATAGGACCTAAACTACCTACTCAAGGAACATGTCATCGAGAGAAGTGCCTCCTCAAACGTTTTCTGATGTCAATCCCTCTATGAATGTTTCAGCAGAGTCTTTCTGGGTCAGATACATTTAAAACTATCCTACGCAAATTCTCTAATCCACCCCACCCTGTATATCACAAACACTAACCAGTAGCAGGGGCATCCTGCGCGACAGGCGGCAGGTAGTGGTCCAACAGCTGCATGGCGTACGTAGCTCCCGAGTCGACGCCGTGCATGGCCTTCTGGCCGTAAGCCGTGGAGAGTAAGACGTTGGCCTTGGCCCAGGAGAGGTCCTTGAGGGACTTGACCCGCTGTTCTGCTGCTATGCGGGCGCCACATACCTGGGGAAGGCAATGGGTGTTATAGATCTGGTGGAAAGTTGGTTGGTGACCTGATGGTATGGTTTGATAGAGTACCTGCCTAGGCATACATGAGGATATTGTAATTGCAAGCCTCATCATTTTAATGATGTCATTACGGTCAAATAAAAAAATATATAAATGCCCCTGTTGTATTGAAAGGCCGATAAACAAGGTACGGTAGGTTAGGTATATATCTGTTCCATTTAATTGAATAATGGTGGCTATACACTTGTTGACTGCATCCACTCATTGTGCAGTCGCTCGTAATCGGCCATTTCCGTTGGCATCTGCTATCATAACAAGTATGCACCGTTGTTGAATGTTTAAAATTCATACGAATATGAATTTAATTGCTTTTGACACGAACAGAGGAATCGGAATATGTATGTACGCATCAATACTGAATAATCATTAAGAAGGTAGGTACTATTTTGTTTTCACCTATTTAATAAATTTTAAATTTAAGTTGCAGTCAGATGGCAAACGCTACAAGAAATATCATTTAAATTAGGTTAAATTTCATTGCAGTGTAGTTAGTATATTTGACCGCGGAGGCGAGACGGATGTTGATAAGTTATCACGAAGTAATCACGACGATAAACAACCTGTGTACTTGGACGATGAACCGACTGAGTAATAAAACCTTGTAAAATTCTAAATATGATTGATATTTGTAGCTACAGGAAAAGGGCTTATTAAAATTGTTTGTGGTCAAGGTCTGTTCATATCCTACGTGAGGGACTGCACGGAAAATAGATAGGAGGTGGCATACATTAAATGGCCCGTATTAAATAAAATAATATACGAAGTCTGTTACAAATACCCTATTTATGGTAAACATTGAATGTTGTTCATCATGGTTTAAGTTTTGTTATTTTATAAGGTAAAGTTATGGTAGTACTTATGTTGTATGTATGGTCAATGGTGGATTGGATAATGCAACCGAAACCAGACAAAATACTGACGCCCTCTTAAAAAACTAATAAGTAACATCCAAAACATACCTTGTTAACATGAGGGCTGACTCTCGCCAGCACGGCCTGCTTGGTGGTCTCCACGATGACCTTGGGCTGCTGGTTGACGAGCGGCACGCGGCGGCCCAGCTCGTCAATAGCCGCGGCGACCCGAGCGTCCGCGCCCGCCAGCGGGGTCGCCACGTAGGGCGCCGCCGTGGTGGCCGCCATCTGCACGCCGGCCTCGGCCGTGGAGAGCGCCCATTCCAGCAGAGAGTGGGCGCCTGGGGGTAGGTGGATTTGGGTTAGTTTTATGTCGCGGTTTGAGAATAGTAGTCACTGGTTTGGTGTGTCCATATGTATGCTTGAATAAACTGGATGTTTTATGAAAAGGATGGATTTTCATGAAACAATAATAGTATGGGTTCCATTAATCATAAGGAACCTCATAATGAAAATATACCATACCCTTAAGCAGGGAAAGTTTACCACGATTAGACCAACCTCCTGGAGACAATTTTACCAAACCTACCACGGGCAACAGTGATGTTTGTGTGAACATGTTCAATAAAACCTGATGATAGTGGATGCTTATAATCACATATCTGCTAAAGCATTGTCTGAGGGGGTGCCTTGTGGTACGGTCATCGGTCAGCTTAATAAGTAGCAATACACTTTTGTACCTTTTCAAACTTTCAATGTTTTAAATGAATTGTTTGCCAGTTGCTACGAAAGGGTAGGCGTAGCTACTTATGATACTGACTTTTAAAATTAAATTTAACTTTGTGTGTGTATTCATTAAACATACAAATAATGAGGGTAGAGTGAGAAAAAATATTTAAAACTTACCCTTAACTTTAGTGTACAGGGCTCCGAATTGGCCAACTGCGGCTTCCACTGTGGGCAGAGCCATGGCTTTCTGCACTGACTGCAGCTGCGGCATGGCCGAGGGAGGGGCACTCACTTCTGTGGCCATCTGAGAACAATGGTCAAGTTACTAATCAGATGATATAAGTAAATTGATCATACTGTATGATTGGGGTTGGGTTTAATCATAAAAATGCCTATTAATGTTGAGTTGTTATAATTAAAGAGTTCAGGTAACTATAATAAGTATTAATGAATTAACTAAGGTAGAAACAAACATTAAAAAGTTTAGCCATCGAAGGAAGGAAAGATGTAATTCACATTTAGGTCAATTTCACATCAAGATACAATATTGCAAACTGCTGAAACTGCATTTGATGCATCATAGGAATAACAAATGCAATCTAATGGTAAATGGTACCTACCTAATTGCTAATTCAGTATAAATTTACCAAAGGTCACATTGAAACAGGTATTTCGCAATAGTATTAGTAATCTCCAGTTACCCGCTTTTCATTTTCTTATTGTTAACGCTTACCTTAGATGTGTTTATCAATAAATGCACAATCCGTAATGTAAATGTTTCAGTATTCAAGTCTTCTGCACTTTGACGATTAAAACGTACAACTGCGAGATTTATAAAACTTTTTTGACTCGCGTATTAAATTAATGAACGTTATTATCGTAAACCAAAATTAATAATGACGCGAGTGTGCGTGATGCACCGGTTTTATAGAAACACCACTTTTTGAATGTGTGAGTGAATGAACGAACTTTGGACCCGAAAAATCATGCCAAAGTCTATGTTGTGAGTGAGTCACTCTTTAGTCACTGCTACTACTCACAGGCGGAGGAAATATTGCATCAGTATCATAAATAATAAATATTACCTAGGTATATTATGTACAAAATATGTTTTCTTTAGATTTTACTGCATTTACATTAATAATCCTACACGCTTAATTATTATTCTGAGTATGAACTGGCATATAAACTTCACTCTTCATCATTCAAATAACACATACACATGCACATAAACGTTCATTCCATTCATGTCATGCATGTGTATTGGTGTTGGTTTGTTGGCTCATGGCCGTCTGTTTGTCGAACATTGATCGGATATTTTTGGCACGAACGAAACAAACATTGGATTAATACAGTATCCTGATTGGCTCGCTCGCTCAGTCTTTCCCTTTCTGATATTGTAAGTGGACGTGTTTCCAGTGAACCAGTGACGAATAATTATTTTTGTAAACATGAATATGAGTAATGATGTTGTGATGGAATTCTTAACGCTCTATAGAGCAGAACCAATTCTCTGGGACCCAAAACACCCTCTTCATAGAAATAGAAGTGAAGTTTCTGATGGATGGTTACGAATTCAAAATGCAATAAGCATAAACTGTACGGTCAGTGATTTGAAGAAGAAGAAGGAGTCATTAATGACTTCATTCAGAATGCATACCAACAAAAAGAAAAGACAAGAATCATATCGGCCGACTTGGTTCGCTTATCCTGTAATGGCAAGTTTTCTTAGCGGGAAATATGAATGTGATAATAGTACAAATCAATCAGAATCTGAGGTACGTATTTATAATTTGACTTTATCAATAATATTATGTGTACCTACTTAGTTACCAAATACACTTTTCATAAATATTTACCTACCTCCATTAACTTTTACCAACAATAACAACATTGGGTCCAATGCGTCAAACCATTTGCTAGTAAATATTATAACGAAACCAATATTGGGTCAATTATTTGTAAAATAGAAATGAATAGAGAAATGAGTGGAGTAAGTAATTTGGATAATAAGTTATCCCAATTGGAAATGAGACCTGAAGGAAGGCGTAAGAGAGGAAGACCAAGAAAGACGTGGCTTGATTGTGTGAAAGAAAATATGAGAGAATGTGGAGTGAATGAGGATATGACAGAGGATAGGGTAAAATGGCGTGAAATGACGCACAAAGCCGACCCTAAATAAGGAAAAGGCTAGGAAGATGAATATTATATACTTTCAAGATTGATGATTTTTTTTAATTTAACTACGATACCTAGGTATCTACTGTTCTATTATCTGCGGAGGTGCAAAGTGCCTGCATCTGACGGATCACTTCATCACTTTTGCTTTTCTAATCCAGAAGGTTAGGTACCTAACTACCTAATTAGATCCTAAACTGATTTTAAAACGTCTCTGATATGAATTTCAGTTCTATGGAGCATCATACTCATCGGCGACAGAGCTGACGGAGGACCAAAAATATCAAGGCGATAAAGTAATGACGCCCAGGCAGCGACCTCTCCAGCAGGGAGCAAGCAAACCCAGGAGCAGCGGAGCCCATCCTGCCGAGACCAACAACGCAAAAAAGCAAGTGGATGAAGCAGTATCCTGTCTAAAGCGCGCCACAGACAACAATAAAGATTGCGACGAATATGATTTGTACGGTCAGCTTCTAGTTAAAAAGTTAAGGAAATTAGATGAAAGGCAACGGGATGTTGCTATGCACGAAATAGATAACATCATGTTTCGCGCAAAAATGCAAACTGAACAGCCAGCAAGAAGCTACTCCACGTCACCTGTGCCCTGTAAAGTTAACTCACCAGTCTTTATATCTCTTGGACATCAAAATGGGAGTCACTATGAACACACCAGCCACACTGGTATTCAATATGAAGATACCACTGACCCCACACAACCACAATCGTGATAATTTTTAATAAGGCTAGCTACCTTACATGCATAAAGTTGTGGCCAAATGTTGACTATCTGCGTGTGGCATTTAAGAACGGATGATGAAATAGAATTCGAAGTCCTTGCTGAATGCCGCGATATTAGAACAGGGGTCAGGGACCAAATCGTCTAGCCACAGTTTAATGCGCACCATAGCGTGGTTTTTACTACACCATCTGCTACTACCGCACTTGGCTATTTTATATTTGCATATTTTCCGTAACTGCCATGTGGTATCAATATATTCTCCAAAGTTATTGCCATATTTGCCTTTAAAATGATTATTTGGCAAATATAGCCAATGGAAAATACGCAAATACGAATAGCCAAGTGTGGTAAGTACCAACAAATGTCTTCTTCAAAATAGTCTGTTTAGGTACCTGACTTAGGTATGTAGTAGGCATGTAGTACCTACTTGAAGTACTTATTACTTCCATGGTAGTAGGTTAGTCGTTCGAGGTAGGAATTTATTGATTTCGCTAAAAGTGTTAAGTATCTGTAATCTGTAGGTATCCATACGTACAGTAACATATATTATTATTTGTTTTAGTGCCCATGTAGTTTGAGATAAGTAAATTATATTTGTTTACCTAACTACATAAATAAATTGTATTTATTTTAACACTTAAATTATTATTATGGAACATAAAAAACAAAAGTGAGTCGTATTGTCGTTTGAAAGAATGGTTACCTACACCTACCTCACTAGGCAATTCGTATTTTCGTATTTGCCATCTGGACCATATCTGGACGAGTGGAAGTATGTTGCTTACTACTAGTCTTAAACTACCGAACCTCTAGTCTGTCGGTGTAGATGATCATTTATTGTTTTGGTATTTGGCTCCATATTTGGATGATTATATTGCCTATTTGCCCATACGTCGAATATTTTGCCAAATACTGCATACATTAATCTATAAACTAAACAAATGACTGATTAAATAAATATAATGGATTTCTCAAGTTATAATATTCTATGGCTGAGCTGTCATAGGGTTATTCCCGTTCAATTTTAAAAAGTACCTATAGTAGACGACGCGTGAGACTGTTATTATTCTGAGCCTGTGCACTGTCTCAAAGCTCACAGAATAGGTACTTATTACACTGTGTTCTCTGTCTTCAGTCTGTCAAAATGACTTTGTCATTAGTCTGTGAATCATGGCGCGCGCGTAAACAAGAAAATTCAATAAAATTCCGTTTTCCGGTTATCTTTACTTACAAACAAAGTATTTATACCAGCCTCTTTCGTTTACAAGAAAATATGTCCAAAAACGAAACTAGCACACGCACATCAAATGAATTTTTGAATGTAGATTTTATGCGATCGCTTGTAAAACAGTACTCGGAATTGGTAAGTATTGGAATAAAACAACGTTAACTAATTAACATTAACGGTGTGTGAGATGTCCCCACATATTTATTTATACTATACTTGTGAAAACAACTATGGTGGCAATGCTAACTTTCATACATTTCCGTCTAGAGAAAAGCAATCAATAATAAATCTAAACATAACAACATAACCAAGGCAGGCTTTTTAAAATCTGTTTTCGTTTCAAACGATCGTTATTGCTAAACAAAATCTAGTCTTAGTCCTAGTCCTAGGCACTAAACCCAAACATTACATAAATAAATTCAACTCCAACAAAACCAAACCCTGTCCATTAACAACCATTAACCAATGAATGATGTGACAGGGTCAATGGACAAGTGCATTCTTCTGGGCGGACGCGGCGGCGGCGGCGGGTGGAGGCGACCAGGCCAGCGGGGACGACATATGGCTGCTCGCGAGCACCATGCTAGCGCGCGGGGAGCTGCACCGTGCTGCTCATGCTGTTGTATCCAGGGAACTACATAGGTGAGGTTTAATGAAAGTTGACCCAGATAATAGGTGATATCGTTGTCTGTGGCAGTATAGTTCCAAAACTGGCTGACTGATTTCAGCATCATCAACTGCCAATAAAGAGGTAGTCAGATAAAAACAAAATCTAGGGTATATAAAAATTATTTGTGTATTTATGTTTTATTCCTCTGTGGGATAAATTTTCATACTCCTCAATAACAAATCCTCATCCATAATGAGATAGTATGAAAAAAAAGGGTAAATATTTACTGTGATGACACTAAATCTTATTAGTGTTTTTCTCCTCTGTGGCTGTGGACTTAAGCTTCCGCAGCACCTCGTGTCTCACAGGACATACTCCTTCGTAATGGAGTGACACAACACTTGGTCCTCAGTATTCCTCAATAACAATTTTTTTCCATAAAGAGGTAGTATGAAAAAAATAAAAAGAAGGGTAGATATTTATTGTGATGATAGTATTTAGTGTTTTTTGCTGCTGTGATGATGTGTATGAATTATAGTTCTTTTCTTATCTTCTTTTTACAGTTTTAAAATTTTTACATTCCAGGAGTCACTTGCTGTGCCTGGGGGTGGCGATGAGGGCGTACCTGGCAGCCAAGGAGCCGGCCACCGCACTGTCCTTATTGGAGGAGTGTGATCCAAGCCTGATGGAGCCGAGAACTACCGATCAGACTCACAATGTAAGTATGTACCTTTGGATATTTAAGAGCTACATTATTATGAAAGCAGAGTTCTTAAATGGAATCTCCCCAAGTGATTTATTGCTCTATATTTCCAGCATCCTGGTTAGTCAGTGACTGATGCCATTCTGCCTGGCTAATCCTTTCACTACGGTGACACACCCTAGACAAGCTCTAGACAAGCTCTAGACTCTAGAGTCTCATGTTTGTCACTGACACAAGTAACTACCATACACAAGAATATCTAGTAGATATTATCTAAGCTACGCAAACCTGTATTGCAATACAAAAATATATTTTGGGTAGGTAACTTTTATCTCCTTCTCTTTATTAAGACAACTTTATTGTTTATTTGAAACATACCTACATTATGCTCAGACTGTTCATCTCTGAAGGTACAATATTAGTCCCGGTATTTCCGGATTGTGAGCCATATCATTGGTCGTATTTAAAACATCTATCAATCTTTATGCTATCACCAGCGCGCGCTAGCCGGCGTCTTAGTGAGCCAGGCGCGCGCGCTGTCGGCTTTAGAGCGGCGCGAGGCGGGCGCGGGCGCGCTGGCGGCGGCGCTGCGGGCGGACGCCGCGTGCTACGAGGCGCTGCACCTGCTGCTGCAGCAGCACGCGCGCCCCACGCAACAAGGTACGATCAGGCAACAAGGTACACAGTACACTCACTAGACACACGCAACAAGCTACACTCATACAACAAGGTACACTCACTAGAGCGGCGCGAGGCGGGCGCGGGCGCGCTGGCGGCGGCGCTGCGGGCGGACGCCGCGTGCTACGAGGCGCTGCACCTGCTGCTGCAGCAGCACGCGCGCCCCACGCAACAAGGTACACTCAGGCAACAAGGTACACTCACACAACAAGGTACACTCACTAGACACACGCAACAAGGTACACTCACTAGACACACGCAACAACTTTCAGCTTTCAAATGAATTGCGGCATCCCAAGTTACACTCCCTGAATATAACAGAGGAAACGACGCCCCTCTATCAGCACGTATGAAAATTTTAGGATAGCATCAGCCAAGAATCTTAAGCTGTAAATATATCTCTCTTAAAAAGCGTCATAAACACAGTATTCCGGGCCTCATCATCAAGTGCCTATGAGCTACCTATCTAGGTAGTTCTTCGATCCAGTTAAGTGCGTGCGTATGGCCTGCAACTTTAAGTCAGTAGAGCAATCCAAGCATCTACATATGTATGAATTGTCACAAACAATTACACAACTTAATTTCACTATAATAACTATCATCTCTCCCATTCCCAGAGAGTGAGCTAATAGACTCGCTGCCGATCAGCTCTCAGCTGGCGCCGGCGGAGGCTGCGCTGGTCCGTGGAGCGTACAAGGCGAGGCTGCAGCGGTACGCGCCGCTTCCCAAGACCCCGCCGCCTGTGTCGGAGTGCCCGGTTAGTGGTGCTTTTAACCATGATATTAGTCATACATTTGTTTGAGTTTGTGGGTCAGCTATATTGGCTTATCATAAATGTTGGGGTTATATCTTGGTTCAGGAACATTATCACATCAGCAACTGGTATCATGACTCCGAAGACTAGTATTATGACACTGGCAACTAGTATCATGACATCAGCAACTAGTATCATGATCATGGCATCAGCAACTAGTATCATGACAACATCTACTAGTATCATGACATCTGCAGCAACCAGGTATCATGACATCCACAGCAACTAGGTATCATGACATCTGCAACTAGTATCATGACATCTGTAGCAAACATGTGTATCTTGACTTCAGCAACTACTATCATCACATCCGCAGCAACTAGGTATCATGACACCTGATCCATAGGTACTTTATAAAAAAAATATAGCCTTCTGAACCTTGGATTTACAATGTTATGGAGGAGCAAAGGTGTTGCTACTCCTCCATTGAAAAGGGAGGATCCTCCGACCAAGCTGGGCGGTTTAGCTTGGTGGGCAACTGCCCGACGATTATATGTCGGGATTACTGAGTAGCTGTAATTCTTAGATACCGCGATGTAGGATTTATTATTTTGCTTTCACTCTTCCATGCCATCTGTTGGTCGTCCTTGATATCTCTTTGTAGGATTTATATCTTGACTTCTTTGCGCGTATTCATTATAGATGTCGCCACAATGTATACATTTATTGTATATTCCCCTCCCACTCCAGATAACAGCAGCCGCCGAAGAGGTCCGTTCCCGCACCGCCGAGGCCGCCATCAGCCTCGCACGACGCCTCGCCGCCGCCTGCCGCTGGAAAGAAGCACTTTCTACCCTAGACTCATTAGACCCCTGGTGTTGCGCCGAGGTCAGAGCGGCTTGTCTGCTGGAGCTCAATAACAGCTCGCAGCTGTTCGTGTTCGCTCACGAGCTGGTCAACGCGTATCCGAATAGCTGGACCGCTTGGTTTGCGGTCGGCTGTTATTATTATCTTATTGGTGAGTGGTTTGGTGTCCTAGATCCTTAACCTTATACTAAAGCTGCTACCATACCACCACCGCTCATTAGCAAACAACAATATTGCTGATCTGTTAAAACTGACATAATTTCTATGGATCAGACAGATGTCTGTTGCTAATGTGTCGTTTTGGTAAGGCAGTTGATTGCACGCCTTCATTGAACATAGGAAATTGAATAGCATCGTAGCAAATAAACACTCTCGTCCTCTAAAATGGTGACCCAGACCTGATACGTCCTCTAAAATACCCAACTCAATTCCCAACCTTACCCCCTTGCAGGTAAGAGCGAGTTCGCGCGGCGCTACCTGAGCAAGGCGAAGAGCATCGAGCCTGGCGCGGGCTGCGTGTGGCTCGCCTACGGACACAGCTTTGCGGCGGATAATGAACATGATCAGGCCATGGCCGCTTACTTTAAGGTACACAGCTTATTTATCCTACTTTTTACTAATATTATAAAGGCGAATGTTTGTGAGTATGTGTGTATGTTTGTTACTTGTTCACGTCAAAACGGCTGAACCGATGATTTTTAATGAAATTTGGTATGTATGGAGTTTGCTGACACCCTGGATGTTACATAGGGTACTTTTTATCGCGGTATTACCACGGGAAATCTTTTTAAGGTGAAGTGAACCTCGCGGGAAGTGCTAGTTCATTATAATCAGCACAATAGGCGTATCACCAGTTCCTTATGCGTCTGGGCAGTCAGCGACTGACTCTAATATGACTGGGCAATTTTTTCACAGTGGCAAACCTCAGCTGAAGCTCTTGCGTTTGACACCGACAAGAATAGTATAGCAAACGGTCCTAAAGAGACAACTAAGACAACACTCCGGCTTTTCGATTACCTAATCCTACTATAGCCTCGTAGATAAGGCCCTTAGGCCCAGCTAAGAGTTTAGACAAGACAAGACCAAGATTATATTATGTACAAAATAATGTTAACTTGAGGGAGTCACATCTGAGTGAGCCCACAAGAAATATAATGGGTCTATTTCGTTTGCCATTGCTTCTCTAACTACTAACAATATTTTGTTCCCCCATTAGGCGTCTCAACTGATGCCAGGCTGCCACCTGCCGCCGCTCTACGTCGGGGTAGAATGCTCGCTTCTCTACAACACGTCCATGGCGCAACGGTTCCTGTTGCGGGCAGCGTTGTTGCATAATAGTGTTGAGGTTGGTACTTTTAGGGCTTAGCTAGCAAACGTGATGATGCATCTTGTTGTCACATCCAACAGGCCTTGAGAGTGAAAGTGGATTTTAATTCATATTTCTTTTAAATAATTTTGTTCTAAGTGCCTTTATGTTACATATTATTCATGTTTAGTCTCGCTATTGTGTACTTACTAAGTGCGTGTTAAATGGAATAGTGTTCAGAAAATTATTGTTTTGTTATATTTGCCTATGGAAACACAGATTTCGCCTTCAATTTACGGGCATTTGTCCGCTTATATCAGCTCTTCCTCAAAATTAATGTTAACTTCCAGGCGGAGCCAGAGTCGGAAGACTCCGGCGGTTCAGAAAGCGCGCTGGGCTGGGAGCGCATCCTGCGTTGCGTGACCTGCCCTCACGCCGCCCACGAGGCCGCCGCCGCCGCCCTAGCCGCCCAGCGCGTGGGCAAGGCCCGGCGGCTGTGGCTGCGAGCCAAGCAACTGGCTGAGGACCAGGGACCGGTATGATATAGCTACTAAACATAGTGTCATATATATAGACAAGCACACATTGTGACACTCCTCCTTCAACCTATAGTAGCCCACTGCTGGACGAAGGCCTTTCCCAAGGCACGCCACTGCATGCCATCTATACCGACATTGCGAGTATTGCGACACACATGCGCTCGCGGCCGCGCGCGTTGGTAAGGGCCAGTAGGATATGCACACGTTATACAAGTCCTTAAATAAAATCTAGCTTTACGTAAATGTACGTTTATAGCAGCGATAGAAACATACTTTGTGCAGCGCTCTAAAATATCGTTGGTGAAAGCTACCCTTATTAAAAGTTTTCTAGTTTACAATAAAAACTAAAAAATATCGGTATAGAAGATATACCGTCATCTGCATTCAGTTTGTCAAGTTTCATTATAGTTTCCGCTAGAGGCACCACTTTGTATGCGACATAACGTAAGCCAAGAATCATTCAAACTTAACTACCACTACTACCAAAGCATAAACTCTAACAAACCCACTCCCCAATTCCAGCTACACCCTCGCTGGGCAGCCACCTACGATGCCCTCGGCCACGTCTCCCGCAAGCAAGGCCGCTACGAAGAAGCCCTACAATGGCACGAGAAAGCCCTTTCCATCCGGCCCGGCCACGCCCCGACATACTCCGCCATGGGGTTGTGTCTAGCGCTAAATGGACAAGAGGCGAAAGCTGCCGATGCGCTGCACACGGCGTTATCGAAGGATCCGGATGATGCTGTGGCGCTGGCTTTGCTGGATTTCATTGTGGAGGCCCTTGATGCGCAGTTGGATGGTGAGTGGGATTGAGTTTCGTTTGATAATATATGATACTCTAAATTGCAAAATTGTCGAAATGTTCAACTTACGGTGCGGCGCCTGAGCAGTGCCGTGAGCGGTTTACCACATCCTCCATACGGTATACGTTGGCCGGAGCGGTGCCGGACGTACCGTGTGACCTACAATACATATTAGGGCGAGGGCCCATTGCTGCAGATACATTTTCAGTGAAAAATATACGAAAAACCGCACCGCAGCATTGGGGGCCTCCCTCTTATATGTAGTCCATACATATTTGAGTAGGAAACCATTGCGGCACCGCTTAAGGGTGCTTTTCCACCAGAGATGTGCTATGCAGCTATGCTGCGAAGATGTGATATCTACGCTACGAAAATATGTGACCGTTTCCACCAATACTACGCTAGGTAGCTGTGCGAGGAAGATGCGCTACGAAGATGCGCCGCCGCAAAGTAGCTGTGCGAGAAAGATGCGCATCTCGAGCTTTTTGCTTCCACGATGGCATGTCTACTTTCAGTGAAAAACGCGGGCATACTGTAGGTCTGCTCTGCACATACATAGCCACACCACTCGCGATGGTCCATAGCACATATCCATATCACGCATCCATAGCACACATCCATAGCACGCATCATTCCATACAAAAAACATATCTTAGTTGAATCCGTTTCCACCAGTGCTAAGCTATGTGCACCAATAAATATGATTGGTGGATATTAAACGCATCCATAGCATCGTAGCATAGCACATCTCTGGTGGAAAAGCACCCTAAGGCCTCTACACACCAAAGCCGCTGACCCGGCGGCATAGCCTGGCGGCCTAGTGCCGGCGGGTTAACTTAGTACAAAATGAGGCACGATTGTACAAAATGAGGCCGGCGGGTTGAGCCGGCGGCCTGAGCCGCCGGGTCAGCGGCTTTGGTGTGTAGAGGCCCTTAGCCGCCGCACCGTGTTATCTGGCCCTCCGCCAGCGTCCTCTAAACTCCCTTCCTATCTATTTCAGAGGAGGACATCCCTCAGTTCCCATTCCCGGCGGTGAGCATCGCGCCCCCGCCCGCGCCCCCCGCGCCCGCCCCCGCGACCCCCGGCCCAGGGGGGGACAACACTAACGTCTCCGATATGAGCATGAGCTTCGACTGAACCTATACTAGTGCATATATGTGTGTAACACAAGGTCTATTTGTAAATAAATGTAAAACACAAAGAGGTGGTTTCAATTTAATCATTTATTGCAGATAACATTGTATAATTTTAAGATCAATAAACGAAAGCGTAAAATCAACATTTCATATTTACTTGATTCATAGGGTATTTTACACTAAAATACTATAAAACTCACAATTGTGATTTACATGTATTAAAAGCCCGTTAAAATGTTTTAAAATGAGCATTTTTAGTTAACAATGGACAGCCTAAAGGCCTAAAACTATCAGGCACCGTAAAATCGATTAAAATTTACCTAGCGACTAGGTTTTAGGCACATGTGAAGTTCACACTACGTAACATGTCTACGCGGATGGCGTAATAGCGAAAATATATCTAAAATGTTTTGTAAATGCATTTTAAAAGTACAGATTACTGTCTCTACGGGTTTAAACAATATTTATAACAATTAAAAAAAGAATAACAAATAAAAAGAGTACCTAAGTACGTTAACAACTACACATAAGTCTAAATAATCGCAGAGAAACCCCGAGATAACTTCAAATACAGACGCCGTGTGTATTTAACGGACTAACTTTTATCGGGACTCCTCTGCTCGTAAACATGATACCGAAAAGCTAATCTTAGAAATACCTTACATCAGAAACAATACAGTGTTAAAAACAATTCCAAATGGACTTAACAAACAGAGCATTTAAACATTCCTAAGACTAGCTTTTTCAAAACAAACAATAAAAAAATCATTAAAACCAAAACTCACAACTTCCAAAAAGAAATCAACAAATAACCAAAGAGTCCTCTACATGATTGTAGTAACATAATCGTGTGGATGTTTGTGGCGAAGTGCCCAACTTAATAGCAGCTCCACTGTGTCGGTCGCGCCTAGAGCGGCCAGGGCAGCGCGGGCTCCGGCGACTCGTCCGCTCCTGATGGGTCGCTCGACCCGCCGCTCATGGGGGGGGATGGCGTGCCTGGGGAGAAAGGAGTGAGTTAAGTTTTGTAGTGTAGTGGTGGGAGCAGTTACGGCAGGGATTGGGTTATCACATAGTAAGGCGTTACACAGCCAGACTGACTTTATGGTTATTTGTTTTTATGGTAAGGTCCTTGAAATTATAGTATTGAAGACAGTAGTGTTACTACTATTTATTACTAAAACGGCTGAACCGATTCGGATAAAAAAATGTAGGGAGGTAGTTAAGAACCGGGAAAATAACATAGTATACTTTTAAAGCTCAATACGCATGATATCAGTGTTGACACTGACAAGTGTGAATACGTTTATAGATAACTAGGTGTTCCCGCGAGCTTCGCTTCGCCTTAAAAAGTTTTCCCGTGGGAATTCCGGGATAAAAAGTAGCCTATGTTTTTTTTTCAGGGTCTAGACCATATGTATACCAAATTTTATTCAAATCCGTTCAGTAGTTTTGGCGTGAAAGAGTAACAGACAGACAGACAGACAGACAGACAGACAGACAGACAGACAGACAGACACAGTTACTTTCGCATTTATAATATTAGTTAGGATGTACGAAACAATTCTCCCCGACACTGAACTGACTTTATTCGATGATGATGTGGTGAGGTTACCTTCATTGGCCTGGTCGCTGTAGGTGGCGTGGTAGAGCGCGCCGGGCGCGTGCTTGGAGCTGCGCGTGAGGTACGCGTGCTCCTTGTTGGGGTGCCGCCACTGCCAGCACGAGCGGCAGAAGTATCTGGAAGGTGCACTGGAGGTTACCATCGTGATTATGAGCCAAGCTGTCGGTACATAACTTCTTGCACAATCTGAGACATGAAGTCTCTGGAAGGTGCACTGAAGGTTACCAATCGTGATAAGCAATCGGTACATAACTTCTTGCACATAGTAATAATAAATATGTGGGGACATTACACACACGGCTATCCGACCCCAAGCTAGGCAGAACCTGTGTTATGGGTGTCGGACAGCTGATATATCTACACAAATACATATATACTAAATATAAATATCAAGACCCGAGTACAAATATCTGTCTTTAAACAAATATCTGCCCCAGCCGGGAATCGAACCCGGGACCTTCGGCATAGCAGTCAGGGCCACTAACCACTACGCCATTCGACCGTCAAATAACAAACATAACATATAACATAATCTGAGACATCAATCATGATTGAGCCCAGCAATCGGTAGACAACTTCTGGGTCAGTCTGAGACATCAATCGTTAATTTGTGGTCTAAAACTGTCATTATGTATTAAGGTAGGGCTGGAGGGTATACCTAGGCGTTATGTTTGACCGTCGTCCAGTCTCCTGGACTTCAGGATATTACTTATGGCGAAGCTCAAAGAATGAATAGATCTCAAGTTAAGCCTGGTTCACAGCAGATAGGGTTTTAAATAGAACCAAATACATATGAAAATAAGTAACAGCTACGTGGAAAGCTAACTCACCTGTAACAAACGGGCTCCCTGCAGAAGTAGGGCCCCTGCTGCAGGTTGCACACAGAGCACATCGAGTCCTCAAGATACGGCAGCAGCTGCACCTACAGAATAAATCTAGATTTATTTAGGTACTTGGTAAATAGGGGTGCTAGTGACTTTGTTTATTCAATGTCATGATTGTGTCTAGTTACGTTATTATAGGTATGTGGAGAAGAATAGGGGTCAAAAATTTGGAGCCTTAATTGGCGTGGGTGTGAAAAAAATAACTGTTAGCAAGGCCGTGCAAGAGTAGGAGAGTCGGACATTTTCAGTACTATTTATGAGTCCTTAATCGTCTTTATTATTGGAGACATGATCTTCCATTGCTCGTATACCGCAGGCAGATCAACATCAAGTTATTCGCCTGGATATTTTTTGTTAGCACACGATACTAACACCTATATTAGCGACATCTAGCAGGCGACATTCTATCTACTTCAACAACACCATTACAAGCTTAGGAAGGCAGTTTAGACCTGGGGGATATGCACAAAGGTTGCACTCTAGACAGCCAGGTGCAGGTACTTACACCCCACAGAATAGAATAGAAGGGTAGGAAAGTCTAGCATCTAATGTCTTCAGTCTTATTTATGAGCCTTAATTATTGTAGACATGATTTTTCACATCTCTTGTAGTGCAGACGGCTCCAATCAAGCTATTTCTCGACTAGAATCGTTAGCACAATACCAACATCTAAGTGAGCGACACCTAGCGGGCGACATTCTAACTACTTCAACACAACACATACCTTCTTGTTGAACTTGTCAGTGGTGATCTCGACGTAGCCGGCGCTGATGGCGCGCACGTACGAACGCACGTTGTTGAACGTCACGCGCCCCGACCCGATCGGGTACTTGTTCTTGTCCGTGTCTATGCCTGGGGGGAGTGAGGAGTTATTAGTGGTTTATTCGTGATGAATAAATAAAGAATATTCCTTATTTGTACATAACAGCCGATTAATTCTTCTCAGCTGCCGCTAGACGGGTTCGTTATCGAAGCAGATAAAAGCGATATATAGGGTGCTGTGATTGATAGAATGCGCTAAAGCAAGTTTATCGACGTCTAACTACGGACCCGTGCTATGGGGGCTGGACAAGGGTTTATCGCCTTGGTGAAAGGATTAGCCAGTCAGATCAGCTGGCAAACTGCCCAAGGCACTGAGACTGACAGATAAAGGGCCCGGGCAGCGGGAATAGCGCTAGTGTTTATCACCAACACACTAAGAAAGACTGAGCTACCTGGATGCACCAGACAGACCACTCTACCTGCATACACCACGCCGGGGCCACTAGCGCCACCTACCTACACCACGGGGGCACTAGCGCCACCTACCTGCGTACACTACGCCGGTGAACAGGTCGTCCATGATGCGGGCCAGCGCGGCGGCGGTGAGCATCCCGTGTAGGGCTCCCACGAACACCGTCCGCTCGGGCTGCAGCCGCGCCGAGCCACACGACACCCACATCGCGTCGCTCACTGACCACGGGATCACTTGCGCCTGGGGATAACACTCATTAGTATTTGTCCGAGTTTTTTATGGTTAACTGTTGTAGGACTTGTACACAAAACTGCGACGTTACATCGCAAAAACCTGCGACAGTAAACATTTGCCCTGAAAAACTGTAACAGTCGTAGTGTACATCTGATTCTATACGACGCCGCAACGCAGCTTTGTGTACAGGCCTGTAAAGGGAGAGTAATAAATTTGTGATCATCAATAGGACACCAGGTAAATGCGTCGATATGGTGACGCGTTTGTGGTCTTCACTAGAGAACTCTATCCGAACATATTCCAGAGATCCTCACTTTTAATATCATAATAGTGGACGAAATAATGGCACAATAAGTTTATACTACTAAAAGAACAAAACGTATGATATATTTATGCCTAGTTTCACCATAGTCTGTTTAAACACCCCTGTTATGCACATGAATTATACCTCATTTCTACATTAAATTCTTGAGAGATGTGTCGAAATCCAACAACTAATCCCTTGTTATGATCTAAAGACTATGGTGAAACTAGGCCTAGAACTGTGTGAATGTCACCTCCTTGCTGCGTATCTTCCTACTGGCCACGCGGTAGTACAGTCCGTTGTTGCGGCGATGGCACGCGGCGAGCAGTGCGCGCGCGCAGCGCTCGCTCTCGAACGTCACGTGCGCGTAGCCCTTCGGAGAGTCGCGTCCGTCGCCGCCGTGCTCGCGCTCTGGCCACTCCACGCTATAGGGACGGGAAATAAACCTTAGTTAAATGCGCCAAATTATATGTATTGATGCTAAGGAAAGGGCCAAAAAGATATGCAGGATATAATTTAATCGTAGATTGGCAATAGAGTAGCTATGGATGAAGAAGAAGTTAATGTTGAAGCGTATCTAGTGATCTAAAGAAAATATTTTGAAAAATGAGTAATGAGTAATGCTAGACAACACTGAACCGTGCCATCAAATTCATGACCAAAAATTCCATAAACATTCAATCTTGCACACAGCGCACTTGATCATAAACACAAAATGCATTCTTACACATATCGCATATCACCTAGCGTTGATTATGCAGACCACACGTGCACACAAACACATTCTTACACACAGCACACTCACTGCATTCAAGGACTCACCAAACCGGCTGAAACTGCCTCAGCGTATTAAGCAGCGCTTGCTCGGTGATGTCCCAGGGCAGGCCTCCCATGAACACCTTGGGAGAGATGCCACTAGTAAGGTCCAGACAGCGCGCCGGCAAAGACCCCGTCCAGGAGAGAGGCTCGCCGTTGCGCTCCGATGATAATACGCCACCTGGCGGGAGAAAAGGTAATGGTTGGTGAGAATGAGTGTAGCACCCGATTGAGGAGTTAACTATCATCATCATTTAATAATCATCCACTGCTGGAAATAGGCTTTTCCCAAGGAGCACCACTCACAGAATAGTAACTAAATAAATGAGACATAGACACTATTTGGATGAAGAGTATTGTAGTTGGATGAATCTATTAAGCTAATCAGGCTAGTTGAGTTTTGTTACATAATTTTCTTTACCCTTTAAGGCAAGAGGAGGATTAGTTATGAAGTTACTCGAGTATATCTAATCTATACGATTCTAACTAGAACTCAATATAGTTAGCAGCTATGCTGTGCAGTGTAATATTTTTACACAGACTTTAAGTAATAAGTGCAAGAATACTTACAGAAAGAGGCGCGCCGTGGAAGCAGCCTCGGGTGTTCCTCGCGGCCGTTGATGCCGTCAGAGCTGTGGTTCTGGTCCGGAGACCAGGCCGGCTCCATCTGCGGAAATATTGCTGCAGTATTCCATAACTTTTACCGATATAACAGCCGAATACATGGTATACCAATAGGTGATAGATTGAATTTATCTTGAGGGGTATTTTTGATTTTGGTGGTAGGGGTTCACAACTAAAACTGGGTTCAAACAATAAAACCCTATTTTGTACTATAGGTTGGTTAAAAATCTATTTGGCAAACGTACGAGACTACAGATACTAATCTAGTGTCTGGGGTAAATTGATCTCGGGGAGGTCAACTCGCGATATGTAACTTGGCCGCTATCTCTACAACATCCAGATCTAATCCAGATGTGATCGCGATAGCCCCCACCTGGCAGTTAGCCACGTTTGATATTTGCAATCTGCGCTGGACATAGGCTATTTCCATTTAACTTAGTAACTCCTACACAAGTATAAGGGGACAGGAGATGGGTACGGAGGATAGCCTCTTTAAACATTGATAACGAATATTGAGGTCAGCTCTGTCACAATTTAAGTGAAAATTCCAAGTTGCTGAAATATATTATGAAAAACCTGAAAGAGTGCTCTATCACAACGTTGCCGTTGGAACGTGCTACCATATCATGAATGCTTTCCCGTTTTCCATCACAAAAACGCCCAATCCTTCATGAGGACTTAGACATAAGACACATAATTTACTGGACTTCCAAGACAACTTACGCTATGTCAAAAGAACAAAATAAAAACCAAAAGCCCCAACTTACGAGGACAACTTACATTCCGGTCGAACCCGTCGCAGCTGTAGTGCACGCGGATGGAGGTCTGCGAGAACGACTGGCGCTTGCGCGGCGCCGCCGGCATCGCCAGCGCCTTCTGAAACGAACACGCGGTCACGGGGGGAACTACGCATTTACGGAAAATCTACTAATCCGAATTAATTTGTATGAAATTTGGTATGTAGGAAGCTTAGACCCTAGATTAACACGAAGGTAACTTTAATGCAAAGCAAATTAGGGGATAAAACGTGAAAGGACTGTCCTGCCGGATTAGGTCTTCAGTAGTCGCTGGCTGCTCCAACTCTAGTGTTGGACACCGACACGCCAGAAGTACCAGTGCAGTTGTGTGCAACATAGAACAGCAGCCTAGTTTTTCAATGTAAATTCGGATTTACACACAAGAACAGAAGACTAGCATATTTTGTGTAAAAGCTGCCAAAAGCAGCAATAAGCCAAACTGACATAACCCGAAATTCTTTGATTTTAACGTTAGACAATTTTAAGCTATCTTTGATGAATAGCCGAATAATTAAACAAAACTGGTACTCACTAAAGAGGCGACAAGGTCGGTAATCCCTTGGCCGGAGGAGCCGGTGTCGTCGCCCCAGCCCGCGCCCGGCCGCGCGCTCTCGCTGCAATAAATATCCATCGTTAATATGGAACGCCAAACTACCACATTCTAAAATATTACACAGAATAATGGCACAGAATAGAACGGTATGTCTCACACAAATCAAATTTAGCGAGATTTCAAATTCATTCTGCAGTTCAATGTTAAGTTGGAAGGTTCTACTATAATTTAGGATGTAATTAATTTATGTAAACGTTCAGCAGGAATCAACCCTTGATTAAGTTAGTAAGTGTATCAAAAATTACTATTAGGTACTTGGTCTACAAACAATGATCCTCTGAACAGAATACCTCGGGGATCGGTAGTGAGTAAACAGGGGTATACAGTAGAAAGAAAGCTGGCTACCAGCACCCAACGCTTTTATGGATATTTTGACAGATCCAGCTTAATTTGTGAGTACGGCTCGACAGAATTGCGACGCTCTGAGGGAGCATCCAGCATTACAACTATTACCTACCCTGGTAACCTACACCTACCGAGTAGAGCGGCGGGATCCTCGGTTGATCCTCGACCATCGAACGGCTAGAAAATTAGCGAGTGCTCAGCCGAGAATACTGTTTCGGCCACTCTACTTGGTAGGTGTAATCAGGGACTCAGGGTATGAGGGAGCCCATGACCAGGAGAAGCATCATGCATGCTCGCTAAGTATACCTGAAGCTAGCGAAGTCGGTGGGGTGTCTGGGCGGGAAGCAGCGCGCGGGCACGAGCGAGCGCGGGGTCTGCGCCGCCTCGGGGCTGCTCGGCGCGCGCTCCCAGCCCCACTCCGCGGAGCCGCCGTCCTGCATCACAAAATTAGATAAGGTTAACATAATGAATATTGCAATGCGAAAGATGAAGACTGTGTCATATTTCTGATGTCATCCAGAGGCGTACCTTTGAGTACCTAAAGCTAGCATCTCAGGCACGGTTCGCCATTCTACGGATCATCACGCACGCTGACGTCAATGTAGGCAATCTTAACGCCTCCTCAAGTTACGTCACTAGTCACCTGTACATGGACGTACCACTGGCTTATGTCTATTTTTATGCGACTACATATCTTGGCAGTACTAGAACCATCTTTATTTACGCAGTGTAATCCATAAACTCCATAACATAAGTGCATGTATGTCACAACCCCTATTCGTCCGAACTCGCGACGCAAAAGCAATTTAAAGTGCAAGAGGAGTTTTCCGGATCGCAGCGCCGCGATTAACCCGCTACAATGGCTAGCCTTTGGCATGAGCCTACACAAATAATATTAAATTGGTGCGCCCATGCCAATAGCTCGCAATAGCGACCCCTTGCCAAGTGTCATGCCATACAAACTTATTATTTTCGATACAATAAGCTAAGACTGTGCCTTCGAGTGGGTTTTGCGTCGTAAGTTAGTGTTTTGGCATCGCGATATAGGGTTTTTGGGTAGTTTATTTCCTTGCACTGCATTGTATGTAGCTCGCAATTGACTACGATGTAAGTCGTTATTTTGGATTGTCTCGCAACATAAGGAAATGCACAAGCCATTTTTCATCAAGACGGAGTGGAAAGCTTTTTTTATTACTTCAGCAAAATGAAAACAGATTTTACAGTCTTGTACGATTCAAATACCGGGTGTATTTTTCTGAATAGAGTGGAGATTTAGCTGCTTTGTTGAAAAGCTTTTCCTTGAATTCGAACTACAGGACAGCCGAGAGTTTTATGGGGCAAAAAACCGAACCTATTTCAGACTAACAATGTTACATTGGAGGGGTCAGTTTTCAATGCCGGAGATTACTTAATTAGGGGTTCTACCGCGCTATTTTTTTATAGAGTAGGTAGTAGGTACTTATCAAAATCAGATTGAATCACAAGTACCGTAGAAACCATTTTTAGTTTACATTTAAGAATTTTAAAAGCTTTAAAATGCCTGAAAACTACAGGATTAACATTTTAAAACCCGACTAACCGTCGTAGGTACCCACTCACGTTTAACGGGCAATTGCAACAGTATAGCTAGTTGAAAAAGCCCCAAGCGAATGGAGAAAATCTGTTCAAAAATCACCATTAAATTACCATGTAAAAACGATCCCGGGCCGGAAGCTGCGAGGAGTTTCCACGGAAAACTGGATTCTAATTCCCTGGAGATAGGGTTGCATGAAAAAATGTTTGCACTGGTGTGTGTTTGGATTATTTGGCAGCGTGTCGGACATTAATACGGCGGAGTGTTGGCAGAGGGCCCTCTGGCGGCGGCGCGGCATTAACTAACATGCATACTGTTGCAGAGCGAAGGGTACACGAATTATGAAAGCCTAATAAAACTTAAGTGCCCGGATTATGAACTTTGATTTTTAAACTTCTCAGATCTTCAGATTTTTACAGATTTGTGGTCTACAAAAATGAATTAATTATGTATAAGTAAGTATATATTCTAGTGTTAAACAATAGATATTAAACAGAATTAAACTTTTCTCATTGTATTTCGCACTACCTATCATTTTCTCCACAACGCCCAAGGTTAACTGGAAGAGAATGCTTTTAGCATTAAGTTCGCCTATGTACAAATAAATTTATGTGCAATAAAGAATTTAATAATAATAATAATAATTAAGTACTTAAATTAAAAGACAGTATGCACATGCACCGATACATTAATCATGGCGCCAAAACGCTGTTACCCTCTTAAGATATACTTCGGCTGAAGACAAAGCATAATGAGACGAAAATGCGAAAAATATGTTTTCCTAATGATAAACGGTGACTTTACTATTCACGTGACCAACAAAGTTTGTTTTTTTTCGCGAATTTTGAAATTCTCATGTAGGTTTCGGCTTAGTATACCCTTTTTGCAACACCCTGTATAATTTTGCTGTTTATGGCTATAAAATAGGAGGAGAAAAAAAGTTTTTTTTATTTATAATCTACTAAAGGGATGAGTACTTTTTTTTTTATTTAAACCCCAAGAGAAAACACCAACCAAATGAACTACCGCAACAAAATTCACTGATCTACCTATATAAAAAGAAACTAGAAAAACAGGTAATTTACATAAAAAGCGTCACACCATAGTTATTAAAAATACACGACTGAAAAACATAAATCGCGTGTAATTGAACAGCATTAAAAAGCAAAGTTTCTACAAACTAACGTTTTAATTGAGTATTTGACACGATAATCGTATGCAGAAAGTAGAACTATGAAAATTACAAAGTACTTACCCTCTTAAAGATAATTTTGGAATAGATGTGAGGGTAGTTTTGGAACGCGGTTTTTACGTAAAACCTAACCGTGTTCTCTTTTCCACAATCTCAAAAAATTCTAAAACTGTACATTTTCTTTCCTCCACCAATCAAAATCTTAACTGTATACCGGTGGTAAATTCGTTATGTCTGCACCGTTAAATCAAAACATGAAGTTTAGCTACAAGCTTGCTAACTTTACAAGGAGGGTAGTTAAGAGATTTTAACGATAAGAACAGGACCCCCTTTATATGACGAAACTGAAAACGAAAAACTAAGTTTAGGAGCGCTGCTGCTCTCGTTCATTCGTTTTTCGTCAGTATAGAGCAGTAAAGACAGTACATACCCGATTAAGCCTCATAACCAATTCACAAGGAGGGTAGGAACATATTTTAACGAAAAGGAACAAGAGGGTCACTATATAACGAAAAACGGAACTTTCGGAGAGCACATGCAGTAGCCTATGGTCGAGCCTCGTGTAGCCCAGTCACTAATTCACAAGGAGGGTAGTTACAGATTTTAAGAAAAAGCAACAAACAGTACATACCCGATGGTTCATCCGGGGCGCGGCGGGCGCGGGCTCGCCCAGGCGGCTCGTGTCCAGCCCCAGCAGCTCCGCCAGGGAGCGCCGGTGCTCGCCGCCGCCCGACCGACCGTTATCCTGCGGGGTACATGACGTTACATTGAGGAGTTACCGACTCGTGGGATGGAAAGATGACCCACTAACCAAGGATTTGAATTTGGAACTACAGAAGAAGAAAAAGAAAAAAATGAGGGTAGGCAATCGATCTGAGTAATTATTTGAAAATAGCGGATATGGGGGAAATTTTGCTTTTTAAAAAACCCACATACAAGTACCACACGACAATCGCGGCCAGATTTAGTTAAAAATACAAAGAAAAAAAGAATCTTACAGAAATCTCTCAGAATTCGGTTAATAGGGTAAAAACAATACAGCTAAACTAAGCTTTGCCACCGTGGCAAAGGATTAGCCAGTCAAACTAGTTGAAAAAACACGCTTAGAATTTAATTTCATAATATGGGGGTAGATGTGAAAAAAATGTAAAACGTTGAAATTTGAAAATTGGGTCCGTGGAAAGAACCCTTCCTAGCGAAAATGAAAGATTCAATGAAAATGTGATGGAGGAAAAGTAAAATAAAATATTGAAACATAAAACCTGATAAAAACAGATATATAAAAATAAATCGTGAAAAATTCAGTACACAAAGTAGAATGTCGCTTTATCAAAAGAAGTAAAGTAAAAGTGGAAAAAAAGTTTCACTAACCTGGTGTATCAGCGGCATAGCTGCCGCAAAATTTCTTCGAAGTTGTGGATGTCTGCTCGGACAGAGTTTAGGGCATGCATCCAATCGCGGCGGCTGCGCGCAAACGACTGAGCGCGAGGCAACGTGCCCTGTAGCAGGAAAGCCCAACCCGGTTCCAGCGTCGCCCCTCCACAGCGCATGCTCAGAACAAGCCACGCCCACTTCCGGCGAAAATGGCGCCCGGTGCCAAATCATGATACTTTTATTGTGACTTTTAAATTTTAACTTGTAGAAATAATTATATTAATTCAGTTATAAAATTTTATTAATTATAGTTATATTTATCGCGCACATATAAGTTTTTTTTAATTTAAAATTGGGTGAAATAATAACAAAAGCGGAAGTGACGGATACTTTACCGCGGAAAGAGGCGGAGACTCGGAAATGGGCGTGAGGCGGGGCTTCCGGCGCTGTCGGATGAAAACAAAATGAGGAAAAACAAAAGAAATAATAAAGGAAACAAATAAAGTTATAACAAATCGAAACAAATAAACTTAAAACAAATAATAATATATAAAAAAAAAAACGATTTTACTTTTGTAAATCAAACACATTCTTTCATATGTTCACTTTTTATTAAATAACAAAAATATTTACAGAAGACATAAGGACAGAGAAATATTCTGATTACTAAACCATTCAAAATACAAGTTTATTACATAATATGAAGTATAATTTACACAGATACATATTTCTATCTCAACTATGTAGTTGAGAATGTGATAGCGTCATAATTATCTGTTTTAGGAAATATACTATCAATTTTCGTAACTTGCGGGAGTCAGTCAGGCAGCGATATCGCTGAAGCAATGAGCTGATATAAAAGCTTACGAGTATATTATGATCTAATAAAACAATGTACAGAAAATTTTAAACTTTATGTGCACAACATTCGTTTACATTTAATGCAGTCATTAAAACAGCATATCAGTAAAGAGCCTGCACAGCCTTGAGCGTTTTACAACATAGAATGCTATGTGACTGCTTGTTCCTGACGCGTTAGGATTTGATTTGACAGAGTTTCGTGGCGGGCCGTGGTCGCGATAGTGAAACTCTCAAGGCAGCGAAGGCCGTAGTAGCACCAGTACATATCAAATACACACGTCATACATTTATCATTTACAGTTTCTTGTCACATTATTTTCACTATTTCACATATTCACGGTCACTTAAGTTTTATCCATTTAACAAAATCAGAGGCGTGTTATTTCCAATCTGCGCTTTAACAGCTAGCTATAACATTAACACATCAAACACATACAAGCGTCTTTTAACGTCTCATCACTACCAACTTAAAGGCGTTGCGTGTAGCCAATCCAGGGCATTTTCCAGATCTTCAAACGTCCAGGACATTGCAGCGCGGACTAGTCGGCTAGTCCGAACATATGGTCCTTGATTGAGCCGCTAGTTGTGACCACCTTCGGTCGCGGTAGGGGCCCTCGCTCGTCACAGTAGATGTATGGAAGTCGTAGGACCCAGTAGAGGGATGCTGATAGCTTGATGGTGGGCGAACCAACTGGTTGTGGGATGAATACGGGACCGTTGGCTACTGGTTGCACCTGGAATTGGGAAAGGAGTAGTGTTAGAATTGTTATAGCAGATTATGGAATAAAAAAAGTTATTGAAATTTAATTTGAGTTTGGCGCCCAACAAGGAATAGCTTTGGCGCCCAAACATGGGCTTGTATTATGAGAATAACACCGCATTGATGAAAAAAAAAAAACCAGGAATTTATCATAATTATATGAATAATCATACTATTATGGTTTTAATCATAATACCTACTTATTTTATATTTTTTGGCACCCAACTAGGGACATGTTGCCCGGGTAATTGCACTCTATATCTATTACCTTAGGATCCAAAGGGACGCTTTAGGCGTGACTACATGTAATGCACATGGCTATTGTTCTCTATATCTCTCACCTTAGGGTCAAGCGTGACGTGTAGCGGCGCTTTAGGCGTGACTACATGTATTGCACATGGCTATTGTTCTCTATGCCTCTCACCTTAGGGTCCAGTGTCACGTGTAGCGGCGCCTTAGGCGTGACGACGTGTATCCTCATGGCCTGCGCCAGCATGGGCTTGGCTACTCAGCAGTATGGCGGCAGATTGAGCTATATGTCACTCACCTTAGGGTCCAAAGTGACGTGTAGCGGCGCTTTAGGCGTGACGACGTGTATCCTCATGGCCTGGGCGAGCATGGGCTTGGCTCCTCGTCAGTTTATCGACAGATTGGACTCAGTTTAGAATCTATACTCTAGCTTCTAGAGAAATTGCACTCTTTATCCTTCACCTTACGGTCTTGAGTCACGTGTAGGGATGCTTTAAACGTGACTATATACATATATATCTCTCACCTTAGGGCCAAGCGTGATGTGTAGCGACGCTTTAGGCGTGATTACATGTATCCTCATGGCCTGCGCCAGCATGGGCTTGGCTACTCAGCAGTATGGCGGCAGATTGAGCTATATGTCACACACCTTAGGGTCCAGTGTCACGTGTAGCGGCGCTTTAGGCGTGACGACGTGTATCCTCATGGCCTGGGCGAGCATGGGCTTGGCTCCTTATCAGTAAAGCGGCAGATGCGTTAACATTGGGCTCTATGCCTCATACCTTAGGGTCCAAAGTGACGTGTAGCGGCGTTTTAGGCGTGACGACGTGTATCCGCATGGCCTGGGCGAGCATGGGCTTAGCTCCTTATCAGTAAAGCGGCAGATGCGTTAACATTGGCACTCTATATCTCTTACCTTAGGATCCAAATGGACGCTTTATACGTGAATACATGTAGGTAATGCACATGGCTATTGTTCTCTATATCTCTCACCTTAGGGTCCAAAGTCACGTGTAGCGGCGCTTTAGGCGTGACGACGTGTATCCTCATGGCCTGGGCGAGCATGGGCTTGGCGCCGCGGCACGGGCAGGGGCAGTAGACCGGCATCTCGCCCGGCCCGCCGCCGCGCCAGCCGCCGCCGCCGCCCGACGTCACCGTGTCCGGTGACGACATCATGAAGCTGGGGAGGAGGAGGGGTAGAAGTTATAGATTGGTTGTCAGAAATTCAAAATTAGACGCCATGCAACGCTACGCTAAGCGACACTAGATAACCATTTAATTCACTATTTTTTCATATAGCGCATATATGAAGCTTCATGCATGGCTCAAATAATCGGTCGTCCTTGTTGTAGGTCATATTAGAGATGAGAATGCCTATTGTGGATTGTTTCTTGTGTGTTAGGATCTTTTTCTCTGTTACAACTTATTTGGTGTAATAAATGTGATAAAGTTATGTGGGGTTTGGAACGCAAGAGGAAGGAAGTGTCTATGGTGAGGAATGACAGAGTGTGAAAAAGAAGAAGATTGAAAGACGACGAAAGACGTGTACTTATTTGGATTTATTTTATAAAAAAGAACTATATAAAAGCCAATAAAATCTTAAAGCCAGTCTTTTCAATACCACAGTAATTTTTCCGTTCTAAAGGATAGGTGCCCAGGTGGTAAAGAAAGGATGGCTCTTTTACTATCAGATCAAATGTATTTTTGCGTACGTCTCGCTGTCTATATTTTCTATTAGTGTCGTCGAAATATAATAGGCCCGTTTGGACAGCTCGAAAATGTATGGGATGACAGCTGGTGTCAAATCTAAATCATAAAAAATCTACAATAAGTAACTTTTGGTGCTTCAAAAGTTCTTTTTTCTTTCAGCCGTTAAAAAATAAGCCAGATTATGTGTCTTTTTATGTATTTCATCAAGTAAATCAAGAGTAAATAGCAAATTTGACGACTGTAAAATAACTTCTCTAATAGTACAACTTGAGTCACCGATTTTCTCGGCTCCATGCCACTGACATCATAGCTGAACGTCCACTGCCGGCTAAACTAAGTTGCATAGTTGAGCCGGTATTTCATCTATAGTGCATAGTTTGCGGCGGACGCACATGTATGAAAACTGGCTCAACTATGCGAACTAACTTAGTTTAGCCGGCAGTGGTCGTTCGGCTTAAGGGTAATATTGCAACTCACCGATGTCCCCTGGGACACTCGTACTCGTACCCTATGAAGATCTTCACAGTGAGCTGGTGCGGCGCGGGCGGCTTGGAGCCCCTCCCCCGCGCCGCCGCCTGCGCAGCCCGCCACGCGCGCACCGCCTCTATGCGGCTGGGGATAAGGGTTGTTTTGGGTTATTAATATGACATGTGCAGAGTGGAAAATATAAATGAAGTAGCAAGAGACTATAAACTGTGTTTTTAAATGAAAAAAATCTTTACTCTATATACAGTTTTTCAAGAACTCCAAAAGTCGTAGAGCAAGAGTTGTTTACAATGACTAAAGATAGCACCAATTACTCCCAGAATGTCTTCTGCCATTGCTAGTAGATAGCATTGAGTTGTATCCCGAGTGGGAAAGAGGGCATTCATAGGGTTTCAGGAAAGTATTTTTGCGGTAATATAATATTAATGGAGTTAACTTATTATTGATTTTAGCTTATCATGTGAGCTCTGTTATTTACTGTAATACCAGGATGGCCGGACAGGAGAGATTAGCCACATCGATTAATAATTATCTCAATGGTCTACTGCTAGGTATTTTGCAAGGCTAATAAGTCCACCTACCTAACAGAGCAGTCCCAAGGCAGTAGATAGTTGGTGTGAGGTAGGAACCCCGGGTGAAGATGTTCCGGTAGACCTGGAAATCAGAAAATAGAAACATTTAATTCCTTTCATCCATTTCCATTGAGGTCTTCGGTTAAGTAGGTAAATAACGGATTTTGTTGTTATTGTTCTAAGGTAACCCGCATCTGCACTAACCGCCTATTTTCGGCTGTACTTTTGGCCTCTCTCCAGAAACTCGTAACTCGCTTTCAACGCTTCAGCGCCATGTTTGGACAGGGCGTCCGTGTCGTGTCTGGACTTCGGTGATACACAGGACCTTTACAAGAGTGGGCTACGTCATCTAGTCCTCAGAAACAGGCGCTTCTGTCCATCTGTACTACGACTAGTTTAACCAGCGACCCAGACCTCACCGTGGTGGACGGCTGCCGGACCAGCGACTTGTCTGAACATGCTACACTCCGTGTATCTCTGTGCCTGGAAGAGATCGCTTTTAGCCGCCCTTATTGTATTATAGATTTTAAGTCTTAAATATTATTTTAAGTGTTTTATGTACGGTGGCCTGCGCCTATAAGTATACAGGCGGAATTTTTTAAAATAGCGATCCCTGATGATGAAGGGTCCAGCTACATCTGTTATAAATCCAGGGACGTGTTGTGTGTGATATGTGTAGCAGTGGTGTTTATGTGGATGTGCTTGAGCAGCATGTGAGCTTGAGATCGCTATTTTAAAAACTCCTATACTATACTTTTAGGCGCAGGCCACCGTACGTACAATAAAGTTACTACTACTATCTCACCGAGGCTGTGCGAGTAGAGCGAGGAGGGGCCGAGGCACACGAGCGCCCAGCTGGCGTGCGCGGGCAGCAGGCCGGGCGGGCTGGCCGCGTGCAGCCTGCCCGGCAGCTACTACTACTACTACTACTACTACTACTATCTCACCGAGGCTGTGCGAGTAGAGCGAGGAGGGGCCGAGGCACACGAGCGCCCAGCTGGCGTGCGCGGGCAGCAGGCCGGGCGGGCTGGCCGCGTGCAGCATGCCCGGCAGGTACTCTGTCGTGGACGGCTGCCGGACCAGCGACTTGTCTGGAACTGATACATGGAACGGGTTAATGAAGGGCTCGTTAGTTGCGTCTAGCTGCAGAGCGGTAGTTCAAAAGATTATAAATCTTCTCGTAATTCCTGTCGACACCTTAGTCGTTCCCCGTCCACACTTAGGCGCCTCTGATCGTGTTGCATGCGGAAGACCTTAGTCCTTTCCTGTCACGTAAGATCACCAAGTATGGCCTAGTGCCACGGGGTTATCCCTAACTCGAACCTATTTTAGCCTAGATAAGTATGGCGTTTACTGTTATATTTTTATTTTAATTCAATGCAATTTTGTTGAACCCGTAGTTCGTCGTGACAGAATTTATCACGTCAGTTATTTCGTTCACATGAACCACAAAACCGTCGAAATTATGACAAGAGGTCACAAGAATTTCAATTACATAGTTAACATTTTATTGGCAGGAATAGCTGTAGGTGCTAGGTGTTAAATGTTTTCGTTCTTTCAACAACAAACCAGTTATCACATAACTCACCGGTAGTAAGCTCGTGCGTGTCGGGCACGTCGTCGAAGCGGCGCGGCGAGCTCGGCGCCTTCGGGGACCCCTCCGAGTCGTCCTCACCCTGAGACCCTGCGGATATAACAACATAACACTTATGTACTTTATATATGTGCTCTTGTTCTTCCTAATCTTATCCTTATTTTGGGTTGGCTTTGTACATCAAGTCCAGCCATTTTTTCATATTCTCCGCAATCCAGCCAATCTTTCTGTCATACGCTTTCGTGTAAGGTATATATTCTTCTTTTCTACTCTGTACATGGCCAAACCAAGAAAACCTATGGCTCTTCATCTTCTCAACTATAGAGGCTAATTTCATGCTTCCTCTGATATTTTATGTTGGTGCTATAAATCCTACTATCCTACTAATATTATAAATGCGAAAGTTTGTGAGAATGTGTGTGTATGTTTGTTACTTCTTCGCGTTAAAACGGTTGAACCGATTTTAACGAAATTTTATGTAGTTAGCTTAGCTTAGCTTAGTTAGTGTCACCCTGGAATAACACATAGGCTACTTTTTATCGCGGAATTCCCACGGCAAAACTTTTTAAGGCGAAGCGAAGCTCGCGGGCAAAGCTAGTATTGAACTCGCAGCAGGTAAGCAACTAGCTGAGCCATAGGATGAAGAGCCATAGGTTTCCATGCTGGCGGATGGGCATGTAAATATCTGGTGAGAGCGCGGTGGGCTCGTGCGACCAGGCGCCCTCGGGCTCGGGCTGCGAGTCCTCGTCCCGCGCCTCCTCCGCCCCCCCCCCCCCCCCCCACTGACGCCTGCCTGCAATTACATACCTGGTGAGAGCGCGGTGGGCTCGTGCGACCAGGCGCCCTCGGGCTCGGGCTGCGAGTCCTCGTCCCGCGCCTCCTCCGCCGGCGCGCCGCCCACTGACGCCTCCCTGCAATGACATAGCATTGTAAACTATATAGCCGGCTTTTTGGGATTGGGTAGTTTTAATATTAGACAACAGGAGAGATTTTGAAGCAGGAAATTTGTGTCGCGTGCTGTAAAAATCTTAACTGCTTAACATAATAATGTTTTTTTCCAACAATCTCAACCCAGCTATAGCTATAGCCAATGTTGGCGCGGCGCACGCAGTAGGGTATTATATCTCGATCATTTACCGTCCGATTTCCACCATTCTTGTTTCTACAGATAGCTAAAGAAGTCCTCTTTTCACCTGTAAGTAGCAGTACTGGGCTGAAACACGGGAAACTCTCTTCTCGTCAATGTCGGACACGCACTACACTGCTCGGCCGCGTCCTCATAGAAGCCGAGGTTGGCTCTCCTCACACAGTACGGGTCTTATATCTTGCCCATTTATTATCCGATATGCACTATTTATGCATCCATATGTAGCTAAATTATCCCACCAATACGTAGCTGTAGTAGGCTTGAACAGTATTGGAAGTAACACGGATAATTTGCAGTAAATTTCCAAATTATTCCGCTTAGTTCCAATCCCACTATATCTCGGTGATTTTCCGTCCGATTTCCACCATTCTTGTTTCTACGCGTAGCTAAAGAAGTCCTCTAATCACCTGTAAGTAGCAGTAGTAGGCTGGAACACGGGAAACTCCCGTCTAGTCAATGTCGGGCACGCGCTGCACAGCTCAGCGGCGTCTTTGTAGAAGCCAAGGTCGACTAAACGCACGCAGTAGAAGTCTTATATCTCGGTTATTTACCGTCCGATTCAAACCATTCTTGTTTCTACAGGCAGCTAAAGAAGTCCTCTATTCACCTGTAAGTAGCAGTAGTAGGCTGAAACACAGGAAACTCTCTTCTAGTGAGCGTGGGGCACGCGCTGCACAGCTCGGCCGCGTCCTCGTAGAAGCCGAGGTTGGCTCTCCTCACACAGTAGGGGTCGTCGCGCGACGCCTTGCTGCGCCCGCAGTAGAACCCGCTCTATCTCGGTCATTTATGTACCATCCGATTCCAACCATTCTTGTTTCTACAGATACCTAAGAAACACACCTATACGTAGCGGTAGTAGGCTGGAACACGGGAAACTCTCTTCTAGTCAATGTAGGACACGCGCTGCACAGCTCGGCCGCGTCCTCGTAGAAGCTAAAGTCGACTCGACGCACGCAATAGAAGTAGTATATCTCGCTCATTTGCTGTTCGATTTTCATCATTCTTGTTTCTACGTGTAGCTAAAGAACCCACCTATACGTAGCAGTAGTGGGCTGGAACACGGGAAACTCTCTTCTAGTCAGCGTGGGGCACGCGCTGCACAGCTCGGCCGCGTCCTCGTAGAAGCCGAGGTTGGCTCTCCTCACACAGTAGGGGTCGTCGCGCGACGCCTTGCTGCGCCCGCAGTAGAACCCGCTCTATCTCGGTCATTTACCGTCCGATTCCAACCATTCTTGTATCTACGTGTAGCTAAAGAAGTCCTCTTTTCACCTGTAAGTAGCAGTAGTAGCAGTAGTAACACGGGAAACTCTCTTCTAGTCAATGTCGGCCGCGTCCTCATAGAAGCCGAGGTTGGCTCTGCGCACGCAGTACGGGTCTTATATCTCGACCAATTACGGTCCGATTTGCACGATTCTTGTTTCTACAGGCAGCTAAAAAAGTCCTCTAATCACCTGTAAGTGGCAGTAGTAGGCTGAAACACGGGAAACCCTCTTCTCGTCAATGTCGGGCACGCACTACACTGCTCCCCCTTGTTGCGCCCGCAGTAGAACCCGCTCTATCTCAGTCATTTACCATCCGATTCCAACCATTCTTGTTTCTACAGATAGCTAAAGAAGCCCTCTTTTCACCTATACGTAGCAGTAATAGGCTGAAACACAGGAAACTCTCTTCTAGTCAATGTCGGACACGCACTACACAGCTCGGCCGCGTCCTCGTAGAAGCCGAGGTTGGCTCTCCTCACACAGTAGGGGTCGTCGCGCGACGCCTTGCTGCGCCCACAGTAGAACCCGCTCTATCTCGGTCATTTACCATCCGATTCGAACCATTCTTGTTTCTACAGGTAGCTAAAAAACGCATCTTTTCACCTATAAGTAGCAGTAGTAGGCTGGAACACGAGAAACTCTCTTCTAGTCAGCGTGGGACACGCACTGCACTGCTCGGCCGCGTACTCATAGAAGCCAAGGTCGACTCGACGCACGCAATAGAAGTAGTAGGTATATCTCGCTCATTTGCTGTTAGATTTTCATCATTCTTGTTTCTACAAGTAGCTAAATAACGCACCTATACGTAGCAGTAGTAGGCTGGAACACGGGAAACTCTCTTCTCGTCAATGTCGGACACGCGCTGCACAGCTCGGCCGCGTCCTCGTAGAAGCCGAGGTTGGCTCTCCTCACACAGTAGGGGTCGTCGCGCGACGCCTTGCTGCGCCCGCAGTCGCACGCGTGCACGTAGCGCACGCCTGACGAGTGCTCGCGGCTGCTGTCGCTGGGGGGAGGAGAGGGGAGAGATTAGTTAAAGTATATAGTAGTCAAAGTAGGTATATAAGAAATTAGTTGTATGATACGCCGACAAAATGTTGCGTTTTGCGTTTTTGTTTAATTGTTACCTGTGTTTGTGAGACAGTTGAGTTAGATCTAGGGACTCAGATGTGCCCGTGGCGTATATTTTAATGGATACGTGATTGGCTAAGGTTCTTACCTACTATAGATGCCAAACAGCTGAATTAAGTAAATAGAAGTGAAGGGCTAAGTCAACTCATCATCATTACGTACAACTTTTAGTAGGTAATTCGTTACAAAATATTGTTCAGAATGGGTTCTTGATTAACCCCCTACAGTCAAACAGTAGATATTGACTGTTGCGGGTGATGGCAGGGGTGGTCAGTGAGCGAGGGGGCCTCGCACAGCCGCCGCGCGCGCCACGCCGCCTCGCAGGAGGCCCATTGTCTCTAGCACCGACATCGCTATGTATACTTAGATACAATAATACTGACTGTTGCGGGTGATGGCAGGGGTGGTCAGTGAGCGAGGCGGCCTCGCACAGCCGCCGCGCGCGCCACGCCGCCTCGCAGGAGGCCCTCAGGGCGGCCCGGGCGCCGCCCGCGCGCGGCCCGCGGCCCATCGTCTCCAGCACCGACATCGCTATGCTTAGCTGGAATGTAGAATACATAGGTGTAAAATGGCTGTTTTTTAATATGTGCAGAGTCTATAAGATTTTCGAACCTCCGTTTACGTTGCGTATCGTCAACTGTCACTGTCAAAATGTAACGCAAAATTGACTACTTTGGCGCTGTTCTTTTTCCATATGTTTGTATGCTGTAGTATCGAAAATAGTATCGAATTGCCACGTTAGCCCGTGATAGGCCGTCTGTTAATAAGTCTATTACCGGCCGAAAACCTGCGTTATTCATTTATTTATTTAACTCTTTATTGTACAAATATTACAACATACGTTATAGACCATTCGAGGAGATATTGCACAGATGTAAACAGGTGTAACAAGCATACTTAGCAATGATAATTATGTACATATATTGTTACCTTATGAGCGTGATGCTGACTGGAATAGTGTGACGGAAGACCTTCCATGTAAGAGGCTTGAGCAATAGGCAGCACCTGAAAAATACAATATTTAAGTAAAAGTTATAATCACATTATGTTATGATTCATAATTACTGAATGGTGCATGAAAGGCGTCTCCCCAAGTGTCTGATCAAATGTACCTTATTTACGTTCGCCGCACCCTGGAAAGTTAGCAACTGACGCTATTCTGACTGGCTGATTATTTCATCACGGTAAGAAACTCTAGCCTACAGCTCTAGTGTTTAAAACCGGCACGCCAAGAATAATGACTAATACTTTAATTCTCCACCAAACAAAGGTTGGTTGGAAGAAATTGCTTCTTGACAATAAGCCCGCCTTTGTATACACTACTTTTAAGTCCCACTTTTGTAACTGTTTTTCCTAAGTATACAATAAAGTGTTTATAAATAAATAAATAAATGACTGTTAACACAAATAGTAGCAGTTACCTTAGCACATCTAGCTTGTGAGAAGCGCACGTCAGTGGCTAGAGCGTCGTACAGCGCGCCCCCGGGCTCGTCGTCGCGGGGGGCGCGGGGAGCGCGGGGGGGCGACAGGTACACTGGAGCTAGTGCCCGCGCCGCTAGCTGCCACGAGTGGGCGCTGGGTAACTAGTTGGAGGAACATTAATTAGTTTTATTATTACTTAGGAATATGGAAATGACAAACATGGTATGCTTGATAAAAAGTACCTACACAAATTGATATTGGTGGGAAAAATTTATTACTTGTTGCGATATCCTACAATGCATGAAAGTTTGTTTAGATGTTTGTTAATCAGATACAAAATCTAATAAACGCTTTTTGATGAAATTTTGTAAGTAGGAAGCTATCAACCTGGATTTGCACATGGGCTACTTTTCATCCTGAAATTCCCACGAGAAAACTTTTAAAAGCTAAATGAAACATCTATGAAACCCATCTTCTGGATCTAAAGCCAACATTACAGATATCACACTTATACCATAACATTTAATTTCTACAGAGCTACCGTCGGCAGCGTACCTCGAAGAAGGAGGTGGTCATGGCGTACTTGCCCACGTTGTCGTCGAAGCCGCCCGCCCGCGCCAGCTCCACGTGCCCGCCCACGAACTGCTTGAATGACGGCCTGGAAACCATGAAGATGTTACATGAGAAATCAATTATAAATCGGAGGCAGAAGTATTAAATACACATTCATTACAAAGAACAATGCATCAAACTGATAGGTCACAGTTATTAATGGATTCTTTATTCTTTTAGGCACCAAAGACGATGCTAATTCATGATACTGTAGCTATTTCATAAATCCAACCAACCTCACATTTTTGATCTTGTTTGCTGCAATTTTATGGTCTTGTTATGCAGTCTGAATAAAAGTTTGTCACATGAGCTTGTTGGGCAAACTACAAAAGTAACTGTAACTGAATGAGGTACACACCTGTCACAAGGAGGCTCCTGCGGCACTCCGCTGCACAGGTGGATGAGTCCCTTTAGCAACGAGCCCACGTCGCGCGCGCGCCCCGCCGCGTCGTCCGCGTTTATGTACACAAACTCCTCATTCTTAGGTATCGCAAACAGAGACTTTGCACTGGAAATAAATAGGAATCTGTTAGAGTGTGTGTTGTTTTTAGTACCAGGGTGGTAAGGGTAATGATACAAAATTAATTGAGCTTTCTATTATGAATTGGCCATTCTAATATTAGAATTTATAGTAATTTAATTTGTATCTACTAGATTTCAGGTTGAAAAAAAATAACCTCTCTGCCCAGCAGTAGAAAAATAAATGGTCTATAAAAAACAGGTTGTTAACTTACCAAACATTAGTGATGATCCTAGCCTTCCTCAATATAAAGTACAGCTGGTCTTCAACCGAGTGTTCCAGCCTCTTCAAGGCGGCCGGGTTCCTGCGCAGCTGCCTTGGGGCCCTGTGGAAGTGGAACAGCAGACGAGGGCAGCATGTGCGGCCGTGAGAGTCCCAGGTGCCACCAGCACCGCTTGATGCCAGGGCTTCTGTTGTCTGTGGTAGCAGTTCATTTCTGGAAATACAACAAAGCTTTTTAAAATCCTATTGTTTTTAGTTTAGTCTGTAGTTTTTCTCTGCTCTTGTAAAGTAATGAAGATTTTGAAGATTTTATTATATAAAACTATATTTTAATTCTTACCTGTAAGCATCAATAGCCTTGAATAGTTGTAAGTATCCCAAGTCAAATACAGGCGAAGGAGAGGATAACACAACAATGTGGCAGAGATGGAAGATGAGGGCAAATATCTTGCAGGACTCCGAGGCCAGGTCCCCGCTGGCCACCAGCCAGTGGGCATCATCTGCGTCCTTCTCTGACACCTTGGAGGCTTCCTCGAGGTTACACGCCAGCTCTGTCAGTTGTTTCGCGTCTAAATATGTTATGGCGTGAAGGTAAAGAATATTGCTCCGCTCGTCCCAATAGCATTTAATTCCAATCTGTAAGTGTAAATGTTATATTGATCATGAGATTAGTGCCTCTTATTATGTTCAACACTAAATTGAGTTAGTAATGAAAAAAATGCGATATAATGGTAAGTGAAACTTACTTCATCACAATCTACTGAGGGTAAAAGTGGGGTTGTTTTGTTCGGGTAATCATACTCCGACTTGCCTATCACACCAACAACTACAATACGGTCTTTACGGGAAAAGTCCGGTACATCTTTTATTGAAAATTCCTTCATTTTATCAATTAATTTAGTACAATTTAGTAGCAAATTCAAAACAAAACACATCGAATCAAAACAAGTACCATAGAGAAAGGAGAAGAGAAAATAAATTTTGATAAAACATAATCTGTGAAGTATGGGACACAGACAAAAAAAACCGGCCAAGTGCGAGTCGGGCTCGCGCACAAAGGGTTCCGTTTACAGTTAAATCAACCTATCTCAAAAACTATAAGAGATACTTTGATCAAACCAAAAATCGTTGAAAGAGTTAATTAGCATGCATCACCTCTATTTTTTTTAGAATTTTATACCCCGTAGTTATAAAAATAGAGGGGGGGGGACATACTTTTTACGACTTTGAGAGCTGATATCTCAAAAACCGTTCACTTTAAGAAAAATGTTTTTTAGAAAACTTTATATCATTTTAAAAGACCTTTCCATTGATACCCCACACGGGTATGTACATCGAAAAAAAAAAATTCATCCCTCAGTTACATGTATGGGGGCCCCACCCCCAATTCTTTTTTTTACTATTTAGTGTCATATTTTTGTAGCGGTTCATACAACACATATTCCCATCAAATTTCATCACTGTAGTACTTATAGTTTCCGAGTAAATCGGCTGTGACAGACGGACAGACGGACAGACGGACATGACGAAACTATAAGGGTTCCGTTTTTGCCATTTTGGCTACGGAACCCTAAAAACGAGAAAGTGCAGTAAAACCTCAGAATAATAACGACCTTGAAACAAGAAATAAATAAGAGAAAAGCCTTTCTTGGTCATTATCATGAATAAATTATCCCTTTATCATCATCACTGACTATAATTTCGTCATTTACCTTCTTTTGCATAAAGCTGTCTACTTGCTTAAAGGTAAATTCGACACAGAGTACGTTATAAATGTCAGAATCAGAAATGACAGTGACATATTTCAGCTGTTGTCGGGTCAACACAACATAACCTCTCTTCTTTTGAGTTTAGAAAGTAAATTCAATAAGAAATACCTTACTTTCAAGGTCTACAAGTGTCTAGTGACTGGAGAAATGGTTGTAATATCAGTGCTGTAGTCAGAAGTTTATTAACATGTATCCGCAATCAAAGAAATGACGTTGTGTGAACTTTAACATTTAGTGCAATAGTCAGAAACCTCATACTATCTTATCATAGTGATACACATCATACTATCTATAATTCTGTAGCTCCACGTACTTTCAAAGTCAGAAATGTCTTCCGTAACCGACGATATTTGCGATATGTTGGATAGCTATGGAGGAAGAGACAAGGTTAGTAGTTCATGACATTTAGTTTACTTCCTTGTTTTTATTGCTTACTTTGTTTACCTTAACTCCATATTGCAGGTGGTGCGTTTAGCCTGCTATTCCCTGAAGCTGTATGGATGCCTGCGCGGAGACAAAGGGTGGCAGAAGGCCGGCTCCCAGTTGTCCCATGCCCGGATGTTATTACGTCTGTTTGATGATCTGCCAACTCTTATGGGTACTCTTAGTTATGGATTAGGAAAACATGTGAGTGTGTTTATTTACTTTCTTATGATGTCTTCTATTTTCACTACCAAGATAATTATGTGAGTATAAGTAAACTGTTTCTGATAATAATACTCTGTAATGGTAAAAGCTGTATATTGTGCGTGTAAATGGGAGCTCAGAATTAAAATTGTATTGATGCTACCTTGTATTGAAGGCAACTAGACTTAGTCTATTGTATGCATTCAAATCTGACCAAGTGGCAGATAATTCATTTTACACTGTCTCTTTTCATGGATTCAAAATATATTGTGAACCTAAATGTGCTTATTTGCTATATTTTTCAGGAGCCAACATTAACGGATGCGGCGCTAGGTGTTCTAGCCAATCTAGTAGACCAACTCTTCCTGCCTGTGGAGAAGGTGCTGTGGTTCCAAGAACTGGGCATCCTCAAGTTTTCCCCGAAGACAGCTGAGGCCCTAGACACTACCAGCACTGTGCTGTGGGCTGCTGGCCTTTACTTAGGATTGTTTCAGTAAGCATATTGTTAAAATCATTTTATTCTATACATTGAACCAAACTATAGAATGTATAGAGAGTAGAACATTATAGAACTTATATTTTTATAACTAGATGTAAATAAAGAATTTCAATTGGGAATAACTTCTAATTAGTTAATGATAACAATTTAATACTTACTTAATTTAAAGCTAATTGATAAATTACGAAATAATTGTGCACGTTATTTTGCAACAGTAAAATAAAGTAAAATTACGACCTATGCATTTGCATAAATGACACAAACTGATAAAAAAAATATGATGTCACTTTATTGCACACACACATTGCTAATTTTATTCTCTTTCAACAGAACACTACAATCAATCCAGCGACTGCTATGGACTCGAGACTGCCTCCAACAATCTGAAGACAAGTGCTCCGACGCCAAGAAGAAGCTGGACGTGCGAATCATGCTGCAGTTCGTGACAGCCGGGAAGCTCTGCCTCGACATCACGCAGGCCGTCAGCTGCCTGCCCGCAGGGTGGCTGTGGGGGGAGCGGATAGGAGCCACCAAAGTTGCCGCCATTGCCACCTCGTCTTCCGTTATAGGATTAGTCTTGTATTTCGCTAAGAAACGGTTACTGAAATAGGTACTAAAGATAGACCTAGAATGACCTATTAAGAGGTAAGGTTGAGGTTGCGATGATTGATTCCTGCAACATATTTTTGCATTTTATCCGCCCATTTATTTGATGTCTAGTCTAATCGTAAATATTCCGATTGGTGCAAATTGCATTAGATTTTGATAAGGTGCTTGTTACAAATTGATCAAGATTACTTTTTAATAAGATTCGGTTGTGTATTTTGTAAGTATTATAGTATGTGTACTGAAACAATTATGAACAGATAGGACATGTATATTAATAAAATATGTATATAACTACATACTTATACCATTACCTATAACAAGACTTTGTACATATAATATTTTATGTTTTATAGTTAAATTGTATATAAATTAATTGATAATAATATAAGTGATAAATGCGGCACGAACGTCCAATATCATTTATATTCATTGAAATAAACATAGCAAAGTCAATAAGTACCTATTGTTGTGTTTTAATTAAATTAATCCTGTAACATGAAAAAAGTAAACATACTTACCATCATTTACGTTTACGATAATAGGTGATGATTTAATCCAAGCATTTCTGCTGTGTCTTTGGTTAGATTCACTAAATCATATTTTATCTTATCTTTGCCAAACCTGAGATATATATCGACATGATAGAAAATACCAATGTAATTTCAAATGTAATTCATTGATAAAACTAGTAGTTAACGGTAGCTAGCAGGTACTCGAAATTTGTAGCTCCTGTTTCGGCCTCAGACTTTTCTGGTTAATTTTAGTGTTGTTCTATTCATTCCAGTAAAAAGTGTGTCGTGTTAGAAAAAGATAATATGGAAGTGGTGGTGAATGAGTTAACCGATTTGTTGCAGTCACATGCTAATCGCGATAAGGTATTTATTAAAGTGATTATGTTTATGACCCGTTAACACTAAACAGTGATTTAATTACCAATGCAATGAATGATGAAATGTGTACACTGAAAGAATAACTTTTAATAGGTAGTTACCAAGTGATTTACCTATATGTAAATGTATTAAACCACATAAATAATCATAAATTGAAGTCCTTTTGCCGAGCTCCCCCTGTAACGAGGAGGTAGATATAACTTATATTCACACATTTTACACTGAGACGGTGGATACTAAAGTGGATACTATGAACGTCGATAACTATAACCAACTACTTTATCCCTTATTCCCTTGCCCATATCCATATACAGGTATTGTCGCTAGCGAGCTACGTGTGCAAGCTCTGGGGGTCTACTTCAGGCCGCGAGGGTCTACTCCGGGCGAGCGCGAGGCTGGTGGCTGCACGTTCCACCACGCGGGCGCTTGATGATGCCGCCGTGGTGAAGACATTCGTGCAGTATGGACTTGGACAGAAGGTAGTCTATTTATTTACTTTACTTGCTTAAAAGTTAAATGCCTACAAGTAGTAGGTATATTTCACATACCGCTACCAAAGCAACGATGTAATCTGGACTACCTACGATTTCGTCTGAACCTATAAGCATAAAGCGAAAGAACTTTGTCAAAATCCTAATGCGGTTAATGACATAGCTCGGTCTTATATACCTACCTATAACAATAAACAACAGGAAATCATACGTATTTAGCAAACACTTAAGTATTTCTTTATTTATTCCACAGGACGGACCATTCTGGGGTCCCCTAGGGGTGGCGGGCTGCGCGTCCACGCTCGCCTACCTGCAAGTGGACAAGTTGCTGTGGCTCATCGACTGTGGCCTGGTCACTGTCTCTAAAGACACAGACTACAAGTGCCGAGTAGCGCATAAGCTCTTCTGGGCCTTGTATTCTGCTATTGGATTAGTCAGGTAGGTTTTTTTACATTGTTTCGGTTTAAATCCTGACGTAAAAATTAGTGGGTACGGTTGAAATACCTACTTAGATATATGTCTCTGTGACCACATTTACACAGATACGAGCTTGCTATATACGAGACACCATTTTAAGACAGATTTTAACCATATTTCATAAAAATGGGCCTTTCAAAATATTAAGAGTATTCCCAGCAGAGGGGAAAAAAAAAAGAGAAAAAAGAAAAAGAAAAAAAAAGAACAATATATATATAAAAGATAGAATATATATAAATGAAACTTCCTTACCGAGTAGAAAGTAGATAAAAGAATTAAAAACTATCTCATAAAAATTACCACTCTTCAAAAGGCACGGACATAAAGTCTGTGGAGTGATAATAATTTATTAAAAAAAAAAAAAAATAAAAAAAAAAATATTAAGAGTAGTTGAAAATGCTAATGAATTTCGTTTCCAGATCCATCCGCGAGCTCCACAAAGCGGCAGAGGAACTAAAATCTCCGAAACGCAGAAAATGTGCATCTGCACGTTTCACACAAGCGTCTCTCTTCACTAGCAAGCTACTCTGTGACGTCATCCACACAGTGAGCTATCTGCCCGAGGGTTATCTGTGGGGCGGCCGCTTGTCTATGCCCCAGGCGAGTGGGGCAGCCACCGTGTCTGCTGTGTTGGCGTTGGTACACCACTATCATGCTAAGAGATTAGCGCCTGTAAGCTAGCAGTGTTGAGGTAACGGTTGACTGTTAAAACTCTTTAAAATATTGCACAAAGATGCTGCGATGCATAAAGCCTATAAAAGAAAGGAGATAAGTAGGTAAGTATATGGTTATGTAGACTTATCAGACGAAAGTTATATGTGGATTTAAAAAAAATCAGATGAGATAGATTATACAGGGTGACTTTTTAGTCACTAACGAAATTTTTTCCATGAGTTAGGTATGTACAATAGAGTCGATTTCAATGAAAAAATTAGTAGGTAAATTTTTCATGATTTATTTTTTTTGTATCCCGAAATATTGGTAAAATATGGTCACTGAGTCACTGAGCAATAAATGTTAAAAGCGATAGGTTTCTCACGAAACAAACAAAGCCGAAATTAGACCTTATTGCCGCCATAAACCAATAAACTCTCGTTTAGCGTGAAAAAGGGGCGGAGCTTCATTTTGCAAAGGATGCCGCCGCTAATGGGTAATAATGCGTCATCGATCTGACGTCAGTCGCCTGCGCACCGCCGCGTCACACGTGTCTCTGTTTACTCAAAAACCCTTTTTCTTTCGACGCGCGCGCACCCCGGCCCCGGGCCGACTTGTGTTGTGTTTGTGTGTGTGTGCTAAATGTATTCTAACCAAGAGTAGGAGTAGGTATGTCGAAGAGTCCCAAAATCTTGCAGACCTCAGAAATAAGATAATTGTCGCTTTCGAGGAAGTGAAAAATTACATTGTGGTGTTAAATAAATTAAAATACAATGAGTTGAAAGTGTTGTGACGTGCCAGACTTTGAGTAGATGTGTAGAAGGGACTCCACTTCGAACAATTTGATACTTCATCAATTGTTCATCACTTACAGTGATTGAGGAAGTGTGTGCTAATTAGGGAGTCGGCCATCTTTCTTGTCAGGCGAACGCGCGCTCCGCCGATAAAAAATCGAAAGCCGACCTAATATTTTAAAATCGTGAGTGATTAAAGTTTTAAAGTGAAGCTAAAGTGTTGATAGTCCTGTGATATTGTTATCTCGGCGTGAAAACCGCGGAAACGTATTACAGTGATAGTTAATAGTTTAGTGAATCAGTGACACAAAACTACCCGCCATATTTCATTTATTGCAGGTCGTTACTTTATTAAGTGTTTTTAGTTTATTCTACACAACACACACACCACACCATTGACACCACACATGGGGCAAGCGCCGCGGTCCCCGCCTGTTCCGGCTCGCCGGCGCCGGCGGGGCCCGACCGCGGCGCCCCCGGGGGCCCCGGGGACCCGGCCGTCGATGGCGCAACACGCACCCGCCACCGCATGAGCGGCTCGGCGAGGAGGAGGCTACACAGGAGGAGGATGCGGGAGGAGGCAGCCAGACTGGCGGCGGTGCCCCTGGCCGACATCGCCGCTCGAGTCACGCCGTCCAGTGCTGCTGCGGGTCGCTCCAATGAGTATGACCGTGGCAGTGCTACCGTGACTCGGGGGCACACGGGGGGTTCGATGCCGGCAGGGGGGCGACCCCTCCCAACACCGGCCAGGCCGATTCCCGCCTCCTCCACGGCTACACACAAAGCCCCCACCTCTGTTGCACACCCGGGTGCGTCCCAAAAGGGATGCCCCAGGTTAGTGCCGGGTGGTGGGCAACCGAAGACCCCGGCGAACACCAGCGCACGGGTAAAACGCATGCGGTCCGACGAGAAGGTGTCTCCAGCGGAGGGGGGAACGAGAGGTCCCCCAAAGAGGGCCTGTCTCGCTCGGCCCAAGGACCCCCAATCAGCCAGCCTCAATTACGCGGGCGCTCTAAAAGCGCACTTGAACGCAGTAATCGTGGCAGCTGATTGGCGAGAACTGTCCCCGGACCAGATGACGATCATCTGGCGGGCAGTTGAGCTGAAACACAGTGAGGCTGTGAATGACCTCACCAGGGATGTAGTCCCCGCTTTTGACCATTTCCCCCAGCAACTTGCTCGCGGGGGACTTAAATTGAGGTGCTGCGACGACTACACCCTGGACTGGCTGAAGGAGACCGTCAGCAGCCTCCCCCCCTTATGGGATGGAGGCTGCCAGTTGAAGGTCGTCGCGGCGTCGGAGATGCCCTCCTTTATTAAGGGGGCCGTGTGGGTGCCTGACTACACTGAGGAGTCAGTAGAAGCCCTGCGGTTCCACCTTTCGAGGGTTAACCGACGCTGGGTCGACCTCAACAGTTGGCGGCTGTTCTCCTCCGATATTAGGGAGGTCGAGGGGGTGCGGTGTGCCCTGCTTATTTTTGGCATTCCGCAGCCCGAAGTAGAGCGCCTTGAGCTGAGGGAGAGGAAGCTGAGCTACAAGGTGGGCACAATACACGTCAGAGTGTCACAGGGCGGCGGTCAGGCAGCTGAAACAGCTGACGTGCTTGCGACCGCAGCCCCAAGTGCCCCCCCCGGGGACACGTGTGACGCGGTGACGGCGGTGGCGGACAAGCCGGAGTCCGGTCGCGAGCGCAGGTCTTCGGGGTCGAGTGCGGGCGAATGGTTGGGCCTCGGGGCCCTTGGCATTCGGTCGCCCTCGGCTCTGAGCTTGTCCTCGGCCACCGAGGAATATATGTTGGGGCGGGACGACGACCGGGCGACCACACCAACATAAACTTTATTAAATATGTATACACTTACACATATAATATTAAATATATTTATAATATATAATATTACATCTATATAAAAAAAACAATAAAACAAAAATGACGTCGATTAAAGTGATACAAGCGAATATTCAACATTCGTACACTGGGGCCGCGGCTCTGCGACGTAAACTAGAAGAAAACCCGACCACCATTGCGCTGGTCACGGAGCCTTTACTTAGGAGGGGTAAGCCGCTCGAACTTCATCAAGGTAATACTTTTTATTGTAACTCTTTCTCCACTGTAGATTGTAGTAAAATAAGAAGTCTAATACTTATACCTAAATGTTACACTGCTAATAAAATTACAAATCTTTGCACTCCGGACTTAACCGTGGTGGGACTCACATTGGACGAGTCGCACGCGAGGCGGGTGTTGTATATCGCCTCGGCATACCTACCTGGGGACGGGTCAATGCCCCCGCCCGAGCTTATCTCTCTGGTCACGGAATGTAAGATAAACAATATCCCACTCATTATAGGTTGCGATGCAAATGCGCATAGCAGTCTATGGGGCTGTAGGGAAACTAATAAAAGGGGTAGGGATTTACTCGAGTTCCTATTATCTAATAATCTAAGTGTTCTGAATAGAGGGTCCGAGCCTACGTTTGTCACGGCTCGTGCTCAAACAATTCCAGATGTCACTATTACTAACAGTCAGGCGAGGGACATGGTGGTAGGCTGGAGGGTGCTTCCAGACGTGTCCTGTGCGGATCACAGATGGATATCTTTTAAGCTAACCTCAATAACACCCAAACCTAGGCAATATAGAAATCCGAGGAAAACAAACAGAGTCGAGTTTCACGATCGTTTACTTAAGGGACTGAGCGACACTCAGCCGTATGATAACTTAAACACCTATAAGTTGATAGACGAAGCTGTTGACGAATTTACTAACATTATCGTTAAAAGCTACGAAGAATCATGTCCTTTAGTGACCGTGAGTGCGTCACCTCGCAAGTGGTGGTGCAATTCACTGGAGAAAATGAGAACAAATGTAAGAAAACTTTTCAATCGCGCCAAAAATACGAAAAAAGAGGAAGATTGGAAAGCATTTCAATTAGCAAGAAATAAATTCAAAAAAGAGACTAGAGCAAAAACTAGGGAATCCTGGAGGAATTTTTGCGGGTCAATTCAAAGTGAAACTAAAGCTGCGAGGGTAAAAAAATGCATGTCAAATGACTCTCAAAATCAGCTAGATTCATTAAAAAAACCAGATGGTACCTACACAAAAAACGAAACCGAAAGGAACAGCCTCTTGTTGCTCACGCACTTCCCTGGCTGTGAAATGCTAGCAGAAGAGTCGTGCGATCAAGATCAGCTGTCACCAATAATTAATTCTTCTAGTTACGCTGAATCTATTGCGGCCGCCGTAATAAATGAAGAAAAAGTAAGATGGGCTATCACCTCTTTCCTTCCCTTCAAATCGCCGGGAGCAGACGGTATAGTGCCGGCTCTCCTACAGTGGGAGGTAGATATTATCTCACCACGGATAGTAGGTATCTTCAGAGCCTGTATAGCCCTCGGGTATATACCTAAGGGATGGAGGGAGGTGAAAGTAGTATTTTTGCCTAAAGCGGGTAAAGATGACTACACCTCTCCGAAAGCCTATAGACCCATTAGTCTGTCATCATTTCTTCTTAAAACTTTAGAACGACTGTGTGACAGATATATACGTGACGGTGCACTTTCCGTGAAACCTGTCCATCCTAACCAACATGCATACCAACCGGGTAAGTCAACAGAGTCGGCCTTACACGCAGTGGTAAGCAAGATTGAAAATTCAATATTGTTACAACAATCCTGCCTTGCAGTTTTTATCGATATTGAAGGAGCTTTTGATAAAACTATGTTCAATAGCATAAGTAATAACCTTAAAAATCATGATGTAGACCCGGTCATCAGTGCCTGGATAACAAATATGCTTAAATCAAGAACAGTATCTTTTACTTCAACAAATACAATAAGATGCAAAGTAGCAAAGGGATGTCCGCAGGGTGGAGTGTTATCTCCATTGCTGTGGGTTTTAGTTGTGAATGATCTACTTTGCGATCTAAATAATAAAGGTTTTACAACAATAGCCTACGCCGATGACGTTACGATTCTCATTGGCGGTCTGTTTGTAAATACCTTATGTGAAAGGATGCAACTTGCACTGAACATCATAGAGGAATGGTGTCACAAACATGAATTGTCAGTGAACCCAACCAAAACGGAAATGATTCTATTTACCAAAAAGACTAAGATAGGTAATTTAAAGCTACCTAAACTTTTTAATACAACCTTAAAGTTAACAAATGAGGTAAAGTATCTCGGCATATGGCTAGACCACCGCCTAAGCTGGTCTAAACATGTGGAGAAAACCCTAAGTAAAGCAACAATATCCCTATACCAAACTAGGAAACTTGTTGGATCCAAATGGGGACTCAAGCCAAAGCTGTGTAAATGGTTGTACACAGCGGTGGTCAGACCTATAATAACATATGGAGCAGTGGTTTGGTGGCAAAGATCGACCCTCATTACTGTGAAAAACAAACTACGACAGTTTCAAAGGCTTGCATGCGTTTCAATCACCGGATGTATGAAGTCAACCCCAACAGCCGCCCTAGAAATAATTCTAGGACTTCCACCACTCGATATTATCATCAAGCAGGAAGCTAAAGCGGCGGCGATAAGGCTAAGTAACATGGGACTATGGTCAACGAATACTACTGCACAGGGACACAGTCGCATACTTGACATTGCCAAGTTGTCGGCTCCCGGGTCCACTGAATGCAGCGACACTACTATAAAGACGTTTATCTTCAACCGAAGCTACACTATCCAGCGAGATCAGTGTGGCACATCAGACGAAAACAATTACGACATCAATATCTACATTGACGGAGCCAAGAACAAGAAGGGCAGCGGTGGAGGTGTCTTCTGCCCGGAACTTAATTTACAATACTCTGTCAGCTTCGGGAACAAAGCTACTGTTTTTCAGGCAGAAGCTGCCAGCCTACTTGACGGAGCTACACAAATAAAAGACACAAAAAATTGCAATATCTGCTTCTACACAGACAGTATGGCAATTTTAGGTGCCTTAGGCAGAACTGTAACAAAATCTAAATTAATTTTAGAATGTCACAGAACACTTGAAAACCTAAGCATTTCAAATAATGTAACAGTACAATGGATTAAAAGTCATAACGACAACATAGGAAATTGCGAGGCTGACCGACTAGCAAGAATGGGATCAAATACCCTACCAATAGGGCCAGAACCATTTATTAGTTTGTCATCAAAGGCAATAAGGCAATGTCTCACCGATAAAACACTATCTGAACACAATCAGGAGTGGATAAATCGTGTAGATTGCAGACAAAGTAAAGCGTTTATTGTATCATACAACCATAAACTTACACGCTACTTACTCAACCTGTCCCGTAGTAATATATCATTAATGGTAGGATTAATAACAGGACATTGTTGCGTGAATAAACACTTATATAACATAGGTAACTCAACTAGTCCCTTATGTAGGACATGTAAAGAAGTAGATGAGACGGTTGAACATATTTTGTTAGCTTGTCCACCTACTACAGAAACAAGATTATCTATTCTTGGACCAACAGAGCGCCTACCTTAGCTATTACAACACCCAGGCCTGCTACTCCAGTTTACTCGGGAGCTAGGCTGGCTGAGCTGAAATCAAGGGGATATGTACAAAGGTTCCACTCGAGAGAGCCACGTACAGGAACTTCACCCCCTATGAGAATAGAATAGAATACGGTGTTGCGGTAAGGTCCCCTTGGATTTGGATTTTTTATTGCAATTTGACGGTTCTAACTCTAACCCCTTGAAAGTATGGGGAAAATCATTGAGCAACTTATGAATTTATTTGAAACTAGCTGTTCCCGCGAGCTTGGCTTCGCCTTAAATAGTTTTCGTGTGGGAATTCCGCGATAAAAAGTAGCCTATGTTCTTTTTCAAGGACGAGACCATCTGTATACCAAATTTCATTCAAATCCGTTCAGTAGTTTTGGGCGTGAAAGAGTAACAGACAAACAGACACAATTACTTTCGCTTAGTTAGGATTCGCGGGCAAGTGGGCGTGGCCAGACGCGCTACTCGCGCTACTCGCGCACGGTGACCATGAGTCTTGGTTTTCTGGAGAAAACTTTGTGTGCCAATATCTTATAATTTTAGTACTGAAAGGTACTGAAAGAAAATATACGTAAGTTATATTTTTAACCAAGGAATGTTATATTACAATTTCGTTACTGACTAAAAAGTCACCCTGTATATTGTTATCAAGGAGATACTGTCTGGAAATAATATAAGTTAGCGATTATTATACCGGTAGCAATGTTATGCAAGAAATCACAATAACTAATACTCTAAAGTATAATGATATAATGATAAGTACCTTATAATTATGATAATTAAAACGATATTGTTATCTATAATTTGGTTTATAACTTTATTTCTAAAATCACATTTTGGAATTCGTATAAAAATATAGTCAAAGGTTAACAAGAAATAAAACTAGAAGCACCGCTTGCCGCTGCCTTATACCCATAACTCTTATAAGTCAGTCTAAAGGAAACTTACATTTATGGCAAATTATCTTTGGCTAAGATACTACTAAAAACTTTTACGTAGCTACCTAAAGTTTATAGGTATTTCGGTAAAAATCACAGGCATGTAGTTGATTTTCTAACGGTTGGTTTAAGGGTTGTACTAACCCGCAGTTACGTTGCAGAAAGCTTTTCGTAATCGATATAAACATGAGAATCGTGATGTCAAGAATTATATTATTTCCTATAATAATTTTCATACCTATAGCAATTAATGAAAATGTTGTACCTAACTAACTAGTAGATAACAAAAAATATAAGCAGAAACATGTCTATAGTTTCTTGATTATGATTAGATATTAAAACAATTGAATCAGATATAAAACGTAAAAACCTAACAAGCTATAAGTATATTTCTTGATCTTAAACTACAAAAACTGAGCAATCACAGTACAACGCCACATTACAAGAGGCGAGAATTACCTAACAACTACAATAACCCATATAATAATCAGAGATCACACTCACCTAACTAACTCTCCTTGGGCGTCAATTCATACTCCAGTTCAAAGTACTTGGTATGCTTGGGGAGTATTCTCATGGCTAGTAGCGGTAGTTTCGCGGGGTGAGGCGAGCGGCCCCACGTCTGGACGTCACCGGGATTGGGACCCAGGACCTGGGCGCAGAGAGCTTCGTAGTCTTTAATTAATGAGTCGGTGTTCGGGGTGATAATGCATTGCCCCAGCAGGCAGAGAAGGCGCAATCTGTAAGAAAAAGTTAGGTAAATAACTAAATGTGCTAATGTGTAAAAGGTCCAATAGGTTTCAACGATGCGATAACGAGAGTTATCATTGAAATAACTAGTGCAGTAAACTATAATTAAAATAATCTCACTTCACAAAATGACAATCAGGGCCGTCGCTGCTTTGAGCACGGACGCACCGGACGCATTTTATATGGAAAAACAATATAAAACTGGTCTACAACTGGCACACCGCACACAGCCATACAGCCAGGATCGCTTCTGTCTCCTCACTGCAGTGACTACTCACCTAGCGGTGGGCTGGCCGGCCCTGCTGGCTCGCGCCATGGCTCGCAGCAGCGACAGCCGCGGCGCGCCCCCCCACGCCGCCAGCAGCGCCCCTGCCCCCGCCCCCGCGCCCCCGCGGCACACCGCACACACCCATACAGCCAGGATCGCTTCGTTTTCCTCGCTGTAAAGAAAGTCAGGAGGTTATTATTATGGATAGACTTTGTCGCGATAGCGCTGCGACGATGGAACTAGTAACTGAATGCTACTAACTTTCTACCTATGGCCTGCATCCGTCGCCATCCTTTTACCTAAGGCGGCATTAAAACACACTAAATTATCCTATAAACCACCCTGGGTGGCAATGAAACCCTCAATAATACTCACAAGTTAAGGCTCACGATGGAACTATTATAGTAACTGAATGCTAATTACTTTCACCTATGGCCTGCATCCGACGCCATTTTTCGCGCTCTCATCTTCGCTTTTGCCTAGGGCGGAATTTATAGACACTAAATCACCCTCTAGCGCTCTTGATGGCAATGAAAGACACTAACAAAATCGCTTTTAGTAGCAAAGAAAGCTACTCACAAGTTAAGGCTCAGCTGTGTGAGCGCGCCCACAACCTCCCTCATCTCTTGCTCAGTGACCTCGTCGAGGGCGGCGTAGCCCGCGTGTAGGGCTCCCTGCAGCAGCAGCCGCGGGGCCGAGTCCCACGGGCTGCGGGCGAGCCGCGGCCTGATGGCTGACCAGCTAGTGGGGTCTGGGGAAGGGTGGGATAGGTGAGGCTTTAGTAGATAAAAAAATAAAAAAAACTTATTTCTTTAACAAAATGGTATAAAACATTTTATGGTTGTGACCTTCTATTAAGTGCAGATAACACCTGTGTTAAAAGGCCACGCTCTTTTATGACACGCTCTGTAACATGTATACCTAGGTATGTGGGTATTCTCTATAGAATCAGTTCATAGTGTAGCTTAGACAAGAGACTATCAGATTACAGCTACCACTGGGTGAAATCAATGTGTTCAACATGCAACATTGAACTTACTTATTACCTCCTTATTATTTCTTAGCAGGATCTATATTTTAACTTGCACACTTACTCGTATCAAGACTAGATGTCGCCAGAACATACATACCCAGATTGCGTCAGCTAGTACATAAGGCACGCTCACTTCTAAAGCGCCTATGTTTGATACACACTCTAAGTACTTACCCTGAGCCTGCATGACGCACGGCCGCGTCGGCCAGCGCCATAGCGGGGGGCGCCGACGACACCCACGTCACCCATACCTGGTAGCTAGGCTAAACAATGTGTTTGAACACATACATACATATCCTTTTTCCTGCAGTAACTCTCTGACGATGACGGCTGCATCAGCGAGTGCGTAAATCATGCGAACTTTAGAGCGCACGTACTTCCTTTCACTGCCATCTGTCGGTAGTCTACGGTATCTATTAGCAGGATCCATATTTGACCTGTAAACTTACGCCTATCTACGATAGATGTCGCCACAGGATAATATCGAAAGCCGTAATATAACCGTATGCCTGCGAAAGCTAGTGCGTAAGGCACGCTAACTTCTAGAGCGCACGAATTTGACTCCACAATCCAATATCTCCGCTATAGATGTCGCTACAACATACATACCCTGATGGCTGCGTCAGCGAGTACATAAGGCACACACTTCTAGAACGTTCCCTTTAGAATCCACATTCCTCCTATCTCTGCTTACCCCTCGCCCGCATGACCGCCTTGACGGCCGCGTCGGCCAGCGCGACGGCGGCGGCGGGCGCGGGCAGCCCGGCGCCCGCCGCCGCCGTCGCCAGCGCCAGCGCGGGGGGCGCCGACGACACCCACGTACACCATACCTGGTAGAGGTAAACAAATATACACTTGTCCAAAATGAATAATGCACATGCAGATCTTCACACCCGAATCATTAAATCGTAAGAGCCTTAAAAAAACACTTGCATTTTGCACCTTGTACGAAAGAAATAGGAGTCAATATCATGTGTCACATAATCGAAAACAACCGATCTGTCAAAGATTTCTATGCGCATTATCAATTTTGGAGCACTGTACAGGTGTTGCAAAAGTGGTATATTAAGCCGAAAGATGGTGACTCTGGGGTCTGGGGGTTCAGTCAATTGAGGACACCAAAGATTCGTTTCGTTTCCATGTAGAACCTTTGTTGATAGCATGACTTATACTATGGGTACTTGATTATTGTAATGTATTGTAGTGTGTTGTCTTGATTTTTTTCAAATGCCGTAAAACAAAAGATGTTCAGAATGACAAATGGCGGGTAGTGCGACTGGATAGAACTTTATTCTTGCATTCTACCCACCTACACGGTGAAATTAAGCGTAATTATATACCTTTGGAAAAGGAGTAAGGTGACAAACTACCTAGACAGACCTAATAATACTTTAAGTAACTTACTGGTAATGCATTCGTCCCGGCCGGTTCCGTGCACAGTATAGTGACGGCTCTCTCTAACAACCCTTCTAGTTCACCTTCAATACTTTGTATCGTTGGAGCTGAAACACATAACTCATGTTAAAATGATGGCCATACGGACAAGGAAATGATGGAGAGGACATTAAAGAGTAGACAATTAATCTTGATATAATTACTGACATCAGTCCCTGTAAAAAAAAAAAAAAAAACACGCACTCACGCCTTGTACTAATGTACTCCCTTACGGGGTAGGCAGAGGTGCATTGCTGCACCCACTTTTCGCCAGAGTGTTATGTTAGTCCCAATGTAATAGGGGGCGGGCCTATTGCCATTTTACGGGCACATCCAAGACCCGAGAACAAATATCTGTGTTTAAACAAATATCTGCCCCAGCCGGGAATCGAACCCGGGACCATCGGCTCAGTAGTCAGGGTCACTAACCACTACGCCATTCGGTCATCAGTCCCTGTCTTACAACGATTTTGGTCCAAAAGCTGTAGAATTAATATAACCTTCATTAGGAGGTATCCTACTTACCTATTTCATACACCCGCATACAGTACCTACTACATGTTGTACCCATCACATTACAACAACTCACCTAGTGCAGTAAGTACATTCAGCAGCTGCCTGGTAGCGTCGGCCACATGAGTAGGTAGCGTCGGCGCGGAGGCGGCTCGCACCCACAGCGACACCGCCGAGTGACGCTTCTCACTCGCGCTCCGGCGGCCGACTGTACTGTTAGCGGGGTGTGTAGATACAACAACTCACCTAGTGCAGTAAGTACATTCAGCAGCTGCCTGGTAGCGTCGGCCACATGAGTAGGTAGCGTCGGCGCGGAGGCGGCTCGCACCCACAGCGACACCGCCGAGTGACGCTTCTCACTCGCGCTCCGGCGGCCGACTGTACTGTTTGCGGGGTGCGTGGATAGCTCGCTCGCGTAGAGGACTAGTCTGTTGGTTTGAAAGGTTAGGGATGTAGTTTTAATTCATAGTGCCAAAATTTTCACAACTATTTTTTTTTCTCCTTTGCTTTCAATTTGTACCTTAAATGTCTAAATTTAGAGCCTAACAAAGTCAGTAATATACCTACGTCTACTAGAGATCGTAATAAGGCTGTATAAAAGAGCATATCACATAAATATTAAACACTGGAGAAAGGTGCTCTACCTATCCCGTAAGTAAGCGTGAGTATTCCTGTTAGTTTATACTATTATTTTACTTTGTTTACTTACTTGAAGCAAGGCAGCGTGTGGTACGGCACAGTGACACTATACTTGTCGGTGAAGAATCGTTCCAGTGCCGACTCCAGAGCCACTGTGGGCAGGCGCCACCACGGCAGCTCGGTGGCCGCTTCTATTGTCTATAACAAAGGTATATAATGTATTTTTTTTTATATTATTAATGAGAAAGCATATTTGTTTCATAATTTATATTCTACTGTTATTTGTGGGAGTGTTTATTGCTCACTAGAATGGAATGGGGCTGTCAATGAGCTGATATGCGGAGGTTTTGTCTCAAAGTTTGTTTTCAATGTAACAGCGATGGTATAAATTGTACCTAAAATCCAAAGGACTCATCGTGCCACTTGTCTGATCCCGCGCCTTTCTTCATTTCGAGAAGTGAGTACTATTGTGCCACCACCGCTCTATCGCACAAACCCCCGCATCCAGTGGAAAAATCTAAAAACGTAATGTAACACTATATAAACATACCTCAGTAAGAAAAGGCCCACTAGTTAGCACATAGAACAGCGCGGCGAGATGCGGCGCGACATGCTCGTCGGACACCCCCCGCATCCACGTCGCCGCCGCGGTGGCACGCAGCGCGCCGCACAGCCAGAGTAGACCCTCCGTGTCGTCTGTGGCGCAGAGCTGGAAGTGATTTTATGGTGTAAGCCAGGATAATTTTCATAAAGTGTATTACTCATAACGATTTTGGTTGTAAAGCTTTTCTTCCGGGGTAATAGACAGCCCGAATCTCTCATCTATCGGCTTCTACATTTTCATAACTTCCTATTCTTAATAGCCATACCAGTTGGTTTTCACCCTCTACTACAGGGTGTTCGCGAATTTTCAAATTCTGATTTCAGTTTCAGGCTTAGATATACCATGCTGCACATGTAGGTTTCGGCTTAGTATACCCTTTTTGCAACACCCTGTATACCATGAATAATTATCTCCTGAAATCACGTTATCATATAAAGTAATATACCACGGCGACTCGATGACTCAGCTATTTAGGGTGTTGCAAGGTAACCCACCTTGAACAACTTATGCTGTCTGTACTTCTACCACAAACAGCACTTACCTTCAAAACACTGCCCATACACCGGCAGTGGAACCACTGGTGCTTCTCCCAGGGAAGTTTGGCCGTCTCCACCAGTAGGGCGGATATCCGGATGCGATGCTCCTGCGTCCACTGAGGCCCTGTGGTTGGCAGCATCTGACACATCCACTCGAAGACCTCTTGCAGGATGTAGGGTTCACTGCCTGTTATGGGGGGAAAAGTAAGTCAGATACTGAATCTCTACTGATTTATCGGCCTCTAAAAATATGATGTAAGAACATAAACTTTTTTGTTATCTTAGCATTCCTAGATGTTGCATACGGACTGATTTGTGAAATACACATTAACATGATGAGACAATAATTTCTGAGATACGATTATAACATGGAATATGCGGGGATCTGAGCGCGACAACAAAATCTCTTTTTTTATTTTGACACCTCTATTTCTAAACGTTCCTGTATATCCTGACCTTGACACTTGTGGCACAGGTGCGCCAGGTCCCTGGTGAAGTAATGCTGACCGACCTTTGACCAACTGTAGTAGGTTTCACACAAGTTTCTTACATTGCGTTCGAAACGCCATCTATTATTTTTTACCAGTACTTCGTACCACATGTACTGACCTTGACACTGTTGGCACAGGTGCGTCAGGTCCCGGGTGAAGTTTTGCAGAGCGTAGTTCTCGGCGTCCCCGCCGGGCGGCAGCAGTGGCGCTAAGTCGGCGCGAGGAAGGATCCACGCACCCCAGCACTCTTGTAGGGCTGACCAACTGTACCATGCCACTGGGGGAAGGGATACCATTAATTAATAGTAGTGTATGATGATTAATAATATAATAATAATATGATATGTGGACATCTCACATCCACGGGGACATCTCACACACGGCCATCCGACCCCAAGCTAGGCAGAACCTGTGTTATGGGTGTCGGGTAGCTGATATATTTACACAAATATCTATATAGATACATATTCTATCTATATAGATACATATTGAATATATAAACGACAACCAGACACAAGGCAAACACAAATGCTCATCACACAAATGTTTGCCCTGGGCGGGATTCGAACCCGAAATAGTAGAGTATGATGACACACGAGTCACTACTATACTCACGTGACTCACTAGTATAGAGTACCTAAGCATACTATGTCGGGTCACAGCGCAAAATTAACGTTTTAAAAACGCAATGCTACACCGCAATCATGAAGTATATCACATGCAGCGGACCGCATTGTCGCATAAAATTCATACAAGCAACTATTTCGCTGCGGCCCGGCGCGCTGCATCAAGTCATAACGTGCGCGACATTTTCAATTATGCTTTGTCGCTAAAAAGATGTCTTTCTGTCAGTCTTAGGGTGAAGGAGAGCCTTGTAAGAGCAACTTTTGGTGATTTCTCCTAGTCACGACGCGTTCGAAAGGTCCTGAAGCATCCAGCAAATAAAATAATAAAAAAACTACTACAAACCTTTCTCAGCAGCATAATGCTCGTTGGTGGCCGTATCGACGAACGCAAACACTAGCGTCCGGAACAGCTTAGCTACGTGCGTGACGTAAGCCGTGTAGTCCTGGTTTTTGCTCCTCGCCTCCCACCAGATAACACCCAGTTCACGGAGAGTGTTCCCTAACTGAAAGGGAAAACAGTTTTGCAGACGTTTTTAGTTTATTTTTTATGATGAACGTATTGTTTTGACTGCCTGGCTACACATGAATGATACACACTACTTTAGGTAACGTGACGTGCAATGTAAAGGTGGGTACGTAGTAACGTTACGGACTGTAATGTAACATTCCCAGCGAGCATGTTACGCAACGTCTGTGTTAACGATGGTCAGTACCCACCTTCACTCGCAATGAAAGAATCCCCATGGTGTTAACGCCTTGCGCGTTACGCGTATGAACAGAGCATTTTAAATATGAAATTTTCTTTCTTTGCGAGTCACGTTACAGTGTCAGTTACTCTATCTATACCTATACCTAGTACAATTACCTCATTACTCGTAAGCTCGTGCGCATAATTCTCCGCAGCTTTATGCGCGTGCGCAGCGGTGGCGGGCGGCAGGCGACGCGCACTGCACGCGCGTGCGCACTGTACCAGCAGAGCGGAGAGAGCGCGCGCGCCGCAGAGGTTGGATATGTGCACGCCTATTAGCTGTTGAGGAATTAGGTATTACAGGATGGAGAAGGATAGTTTTGTTTAGTGTATGGGGCATGTTTTTGGAGGGGCCTTAGGCTTAGAGTAAATAACACTTGACTTCGGGAAGCAATGATAAGCTCATGCGCATGGTTCTCCGCAGCTTTGTGCGCGTGCGCAGCGGTGGCGGGCGGCAGGCGACGCGCACAGCACGCGCGTGCGCACCGCACCAGCAGAGCGGAGAGAGAAGATATGTGTACGCCTATTAGCTGTAGAGGGAATAGACGTTACAAATGAAGATAATTTTGTCTTCACTATATAGTATAAAGCAAAGTCGCTTTTCGAGTATATCTGTAACTCTGTACCATGTACCTATGTATCTATGTATGCTTAGGTATTTAAAACTATACACGCGCGTGCGCACCGCACGAGTAGCGCGGAGAGAGCGCCCGCGCCGCACATGGTGGATATGTGCACGCCTATTAGCTGTAGGTAGGGGAATTATTTGGTGAATGGTACAAGTTTTTGAAGGGTTCTAATGTGGAGTAAATAATATTTAAAATATGGAAGTAACTATAGATTTAAAATTACTAGACGACCAATCCTGATCGAGATACACACCTCAAAGACGACACACTAAGAAGTAGTGTCGAAACTTACAAGTCATAAACGCCTCCCGTTCTACTAAATCTAGAGCCACATTTTACTATGAAAAAACCGAGCGTTTTAATCACAAATCAGCTTCAAATCAGTCTTCTTACCTCCAACAGCATCATGTATTCATCTGGCGGCGCCGCCCCGTGCCGCTGCGCCGCGTCCACCAACGCTTCTAGCGCCGATTGACGCTGCTCCTCGGATATCACCTCCGACCAGCGGGCCACTTCGAACTGAAAATATTTGTACAACAAATAAGGATAATCATCAGATAATAATCGTCCACGGTTTGACATGGGATTCCTCGTCCCAAGGAGATCCACCAGCCTCTATGATCGGTTGTTATAATCTAAACACCGCCATCTACCAGCCTAAAGTCTTCGAAAATAAAAATTGGTACTGATATCAAAGCTATCTACAATAAAGTAAATAAAAGCACGCTCAGCCCGTAATAATCCACTGCAGGTGAGCTTCCTCTAAACAAATATCTGCCCGGCCGGGGATCGAACCCGGAGCCTTAAACATAACAGCTAGTCACTATATAACTACTACACCATCCAGTCGTTATGTAAATAAACAATCTGACCGTCAAACTAACCTTAGAAAGACAGCTAAAAGCCGTATGCGGATGAACGTTCAACGCCAACACAGTGTTATACACCGTGGACCAGGCACTGAGCGGCAGACGCCTAGGGCATAGCAGAGAGCTGGATAGGGCATCCTGTAGGCTGCCGACAGAGGTCACTGACCCGCCCCACCACCGGCGAAGGAGTGTGGCGGTCAGGTTTGCATCGTGGATGATGAATTTCTGTGGAGGAATGGGAGGGTTGTTGTGAATTAATACAAATACTGGAATATCATTAAATCTATCCTGGGGCAGAAATCTGACTTTTCTGTTTCTCTACCATCTTGCATCTCTGTTCATCTTTATGTTATACTAAAGGATATACATAGAATAGCTAGCATTCAATGCACGTTGAGAGCAGTGAGAAATCATAGCACGAAAACACAGCCACGACCTAAGTCTGTTATATATTCTTACGAAACTAAAATCAAATGTTTGCATAGTTTCATGTTAGGTTAGGTAGCGTTGCTCATAAACACGGACGAAGTGGTTTTGAAGCATTAGCCGAGGGTGCTCGGTCCGCGGATACTTGTCTGGAAAGATACAGTAAGACATCACCTCTGCCAAGTCGGTGACAATGCTGGTGAGGGCCAGCCGGGCGGGCGCGCAGGCCGCGGCCCGAGCGTCGCGCCCGCACAGCCACGCGCGCTCCATTATAACCATGGCCGTGTCCGCACTTGTCACTTGTCTGGAAACATTAACGAAAGGATATTTTATACAGGGTGTGGAAAAAAGGGTATACTAAGCTGAAAGGGGGTGGCTCAGGGGGTCATTCTGAACAAGTCGTAGAACAAAAGTTGTTCAGAATGACCCCCTGTAAATCACCCTTTGGGCTTAGTATACCCTTTTTGCAACACCTGTACTTATAGGATGAAATCTTACTAGTGCGAGTTTTTTTACGATTTTTCTTAAATTATAGGACATAATGACTTGAGTGAACCAATCGGCTTACTATACAACATATGCAAAAGTCTTTATAGAATACTTGTTATGCCGGAATTTTAACTACTTATTTGTTTTTCAGTTCAAGTAAGTATGTAGATACTTAGGTACCTAGTTATTGTTTGCAGGGCGGCGGCAGTCTTGGCAGCGTTTGGCCGTGGCCTGGCGAGGCGGCGCAATGCGTTGCGGGCTCCGGTCCTGTGCAAATAAAACTCGTTAGAAAAAAATAGTTTTTACCTATATACAATTATCATGCGTTTACCCACCTATTGTCTCTGATACTTCTTTCCGCGCCTGTTGATATGCACCATTCATGAGCCTATAAAAGAAAATCAGTTTTAAAAATGCATCTCTAGCTGAAATTATCAATCAACAAAGTTTGCATGGTCAAGCAAAATTGTATTTTCGAATATTCCAAATTTATTCAGAATTACCCTCTGAGTTACCCTCTTTTGGCCTACTATAACTACCACTTTTGCAACACCCTGATTAAAACCCGTGCTAAGGATACTGACCGGCACAACAAGAGTGACGGGTTTGCACTTGTTCGGACACGACTTGGGCACGGGCGCGATGGGTCTTCGCACGCGCAGCGTCGTCACCAGCTCCCACAGCGCCGAGTCCAGCTTCGACACCTGGGACAGTTCCGACTCCCACTCTCTGGGAGGCAAATAAATATTGGGATAAATCAGGTGCGTCCAATAATAGTGGTCCATGTATATGTGGCGAGATATTTCCTTGTTGTGATTGGTGGTTGGCTGCAACTTGCATTGAATCCGTGCAATCTGTCATTCTGTCAACCGCACTCGACTTCTGCGCTATGTAAGCTATGTATTGTATATGCTATTCCTAACATAGATTACATAAAGCATTCCAGTAAAGACCAAACGTAGTGTGGAATGACGACGTAAGGCAGTTAGCCGGTAGTGGATTCAAAAGAAATGACGACGAAACAGTATTGTATCGCTATCGTTCACTGCCCAGGTTGCGGCTGCCCATATGCATTTAGGGTACAGTTTGAAACGTCACTTAGAGACGCTCCTTTGTTACGCATGTATGGCTAATGATAATGATGATGAAAGTACTCACTGCGCCAGTCGCTCGATGTCCCTCAGATGCTTGTCGGTGAGCGAGACTGAGTGCCGCGGACTCTCCACCTTGGCGTCTTCTATAGGCGACTTTATACTCATTCTTCTGCGTCTTCTGCAAAATGAAATAAGCTTGTTTGCTTAATAAAATAAAAGCCGTGCATGTTAAGCAATTAATCAAACATTTATCGCCTGATTTAGAGACTACTTTTGTATAGCCATGGTGAAATAGGCGCATCGATGATCAAAGAGACAGTATAGGTATCCTATAATTTAGACTCCTTATTAATATAATGCATCATAAAGACTCATGCCTTGTACTTGTCTAAGTCTAGATTCTAAATTAATCAGCGTGTCAAATATATTTTCACTCATAAATGACAAAAAAAACAAAACGAGCTTCACCTCATGCCCCTCACAGGGTAAGTCTTCAGCATGGCCACCACTCTTTCAAAGGGCGTCTTGGGCACGACCAGCGGCCTCGGGTCTCCGGCTATCGGCACCATGTCTTCATCATCAGGACTGGACGGTGGCATGAGTTTAGAGAGCTCCGCTTTACGTGCTGCTGCTAACGCCTGGGATAGTAGTGGTCGGAATTAATGAGCAGTAGCAGTGGACAATAACATTTATGAATTTGCATATAGATTTGTGTGCCGGTCATATTTGCTAAAGAACAGATAAGCGTTGGGGCCGACGAGGTACGGAGGGTACCCACTATAGGGTCCTCCATTGTTCTAGAATGACGAACTTAGATCCATCCACTATATTTACCGGATATCAGCGGTAAATATAGTGGATGGATGAGTAAGGCCGAGGACACTATAAGGGGAAGCAGTCTACTAGTGGGAGATAATTGTCTGATCATGAAGTGTGCATGATGATGATGTAGCGTACCTGATCAGGAATGTGTCGCAGCATGTGGGGCATCGCGCGAACCTTGTCACCTTCTTCCAGCCAACTGAGGTATGTTCTTGATATCCTGCCAAATAAAGATATAAATGGGAAGGCATTCTTAAGTTCGTGTTAGACACACACACACTCACGCCTTGTACTAATGTACTCCCTTGCGGGGAGGCAGAGGTGCATTGCTGCAGCCACTCGTGTTATTGCAATCCAAAACTTGGTTCGCTATAAACAGTGCATAATAATCATTAATAGATCGTTCTCCGCTAGACAAAGGCCATCATTACTACATCGAGAGAAGGCTGAAGTCGCCGTAATTTTTTGAAAAGGCTTCACAACTTACGTTTCAGCAGCAACATGGTAAGTGATGAGATTCTGCAATTGCCTGTCTCCCTCTCCCACGTTAACTTCGATATCTTCCATCTTTTCCTGCTCACTGTCAGAACTCTCACTCGATTCATCGGATTCTCCCGTCAAATCGACTAGCTTCAACGGCGGTAGTAAATCGAGATCTGGCTTATTCGATTTGACTACTCGCTCTGTGTGCGTTGTCTCTGGTTGAACAGTTAGGAGTTTCTGTTCGTTTTTCAAACGCTCGCTTTCAGTGTAGTGGTAAGTGATGACTTCTTGGAGTTTTTTCTTCAGTTGTCCTAAGACTCGGGATTTTATGAAGCCGCTAAAGAACAGCGGACCGATTGGTGGTGTGGTGTCTCGTCTGCAAAGAAGTAGACGGTTTTTTTTAAATTTTATTATTATTTTATTTATTTAATTACAAAATGTGTATTAACCGCGCTTAACCTAGTCGTCTCTGCAAAGAAGTAGACGGTTTTTTTTAAATGTTATTATTATTTTATTTATTTAATTACAAAATGTGTATTAACCGCGCTTAACCTAGAAACTTGTTACAGTTTTTTATTTATTTAGTCCTAATGCAAATAGCACATACCAACATGTATTAAAATAGTCAACAGCTGATGCTGAGTTCACTCCTTTTGATCGATAAATTTTATATATTTTTTTCTTCTTTTCATAGTATAAAAATTACTCACGGATCTTCAGGTGGCCTCTGCAGATATAAGCTGAAGAACAGCATCCACAGCTCCAGGTACGCCGAGCTGGACGGTGGCGCCGCCAGCGCCGCCGCGGCCGTCTTGTGAATTACGAGCTCATCTGATGTCATTTGGGCTCCTATTGACTGCGGAGTACGAATAAAATAGTGATGTTATAGTTTTAAAACTGAGGCTGTGGGGTATTGTAACGGATTGAGAAGTCATTAAATCTAATTTTAGCACTCTCAAAACTGCTACTTACTGGAAAATACGATTGAGATATGTTACATTTTGATAGCGATTTATGAGTTCAACTATGAAATTTACAACTTTGTCGTACACCTTGCGGCATGTAGCGGAAAATATGACAAAACTAAAACGCCTCCCAACACTTAAAGTGCGAGTGCAAGCATCCCAAAACCCACTAATCAGTGTTGATATCGACAATTTAAGAATACGCTTTAGCAAGACTGACACACACCTTAAGCGCATTATCCACATGCGCGCTCTCGCCCCTCACTCTCTGCGCGTGTAAAGCTGACAGCACACGGGGCCACAGCGCGCGCGCCTCGTTGCCGTGCCGTGTGCGAAGCGCCGACGCGCAGAGAGAGGGGTTGTGGGGGGATAGGGCTGCGGTCACACTGCCGGGGTTTGATTCTTCCTGCGAGAACATAATTTTATTGATGAGTACAATAGGTGAAGTGCAAACAATTAACGGCGATCTCAAGAATGATACTATGCTATAGTTTAAGTAGCCTGACCATCTGACCAATAACCAGAAGGCATTTTTAAGGTCTCTGCAATTAGTCCATTGGAGCAAGGTATGCAGCTTTGTAGCTATTGGTCCATTACATGATTACAGCATTGACTCCGACTGCTCTGCTATCGTTCATAAACATTTTTACATAAATATGTAACCAACAATATATCTCACAAATTTCTATCGCTCTCAGCGATAAGGCCGCCTATTGTACGAGTACAATAGTTCTAGTCTATAAGTATGTTTTTGTATCTCTGATATACGAGTATGTAGTGTTCAATAAAGTTATATTCTATTCTATTCTCACCATAGCCGCGCAGTGTTGGTCCAGCTGCGCCGTCAGTGGACACGCCAACATGGCGGCCTGCAGCAGCGGGCCGCTAGTCGACCACAGCGAGTGCAGCCACACTGATAGCACGCTGCTCACTGACACATTATCACTGATATCCTAACTAATCCTAACTAATATTATAAATGCGAAAGTAACTGTGTCTGTCTTTTTGTCTGTTACTCTTTCACGCCAAAACTACTGAACGGATTTGAATGAAATTTGGTATACATACTATTGAAGGAATTATTCACAACAGCTTTGTGGCCGCACTCTTATCTTGATGAATAACACAGAATAGAAGAAAGTTGTCTATGACATGTCTTGTCTATGGACTGAGCGTTTTCTGACGTTTCCGGTTCCTTCCTTGTTCGCGAGCATGAATTACGCATGGTTCATTAAAACTAATCCTATTGAATACAATAAATAAAAGTAATGTGAGTTAATATTTCTATCTTTATTAATACGGTGTAGACCCTGGGAAAGAACATAGGCTACTTTTTATGCCGGAATTCCCACGGGAAAACTTTTTAAGGCGAAGCGAAGCGCGCGGGAACAGCTAGTCATTCATAAATAAATATTTTTACATGAATATGTTATAAATTAATATAATTATCTCACCATAGCAGCGCAGTGTTGGTCCAGCTGCGCCGTCAGTGGGCACGCCAACATGGCGGCCTGCAGCAGCGAGCCGCTAGTCAACCACAGCGAGTGCAGCCACACTGATAGCACGCTGCTCACGGACACGTTGGCACTGAAATGTAGAAGGGATCGTTAGGTAGCACGGCACATATTGAAATTTTAGTAGTGTAAAAACTTAAATTTGGTATTTATGAGAATTCGCAACCAATCTTAAATAAAGCAAAATTACAATAGAAAGGAAATGGATAATTTGAAAATTAATGCCTTCAGATTATCAATTGTGGCGAGTGGCGACATCTGTGCACGCTACAAGGTGTAATATGAATAAATAAATCTATAGATCCCGCTAAGGGGTTTCCGAAGCTTTCGATAGATGGCAGTGCAGTGAAATTCTCATATTGATGGAGAAATCACGGGTTAAGGTTTAATTTAAAAAAAACTCGAAGTAATTTAATGATAATATAGTCAAGTTGTGTAGCTCACTCACACAGTGCTGGCATGCGCTAGCTGGGTGGTCATCAGTTTCAGCAGCATGTTCGCCCCCGCTCTAATGATATGATAATGTAACCAAGTTGCGTAGGTCACTCACACAGTGCTCGCGTGCGCTAGCTGCGTGGTCATCAGTTTCAGCAGCATATTCGCTCCCTCTCTAATGATAATGTAACCAAGTTGCGTAGTCACTCACACATTGCTCGCGTGGGCTAGCTGTGTGGTCATCAGTTTCAGCAGCATATTCGCCCCCGGCTCTAATGATAATGTAACCAAGTTGCGTAGGTCACTCACACAGTGCTCGCGTGGGCTAACTGCGTGGTCATCAGTTTCAGCAGCATATTCGCTCCCGGCTCGGCGCCGCGGCCCAGCGCCCGTTGTAGCAGGCTCGGGGCGGAGCCCGCTAGTAGTGAGAATACCTCGACGAACCTGCGGAGGTAAATACTATGAGAAAAGCTGGGTAATTATGTTACAAATTAAGGGATAACTTTTTAATAAAATTAATGTCAACCATTCAGTATATGTATAAGTATGACTCAAAAGGGTAATCTGACATGGCTGAATTTCCTGCTTAAATGATCCCGACGAATTGAGAACCTCCTCCTTTTTTCGAATTCGGTTAATTATAAGGATGGAGCAGACACGAAAAGTTAAAAGCATTTAAAGTCGTTCAGAACTCTGTAAAAAGAGCTACATATACTTAGGATTTCTATGAAGGATCAGTTGCCCGAGCATAGGATTCGAAACCTCCGTTTACGTTGCGTATCGTCAAATGTCACTGTCAAAATGTAAGGCAAATTTGTTAGTTCCAAAAGTTGCATTTGTTTTTTCCATGTTAGGTAGAATTTCACCAAACGCTAAACGTATTTAGTAGCCAGTCATACGTCTGTCAGTTAGTACAAAATGTATTTAAAATTTGATTTAAATACGTTTAGCGTTTGGTAAAAGCGACCCTTCGTGTAGATTCGAAAATAGTATCGAATCCTATGCTCACGCCTCTGAAAGCAATTCGTCTGACAACTAAGGTTACCGACGCAGCTCTTAAAATATAAGGCTAAGTTTTTGATTACAAAGGATCAATCCATTGTATAACAACCTGACTACACAAAAAGTAAACTTACTTGGGTGTGAGCGAGATGGACTCTGGCGACTGCGTCATGATGATCAAGAGGGCGGACAGACAGTGCGTGACGTCACGCGCGCGCCAGCCGGTGTAGCACTTCCACGCCGTGGGTGGTAGAAGGCTTTAGCTTCAATATACAGGCTTTTATGCTATAGGCAGGTTTAATAGGCCAAAAGTGGGTGAATCAAGGGGTCATTCTGGCCATGTAGCACGGGGCGCTATTAACCAAACCAAATTCATAATCCATAGATACTAGATGTGTACCCTAATGCAGTGTACTCAAAAAAAAATGTACTTACCTCGGAAAGCGGGTGGCTCGCTTATGAGTCACCTCTGTCTACCCTTCGGGGATTACAATCATGAGCATTATGTATGTATGTCAAACTAAGTGCCAATTTCTCCATAGTCGGTTATCTAACCGACAGGGATTGATTTATAAATTAAACGTCATCTCCATATAAAATTCATGACAAATGTGTCAAAAGTCAACCACTACTCCCTGGTTATGCTCTAATCGAGAATGGAGAAATTGGCACTAAACTCACACAAAGTCAAGTTACTTGGGTTGGGTGTGACCGAGACACACAAATGCCACTTACTTGGGTGTAAGCGAGATGGACTCGGGCGACTGCGTCATGATGATCAAGATGGCGGACAGACAGTGCGTGACGTCACGCGCGCGCCAGCCGGTGTAGCACTTCCACGCCGTGAGTGGTAGAAGGCTTTAGCTCTAAAGTCTTATAAAACTCTAGCTATCGTGGGTGATCTAAACATCAACATAATAAATGACAAACAAGACTCTCATAGCGACAACTACCTAAACCTAACTGCATCTCATGGGCTCTTGCCTGCCCATTTGTACCCAACTCGTGAAGAAAGCTGTCTGGATCATGTCATTCTTCGATCACCCATCTCATCAATTACTATGGTTATTGAGACAAGCATAACCGATCATGCCCCGGTGTTATTAAGTATCGACTGTGCTAAAACGAAAACGGCGACGGGCAAATACAAAACCTGTATAGATTATGAGGCGATACAAAGGGACCTGCTTGCTTGCGATTTTTCCAATGTAACTGATACTTCGGATGTCAACATTGCTACAAACAACCTTATCAGCATTATATCCAACGTGGTTGAGCAGAACACCAAATACAGCATAGTTCCAACAAAATACCGCCTCCTGAAACCATGGATGACTGCGGGCCTTCTACGTTGTTTAAAAAATCGCGATAACATGCACAGCAAACTAAAAAAAACTCCGGATGATATCATATTAAGCATCACTTACAAACGGTATCGAAATTTTTGTACGAACTTACTAAGAAAAATTAAAACCAACTATGAAAAAAACGAATTGGCAAGAACTAAACACAACTGTAAAGCTCTATGGAAAACAATAAAATCAATTGCTAACCTGAAAAAAACACTTAAATCCTCAAAAGAATTGCTTAAGTGTTGCTCCGATCCCTCACTCTCTATAAATGCCGTAAATCAATTCTTTGCACATGTAGGCGAAAATCTTGCATCAAAAATTCCTAACTTAGGTAAATTTAAAGATCCTCCATCCTGCTGTTCCCCTAAAGACTCTCTGGTAATACTTAAATCCGACTACAGTGATATCGAAACCCAGATACTCAATCTTAGGGATGACTGCGCTGTGGGCTGGGACAAAATCTCAGCAAGAATTATCAAGGCCTCCAGAGCTACTCTTGTTCCACCTATTGCATATATCTGCAACTTGGCAGTAGATTCAGGAGTTTTTCCAGATGCCTTTAAAAAGGCGATTGTTCACCCAATCCACAAGGCGGGAGATAGAGGCAGTGTCGACAACTACCGACCAATATCGGTCCTCCCAGCTCTGTCTAAGATATTGGAGAGAATTCTTAATAACACCCTCGTAAACTACATGAATAAAAACAGTATTATTTCTGATAAACAGTTCGGTTTCAGGTCTGGAAGGTCTACCGAAGACGCTGTTATTGCATTGACCTCCTCAATTGTTCAGCATATCGATAAGAAACGTAAATGTCTTGCTATATTCCTAGACCTGTCTAAGGCTTTCGATTCTGTCTCTATCCCGCTCCTTGTGGAAAAGATTGAGCAAGCAGGAGTTAGAGGCGTCGATATTTATTGCGACTACCTTAATGGCCGAAAGCAGGTATCTCAGATTGAGTCTCTTACAAGTGACGAAGAAGGTATCTCCTATGGTGTCCCACAAGGCAGTATTCTCGGCCCCACTCTCTTTCAACTTTATATCAATCAGCTATGTAACCTTCAACTGTCAAATTCTGAAATATTCACGTATGCCGACGACACAGCTATTGTCATCCACGGCACTGATTGGTCGGAACTTAAGGAGAGTGCGGAGATCAGCCTTCGACGGGTACAACAGTGGTTATCTACCAACTTGCTCACTTTAAATATTAAGAAGACACAATATGTCGCTTTTGCATTATTGAACTCCCAACAACCACCACCAAATTATTCCATCATAGCCCATACATGCAATAACGCCACTCTATGTTCGTGTATTCCCATAACTAAGGTTACTAGTGCCAAATACCTCGGCGTTTATATTGACGAGAAACTTAAATGGCATGCACACATAGAAGCTCTTACAAACAGGGTCAGAAAACTAATAGCCATATTTAAAAATCTCCGTCGCTCAGCTGACTTCTCTACATTAAAAATGGTATATTTTGCCCTAGTAGAATCTAATCTTACCTATTGTATAAGTGCATGGGGAGGAGCCGGGAAAACACTGTTACTGAAGCTTGAGCGTGCTCAACGCGCGCTTCTAAAAGTGTTGATGTTTAAGGCCCCGTACAGGGTGACGTGCCGCGCCAATTTTGGGTTTTCAATGCTCTTCACACAGCACACGCAGTGACACGCACACATGTAAGTTTGCACAGTGGGTCGATAAACTTTTACTCGCCAACTTTATTGACAACTAGCTGTTGCCCGCGAGCTTCGCTTCGCCTTAAAATTATGTTGTCGTGGACGACTCCCGAACTACCTACCCAATAACATGCCATGGTAGTATTAAATTAGATGAAATTTGACAAATAAGTACGAAGATACTTGACTAAAAATGATTTTCATGACTTCATTGAGCAAAGACTTGTATAGCAATGGCAGAATAGTAATTTATAAATGTTTTATTTCAAGCATCTAACTTATGCAGTTTTGGTTTTTTTCATACTACTTATTTTTTTTTCACTTTAACTCTAATTTTTCAAAACAAAACCATAACTTTACTAAGGTGTGCAGACATGTTAGATTGAAAACATCTAGGTATCTTGCATTATCCTATTGTAACTAAGCTTTACGGCTGTTTTAACAGCATGCAGATTTCATCACGCACGTGGGATAGCACGCCATTTTCCCGCATCTCGTGTGCATATTCCACGCGTTACAATGAATACTTGTATGAACGCGTGCGGGGAAATCACGCGTGCGTGATCAAATCCGCATGCTGTTAAAAACAGCCTAAGTTAATGCCGAATTTCAACCGCTAACTCCGGTTTTTGTGTGAAAATACGGTACCTAAGCTACGTCCTACGTCGATCGACGATCTACGTATCAATCGTCGAGAATCTACGTACTTCCAAATTTCAAGTGCCTACGCTACGTTTTGCCTGTGCGTGTCAGTCATGGGAATTCCGTATAGAAAATCTCTGCACATTTTTCCTAAAACACCTACGTAATAAGTTTCATGGTTTTATCTTCAAAAATGACGCATAAGAACCAAATTTTAATAACAATTTAAACCTCGTGTTGAAAAGTATAGTCGCATATTGGGTTGTTTTCGAGGACCTTTACGGACCTTATAATCTTGCTGCAACTACATACAAACTATAAGTACATTAGCTAAAATCAAACCATACCGCGATCTATATCCGATCTGACAACGCCATCTAGGAGAGGACATAGCTACTATATAAATTAAACTTCTAAAACTCAACACCCATAAAACTTTCAACCCCTATATTACACCCCCACACTGGTTTTTTTTTAAAATGCTAATTATTATTTTTTTGTGATTATCTAGTGCCTAAATACAAAATATAATGTTTTTATCTTCAAAAATGACGAACTTCATACAAAATATGAACCTCTATCTTCATCAATTTTCATCCACTCACAGATCGAAGTTTCAAAAACGCTAGAACAAAATGTTTAATTATTGCTCATCAAGTGCTTAAATATAAAGTTTATTTAAAAAAAGATCTACCCCGGCCGGGAATCGAACCCGGGACCTTCGGCATAGCAGTCAGGGTCACTAACCACTACGCCAGTCAGCCGTAGTATTTTTATCTTTTAGAATTAAGTATTCGCATACAACTTCTAACCCCCCCTTTTAACCCCTTACAACCTCCGTTTCGCAATAAAAAGTAGCCTATGTTCTTTCTCAGGGTCTAGACCATATGTATACCAAATTTCATTCAAATCCGTTCAGTAGTTTTGGCGTGAAAGAGTAACAGACAGACAGACAGACAGACAGACAGTTCCGCATAAAACCAACAGATGGCACTAAAATCGCAATACAGAGAGCTTGTATGGAACTGTGGCCAATTAATATGAAGATCCTACATCGCGGTATTAAAGTTTTTCAGTTGTCTGAAATAAATACAAAACCTAATAAGGTAAATCTATTCTATAGTAGGAGAGTCAGACAGTGACTTTCGCATTTATAATATTAGTTAGGATTATGTTCAAGTACATTTTGGGTGATTTTAGGGTAAGTAAGTATAATTCTTACTTACACTGGTAGGCACCAGCAAAGGGTAGAAATTAATAGGGGTGCCACTTTACTCTATACTCGGAACCCGATTAGCTTTCTCAAACAAATGTGGTATTTACTTGTAGAAAGGTAACTACAAGTATTAAAGTGTAGATAATAAGTTTCGGGCATCCTCCAGCCAACTGAACCCCGACGACAAAGCAAAGTAAATACATAGTGTCGCAAAAGGGCTATACTAAGCCAAAAGGGGATGACTCAAGGGGTCATTCTGAACAACTTTTGTTCTACGAGATTTGCAAATTCGCGAAAAAAAATATTCGTTTTCCATGGTAAAAAGTCACATGTCCAACAAAGTTAATTTCCAAAACTCGTAGAGCAAAAGTTCAGAATGACCCCCTGTCTTACTCCTTTTTACCGGACTGCCGAAAGAGGAGGGTAATGTTTTTTGATTGTATGTATGTATGTTTGTCTGTTTCTTTGTTCCCTCCTGTAGCCCGCTTGTAAACGGCTTGATAGATTTTGATGTATGAGGTATTGTTAGAAGCGTATTGATGGCGCGATGGTTATAGGCTATGTGACGTTCTATTAAAATGTACATAGCGCCCTCTAGAGGACATAACGTGATGATCGAAAAAATAATAATTCAACTTTGCCGTGTAAGGTATCAAATGAAAGGGCTTGATTTTCACATTATAAAAATATGCATATTGAAGGTATTTAAATAACAACACCAAAATTATTTAAATAAAAAATGATCATGAACTACTGACGTAAAATTTCATAAAATAAAAACAACTAAAAAGTTACAAATAAAAAAATACAATTATAAACAAACGAAAAACCCGACTGTACGCTAAAAACATGAAAACAAGTCCCAATGTTAATGGAAAGTATCGCAGGCGGGGACCAACTTGACCGCCACTCAAGGCCGTTTTCTAAGTAACATTCAGCTAAATGGTGAACCCTCTGCTGGTCCCCGCCTACGATACTTTCCATTAACATTGGGACTTGTTTTCATATTTTTAGCGTGCAGTCGGGTTTTTTGTTTGTTTATAATTTGTTTAGTACTATATACCGCTTTTTCAATACCTGTAAGTAAGTAATATTTTTTGGTAGCAGCATAATATTTTTAATTAATTTTAGGGTTTCGAACGTCAAAAGAAAAAAAGCAACCGTTATAGGATCTCTTTGTTGTCCGTCTGTCACCGCCCTTTTTCTCAGAAACGGGTAAAGATATCAAGCTGATATTTCACATAGATGGGGAGTAACCCAAAAAAAATATTATGGTACTCCCTGTCCCACACAAGTAAATTGGGGCTTATATTTTTTCCAGTTAATTTGATGTGTATCCTTTTTTTTCTTTGTTGTTTTGTATAAGTATATGTTTGTTTTCTTTAAATCTGTATTTTTTTTTTTGTTGCTGTCTATGTGTCGAATAAATGTATCTTTATCTTCAAGTCACGCTATGTATCGTTTGTTTTTTTTGTGGCTACTGTCTATAGAAGAAATTCCGTCATTGACAATTTTACGTTACAAATTTATTTTTATTTATTTTATTTTTATTTTTACATTTTCGTGGAGAACCAACAGCATTTTGTTAATAAATAATTATTACTTATGAACACATAACAACTTGATGCCATTAACAGAATGAACTTAGTAAACCCAGTAAACCTAACACATCCAGAGGAAAAATAAAATCTCTTTCTCTCTCTCTGAAAAACATACTTAATAGCCCAAACTCGATGCTTTTAGCTATTAACATCTTTGAAATAAAATTGAGCCACCACCGTGTTACTGCCCTCATCAGATCCTCACGAGACCATACCTCAACCAGCACCAAGAGACTGTATTTTTGATCCCTAACCTAATGTTCGTGCGTATTGTCATCACTTAGATCCATTCGCTATATTCCTGCTCCTCATCAGACCTTTACGAGACTGTAATGTCACGAGAATATTGCACACTATCTAATTTAATTTAATGTATTGAATATACTGGAAGAATTATGCTTCCTCAATTTCAAATCAAATTATGTTGGTGTCATAAAAGTTGAAAAAGTGCAATGACAACCAATGTGCAGTGATTTTGTATCTGTACACGATAAGATCGCGAGCTGTCAGTGCTGCCTAAACCGACGTGACCCTTCTTTGGAGGCCAGCGGCCAACTGAGTCAAACGTCACTTGTGTTTATGATTTTATAACACAGAAAGCCGCCATAGATATTTGTATGAAGATTTGAGGGAAAAAAATTGCTCAAGTTTGGGATTAATTTACACAAAATAAGTGTATGTTTATTAAAAAACAAGGTATTTAGCGCCTAGTCCAAGCCTTTAACTTTATAATTTGATAAGAATCATATGAAAATTCTTGATGATTACGACACAGTTGTTACAATACGGGAGTGGTTTTTCGTCATATTCTGAATTTAATTTACAGTTATCCATAAGCATTTACTTAAATTCGAATGATTCAGCACCTAGCTAGACTCTTCGACTACCGGTGTGATTTTTTTCAAGGCTGTAGAGCATCATTTACTACATAATTCTATGACAATGCCAACCCTCGATTACCTATTGCTGACCCTTAAACCATTCCGATATCCAACTGCTGCACTGTACTCAGAATGTGGCGTGTTGTCAGTTAGGAAATTATATATTCAAAAAACAGTATTACGAAAACACAAATCAATTACAGCTGAACATCTCGCTGCCATAAGTAATTCGCGTATAGGCAAAAATGTTTTCCCGACTGTTAAGCACAGGTTGAAGTTTTCCAGTCAAAATTACGATATTCAAGGCTCTCGACTCTATAATAAGATAAATAAACTGATCAATATTTATCACACAAATAACTTTGAGTGTAAAAGAAAGGTCACAACACTTTTGCTTACCTTAACCTATGAAGAGATTGAGGATTTGCTCAAAACTTTATTGTAATAGTTTTAGATAAGTAGTATTTTATATGTAAAATGTAGTTATATCTTGGCTTATATAATATCATTGTTCATTGTTTATTTATTTCAGTAACATAAGTTAACTTTAAATTTAAATAATGTTTATCCCAAAATTTCAATCCAATTAATGTCCTACGTAAATCCATGTAGTAATGTGTGTTGCATACCGGTAGCAATTAAGGATATTTAAGTATCCCCTAAGTTACAGGCTCTGCCTAGTTTAGGGGTTACTACCCCATATATTTCTACTGCAGACTCTCTGCCATTGTACCTATATACCTACTGTTTGTACATTAATTGTAACTGTGTTCTTTTTGGCAAATAAACTTATTATTTATTTATTTATTATTAGCTTCAATATACAGGTTGTTGCAAAAGTGGTAAGTAAGTATACTAAGTCAAAAGAAGGTGCCTCAGGGGGTCAATCTGAACAACTTTTATTCTAAAACTTTAGGAATTTCGTGTTTTTTTTTTAATTTTATTACAGAAACTTTGACGGCAACTAACCAAATTTATTTTAATGGCAACTTTTCGTCTTAGTATACTCACCACATTTGCAACCGCCTGTATATTGTAACTCAAACTACAGCCACACAAAGCCAACTTACTTGGATGTGAGCGAGACACACAGATACCACTTACTTGGGTGTGAGCGAGATGGACTCTGGCGACTGCGTCATGATGATCAAGATGGCGGACAGACAGTGCGTGACGTCACGCGCGCGCCCCGCGCTCGCCAGCCGGTGTAGCACTTCCACGCCGTGAGTGCAGATCTGGGTAAAATAGACATGGTCCTTAGCATAGAGAAAATCTTAGTTGGCATATTAATATGAGAAAAATTAAATCAAATTACCACAAATATTTAAACCAAAACCTGTCTGGTTGCAAAGGAGGAGACAGCGCCTAATAACTGCTATACCTGTGTTTAGTGTTTGAATAATCTCCTTCAGATTGCAAAGATTTTAATGATAGGCTAGAAAGTAGTTTGCCCGAAAGTAATGCCACCTAGAAACTACATTATTACTACTGAAAAATTACTATGTATTCTTTGCAGTTCTACCGCATCTTGTACTATGTCCTAATAATAAAATTATACTTAGAAATATTGTAATGATAACTATTACAATAAATAAATAAATAAAATTACATTATAAACAGTACTTACAACGGGCACGCTGTGGCCCCAGGCGGTCGCCAGCAAATAATAAGTTTCCAGAAACAACGTGTTGTTGTCTTTGCCCGTTGCAGGCGTGAATGGTGGCGCTGTGGACATTTTGAGAAATTACATAAAATATTTCAAAAATAAATAGGGAATAAGTATTTAATTTTGTTTGAAAAAAGTGGGTCGATTCTAGTGGATCTCATTAACAGGTTAAAGGATTTTCAGGTTGAGAACACTTTTGAGTACTCAAAAAAACGCACAAAAAATCAGTATCAATAAATTCGGAAATAATTTCACTAAGCTCTAAACATAGGTCACATAAAGATGGTGAACTCACGGTCATCAACATGATGATGCACATGCGGGTACCCCCACCACACACGGTGCAGCTTCAGCCTGCGGAGCACCCGCCAGCGCTGATCGTGGGACGCCCCGCCCGCCCACGCCGTCAGCCACAGGCCTATGTCCAGTTGGGATTGGAGGGATACGCCGCTGGGGATAGATAGAGGGTTTAAATTAACGCAGGCATATTATGACATCTCGTTGTATTTTTGTTTATACCGCTTGTTCTTCTTATTTATAGCCTTTTCCTTATTTAGGGTCGGCTTTGTGCGTCATGTCACGCCGTTTTATCCTATCCTCTGTCATATCCTCATTCACACTACGAAGACCGGCTTTTCGAAGATTTAAAATTTGTAATTTCACTTATTTTAAACTGGGAAAGAATGTAGTCAATGTTGAATAATGTCGTAAAATTTTAATATGTATCAGTGGGTGGAACACTTTACCTACATAAAATCATAGAGACTAAGATTTGCAATAAAATATATTATATCTATATTCACTTTCACAGTTCCAACTCACCTATAAGGAGTGGTGTCAATCTGCATAAGCAGCGGCATTCATTGGACTGCGGCCGCCACTGCGCAGGCGCAAGGATGCGTATTGATGATTGGTCTAGGTGACCCGCTGTAAGGATCCTATCATCGAAGTAGCAAAAAAGGCGGAAGGAATCTCGCTAACTAAAAATGAGGCACAACAATGGCGGTGACATGAGAGTGCGATGTAATTGGTTAATGGTTGCGAACTGACTTACTTTGAGTGTGAATGTGTGTGTGCGGCTCGTCGTAACAATGAAATCGACTTACTTAGGGTGCTTCAGTTTTTAGGCAGCGAGCTTCCTTCCGCCTTTTTTTCTACTACGATGGATTCTATATTCACTATAACATTTCTAGCAACTCACCTATAAGGCGTAGTATCAATCTGCACAAGCAGCGGTGTAATGAGCGCGGGGCAGGCGCGCTCGAGCTGGTCCAGCACGGCGCGCGCTTCACTGTACTGCGGCCGCCACTGCGCAGGCGGAAGGACGAGGACTGATGATTGGTCTAGGTGACCCGCTGTAAGAATTCTATAGCTCACGAACAGGCAAACGCAGCGTGGGACGCCCTCCTGCCCGCTGGACCGACAACCTTAGGCGGGTAGCCGGTAGTGATTTTTAGTTAGCGAGCTTCCTTCCGCCTGTTTTTCTACTTCGATGGAACCAATATGTATTCTCTTTTACATTTCTAGCAACTCACCTATAAGGAGTAGTATCGATCTGCACAAGCAGCGGTACAATGCGAGCGCGGGGCAGGAGCGCTCGAACTTGTCTAGCACGGAGCGCACTTCACTGGACTGCGGCCGCCACTGCGCAGGCGCCAGGACGAGGACTGATGATTGGTCTAGATCTAGATGACCGGCTGTAAGGATCCTATCATCGAAGTAGAAAAAAAGGCGGAAGGAATCTCGCTAATTAAAAAATGAGGCACAACAATGGCGGTGACATTAGAGTGTGTGGGTGCGTAGGTGCGATGCAATTGGTTAATGGCGGCGAACTGACTTACTTTGAGTGTGAATGTGTGTGTGTCAGGCTCGTCGTAATCATGAAATCGACTTACTTAGGGTGCTTTAGTTTTTAGTTAGTGAGCATCCTTCCGCCTTTTTTCTACTCCGATGATAGGATCCTTACAGCGGGTCACCGTCAAACAACTCACCTGTAAGGAGTGGTATCAATGGCCATAACCAGCGGTGCAATGAGCGCGGGGCAGGCGCGCTCGAACTTGTCTAGCACGGCGCGCGCTTCACTGGACTGCGGCCGCCACTGCGCAGGCGCAAGGACGCCGATTGATGATTGGTCTAGGTGACCCGCTGTAGAGATTAGAAATTATTGTAGGTAAATAACCAAATTCAAGCCAAACCCCTCCTCGGGGATTAAATAAGCGGGTTTTATGCCTTATATAGCAATATAGTGTTTCGCTATCAGAGAATAAATTCATCGAAATTACGTACTTTCAGTATCAAAAGTTCAAGACACAAAGTCACCAAGATTTGCTTTGCCGTATAAACATACGAATCATAACTCTCTGAAAACCCGAGGAGTTTCTTTCGAAATTTCTTTCGTCCTTAATGACGGGGCCTTTGTGAAATGGTGGTAGAGTAATAGGTATTAGGACTATTGACAAATAATTGTAATATTTTACGTCGATTAAACCATTTGACTTTTGACCCATTCCCAATCGTTACAAACTCTAGTCCAACTCGACTGCATGTCACTGATACAATAAGAAGCAGATAAAAAAGGACTAACTTTGATAAGCATCAGCCAGCAAGTGAAACGCCGTAGTATAGAGATACGGATGTGCCGCCAGTACCGTCGCCACACACTCGCGCGCCGCCGCCTCGCACGGCTGCTTGCAGGGGGCGGACTTACGGCCGACGGCCACCTGGGAAAAATTAAAGGTGTTATTTGACTCATAAAGTCAATAGTAAATTAAGGTATATAGGGCGAGGAAGAGGAAGGCTTTACATAACGAAGAGATAACGAAGCAGCAGAAGGCTGAAATTCAATCTGACGCTTTGAAACTAATGATAATGATCGTAAGGAAAAGGAAAAAAAATGTGAGGAACCCTTCACATCTGCTTTCTAGGTCGATACTCTGTCGCAGCCTCCTTTATCCCATCACTACCGGCTAGAGCTAGTCTTAGAGTCTTAGGTGTTCAGATAAATTGGCTGTTCATTATCTACCTCGTCGAATAACTCAATTAATTACAACATAAATATCCTCACCTGTTTAAACACAGATATTTGTTCTCGGGTCTTGGATGTGCCCGTAAAATGGCAATAGGCCCGCCCCCTATTACATTGGGACTAACATAACACTCTGGCGAAAAGTGAGTTCAGCAATGCACCTCTGCCTACCCCGCAAGGGAGTACATTAGTACAAGGCGTGAGTGCGTGTGTGTAATATCCTCACCTGCATCAAAAACCCCAACACAGCGTGTGCAAGATTGACATCCGTGTCTCTCTCCACGCACGCGCGGGCCACGAGGCGCACGCGGTTCGCGCAGCTCACGCTAGAGGGCAGCACCACGGCCACGCCATCTAGTGGGCGCGGGGAGGACTCTGGAATGAGATGGCACTGTTTTATCATCACAGTTTGGCACTGTTTTATCATCACAGTTTGACACTGTTTTATCATCACAGTTTCAAAAAACACTACCGATAGCCGTACACTGTACAATGTACATGCATTTCGTACAAATAATAGCACCTCAGAAAGCATTTTTTTTAATGTACCAACTTATCGCATTATGAAATTTAAGTTTAAAAAAACTCGTCAACCAGCTTTTTGATTAATATAAAAGTAAGCTGAACCCGATAACTATTGAAGTTAACCCTTTCTTACATTCCATTGATCCGTTTTATGATCAAACATTACTTTTCTATTTCCCTATACACGCTATCCCTTATCTTTACCGACACTTACCATGCAGCATATCCATGAACCCAATACAGTAGACCATGGCGGTGTGGTCCTCGAGCATCCTAAACGGCAGTTGGTCGAGCGCGGCGCCACAGTCGCTCAGCAGGCGGAACACAGAGGCGAATGTCTCATCTAGCTCCGCTGTGATCTGTGCCGCGAGGCTTGGCGCGTAGGATGATCTGGGAAAGAGATAAAGTTCGATATGGGGTATGGGGTGATCCATTTTCGGCAGTTGTAGATTATGTAGAGTTTACTATCTATGTTGGTAACTTTAGGTCTCTTATGGTAAACTTTTTCTTGATAGAGTCATTCAAATAATTCTTTATAGTTCTGCAACTTTATTCGCGACCATTCAGGTAACTATCTGAGAAATTCATAATTTCATTTCATTAATCCGTGCCTAAGATAATTATTTGTTGTTGAGTCCTAGATTGCTGTGTGTTTGTTTTCTTTTTATTATGTACTTTTATATCTACTCTCACCTGCAATGCAAGTGCAAGTCAGCCAGTCCGTTGACAGCCCCCACGGGCAGTTTCACCAGTTCCCGCGTCAGGCGGTCATAGTGCGCGTGCGTCTGCACCGCGCGTTCAACCGCCGCGGTCAGAACGCGCGTTCCACACGCGGCTTTCAACACGCCTCGCCCGCCAGAGCCGTCGCCCCACTCGTATTCGACCGCTTTTGTTATGTCCTGGGTAAGAGATGGATGGTAATGATCATATAAATTATAAGAATTGTGTCTAAGATGATCTTAAGTATAACGCGCGCAGCTAGAGATATAAATAATATTAAAATAGCGAGTCGGAATTATTTTGTCTCCCTCTATCTCACTCTATCATCCCACTTATGTCATGGCCGTCATATTCATTGCCTCTTTATCCGCAAGCCGTCAAGTCAGAAATTACTTAACTATCACTAGTACCACCTATAACTTTTTTAAAGATTTCAAATCCTTTATTTTACTCAAATTATACGCAGTTGAAAATCTCTCCATCACATTCTACTATTAAAATTGGCGGCTACAACCACTCACCCTGCACCGGAAAAGCGCGAGTGTAGCGATGATGTCACGGCTCGGAATAGCCCTCAATAACGCCAGCAAGTCTCGCTCTCTCAAAACTCCATCATAGATGACGCTAGTAAGGACTCTTCCTTACTAACGCCATCTAACGACACAGTGTTCTTATTGTGTTGAACTTTTTAATCTAGCGCAATCTACGCCTTAGTCCTATTTTAATCAACTCTCTTTATCCCTTCCCCCTATTTCAAAATGGCGGCTGCAACCACTCACCCTGCACCGGAAGAGCGCGAGTGTAGCGATGACGTCACGGCTCGGTATAGCCCTCAATAACGCCAGCAAGTCTCGCTCTCTCAACACTCTATCCAACACGGCTGAGCCACAGTATTGAATCATAGATGGCGCTAGTATGGACTCTTCCTTACTAGCACCATCTAACGAAGGTGTGTTCTTATTGTGTTGAACTTTTTAATCTAGCGCAATCTACGCCTTAGTCCTATTTTAATCAACTTTCTCTATCCCTTCCCCCTATTTCAAAATGGCGGCTGCAACAACTCACCCTGCACCGGAAGAGCGCGAGTGTAGCGATGACGTCACGACTCGGTATAGCCCTCAGTAACGCCAGCAAGTCTCGCTCTCTCAACGCTCCGTCCCACACGGCTGTGCCGCAGCCCTTCTTGTCTACTTCCTCCCACGCCTCTTCTGCTTCTGGAAGATGATAAAATAATACAGATTGTTGTAAAGCTGGAGCGACTTAGTTCGTCATTCCAAAAATCTTCAAGATGTAGTGGCGGTGGGTCCCAAAAAGCCGAAGACGATTGTAGTAGACACTGACAACGAAATTTCTTGTCACCATAATCGTCACAGGTCACCTAGCATGAGAGGGCCTCCAGTATGCTAGACCGACGATCTGAACAGCTAGCCGGCTGTGGTTTGATGAGAAAAGCAGATGGCGATGTTTTGGAGAGGCCTTCATAAGCATTGGACAATGATAACAAACTGAAAACTGCCATAGATATTTTTCATTATACCATCAGTGCATTCTCTTATTATTATTATCATACCTTCAGTGCACTCCGCGGCTGCCTCCACTGAGGAGGTGCCGCTCATGATGAGGTCCAGCACGGCGATGACACGCGCCACCTCCACACTGTCAGCGGCTGACAGCTCGATGAGCCGCCCCGCCCACCGCACCGACCGCGTCTGTCTGGTGTGAACGGGAGATTGGTTAGTTGGTGCATATCATAAATAATCGCTCAACTAAATTACCAGCCTAATGTGAACAAGGCATAAAATATAAATTTTGCTTTAGAATATGTTTGAGTTGAATTTATTATTTGTACAAAAGGGTGATGATTAATAAAGGTCACTGAAAATAAGATAAATATTTTTTTGACCTGTTATCAGGACTTGCCAGGTTATTCATAAGTCTGTGGGAAAAATATAAGTATATTGACCTCGGTTTGGAAATAAACTATGTATAGAGGAGGTCTTAATAGATTAAACCAATGTTACATGGATGTGAATGAGTTAAAGGACTATATTAATTATTTTCTTCATAGTCGTCTCACCTAGCAAGCTGATGAATTAGAAACAGTAGCTGCCTCAAATCTCGTCGATCCAGCAACGCCGCACTTAGTGCCTCGGCCCACCGCCTGAGGGCGCCACAGAGGGCTGAAGCATGGCTGTCTGACACCCTTAGCTCTTTGAGAATAAGGGCTAAAGCTTCGCGAATACAGCTCTTGCTCGATTGAGTTGTTTCTGATATTAGTTCTTCTATCTGTAACAGACACAATGATAGTTGAAGACGTAGTGTAGGTATTTTTTCTTATAGTTACAAAATATATGTGTGTATGAAAGTTTTGTAGCAAACATTCAGACGATTGATATACTTTCTTGTCTATTCTATTCCTATAATCTTCCTCCATACTTATAATCTTTAGGGCTCACTAGCTATGAAAAGATACTACGACTGAATTATTGAATTACCTGACAGTGAGCCAACAAGGCTGCATGCTGATGATGACAGTACGAGTGCTGGGCGTCCCTCAGTAGAGACTCCAGCTTCATCTTGGCCACTGGCATCATGCCCTTCATGAGCTCTGCATGCTCATATGTCGCCCGCAGGTCTACGTCAGAGCCACACGGACATTTCTCTGACACTGTGACAACACGTTTCTCCACTTTCCACAGTCTTGTCCTAGTTTTCTCTTCTTCTGCAAAACCTCTTTCTAGTTCTATGCGCTCACGTTCCACTGCATTTAAGGAACATCTGTAGGCAGGAAGAGTACATTAAATAATGCACATACAAAAATATAACATTGACAAACTAGATATTTAACTATAATTCCTCTTACCTAAAAGTAGACAAAAGATCCACCAATGGGTGTTCAGGGCCACTCAATGGTCCTGCTTCCACAATAGCCTCCTCTCTCTCGCTCATGGCTCTCACTTCATTAATCTCAGCTCCTCCATACACTCTTATAGCTTCCTCCAAGGGCATGCATTGTAGTTTTGGTCTATTTTCCCATGATTTCACATGTGATCTCTCTTCAACTTGTGGAACTGTACAACTAGACAACTGTACAACAGGAGCCTCATCTATTACAGGGGCTGAAGGGCATGCATCTTCAACAGTTTCTGTTTGGTCTGTAGCCATTGAATCTTGAGAAACTTCTCCAATAGCTGGGTTTGTAGCTTCCGAACAAGAATCACATTCTACATTTGTGATAGAAGATGATTCTGTTTCCATTGATATGTTTATTTGTTCTAGCTGCGCATTTAAGGATGCATAGCTGATTGTGTCATCTTTGTGATTACTTATTGTTGTTAAACTTGATTCATTTTCAACAAGTTCAGTCTTAATTTCAATGTGCTCAGTACTTTCATGTGGTGCTACTTGTTCTTCTACAGTTGCGTGTTGTTTACCATCTTCAGCCGAATCTTCATGGTCAGTATTCTGTGTTTTTTGAGAACTTTCCTCAATAAATGTAGCATTGTTTTCATTCAAACAAGAATGAGAGGCAATTTCTTCAGAAACATTCGTTACAGATACAGGTAAAGGTTCTTCTGATAAATTAAGTTCAGGTTTAAGTTTAGGTTTTTTCCTTTTCTGAAAGAAACAAACAATACTGCGTAAAATAGCATGCAAATTATTAATAAACAAAGGTGAAAAATATGTTGAATACGAACATCTTTCTTTTTTTCTCTCATCATTGTTGCCATCTTGATTTTTTGAACTGGATCTCGATCACTCTCACAATCTAATTATTATAAAACTTATCAAAATAGCAAAGAATTTGAGAAAAATATTTTTTCACGCTAAATCAGCTGTATTCTGAAAACAAAGGAAATGTCAAAACAAACACATAAATAATGTTGACAGCCGAAAAAAATACATTTCGCCCTCCATACACGTACTATTTTGTCGGGCGAGAAGGTGACGCACTCTACTGTAACATCCCTGTCTGAAAAAAATATTTGGTTCAGAGTCAGTTTTTTGGAATCTTTATTCCAGGTAATAACGCAAGGATTTTAATTTTGTTTGGGTATCCTATCCTAAATAAATTTTTAATGGCCATACTGAAGCTGAAACAGAAATTAATACACTGTGGTCCTGTGGTACCCATAGAATAACCGAACAAGCAGCTATAGAATAACCACCCAAATACAAAACGAATGATTTTTTGTGTTGTCTCTCTTGCACTTTGCATTGTTGTATAGTGTTGAACTCCTTACACACTAGTAGATGCCAAGTTGAAAATTTGCCGGGTATGACCCATGCTGACATTTTTGACAGTTATAATTTTGATGACGGAAAGAAAAAGGTTATACACAGAAAAAGAGGGAATAGGCTGAATAATTGCAATTATTTAATAACTTTAATTAATTACATTTAAACCGTTTGTATTACTAGTATCCAGTGCACACCAGAGTCATAGTTTTTATTCAGTAAACGATTCAATACACCTATAAACAAAGCGTCTTCTAATAGGTTAGGTGGTCGGTGAAACATGTTAGTAAAATTGTAAAAATAACATGACTGAAAGGAAAATGTGCAAGTTTTACAATTTAAATGTGCCTGAGCGACGGTCTGGGGACGGTGGGCAGGGGGGTGCGGGTCAGAACCACGGCGCGACGGAGGACGACGAGCGGGCGGGCGACGAGGCGACTCCGCCGCCCGTGCCGCCGCACGAACACAAGCTGGAGTACAGCTACTGGATGTGGTTCTCGCGGCGGCCGCCGGCCCGCGACCTCTCCGCCTCCAGCACGGGATACGGTCAAGTGGGTGCCATTTAGAACTACCTGCTTATTTGAATCTTATTACAATGCTTCATTTTTGTAGACAGCTTTGATTGTTACTGTAAGTCATGGGTGTTAAAAGTCTAAACACAATGGTAACAAAGTTACTTTCAAAGTTTTTCTAAATTTTGTGTTTCTGAAAATTATTTTGTAGGTACTTTGATTATACATTGTGACAAAAGTGTTGTGTATATTGGTTTTCCATTGTTAAAGGCCTATGTCCAACATTAGACACTTCTTACGTTCCTTTTGTATTTTATTCAAATTTCTATAAATGATTGTTTTATCACTTGTACATATCCCCATTTCTAAACATTAAATTTTCTAGAGATTCCCAGTTTCTATAGATGCCATATAGGTACATATTCTTGGATTTGGTAGGTATTTGAAGATCATTTTCATTATATTCTGTTGCACCTTATATAAGTAGTTAAATGTTATATTGGAATGTATGAAAGGAGCCTCCTCAGTGACATATCAACTGCACCTTATCTAAGTGTTCCTGGAAAGTCAGCAACTTATGATTATAATTTTTATTAACTTGCTGTTCCCACAAGCTTCGCTTCACCTTAAAAAGTTTTCCCGTGGGAATTCCCTGATAAACTGAAGGAACTCTTCATACTAACTTTCACACCTTTAGGGGTGGAGTTTTTGAAAATCCTTTATTAGTGCTTACTTACACTACCTAAGGAACCCACAACACAAGTTTCATGATTGAAGCTTGAGTTGTTTGGGCTGTTTGTTGATGCCCAATCAGTCACTTTCATATATGTATATCAAATATATAGATAAACAAAAATAAATAAATAATGCAATTCCTTTTTCTATATTTTTCATTATGGATTGTGTGATAATTTTTAGTTTGTTTAAAAGTTGCACCATAAATGTTTTAGTAAAGTAAATAATAAATATTGAAGATGACCAAAGCCACTTACCATAATTCATATAATGAGTGCAAAGAAAAGAGGCTCCAAACAGCATTAAAACTAACCAATCCTTATTCAACAGGCACTACGGCTAGTAGGTCGAGTGGGGTCCGTGGAGCAGTGGTGGGGGCTGTACACACACCTGGCGCGGCCCGCGGACCTGCCCCCACTCTCTGACCTGCATCTCTTCAAGCTTGGCATCAAGCCCATGTGGGAGGATCCTGCTAATGTCAACGGGGGGAAATGGGTATGTTTAATCACTGATTAATACTATTTTTAATGTTCTCCATCATCAACCCTTTATCCTCAACTGCTGGACGCAGACCTCTCTCAGGGTGCATCAGCCACTACTTGTGTGATCTTAGACAGTAATAGGAGGACCTGTTGGTCCAGTCTCCATTTTGGTTAGGTAGGTAAATCTGGCCAGCCCACCATAGAAAAGTCACAGAAGTTGTGTGCATTTTTATACATTTTCAAACCTATAAACATCCTATTCACTCAAATTTAATTTAAATATTGCCCAGCTAGTGACATCAATAAAACAAAAATGTCTAACAACTGATGACACACTAGCTCCAAAAACTGTAAACTAAATAACTTCCCGTGTAATCCGCAGGTGGTGCGCGTGCGCAAGGGGCAGACGGGGCGCGCGTGGGAGGACCTGTGCATGGCCATGCTGGGCGAGCAGTTCATGGTGGGGCAGGAGCTGTGCGGCGTCGTGCTGTCCGTGCGGTTTCAGGTACTGTTGCTATACTGTGATCTTTAAATTATGATGGGTTTCAGGTACTGTTGCTTTACTGTTGTTATAAATCATGATGAACTAGCTTTTCCCGAGCGAGTGTGCTTCGCCTTTCCTGTGGGATTTCTGGGATACAAAGAAGACTATGTGATACTTCAGGGTGTCAGCTTCTATTCTATTCTCTGTGGGGGTGTAAGTACCTGCACCTGGCTCTCTCGAGTGGAACCTTTGTGCATATCCCCAAGGTCTAAACTGCCTTCCTAAGCTTGGACCATTTCCCACCACGCTGGTCCACTGTGGATTCACATATCTAGATGTGCTAAATCTAGATATGCAGGTTTTCTCACGATGTTTTCCTTCAACGTAAGAGCGATGGTATACATTGTACATAAATTCAAAGAACTCATTGGTACATGTCAGCGCCGGGATCCGAACCCATCTCTTGTTTGAGAAGCGGGCGCTCACCCGACTGATTTACCACCGCTCCCTGATGCTGTTGCTATCTGTTATCTTGAAATTATGAAGACCTAGATTTTCCCGCGAACTTAACTTCGCCTTTCACTTGGGATTTCCGAGATACAAAGAAGACTATGTGATACTCCAGGGTGTCAGCTTACTACATGGCAAATTTTATAATTAGGTCCAGCCGTTTTCCCGAGAAAAGTTAACAATCATTCATCAATGCATTCTTAAAAACTTGCACGTCAACACACGTCACAGGGACAGATATCTTACATGCATCAAGCCATGCATGATGCCTATAAAATCACTTAATTTAAAAACAAAACTTACTAAGTAATTGTATTTCCCAACTCCAGGAGGACCACCTGGCGGTGTGGCACCGGAACGCGGCGGACCAGGCGTCAGCGGCGCGCGTGCGGGACACCCTGCGCCGGGTGCTGCAGCTGAACGCGACTGTACCCATCGAGTACAAGGCGCACGGCGACTGTCTGCGAGCGTCCGCCTCGCGCTCACAGGTACCCGCGCCGCTACTGCCATAGCCATAGAGCTCACTATTGCAGTGTGTGCTGCAGCTGAACGCGACTGTACCCATCGAGTACAAGGTGCACGGCGACTGTCTGCGAGCGTCCGCCTCGCGCTCACAGGTACCCGCGCCGCTACTGCCAGAGCCATAGAGCTCACTATTGCAGTGTGTGCTGCAGCTGAACGCGACTGTACCCATCGAGTACAAGGTGCACGGCGACTGTCTGCGAGCGTCCGCCTCGCGCTCACAGGTACCCGCGCCGCTACTGCCATAGCCATAGAGCTCACTATTGCAGTGTGTGCTGCAGCTGAACGCGACTGTACCCATCGAGTACAAGGTGCACGGCGACTGTCTGCGAGCGTCCGCCTCGCGCTCACAGGTACCCGCGCCGCTACTGCCATAGCCATAGAGCTCACTATTGCAGTGTGTGCTGCAGCTGAACGCGACTGTACCCATCGAGTACAAGGTGCACGGCGACTGTCTGCGAGCGTCCGCCTCGCGCTCACAGGTACCCGCGCCGCTACTGCCATAGCCATAGAGCTCACTATTGCAGTGTGTGCTGCAGCTGAACGCGACTGTACCCATCGAGTACAAGGTGCACGGCGACTGTCTGCGAGCGTCCGCCTCGCGCTCACAGGTACCCGCGCCGCTACTGCCATAGCCATAGAGCTCACTATTGCAGTGTGTGCTGCAGCTGAACGCGACTGTACCCATCGAGTACAAGGTGCACGGCGACTGTCTGCGAGCGTCCGCCTCGCGCTCACAGGTACCCGCGCCGCTACTGCCATAGCCATAGAGCTCACTATCAGTCGTAGTTCGCGATGCTTTCACGATTCACACGGGGTTATGTTTGATGAACAACTGACATTTAGACATCATTATGAGTATATTGTTAACAGGGGCAATCGACTCCTAGGGTTTATTGTAAGATCTACTCGCAATTTTAGAAATCCTCATAGTCTCCTCTATTTGTATTATAGTTTAGTAAGAAGCATATTAGAGTACGCTTCACCTATATGGTCTCCTTGCTACATGGTCCACACCACAAATATTGAAAGAGTGCAAAAAAGTGCCTCAGAATTTTAGCCTACAAACTGCATAGCACTCGATCACTTAACAGTTATAAAGCTAGGCTGGACAAATTTAACGTAACTACTCTTGAAACACGTCGAACACAATGCGACCTTATGTACTTGCACAAGATTATCCATTCACGAATAGATTCACCAGCACTTTTATCGTCAATGAAAATTAATACTCAGTTTAGAACACGTAAGCCAAATTTGTTTCCACTTGAAGTCTTCAAAAATAATACTTCTTATTATAATCCTTTAGTAAGGATGCGTCGCACTTACAACACTTTATCCAATGAACATAACATAGATATATTTGACTCTAATCCATGTCGTTATCGACGATCTATTCTAAATATCCTCAACGATCATCAATAGAGCGGTGGTAGCTCAGTCGGGTAAGCGCCCGCTTCTCAAGCAAGAGATGCGGGTTCGAATCCCGGCGCTGACATGTACCAATGAGTTCTTTTAACTTAAGTACAATGTATACCATCGCTCTTACGGTGAAGGAAAACATCGTGAGGAAACCTGCATATCTAGATTTAGCACATCTAGATATGTGAACCCACCAACCCGCAGTGGACCAGCGTGGTGGGAAATGGTCCAAGCTTAGGAAGGCAGTTTAGACCTTGGGGATATGCACAAAGGTTCCACTCGAGAGAGCCAGGTGCAGGTACTTACACCCCCACAGAGAATAGAATAGAATAGAATAGATCATCAATAAAAATATCTTTTTTAGGGTTCCGTAGCCAAAATGGCAAAAACGGAACCCTTATAGTTTCGTCATGTCCGTCTGTCCGTCTGTCCGTCTGTCACAGCCGATTTACTCGGAAACTATAAGTACTACAGTGATGAAATTTGATGGGAATATGTGTTGTATGAACCGCTACAAAAATATGACACTAAATAGTAAAAAAAAAATTGGGGGTGGGGCCCCCCATACATGTAACTGAGGGATGAAATTTTTTTTTTCGATGTACATACCCGTGTGGGGTATCAATGGAAAGGTCTTTTAAAATGATATAAAGTTTTCTAAAAAACATTTTTCTTAAAATGAACGGTTTTTGAGATATCAGCTCTCAAAGTCGTAAAAAGTATGTCCCCCCCCCTCTATTTTTATAACTACGGGGTATAAAATTCTAAAAAAAATAGAGGTGATGCATGCTAATTAACTCTTTCAACGATTTTTGGTTTGATCAAAGTATATCTTATAGTTTTTGAGATAGGTTGATTTAACTGTAAATTATATTTGCTGCTACGGAACCCTTTGTGCGCGAGCCCGACTCGCACTTGGCCGGTTTTTGTAATTTAAATTTAGGTCATAAATGTACTTATTAACTGTATTAACTTATTTGTTAAAATTTAATAATTAAGAACATGTTTCTAGTTTTAATCATGCTGTGTACACATTGTTTGGGTTATGATCTAGAACAAAATACTTTTTATAACACTTTTATTTATAATGATTGTAACCTGTTTTGTGTGCCTTACAATAAATAAATAAATAGATTCCTGCTATCCTTACTCCAAACCTAGGAAAAATCTCCAGCTAAGCCAATAAGTGCGATTACCTTTAAGGTTCAGTTACTGAACTATCACCGACACATTAGCAATCAACAATCCTGCTTCTCTGTCAGACCATACAATAACTTGTGAAAGTAACCGTTCGATTGTCGATTGCTAATGTTCGGTAATGGTGGTGATATCCCCGCACCCAATCTAAATACTTACCGAACTAATAAACTGTATCATTTATTTCCAGGACTCTGATACGTCCGAGCCGCCGCCGCCGACGTCGAGGCCCTAGCGCAGCGCCCCGCGTGACTCACTCTCCCGCCCCCACTCACCGTATAGCCGCCACACACACAGGGAACCGACACAATAAACCTAGTGCCACGAGTTACGGGTCAAGTACCCGTGTATTTCTTTTTAACATAAAACAGCGACACAGTTTACTACTGGCCGTTTTCGTTGATTATTGAGTGGTCTTGGATGAAGTATCAAAAATGCTGTCTTGGTAAGCCATACATAACTGGTCAATAGAGGGCTTTGAGATCTGACAATAGACCTATCGCATTTGTAATTGCTCAACATTGCACCAAGTGTGTGGGTTCCCTGGGTGCATACAAAAACAGTTGTCATTGTCATCGCGTGATTGAAAACATTTTGATGCTAGTCTTCTTTTATAGACACTAATCTCAAGTATTAATGTGAATGTCAGGCAAAAAGCAGCTTTGTGAATGTTAAATAGTAGCAAGGTATTAAATTATGGCAATTTTATTCATATTTCGTTATTAAATTCACTTTTTACATACCACTGCCTGTAGATGTTTCGTCCTAAAATTAATCAATGTTAAAATAGTGTTATTGTGGTTTATGTTTAAAATGTATTTCAGACAATATGATTACTTTAAGATCAATAACTTGTAAATGCGTTGCAATATTGTAGCTGATACCTCCAACGAAAATAATAGTTAAAACATAATATTTTTCAGATTTGTATGTAATTTTTAAAGTTGTCAATGTAGGTATTTGTATTGTAATAGTAAGAACCATATTTTCTACGATACAGTAAGAGAATAAATTAGCTGAAATATGTATTTCTTCATCGTATGGTTCATTTTCTTGCTTTTTATAAAGAAACTATATACTTTTGGCATGTTTTAGCTAGTTACGTGACGTGCGACTGTCGATCACCGCGCAACGCACTGTTATATAAAATGAGTATTCAATCGCGCGATTAATTTTCAAATCTGTTTATTTGTATGTAGTTTAAAAGTTCCCATATGTTAAGGCTAAGTAAGCCGACCATGAAATTGAGTGAGATTACGAATTATTTGTACCTACCCGCAAGATTGAGCCGGCGCGCGCCACTTCTCACCGAGTATTGCCAGCCTAACGATGTACATATAGTAATTTCTAAAATGTAATTGAATGATGTGTTTTGTGTCAATATTTTAGTGAGAAACGGAACGTTTCAGGCTACACCCCCTGTTCTTGTACAGTAAAAAAACCGGAACTCTGAAATAAAAGAATCAGAATTTGTATACTTTACACGCCTTTTCTTTAAAAAATTCTCATCTTGACAAGTTACAAATTAGTGGTCCAGGAGCTTTTTGAATAGGGATAAGTCTATAAAATGAGACGAATTCGTTCTCTAGAAAATATATTTCGTTACAGTAACTCAACAGACATTCAATGTTGATTAAAGTTGTGTTAGATTTGTTATTTCACTACACATAATTTTCATACTTATGCTATTAGAGATACAGTGAAACTGTTTCAAGATTCCTACAAAACAATCTATACTTAGTATACATTTTTAATAATTTCATTCAAATATTGCATCACAAAGGCAATCACATAATAATAAATGTATTTTTTCTGGTATTATGTAAACGCAGAGATGGCAACATCATGCAGCAACCAGAAACTCCAATGTTGATGTCGTCATTCTATGCTTATAAATACCTACGCAAGACTTCCTATTTAAAATACATACATAACATATTATCCATAGGATTTCCCCAAACACACCCCTACATTCAAGACAAGGATATTTTAAAACAGTTTACTTGCTCTCGTTTATTTCTATAATAATGCTAAACAACTCTAATTTTAATCTCAAAAGTTTTATACTAACACCGTGTACTTGTGTGACATTTTGTGATGATCATTGATTATAGGTACCTGGTGGGCTACTTTTGACGAAATACCAAATTTCAGACAGCTGTCGTGGTCGTGTCGCTCTGAAATATCGTTTGCGTAAATATAGAGTCCCTCTCCAAAACGTTCTAATTATCAAGTTGTACGTCGTCGATCAGTTAAGACAGAAGACCAATCAATACCTAGGGACCGATCAATGAATTAAAAATATATTCTTAGTAGGTATTTGAGAAATTTAACCAATCCAGAATGATTTAATATAAATTCTAAGTCCATTAATACATTCACGTGCATGTACACAGTCTAAAACACTGACAACCATCAATAGTAAAAACTATGAGCTAACTTACAACAAATATTTACATTTGGCAACTTTTTACTTAGCCTAAGTATGGTGATATGCGCTCGGCATAGGAAAAAATAAATTCCCTTTGATATAATAACAATATATGCTTAGTCAATCACAATGTGTTAGATGATATAATTTACGTTGCTTTAGCTAGCACAGTTCATGCGAGTGTTAGCGTTGCTAAGACACAATATTACTAAGCCATTAAAAATACACTAAATAGGCGCTTCAACATAATTCATTAGGTTTTTACCCCAGTGTATTACTTCGATGACTTTTCGATACATTTAATTGACCAAAACAAACTATTTGTGTAAAATCTGACGGCGCCGTTTGTGGTTCGTAACTTAAAATACCTAGAATCATTACGTATCTATTAGGATCAAACTTTGTATGGCTCAGTGGCCGACCAAATACCTAGGTACTATACCAAATAAATAGTCAATTAAATATAAATTCCCAGTCTTACTATAATTAATATGGGGGTCAATTATATAAAATATGTTGTAAAAAAATTTACTAAACATCTAGTCAAAATAATTTAGTCAAGATTTCCATAATACTACGTTAAAAGAATTATTCTAAACCCTCAATAACAAATTTGTTTACTTAGGAAATAATACCAAAATATCGTATCAAAAACATTAGTAAGATAAACTACATTATGTAATAAAAGCACTATGCAGATCACTAGCTTTGCAGTATAATATGTTTATGCAAAATTTTATTTTCAATTAGAATGATACTTTTTTATTATGATTAATTCCACAAAAATACAAAGAATTGTAAAACCGAAAGATAAGTTTATAAAACTATAATGAATATAATGTTATTGGACTGGTTTAAATGTTTACAAAATATATTTTTCTAATATTTACAGCTTACACCCGGTACTACTTACAAGTTAATTATTTGCTTATAATTTGTAGGTTCAAAATAAACTTTGATATTATAATCATTCATATTTCTATAAAAATAAAAATTCATGTATAGGTTCATTACCACAGCATCCGTTTTGCAGATATTTTACATGGCAGTGACGGTTTGCATTGCATACAGTACCTATATACAGTAATGGGGTCGTTTATAACAATTATAACTCAATTTGCCACTGCCGAATAAAAACATAATTCTGGCACCACGCTTGGCTATACGTATTTGTTATTGGATGTTTGCTGTATTTGTCAAAAAACCATACATGTAGGCAAAATTGATAATAATTTTGGTGAATGTACTGATGCTATCAGATGATACATAAACAAAAAACACGTATAGCCAAGTAGGACATAACACGATAAAAACGGTGGCTGTGTGAATGGACCCTAAGGCTGTGAGTACGAAAAAGAGCGCTATCAGTGTGCCCGCCGCCTTAGCGCCGACCTGCTAGCGATTTGTGAATTCACATCACCGAGAATCGAGAAAGGTAAGTAAGTCAATACTTTAGTGGATTTTGATAATTGCGAAAGTACTTTAAAGATAGCTTCGCTTATTTTTCACCAACGACACTATTCAATATTCATATATTTATGGACTTTACAAAGGATTTTTAATAATAAAACGTGGCCAAACGCAAATTACTAGAGTCATATAAAATAAGGCTAATATGAAACACATCGTGTTAGTGATTACGAATAGATAACAAAGGAACATAAATACATTATTCAAGTATGGTAATTTTGAGAAAATAAGTCCTCTTCAATGCACGGGACCTAAACAAACATCCCATCTGTATCAGAATCTTACTAGAAGATTTACATAGACAGGCGGCTCTAACTGACTCTCAAGTTCATGACTGTAATAAATACAAGGCTATTGACCAGCAACTGAATGTTTATTGATCGAGCATCACCTTAAATCTTATTAGGTAGGTACTTTATTCTTATTGCATTGGAGCATTTAGGATCTTCAGACTATAATCCGCACAGGAACGGATCAATACTATTAGAGAAAATCTATACCATAGCTACATACATAGTTAGTATCATATGGGTGAGCATATAATGTATGTATGTACTCAGCTCCGGGAGAGCTCGTGACCTAACCTATGACCTAGATCTCTATAGACTGGTTTGTGACACAATGGATCATTTGCTAGTTGGTAAAGTTAGATTTATCTTTGATCTGTTACGATTTCAGTGCATTTTAACATTTGATTATGTCTCTCATATTAACATAGGATAGATTTTCAGAAATGCTTTAGTTTATACATCACATTTGTAGGTATAAATTCATATATTTTCTAACTAGATGTGCTCTATAAGTTCACTTCAGGACATTTAATTTCTCTAAGAATTCCATTCGCCAACATATATCACTGTCGCCATACGACACTCCGAAGAAAATGACTAAATATTAATATGTACTAGTACAAACATGCTCTTTATTGCAGTAGGTTAGATGACCGAACCTATTCATGACATGCTTTTACAATTAAAATAGATGATAGTTTCTGTACCCCACATTTACATTCAACACACATACAGATTTACTGGAAATACCAGTTCCAACAGACCATAACTTGGAAACATTCATTGGCTTCATAAATCCAGCCACATACCTTTTCATTGTTACCCAATTGATTCCCGATAGAGTATCTGAATAGTCTGTAAAGACTAGCTACCCACCCTTACCATGTACCTGTTTAATTACCCACAAACAAATCCTTTCACTCTCCCACAAACGCTACCCTCCCAAATTCAGAGGTACACCAAATCACTGCCGAAAAGTCTTTACACGCTGACCTCTTTAATCCAGCAGCATAAGGTCCGTATGTCAGCAGTTCTGATTGGCCAGCTCGTGTATGAGCAGCGGAGCGGTGTCGACGGGCGGGGCGGCTCGCTGGCAGACCACTCGTTCTAGCACGCAAGAGGCTGAGAGGCGGGCCTCCGCGTCGTGGTCCCAGCACTCTTCCATGGTGTCGGCGAGGACGGCCAGGCCCTGTGGGGTTGGTTGTTGTAATCAGATAATATTGATACATTGAGGGTTATGAGAGGTATCTGTTCTCTAGCAGAGGCCACAAACAGGACAGCGTAGCGTCGGTTGCCCTTCGGACCGCTGGACCGACGACCTTAGGAAGGTAGTAAGGAAGTTTTTTGGATGAATCAGACCGGTGACCTAGTTTAGTGGCGGGAGAGATGATGCATCTGAAGCTTTGTAGCGGGGCATACATTAGAGGGGTGGTGAAATGAATGGGTCACCAGTCACTGACTGCCCAGGGTGCGGACGTACGACATACACAAGCTACACTTGTCTTGACATGTCACTCTAGTAGGCACATTTCTTAACAAATATACGAACCGGATGCTCCCTCCAGTTCTGCGGTATGTGGGGCCGCAGTTTCCGGATGACGACCGCGTCCTGCATGTCCTCTAGGCTGGGGTGCGCTCCGACTTCTTCCTCCAGAGGGAGACGGTACTGCGACGCTTGGAGCGGACCCTCGTCGCATCTGGAGTGTATGGAGCGTGGTTTACTCGCGGTATATTACCACTGTAGTGTGGTGTGAGAATGTAACAAGGGTATGTAAAGGTTTCATTGTTTGTGTCAAGTAGGCTCCAAAAAACCAGTCTAAAGCTATAAAATTCTTGTTTACTATAAGCTACTATTACATTTCTGCTACTCTCGAAATCCCCACGCAAAACCATTTAAAAGCAACGAGAAATTCGCGCGGAAAAGTTATGGAACTAAATTATTTTCATGCTTACCTAGACGCAATCTCCCACAACACCAACGCACACGCATACATATCGATCCTCAAGAACGCGTCTTTAGTGAAGTTGATAGCTCCATCCAGCACCTCAGGAGCCATGTATCTCCTGGTCCCCACTTGCCCATGGGCATCACCACAGCCGCGGCCAGGTAGGAAGACTAAAGCTAGCCCGAAGTCTGCTATACACGCGCTCATGTCTGCTTTGAGGAGGACGTTCTTGGACTTGAAGTCGCGGTGTGCGACGGCGGGCTTGCCGCCGCCCTCCTCATGTAGGTGCGCCAGGCCGCGGGACACGCAGGCCGCGATGCGCCACGCCTCCGCCCAGGTTAGGGTGTGGGCTTTGAGGTAGTCGCATAGGGAGCCCTGGGAAATGTTGATGTTAGTGATTAAAAATAAAATAATTGATAGAAATAAACAAAGATATGAAATCACTTTTAGATGAACTTGTGAGCAAAAACCTATAAATTAGTAGTCATAAAAAAAATTAGATTAATAATCATTTGGTGATAATGATAAGGCCATCTGTTGAACTGTTTGTATATTATGGAGCTCAGATTGTTATGTTTCATAAAAAATGTTTTTACCTTTTCATGATATGCAGTGACAAGCCAATATTCAGCTTGCAAGTTGTCTCCTTTCTTATCAACTCCAATGTAGTGCAGGATGTCAGGGTGGTCCATGCGCTGGAGGCGGAAGATCTCCTGCTCCGCCACCCAGGACTGCTTGTCTTGCAGAGGGAACACCTTCACTGCCACATCCCGGCTGCCGAGTTTGGCTCTCCACACGGCTCCAAACCTTCCCCTGGCCCTCACCTCACACAGACTCACTTGACTGACCAGCACTCCCGACTCATTGTCCAACCCACCACCAGCAGATGGAGGCCGGGACAATGAGGCCTCCCCATTGGCTAGCTCAGCAAAGGAACTGCCCTTTCGCTTTCTGTACAGCAAGTAGCATCCAACCAACACTCCTGCCAGCAAGAACAGAGGGGTCAGTGTGTATGCAATCACAGCTTTAGTGTCATCTTCTCCTGATGATGCTGGTGATGCAGGTATTTTTTCAGGTGGTAATTCAGTGCTAGGGGTCATCCCTGCCTCTAGTCCTGGGAAGGTGGCATTGGCATTGCACATGTCTCCTTCACAGCAGCAGTGCAGTAGGGTTGTCTTTACATTGTGGAGCCGACAGCTTGATGTTCTGTCATTGCATGCAACTGTGTCCAAGAAACAACCCTTGAACTTGACAACTGCTGTTCCGGTGATGTTGTTATAGTGCCACAGTACGAAGCAGTGGTTGCTCTTGTCGGCCTCCATGGGGGCGCACTCCTCGCGCTCCGGGGGCGCCGGCACGCACGTTGGGTCCTCGCTGGGGCTGCAGGGCAGGGGCTGAGACTCATTGTAAAAGGCACAGTAATGTGTTTCTATGCCATCCCCTTTAGTTCGTGGAGGATTGGACTCCTCAGCTGGAGGTGCTGCTAATGTTGATGCATGGAGACCTAAAATGAGGAAGAATGTGTTAAACTTCAATACTGCAAAATGGGTCTTAAATGTAGGGCATCTATAAATAATCAGGGGCAGCATACATAGAAATGAATCTTGTTATTACTATTATTGGCTTTTGTATTGTGCTATGGAATAATGTATGATAAAAGATGCACATAATTGATCACATCTATCGCAGGAGACTGGTGCGGAAGTGAGGCAAATCATACAATCTTATCTACGTCTTGTTTACAATGTTTGCATACATACCGAGCAACAGCAAGGTGATACGAATAAATGGTCGCGGGGAGGTTTCCGCGCCCATAGCTGAGGATTGATCACGCCACACAACTTATACCGACCCGTCGCGACACTTCAATGTTATTTTTATACACGGCCCCGACATAAAACGTCTATTTGGGAATTCTCCAACATAAGTACATGACGATGTCGACGCACAATCAAATTTCCACAATGAAGACTCGATCATAAAACGAATTCACATTACTCAAACCACACACTACTTTGGAAGAAGTCACATTATAAAAAATCACAGGGAATCTCAGAATTTTATTAGATTTTCGAAAAATAAGCAAAAAAGCTCTCCTTCCGAAACACTGCTTTGCTTTGATTTTTTTTCAACTTTTTAAAAGTATTACAAGCTTTAAAATATTTTTTTATAAAATAAAATAAAATACTACTGGCAACACTTAAAAAAATCACAGAGCAACAAAACGAGATGTTATTATTCTGACGATCAGCGTCGGTCACTATTACCACCACCACCCACACATTCACTGCAGGTGCACTGCACAAAGAAATCATAACTCCGCTTGGTCCATCGTCCACCGCGTCACTTCTCAGAATTACAATCATGTTGCTGCTCTCTAGATAAGAGCAAGGCAAGGCTCTGTTGTTGTGGTGTGGTGCGGTTCGGTTATAATGGGGCCTCGCCCCATTGAGTATGAATGGTCACCCGAGTCCGCGTTGTTCTATGCCTCGCCCTTACTCAAGCGGTGGCTTCGTTCTATTCATAGAGTAACTTATTCAAACTGTCAACTGTCAAAAAATTGTTTATAAATATTTTTGTTGTGGTTGTTTGTGTAATTGTGTTTGTAATTTTAAAATTATAATTTGTATTGCGATTATGTTGTTATTTATTAAACATGGATATAAATACTACTACATGTAGAGGCTGCTTAAGCATAGACAGGAAGCTCACGCTTATAAAAGAAGAACTTAGAAACCTGTTTTTAGGTTTACTTGAGGACGAGGTCAGAAATTCTGGAACTTACTTCAAATCTAAGAAATATATATGTATATTGGCTATACCAAATATGTCCATGAAGTGAGACTCCCCCAATCAACTGTACCATATATAAATTTGGTGCACTCTGGACAGTCGGCGAGTGACGCGAATCTGACTGGCTAAATGCTTTCACCACTCACTACACTGGCTTTAGACTGGTCCAGCACTAGTGTTTATTGCCAATACGCTAAGAAGAATTACATATTCACTTTAATTGCCCTACGGATAAAAAAAAATCTAAGATTACATACCTTTATATTGCTTTGTTTTGTGAAATCTATAGAGGGGTTTTTATGAAATTTCACTATAAACTTTACCCATATTTATAATTCAATCATTAATTTCAGAACTCCTGTAAAGAGCCGCTGTACCTGTGCTGGGAGTGTGTGGCATTAATTAATAAATTTATAAAATTTAAGAGAAGAGTAAAAACTATCAATAAGTCATTATGCAATGTAAAGGTAACATTTTTTATGATTTTTTAAAGATTTCCTTTTATTATACAGAAAGCTGTGTACGCAAGTCAGTTGAAATAAATTTTGAATAAAATAACATTTTATTACAGTCTCATACTCTGTCACACCTCTGCATCAGTGACACAGAATGCATCACAAACAGTCCAGCAGTGACACACCTGGATGGAGTGGTCACACAGACTGCAAGACAACCCATTGCCATTAAACATGAAATTTTAGACAATCTAGTCACACTAGACACATGCTTTGTGGATTATGTGAAGAGTGGGTCTGTTAGTGATGATGAAGACTTCAAGGTATCCTTAGTTTCAGCTTAGTAATTGCTTCAACCAAATGTTCATTATTGTATCCTGGAATTATCTACCTCAATTTATAAAAAGTATATTATGATCCAGTGCACTGATAATTTACTTTATTTTTCAGGCTGATATTCATAATGATTATAATGAAAATGATAAAAAATATGTAAAAGTACATACACCAGAAAACTTTGATGATTCAGATGATGAGCCACTGTCCCTGAAGCCTAAAAATGTGTTACAAGATACTGGAATAATCAAGGTTGATGACAATCATAAGAAAAGAAGAAGGAAAAAAGATAGTGCAGGTAATATATTATAATTATTGCAACATTTATATCTGCTGCACCAACTAAAGTACAATACAAATACAAAATATCTTTATTGGTAACAAAAGTTCCAAAGCTCCATGATATATGGTTTAATTTATTGTAATGAAATTTATGTAAAATACTATTTATAAATCACCTAAAATCCTGATGCCTGTAAGTCATCATAGATCAAAATACTCATTTTCTAGCATGAAATGTTAACCACTTTTAGACTTACATACAATTATTGTCAGGCACAAAAGAAGTCACAAAGACAGTCAAGAAGCGCTCGCGCCCTGAGAAGGCCACCGGCGTGGTGGTGAACAAGAAGGCGAGCAGGAAGCTGGAGCAACTCAACATGAACAACGGACAAGTGGAGCTGATACTGCTCAGCTGGGACGAGGTATTGTCATCTATTCTACGAATATACAACGCGAGTGCCTAATATACTCAGGCCTAACATATGCTAGCTTTTCTGCACGAGCTTTGCATTAACATTAAAGAGTTGCCAAGCAGCCTATAGTACTCTAGGATACCTAGTGCCTAATATAGTAGCTAAATAGGGTCAATGTAGTGAGGGACCTAGGTGTTTTGCTTGATAATAAATTACTATTTGATCAACATGTCGATGCTATTACTGTAAAAGCTTATAAAATCTGGGCTTCGTACTGCGCACATGCCAACCCTTTAATAATCCTCACACTATTAAGATAGTATACTATGCGTATGTGCGAAGCTTACTCGAGTATGCGTGTCCCGTTTGGTCACCCCAGTACGTCATCTACAAAAATAGACTTGAGCGCATCCAACGAATTTTTGTCAATCACTTAAATTACCGTTTCAAGAAGTCCGTGAAATCCTATAGCGACGGATGTCGTGAAAACGGGCTCCTAACACTTGACCAACGTCGTACAGTTCTAGACATGAGTCTGCTGTACGACATTGTACGTAACGTAGTGGACTGCCCCGAACTGCTTGGTCGCATCGGGTACTGCACCCCGCGCCGTCGTACTCGCCACACACCTCTGTTCCAAGTCCCATTTTGTTCCACCAACTACGCAGCCAACTCCGTGCTTACAAGGCTAACGAGAACATACAATAAATTATTTTCTAAAATAGATATTTTCAACTGTTCAAAAGCTACTTTCAAATCCCATATAATCCAAATGCTTGTAGATGATGCTGTTCAAGAGTGAATGATTTGTCAGAGCCGAGATATCCTACCTTTAACTATTTTATTATTATTATATATTAACTATTTTTATAAAGTATATACCTATTACTAAGTATATTATTAATATTACTTACAAAGTTTATATTTTTGTACAATATATGGATAAGCATTTCTCCAAGTATGTTGCAGTTCTACGATTTCCTCCCACAGTTTTGCATAACACCATCCTTTCTTATGAGTACTAACTATGACACCTTTTGTAGATTACCTTTGCATATCATAATTTAGATACCTATATAATTTTCTCTTCAATTATTGTCTATTAACTAATTTTATCTGAGCGCAGCCTTTGGCAAAAACACACTAATGTCACTCAATTACTTATGTAGCATATAATATAAAATTAGATTAAGTAGTAAGTGTGCAGGTACCCGACCGTGATAATGTTTATTATTTTACATTACCTGTGAATCCTATCATTGGCCTTACTGTGTGCATATATTAAAAATTATGTTATTTAAGTTACGCTGTTGGATTCGTAAATAAATAAAAAAAAAAAAAAAAAAAAAAAAAAAAAAATGGAGTAAGAATTATTGAAATCACTGAAACAAAAGTTTATATTTTGTCCTCTCTCTTCTTCTTGTACATATATGACTCTACATAATTTAATGATTTCAGGTAGAAGAAGAACGCCGAAAGGGCCTGATTAATGAGGCTTTCACTCGCCTAGAGTACAAGTGCTTCGACTGCATTCTAGGCTTCAACCACAGGAGTAAACTAGAGAACCATATGAAGAAACATGACCAGGTTAGTGTATTTCGATTGCCTGATTCTATATTTTGATTATAGGGCATAATGTTTATCAATCCGATTTTGAAATGTTCCCCCCCCCCCCCCGGCGAGATTTACTAGAATGCGAGCATAGGCGTCAATATTGAAAGGCATGTGGTTTTATGTAGATATTTGTTTCAGTCTGCGGGCTCAGAGCTGTGTCACGTGTGTAAGGTGGTTTGCAAAGACACCCGTGCCTTAGAAGCCCACACTAGAAGACATCGAATCAGGTGAGATATTTGATCACTTCTTAAATACTTTGAAGTAGCGTAATAAGCTACGATATCGCGTATAATATAACCGACCGAATGGCGTAGTGGTTAGTGACCTGACTACTGAGCCGATGGTCCCGGGTTCGATTCCCGGCTGGGGCAGATATTTGTTTAAAGACAGATATTTGTACTCGGGTCTTGGGTGTTGATATTTATATTTAGTATCTATCTATCTATGTATTTGTGTAGATATATCAGCTGTCCGACACCCATAACACAGGTTCTGCCTAGCTTGGGGTCGGATGGCCGTGTGTGAGATGTCCCCACATATTTATTTATTTTTTATTTTTATTTACCGATTGGCAGGCCTACATAAATGTATTTGAGACAAGAGACAATATTTCAATAAGGCCTGATTTTTCAATAGTTAGATAAATGATAGCTGACGAATAAAATCTATGCTGTCAGTGTCTAATGCAAACATTCAGACGCGACAGCATCAGAATTATTCCCCAGAGAACTTTTATTTGGCTAATAGAAAAATCAGCTCGACGTGTTATAAATTTTACTTCAGTATTCTCTCACCTCCAACAGATGGCGCTGTGCGCTATGCGGCGCGGCGTGGTCGCGCGCGGCGGTGGCGGCGGACCACGTGGCGCGCGCGCACGGCTCCGCGCCGCCCACGCACGCCTGCTCGGCTTGTGATCATGTAGCCCCGTGAGTAGATGGTAGTTCGTGTAGTTGCCGATAGATGGCGTTGTGTTGAATAGACCAAGTTTACATAGTTACCTACATAACCTACATCATAATGGTGCGGCATCTATAAGGGTGCTAAACACTGGATTTGGTAGCATACAAATACCATACAACTTATGCGTGTCTACTTGGCTAATCTGCACTACCCTTTATACCTTACCCTAATTAATAATTACTAAACATTTTGATTTAGTGTTTCTTGAAATTTGCGTAGAAAAGTAAGATTCGCTAGTAGAGAGAGAGAGAGAGAGAGACAGAATGAGAGACATAATAAATAGCTTGTTGCTAAAGGTCTCTCATACATAATATGATGCAATACATGCAATATGATTCTCACAATTCCAGTACATTCGGCAAGCTGCGCGTGCACATGAAAGTGCACAGCGAGCGGCAGAAGTGCGAGATCTGCGGCAAGTCCTTCACCGACCGCTCCTCGCTGAGGACACATCTATTGTGAGTACCTACATTTGTATAGTCTACAAAAATGATAATGAACCACCCGCAGCACAGTTTGATCCTATGGCTCTAAGGTGGAAGATATATTATGAAACCAACAATATTTTATCGATTGAAACACAAGCTCTTATTGATTAATTATTATTCATGTCATCGTCAAGTGGTAATAGGTAATGTGACTTATGCAAAGAAATACTTAAGAAATAGTTCATTACCTTTCCAAACGTATTGGTATTTAAGTTGTTTAGAATGACGACTTTTGTGACCCTTTCAACCCTTATCTGTCCAGCAGTAAGTTAAGTGTCCATGGCCTCCTCATTTCAGTTCCTACAATATAACCAGGTCAACCCGCCATCTTCTTCTGGGCCTGCCCCAGGGCCCCAAGTCTGTTAAGGAATAGCGGCACAGTTGTGTGTCGGCAGCATGGGTTTCGCACTGTAGGTATTCATTATCTGCGTTTTAGGAAATATTTATTGCACCTTTTTTAAAGAACTAACGTTAATAAACAGTAATAAGTGTTTCATATCGCACTACTGGGACTCACTAACCAAGAGAAAACGGATACGTAAAGTCGGAAAACCATTCAGAGGACACAGCATTGATCCGCCAATCCTTAGCAGACTTGAGGCCCAGAAAAGTTGATGAAAAAAAATGTATTTCAGCATCCACAAAGGAGAGAAGGAGTACGAGTGCCCGCGCTGCCACAAGCTGTTCCTGTTCAAGAAGGCCATGGAGGTGCACCTCGTCACGCACCTCGAGTCCGCGCACCTCTACTGCCATGAGGTTAGAGTTCAAAATGCTATAGTGATAAACGTGAAAAGAGATATTTCACTTGTTGGTGTCTATGGCTACTTAATTGCACGCCAACGCCAGAACAGAGAATCAAAGGAAGAAATATATAAAATATTTTTATTCGTCATAAAATGAATACATTCTTGACGAGAGTCCTGTAAAAACTATCCCCATTCAGAAAGAAAAAGGGCTCTTTTATATTTTAAGAGAAAAATTTTTTTTTTTCTTTCTTTCTTTCTATAAATACAGGTTAGGGCCCATCATCCTCTTTTAAAAACTTAATTTTTGAACAAAAAGTAATGTTTTTTATTGTTTCAGTGTGACTTGACATTCAAGAATCGCATGTCGTACTACGGGCACATGAAGTACAACTTGAAGCACATCGACCCGGCTAAGCTCAAGTAAGAACAATGCTAGTAATCGTTATAAAAACTAATTCATCATTAAATTAACTTAGGATCAGTACAAGCATACATATGTATAACAGGCTACCTATAATTGCATTCGTTCTTGGCACAAAAGATAAACAATCTTTTCAAAATATTAGTAAACAAATAAACTACAGCTAAACTAAATGGTTTTATTGCGAAAGTGTAAATTTTCGCTAGGTTGTATTTAATTGGTTCTTATGTTTTATTTCAAAACCTAGTTTTTAAATAAATTCAAACAAAAATACACACTAAGATTGTTTACCCTTAATGCCAAGTAAAAAATGAGAATGAATACAGTATTTGTCCGATATGACCATGAATATATAATAAAGCCCCATCCATACGCTTGCTGTTTGTCACAAACACGGCAAACAGCAAACAAAGTCACAAACACCAACCACAATCACCGAACACAAACAGCCATCCACATGCTCGGCGAACGCTCATAACATTCCGAACCGGCAAACACGGCGGACGACGAGCTATTACTTTCGGGTTGACATATTTTTATTATATAAATTAAAGCAAGAGAAAGAAAAAAGGAAAATAAGAAGAAAGCAAAGACGATGATGGGATAATAATAATAATTTTTAAAAAAAATTAAAAACTTCTTTTTAATTATTATTTTATAGGTATTATAGTTTTTAGTTTATTTGCAATAATTTTTAATCAAAAGTAAGATGCAAATGATACCAAAAAGTCCTACTAATCAATACGAATCATTCAAGCCTAAACACGAGGTAGTTGCTATATACCGTTGAGGAGTTCCCTTGACTGCCTTCCGTTTCCATCATCAGATCAGCTCAAGGTCACCATCATATTTTTTTGTTACAAGAACTATATTTATGTTTTTAATTTCATTAGAATCGGTTAATATGTGTCCAAAATGGAAATTCATACCCTGTTTTTACCCCTTTACCCTTAGGGGTGAGATAAAATTCTGAAAAAAAATGGGACCACTTGGGACTCAACCCAATACAAAAAAGAAAGAATTTTCAAAATCGGTTCATAAACGGCGGAGTAATCGGTGAACATACATTAAAAAAAATGCGCGCCAACGAAAAAGTGTAGCAAGTTGATAGTGTTGATACGTCCGCCTCCCGCAATGCTAGCGCGCATACTGACCGCTGCCAGACGTGTGGATACGTAGCGAACTGTTTGCCGAACATCCTTTGATCTGGCAAGAAAAACCGACACCGATGCCGAACACTGGCGAACACAAACACAAACAGGCAAACAACGACAAACACCCATCCACACGTCAGTGTTTGCTGTTTGCTGTTTGCTGTTTGCCATTGTTCGCCGAGCGTGTGGATGGGGTATAATATAAGTATATTATCTTTCACCAAAAACAAATGCTAAGTCTGTGCACCCAACGTCATGTTTTCTTTTCAAACAAAATAACCTCTTTCAGATACGAGTGTCAACTGTGCGACAAGAAATTCGCGAAGGCGGCTCGACTCGAAGAGCACAGAGCAGCCATACACCTGAAGGTGACCCCACACCGCTGCACGCAGCCCGGCTGCAACTTCGTAAGTAGATTCTTAGATTTATAATTTAATTCTTATATATAATGTTATTCCTAAATTAGATTTCCCCTAAATACACTCACGGGCAATGAAAACTTTCCAGTCAGAAAATTATCAAGTTTTTCCTAAACGGAAAAAGCTAGCTTAATGACGCCGTCTGCAATATTGAAGTGCATTTAAAAGCTCACCTGAATACTACCAACTAAAAACGTTAACATTTTATTAAAACATTCTAGTAAATGTTTTAAGAAATTGAGTCCATTTAGAGTCGGAATTTTGTAAGTGGAACTGTTTCTTTGCACTTGAGTGTAAAATGCTAAATTTAAAAACTGGTCTTAGGGCTTAGTTCTAAAAAGAAAAATGAATCTATTTCTTTATTACATTTCTTTATAACAAAGAAGAGAGAGAGAGATCTTAAACAAATATGAATAACTAAACTATAGAATATTCTACAGCTGATCTTGAAAGGATGAGCTTTCATTTTGAAGAAAGTAATTGTTAATTATTGTATTGACTTTCTCATTCTACTCTGTGTCGCAGGCGTGTGCGTCGCGGCCGGTGCTGCGCACGCACGTCCGGATGGTGCATCGCAACGGCAAGGCGATCAGGAACCACGTGTGTGATACTTGCGGGAAGGCTTATACCGTAAGTGTAGTTTGTGTTTTACTATATCACTACCGGGGTGCTACCCCACCGGGGGCTCCGTTCTGCTGGTCCTGTCAGCTGTTGCCCGAGCACAGGATTCGAAACCTCCGTTTACGTTGCGTATCGTCAAATGTCAATGTAAAAATGTTAGGCAAATTTGTCAGTTCCAAAAGTGGCATTTGTTTTTTCCATGTTAGGTAGAATTTCCCCAAACGTATTTAGTAGCCTGTCATACGTCTGTCAGTTAGTACAAAATGTATTTAAAATTTGATTTAAATACGTTTAGCGTTTGGTAAAAGCGACCCTTCGTGTAGATTCGAAAAAATAGTATCGAATCCTATGCTCGCGCCTCTGTTGCCCGAGCACAGGATTCGAAACCTCCGTTTACGTTGCGTATCGTCAAATGTCACTGTCAAAATGTAAGGCAAATTTGTTAGTTCCAAAAGTGGCATTTGTTTTTTCCATGTTAGGTGGAATTTCACCAAACGCTAAACGTATTTAGTAGTCTATCATACGTCTGTCAGTTAGTACAAAATGTATTTAAAATTTGATTTAAATACGTTTAGCGTTTGGTAAAAGCGACCCTTCGTGTAGATTCGAAAATAGTATCGAATCCTATGCTCGCGCCTCTGCACTGAAATCGAATTCACTGCAATAAAAACCTTTGACTTTCCACTCTAACTGTCAAATACCTACCATGTTAAAGATCTAACTAATTGCTATGGATTTCTGTATTGCCAGTCTCTTGTGATGGCGCTAACTTGAACTTCGCTATAACGGCCTTATGATCTAACTATATATCCCAGCCTACAGCTTGAAAGACAAATCAACACAGTTTCTCATTTGTAACCTAATGACAACTTCCATCCAAAGGTTGTCTGTTAGACATTGATTTAAGTAATAAGGGCGCCTTTTTGTTTAGTTTGTAAATGGTATTTTGTACTATTTTCCATTGGTGCAAATAAAGAGTACACTTGTCCAAAATTAATAATGCACATGCAGATCTTCACATCTGAATCATTAAATCGTAAGAGCCTTAAAAAAACACTTGCATTTTGCACCTCGTTCGAAAGAAATAGGAGTCAATATCATGTGTCACATAATCGAAAACAACCGATCTGTCAAAGATTTGTATGCGCATTATCAATTTTGGAGCACTGTATTGTCTTATAATTACGTACGAGTGCGCTGTTTGCAGACTAAGAAGTCTCTCGAAGGGCATATGCGCGCGCACCGCGGCTCGCGCCCGCTCCGCTGCGCGCAGTGCCCCGCCGCCTTCGGGTACGAGGCCGCGCTCTACAACCACTGCAAGCGAGTGCATCGGAAGGGAAAGGTGACTTAAGAAATGCTTATGAACTAATCCTATCCTAATCCTAACTAATATTATTTTAATAATAATTATTGTCTGTCTGTTACTCTTTCACGCCAAAACTACTGAACGGATTTGAATGAAATTTGGTACACATATGGTCTAGACCCTGGGAAAGAACATAGGCTACTTTTTATCCCGGAATTCCCGCGGGAAAACTTTTTAAGGCGAAGCGAAGCGCCCGGGAACAGCTAGTACGCAATAAGTGTAAATATAAATATGCAGCAGACCGCGTTTTAGGAACTCAGCGACGATGAAAGTAAGGTGTCGTTGACAAATACTAGAGCAGCGGCAACGTACGAGTGCGCTGTTCGCAGACTAAGAAGTCTCTCGAAGGGCACATGCGCGCGCACCGCGGCTCGCGCCCGCTCCGCTGCGCGCAGTGCCCCGCCGCCTTCGGCTACGAGGCCGCGCTCTACAACCACTGCAAGCGAGTGCATAGGTAGGTAATGAAATGCTCATGGACTAATGCGCAATAAGTGTAAATATAAATATGCAGCAGACCGCGTTTTAGGAACACAGCGACGACGAAAGAATCTAATCTTCCTTCTCTTAGTGTGTCGGTGACAAATACTAGAGCTACAACCACAACAAGCTCGTGCATCGGACGGGAAAGGTCACTAAACTCCATGTAGCTAAGCGGCTCTTAGGCTGTTTTAACAGCATGCGGATTTCATCATGCATGATTGGATGCCATTTTCCCGCGTCTCGCGTGCATATTCCACGCGTTACAATGAATGCTTGTATGAACGCGTGCGGCTACGAGGCCGCGCTCTACAACCACTACAAGCGAGTGCATCGGAAGGGAAAGGTAACTAATCTCCATGTAGCTAAGCGGGTCTCTACAGTGTACACTTGATTAATTACGCTGATTATACAGATGGACTGCAATTGAATGAATTATTAGATGAAAACAATATGCACAGTGTGCAGAAGAAGTTGATCAACGAAATATATGAGTTTGTGTTGCCAACACTCCCTTTTCTTAGAGTGTCGGTGACAAATACTAGAGCATCGGCTGCTACACTGGTTCATTATCGACCTCGATAAACTCGTCTAATTCACGTTCCACCCATCACAGCGCTGTATTTATGGCGAATCCCGATATAGTGACGTTTATCTACGTTCATAACGAACCCGTGTAGCGGCAGCTGGGCTAGAGTGTTTGTAACAGTGGTGAAAGGATTGGTCTGTTAGATAAGTGTTATCAGAAATGAGACTGACTAACATTACTTTAAAAAATATTACTTTATTAAAGTACATCGTTTGTTTCAGACGTCGAAATCCGGCGCAGCAATAATGGCGGCCGCCGGGCCGAGCTGGGAGGTGCCGCTCGACATCTCGCTCACCGTCGCAGGCGCACCCGCGGACAACAGCTAGTCGCATAGCAATCAAAGCTTCAAGTCGAATGTCCACGGCCGGTTAAACTAAGTTAGTTAAATTTAGCTCACATAGTTACTCACATAACTTAGTTTAGGTGGCGGTGGACGTTTCGCTTCATCATCAGCGAACTAAGCTGCGAATAATCTGTCATCGGCCTTTCTCGTCTAGCCATTGACGGCAGCTTGTCTTAGATCGTCTAAAGGTCGGGGGGCTACCCACGCTGCATTATAATAGCTTAAACTGCCTTAAATAATAAAAATTATGTACATATTTATAAGCAATAAAATTGATATTTTTTACACAAGTACTGATTTAATACACCATTATTATTATTTAACCTCATCCTAAATATGCGGCACTTGTACTTCAATTTTAAAGCGTTACGAACGACACAAATGTGGAAGTGCGACACGAATTTTATTGTTGATATCATCATCATCATCAGCCAATAATCATCCACTGCTGGACATAGGCCTCTCGCAAGGAGCGCCACAACACTCGGTCCTCGGCCTTCCTCATCCAACCACTACCGGCTACCCGCCTAAGATCGTCAGTCCAGCGGGCGTCCCACGCTGCGTTTGCCTGTTCGTGGTCTACACTCGAGAACCCGTCTACCCCAACGGTTATCGGTTCTTCGGCAGATATGTGACATATGTATAGTCGTTTGCAATAGAATCCAACAATCATGTAAACAAATATGGCGGACTGACATTGACAGCGTATTGTTTATGCCCATAGTGATGTCATAGTGTTCTAATTAGATTAAATATATAAGCCATAGACTATAAAATAAAACTGATTATATATTAAAAAAAGTGTAAAACAAATTTAAATCTTCGTCTTCGTCATCATCACTATCAGAAGTGTCGCCGGTACCGTAATTATAAATGGAACCACTGTGTCATAGCTTGCCGTGTCTAAAATGCCATCTAGCTTTTTCATTTCTTCCTCTTCCTTATTTCGTTTTGGTTAATTATATTAAGCTCTTGAAAAAAAAATATTATTGTATTCAAATAATATTAAATTAAAATAATTTATTAAATTAAAAATAAAAGATAATTTCAGATTACGAACAACACTAACTTTTCAATGACTTATAGAGTTCGATGAGTAAAAAACTAAGATGACAGCTTGTCAAATACTTCGAAATTTTTACGTTGAAAATGTTTTAACAAAGGAGAATGGCCATTTCTCTATGGCGCCATGACCCAGAGCGGCCATTGATGAAACATACACTGATGTGTAGTCCGTGACTACAGCATATACTGGTATTAATTTTATTATTATGAGACATGGGAGAACGAAGATATAGGTGCTGAAAGATCAAGTCTTTCTACTGTACTAGATGTTACCCTCGAGCTAAAAATTTATTTTAAAAGTGTTTCCGTGGGAATTCCTGGCTAAAAAGTATTTTATGTTACTTCGGGATAACAGGAACTTGAATAGAATGAAATAATTTTTGAAATTGGTCTCTTTATAAAAATAGGTTTCTCAGTGTGAAATGTGCAAAAATAATTATGATATTATTTGCATAAATAAAATCATGTAATACATTTTGTGATGCGCTATGAATTGGGAATCCCATGATTTAGATTATAAAACTTATTTGTACGTGTACCATTCAGCAAAATCTTATTTAACGAAAAAAATATATTTAATTGATTTACTTTTGAACCCTAATATCTCAAGAACCCCATGGTTTAGATTTTTTAAAATATTTTTTCCTGATAATAGACATTTTTATCAATAACTTAAAATAGGTTTGGTGAGTGGCTGCTAACTTATGCAAAGCGGGTCAGGTTTCGCCATTCTTCTTTAACTTATAAATACAAGTTAAATCGTGTTGAAGATAATGTGAAAACAATGGTGCGTTCGTTGAAATCAGACTATGTTCATAATTGATCGTCAAATGTATGTGATTACGGAGTAATCGTGACAATTTGGTTTGTTTACATGATTGTTGGATTCTATTGCAAACTACTATAGCTAAACTACACTTTTGTTTCTTGTCAAACTCTCACGACTTGACGACCGAATGGCGTAGTGGTTAGTGACCCTGACTACTGAGCCGATGGTCCCGGGTTCGATTCCCGGCTGGGGCAGATATTTGTTTAAACACAGATATTTGTTCTCGGGTCTTGGGTGTGCCCGTAAAATGGCAATAGGCCCGCCCCCCCTATTACATTGGGACTAACATAACACTCTGGCGAAAAGTGGGTGCAGCAATGCACCTCTGCCTACCCCGCAAGGGAGTACATTAGTACAAGGCGTGAGTGCGTGTTTTTCTTTTTTTTTTTTTCAAACTCTCAATCCGACTTTTATTATTTCCATTGACGATTTGTTATTTGTGCAAAAGGCAAAGCTTATGAATCTAACTGTAACTGGAGGCTGTGACTGGTTATTCCAATATTTCCTTACTTATAATATTATTAGCGCCTAGGTTCCAGGGGCAGTATAAACAAAAATAAAGTTATTAGGAAATAAAATATTTTTTTATTTTAAAGCTTAAAAAGGTACACGTCATGCTTATAAACTAGCAATTTCAGTAGTTAAACATCTACGTGTTTACTTACAATACGTAAGTACAATTTTAATATTTCCTACTACCGGACAATAATGAAAATATTCGAGAACGCATGAGAGTATTAGCGATAGGAAAGAATAAATATTTAATATTCATGTCATGATCATAGAGTATCCCAAATAACTTTGACTATTTTTTATGACTACAATAATTGAGAATGAAATATGTAAAAAAAGGATATAAAATATCCGCATTTTAACAATTATTTTACATGGGAGACACTTTGGTTTAGACCCACTTTTTATGGACATTAAGTAGGTTAGTATGGATAATAAAAACATAGAAATATATCAGACTATGATACTATGTAAGTAGAGGGTTTTCAATTTATCACTGACACCATAGTAACATAAATCTTATAATAATTAAATATTTCGTTGATTTAAGTCTCTATCAAATCCGATAGATGCTGCATATTACGCAGATTACGCTTGTTACTTGTGTGCTTGCCTAAGCTGAAACACATTGCACATTTTTATATCTCATATGCACGCAGAGCCATTTGAACTCATAAGTTATGATTCTGCGACTAAAATAGTATGCCGCGATTACCCCATACACGATGTTTGAAAAGTGGGGTCATTCTGAACTGACAAAAAAAACTTTTCTTCTATGAATTTTGGAAAAAAAATAGTGCAAGATTATCCTGGGCTAGTAGCACGGGGCGCATTTAAGACGTGACATAAGTTATGCATCACACTCACTCACATCGAGCAGCCTCAAGAGCGAGCGTGACGGAGAACTTTTGTCACGTCTTAAATGCGCACCGTACTAGCCCTTCTGAGACCTAGGCGTAGGTGATATAAAATCATAGACAACGTGTCTATATGAGCGCGCTGCTGGCCATCTGGTTGACGCCGCAGGTGCCGTCGCCGCGGTACACGCGGTAGTAGCCCTGCTCGCCCCACAGCGGCCCCCAAGAGTTTTTGACGATCCAATACGGCATGGTTCGCTTGAATAGCGGGTATTCTGGGGGCGAAATGTAATGGGTTAGTTCGATATTATTCTATAGGTATCACGTGTCTTAAAAACGGGGTTTTGGAGGAAGAATAGGTATATTGTATTATAGTATAGCGTATTGTACACTTTTTAAGAATTTTATAAATTAAAAACGATGAACTCACTGCATCCGCTAATCGGGTTCGTTATTGACGTGGACACATACTTTTTATGTGCGTTCCACCAATCACAGTGCTGTATTTATTGCGAATCGCGATATAGTGACGTTTACATACGTCGATAACGAACCCGTGTAGCGGCAACGGCACACACAACCTTCTCCATCTTTCTGTCATGACTTTTCATTCCTAAACGACCTCTCGTTGCAGGTCATTAGTGTCATTACTCACGTTTGACCCCGTATCCCACGATGAGCACGCCGTGGTCGATGTTCTTGGGGTTGCACAGCATCTTCCACGGGTGAGAGACTCCTCCCACGTAGAACTGCATCGCGTTCGCGTTTATACCTGCCGGTAAGGATAAAAGGTTTAAAAAGTTGTCTTATTTGAGAACTGACTACCTGTAACTAACGGAATTTATAAATAAGCAATTCATTAATTTATGGGGAGACGCTAATAATGTATTACATTACTTCCAGAAAAAAACATAAATTTTAAGCTGAGGAAACCCAGATCTAAATCTACAACTGCCGTAAAACATAACTGCAATAAGTGAAAATTTTAGTTGACGCTTATTACACTTATATTTCTGTTAAATTGCTTTAGAACTATCAATAACGTACCAATAGATATAGGCCCATGCTGCACGAGCCACTTGGCCATATCCGTCTCGTCTGAAGATATGTTGACGGCGCCGCTGATCTGAACCCGGGACAGCGTCTTGTTGAACGAACATTTGTCATCCGCGCCGTCGTATGGGTAGTCAGACTCTACTTCTAGCCCGCCCAGTTGCTCTATGGCCCTGGAAAGAAAAAGTAAAACTGTCTTTAATGTGTGATTGTTACGGATTAAAACATGCACATAGAAGCCCAGAAGAAATCGTTACATAAATAACACACAAAAATCGGGTTAAAATTCACATAAATGCAATCATCTTGCTGTTTAGAGTCAGAATGGCTAAGTATAATGTTCCTTGGTCCAAAGCGTCAAAAAGAGACAATCAGAAAATGAAAAAGGACTCAAAAAATGGAAGGTTAATATTTTTATCCATGTCCAGCGATTTGTGCCTCATTAGTTTTTGTTGTTGTCAGTTCAGTTCATATAATTTTAGGTAAACAAATTCTTAGGACGGTCATTTTAATTTAAAAATAACCTTGTAAATTGATTCTTGTTTATAATTTTATAGTGGTCGAATTAAATAAATTATGCACGGAATATGCGGCCAGCTTTGCCAAGACATTTCTCGCAGTTTTTATCCTTATAAAGTTGACCTTGCATGCATTCACTATAATACACAAAGGTGCGATTAGGCTATAGAAGGCGGATATGAAGTATGCTACTTTAATTCCAATTAGGCAACCTATTAAGATGAGTAATAATACTAGCGAAAGCGGTTACATTTTGCACAATAATAATGCAATGTATAATGAAATTTCTGGAAAAATATGAACTAAGTAAGTTATTAGCCTACCCGCTCAGCTATTGGTGGATAGTTTAATTATCCACGTCACTATGTAAAGTATAGGCAAGCGGACATGGTTCAATCATAATAATTAAGTCACGTGTACGATTCTACCTTTACCTACCACTGATTGCTTAGTAGGTAGTTGTTTGTTAGTCACGCTGATAAAAATAATTGAAAACAACATGGACCATTTAGCTTCGTATTAAATTTTGAGTGTAAAACGAAATGTTTGGAATTGCCTATTATTCGCACTAAAACAGTAATATGTACAGTCTGAGGCAAAGAAACCTCATCCCTCTCACGTAACTGACCTCGGGGTCAGGTTGTTTTGGCTCAGACTGTACACATGCATCAGTCACTAAAACTATTTAATTTAGTGATTTTCCACCTGTAATAAACGAAAATGCTCTGTTATTTCCTAGTTTAGATCAGCATTTTTATCTACCTATCTTATTTTTAGCATTAAGGGCCCGTACAGGGTGACGTGCCGCGCCAAATTTGGGTTTTCAATGCTCTTCACACAGCACACGCAGTGACACGCACACATGTAAGTTTGCACAGTGGATCGATAAACTTTAACTCGCCAACTTTATTGACAATTATGTTCAAGTACATTTTGGGTGATTTTAGGGTAAGTAAGTATAATTCTTACTTACACTGGTAGGCACCAGGAAAGAGTAGAAATTAATAGGGGTGCCACTTTACTCTATACTCGGAACCCGATTAGCTTTCTCAAACAAATGTGGTATTTACTTGTAGAAAGGTAACTAAAAGTATTAAAGTGTAGATAATAAGTTTCGGGCATCCTCCAGCCAACTGAACCCCGACGACAAAGCAAAGTAAATACATAGTGTCGCAAAAGGGCTATACTAAGCCAAAAGGGGATGACTCAAGGGGTCATTCTGAACAACTTTTGTTCTACGAGATTTGCAAATTCGCGAAAAAAAATATTCGTTTTCCATGGTAAAAAGTCACATGTCCAACAAAGTTTCTATGAAAAAGGTTTTTTTTTGTTAATTTCCAAAACTCGTAGAGCAAAAGTTCAGAATGACCCCCTGTCTTACTCCTTTTTACCCGACTGCCGAAGGAGGAGGGTAATGTTTTTTGATTGTATGTATGTATATATGTATGTTTGTCTGTTTCTTTGTTCCCTCCTGTAGCCTAAACGGATTGATAGATTTTGATGTATGAGGTATTGTTAGAAGCGTATTGATGGCGCGATGGCTATAGGCTATGTGACGTTCCATTAAAATGTAGGTACATAGCGCCCTCTTGAGGGCATAACGTGATGATCGAAAAAATAATAATTCAACTTTGCCGTGTAAGGTATCAAATGAAAGGACTTGATTTTCACATTACAAAAATATGCATATTGAAGGTATTTAAATAACAACACCAAAATTATTGAAATGAAAAATGATCATGAACTACCTACCGACGTAAAATTTCATAGAATAAAAACAACTAAAAAGTTACAAATAAAAAAATACAATTATAAAAAACAAAAAACCTGACTGTACGCTAAAAACATGAAAACGAGTCCCAATGTTAATGGAAAGTATCGCAGGCGGGGACCAACTTGACCGCCACTCAAGGCCGTTTTCTAAGTAACATTCAGCTAAATGGTGAACCCTCTGCTGGTATAATTTGTTTATATACCGCTTTTTCAATACCTGTAAGTACATTTTTTGGCAGCATAATATTTTTACTTAATTTTAGGGTTTCGAACGTCAAAAGAAAAAAAGCAACCGTTATAGGATCTCTTTGTTGTCCGTCTGTCTGACTGACTGTCTGTCACCGCCCTTTTTCTCAGAAACGGGTAAAGATATCAAGCTTATATTTCGCATAGATGGGGAGTACCCCAAAAAAAATATTATGGTACTCCCTGTCCCACACAAGTAAATTGGGGCTTATATTTTTTCCAGTTATTTTGATGTGTATCCTTTTTTTTTCTTTGTTGTTTTGTATAAGTATGTGTAAATAAATCTGTATTTTTTTTGTTGTTGCTGTCTATGTGTCGAAAAAATGTATCTTTATCTTCAAATCACGCCATCTATCGTTTGTTTTTTTTGTGGCTACTGTCTATAGAAGAAATTTCGTCATTGACAATTTTACGTTACGAATTTATTTTTATTTATTTTATTTTTATTTTTACATTTTCGTGGAGAATCAACAGCATTTTGTTAATAAATAATTATTACTTATGAACACATAACAACTTGATGCCATTAACAGAATGAACTTAGTAAACCCAGTAAACCTAACACATCCAGAGGAAAAACAAAATCTCTTTCTCTCTCTCTGAAAAACATACTTAATAGCCCAAACTCGATGCTTTTAGCTATTAACATCTTTGAAATAAAATTGAGCCACCACCGTGTTACTGCCCTCATCAGATCCTCACGAGACCATACCTCAACCAGCACCAAGAGACTGTATTTTTGATCCCTAACCTAATGTTCGTGCGTATTGTCATCACTTAGATCCATTCGCTATATTCCTGCTCCTCATCAGACCTTTACGAGACTGTAATATCACGAGAATATTGCACAATATCTAATTTAATTTAATGTATTGAATATACTGGAAGAATTATGCTTCCTCAATTTCAAATCAAATTATGTTGGTGTCATAAAAGTTGAAAAAGTGCAATGACAACCAATGTGCAGTGATTTTGTATCTGTACACGATAAGATCGCGAGCTGTCAGTGCTGCCTAAACCGACGTGACCCTTCTTTGGAGGCCAGCGGCCAACTGAGTCAAACGTCACTTGTGTTTATGATTTTATAACACAGAAAGCCGCCATAGATATTTGTATGAAGATTTGAGGGAAAAAAATTGCTCAAGTTTGGGATTAATTTACACAAAATAAGTGTGTGTTTATTAAAAAACAAGGTATTTAGCGCCTAGTCCAAGCCTTTAACTTTATAATATGATAAAAATCATATGAAAATTCTTTATAATTACGACACAGTTGTTACAATACGGGAGTGTGATTGACTGGTTTTTCTTGATATTCTGAAATTAATTTACAGTTATCCATAATCATTTACTTAAATTCGAATGATTCAGCACCTAGCTAGACTCTTCAACTACCTGTGTGATTTTTTTCAAGGCTGTAGAGCATCATTTACTACATAATTCTATGACAATGCCAACCCTCGATTCCCTATTGCAGACCCTTAACAGTTGACCTATTACTTATTGTTACCATTAACCAATAGGTACCAATTTTAGTATTTTCTGAATAAATCCTATTATTAATATTATAAATACGTAAGTTTGTGAGTATGTGTGTATGTTTGTTACTTCTTCACGTCAAAACGGCTGAACCAATTTTGACGAAATTTAGTATGGAGTTAGCTGACTTTTTATCCCGGTATTTCCACGGGAAACTTATTAAGGCGGAGCGACACTCGCCGGAACAGCTATGTAGTTTATTATATTATTATTATCATCTACCTGTAAGCGTTGTCCGGGAGCCCCCCGTTGCAGCCGTTGTCCAGCTTGTCACAGTCTACAAGCTCTTGCTCCGAGAGAGACAACAGCTTGCCCGTCTTCAGCTGGTATTGACCCTCGACGTTGCCTGGATTAGGACACAGTTAAGATAAGATAAGATATTCTTTATTTGCACACAAAAATATGGACAAAAATACAAAACTTAATCTAATATGTACAAATGGCGGTCTTATCGCTTAAAGCGATTTCTTCCAGACAACCTTTGGGTGGAAGGATAAGGTTAACTTGATTGACACTTCCAAAATTTAAATGATTAATGAAATAAAATTAGGGTGTTCTACTTCCGGTTTGGTACGTGAAGTGAGTGGAAGACGAAGGCCGACGATTGCGGCCCTTTGTATGTAAGATGGTTATTGCTATTCGGTCCAAAAAGAGCTTGATCATAACAAAGTGTGGGTCAAAGCAAAAGTTCTTCAGTTCAGCAATTACCAATTACCTCTCCTTTAAACTAAATGTAAAATACGTAAACATGGAGCGGTGGTAGCTCAGTCGGGTAAGCGCCCGCTTCTCACGCCAGAGATGCGGGTTCGAATCCCGGCGCTGATATGTACCGATGAGTTCTTTTAACTTAAGTACAATGTATACCATCGCTCTTACGGTGAAGGAAAACATCGTGAGGAAACCTGCATATCTAAATCTAGCACATCTAGATATGTGAACCCACCAACCCGCAGTGGACCAGCGTGGTGGGAAATGGTCCAAGCTTAGGAAGGCAGTTTAAACCTTGGGGATATGCACAACGGTTCCATTCGAGAGAGCCAGATGCAGGTACTTACACCCCCACAGAGAATAGAATAGAATACGTAAACATGATTCTTACCAGTAACGCTGAACGCCCAGCAACTGCCACAAGCTCCCTGGTTCTTCACCTCCGTCACAGCGCCCTTCTCCCTCCAGTCGAACCCAGCAGGCAGCTCCACTTGTGGTATCGACGCCATCGCGCGGGGGATCTGGTTGTGGTCCTTGAGCTCCGGCTTCAGCCCCAGATGTCTCTTAGTAAACTCCTCCCGAGTCAAATCCGCGAAGCGAGTCACGCCATACGTGGCCGTGCCACGCTCGTGTGTGTTCAATTCGTGCATCTTCTTCACGTTTTCTCTGAAGATTTCAAATCGTCTTCCAAGTTCAATCCGGTCTAACGCATAGGTAGGTCTGTAAGTGCCTACAAAGTCTGCAAAGAGTTTCTGTGCCTGCAGTTTCTCGTACATTTCCGTGGTGGCTTCGTCTTGGTCTTCGCAGGAGACGCGGTATATGGGCGGGTGGTCCCCTGAGGGTTGCACCCAGATGTTGGCGCGACAGAATTTTGTTGGCGCATCGGAGTCGCGGCGGCAGTTGGCGCGCGGGGTCAGCGCCGGGCACGTCGAAAGACCCACTTCCATCTTCAGCCGCCAGTGCACGCCCGCCACCACCTGCCTCTCCGCCGATATAATCTTCACCACTATCTGTTTATTTGGATGAGGATATTTTGCTTCCACGTGCTTCAATGCTTCATTTGCCAAGGCCATGGTTACGTTAGAATCTATAGTTTCCCCAGCAACGGCTTGCTCGTCGTTGTCGCAATTGACATCGATGTATTTGCCGTTGGTCATCCAGTGCCGCTCGTATACGCTAGCGACGCAGTGGCGCGGCGGAATGCTATCAATAAACTTGCAGTTCTCTACATCCTCAATGATTTCGTACTTCAGACACGACGTGTAGGCGAGGTCGAAATCAATCGTGGTCACTTTGGTAGACGTCACGTTAGTATAATGTTTGTGGATTTGTAATAAACGCTGCTTGTTTGTATGTAGTTGGTTTGATTCCAACTTGTCTATAGCTTCCTGTATCAGCTGCTGAACATTTTCGTCGTTGTCGATAGGATGTTTGTGCTTCTTTTGCTTTTCCTCACATATGATATCGAAGGTTTTCTGGTCCGTCGGGGAGTTCTGATGGACTGTAGTGAGGCAAAGCAACTTGGCATGTGTGTGTCGTAATTCACAGGCACGTATAGTAGCTATATCATCAGTCACTTTGCACTTGGTCGGTGAAACCTCAAACTCCATTTTTGTGATGAGACCTTCTGGAGATTGCCTGGTAACATTGAGAACTTTCATGACACGATATGCGTATTTGGTGTTAGATAGTTGCTGGTATCTTTCAATAGCCTCTTGAACCAGAATTTGTTCGTCAGCAGGAAGAGCGTTTGGAGTTTCACGTTTCTGTCGGTTATTCAAATTGCAGGTGACATTGATTTCTTTGAATTTCCTCCACGGTTGTTCCCACACCACGGCCTCGCAGGTGGCGGTCGCGGGCCCAGTCGGCGCGGCGCGCACCGCGAACACCAGCCTGGTCGATGACCCCGCCACCACCTGCTTAGTGCCGCTCAGCACCGACACCACCTGGTACGGGGTCGTGTCCCCGCTGTCCATCGTGTACTTGCCCAGAGCCTCCACGGCTAGAGCGTGGTATTTTGGGTCGCTCACATTCAACGCTTCAGGAGCACCCGGCATTCCCCGTTTCTTTAGGTTGTGAAAGTCACAGGTGACGTTGAGTTGCTCGAAGTTCTCCCACGGGCGCTCGTACAGCACGGAGTGGCAGCGCACGGGCTGGTCGCGCGCGCCGGCGGTGAAGTCCACTGTAGTGAGCGTGCCGGCCACCAGCTGCGTCGTCGCGTGCTCCACGGACAACACAGAATACTCCGAGCCTAGCCCTGTGTCTGCGGTGTATTTCTTCAAAGATTTCTCGGCAATGACTCGGTATTTCGGATCACTGGCATCTACGGTGGCGGGGGCGCCGACGAAGTTAATTTCGGGATGACTTCGCACCTGTTGGTAACAGTTTAAGGTTATTCAAAATCAACATACAGCCGTAGCCGTTTACTATTTAAGTTCACAGTACACACACCGATTCGTAAACGGATCGTCACCGTATCGGCTTACACCTCGCTGTTAACCTTACGTAAGCACATCCACTCGACTACGGACAGGTCACGCCGAGCTTACGGCTAGGGGTCGCCTCGCTTAGTATAATACGGTCGGCGACGCAGGCCGCGGGAGGGGCGCGGAGCGTGGACGAGCAAGCTAGGATACACGGAGTGATATTAGCGCGGGGACGGCTATCCGTAAGCGCGGCGTTTGCGAGCTTGCCCCGAGGGAAGGCGATTACGTTACGATTCCCATTAGCGTGCATTACAGTGGGGAGTATCATAGAAAGAATACTGAACGGCTCGAGTTTATACGATCACGATCTTTTTCCGAGTTGATATGTGTGCTGTGATCTTTAACTTGTAAGAAAGTTAAAATATTACTATTAGTATTATTATTTGATTTGGACCTTTACTGTACTTATTAGGAACCTACCACAAAAAACTAAAAAAAATGTTTAAAGATAAAGATAATTTGACAGATTTATCAGGCGTTTGACAGCGCTAAGCATCTGTTAAATACTGTCTCAGTTTTTGTGGTGTGGCCCTTAAGGTTTGTAACTTACGTTAAATAGCGTAAATTCAAAATATGGTGGCCATATTTCGACCACTTGCTACTGATAAAAAGGTGAAAAAACCTGTGACGGACTTGATTACAAAGTTTGCAAAGTTTTATTGCATCTGCCCTACTATAAAGGCTATATTACACCGGGGCAACACTGTGCGGCATTGAGGCATGCCACAAGGCCGCATGCTACAAAGTCAAAAATGTCGCACATTGTGGCAAGAACCGTGCGGCACGACAACACCTTGCGTCATGTGGCAGACTGTCGTAACTTGTATCCGGGTACAATGGATTCCATGCGACATTTTTCGTGCGCCAAAACAGTTTTCAGTTAAAATTAGTATTGGATAGTAAAAATTTTAAATAAGGCACCATCGTCTGAAGACTGAGACTGAGACATTCTGAAGTCATCTTCTTTTCCACCAACATTTTTTCTTCCGTTGTATTCAATTCAATTCAAATTCAAAATTGTTTATTTACGTTAACCAAAAATATGCTTAAATGCTAGTTGCTGAAGCCTCCTTTTAAGTATTACAAACAACTGTGCCAGGAGACTCCGTTCTTCCTATAGCTACATGGCTTAGCAGTGCTAAATAAGCTACTGCTAAAGTTACTTGATCAGCCATATTCTATGGTGTATGTATCCCCTCGATCGAACTAGAAGACCAGTCACTCCTTAAAACAGCATGATGCTTTGGAAATTATCCAGGCACGATGTTGCCTCGGCGTAAAATAGGCTGCCGTATGCCACATATGCCGCAAATGCTTTCTATTTGTAGCATGCCACAAGGTGCCGTATGCCACAATATGTAGCATACGGCACTGTTGCACGTTGTTGCCTCGGCGTAATCGAGCCTTAACTGTCTACAGATGGCTGCGAATATAGTTATTAGTTATTACAAAAAAGTGCAGGTACAGAAGTATAATAATGTTGTAAAATAGGCATTTATTAATATTATTCCCGGTATGTAACGGTTCAAATATGCAGGCATCAAAAAGCTCCTATAAATCAGTGACTACCTAATATAGAGACAGCTAACACATTTAAGTTATTATGGTCACCGCACGCTCGCGTTATACTGGTTGAAAGAAGAAAAAGGGGCGATACCTTTTACGTTACGGTTATACATATGTGCGATGACCATAACATACATACATTTTAACATACATACATTTTAACACAGGAAATACTTTATTTCCTAGCTCAAAATCGTAATTTATCTATTCCACCTATAGCGTTAAGATTTGAGCATTTTTTGTTATCTACTGCATTAATAAATAGTTTTTTTTTAATAAATATTATTATTCTCATTTAAACTGGAAATATCACATCCAAATAATACAAAATGTGTGACAAAACATAATGTCGAAAGTAACAAAATTTTGTGACGGGTGTGACAGTAAATAATGACAGAAATGATAAAATTAATATTGCGATGGATTTGTCACAACATACTGACGGAAGCAGAGATATGTCAATTACTTGTCTAAGGACGGAAGTGACAAAATATTGTGACAGATGTGACAAAATATTGTGACGGGTGTGACAGAACATAGTGACGGAGGTGGTAGAAAATTATGATTTAACTCTTTATTTACAAATATTACAATATTGTGGTCGATAAAAGATCAGTTGATTAGACATTCACAAACGTTGAATACTTACTATGGTTTGGTGTTTTTCAACAGACTCTTGAACACTTGGCGATTCACGTTTCTGTCGGTTTTCCAAATTGCAGGTAACTTTGATCTCCTTGAATTTCCTCCACGGTTGTTCCCACACCACGGCCTCGCAGGTGGCGGTCGCGGGCCCAGTCGGCGCAGCGCGCACCGCGAACACCAGCCTGGTCGATGACCCCGCCACCACCTGCTCAGAGCCGCTCAGCACCGACACCACCTGGTACGGGGTCGGGTCCCCGCTGTCCAGCGTGTACTTGGCCAGAGCCTCCACGGCTAGAGCGTGGTATTTAGGGTCGCTCACATTCAACGCTTCAGGAGCACCCAGCATTCCCCGTTTCTTTAGGTTGTGAAAGTCACAGGTGACGTTGAGTTGCTCGAAGTTCTCCCACGGGCGCTCGTACAGCACGGAGTGGCAGCGCACGGGCTGGTCGCGCGCGCCGGCGGTGAAGTCCACTCTAGTGAGCGTGCCGGCCACCAGCTGCGTCGACGCACGCTCCACGGACAGCACGGAGTACTCCGAGCCTAGCCCTGTGTCTGCTGTGTATTTCTTCAAAGATTTCTCCGCAATGACTCGGTATTTCGGATCACTGGGGTCTACGGTGGCGGGGGCGCCGACGAAGTTGATTTCGGGATGATTTCGCACCTGTTGTTAACAGTTTAAGGTTATTCAAAATCAACATACAGCCGTTTACTATTTAAGGTCACAGCATACATATCGATTCGTTAACCGATCGGCTTACACCTCGCTGTTAACCTTACGTAAGCACATCCACTCGGCTACGGACAGGTCACGCCGAGCTTACGGCTAGGGGACGCCTCGCTTAGTACGGTCGGCGACGCAGGCCGCGGGAGGGACGCGGAGCGTGGACGAATAAGCTAGGATACACGGAGTGATATTAGCGCGGGGACGGCTATCCGTAAGCGCGGCGTTTGCGAGATTGCCCCGAGGGGAGGCGATTACGTTACGATTCCCATTAGCGTGCATTACAGTGGGGAGTATCATAGAAAGAATACTGAACGGCTCGAGTTTATACGATTACGTACTTATTAGGTACTTACCTACCACAAAAAACTTTAAAAAATGTTTAACTAATGTTTAAAACGAAATTTGACAGATTTATCAGGCGTTTGACAGCGATAAACATCTGTTAAATACTGTCTAAGTTTTTGTGGTGTGGCCCTTAAGGTTTGTAACTTACGTTAAATAGCGTAAATTCAAAATTTGGTGGCCATATTTCGACCACTTGCTACTGATAAAAAGGTGAATAAAACCTGTGACGGACTTGATCACAAAGTTTTATTGCATCTGCCCTACTATAACTGTCTACAGATGGCTGCGAATATATTAGTTTTTACAAAAAAGTACAGGCACAGAAGTATAATAATGTTGTCAAATAGGCATTTATTAATATTATTTCCAGTAGGTAGCGGTTCAAATATGCAGGTACCAAAAAGCTCCTATAAATCAGTGACTACCTAATATAGAGAAAGCTAACGCATTTAAGTTATTATGGTCACCGCACGCTCGCGTTATACTGGTTGAAAGAAGAAAAAGGGGCGATCCCTTTTACGTTACGGTTATATGTGCGATGACCTTAACACATACATTTTAACACAATTTAACATAGGAAATACTTTATTTCCTAGCTCAAAATAGTAATTTATCTATTCTATATATAGCGTTAAGCTTTGAGCATTTTTTATTACCTACTGCATTAACAAATGTTTTTTTTTTCATAAATATTATTATTATTAAGATGGGTACTCATTTAAACTGGAAATATAATCACATAAAAATAATACAAAATGAGTGACAAAACATAATGTCGAAAGTGACAAAATTTTGTGACCAGTGTGACAATAAATAATGACAAAATTAATATTGCGACGGATTTGTCACAACATACTGACGGAAGTGACAAAATATTGTGACAGAAGTGACATAATATTGTGACGGGAGTGACGGAACATAGTGACGGAGGTGGTAGAATATTGTGGTCGCTAAAAAGTCAGTTGATTAGACATTCACAAACGTTGAATACTTACTATGGTTTGGTGTTTTTCAACAGACTCTTGATCATTTGGCGCTTCACGTTTCTGTCGGTTTTTCAAATTGCAGGTGACATTGATTTCCTTGAATTTCCTCCACGGTTGTTCCCACACCACGGCCTCGCAGGTGGCGGTCGCGGGCCCGGCCGGCGCGGCGCGCACCGCGAACACCAGCCTGGTCGATGACCCCGCCACCACCTGCTTAGTGCCGCTCAGCACCGACACCACCTGGTACGGGGTCGGGTCCCCGCTGTCCAGCGTGTACTTGGCCAGAGCCTCCACGGCTAAAGCGTGGTATTTTGGGTCGCTCACATTCAACGCTTGAGGAGCACCCGGCATTTCCCGTTTCTTTAGGTTGTGAAAGTCACAGGTGACGTTGAGTTGCTCGAAGTTCTCCCACGGGCGCTCGTACAGCACAGAGTGGCAGCGCACGGGCTGGTCGCGCGCGCCGGCGGTGAAGTCCACTCTAGTGAGCGTGCCAGCCACCAGCTGCGTCGACGCACGCTCCACGGACAGCACGGAGTACTCCGAGCCTAGCCCTGTGTCTGCGGTGTATTTCTTCAAAGATTTTTCGGCAATGACACGGTATTTCGGATCACTGGGGTCTACGGTGGCGGGGGCGCCGACGAATTTGATTTTGGGATGACTTTGCACCTGTTGATAACAAATAACATTTTAGGTAAGCAAGGAACATTGGCTCAGTCCACCGGTGTGACATTTCAACTTATAAAAATGCTTGTAAGTATATATTTTTATAACTAGATATGGTACAGTAGCCCTTTATCACATTTGATATGGCTGATGTGACATTATTACTGGTGACAGAATAATGTGACAGGTGTGGTGTGACGGAATATTGTGACGGGTGTGACAGAATATTGTGACGAATATGACAAATTCATTCATAGCTTTTTTTAATTAATGCATATTTTCCGTGTCCGCGGATTCAGATACAAGTAACTGTAAAAACATTGATATCTTTAAAACAACTTCTATTAGCGATTAATACAAAGTAGTCAAGCACGGTCTATAGAAAAACTCACCTTATCCACCGAGTTTATATTTTCATTCGCCACATCTCGTTTTTGTAGAGTTTGTCGACGCAACAGATTTTTTTCCAAATTAACTAAATCATCTCGATCATCAAAGAAATTCATCAATCCGTCGATGACTTCCTGTTTTTCTTTGGTTAAAACTGGCTCTCTATTTTCGCCAGTTTCTTCCTTGTTGTAAAGATCAGGGGACGAATTTACTTCAAATACGTTTTGGACTTTCTCCGTAGCAGATGTTTGAGTTTCAGTAGTTGTAGGAACATTTTCTTGAAGTTTGTCTTGTGTGTTGGGGATAATTTGATCTTCAAGTAGTTTGAGTTCTTCATCAGTCAGGGTTCTTTCGGTGGATGGTGCAGCCTGAGCTTCGACCGTGTGAATGGCTTTTATATTATCCTCGTCATTGTTATTATCATTGTTGACGTCATAGATCCACTCTTCTGTGCAGTTATTAGACAGCACTGCTCTATATTTGGACCCATCCAAGCGTTTGACCCATGGTTTCTCTAAAATTGAGATTTTGCAAGTTTTACTCCCACTCTCCTGATTGGTGTCGATATAATCGACGGCAAGCGTCATTATGTAGCGGACGCCATTTACCTGCAATGGATGACTTTTGGTTAATTTAATGTAGATTTGAAATCACCACTGAAGAGACCCAGTTTTTTGGCATTACATATTAATCTCCTTTCTCTTTGGACTAGCAAACAGAACAATTATGTCATCCGTGACTCGACCATAAACCTAATCGATCTAACTCCATAAAAAGGCGTGCAATAAACAAATAAAAACCATTGCCAATAGGTATACTTACTTACTTCCAGAGAAAACAAATATAACCAATTTAGAAAACCCCTTCATATAAAAAATTAATAGACCAACCTGAACCTGCCTCTCGACTCGCAGCACTTGGTCCAGGGTGTGGGTGGCGTTGGTGACGTGGCGGTTCAGATCAGCCACGGCCAGCCGCGCCAGGTCAGTGACCCCGGCGGCCGAGGTGTTCACTATGGAGGAGCACCCGATGCAGGGCGCTTCGGGCGACTGCCGCGGCACCGCCACGAACTGCTCGCCTGACGTCACCTGCAAATCACTCGGTAGGTGAGGATACAGACAGCTGGTTACCAGCGCTGATCGGTCAGTTAATCTGACAGAAAATTGTGTGAGACGGGTGTGACGAAATATTGTGACGGGTGTGACAAAATATTGTGACGGGAGTGACAAAATAATGTGACGGGTGTGACAATATATTGTGACGGGTGTGACAGAACATAGTGACGGAGGTGGTAGAATATTGTGGCCATATTTGAGATGCATATTGATAAGATACGAGAAGCCTACCACACAATGGAAGAAAATCCGAAAGTACTGTAAGAAAGAAAACTGCGGCACAAACTCACAGCAGTATCAGACTGAACCTCATTGTCGAGTTCCACGAGTATCTCATGTATAACCTCCGTGGAGGCTTCCTCAGCCTGGTCCTGTCCATCCACGTTGTCAGTGACGTTGTACCGCGCCACCGCCAGGTCTTCTTGGCAGTGGTGGCCCTCCGGCAGACTCAATCCGCCATCTTGGTCGCTCGCGATGGTCGCTGTGCATTTCAGAAGCTTAAACGACTTGGGGTTGCTTTTCTCACTCACTTTGAAGTTTACCTCTATTATGACGTTATCGCCCTGAAATGGTTGATTCGTTTTAATTGGTTTTCATTATTAGGTAAGTTTTAGTCTTTTCAGAATGCCGGCAGATGAATTTTGACTCCGCGTTATAGGCGTATATAGGTACATACCTAACTAAACGACTATACCTAGATGCTTTTTATGTTATTTATCAATGTTAAGATACTCGTATAATGGAAGTTTGTTTATTTTTGCAGCCTAAAAGTATTGTACATTAATAAATGGTTTCATGGTCAACTCGATTTCTGCAAGACTTTCTAAGATACATTAGGGTCTTGAACTCTTGACAGACAAACAAATTGATCTTATAAGGCTTCAGTTTTTATTCTTTCGAGACCCACAAACCTAGCAATATGTGTAAGTTAAAGTAATTAAAATACGAAATTCTTGATATTTTAAGAAACATTTAAGTGTGTTAACAGAAAATGATAACTTTTAATCCTATGTTGATAAACTTTAACCCAGTAACCATTTGAAAGTATGAACACATATTCAAATAGATAGTAGCTACAAAGAGTAAATTTCTTACCGAATCCTGTTGGTTTAACAGCAATGCATCTTCGTACACATAGGGCTGATTCACTTGACTATTTAAGTAATCCTTAAAGGTACTCAAGTAGTTTATATCCTGTCCATACACAGTAGCAGTTGTTAATAATAATAAACATTTTATGGAGGTGACCACTACACTAGTGGGTAGCATCGTAAACACTGATGATAGTGAGTGTTATAGATGGCTAGTTATGTATTCATCACTTTTGTTACTAGTTATCTGAACAGCTGATAATGTAGGCCAATGAATGAATTGATATTGCTTTGGTACCTGAAACAAAACAAATAATGAAATACAGTAATCAGGCATTTACTGGGTGTTTGTGTACATGTATTTTGCTTAAGTATATTTATGCATACTGTATGATGAAGCTCATTCATAAGAAATTATAAAAATACACATACAAATACTTACAATAAAATAAGTACAAATTTACTTTGGAATGCATATTTTCTACTCAACTACCTTTAATTCAATGAATTTTGGTAGTAATATTTATGTAGTATTTTCTATTTCCAGTCTGGGTTATAATAAGTGGCTTTTGTTACTTGCCAAACTCACAAACCTCCTGTTCATTCATTAAAATATTGACAGTTTGACAAGGTAAGTATACAGGGTGTCCCAAAAGTCAACGTCATCCCTTAAAGGGCTGATAGGTCAGCTCATGAGAGGCCAGAATATCACAATATGACCTTAGTAAAAACTCGATAATTTTCGACTTACCCTTAATAAATTCAGTCAGATAAATTTCCTTCAAACAATTTTACATCAAGGTCGTTTTGTGCTAAAATAGCAATAACTTTTTTGTTAATTAAAACAATAGCAACGTTTCATACCATTTTGAAAACTGCATTAAATGAGCAATCTTTTTAAATAAGGTGCCAGGTTTGCGTGGTATATTTTTTTTACAGTATGTAGAGTCAAAGTTGTTTATAAAAAAATACGATTACCTTTTATGACTTTGAAAACCGTGTTTTTTTTAAACATACAGCATTACACGATATTTTTTTTGACTGCGATCAATAGCAGGGCTAAACAGGGTGATGCAACACCAAACAAACTCTAACAATATGGATTTTTGTACCGGCGGCACGCAAAAGACTGATCCAAGGTGTCGATTTTCAGCAAATTTATAAAAGTGTCAATATCTCGAAAATTATCGAGTTTTTACTAAGGTCATATTTTGATATTCTGGCCTCTCATGAGCTGACCTATCAGCCCTTTAAGGGATGACGGATGACGTTGACTTTTGGGACACCCTGTATAAAAGTGTATACTTACGGTCTTATTCATAAAAAGTTACGGGAGACCTATAGGCCTGCTATAAGCAAATGTCAAAAAAACTATTCATAAACGATCAATAGCGCTAAAGAACTCTCCAACTGATTCGTAAAACCTTGATATGCTAAAGTTGACTGGACCCTACTATACACCTTCCGTAAACCTCCTATTGTACAAAAACATGGCGGCCGGTCAACAGCTGTTCTACTTTATTGACGATTTGAAATTTTGTTGTGAGTTTGATTTGATTTGATTTGCTGAAAATAAGTTGCCATGGTAACGTAAAAATTTAATTATTTTTTTTGTGGGTTTTGGCTTGGCCACTGCGCCTTTAAGCCAACGTAAACTTTTTTAAGTGCCGCGCCGTGGCTAACATAGATAATAGAGATTGATAAATGAATGAAAGTTTTCGCTATTTTTGTTTATGGTTTCGTCGGACCGGCAACTTAATAGGGTAAATGTCAAAATGTTTGGTCTGTGAAATCTATTAGCATCACTATAGTTATTGAAGGTTTACGGAACTATTATGAATAGAGATTTTTACGAAACCTCAAATAGGCTTAATGTGTTCCGTAACTATTGAGCTCAGTAAACCTACTTTAAGGTTTTTTTATGAATAAGACCGTAACACTTCATCTGACTCACTTTAACCATAATCAAACATCAAAAAATCTAAATAGCTTTTAATATAATGTATGGCTTCCTACAAACTATTAACATTTAAATTGTGCACACTCACCAATGCACAGCTACACTTGCATTTAGCAATACAAGTTGTGAACTTCATAAAAAATACCTACACACAAATTTATACATATAAGCACACAACACAACCAATCAAAACGAATACAAACTGATTTCCAATTCTGGGGAAGCATGCTAACTGACTTAATATTAGATTGCATATAGGTATATGCATAATTAAGTTAGGTACTCAAGATAAAAATAACATGCTAACTTAAATTATACCTACATTTCTAACAACAGTTGCGAAATTGCTTCATGTAAAATAAAACTCACTTACCTTTTATAGGTAGAGCACTGTTGTAATCTTGCAATATTTATAACCAAGATTATACTTGGGAAATCCTTTTAAAACCAAATCTTTGTTCAACTACTCGTGGAGACGGATAAACAAAAATAAACATTCATGATTCATGTTTATGATGTTCATCAATATTCAATGAATTAAATAATTTTGAACTCCGATCTTTTACTTTGTCAGAATAAACATTGAGTTGATTTTACCTTGAGATAGAACCGATTGCGCAGTATGAGATGCGTGATTCGGAAACACAATGACACTTGTAGTTGATCTGAGCAATGACATTATGATGACGAAAAACAACTGTCACTGTCATACTCTATACTTTGCTCTATACTGTGTTATAAATATCAGAATAATAACAGCCTCGCAAGTTTGGACGAGAGGAGCCAGAAAGGAAAGGAGGCACTTGAAGTAGAAGCCTATAAATATTGGCAAGATACTGCTCATAATCACAGCCACACAACATGAAAAGACGAATCATTATCTTACCTGTAAAAAACATTACCCTCCTCCTTCGGCAGTCGGGTAATAAAGCACTTTATTATTATTCTGAGCTAGCGACGTATACATTACTCTGTGTTAGTGACACTGACAGTTTAATTTCATTGACATAGTGTCAGCCAGCCAGCTGTAATTTTGTTTGTAAATAAACATTTTATAACCTGAAAATTTAAATTGGTTTGGTATCTAAAACTTGAATGAATTTTGTTTAGGGCGCTAATTATCTATTGAGCGGGAATTAAAAATAATAGTGAGTACAACGATATTTTTGGAACAAACTTCCGCCATAATAACATTGTATGTTACACCTCGGTAAAGATTAGATGTATCTAAAATGTAGTCTACTCTCTCTCTACTTTACATGGAATTCTCAAAATATTATTAAGTAATATATAAGTCAACGGTTGAATCAATATAATCCATTTATTTTAATAAAGTTTTTAATGCTTATTCCAGAATACCAAGGTGGAAGGAATCATAAAAAGGGGAAATTTATGGTGATCTTTAAGTTACCAGCAGTGTCTGAATCATTATGTCCTTTTACTATCTGAGTCCTGTGAAAGGAGAAATGCCAGTACATTTGTTGGAAACTATAATTTTAAAGAGACTTGAGTACCTAACTGCTATTGCAAAGAGTGAGACCACAGGATTTAATGAGTTTGTGATAGAAGGAAGTGTTTATGATAATGTGGGACATTTCATGCTATGCATTATTACAAATCTATACCAAAACAGAGATTTCACAAAGTTTTTCTTAAAAGCAGAAACTGCACTGTTTAGGAACCGTTTGAAGTCCCTTTCAGCTTATGAATTAAGATCTTTTGCTAAGAAAATTATGCAGAATTTAAAAAAATATGACTTCCTGTACAACCCAGCTTTAAAATTAATATGCCAGCATTTAATACTAAAACATGTATCACATCACCTCTGTTCAGAAGATCATGAAGAGTCCTGTGGCATGTTTAACATAGAGTTAAACTTTCACCATTGCCTCCCACTGGTGGCCAGCAGGCAAGTCGAGTTGCAGCACGGTGTAGCCACAGTACCATGTGGAAGATGGAAAACCCTTTTAATAATACAATTTCAAAAAAGATTGCTCCAAAGAATTCTTAATAAAGACATACCACATCTGAGAAATGATCCAAGAATACTTGAGATATTACAGAAAATAAAGAATGAGAATTTTAATTTTACTTCATCTGCATCACAAAACACTTTAACGAGCAAAGATGTGGATAAAACTTCCATTATGTTTCCACCATGTATGTTAAATCTACATTTAAACCTAAGAAAACGACATAGACTGTCCCATGACCAGAGATTTTATTTTAGTTTATTTTTAAAAGACATTGGTATGCCAGTAGAAGAGGCGATAGAGTTTTGGCGTCAGGAATATCGGAAAGACCCTTCTGGTGGCTCCTGCTGCCATCACTGGGAAAGAGATGAGAAGAAGTTTATTTATGGAATCAGACACATGTATGGGTTAGAAGGCGCTAGAAAGGAGTATTCATCAGTAAGTTGCCATAGAATTCAGACAAACTCAAATGCGGGTTGTGAAGGTGGATGTCCATTTAAATCTTTTGATCCACCAATTATGGCTAAACTACTAGACACAAAGGCCTTGGATACTCCAGGTTTTTTGACTGAAATACACGATTTTAAAAGAAAAGGTGACCATATTAGTAGTTGCCTGCATTACCTGAAGAATCGATTTACTAAGTCTGTAAAAATCTGTGATAATAATGTTAGTTTAAATTTTACGCCTGTTAAATATTATGAATTAGCTAATAAATACAAATGAGCTCCTTTTTATTTTTATTTGACTATTACTACTTTAAACTTGACCCATCCAAAACCACATAACACTAATAAAATTGCCCTCCTGTAGCAATAATAGCCCTCAGAGGCATAAGTATTTCCAATAATGCATTGCTGCACTGGTACATCAGATAAAGATAAAGATAAAATACTCTTTATTGCACACAAAAATAGAAACAGTATTACAAACATGAACAGAAAATAAATAGCACAATCGGCGGCCTTATTACTAAAAGTAATCTCTTCCAGACAACCAAATTGAAAGGAAATAGAAATAATGAAAAAGGGTAGCGTGTGAAAATAAGAGATATTTATAAACTACATTAATATAAAGTATAAACGATATGTAAATACCCACATATAATAATACATAAAACCTACATAGTTAATAATAAATATATACCTATATATCTTATAATAATACATAAATATTATTAAAAATAAATAAATAATTGCTGGTGCATTCTAATCAGGATATGATAAGTTTAAGTAGTGCTGTCTGAGCTTGTTTTCAGTTTCATACGTTGGACCTTGTCGAACTAACAAACTGTCAATGTTTGAATGAATGAACGGCGGTTAGTGAGGTTCAGAAGGAACAAAAGTACCTACTTATAGATTGATACTTATGAAACTGACTGTACCTGTAACAGAGGTTCCACCGACTTTTTCCCCGATAGTAGGTGACTACATAATTATTATGATACGGAGACTGATATTTTAAGTAACCTACTGAACATGAGCATAAATTAATTGAGAACACTATAAGTTACACAGGTACTTAACTACAATCTCGTTATAGCTAGTATGTAGATAATCTGTTAACAGTTAGGTATCAGTATCGCCATCGATCGTTGTCATCACCCTAGGGTCCCTAGAACATTCGCATATGGTATCAACTTAAGGTTACAAGTAAGTTCCTACTTACAAACTACTACAAAGGATAAAAAATCATAAGCATTTAGTGCTTGATCAGAGCGGTGGTGGCTCAGTCGGGTAAGCGCCCGCTTCTCAAACAAGAGATGTGGGTTCGAATCCCGGCGCTGACATGTACCAATGAGCTCTTTTAACTCAAGTACAATGTATACCATCGCTCTTACGGTGAAGGAAAACATCGTGATGAAACCTGCATATCTATATTTAGCGCATCTAGATAAATGTGAACCCACCAACCCGCAGTGGACCAGCGTGATGGGAAATGGTCCCTTATTTAGACCTTGGGCAATGGGCATATGCACAAAGGTTCCACTCGAGAAAGCCAGGTGCAGATACTTACACCCCCACAGAGAATAGAAAAAAGTGCTTGATCGATAGGTATGTACTAACTTAACTATATCTTCCTAACTAATAAACTAAAAGAGGCTCAAAGGGGGGGGGGGGGGAGGGGGTACGGAAAACCTCACGAAACATCACGAGGGGGAGGAGGGGTCTCCTTAGACATCACGTGTATTAATTTTTTGTCAAAAACCGTCAGTATTTCTGAGCCGAAATTTTGAACGGCGCAAAAATTTATTAATTGATAGTTAGCATAGGATTTAAAGGATTAAAATATCAAATTTTATTGCAAATACAACAAAAACACATAAATGTTTTTCAATTCAAAACGCAATTTTCGTTATATTTTTTCTAGTCAAAAATAGCCTTTACATAGACGGCCAAAAAAAATACACGTGATCCATGGGGGGGGAGGGGGGTGTGGTCCCAAACCTCACCAAATATCACCAGGGGTGAGGGGGGGGTCAAAAAATGAGAAAAACGACCTCACGTGATTAATGGACGGCCCCTAAGTCACAAATTAATTCGAAATTTAAAAACAAATTAAGAAGATAGAGTTCATGAAACATGTCAAAAATCATTCAAGTCATAATATAGCAAATATAGTCAATTTTCCAATAAAAGACAGCAAATAACATTAAAACCACGCGCGGAAATACAGGTCACAGCAATGGGAATCGATGCATGTGTCCTCGTCACTAAATTATCTAAGGCAGGTGGTGTCTCACAGGCTTCGGTCAGTGATAATGATAAGTGATAAGACAGCCAGTTGCCTCACACCGGTGGCGGCGGCCGCACCATGACGAGCCAGGAGTTCCCTGTGACCTTCGACGGTGTTCAATATGACCTGCAACGGTTTTTGCGGGACCACCCCGGGGGTGTTAACACGCTTAAGCATTACAAAGGGAAGTCGATAGTGAGTGCTATGCAGAAGTTCGAGCACAGTGCGAGTGCGTACCACATGCTGAGTGACTTCAGGGTGGACAGCAGTGTGCGTGGAGTGAGTGCGAATGGCAGGATCATCACGAGCGAGGAACAAGGGAGAGATGTTAAGGAGATCGCGTTTTTGGAAGAGCTTGAGGTACTTACTTAGACGGTTTATTTATTGTTAAGTAGGTATTTAAATAATTTTATTAGTATTTTTTTCGCTTGTTTAGGCGGTAAAATTAACTAAGTACATAGTAGCTAGTATAGTAGGTAGACTAGGTAGGGTGTATTTAACTAACTGTGACACAGTTAAGATAATTTCTATATTTTTGTTAAGTATATTTTAGAATATTAATCGTGAATCGTGATCGTGAGTTATAATTTCATATAAGTTTCATTTCTATATAAGTTAAGTAACTTACACAATACATTTCTTTATTCTTATTTTTTATTATATGTATAATATTAGGTTCATACAGGCAATATAGGCTCATTTTAATGAATTGCTCTATGGATACAGGCATATATTTATGTGATGTGGTTAAGTGTTAAATAAATCGAGGGTGCCATTTCTAACTCAACTAACTACCTACCTAGGTAGGTAAGTAACACAGTACATACACAGTAGAAGTAAGACATGGGTTAGTAATGAAGTAAGACATGGGTTAGTAATAATAAAAACCTAACAACCTAAACAATAGTAAAGCCTTGACATTGGAACCAATTTTGTCATTATTTCTTATGTTACTAACTTGTTTATGGCATACTTATTTACAATGTAGTTTACCTAAATTGATCAATAAAATATCAATTGCAGTAAGGATGATTCAGAAAAAGATGCAGTTTACTTAGGTTACTTTAACCACCACCCCCAGGTGCTTAAAATACCAACTAGGTTATTGATGATGAGCACTTGATCTCATCTCAATAGAGATGTATATAGTATACTTTACAGGATGTTTCAAAAGTGGATTACTAAGACGAAAGGGGTCAATCGCAACAACATTGTAGTTTTTTAACCTACTGCTGGGAAGGGTTTCTCTCGGGGTCTTACACCGATCACTGCCAATAGGCTCGTCATTTTGGTTTCTTTTACTGTTACTTACTTCATAAGCTTAGACAAGTTCATAAGCCATCGTCACATAATCCATTAAGGACCTACCTACCTATGTTAGTTAAATGTCGCCAAGAGCCAAATAGTTGCTGGTGCTCAACTAAGTAAGTAAAGATATCGACCTACCAATCTACAAAACTGCCATAAATCGAGCTGAGCCATTTAATGTAACTTGGCCATGTTTATGAATTTTGCCCTAGACACGAATCTCCAATTAATTTGAGTGCGACATATCCTATTCATTATACGCCTAAGATTTAAATAATTAATAAGGTAGTTAATACCTGGCTAATAGAAAACTTAACGGAGGTCGGCTTTAGGGTTCTGCACCTCAAAACGTAAAAACGAACCCTTGTAGGTTCAAATTACATAGGTAGTTAGAATTAGTGCATCATTATAGTCTAGGCCAGGCCAAGGAACATAATGTTATGAGAACCTATCTATTCTATTCTATTCTCTGTGGGGGTGTAAGTACCTGCACCTGGCTCTCTCGAATGGAACCTTTGTGCATATCCCCAAGGTCTAAACTGCCTTCCTAAGCTTGGACCATTTCCACACCACGCTGGTCCACTGCGGGTTGGTGGGTTCACATATCTAGATGTGCTAGATCTAGATATGCAGGTTTCCTCACGATGTTTTCCTTCACCGTAAGAGCGATGGTATACATTGTACTTAAGTTAAAAGAACTCATTGGTACATGTCAGCGCCGGGATCGAACCCGCATCTCTGGCGTGAGAAGCGGGCGCTTACCCGACTGAGCTACCACCGCTCCATACTCCTACCATCACCGAGAACCTATAATAGGCACACTGAACCGTGACATAAGTAACAATAAGTAACCCTTCACCCCAAACTCACACGCCACTCCATTCCAGGGCAAACTCGACTGGTCCAAGCCCATCCTGGGCCAGCTCCACCTGGTGGCCGCCCACTACGACCGCTGGGTGAACAGTGCCGTCTACCGCCCCTGTCGTCTCTTCGCCAGCCCGCTGCTGGAAGCGCTCACCTACACGCCCTGGTACCTCGTGCCGCTGGTGTGGGTGCCTGTCATACTTTACTTGGGGTGCACGGAGTTTGTAAAGCATGTTTTTAGTGAAGGTAAGTGTGTGGGTTTGCACCCGTGCATTATGGACCCTGACTGCTGTGCCAAAGGAAAGATATTTGAGAAGGTATATACCTACTTGTTTGCTCTCAGGTCTTGTATGTTGGATGTTTAGTGTTGTGTGTGTTGTTGCGTTGCCGTTGTCTCCTGCCAAGCGTGGAGATTATGGCAAATACCTACTAGTCTTGGAGGAGGCCCATAATGAAGAATATAGGGCAATAGTGCAACGAATAGGTAGGTATTACAGGATTATCTGTCTGTCTGACGGTCAATCCATATCGATTGGGTATGTAAATAATTAATTAATAAACCAGAACAGGCTAGAACACACTGACTTTACGTACCTAAGTATTAAAAATTTCGTGGTATTATTTATCTAGAAAATATTATTGTCCTATAAAGATGGTAAATATATAATTAATAAGGTACCTACTCATAGCAAGTTGAATAACACACCTTGAAGATATCGATTAGCCATCAAGTAAGTTAATGGACACTCTGCTATGCAATTAAATCTTCCACGTCCATTTTGCAATCAATACCAAACCCCGTAAATAAACTTACGTTACCTAACAATATTATTATGTAGGCAAGGTAGGGTGAATTTTTATCAGGGATTGAGTTGAATACTTAAGGGAAGAATAATGAACAGTTGAAATTGGGGATATGCGCAAAGGTTCCACTCGAGAGTGCCATGTGCAGGTACTTACTTCCTATAGAGCAGTGATGCACAGACCGCGGCCCGCCACGCCAGTCGAATACTGGTGGCCCGCCGACAGCATAAATAATACTCTCGTACATTAATTAGAATTATAAGAAAATGCCTGAAAAATTCAACAAAACTGCGATTAATTCCAGTTATGTAGAAAAGCTGGATATTTTGATTAAATTTTTCAGACAGATTTACAGAGTTTAAAAAAAGTGAAACCTCTGTTGGACATAACTATTCAGTAATACTTTCACGATTTTAATTGAAAATGCGCCAGAGTCAATGCAGTTAGAAATTATCGACATTCAAAACGACCAAAGGATTTACGCAACAAAGGAGACTTGATGATTTTGAGAGATAAACGCTCTGAAATTTGCCAGTTTATTTGATTCCACCTATGTTTCTTTTCGATATTAAATAATAATAAAACAAAAAATCGAAACCGCCTTGCCAACGAAAGTTTGGAAGCATTTTTACGTGTTGCTACCAGTAAATCTGAGCCAAATATAAAAAAAAAAGATTGTAAGCACTATGCAGTGCCACGCTTCAAATTAATAAATTATTTTTCATTATAATACATTATTATCAATTATTTATTGTCTTCAATTACCTATAGTTCCGACGGCCCGCCATCAGTTCATAATTTGCCCGAGTGGCCCCTAGTCTTAATAAGTCTGTGCATCCCTGCTATAGAGAATAGAATATAACAGTAGAAATCTAGAAATTAGGCAAGCCACGTAAATATCTCACCGTCTAGTAGCTCACCTACGACCAGCCAGTACCAGAGTTTATATGACCCGCCAAAGCTCTATCCACCGTAGGAATCTCCACGCCATCCCCTAACCAAATCTCCCTATTCGCAGACCCCACTCTCCGCATATCGCCGCTGCAATACCTGTGGCACGTGGCGCTGGGGGTGGCCATCTGGTCCGCCGTGGAGTACAGCCTGCACCGGTGGGTGTTCCACCTGGACCCGGGCCGCTCGGTGGCACTCATCAAGCTGCACTTCATCATACATGGACTGCATCATAAGGTCAGTGGTGTTTGCTTCGGCCTGTTTTGGGTATAGGTTTAACATTATCATAATAATATATAATTAGGTAAGTATGTATACTTACAGGCACAGTCCGAAAAAAAAACTAATTGTCGTGTCGACGTCGATTTCTTATCGTGGTGAAAAGATTGAGAGTCTAGGAATAGGTGATACGTCACTAGGACTTCAGTAGTCTCTATTCGTGCACCCCACTTATGTAAGTACCTATTGGGTTTCAATTCTAGTAAGTACTTAAATACAACAAAATGATACAAAACATGTTATGATTGCAGTTGTAATAGTTAACGTTTGCAAAATAACCGCCTTTTGGTAGGTAGAGTAAAATTATCAGAAAATTACTCACCTACCGAAAACGGGCAGGGATGGGCGATACGAAATGACGCATAGTAGATAAAATATATATCGACATCGACAAGCCATCAGCACACAAACTGATAAGTAACCGGTTCCTAGAATGTATTCCGGATGGTAAAACTTTGTGTTCATAGCTTACAGTTATCTAATTTTGTATGTTTCATTTTATTTTACTAAACGCAGTCATTGTGGCGTAGCTTCCTTCCGCAAGTAATACCGACCGTAAATAAATACTTACCTAACTATTTATAGTGTAGTGCAGGTACTTTTACTTATTCCTGAAGATGATGATTAATTGATGAATAATGTATGTAGGTTTCATTGAGAGTGCTTGTCTATACAATGAGCATTAAGTACATACGATGAAATTAGGAATTACTGAAGTAAGTACCTAAGTACCTACTAGAATAGAGTACCTATGGATAGAGTGCTAAATCGTAAAAGTCTTTGGGTTATAAAGATAGATATAGGTAGAGATCATGGTCTAAATTATTATAGCATGGGTAGGGACTTGAAATTGGAATGTTGTAACTTTTACCTACCTATTCCAAATAAATAGATAAGATTATAAATATTCTACTTACCAGCATTTTTATCCGATAAGCTTATAAAATAATATTTATGTAGAGTTCGATTCACTCTACTTGACCACTAATGGTGACACAAGGGAACACCCAAATATTCCGAAAAACTTTTTTCCGAATTTGATAACACCGAATATGTAATTTACGAAATATTGCAATACCGATTTTTTTAAATACCGAATTATAAAAATCACGAAAATTATAATTTCGAATATTATAATCACGAATATTTATTATTACGATTGTTAAATATACGAACGTTAAAAAATACGATTACTTTAATATACGAAAAATAAAATACCGATTTATTATAATCACGAAAAATTAAAATCCCGATCGGAAATATGATAATTCGTGATTTTGACAAAAAAACATAAACTTCTTTAAAACTTTAGAACCTAAACCAAAAAATTGGTGCGACGTCGAGCAAAGCGAGGAGGAGCGTGTTAGGTGCACAAAGATGTCTAAAAACAAAGCGGAACGTTTAACATACGGCTTAAAACACATATTGTTAAATAGAAAACTATTTGTTGTTAAGTTTCACAACAAATCAAAGCATACGCACTTTAAAAACCCTGGAACCTAAACCTAAAGATAGGTGCGACGACGAGCAAAGCGAGGAGGAGCGTGTTAGGTGCACATAGATATCGAAAAACAAAGCGGAGCGCAGCGAAGCGGAGCGGAGCGTTTCAAATATAGAGTAAACAAAGTTTGTCAAGTTTTGTTAAATAGTAAACTATTTGTAGTACTTGTTGTTAAGTTACAGAACAAATCAATACAATTGCTCGGATTTTTACGGTGTTTAATCTTAAAAAGCTTAGGACCTAAACCTAAACATAGGTGCGACGACGAGCAAAGCGAGGAGGAGCGTGTTAGGTGCACATAGATATCGAAAAACAAAGCGGAGCGTTTCATATAATATAGCTTATTTATTTTTGTTTGTATACGGAATATGCTGTTAATAAATACTGACTTTTTACTAAGAAACATTGCGGAATTTGTATTTTCGGAATACTAAAACTTCGGAATTCGGAATTTTAACAATTCGATATAATAAAAAATCGTACTTTTGAAACATCGAAATAATAATATTCGGAAAATTGACTTTCGTCATTTTCTGTTGTTTGAAATTTCGTTTATTATACTATTCGTGATTTTCGCTATTCGGAAACTTAAAATTCGGGATTGTGAATTATTCGGAACTATGAAATTCGTAATTATGAAAATCGTTATTTTCATATTCGTAAAAAAGTAATTCGGAATTCTGTAGTGTACCCGTGACACAATAATATTAAAAATAGCACGTCAGATATCAAGAAGCTGATGGTACCTACCTATGACAAAAATGCCTACCTAGTTTGGTCATACCTGGCTCATTCTTTTTGGCTATATTGAACCATAGGGAATCCCGCAGGTAATATTAGGGTAACGTAACGTACCTAGGGACATTTTCGACTACCCCAACTTTGAATGAAGCTATCGCAGCGTACAACTAAGATATTAATGTGAAATTTTCTTTATTCGGTAGGATATATAATCTATTATCACTAGTATTTGTGCTAAAGCTTTAGTGTGGCCACATTTTATTTAATTAAGATAAAAGTAAAAATGCTTGTTTTGTCCCAAGGTACGTTACACGTTTGTACCTTGGGACACTGTTTCCCATAGCTTTGTACTATGGAAAATGCAAACTTCTAAATAACGACTTATATCTCTGTTCTTATTGATTTACTGCATCTCTCTTCTGTCTAGTTTCACTCTGGCACTAATAAGAACAGAGATATAAGGCGTTATTTAGATGTTTGCATTTTCCATAGTACAAAGCCATAGGAAACAGTGTCCTAAGGTACAAATTTAATCGTGTCCCAAGGTACAAAAACGCCATATTTAACCAAAATTTAAAAATCTTTATTTTTAATTAATATGAAACTTTCAGATAATTGCCATGTCATAAAATTAAATAACTGAAAAGTTATACGTGACATCCATGTCTTTATTTTGAGCATGCCTCAATGAGATAAAGCAACACAAAAAACTATACAAAAGCTACTTTTGACTCCAAAAAACTTCATATTGTCTTCACCACACACTCGATGCTGGTATGATCACAAGACTCACTAGTTTTGCCAAGCGAGTAAAATACTATGCCTAGGGTAGAAATTTAATGTGTTTATTTAGCCGGTTTTTAAAATACAATCAATGTCCCAAGGTACAAGCGTCCCAAGGTACGTTACGTTACCCTATAAACGCTAAAGTTTATTCATGAGTACTTATGTTTATTACTCGTACAAAAAAATACGGCTAAATCAATTTGGCTTTGGAGAATAATATTTGGAATGTAGGAAGCTTGCAATATTTTTAACATATTGGCTACTTTTATTCCCTGCATTCCCACGGGAAACTCTTTAGAGGCGAAGCTGGCAACGGCTAGTGACACAATATGTATTTTCCAGGTTCCATTCGACGACTACCGGCAGGTGTTCCCGCCGGTGCCGGCGGCCGCGCTGGCCTACGGGTTCTACCTCTTCTTCAGCTGTATCTTCTCATACCCTCTGATCAAGATGACCGGCGGACTCATAGGTACGTAGTGACTACCACTTTTTATTCTTCACCGTGATAGCTTTTTTTACTACGGTTAAGGGCCCGTACAGGGTGACGTGCCGCGCCAATTTTGGGTTTTCAATGCTCTTCACACAGCACACGCAGTGACACGCACACATGTAAGTTTGCACAGTGGGTCGATAAACTTTTACTCGCCAACTTTATTGACAAATATGTTCAAGTACATTTTGGGTGATTTTAGGGTAAGTAAGTATAATTCTTACTTACACTGGTAGGCACCAGGAAAGAGTAGAAATTAATAGGGGTGCCACTTTACTCTATACTCGGAACCCGATTAGCTTTCTCAAACAAATGTGGTATTTACTTGTAGAAAGGTAACTAAAAGTATTAAAGTGTAGATAATAAGTTTCGGGCATCCTCCAGCCAACTGAACCCCGACGACAAAGCAAAGTAAATACTAGTGTTGCCACGAATAGTGAATTGGCCGAATACCGAATACCGAATATTCGGCGAGGCTGCCGGCCGAAGCGCCGAATATTCGGCCGCCGAATATTCGGCGCTACAACCTGTTTTTTTTGTTCCTGGAACTGCTTTGAAGAAGTCGCTACAGATTATATGAGAAATGCTAATTATTAGGAGGCAGAATGCTGTGGCAAACGAGTTGATTTTTTTCGCCTAGATCGGATGGCCTATCCTTACAAGTGGTGGTCAGCAAACAAAAAAAATACCCGAACCTTTTGAAATTTGCAAAAACTTATCTTTCTTCACCTGGAAGTAGCGTTTATAGTGAGAGGTTATTTTCTGAGGATGCTTAATATGAAAAGCGCAACCGTGGGCTACCAAAAAATGCTGAAATGCTCGTTTTTATCCAGTACAACTTAGTACTGATTAATTTTAAGTACCAAAATGTTGTGATTTGAAAATAAATACACAATTTTGATTAAAATAACAAGTCATTTTATACATGATTTACTATTCGGTATTCAATAGCCCGAATATTACGCACTATTCGGCCGAATACCGAATACTGAAAGAACTGGCCGAATAGGCCGAATACCGAATAGTTGCCGAATATTCGTGGCATCTCTAGTAAATACATAGTGTCGCAAAAGGGCTATACTAAGCCAAAAGGGGATGACTCAAGGGGTCATTCTGAACAACTTTTGTTCTACGAGATTTGCAAATTCGCGAAAAAAAATATTCGTTTTCCATGGTAAAAAGTCACATGTCCAACAAAGTTTCTATGAAAAAGGTTTTTTTTTGTTAATTTACAAAACTCGTAGAGCAAAAGTTCAGAATGACCCCCTGTCTTACTCCTTTTTACCCGACTGCCGAAGGAGGAGGGTAATGTTTTTTGATTGTATGTATGTATATATGTATGTTTGTCTGTTTCTTTGTTCCCTCCTGTAGCCTAAACGCCTTGATAGATTTTGATGTATGAGGTATTTTTAGAAGCGTATTGATGGCGCGATGGCTATAGGCTATGTGACGTTCCATTAAAATGTACATAGCGCCCTCTTGAGGACATAACGTGATGATCGAAAAAATAATAATTCAACTTTGCCGTGTAAGGTATCAAATGAATGGACTTGATTTTCACATTACAAAAATATGCATATTGAAGGTATTTAAATAACAACACCAAAATTATTGAAATAAAAAATGATCATGAACTACCTACCGACGTAAAATTTCATAAAATAAAAACAACTAAAAAGTTACAAATAAAAAAATACAATTATAAAAAACTAAAAACCTGACTGTACGCTAAAAACATGAAAACGAGTCCCAATGTTAATGGAAAGTATCGCAGGCGGGGACCAACTTGACCGCCACTCAAGCTCAAGCTCTTGCTGTCTATGTGTCGAAAAAATGTATCTTTATCTTCAAATCACGCCATCTATCGTTTGTTTTTTTTTGTGGCTACTGTCTATAGAAGAAATTCCGTCATTGACAATTTTACGTTACGAATTTATTTTTATTTATTTTATTTTTATTTTTACATTTTCGTGGAGAATCAACAGCATTTTGTTAATAAATAATTATTACTTATGAACACATAACAACTTGATGCCATTAACAGAATGAACTTAGTAAACCCAGTAAACCTAACACATCTAGAGGAAAAACAAAATCTCTTTCTCTCTCTCTGAAAAACATACTTAATAGCCCAAACTCGATGCTTTTAGCTATTAACATCTTTGAAATAAAATTGAGCCACCACCGTGTTACTGCCCTCATCAGATCCTCACGAGACCATACCCCAACCAGCACCAAGAGACTGTATTTTTGATCCCTAACCTAATGTTCGTGCGTATTGTCATCACTTAGATCCATTCGCTATATTCCTGCTCCTCATCAGACCTTTACGAGACTGTAATATCACGAGAATATTGCACACTATCTAATTTAATTTAATGTATTGAATATACTGGAAGAATTATGCTTCCTCAATTTCAAATCAAATATGTTGGTGTCATAAAAGTTGAAAAAGTGCAATGACAACCAATGTGCAGTGATTTTGTATCTGTACACGATAAGATCGCGAGCTGTCAGTGCTGCCTAAACCGACGTGACCCTTCTTTGGAGGCCAGCGGCCAACTGAGTCAAACGTCACTTGTGTTTATAGTGCCACAAACTTATCTGTTCCGGTGAGAGCGAACTAAATTGGTCCATACCTCATTACTTACTAATGAATTTCATATTGACATGACATAGATTATATGGACCAATTTAGTTCGCTCTCACCGGAACAGATAAGTTTGTGGCACTATATGATTTTATAACACAGAAAGCCGCCATAGATATTTGTATGAAGATTTGAGGGAAAAAAATTGCTCAAGTTTGGGATTAATTTACACAAAATAAGTGTGTGTTTATTAAAAAACAAGGTATTTAGCGCCTAGTCCAAGCCTTTAACTTTATAATATGATAAAAATCATATGAAAATTCTTAATAATTACGACACAGTTGTTACAATACGGGAGTGTGATTGACTGGTTTTTCTTGATATTCTGAAATTAATTTAGAGTTATCCATAATCATTTACTTAAATTCGAATGATTCAGCACCTAGCTAGACTCTTCAACTACCTGTGTGATTTTTTTCAAGGCTGTAGAGCATCATTTACTACATAATTCTATGACAATGCCAACCCTCGATTCCCTATTGCAGAGCCTTAATACTGATAATGATAATAGTGATGACCTAAAGTTAAGTAAGTTTTTTTTTAAATTTGATAATATGTAATGAGTTATTCTCATTTTACTGTTTAATTAAATGATATTTTTTTTTTAATAAAACGATAACCATACCATTACCCTCATAAATATTCATAGCATAAAAATGCAATATTTAAGTACTTCAGAAGATACGAGTAAGTATTAATATAGTTAGTAAACTGATCCAAATCATCAGACTAAACAAGTCCCCAATATTTGATCGATAGATAAGAAGATAACGATACAAACTTAGTGGGAGTGAGTGACAAAAAACGTGTTATTAATTTGCTACGCGCTGAAACATTATCTAGGTACACCTATAGTATACAATACACCCTAGTGTAACGTTGATGGCTTATTTTGATACTTATCTAAATATGCCTCTTAATCATTAGCCTAGTAGGTACCTACGTGAATCTTGTATGAGTTGCACTTCTTCAGTATTGTTTTCCTGGTTCTAAATAATGAAGATGAGTCAAAACCTCATGCTCAAATAGCTACTTATTATAATAAGCAAGGTAAAACGGGGTACAGTGGTTAAGTATAGTTTTGACTTTAGTATTTTTTTTTAATGCAAGAAAATACGGATAGTACCTAAGGATATAATATATAATATGTCTGGAAATACTGATAATTAAAAAAAAACTAGCACTAATGATCGTTTGTTTCTAATGTGTACCTACGTGATGACTGATGGTGTGTGAGACCAAATAGTGAGCGAGTTATTAAAGAATATACACTCTACCCCACTAACCACTGTACCCCCTCATCCCCTACTTACCTAATGTGTTTTCCAGGTTACCTGACCTACGATATGATCCACTGCTACGTGCACCGGGGGTCTCCGAAGGCTGGCAGCTACCTGTATTCCATGAAGCGATACCACTCGAATCATCACTTCGTAAATCATGACAAAGGTAAGAGAAAATTCTGGTTTCCCGATTCATCATTGTAGGTGCCTCGAATGATTTTTAAGGTAGCAAATCCAATATACTTAGTTTGATTGCGATATCAAGTTTTGTTAGGCCACCTGACGGTTACTGGAAATCAATAATGTAACCGGTGATTATGAATTGGCAGTTACCTTGATAACACATGTGAATATACATACACTAGGTACTTATTTATGTAAATCTAAATACACCTGTGTTAAAATGTATACTAAGCCAAAAGGAAGTAAAAAAATCCTTTTCCATAAAAACTTTGTGGGTCACGTGACTTTTTTACTAAGGGCGGATTCGGCCAACGTCGTGTAACTTTTTACTCACGAGTAAAGTACCAGTTACTCGCGAGTAAGCAGATTTTGCATTCTACCAAACCTGAAACCAAGATAACTAGCTTATCCCAAGAATAAAATGTTATACCGCCAAAATTGACCGTGTAACGAGCTTATCCGAGAGTAATGATGTTTGGACGAATCCACCCTAAGGGTGAATTCGTCCAAACATCACGTTACACGAGAATAACTATACCGGAATTAAAATTATACGCGAGTAAATATCTAGGATAAGTACATTTGCATTCTACCAAGTTATACCATGATTAAATTGAATGAACGAGGAACGAAACTGTAATGCAACTAAAATAAAAATAGCTGCGTTTCAAAGCATGCAATAGAAATGACATACCAACTTAGTTTGAATGGATTATAAAAGTATGAAATTGTTTATGTTTTAATATTTTATTCGCTGTTGTTATTCTGAGACTTTGCCTTTTAACGTACTTTTGTTTATGTTTTGACAGATGTGTTTATATGTCATTATGACGGTTTTCTAATCAGCTGATGTGCTGCCGCCATTACAAAATTACTCTCGGATAAGCTCGTTACACGGTCAATTTTGGCGGTATAACATTTTATTCTTGGGATAAGCTAGTTATCTTGGTTTCAGGTTTGGTAGAATGCAAAATCTGCTTACTCGCGAGTAACTGGTACTTTACTCGTGAGTAAAAAGTTACTCGACGTTGGTTGAATCCGCCCTAAGGAGAATGTTTTTTTGGCGAATTTATAAAACTCGTAGAACAAAAGTCAGCCAGCTTTGGTGTTGTATACACTTTTTGCAACACCCTGTATATTTCGAATTTTGGTCGTAGTAGAGCAACACTTGTCTTGAACTACCTACCACTTTTATTGTTTGTTTCAGCATTTGGGATCAGCAGCAAGGTGTGGGATTTGGTGTTCAGGACAATAGTTCAAGTGAGGAAGTTGAACTTTAACCTGCAATGGTGCCATGACATGACGTAAATGGTAGATAGTTACCGTTCCTGCAGTAATATAGGGGCACAACTCAAAAAAATAGAGACTTGGTGTTATTATGATAAACGGTGACAAACTCTATACCACACTAGAGCTTCGATCACAAAAAAACTCCAAAGCTTTTTATTCTACATATATTACTTCGGGTGCGTTGTGTTCTATTTACATACCTGCTATTGATTGTTAATTATTTATTAGTGTATGTGTAAAATAGTGAAATGTGAAGCATTTATTTTTGTAAGTACTAAGTAATTAAGTACCTAAGATAGTTTGTTACAAGAAACGAAAAGATTCTGTAAATATATATTTTGTACGTAGAACTCACACGTCTATTTATTTTTTATAATTCCTGAACTATTCGTAGCTATGCAGCTTCTTAACCTAGCTATAAGTATGGTAAATATTAAGTAAGTATAAATAACAAAGGAATTAAACTAACAAGAAACAAAAGCCTAATTATTATTTTTCTAAATAACTTTAAGGTATAGGCCCTATCGTCCGTCTGATTATGCAGGTGCAGTGGACATTCTATAGAAAATGCATTTTTGCATAAGAGAAGATGCGTAACAATGATATGTAATCTAATTTACCAATTACACTTGTCGTAAAAGATATCAACACAAAACATGCCCTATCCATGGATGTTTAACCAACATTACATGAAGAAACGTGCCGCTTTATGATTTAGCAACGATTAACCGTAAATAAGGTTTAACATTATTTACGTAGTTTTAATACAATTAATTACAATAATAGACGTCCTTTTAACCCACTGACAAAATCATTAACCAAATAAATATATTATTTTTTAATCCGTTTAATTGTGCAACCAGCCAGTGCGTGCGACAATGCTAAAAAAATAGTAATAGATTTTTAAAAATAAAGTTTTTTTCGAATTAAATATTGGTTGCCGGTAATAAAATGAGTTCGGGAATAACTTTGTGCAGTGTTTTGGCTGTAGCTGTAGTGTTGGGGGGTGTCAGTGGATGTCTTTCAGGATGGGGAGCCTTCACTGAAAGCTTGCTCACTGATGTCTGTCCAGCATTGACGTCCAAGATAAGTGGACTCGTCAAGGGTCATTCTATTGGTAAGTGTAATTCCCTAGTAGGTTCAATTATTTAACAATTATTATCCTGAAAAAATAAACTTAGAACATGCACATAATTGGAATGGCTGTAATGATAGGTTTTAAGTTATTAAATAAATAAATAATGGAGGCGACTGACAGAATTTTAAGATTTGAGCAAGTTTAAACGTCAAATTCGCCGTGCTGTGCCTCCTCCGTTGGAATCGCGTTTCGTCTGCAACCATTGTGGCAAAAAATGTCGTGCTGCTATTGGACTATACAGCCATCAACGACGGTGCGGCCGTCGTAGCTCATAACCCACGAGCGCTGCAACAAACATCTGCTGTGATGCTGTGGCCAATGATGATGATGAAAAGTCAAATATTCGGCACGAGAGTATAACGAGCTCAGCAGCTCAATAGTCTCAATACAGATAGGTAATATTATTCAGCTCGAACAAATATCCATGCGCTAACATCGATCAAAAATTTTAGGTTTATCGCCTTTTTGTAAACGCGAAAAGAAACGAACCCCAAAACACCCCCTATATCTTCCAGAAACCCTCGGCCCAATAACCTCGTTAATTTTTCGCAAACTAAAAAACAAACGAACCGCAAACCCATCCCCTAAATCTTCCAGAAACCCCCGGCCCAATAACCCCGGACATCGTAAGCGAGAGTCTCAAATGCGGCCGGGAACTAGCCAAGGCGTCCAAGCGTCGCGGCGCACAACTCATCCGGAACGGGGTCAACCTGGCCGGCTGCTCGCCCGCGCTGCTTCACTTCTTCTCCACCAAGCTGCCCGCTGACGTCAAGTCTGTGGCGGAGAAGTCGCACGAGATACTCACGGCTACCAAGATCATGCAGATGCGGTTGTGTGGCGAGTGAGTACGATGCACTTGAATGACATGTGTGCGAGATTTCCTCAACAATACCTAAACTTACTGTTGTATGTAATGTAGAGTTATGTATAACCTCCATAATAAAAAAGGCACGTGATCAAAGTTTCTATGCTAGAAGAAATTTCTATGTTTCCTTTTCGGCTTAATATACATACAACACCCTGAAGAGAACACGATTGTTCCTTGCACCAAACACGTATCAATCCCTACACCCTTTCCCCAGCGCGGAGTGCACTCCAAACACCTTCCTGTCGTTCCTCGAGCACCAGGTGATCCGGCTCAACGACATCTCGTACTGCAAGCCCTACTCCATCACCTGCAAGAAGTCCGCCAAGTTCCGGACTATTGATGGCAGTTGCAACAACTTGAAGCATCCCGCTTGGGGCCGGAGCATTGCGCCGTTTACAAGGATTGCGAAGCCGAAGTATGCTGACGGTAAGTATGGCAAAGGCTATGTACAGATGATGTAAAGTTAGGATCTTCTCTAAAACATTTCTTAGTAACATTTGGAACAAATAGTAGCTGCGATGTGGATTCACCTTAAGGACTCTTAGCTTATACGTATGTATACGTTGACCCTGATATGTTTCTGAGAGAAAAGTATGAAAGCCCGACGAAGTATGTAGGGTTCAATTGCAATGCAATGTTTAGCTACTTGGAGGTATGCGGATAAGCATGCGTACTTTTTTATCATGGAGTCGTATATTCATATATATCAGTCGAATCTTTATGAGATAACTACAAGATAACTGACAATAAAATTGATGTGTGCCAGGGCTTAACCTAAATATGAGTGTACCTACATAAATCTTAAAAAAACATTATTATTGACACTAGGGAGTCAAAACCAAAACCAAGAATAGGCCATTTCGTTTGTTAGAACAGTGGCATACAATAATACCATACTCACCTACCTACTAGATAAGCCAAAGTGGGAAAAAGCGTTACCGAAATTCTACAGAATTTGATATCATATCAGTTTATCAAACAGATCATAGATAAATGGTTCTACCATATCTGCAACGTGAAGCTATGTAAGTAAATCGAATATTATAAAAACAAACTAACTAGTTAGGTACTTATGCTTATTTTTATGAAATCATTCACAAAGTCACGGTGTTACTGTTGGGATGCTAATGCTACTCATCATGGCTGTGTAATCTGAGCCACAAATATACAGAGACAACCAATCAACAAACTCGAATATGGTCAGAACCTCCTCTTTGGAGGATAACATCTAACCCCTATTTTTCCTCACTGTCTATCGCACTACCTATCACTTTCTCCACAACGCCCAAGGTTAACAAGGAACGCTATTCGCATTAAGTTGCGTATGTACATACTTATTATGTGCAATAAAGAATTTAATAATAATGACAGGAATATTCGCGATGCCGGTGGCGCGCAGCGGGCGGGCGCTGCCCAACGCTCGCGTGCTGTCCACGCGGCTGTTCCAAGATGCGCAGATGAACAGCCGAGTGCTGTCGCACCTCAACACGCAGTGGGGGCAGTTCGTCACGCACGACATGGTCTTCCAGGTCATGGAGAGCACAGGTGAGCAAGTCATATGAGGATAATTATGCATACATAATACAGAATGTTGCAAAAAAGGTATACTAAGCCGAAACCTACGTGTGCAGCATGTTATATCTAAGCCCGGAAATGTACCTAATCAGAGTATCAACATTCTCGAAAAAAAATCATTTTCCCTAGCAACTTTGTTGGTCACGTGGCTTTTTACTATGAAGATTTGAATTGATCGAATTTTGATATTCTGATTTCATTTTCGGGTTAAGATATAATCAAAGGATATGATATAACATGCTGCACTCGTAGGCTTCGGCTTAGTACCTATATCTTTCTGCAGCACCCTGTATATGCTAACGGCTGTAACCCATCAAGGGATAGTCAGAAGTGACTTCCCAAGCTAGTCATCCGCTTTATGAGGGTACACAGAGTCCGCATTGTTCTACTGGTTTTATCTACTTTTGATTATTTGTCATGAAATTAGGCTTACATAACTTACTTAGGTATTCCTTTACTATTGCCATAGTCTATTGCTCACCTTACAGTAGACGACAAGATGTCTGGGCTAGATAACTTAACATTTAGTAACACAGAAAACGTGTAAGTATCTGACCTTATTATTGTCAATCTCTATCGTGCGAGGCGACATGCTGACATGCATGTTATCACAATCGAAATGTGGACTAATATTTATCTTTATTATTATTGTTTTATTAATTACTTAATAAGGCAGTGATAATGATTCATAAGACATTGTTATTCATACGTAACTGAATTGAAAATATGAATCATTGTATCACTTGCACGTAGTTAATAATATCTCTTAATTCTCTCTAAATTCGCCCTTCAGCCCACTGAACCAACGACCTTAGACACATAAAGAAACGTCACGGACCACCCAAAAAGAGCTAGTCTAGGGTTTGCCACCGTGGGGAAAAGTTTATCCAGACAGATAAGCATCAGTCGCTGACTGCCCCGACCTGGTCGGATGATGACGCTGATAAAATTCCAGACGAAGGCGGCATCAACTGCTGCGCGGGCAACGGGAACGACATGCTGCCGCCCGAGTGGGAGAACGACAAGTGCATCCCGATCCGGATCCCGGACAACGACGCCTTCTACTCGTACCAGGGCGTCAAGTGCATGAACTTCGTGCGCAGCGTCACCGCGCCACGCGAGGACTGCAGCTTGGGGCATGCTGAACAGGTGAGTGTGGTTGTTAGGACTGTCCCGGTAGTGTCGAGTGATGGTAGAAGTATCGATCTTACTCGCTTTACCACTTTCGATGGTTTGGTGAAACCATAATTTTTAGGGTTTGCAAGTTTGGTCATAGTCGAAGATGAAGAACCGGATGAGATAGGACTGGATGAGATTTATAAGAATGCTGTAGGTACCTAATAGATTTATCTCACTTTCGGAGACTTGTGGACATGCTAACATGTTAAGGTATGTCTCCGGATGTGGAGCGCGTACGTAGGAAATTAGGAATCGTATGAACGTAGACATAGATCGAATTCAACAACGAATGCCACCAACTACCTACTTCTTACAATAATAACGGCGTTTCGCTTAAAATAATTCCATCACTTCCAGATGAACACAGTGACGAGTTTCCTGGACGGGTCTCCCATCTACGGCTCGGACCCCAAGCTGGCCAAGAAGCTCCGCGCCAAGACTGGGGGCAGGCTGCGGACGGAGTCGCGACCCAAGTGCACTAAGGGCTTCCTGCCCATGGTCGAGGACAAGTCGTCAGTTTGCGTGCTGAGGAACTCGTCGGATCCTTGCTATTTAGCCGGTAAGGAAGGTTCCAATACTCTACAGTTCCAATAATATTATTATTTTTCTTCTAAGGGCCTCTCTGCCACGTCACTTTAGCGTTCGGATATAACTCAAGGTACTTATATTCACTTACACCACTTCAGAAGCATTCCTTACATATATTTATTTCATAAATGTGACTCTCTATTCTATTCTATTCTATTCTCTGTGGGGGTGTAAGTACCTGCACCTGGCTCTCTCGAATGGAACCTTTGTGCATATCCCCAAGGTCTAAACTGCCTTCCTAAGCTTGGACCATTTCCCACCACGCTGGTCCACTGCGGGTTGGTGGGTTCACATATCTAGATGTGCTAGATCTAGATATGCAGGTTTCCTCACGATGTTTTCCTTCACCGTAAGAGCGATGGTATACATTGTACTTAAGTTAAAAGAACTCATTGGTACATGTCAGCGCCGGGATTCGAACCCGCATCTCTTGATTGAGAAGCGGGCGCTCACCCGACTGAGCTACCACCGCTCCAAATGTGACTCTCAATATAGTTATGTTTATCTACGTAGAGGCAGGTGCCGTGCAGTCAAGACAGGCGATAAAGTGCCCAGTAACGGGTCGGGTTCACTTTTTTTTTCTGTAGGTAAACGTGTAGTAACGTGCTCGAAAAGCAACCGAGAAACTGCTTTTCACCAATCACATTGTTTTGTCTCCAGGTGACGGTCGCATAAACCAGACCCCCACCCTAGCGATGTTACACACACTCATGCTGCGCGAACACAACCGCGTGGCAGACATCCTGGCGTCGCTCAATCCGCAGTGGTCCGACGAGCGACTCTACCAGGAGGCCAGGAAGATCGTGGTGGCCGAGATACAGCATATCACTTACCAGGAGTATCTGCCACTGAACTTTGGTAAGTACTATTTTGGGTCCAATATCCAATAGCCGGATCTCCACCAGACGATCCAACGCGATCCGATCGCCCGATCCAAGAAGTTTAGTATGTAAAATTCCATGGATCGCGCGATCGGATCGCGTTGGATCGTCTGGTGGGGATCCGGCTAAAGACGAATGGGGAAAGAGGATTTTGGATCCAATTGGTTTATAGTGAAAGTGGAGCCGTTAGTCGCCAGGAAATGCATGGATAGTGCCGTCATCTCTCTAATCTCCGAAGGGTAGTCAGAGGAGACTGGCATGTGGCTAGTTTGTAGATACAAAAAGCTAATATTTACAGTACCTTACCTCAATTTTCGCAAAATCTATTAAGGCTTATGAGCAAATCCACAACTTCAGACGCAATCCCTGTACCCAAACATTCCTTCTCCTCTTTCCAGGCGAGAACTACTTCCGCTACTACCGCATATCTCCCGTGTCGCTGTACAACCGGGACTACAGTGACGACGTGAACCCCGGCATCGTCAACGCGTTCGGGGCGGCCGCGTTCAGGTACCTGCACACCATGGTGCCCGCCTCCATCGCCACCTGCCCCAGCGGTTACCAGGCCGTCTACCAGCATAGGTGAGACGTTGATAAACCGGAAATTTGATTAAGTTCGATACTTTTATTAGCTTTACGAAGTTTAAAACGGGGTGGATTGGTGATTATGATGAAAATTTGCGCAAATTTTTTTAGCTATTTTTTTTTTACAAACAATTTAGTGTTCTTAGCGGTAGCTACATGAGTAAGGTGCAGGTGGGTAATGCCGAATTTCGGGTAATTCCGATTTTTGCCGATTTCTTCCAAACGCAGCCATACTTTGAACTGTGGAACCATTCACCTTAATGGCAACTTAATCTTCTACCTTGCTTGGGTTGACTCAGGGCGCTAGGACCGACCGTGCGTGTTAAAACGTAAAATTAGTAAAAAAGTGCAAATTTCCGCATTTTTGAATCTTCGGAATTACCCGCAAATTCGTAATTAAGAAATAAATTAAGTTATTTAACTGATTGTTTTTTCATCCAAAAGATTGTCGTTTATGTTCACTACGTTCGGAGTTTAAAAACTCTAGCTCTCATTTTTGTATTTTCCGTAATTAGGGTAATTCCGAATTTCGGAACATTTTATTATGAAATTCTGTGGATCGGGTAATTCCAAATTAGAAATATCATATAAATTTGTATAAGTACTTCTGGGCAGTTCAAGTCAATATTTTCGAAATAAGTTTTTGCGAGGTTATAGCTAATCGAAGAATACATATGGTCCTTTAGCTTAAATTACCTAAAACTCATTTTAAATGCCATTCGGAATAAGCCGCATTCATTTGGAATTACCCTCGTGCAAAGAAAAAAATATCAGCTTTTGAAACTAAAATATTCACGAATTCTGTGGGTATTTAGATAAGACTGTTAAACAGAGTTTTAGGTAGTATATTCAAGTATACAAAGCGTCCTTACACGAATCAAAATAACCCGACCAGTCCTCATAAATTGTCAAAATACGAACATGTATCCAACTCACCCAAAAACCTTTCGGGATAACACACCTGCACCTTACAATACTTATAATTTTCACGGTGGTTTTTAACTTTGGCTTAGAAATCCTTACTATCCTTACTAATCCTAACTAATATTATAAACTACTTTAGTTACTCTTTCACTTAGAGGACGTTAATGCATGGCTGTGATAGGTACTTTGCTCTGCTTATATTATAATAATAATTATTATTAAACTTATGAGTATTGTATACCAACCAGTTTTAAGTCTTTTTTTGAAAAGATGGCTCAGCAGTTTCTTGCCTCCGTTCTTCTCCTTAGATAGAAAGAGCCCCCCTTATCCGAACGGAGAGTAGTTTGTAAAAAATGACGTTCATCAGAAATTTTTATAGTTTTACGATGAATAAAAATATTTGACTTTGACTTTGACGCCAAAACTACTGAACGGATTTGAATGAAATTTGGTATACATGTGGTCTAGACCCTGAGAAAGAACATAGGCTACTTTTTATCCCGGAATTCCCACGGGAAAACTTTTTAAGACGAAGTGAAGCTCGCGGTAACAGCTAGTGATGAATAAAGAATCGGTTTTTAATAACGGTATATAATAAAACAGAACGATTCTGAGTAAGGTAGGTAATTAAATAAAGATTTCGATAATAGAAGCTACATTGAAACCCAACCACAAATTCCTTATCAGAAACCGGGCTTACCAGCTAGGTATCAATGAGAATTTTAATTACATAGCTAATGATTCCAACCTCCGCTAGGAGACAGCACTTGAAGAAGAAGCCAATGATGATGATTATATTATTTTATAATATCAATTTACTTTCCAGACTAAGCGACCACTACATGAACCCTATACTTCTGGAACAAAGTCCAGAGTCGTTTGACGACATCGTCCGTGGAATCCTGGCTCACAGTTCGGGCGAATCTGACCCCTATGTCACAGGCGAAGTGACTAATTTCCTATTCAAGTGCTCCAGCGCTTGGGGCCTGGATCTGATCGCTATGGATATTCAGAGGGGCAGGGACCATGGACTTGCCTCGTACAATGATTATAGGTATTAGTATTTTTAATTAATAGAACATAATATTAGATTTAGTACTTATTAAACTACCGGATGGCATAGAGAATATTAACGCTGACAGTGGTGACGACAGACACGGGTTCGATTCCCGGCCGTGATAGAGGTGTATCATGTAATGCTTAAATACCACCAAAATATGGCAATAAGAACACCCTTATAACATTGGAATAAAGGTTTCCAACAGACCAAAAGAAGTGGGTTTATCAGTGCAAACATTTCAGTACAAGGTGTGAGAGTTTATTTTTTTTTCCCGGATAATGAACTTACTCGATATTGAATTTCAGAGAAATCTGCGGCCTCACACGAGCGAGGACCTTCCAGGACCTAGCGAGGGAAATACCGCAAGATGTGAGTCACTAATTTTATTTAAAATACTATAAAACTTTAAGAATCGATGTGTGAAGTGAAGCGGCGGCAAGGGTGGACTCTTCAGGGAATAATTTTAGCAGTTTAGCAGATAGCGCTGCTTCATCATCTCACTCTTATCTCACGCTAATGTGTCGATGGTGGTACGGCAGATTAAATACAAGTCTTTAGCAAAGAATCTTTGCTATTTGCTATTTTTCCTGACCACCAAACTAGCAGCAAAGCTCAAACTAAATAACGAATCCCCAAATCATCCGCAGAGAATCAACGCCCTCCAACAACTGTACGAGTGCGTGGACGACATCGACCTGTTCGTGGGAGGTTCCATGGAGAGAGACGTGGACGGCTCCATACTGGGACACACATTCCAGTGCATCGTGGCCGAACAGTTCTACCGGACGCGGGTGGGAGACCGCTTCTTTTACGATAATGGCGAGATGGCGCACTCTTTCACGCCTGGTGAGTTGGTTGTTATTTTTGGAAATGCGTACCGAGGTGTATTATTATGTGATTTAAACGAACATCCATAGAATGTAATGGCTGTTGTGCTTCTTGCGTGTTGTTGAGAAACACTAGAGCTGGACCAGAGTTTGTCGCCAAGGTGAGAGGAATAGCCGGTCAGATTAGTTTTAAATCGTTGACTACCCAGGGCAAAGATATAGAAAAAGTCAGAATGTTGACCACTCTGTTCGTGGGATGGGAGGTTCTATGGAGAGAGATGTAGACGGCTCCATACTGGGACACACGTTCCAGTGCATCGTGGCCGAACAGTTCTACCGGACGCGGGTGGGAGACCGCTTCTTCTATGATAACGGCGAGATGGCGCACTCTTTTACGCCTGGTGAGTGGGTTATGGAACTTATGGATAAATGTAGGTTGTTGTTCTGAAGAGATATTATATCGGGTAAATTGAGTTGGAAATATGTAGGTACGTTGTATAATACGGTTATCATGATTCTGGACTCATTTTTATTCTTTATAAACGAACTTAATAGGCCGATTCTATATAGAGATAATCTGCTAGCTATTCTTCTTCTTGAGTGTCGGTGACAACCACTAGCCGATCAGATTAGGTGTCAGTCGCTGAATGCCAAGGATAAAAGTTTTTCGGAATATTCCGAATGTTTACTGTGTACGCGTTAACTTGCAGAAGAAAGAACTAAATTAAATACCTAACTAACTATATTATTTATACGTCTTCCGCAGACCAACTGAAGGAGATAAAGAAAGCGTCGATGGCGCGGCTAATCTGCGACAACACCGACGGGGTGCAGTTCATACAGCGCAAGGCGTTCGAGATGGAGTCTGCGTACAACCCCAAGTGTCGGTGCGACGACTACTCCGCCATCCCGTATGTCGACCTGACGCCGTGGAAGAAGAGCATATTCGACTTGTCCGATTAGTTTTGGACTTTAGCTTGTTAGTCATAACTTCATAAGGTTTAGTTTGGGAGATGATTTATGTAGGGAACTATATTTCTTGCCAGCAAAGTTTATTTTTGTCATCAACTTGTATCAGCAAATTAATAGATCAACCGCAACAATATATTTTTGTCCTCAAATAAATAAAAAGTGTCCTCTGGTATGAATCAGCAAATAATATCAATACAAAAATCTAAAATAATAGATGGATTGCCAAAAAATTTGAGTTCATTACATAAATAAAAACTTTGTATGCAGAATATTATTTTTGCTCCTCAAATTATAACTGCGCCCGCAGAATAGTAGATTTGCCAGCAAATATATTGACTCTAGGTCGCATGTTGCGATTTCTTTTTAATTCATATTTTATCAGCATTGCAGTAGTTACATTATGATTGGTCCAGTTATTAAAACATTATAATTCGTTAGCAATTTAATACATGAGTTTACAAATTAGCGGACACGGTGCTATGGAGAGAGCTATGCTTGGAGTTTCTCTGATGGATCGTATCAGAAATGAGATTATCCGTCAGAGGACCAAGGTTACCGACATACTTAGCTGTCAAAATATGCAAGCTGAAGAGGCAGTGGGCTGGTCATATCTGCCGAAGAACCGATAACCGTTGGGGTAGACGAGTTCTCGAGTCGAGACCACGAACAGGCAAACGGAGCGTGGGACGCCCTCCTGCCCGCTGGACTGACGATCTTAGGCGGATAGCCGGTAGTGGTTGGATGAGGAAGGCAGAGGACCGAATGTTGTGGCACTCCTTGGGAGCGGATCTATCTCCACCAGTGGATGATTATTGGCTGATGATGATGATGATGTAAAGAGGAAGTTTAAGTTTTAATTACAATAAGATTGCTTTTGATTAGAAGAAGATTAAGGTTTAAGTTATAATTAGAAGAAGGTTGTTTATGTTGTTTTTAATTAAGAATATTGATGATTTAAACTTAATTTTTTGTTTCATTTAAATATTAAACATAACATCGAGTTATGTGGACATACCTATTAAAATATATACATAAATGTTAACTTGCCACTTGATCATAAATCCCGGCAATTTTAAGTGATTAATTGTTGAATTGATTTAAAATTGTTTGCGGGCAAAAATTTGCTGGCAAATCTACTATTTTGCCTTCAAACCTATTATTTAGCAAATTCAAAACGGATTTAATTGGCGATCGTTTAAATGACACCCATTTATGTATAATTAAGGTTGTTATTGGGGTTTTTTGGCGGAAAGTGCTAGCCTCTGGCGAGCGCTAAATAAGTTTAGTTTGTCATTTGTAAATCGGATCATCTTATTGTATTTAGGTATTAAAAGATGTTCTTTGTTTTGTAGGTATAAAATATTTTATTGCATTGTAAATAATAACTTAGGTTACAAAAGGTTAAATACTTATACAAATGTTATTATTGAATTGTAAAAATCTTGTATAAATTGATATACTTAAGGTATTTGAATGATTTATTTTAAGAATATAAATACAAAATATATCCGTATCATTACCCTGTTTTATGTTCATCACTCTTTGCCTTCTTTAAATCAACGCGGGAAAGTCCCTTGCACAAATATAAATGCACAAGTTTTTCAGCTTAGATTAGCTCCTTTCAATGGACAACATTTCATTTTCTTTACCCTATATTTTTATTAGTTATTCGGAAAGTTTATTAAAAATTAGAGGACCCGTATTTTTTTATTTTGAAAATACATTAATTTTTGCATGTTATTTTTAACTTTAAAGTTAATTATTTTAAAACCGGAAGTGACATCCCATATTAGACTCAATTTTTATTTTTGTCTTTTCCCTTAGTCTCGAAAAAAAACATAAATGACACTGACAAGTGACATTTAAACTTTGTTTACATGCCAACCAACAAATGGGTCATTTTCAAATGACATCGATATTTTTGATGATACGTCAAGTACTTATCATGTAAAAAAATAAGCAGAAGCATTTTTCAGAAGCATTTTTTCAGCTGTGTAGGCGGTGGCATGCTCTGGGACATATTATATAGAGGTCATCTTTTAATACATACTAACCATTTTCTATGACAAATAAAAAAAATAGTCAGAAAGTGTCAGAACAGAATTTATGAAAATGACCCAAATAAACAACAAAGTCACGATAAAACGTCAACGTCAATCAAAATTGAAAGTGACAGTTACTTTGTTTTTAAATCTATAGTCTTTGATAATCAAAATGCATCGCACCTGATGCATGACGTCATCAGCACTTTTTTACTATTTTCTGAATTTCTCGAAAATGATACATCCAAAAAATAAGAAAACATTTTTTTTGTGGCCTTTAGAGCTAAATCTCGAAATGGTTTTCGATTTATAGCAGCTTTAGTTTTTTGAAATGTTGTCCATTACGTTCATGCATTGTAAAAAAAACTAAATAGGTAACTCAATATAGGTACGCGGTACAGTTCTCCCATATTAATAATGCGCATGCAAATCTTCGCAAACTGTCGTATTCCCGGAAACACCCGAATCAGTGCCTTAAACAAAGCACTTGCATTTTGATCCTTGTTCGAAAGAAATAGTAGTCAATATCATGTGACACATAATCGAAAACAATTTGGGCGGTCGGTGGCTGTCACCGATCAGTCAAGGGTCTCAAGGTCAAGATCAATATTACTTTTGTGGAATTATAAAGAGCTGCAATTACACATCGTTCTTGTTATTTTTTTTTAATGTGCATTAAATTACAACTTTAATTATTTTTGACGATGCCATATTATGAGGCACATTTAAGAATAAAATATGCGTCACATTGATAGACTTCACTTTGCCAATAAAGCCACACCCAAAAGACCAAGTTTGTAATTGTAATATTATTGTGAATGATCAGCGCTGTAAATACTTTTGAACTGAGATTTTAATGTAAACATTTTTATTAATGTGAAATAATCAGTGCTGTAAATACTTTTGAACTGAGATTTCAATTTTTTTATATAAACCTGTGTTTGAAATCCATTTCTCCTTATAATATAAACCTTGTGTTATTCAAACCTTCTTTCATCCATCTTTACATCAGCTTCAGTAAGACACTTGAAAAGTACCTACTGTAACATTTTAGAAGTAAATTTTAATATTATGGAATATTATGAATTATCGAATCAAATTTCGTTACTGATAAATCAATTATCTCTTTTAGCACCAATTACATAATTCTACTAAAATTTCATGAAGAAAATGCACTTAACCACTCTAAATACATAATAGTTTTCTAACGCTCGGGAATACGACCATTGCCGAACAATGACGAAGATTTCTATGTGCATTATCAATTTTGGGGAACTGTACATAGGTACATATATACCAATATATGCCATTATAGGCCCAGCAACACTCGCACAATAAACTAGCACCACCCAACCCCACCCTGACCTAAATAGGCAAATTCCTGTTCCTACCATCATCCGGCGCACCCTGTCCCCACATGGAGCCAATTCTGCTATTGATGTCGCTCCACGTGACAGGCTGTTTGTACAAGTTGGACAGACCTGAGCCCGGTGTGACGAGGCGTTCGAAGAACGGTCTCTTGTACAGTCTCCGAGCTTCTGCTCGCTGGTCCTCGTTGACTTTGCGGTCGTCCAGGTGGTGGAGTGAAGGGAACTGGGAGATCACGAACAGTCTGTGGAGTTTTAGGTTTGTTAGGTATGATGGAAAAGTTATGTCCAGGAGTTTGGGTTTTACTGTAAATTTATGTAGGTATATTCTTAGATATTTATGACAAATGTTTCACCATGGTGACATGGTGATATACCCTAGTCCAGCTTTACTGTCTGTTACTGACACCAAGAAGAAGAAGAGTAGTTTATAAAAAAAATGTTCATCAGAAAATTTTATATTTATATGATGAATAAAAACATTTAACTTTGACTTGAACATTAACAAAAAGCACTAGTATTAAAAAAAATATGCTTACCTATACTGTAAATATTCATAAAAGGTGCCTCCATTGAAGTAACTGGGTGCTGCCGGGTTCCCCATGAGGCATAGGTACTGCAGGTTCGGACAGGACTCCTTCAGCTTACCCACCCACGGGTAAAGTGATGAGATTTGGCAATGGTTCAGCCTGAAAAATATGTAAGTATTGAAATTCAAATTCAAAGAATTTATTGATAAGTATATTGAAAACTTATACTAAATGATGAATCATAAAAGTATGTGTGAATAATCTACAGTGAAAGGTAAAAGTTCTTTGGGCTTTTGATAAGTAGGTAGATAATGGTTTGTTGATTCAACATATTTGTGCGGATCACTTCGACCGTTTCATGAACTATTACTATACGGTGCGAAGGAAGTGGCGGTTGCACCTGTTTGGTTCTTCAGGAAGATGAGGAAATGCCACTGACGTAGAGGTAGCTATATATTAGCCTGTTGAGTCTTCGAAATAAAACACTGGTATTATTGTTCACAATTCACTGGAGATGTTTACTGTTTCACTCTTTCTATTAAACTGACTTGCTGTGAGGTGTTGGCGTCTGCCTTTTATACTAATCTCTACCGAAGATAGAGAATTCCAGGAAGCTCTAGAAAAGACTCATAAGAAGTAGAATGTTCTAGATGGGGCTGCCATCTGTTGTCGAGTAGATGAACTACATGGTCTATTTAGGGCACTATTGTTCTACTTCGTTATGCTATTTCCTACTAGATGGCGCTGGCCTCCTCACTATTTATTTATTATTATTACTAAAGTAGGTAGGTGCTCGAACAACTAGTAGGTAGGTACATACTTAAACTATATCTATACACACACATAAGTAAGTATTTATCTTAGCGCTCAGAACCTTCGCGAGCGTAATCGAGTTAACTACTTGATCTAGTTATTTCTATGAACTATTTACAAATAAAACAAAACTTCTTTTAGTCGTTCCGTACATCTCTCCCGCCGGTCATCGCATGCAGGGCGTTGAATTCTTTGGTCGGAACGTCTGGAGCTGTGGGCAGGATCACCAGCTTCTTGGTCGGTCTTCTAAGGGTTCCTCCTTTGGTTTGGACGTCGACTGTTCTTACGATGCCGTCTTGTCCGGGGTAGACAGCCGTGACAACGCCCTTTGGCCACGTGTTGCGCGGTAGGTTGCCGTCTGCCACCATGACAATGTCGCCAACCTTGACTGCTTCGCCGCGTCCGTGAGGCTCCCGCCGGTGCTGAAGTTCAGGCAGGTACTCTCGTAGCCATCTTGCCCAGAAGAGGTCGGCCAGGCGCTGAGAGGCGCGCCAGTGACTGCGGCTGATGAGGTCCTTGTCGTCGAAGCTGCCAGGCGCGTGTACGCGTCCTGATCCGCCGAGCAGGAAATGGTTCGGTGTCAAGGCCTCGGGGTCGTCGGGCTCGAGTGACACATGCGTGAGCGGGCGGCTGTTTACTGCGTATTCTGCCTCGGCTAGCAGTGTGCGCAGCACCTCTTCGGCTGGGTGCTGCTCGTTCAGGACGGCGTAAAGGGCGGTCTTCACTGACCGCACCAGTCTCTCCCAGGCCCCACCCATGAAAGGAGCCCCAGGAGGTATGTAGCGCCAGTTGATCTTCTGTTGGGCCGCTTCATCAGCTGTAGCGGCGTCGATGGATTGCCGCAGCTCTCTATCAGCCCCGCGCAGGTTCGTGCCGTTGTCGGACCATAGCTCAGTAGGTGTTCCGTAGAGTGCCATGTGCCTACGCAGCGCCATCACTGCCGAGCTAGTGGTGAGAGAGTCCACCAGCTCTAAGTGTACGGCGCGCGTCGTGAGACACGTGAAGAGCGCCACATATCGCTTCTGTCGAGTGCGGCCCACGGTGACTGTCAGAGGCCCGAAGTAGTCCAGGCCGGTGTAGGTATAGGGCCTGCAGTGGTGTGCAAGGCGGCTCGATGGGTGGTCTCCTGTAGGTGGCTGCGGGGGTGAATCTTTCCTGATGCGGCATGGTCGACATCGATGAATCATCATCTTCACCACTGTGCGAAGGCGGAGTATCCAGTAGTGCTGTCTGCACTCATTAACTGTAGTTTCGGCTTCTGCGTGCATCAGCTGGCGGTGTGTGTAGTCGATCCACAGTTTGGTGATTTGATGATTGCCGTCGAGTATTGCAGGGCTGATGACTCCTTGTTCTATATTGAGTGTACGGCCGATTCGCGATTTCAATAGTAGTATTCCATTTTCAGCGACGACCGCAAGGTGGCGCAGCCTGCTTCTCGCGTTCAGGGTTCTGTTTTTCTGTAAGTCTTCTATTTCTGAGTCGAAGGCTTGCTGTTGACTTAGGCGTACGAGTAGTATTTCCGCCTCACGTAGTAGCTGCCCGGTGAGCGGGAGGTATTTTCTGTCTTCTGTAGTTTTCACTGTCGCACGCTTGTTCGGTTTCGTAGCTGTTTTCTTGCGCCAGTCAGGGTCTTTTTCGCTATTTTTCGCAGTTCTTTTGTAGTTGACTCGCTGATCACGTGGCCGGCACAGCTGTATGAAGTGTAAAACTCTTGCTGTAGCTCGTAGCAGTTTTTCCCACTTAGAGAAACGGTTGTAGTCTGGCAGCGCTTCTTTTAGTTGTGCAGACTTTTCGGTAACTGAGGTCGTTTTCTCTTCGCCTGTTTTCTTCGTTAGAAGTGGTTTTTCCGTCGGCCAGGCAGTAGGGTCCTCGAGTAAGAAGGATGGGCCCTTGTACCATCGGTGGTCAGCGTCGAAGTCGCGTGGCACATCCCTTGTAGCGTCGTCGGCCACGTTGAGTTTCGTAGGTATCCAGCGCCATTCATTTGTAGAGCTGTTTTCCTCGATGTCAGCTATGCGGTGCGCGACGAACGGGCGGTACGATCTTGAGCCGTTCTTCAGCCATGTCAGCACCGTCTTACTGTCGGTCCAGAAGGTCTTCGATTCGGGCTTAACTTGGTGTTCTTCAATGACGGCTGCGGCCATACGGCAGCCCATAACGGCGGCTTGTAGCTCGAGGCGCGGGATCGAAGTGAGCTTGAGCGGTGCCACTCGCGCCTTTGCTATGACGAGCGATAGGTATGTCTTACCCTCTGCTGTTACCGCCCGCCAATAAAGAGCGGCGGCGTATGCGGACTCGCTCGCGTCGACAAATATATGTAGCTGTAGACTCGTAGCGTCGCTGTAGCGGGCGTAGCACCTCGGTATTGAGACACGGCGTAGCCCTTCCAGGTGCATCATCCATTGTTGCCATTGTTCTGAGAGGTCTTCATCTATTGGCTGGTCCCAGGTAGTGCCGCGCCGCCACGCCTCTTGAAGTAGCTGTTTTGCTCGCACGGTGACAGGCGCGGCAAATCCGAGCGGATCATACAGCGACATGACGATCTTGAGTGCTTCTCTCTTCGTGGGTATCTTCTTATCTATGACTGCAGGCGGCAGACGCGCCAAGTCTAGGTTGAAACCGAGCGCATCGGACTTTGGCCGCCAGATGAGACCTAGGACTCGTTCGCTTGATCCATCATCGATCTTAATGTTCATGGGCTCGTTGCCTGTTTCGCCGAGTGCTTTGAGTACTGCCTCGGAGTTTGATGCCCATTGCCGCAGCACGAAGTGGCCTCGCCGGTGTATGTCGCGGACGTCCTGCGCCACCTTGATCGCTTGCTCTTCGGTCTTGTGGCTGTCGAGGTAGTCGTCGACGTAGTGTTTGTTGATAATTGCGTCTACTGCCTCGGGGTGAGTGGCTTCGTACTTGAGTGCGTTAATATTCTTCACGTAGATTGCTGTTGATGGTGAACTTGTAGCGCCGAATATGAGTGACGTCATTCTGTATTCTGTTGGCGGCCCATCACGCTTGTTGCCCCTCCACAGGTAGCGAAGGGCATCTCGATCCTCAGCGCGTATCTTCACCTGCATGAACATCTCGGCGATATCAGCTGTCACGGCGACTGCATGCTGTCTGAAGCGCATTAGTACTCCCGGCAACGACTGTAGTAGGTCTGGCCCGGTGAGTAGGTGGTCATTTAGTGAGACGCCTTTATATGTGGCTGCTTCGTCCAGGACAATGCGAATCTTGCCCTTGTTCGGATTGACGACTGCGAAATGCGGTAGATACCACACTTTGTTTGATGTGGTCGGTGGCGCGACTTCAGCGTAGCCCTTTGTAATAAGGCTCTCCATCTGTTTCTCGTACTTTTCTTTGAGGTCAGCGTCGCGATCAATCTTCTTCTCGATGCTGTGAAGTCTCTTCAGCGTGTTCTCGTAGTTGTTTGGCATGCTGAAGTCATCCTTCTTCCACAGTAGAGACGTTTCATATCGGCCGTCGTCTCGTGCTATGGTGTTCTTGGTGAGCAGGTCGAGTGCTCGCTGTTCTGGGTCAGACTTTGTTGTCTTCGGTGTGATCGTTAATGAGTCGAGCGCGAAGTGTCTCTTCAGCTGCTCGTCCATGCTGTCTTCGAGGTTGATGATGTTGTTCACGTAGTGCACGCGCTGTCCCAGTGCGCGCGTGTGTGCACCGTGTAAAACCCAGCCCAGTGGTGTGCGTGAAGCCACTGGTTGGTGTCGCTGTCCCGCTCGCACTTCCGACGCCATGAGCAGGTGCCAATTGTCTTGCCCGATGAGCAGGCCTGGCTTCATGTCTGCGTGCTTCAGCTCGTGCTGGATGTCTTCTAGATGAGGGCAGCCGGCAAGGTCTTGCTCGGTGTTAGGGGTGGACTGTATTTTAAAGTCTCCTTCAGGTTTTCCAGTTGTTCTTTATTGTTCTTCTTCTGTTTCCTGAATGACAACTTGCGTACCAAAATGACCCTACTTAAGTACTTAGAATTAGTCACGCAACCGATAGCTGACTAGGTGAGATACCTAACTCAACCAATAATATCAAAGTATTTACAACTTACAAACTATGATTACGAGACTATTCTATGATACATGTTATTCCTAAACTAGACTTATTCTATTGTTCTTAGCCTAGGTATTTCGTCGTGAACATTCTCCCGCCGTCGCTATCTTGCGATTCTTCTGGCAGCACGACGATCCTCTTCGTTGGTCGACGCAGCACGTGCCCGTTTCTCGTAGTGGTGTCGACGATTCGCACGATGTGGTCCTTCCCTGGGTAGACAGCTGTGACTCGTCCTCAGGGCCAGGTGTTGCGCGGGTTGTTCGAGTCGCACACGATGACCAGGTCGCCGATCTTCGGTTGGCTGCCGGTGCTGTGCGGCTCCCGCCGGTGTTGAGTAGCGGTGGGTACTCCTGCATCCACCTCTGCCACCTGATGAGCTTGCCTCCAGTGCTTTCGTGCTCTCGCTGTGTTCTTCCACGTGTGTCCGAGCGACACGACGGCGCAGCTCTCCTTTTCCTCGCCGGTCTTGGGTACTGGTTCCTTGTTCTCCGTGGGCCAGTGTTGTTCAGAATGCCGCAGGAACTCGGCGGTGTCGAAGTCGTGCAGTGTGGCTCGAGTTGCGTCATCGGCGACATTTTCGGCTGTAGGTACCCATCCCCACTCGTTTTTCTTCGTAGATTCTTCGATTTCAGCGAAGCGAAGGTCTTGAATGTGCGTGGCTCAGCTCGTATCCACGCCAGCACCGTCCGCGAGTCGCTCCAGAACACTCTTCTCGTGATGTCTTCATAATAATGTTCCGATCGAGTTGTGTTCGAGATGTGAGTCCCGAGTACCGCAGCCTGTAGTTCCAGCCGCGGTATTGACGTAGGCTTGATTGGTGCCACTCTGCTCTTCGCCATGGCCAGGGTGACCTTCACGCTGCCGTCTGCTCGTTGCATTCGCCAGTAGGCCGCCGCGGGCGGCGGTTTCGACGGCGGACGGTCCCCTTGTAGCACCTCAGCCGGCGTCTTATGACTGTTAAGACGAATGCCGAGATTGTCTTCATGTACGTGCCACATGAGGCCGAGTGTCTTCTCTGTTTCGCTCCCGCCGATGTCGATCGTAGCTGTCCCGGGGTCGGTAATGAGGTGGCGTAGACTCTCGTTCCATGCCCATCCGCGTAGTTCGAAGCCTGCTCGTCCATGTATCTCGTCGACTGTCTTCGTGACGTGCTGGGCCTCCTCCACCGACGTGAAGCTTTGCAGGTAGTCGTCCATGTAGTGGTTCTTCTCAATTGCTCGGATGACCTCGGGGTGCGTGTCGGCGAAGTCTCTGGCGTTTCTGTTCTTGATGCAGAGTGCCGTGCACGGTGACGATGATGCGCCGAAGATGACAGACGTCATGCGGTACTCGTCTGGTGTACCCTCCCGCCGGTCGCTGCGCCAGAGGAAGCGTAGCGCATCTCTGTCGCACTCCTTGATACGTATCTGCATGAATATCTCCTTAATGTCCGCGCTGACTGCGTAGAGATGCTGTCTGAACCGCATGACCACCCCAGGAAGCAACTGAAGCAGGTCGGGGCCGGTCAGCAGCATGTCGTTCATGCTGCGTCCATGTGACTTCACTGCGGCGTCGTGCAGCAGTCTTATCTTCTTCTTCTCGGGGTTGCAGACGCCGAAGTGCGGCAGGTACCACGTTCTGTCTTGCGTCGGGAGTGTGGTGGCGGGCTCGGCGTATCCGGACTTCAGCATATTCTCCATGCTCTCTTCATATTTCTTCTTGAGTCCTGGGTCACGGTCGAGCTTGTGTTCGAGGCTGCAGAGTCGTTTCAGTGCGTCTTCACGGTTGTTAGGTATTTTCTCATTTTCTCGTTTCCATAGCAACTGAGTTTCGAAGCGACCATCGGGCAGCCGGCGACTTTCCTCTTCCAGTTTTCTCGTGACTTCCTCTTCTGGATCTGTCGTCGGTTTTCTCGCTTCGATGCCCAGGGACTCCAGCTCGAAGTAGTGTTTCATCATTTTCTCCATTGATTCTTCCGCGCTCGTGACGTGCCCGCAGAAGTTAATTTGTTTGCTCTGTGTGGTGCGGCAGCCGTGCAGTACCCAGCCGAGCTGTGTGCGAGATGCCACAGGCTGGTCACGGCGGCCGTCTCGGACTTCCCTCGAGACAATTAAGTCCCAGTTGTCCTGGCCGATGAGTAGTTTCGGCGATGCCCCCTCGTAGGCAAGTTCCTCTTGAATGTCGCTCAGGTGGCTGCAGTCGTCGACTTCTTCTTTCTTCACCGTCTGAGTGATGAAATCAAGCTTCTCGACTGTGCGTGCGTCTTCAAGCTTGAACTCTTCTTGTGCGTACTTGCCCCGTATGGTGAAGTCGACTTTCTTGCTCTTCGAGTGTCGAACTTCTTTGCCGCTGACTCCTTGCACCCACATCGGATCAGTGGGGCCGTCGAGGCCGAGAGACTTGGCAACGTCCGCGTCGATCATCGTGATGGTGCTTCCCTCGTCGAATAGTGCGTAGGTATCAATACTGGAGTGAGGAACAGTAAGTACCACGGGCGCTATTTTCAGGTAAGCGCGGCGACGCTCGCTGTTGTTCGCTGCGACGGTCGGTTTTTCTGTCGTGGACGCGGTGACCTCTTCGCATTTGTCTTCTTTCTTGACAGCTTCGTGATGCAGGAGCTTGTGGTGGCTCAGTTTGCAGCCGGAGACACCGCAGGGCTTCGTTTTACATGAGAAGCGGCGATGTGTGCTACGTAGGCAGCGGAAGCACAGCTTGTTCTGTTTCGCTATTTCCCAGCGCTCGTCAGTCGTCTTCTCGGTGAACCTAGTGCATTCAGGTAACTTGTGAGCCTGTTTGCACATAGGGCAGCCGTCCTCTTCTTGCTTGTGCGTGTTCTCGGCGGCGTAGGTACGTTCCGTCGTCTTCTTCGCAGCTTTCTCTCTCGCACTTACGGGTGTAGGTGCGCTGTTGTCGATCTGCTCGAGCGCGGCGTATGGGCCGCACTTGTCCGCTTCGTGGTTCAGGTAGGTAGAGAGCTTCTTCAGGTTCGCTTCTTCACCATGATGCGTGAAGTTGTACTCGTACCATTTGTCACGAAGAATCGGTGTGAGCTTCTCGATTGCAATGCGCTCGATATCCGGGTTGTAGAGGAAGTGCGGTTTCTTCAGTGCTTCGGTCGTAGCTACGATTTTGGCCAGCTTGCTTGCGAAGATGCACAGGTCACGTGGGCTCTCAGCTAGCTTCGGTAGTTTCTTCACTTTATCGAGCTCGTTGAGTATGAGTGCTTCTGGCCGCCCGAACCGTCGTTCCAAGCCCTGTATAATGACGACAGGGTTCGGATCGCTGATAAGTAGACAGCTGACGGCTTCGAGGGCGGCCCCACGCAGGCTTTTTCTCAGGCGGGCGACGTTTTCTATCTTCGTGAAGTACTTCTCGGTTTCATGGTAGGCCGCACGAAACGGTAGCCACTCGCTGCTGTTTCCGTTGAACGTAGGTAGATCTTGAATGTACCGTGGCGGCTCTCTGTAGCCGCCGCCGCTCAGCACACTCTTCAATAGTGCGGCGAGCTGCGTGACTTCTTCACTCGACGACTTTTCTTGTTGACGTGCGGGAGGCGCGCGCTCTTCATACTGCGGCGCCTCGACGACCCGTGGTGGTTCCGTAGGTATCCACGGGGTGGGAGGGCCCTGTGTCTGGCCCCTCATGGGGGACGAGCCTCTTGCTTGGCCCGCTGTGAGAGCGAGAGCAGGGGGCGGGGGCTTAGAGGATTGCTCCTGCACCCACTGCTCGATGCGCTCGCTCTTGTCGACGATGTATTCGTCTTCCTCGTCGGACGAGTCCTCCGCTTGTATCCGCATGAGCTTCACCTTCGCTAGTTCAACGGCGGCTTGTGCTTCCTTCTTTTGCGCCTCGGCAAACTGCTCCTTAGCCTCCAATTCCGCGAGGAATCTCTTGCGGGAGGCTTTGGAGTGATGTGACCGGGGCCGTAAGGTAGCTGGCTGTGATGTGACTTGACGCACCACAGTGACCACGCTCGTGTCTCGAGGTGGAGGCGTCGCAGGGCGCTTTGATCCGGTAGCGCTTGCGTTCGCCGCCGACGTAGTCGTGGCGTATGTCTCAGTCGCACCGCTTCCCATAGTCGTCGTGGTGTTGCTCGTACAGACCGTGCTTGATTCGGCGGTACTGGACTCTTCCTTCCGGCTACTGTGGCTTCTAGTAACCGGCATGTTCGTTCTTTATTCCCGTTTATGGCTCTTCGATAGACCACTGTTCAGTAGGTCTGCCAATTTCTTTCTTCTTATCCGGCTTCTCGAAGGTTCGATGTTTCTTCTGATCCGGTTCGAAGTACCAATGTTGGGGGTGGACTGTATTTTGAAAGTCTCCTTCAGGTTTTCCAGTTGTTCGGCTTCTGTTTCCTGAATGACAACTTGCGTACCAAAATGACCCTACTTAAGTACTTAGAATTAGTCACGCAACCGATAGCTGACTAGGTGAGATACCTAACTCAACCAATAATATCAAAGTATTTACAACTTACAAACTATGATTACGAGACTATTCTATGATACATGTTATTCCTAAACTAGACTTATTCTATTGTTCTTAGCCTAGGTATTTCGTCGTGAACACTCGGTGACACGCTGTGCGGCGAGGTGCAGCTTTCTTACTGTGCGTGCGTTGACTATGTGCGTCCCGCTTGCCCCCTCGAGAGTGAGTGTGACGCGACGTGATGCGGACTATTCGACGCTTGTGTCAGCGATCACTTCTATGAAGAGAGGGTCAATAGGCCCCCTGGCTCCGATCCTCTGTGCAATGTCACTGTCGATGAGCGTAACAGTAGATCCGTCGTCTAGGAGCGCGCATGTGTCGACCGCTCCCGCTGGTCCGGAGACTTGCACCTTTACTATCTTGAGATACGCTTGCGTCTTCGGTGTCCACGAAGAGGCGACTGCTTCCGTTTTCTTTAATTCGGGCTCGTCTTTGCGCACGAAGTGAAGCAGTCGGTGATGTGACCTCTCGCAGCCGTCAACTTCGCATTTCTTAATTCTGCATCGGTGCGTCTTGCTGCGGTAGCGTAGACAACGAAAGCAGAGTCTGCTTTCCTTAGCTAGCTGCCAACGTGAGTCGATGTTGCTCTCTACAAACTTGCGGCATTCTGCTATGTTGTGGCCGGCGTTGGAGCATACTGGGCACGAAACTTTCTGTTCCGCAGTTGCGTGTGCCCTTTGTGCGCGGCGTGGCTGCTGCTGCTGTTGCTGCTGCTTCGGTTCGTAGGCGATGCTCGACGTCTTCTCATGTGCGTGCGGCCCGCATATCGAGGCTTCCCGATTGAGGAAGCGGCTGAGCTTCAGCAGGTCGGGTTCCTCGGGCGACTGTGCGGCGGAGAAGTCGAACCAGCGAAGCTTGTGGGCGGCGGTGAGCTTCTCGACTGTGAGCTGCGTGATCTCGGGATTGTTGAGGTAGCGGTCGCGGTGCAGCTCTTGAAGTGTCGTTACGATGTTGCTTACTTCGTTTGCAAAGAAGCAGAACTCTGTAGCGATATCCGTAGGCCGGCGTAGTGCGCGCAGACGTTCCAACTCGGCGAGCGCGATGCTGTCCGGGCGCCCGAAGCACAATTCGAGTGACTTCATCACGTTCTCGGGCGTCGTGCTGGTGATGAGCAGGCGGCTGACAGCTTCCTTCGCTCTTCCTTTCAGGCATCGACGTAGGCGCCCCATGTTGTCGCAGGGCGCGAGTGATGCGGCGGACTCGTAGTAGGCGGTCTTGAACTGTAGCCACTCGTGCGGCGCGCCACTAAAGTACGGTAGCTCACTAATGTGACGTGGAGCCGGTGGCGGTGGTGGTGGCGGCGGCGCCCCGGCTCTTGCAGCTAGAGCAATAGCTTCGGCGAGGGCAGTGAGGCTCACAGAGTCGCTTGTCCGCGGCTGAGCGACAGGGACGGCGGCAGTGGAGGCAGGGTCGACGGCGGTGGCGACTGGCGGCGGTAGAACGTAGTCCTCATCATGCTGTCTGGACTCCTCAGCAGCTTCTGTTGGCGGTGGTGGTGCTGCTGACGCGGAGTGAGGCTCGTTCTTGATGGCCAGTACATTCTGCTGTGTCTTGAGCCACGAGTCGACCTTGAGCGTACTCTCCATCTCGGTACTGATGCTACCGTCGTCGTCATCGGTGTCGGATTCAGCTTCAATAACTGCGAGACGGGCGGCGGCGAGTTCAGCTTTACGACGTGCTATTTCTTCTTTACTACGTGCTATTTCTTCTTTTGCTTCGGCGATTTCAACTTGACGACACGCTAATTCTTCTTTCGCTTCGGCGATGCGGCGTGCCTTTAATGACTTGGCCTTCGATCTTGCTGTAGACGCTGGCGGAGTAGCCCGGATGCATGACGGTGGGATGGGCGTTCCGGCAGCAGCTGTAACCACCCTCGCGGCAGTGGAGGGCGGTGGCGGTACTCCCCCGAACACAGGGAGCGGTGCCCCCCCTGTTATGGGGGGCGAGACGCTATCCACCCTGGCGGCAGACGAGGGCGGCGTCGATACTCCGGTGGACACACCCGTCGATGTTGATGCTGTCACGGCGGTTGACGGCGTTTGCGTGTCGGAGTCTGTAGCGGTGGCGGTGGAGGCGGTGGCGCCGGCGGCCGACGATTCTTCAGTAGGCCTCTGTTCTAGGCCGCCGCGCTGTAGCCTCCCTGTCGTGGACCTCGTTACAGGCATTCTAAAGTCTTCAATCCGGCTCCGATGGACCAAATGTGCGGATCACTTCGACCGTTTCATGAACTATTACTATACGGTGCGAAGGAAGTGGCGGTTGCACCTGTTTGGTTCTTCAGGAAGATGAGGAAATGCCACTGACGTAGAGGTAGCTATATATTAGCCTGTTGAGTCTTCGAAATAAAACACTGGTATTATTGTTCACAATTCACTGGAGATGTTTACTGTTTCACTCTTTCTATTAAACTGACTTGCTGTGAGGTGTTGGCGTCTGCCTTTTATACTAATCTCTACCAAAGATAGAGAATTCCAGGAAGCTCTAGAAAAGACTCATAAGAAGTAGAATGTTCTAGGTGGGGCTGCCATCTGTTGTCGAGTAGATGAACTACATGGTCTATTTAGGGCACTATTGTTCTACTTCGTTATGCTATTTCCTACTAGATGGCGCTGGCCTCCTCACTATTTATTTATTATTATTACTAAAGTAGGTAGGTGCTCGAACAACTAGTAGGTAGGTACATACTTAAACTATATCTATACACACACATAAGTAAGTATTTATCTTAGCGCTCAGAACCTTCGCGAGCGTAATCGAGTTAACTACTTGATCTAGTTATTTCTATGAACTATTTACAAATAAAACAAAACTTCTTTTAGTCGTTCCGTACAATATTGAATGTCAGCTCTATCATTTATCATACATGTTTATAAGCCAAATATACAAGCTTCATAAATCATAATATGTAAGTACTTAAATTATGAATTTAGGCAGTAGAGTTTAGGAGATGATCATAGGTAATATTAGAGAATAATAGGGGTAGTAGTAATAGTAGGGTAATATTCTTCTTACAGACAATAACAACTACAGAAATCCAGGCCTTATCTTTCCTGCATCAGCTGTAGAACACCTAGCATGTTATTGTCAGTCAAAATATGGTGTGCAGCATTTTAAGTGAACATTACAAAATCTAACCCAAATTACATTCACATGGCCTTCATTTAAAGTAAGAGTTTGGCATAAAATGATGTCTAGATGTTACAACTGAACTCACCATAACAACTGTAGCTTAGGGAGAGGTGGCAGTAGACAGCTTTCAGTGATAGGATTGTGATCGGCAATCAGAGATGTCAACTTCTTAAAGTGGACTAGAGCATCCAAGTTTCTGAAATGAAAACAGATTCAAATTAGTAGGTGGGTATAAAATATGGGGATGGTGGGTATTGCAGCCCCTTTAAAAAAATTATGTAGTCAATTTGGTAAGCTATTTATTTACTAATATTTCTTATTAGATTATGATAAATAGTTACTTACTGATAATTTTTGTGTTAATACCACAACTTTTCATAATGCTAATAACACTATTTTAAGTTTACCTTGGGTGTTGCCAAGAATTTCATTGGTAACAGTGTCATAGGCCAAGATGAGTTTCATTTGTATATGTCTTTTTGGATAAGATACCCAAAATTTATAATTAAACTATAGTGAGAAATAGGTCTTACGTGATTTTGTTATGGCTAATATCCAGGTACATAATATGGTCTGAAAACCTCTCCACAATGGTTCTTGGTAATTCATACAACCTTTCATAAGCAAGTGTCAGTTTAGTTGTTTCATCTTCATTCTCTTCTGTTGACCTGGAAAATATTAGAAGCATACATTGTAGGTTTTAGGTTCTTTGTATGTTTTTAGTTATTTGTGTTTTCTGTATGTTTGATAGTTTGGGAGAGGCCTTTGTTTAGGTTTCCTGTTTATTGCTCTTTATGATGATTATAGGCTGATGATAGTGTACATCGCATCACATCCGGGTGAGCCATTGGTACAACAGAAGTACAAAGTTTATACAAGTACTTGTAGGGTCAAATGGCCCAAGATGACACACAAAGCTCACCCTAAATAAGGAAAAAGTGGAAGAAGAATAAGTAAACTTACCCAGATAAATCTGGAGGGATTGGCGTAGCCATTTCTGTGAAGGAGTCTGCCATCACATTATTAGACACATCAACAGCTATAATTCCAGCAGACTCGCATGGATGATGATTGTCTGTTGAGGTACTTGGATAGCTGAAATAATGACACGAGTTATTCTGGCTTTACTGAACTTTAAAGTAATTTTACTTTACGAAAGCAAAGAAAACGAAAACTGAAGATATGACAACAAGCAAGACAAACAAACAAAACATGAAAACAAATTTTCATTCGATCATTTTGACACTATTAAACTACAACTAAACTAATATTAATCTGTTTCGGTTTTTGACAGAATGACCTAGGCCGATATTATTCTGAGCCTTAGAGTATATTTCTGAGCCTTGGTAATAGTATATGTCAAAAAAGTTATCATATAAAATCTATCTTTCTATTGCGGTTGGGCGTGTTTTGAAACTATACAAGGCCAGAACGCACCCATAGGGTACTAGCACTGTATAGTTTCAAGTGAAAAAAAATATATTTTACTTGAAAATATTCACGATTTGTGCGTACTAATCGCGTATACTTTCAAGTCGGGATTTACTGAATCGTTCTTGAAAATATACATTGCTATTACGCACATTGCGTGGTTGGCGTACTTGTCGCATATAATTTATACCTACATGCTGATTCTAATTTACTTAACTATTTCGGTAAATGTACATGACTACAATTTACTTGTTCTGCCTGTCATACCTATAGAATGTTAATAAATAAAGATGAACAAGCTCTAATTTGATTGATAAAATGATATTTATAGCAACTCATACTTGCAAGTAAGAATACTAATATCTCATTATTTATATGAATTAAGAGTAAACCTACCACACTCACTATCAATGAAAAAGTTCCAGCGTATCAAAATGTTATTATAACCAACTAAAAACGAAATTTTTTATTAAATTCAAAATTAAATGTTTTAAAAAATTGGGGCCATTTGGTGCTGACTTTTTGCTACTTACTTATTCATTGCTTACTTACTTACTTATTCCCAATCTCCGCTGGGGAGCAAAGGGCCGAAGTGAAGCGCCGCCATTCTTTACGGTCTTGGGCCAGCTCAGAGACATCCGCCCAAGACATCCCCGCCTGGCCCATTTCCTTTTTCACAGAGCGCTGCCATATCTCTCGCGGTCTGCCGAGTCTTCGTTTACCGCCCTCGGGGTGCCATGTCAGCGCTTCCTTTGGGACGTCTTCAGTACGCCTTAGAACGTGTCCTATCCATCTCCATTTGCGTTCTTTTACGGTTTCTGCTACAGGTTTTTGATGTGTTCTGCGCCAAAGTTCCTCGTTGGAGACAAAGTCAAACCAACGGATCCCTAGGATATTGCGTAAGCATCTGTTTACGAAAACCTGTAACTTGTTCGTGGTTTGGACCGTTTTCTTCCAAGTTTCGCAACCGTAGAGGAGAACGGTCTTTACGCACGCGTTGAACAGGCGGATCTTGGTTTGGAGACGGAATGCGGAAGACCTCCACACTGGGCTTAACATGGCAAAAGCTCCACGGGCTTTGTTGATGCGGTTGCCGATATCCTCGTCAGTTCCACCATTTGGTGTGATTTTGCTTCCCAGGTAGGTGAAGGTGTCAACATCTTCAATTGATTGGCCGTTGATTTTAAATGGAGTACGGTCCGCAGTCATTACTCGCATTGACTTTGTCTTTTCTCTGTTGACATGCATGCCCACTCGGTTACCCAAATGGATGAGGTCATTGAGTTTCCTTTGCATATCAGCGCTATTTTCGGAGAAAAGACAAAGATCGTCCGCAAAAGCGAGATACTCCAGAGATGTTCCATCGGACCAATCCAAACCTCCTTTGCCATTCTGCTCCATCATATCCAAAATTACTTCGGTAATCATGATGAAGAGTAGTGGGGATAACATGCAGCCCTGCTTGACGCCAATATTGGGGCTTATTGGTTCGCTCAGCTTCCCTTCGTGGATTACTTGGCAAGTGTAGCCATTGTAGGCTTCCTTAATAAGGTTTCGCATTTTATTCGGAACGTGAAAATATTTCAGCGTATCCCATATTGCTGACTGGTGTACCCTATCAAAGGCCTTCTCAAAATCCACAAATGTCAGGAAAAGGGCCTTTTGCCACTCTGTTGATGCTTCCAGAATTGGCCATGCTAACTTTCTGAACAAGAATGAAATACTTAAAACCGTTTCGAGGAATATGCTTCCAGTTCAATTTCTGGTCATCAGATTTTAAATTAGGTCTCTATTTTGTTAATTATTCAATAAAAACGAATAACCTTCATTTGTCCTTTCTATGACGTCACATTAGGATCATAGAGTATAATATATTAGGATGCATTTGCCTACAAAACAAAAGTAAACGTCAAACGTCAATAAACGCAAACCTCATGTACTCTGTGAACCTCACAGCCCGTGTCACCCGTGTGCACAGAGTAGGTGCCCGTGTGTTTATTTCTCTTTATTGATTTTATTTATTTATTTTCTACCTTGTTTTGAATCTCTACTACGAATAAATAATAAACCAGTGGATACTACGATGACAACAAGAACAGAGATAGTATTTCTACAGTGAGTATTATTGCTTCACAGAGTATTATTTTGTAGGTTAAGAGTTAGATGACAGATGACAATGACATTCTACCTCACTGACGTTAAGTGACACTTGCTTTTTTTGTGGCGCAGGCAAAGATATTTATTTTAGTATCCGTTCTGTGACGTCATACATCCATTCAGCCGGCCAAATTTTAAAATTATATTAAAAATAGTTGTAATGAATAAAAATCAAAAATAACGAAATTAGTTTCTTAAAATGGTCTATATTTTCAAAATAAATTATAAAAAATACATATCATAAATTGGTAGCATGGCCAATTATGCGGAGTGTGTTGATTTGGTCCGTGCAATTTCTTCCCCTGCGGAATCCTGCCTGTTCACTCCTAAGATGTTCATCTACCCGGTTTTGGATTCTGTAGAGGATGATGGCATTCAGTATCTTGGACACTATAGGCAGTAATGTGATCCCTCACCAGTTTCTGCAGTCACTTAGGTCACCCTTCTTTGGGAGTTTAACAATTGCCCCCTTCTTCCACTCCTCGGGTATCTTCTCTGTCTCCCAAATCTTTTCGAGGACTGGTTTCAGGATGCCTACTGTTGCAAGCGGATCGGCTTTGAGCATTTCCGCTGAAATATTATCGAGTCCTGGTGCCTTGTGACTCTTGAGCTTCTTGACCGCAGCTAATATTTCAGCTATGGAAGGTGGACTAGCGTCGAAGTCTATATTTTGAGTGTGCCTCGCGCAGTTCAGCTCGGCTTCCACCCCATCGTGTTGGTCGACTCTGAGTAACTCCTGAAAGTACTCCTTCCATCTTTGCAATACTTCGCCAGGCTCACACAGTAGCTTTCCTGTCTTATCTTTAACAGGGCGAGTGGATTTTCTTGGTTTCCGCGTGATTTCTTTTATAACTTGGTAAAGTGTACGGGTATCTCCCTTGTACGCTGCATCTTCGGCTTTTTTAGCCAAGTCATCTCCCCACTTTCTTTTATCACGTCGTACTCCCCGTTTCACTTTTCTCTCCATGTCCCTGTACTGCGCCGCAGACGTGTTCCGTGCAGCAGAGATTTGGCTTCTTTTCGCGCATACTTATTCATTGCTCGTGAGTGTAGTAGGTATTACCCTATATACCTATTACGGACATATTTTTCATCAAGTTTTGAATGCACCGTAATTGTCTTTTATGAATTGTTTGTTCTACACCCTCTTCTGATATCATTTTTACTATTTACAACAGTTCTACAGTTTAATTTAAATCAATTTACTTTTTAACTGTACGATGTAAACAAAAACACGTTACGAAAACAATGCCAAGTGCGGAATGATGATGATGATGCAATGTTTAGAAAGCAATAGACTTATTACTATTTCGCATGAAAGAAAGAGAGAGCAACCATTCAAAATAACTACCTGGAAACTAATCACGTATAGTTTCAAGTGCTCGCATTGCCGCTTGGCACTTGAAAATATACACGATTAGTACGCAGTGGTAACTGCTGCAGTATATTTTCAAGCCATAATTTTGGCCAACTTACTTGAAAATATACGCGATTAGTGCGTAATGGCGTTGTATACTTTCAAGTAAATCATGGCACCATTTTAATTTGAAAATATACGTGAGCAGTCCCAGCCTCTGCGTTCTGGCCTTGTATAGTTTCAAAACACGCTGCGGTTGGTAAGTGATAAGACCTAACTATGTGTAGGCATAAAAAAATCGAAATGCATCCGCATCGCGCCATCCCTTTATCTTTTTTGAGGTCTGGCTTGTATGTATGTATGTAGGTACCTACCTACGTTGTAAGCGATACGATAATCAGTAGCCATTCTTAATGGTCGAAGTAGCCATTATAAGGTAAGTACTAATTATTAATGGTCGAAGTAGCCATTATAAGGTAAATACTAATTATTAGGTATACTTACCTAATTTATAATAGGTACCTAACTATAATAACTTGAAGCGTGCGTAGTCGAGCCAGCTTCAGTAATCGTACTGATTATGATCATTGAAGTTACGCACTAGGCTAGAAGACCCGTGCATCAGGCACCCAGCAGTGAGGACGTGATAGGTCGAAGATGATGATGATGATGATTAATAACTAGTTATTTGGATAAGACTTACCTAATGCTGTAATCTGTTTCACTTTCCATGATTTAAACTAACTACATAAGTTGAGATCACAATCTATATTTTACTGCATTTTAAAATGATTTCGGTAACTACCAAGTCCCCAAACCCTCAACACGTGTGTTATCTACAAATACATTTTCTTATCTAACGTTATTGAAGTTAGTAAATACCTATAGATATAAATAAACACATAACTAGGTAGGTATATATCCTACACATGTGAAATATAATGGTTTGGATTGACGTAATTTAATAAACATTCCCAGCATTTTCTGATCGTGGTGTTATTAATTTTGGATACGCATTAGAAATAAAGAGAATAGAATCGGTACCTAATAACTGTAGCCCACCTTTATTCTGCGAGCTTCACGACTCATTGACAAACGCTGTATCTTGGTGAAAGATTTAGCTAGATTGCCAGTGCTCATCTGCCCCATCTGCCATGGGTGCACCCAAGCTTTATTATTTTTATGGGTGAACCCTAAACATAGTTCCAAGACTTCCAAGACCCAGAAAATATTCTTCTGAGGACTTGACAGACGAAATCTGTTTACAAATGGTTTACAACGAATGTCAAATTTGACACTGACATTTACTTGACACGTCATAAAAATCAACAACACGAACACATCAAGAAAGTGGCCCAACAAAATTAATTAAAATTGTATTTTCTCCACTATTGTACTGGGTAACCTATTTTGATATCATAGTTTAAAATCAGCACATAAATAAGGCTGTAAAAATGGATGTAAGTATTTACCTACTCTTATTATAAGAATTAAAATAGCTTTTTATTTTATTCACTACATAAACACAACATTTTAATAACCATTAATTTTTACAGGAAAGTAACATACCTATTGACATAAACATAGGCAAGCTTCAAGACTGGCTTGTGAGCCGTAGACATGTTAACAAGGAATGGCAGAAAAGTATAATTGCTGTGAGAGAGAAAATCAACAATGCAATACAAGATATGCCAGCTCATGACGGTATAGCCAGCTTACTCTCTGGGTCTTATATCAACTACTTCCACTGCTTGAAAATCGTAGAGATCCTGAAAGAAACAGAGGCAGACTCTAAGAACTTGTTTGGGAGGTACGGTTCGCAAAGGATGAAAGACTGGCAGGACATATTGAGAACTTATGAAAAGGAAAACTTGTATTTGGCTGAGGCAGCTCAGATGCTGGTTAGAAACATTAATTATGAAATACCTGGACTGAAGAAGCAAATCACTAAGGAAGAACAGTTACAAGTTGTAAGTACCTAATAATTCTAATGAATCTTAAGCACCCTTTATTTTCATTAGAATAACAATATCTACAAAACGAGACTGTAAAGGATGTTACAATAAACTATTTAAACATTTTAAAATACTACCTATACATTGTAAAGTTACTTATAGCATTGCGATTAATCACTTTAAAGCGGAAGAATTCATATTTCAAAACCCAAGTAAAACAAATAAAAGAAGAATAGGTAAAAACTTTATTGAATGCTTTAAACCAACTAATTACTATGGTGAAAGATTATTCAAATACTTAGTGCCGAAATTTTATAACAAGTTGCCAGCGGAGTTTTTCAGATCTACATCCAAAAACATGTTTAAGAATCGTGTGAAAGATTTTTTACTGAACAATTTAGAAACTGTGTAGTTTAATAATAATATGTAATGTACTGTATACTAAAACACCTTTTGTAAATCGTGCATTTGTAATTGCCTACATAAGTTGCTATAATATGCATGTACTTATTATAACTTAAGTAGGTACTTGTTTGAGTCGTTCGTCAAGTCGCGCGCCTTAGACTCGCGCGCCACGCGAGTTGGCATCTTCTGTTTTTTTATATCGTCAACTCGCGTGCCCATGTAAAGTACGGTCAGATGCAAACGAATTGAAACTAAAAAATATAGTTAAATATTGTCTCCCTGGCTGATTAGCATAAGAAGGTACCAACTAGACAATCGCCATTAAAGTAGATGCTTTGATTTCGGGATAAAGATACAATAAAGCCTATGTTGGAAGTGCAGAATGAGGCAAAAGGGGATGTGACCTATGACGCATGATACCCAAGTTTGCTATCTCTCTCATCCCGTGCGCAAATTTTACCTGTCATAGCTATGTCCTTCAAGTTTTTGTTGCAAAAACCGGTTTAAATGTACAGTGCATTACTTACAGTCTACAGTACAGCGCAAAAATATTAAAATGTGGCAATTTTTACTGATTTTGATGTATTGTGGGGGTAAACATATAATAAATTAACTTTACTATATTACCAAGTCTACTTTGCCGTAATATAAACACAGTGTTACGTTTTCGTTGTGTTACCGTTATATTAAATATCGAATAAGCACTAAAATTTAAAACAAATTTCGTTTATTTCATTGGTCAAAGAGACAGACCTAACTGTAACAATTACTTCCAGGAAGTTCATCGCAAGCAGGTCCATCTAGTAATAAAACTGCACATGAAATCATAACATCCCAGCGAGGAGAGTCGGTACTGCTTCGTGCAGGTTATAAATATAACAAAGACCGAACAAATAAAAATGGTTCCTGTGTTTGGAAGTGTTCGAAGAGAACAGTTTGCCAAGCGAGATTAATTACTGATTTTATTTTAAAGTTAAGTCCTATAAAATACCCTATACATTTTAAGTAGTTACCTTAAGCATAATAAATCATAAATTTTGTGGCTGACTCTACATATTTTCACAGTCGAGCGAGTTGACGACAAAAAAAGTAGGTAAATACGGGAGGGACAACTCGCGCGTTACGCGCGACTCTAATGCGCGCGACTTGACGAATGACTCACTTGTTTAGTGTAACATAAATGGGAGTATTACCAGCCGATAAACAGCTCAGCTGTTTGGCTGATATTGTAAATATTAGTTTTTAAGGATTATTTTGCTTAAATAAATAAATACAAAATACAAATACTTATTACTTTCAGTACCAAAGTTTTGTACCTTAATATTTTTTTAGTAGTTTCCAATGAAAAGTATAACCAGAATCCTCTTTCTCTCAACTTCAGGACTGTGACAAGAAAGTAGCAGAGTATGTGAAGGGCGAAGCATCCAGCAAGGCAGAGTTTGTAGCGTTGTGCAAGCAGCTCGGGATCAAGGGAGACAAGATCAAGAGAGAGCTGGTTGAGAGGATACAGGAGCTCCCCGAGATCTATGACAAGGTGGATATTATTATTATTTGCCCAATTTTTATATTATTTTTATAAACAGTCTGTACCTTGACCACATTTTTTTTTACATTTCACCACCACTAGCAATATAGAAATTACTAGGTTTCATATTGTAATAGGCTTTAATTTTTTTTACTCAATAGCTGTACTTTGCCCTACCTAGAAATGTTGGGTTATACTTTTTCAAGGTTTGAGTGGTTTGACTATATAACTTTCCACCCTGTGTATATGTGTGAAAAGGTATATGTATATAGTAAATAGTATCACTTTAGTGTTATTATTTTATTTTACTAATGGTGACATTCTCATTTCAGATTGGAAAATCACTAAAGCCACTATTACCGGCCATAGAACTGTACTCTGCATTCACCAAGTACATGCTAGGGGAGAGGGCCACAGAGGTGTTGCCGTTACTTCAGTTTGTGGTGGAGCGCGGCAACACCACAGTTTACGAATGGAGGTACGGCGAGCCTCCCCTGAAGATTGAGCCCGATCCTGTGAATATCGAGTTTGATGATGAGGAGCAGCAAGGCAGTGGTGATCAGGTAAATACATAATAAGCCTTTTTGGAAGCATGTTAACAAGAATTATGATTTATTAAGAAATTAAAAATGTTACTCAACAAGAATTATGTTCCCATAATCTCAGTAATTAAATTTCTTAGTTCACTTCTTTGTTTGTATACTTACTTTGAATCTCGAAAGATGACCATGAATGAAAATGAATAGCATATATGAATCAATAGATTTATTTATGTGAGAATTGCCTGTAAGAAATGAGCCAAGATAACAAACTGGAAACCATTCAAGTTACATGATTCATTTAACTTCAAATTTAACTCAATAATCATGTAATTTTAATCCTTAGATAGACTTTGGTGACCCCGGCGAGATAGACTTCGGCTCGCTGTCGACGGACGCGATCGACTTCGGCGACGGCGACCACGCCGGCGGCGAGATCGACTGGGGCGGCGTCGACGCAGACGTCAATGTCGACCCAGTTGTGAGTTCACACATAAAGTACAGTCAGCTGCATAAGTAGCTGTACACTTTTGTACCTTGTCAAACTCACAAACTGCATATTCAAATATTGTCAGTTTGTTATGTAGCTAGTTTGACAAGGAACAAAAGTGTATAGTACTTATGCAGCTGACCGTACATACCGTATAATTGTTGTGTAATGTTTTTTCTCTTTTCTCTAGTTTTACTAGCCTTTTTTTCTCTTTTCTCTAGTTTTACTAGCCTGTTGAAAAGATTCCTTTCAACAGCCTAGTTCACATGCTTGTTTCAGTCGTAAGTGTCCTTGTAAAAAAGCAAGTCGTGCGACCAAATATCACAAATACTTACGACCGACAATCACGTGAACTCGCAATGATTTCGCGATCGTGGAGTCGCGTTCTAGGGCACTGACACTTTGACATACAGCAACACGTATTGTGTCTCTATATTCCTCATTTTAGGTAATAAATCATCTTCCCTAACCCCCAGGACCTATCAGCGGACCTAGGCGCGATATCCCTGTCCGAATCCGGCATTGTAGTTGAATCAGATGGCGTGAGCGGCGGCGCGGCGCGCGGGGCCGACGCGCTCAGCGTGCTAGACGCACCGAGTACACGCGCACAGTTCCTGCAGCAACTGTTGGAGGTACGTGATGCTTGATGTAGACGATAGATGGCTCTTACTGTGTTTATTGCGGTTGTGGAGATATGAGAGCCATTATCCACCGAAAAATTACATAAATCATGAATACTCCTTAGGGTGAATTCGTCCAAACATCACGTTACACGAGAATAACTATACCGGGATTAAAATTATACGCGAGTAAATATCTAGGATAAGTACATTTGCATTCTACCAAGTTATACCATGATTAAATTGAATGAACGAGGAACGAAACTGTAATGCAACTAAAATAAAAATAGCTGCGTTTCAAAGCATGCAATAGAAATGACATGCCAACTTAGTTTGAATGGATTATAAAAGTATGAAATTGTTTATGTTTTAAAATTTTATTCGCTGTTGTTATTCTGAGACTTTGCCTTTTAACGTACTTTTGTTTATGTTTTGACAGATGTGTTTATATGTCATTATGACGGTTTTCTAATCAGCTGATGTGCTGCCGCCATTACAAAATTACTCTCGGATAAGCTCGTTACACGGTCAATTTTGGCGGTATAACATTTTATTCTTGGGATAAGCTAGTTATCTTGTTTTCAGGTTTGGTAGAATGCAAAATCTGCTTACTCGCGAGTAACTGGTAGTTTACTCGTGAGTAAATAGTTACTCGACGTTGGCCGAATCCGCCCTTAATCGTATACTGCTGCAGACCGTATAGAAAGCTAGGCGCCATCAAGCGCATCTTTATTTATTTATTTATAGATAACCAACAGCGTTACAAGTAGATTATACATAAGTACAGTGTGTAAGGTAAGGCCAATAATAATATCCTGCACTCCGGGGACCTAAAATCGCCTTCGCATCGCTCAACTATCACACCCAATTTCAACACCCACCTTACCCCCCCAGCTGGAATCATTCCTCAAGATGCGTCTCTACGAGTCCACCCAGTCTGCTTCCAGCCAGTCGTTCTCGCTCATCCAGCAACTCCCCACGGAGTCTGCGGCGGCCCTGACGGCCATGTTGGACGCCGTGCAGGTCGCCACGGCTCAGTACACGCAGCCGATCAATGTGCATCTGCATCATGTGAAGCACTCGCCCAGGTGAGCTGGGGGTTTTTGATTTTGAAGGGTTTCTATCTCCATACTGATTAAGAGCTTGACCAAACTATCGGCCGCCTAAAAGTCTGCAGTCTGCGGGCTCTCTTATAGTTCGGTGTAAGGAGTAAAGGATAGTGTGAGGTCTGTTTTACGTTATATGGTTAATCTAAGGTCATTCCCGAAGCCTGGTAAGAAATTAGGGAAGACTCGAAGTAATAAAATTAGATTAAAGCCCGGTTAATATTTGACAAATTTGCTTTCTGGGAAATAAGATTTATACAGGTAGTCAAAAAGAGAATCAATTAATTTTGATAAATAATGTAGGTACTACCCAAATTAATCATTTTTTTCGTGAATTTTGAAACTTTTGTTACGTTGTACTCTCTGAGTGACCCTCTTTCGGCTTACTATCCTTTTTGACACACTGTATAACCCACTTCATAATCTTCCTTCTAGATACGTGGACGTGCTAGCAGCTCAGCTCAAGCAGAAGCTAACTCTCTGTGAGAAGATGGCCACTCTGGCCGACAGAAGCAAACAGAAGAAGGCGGCGGCGGCGGCGGAGGAGGCGGCCCTCAGGCCACTGCTCACCAGACTCGTAGACAACACCAAAGTGTTGCAAGCTGAGGTATGTACGGAATGATAATAATAATATGTGGGGACATATCACACACGGAATAAACGGAATAGTTTCCACAAAGGTTGAATAACTTCGATTATTTATTCGTGAAAAGTGTGATTATGGATTTTCAGTGTAATAAGTAGGAAACCGAAAATATTGGTGTACAAAAAAGGAGGCCTACACTGAACAGTGGGCGATAAAAGGCTGATGATGATGAAGTAGGAAACCGACCAATGCTCACGCGGCTCGTAGATAACACTAAGGGTCTAGTCTAGACAGACGGACTGCATTTCAATTGCAATCCAACTGCAAATTGCAGTTCAGGTGCAGTCGCATTTTTTACACATAAACATATCCAAAATTTCCAGAACCCTTTTTCTTCTATCCATACCTCAGATTGCAGTACTTTAGGGTCTAGACAGACGGACCGCATTTCAACTGCAATCCAACTGCAAATTGCAGTTCAGGTGCAGTTTGGATGCAGTTCACACAAGGGTCTAGACTGTATTCAAGCAGTTGACACGACTGCAATAGAACTGCAAACCAAACGCGAAGTCCGATTGCAGTTCAATTGCAGTCGGCGTGCAGTCGTGTGAACTGTTTGGTTTGCAGTCCTATTGCAGTCGTGTGAACTGCATCCAAACTGCACCTGAACTGCAATTTGCAGTTGGATTGCAGTTGAAATGCGGTCCGTCTGTCTAGACCCTAAAGTACTGCAATCTGAGGTATGGATAGAAGAAACAGGGTTCTGAAAATTTTGGATATGTTTATGTGTAAAAAATGCGATTGTGGATTTTTATTGAAGCATTGTGAAGACACAGTGTCAATTTAAAACAAGTCTTTCACTCACTTGAGTCACATAGTTATTTTTATAAATTATGTATAATAATGTATAAATATTTTGTTCCAGATTGAAAAGGACATCTCAAAGAAGTACAAAGGTCGCCCGGTGAATGTCATTGGCGGCGTCAAATTCCTATAAAACATGAACACACAATAATACACGGTGTGTATGAAGATAAACTCGTTTTATTATATTTTATTATTGTTGACACTGCCATGTTCAGTTTATTGTAAATACATTTTATTTTGACACAATTTTACCACTAACGCTTTTAATTTAAACAACTTACAATTTAAGAAATAACAGTAAAAGTACCTACTTATACATACATAAAGTCTTCGGTGAGCTTCTTTCAACTGCATACTTATTATTAGTTTGCTTTGAATTAAGCTTTAACTGGGACCCGTTGTAGTTGTAGTTAACTCGGTAGTAGTTGTAGTTAACTCGGTACTAGTTGTAGTTACCTCGGTACTAGTTGTAGTTAACTCGGTACTAGTTGTAGTTAACTCGGTAGTAGTTGTAGTAGTAGCATCTGTAGTACTCTCAGAACCACCACTACTAGCAGTACTTCCTGAAACTTCAACTATTTTGCTCAAATCACTTTCAGTCTTAATAGAAATAGCCGGACTGTTTGCATCGTATTTAACCGATATCTCACAGTTCTTCACCATGACAAACCCGTAATTCAAGCGATCCGCGCGTCTCTTTGCGAGATACAAAAGGGATCTATTCTTCGAATTATAAGGATGAGTACATGACCTGACGCATTCGTTTGCCGGTTTCGTTGATCCTTCGCTAGTTGCGAGTGTTGTGACTGGGTCAGGAGTAACTGTAGGCTCATCTGAAGAAATTTCTGGAGCTTTAGGAGAAACCGATGATGGTGATGGTGAGGCCTCTTCCGAAGACGATTTTGATTTGTCAGGATTCGTGGTTGGTTTTTCAGCGAGACATATCAGGAGATTAACGAGCAGTTGGAATATTAATGAGCGCATCTGAAAATACTGACCTGATTTATAACTATTAAAATATGTAGTAATAGGTATTTATGTATAAGTACTATCTTGTGATTTAAATGTTAACTCAAAGTAATATCGGACTCAGAACTTAGAAGTAAGTAAAAAGTACCAAACAATGATATTGTGGTATAATAAGGTACCAACACACCATGAAAAGTAATTAATTTAGTAGTTACGTAGTTTACTTCGTAACACGGGTCTCTCCCAAGAAACGCCACAACGTATTGGCTTTCCAGCCAGCTAATACTCTAAAACTCAGTTTATAGCTGGCTGGATTCCGCAGCCTTTCCGTTTTACTATTTGCGCATAATTAGTTGTTGCTATCGATATTTGAATAGAACACGGTACAATCGATAGAATTTCTCTTCAATAATAGGTACATATCGACAATATCCATAGTATTGGTACTAGTTATAATACCTATAGTGTTCTAGTAGGATATATAGTTATCGATACTATCGCAAATATCATATATTGTATACCTACATATCGATGGGTACTTAGTTACTTACATGTTTCTGGGGTCTACAAAGAAACTGAAAAACCCTAGATTTTTCAGAAACACTTCGTACCTATATCTCCTTCCTAACCTAAGCTAGAATCATTCACCACAAGCCTAGATTGCATTCCATAAAGCTTAAATTTGTGCCATCAAAATCGACATCACTGTCTAGTTAGGTACTTAGGTAGGTACTAAGTAGTCTAATAAAAAAATAGTCGTATAGGAAAAGTTTATTATATGGTATAGTTGTTAAATTAAAATTTTATAAATTTGGACATCTAACTTCTATTCTAGAGAACTATCCACAAACATAGTAAGGATTAACCGTAAATATACGGATACGGATAGTAATACGGATACGGATAGTAATAATACGGATAGTAGTAGTACGGATAGTAGGCTGGGCAGCCTTTGGCCTTCTTGAAGCAGATTTCATCGTCGTCTCTTTTGGTCCTGTTATTCGAATGCTCTTCATTCTTAGGCAACGGAAGCTTTTCTGTTTGATTTTCTCCTGTCTCACTAGGCGTTGGCAGATGATGGCCACTGGACCCATCAGGCGCATTTGAGTGTTTATCGCCTGACCCATTAGGCGCCTTTGAGTGTTTATCTCCTGACCCATTGGGCGCCTTTGAGTGTTTATCTCCTGACCCATTAGGCACCGGAGTGTATTTGTCTCCTGACCCATTAGGCACGGGAGGATGTTTGTCACCTAGCCCATTAGGCACCGGAGGGTGTTTGTCACCTGGCCCATTAGGCTCTGTAGGATGTTTGTCACCTAGCTCATTTGGCACCGGAGGATGTTTGTCACCTAGCCCATTAGGCGCTGGAGGGTGTTTGTCACCTGGCCCATTAGGCTCCGGAGGATGTTTGTCACCTGGCTCATTTGGCACCGGAGGGTGTTTGTCACCTGGCCCATTAGGCACCGGAGGGTGTTTGTCACCTGGCCCATTAGGCTCTGTAGGGTGCTTGTTTCCCGCTCCACTAGGCGCCGGTGGTGGTTCTAGCAGTGGGTCTGCCCCACTAGGCTCTACTGGTTCCGGAACAGTCGCCGCGGTTGATGAACTAGGGTCTTCATTGGCAAGGCACGATACCACTATTGTTAATGCGTAAATTACTAGCACTACTGTCCGTGATGACGACATCTGAAAATTGAAATAGTATTATAGGTCAAACCTGTCAAAGGGTAGAAAATACTTAAAAAAATATATAATTGCATATAGGTACTAACTAATTTTAGCTTTTTTTGATACTTACACCATCTTATTTAATTTATAGTGCCCTTTGATTAGCTTTTGCCATAATTCGGAAATGTAATGAAAATGTAATAGATAAGAATCTTAGGTAATTTCATGGCGACTACGGATTTCACTTATCTTTTAAATTGAAAGTGCATTCATTTTATTTCCAATCACGTTTGCTCAAAAAATAAAGATTACAGAGTTAAGTATATTTTTGTAATTAAAATGCATAAAAATGCTTATTAAAATAAAAACATTTAACTCTACCTACTTAATATGTCTCGGTAACTTTACATTCGGTTTTATATTTGTAAGTCACAAAAAGAGAAGATATTCTTATTTTATTCTTGAATGAGAATTTAAGCAAGCTTGGGAGGAGAATATGAGATCTAATGTGATCTCACTACACTATACTAGGTAGGTAAGTATTCATCTCTGCTCTACATCTACACTTATTACAAACGACCTTTACTCTTAGATGACTTGCATACTTACATAGATCCTACTATTGTATTTACTTTTGTCTCGTTGATCGAAATCTGATTTTTAATTTCATCCGCGTTACGTCTGCGGTATAGGGTGCATAAGGTCGTGGGATTCTGGGAAAACTACTAACTACTGGAGAATCAAGAATCGGGTACTAAAGCTCCGAAACTCCGAATCGGTTGAAGAAGGTTGGGGGGTGACTCTTTAAATCAATTACTTACAGTGCCACAAACTTATCTGTTCCGGTGAGAGCTCACGTAAATGTCTAATAACTATTTCTTCATTCTTTAAGATGTTAAGTTTTCCCGTAATGAGAATTTACCCTTGCGGTTTTAATAAACCCATCTAATCTATATCAATATATAATTTATTAGTAAATAATGAGATATGGACCAATTTAGTTAGGTAACTCTCACCGGAACAGATAAGTTTGTCGCCACGCTTATAATATCGAGATAGAGCCGAGGTTAGCGCTGCAGTTTTATTTTTCCGAAAACGCAAACTACGAATCTATCTCGTTTTATTAAGCGTGCCGATTGCATGAAAATGTTGGTTCGTTCGTTCATTGATTTAGAAAGTGACCCCCTGCACCGCTGTTCACTACAAGCACAAACAAAATATGACCCCTGAGTTCCTCTTCGAGGATCACAGTCCTCATATGCATGCATAGGTATATACTGTATGCATGTTATACCTATTTAGAAAAAGTAAATATTACCTACGTGGGCTGAGCTCAAAGGTTTTATAGTACAGTAGGAAGGTAGAGAAAAGAAAAGCTTCGTAAAAACATTACGAGACCCTAAGGGAACGCAGCTTTTAGACGGGCTGAAAATATGCTATAGATTATGTGTATATTATGTATAAGATATACTTACTTACTTAGGTTTATTTCCTACCGAATATGCAAAGTTCCTAAACTGATTTAAAACTTTATTTGAAAGAACAACAGTAAAATTTTACTTAGCGGCTCGTTTTACAGTTTTTTAACTGTGCTAAACTCCGCTCTTAACTTCGCTGCAATCCAAAATATTTGTTATCAACCTAGTTCATTTTAAACAACCTTTATCATTTAGCTGCTGGTGTAGCCCTATCATCATTATTTATAAGACAGTAACATTTTGATAGAAGTTTGGCGAAATATAAGTAATAGGATGAAATTGGAATCGACAAGTCCGTCCGTCGTAGGTAGCACCATAATAATTAAATATTTGTATGTAGAGTCCTACAAAGTTAACGTTGCTACAGAAACAAGTGCCAACACCTAAAACAGTGTATTAGGGCAACAATTATTCTTTTTAATTTCTGATACCATAGACAAATCGTGTTACGTCTTACTCTTCTTCATTCATTTAAGCTGCTCAGTAGTTGAAGAAAAACGTAATCTCCTATCTTTTACCGTTTACATATAAAAGTGGCAAACACTGTTAGTAGGCGTAAGAGTAATTACTACTAATGGTTGGTACCTATTAGGATGTATAGCGATGAAGGTAATCGTTGGACTATTCAGATGGGTATACCTTACTTGCTCACCAGAATAGGGCAGTTTACCGGTGAAAGTAAAACTGTACTTATGGTAGGTAGTTGTAGTGACTTACTAAATTGAAATTGAGTTTATTATTATTAAGTATACCACTAGTATAGCGTCTAGGGGAAACACTTCTGTGTGAGTTTGTTAATTATAATTAGCCATGTAAGTAATACATTTAAAGTACATTATCGTACATACTAAAAAACCACCCTGTAAGTATAATACATACAAAAATCACATACAGATACTTTCGGGGCAGATCCCACGAGGTTCGGCAAACAGCCTACATCGCATTGTTGCTAGTCAGTTTCAAAACGGTATCTTTTGTCTTTTCAGACAATGAGAGCCCTACTAGATTTGGTTAAGATAAAACTAAATACGATAGCTATGAAGTATTTATTTTTCAAAGTATTTAATGCTTTTTGAATTACCTTTTCTTTTGTCTTTTAACCAGTCGTGCGACAAGTTACAAGTACAAAGGGCCTTAATTTGTATGTTTGTATGTACGTAGATAGTATGTAGGTATACGTAGATACCTCCTAGCATTTAATAATTATGAGAATAGGACATGGGCTCTGAACGGTACAGCAACCAGCAACCGACCAACTTAAACCCGTCTCGTAAATGTGGGTTGTTCTCTAGAAACCCTATAAAATGTTCCTTTCCATCCTGTCTATGCCTCAAAAACTTTTGGATTAATCTCAACAGAAACATTATGGTTAATATTCAGTTTTAGACTTTTTAAGGCTTCCAAAGTACTTACCTAAAAGATTCTGAAACAAAATTTAGCAGGTAGGTAGGTTGGTTGGTAATCTCAGTTTAAGTAAGTTATTATTTGTTCCAATCAAATTAAGGGTTAATGTCAACCGGGGCCATTGCGCCACAATACTTTGACTTTCATATTCATTTGATCATAACAAACAGACTATGCGCCCTATTAAGCTATAACTTGTGATACATATTAGGAAATTTTATCTAGTTTCATATTTTGATGCAATTTTGTAGAATTATAAATATCTTCTACGTGTAAACGACGTTTATACAAAAAATGGGATTTTTAGGCGCAATAACCCCTAGTGGGGCTAATGCCTCTTTCACTAGTTTTGTGTGCTTGGAAGAGGTTTTTACAAGTTTAACTAGATATAATTTATAGAATTACTATTAACGTAGCTAATTATTAGCTTGTAAACTAAATACTGCGCTTAGTTAAGGAGAATCAGTTGATCAAAAATTTTTGGGGCTATGGCGCCTACGTAGCCTAATTTCTTGTAGTGGCATTTACCCCATCCAAGATTCCAGGGGTGCTCAACATTTTATTTATGAATACTTTATTAGACTTAAAAAAGTATAAATACTTACGTGACAATTTACAATACAGTATAAAAGCATACAAAGGCATATTTTTTATAATTTGCAATCAAACCATAACTTTAAATTAGTAAGTATACCATTTTTAGAGTCTGGCGGAATTTTAATCATTACAAAACTATTAAGAGTTTTAAAAACAAGTGGGATAATTCTGTTAATATGACTATTTTTTATTTATTATATGATTATTTTCTATATACCGTGTTAACAACATTATAATGTCGACACCAAATGACGCCAATTTTAAAATTTACGTTTTAGTTGTATTACCAATCTAAGAATGTTAATTCTGATACGCCGTTAAATGTTCTTCAATATTGCAGAAGGCGTCATTAACCTAGTATTTTTCGTTTAGGAGTAATTTGGTGCTAATGTCACTGGAACTTTTTCATTGCTCGTGAGTGTATTAAATACATTTATCATAACATAAAATGTTTAGAACCTCTGAAAATGGGGCTATTGCGCCGCAATAGAGGCAATAACCCCATCAGCCCAGAGGCATTTACCCCAAAATAAAAGCTAAACCTACAATTTTGTAATTACATATTGTGTCAGAATCTTACGTTATTTCAATAAAATAATCAAAACAATATGTAAAGCAACAAAACAATTTCACTATTTACAGTTAGGAATCATAGATTCTTTTAAACAAACACACATTTGGAACGATTCAAAAAAACGTGTCAGGAAACCTGAGGTGGCCGAAAGAGGTGAAAAAATTAAAATGGCAGATTTGTTAAGAAAATTAACCCGGATACGACATCTATTGGTCAGAGTTAAAAGTTTCAGTTACAAACATAGATAGCAGATGACTCCAGTAGTTCTAAAGTATGTGGTTCGGAAGATAAATGGATTCGAGGCATTAGCCCCGTAGGCGACTTGGCCCCGGTTGACCTTACATGCACCATAATGTTAAATCTAGATTTAGTGTTAAATCTCAACCTAAGCAATCAAATTAATATGGATTGACGTTCCTCAAATGGAGATTAGGCACTAAAGTTACATTTAAGATTATGGTGCAAGCGACCCTAATCTTTTGCGTAAGAAAGTACGGAAAGAAAGTTGATAAGCTCTTAAGAGCTTTTTAAAAACATTAACACTAAATCGCCAAAATTAATTTCATTTCACAGTTTTCTAAAATATACCTTGAAGAGATTAACAACCATGACTGGACTTACTACTTATAAAAACACAAAATCACTAGCCTAAAAAATTTAATCATCATTTCGACATCAGAATATTCTGCAGCAGCCTCAACGGCGAGGACCTGCAAAGCGCCCGTCGCTTCGGGCACCGGTACTGCCGCAGACACATGGCAAGCAGCCTGTCACACTCGCAGAGCTGGCCCGCGCACCCGTTGATGAGCTGGTGCCGGGTCTCGTGGTTCTCCAGCGCACACAGCGGCTCCCCGTGGTAGCACTTCCAGTAGTACGGCTGGAAGTACACCGTGAAGAACGGACAGTAGAGGTTCTCGTAGCATTTGTCGTGCATCTTGCAGCATCTGGTGGAGGACAGGGTGTTGTAAAGGTTTAAGACGAATGGGGGTGACTCAGTGGGTACCTAATAATGACTCTACTAATGGGGGGTTGGAGGCCAGGCGAGTGTCTTTTAAGGACTTGTAGAATAGGTTAGTAATATGCGTTCTGTGTGTACACTTACGGTTCACAAGTATCGTGTGCATAAATGATGATGGGCCCAAATTTATGGAAGCTGGGACCAGCACCAATAGAAATGAGTGATACGTCGTTGAAAAGGTATTTTTTAGCAGAATATGAATAACGGAAGCGCTAGTCTTGATTTACTGTCCAATTAGAATAATCGTACCTTGAAAGTTTTTATATGTTATTTCTGTAATTTTAATGTTTTTGTTAGTTTTTCACATTCATTTTTAATTTTTATAACAAAATGATCATATTTCATATAATATCATATTTGTTTATTATCTTAGTAAATAAAACCAGTTGAAAGTAATTTTTCCAATTTCAATAATACGTGTTTACGTGTATTACGCCCTAACTGTCATCAGAAGAGAGAGTGCAATGCCATAGAAAAATACTTCCTTCCGTCGAATATATTTCAAAATGGACAACTTATACGGATTTGTCGTCATAATACTTTTTTGCTCACTTGAAAAGAGCTATCCAACGATGTATGTCTCGTCTTTATTGGACATAGGTCCCAAAACGCCCATTGTCATTTTGTAATGGACCGATACTATTAATTTAAACGGTTTTATATACTTCGGTATCTTTAATTATGGTGTAAGTATTTGGAGAGTTTTAACTTGTCCTAATTGCTAAAAGTGTGAGTAGGTAAGTATTATATATTTAGGGTGCACCAACCAGACCAATCGGAAAGCTATTATATGGCATCCAGTGGCGTGCTTTGGGTGAAGACTACGGTCAGCAGTGGACTAGGCTGATAATTATGATGAGGATGAAACTGACCTATCAATGCCGTCAGTGGTCCGCCCAGCGCCCAGGAAGCCGCAGTAGCAGCCGTAGCCTTTGTACGAGAGCGGGTCGCAGCCGGTCGCGCACGAGATCATGTTGTAGAGGTGTCCCACGCCTCGCTTGCCGCGGTCACTCTTCATGTCGTGGACTGAGCTTTGTGGCTGGTAGGACCTGGTGTATAAAATGGTTTTGTGATTAGTCGAGTAGCAGTTTTTTTTTGGGGTTAGTCAGATTAGTTTTCAGTGGCTGACTGCCCATGGTGCGTGTATGCTTGGTTTATAAAGTACCGATGATACGGCATTCAAAGAGGAATAGGAGGATCTCGGATCATGAAGGTAAAAAAGTATTCGTGTTTTTTTCCATGTTAGTGTAGTGTTTCTTTACATAATTATTTATATTTTTTAAAATACCATCGTTGGTGAAATATGTACTTTAAAAATCATCGTAGTTGCGGGTCAATTTTGAAGCCATTATACCTTTCACATTCTTGATTAAAATCTTATTGATGTTAGTGGTTTATGCATTAAGATAAATAGATAAGATAGATAACTAGATTGTAATCTCAACACAATAGATAAAAAGTCAACTTACTTAATTCCTATTAGTTGCCTAATGAAAGCTTATGAAGGCATATTCTATCATAGGATATACCTTACTTAACGTCTTACGATAAAATATGACATCCAAAACTACTTTAGAATATCATCCAGCAGTGGCCCATTACAGGATAAGTATGATGAATATGATGATGATGAAGCGTCAATGTGTATTGCTAGAGTCTTCTTCGGAATAAATGGAAACTAAAATATACCTACTTACATTAAGCCTCGCTAAAGATAAAATTTAAAGGAGTATAGGATGAGTCACTGAAAGTCTTGCTACTCACCTAACGCCCTTCATATATTCCGCTTCAGGGATGGAATATCTGTAAGGGTCTGACGAGAACCCCACCAGCAGTTGACCACTGTGACTACTCGGATGTCCTTTCTTATAATAATCCTCATCCCCGTAATCTAACACATTATTATTATTCTCGAATTCCTTATATCTATTTGTGGGTACTCTAGTTTTTACATTATTATTTGGTTCAAGAAAACTTAAGTTAAGTGTTTGGTATGGCCGCCCCGGGCGAATCTGGGCGTATTCTGTGTTGTTGTATATCGTGTCGAATGTTAAATGGCTTCTTCGATCTGAAACAATGGAAATGTACATTTAAATGCATGATAATTTAATAACACATATAAGCTTCCTACTTGGTATGTATCAGAATAGCGTCAGTCGCTGACTGCCAAGACGTAGGTATGAAGAGTACCTAGAGGTACAAAGCACTGCTGATACTGATACGTCAACTGGAGTAGATTCCTCGTGCACGGTATATTGACAACAATTTTCATTACTATAGAAGCTATGCGTAATCTCGTGATTGATGAAAAAAAAAAAGCGAAGAATTGGAAATATAATTATGTTCTCAAATCATGAAACCCAATTTTTTATGTTTTTTTTTAATTTGCATGGAGATAAATACCTATGAATCAAGGTACAAATTAGAATCTGCAGCATCATTCGCTATGGAAATTGGTACAGAGCCTCTTTTTCCGCACTGAATACTACAGAACAAAGCACTAATTCAAATTGAACACACAAAAGGGTTGCATAATGCAGACACGCAGACTAACTGTAGGTAAACGTATAATAGCATTAGGGATAACTCCTAGTCTAGTAATCTGTAATTGTCGCATAATTTACAGTTTAGTGATTTATTCATTTATTGTTGCATCTAAATGACTATATCACTGATTATCATAATTGGAGTGTACCAAAGGAGCGGCCTTTATTGATGTATCATCCTGTTCCTTAATACTTATATCCAGCGCACCCTGGCCATTGATGGCCTTGGCCCGTCTGATAGAAAGCTCTGATGTTTGTCACCAATACACTAAGAAGAATATCATCATCATCAGCCAAGATGTCACAACAAACATTATACTTACAGTTAATTTTATCGTTGCATTTGTAATTTTGTACTTAGGACTGATCTCAATGAGGTTGGCCCATGGAATTAATAAGTACTTACGTATAAGTACGTTTATTTATAATGGATAATTATAATGGAATTATCCATGGGTTGGCCACTGTGGTTGACAACCGGCTAGCTGGGGACTTTTTATTAATCTTAGCAGTCATAGATAGATGTATGTGAAGTATGGTATGTGACGATTACACATACCTACTGTGATGACTACTGGATATAACTATTAAAATGTTAATAAGTGATTTTAAAATATGCATTAAAATATATGTGTAATAGTTTATGAATATTAATAAAATATTATTAGAAACATATATAAATGGAAAGATATATGCACTTAAGCATTTTTGTTTAAGTATACCTACTGTACCTACTGCTTATGTATTGTAAGTTTACCTCACGAGCAAAGGTCTGTAAAATAAAATGGGTCGCAAATTAAATAAAATGATTCTTCTAATATGTACAGTGGCATGTACAAAAACCTGACGACCCTTCTTAGAGTAACATTGTTTTTGTTACTGAGATAAGGTCAGGTTTCATTGCAGCGCACTGTACGTACATTTTATAATATTATACGTATAATTATGTATACTTACCTAAAATAAAGTAAAGTACAGAGAACGAACTTTGTACAAGGGATAGTCTGAGGTGACTCGCGTAATACAGGATTAATTATTATTATTAATTTATACGATTAGAACTGCATTCTATCAATCTAAACTACAGCTCAGCTCAACACACATGTATATGAACTTTATGCGTCGGTATTTTAATTGTTTCCTATTAGCTCATTTTCATAAAATAACAACTATGCTGTATTAATTTATGTCAATGCTACTTAAGTAACATGAGAGATAAATAAATAACGATGATACCTATGAAATGGTTTTGTAACTAAATGGAACATCACATCACACCTTCATGAAATTCGTGTTTGAGTGTGATTTTACATTAGTGTGATCTGTTTGACTGGCCGTGAAAACCTACATATTAGGTCCAATATGGGTACAGAGTGTTGCAAGATTTTTACTCTGAGTATGCTCGTGATCGCGAACAATTTTAGGCCATTTAATCCCGTTTCTTTGGTTTAATAAACGAATACGATGTGCGAACCTACCTACCTACCTCAGTTACTCATAAAAATGAAACTTTTTTAGTAAAATGGACAACTCTGCTTGAAGGTAAAAACAAAAATATTTACTTATACAAATTATTTTATTTAAGTAATAATGTATTCCTTTTTTGATTGACTTTGCATTTTTGAACTCAAAATTTAAGAGGCCATTATAAATCTTCTCAAAGTTATAATGCAAAGAGAAAGTGAATAATTTTTGGTCAGTGAGCACTAAATACGTAATAGCGGAGATTATTTCACCGCAACGCACAAGTAAGAAAGTAGACTGACCAGTTGTGATCGCAAAAAATGTGGTCTGAATTTTGTCAGTCATTCGTTTTAGGTGCCCATATTTTGATACCAGAGGCAGAGCGCAGAGATGCCATTCTTAGGGCGAGGACTGCGGCGATGCACCGCAGCAATGGGAAACCTGCCCATTGTAGGAGAGCGGTCGGTGCTAGCTCAGTAGCAAAGCGCTCGAGATGCGGGTTCAAATCCCGCTCCTGACATGTAGCAATGAATTCTTTTGAATTGAAGCACAATAAAAAAAATAACATCGTGAGGATACTTAGTACCTAGACTACCTAGGTGTCTAGTAATAAGACAAGGATGCAAGGTATCAAACCATGCTGAAAGGTTTTACTTTCTACAATGAACTACTTATAAATTTCATATTTCAGGATGGCGATTCTTGAATTAGGTACTTAGTTAATGCAAAAAGAAAATAAAAACCTTTCATAAGCAGTAACTATGCATGCTTACTTATACCTATATTTTTGAACTTTTTTTCTCAAATAACATTAGTTTAAATTAATGTACCGTAAAATTTATATTTAAAGGTTAACATCTAACTGGTCGAGTGTCTCATAAACAACATAGGTAATATCAATAATTTGTGAAGAAATAGCTTTTTAAATATTATAGCTCATTTAACTATATGTCAAGGGTACCACACCAGCAGTAGAAAATAGATCTGAGATTACGAAAATAATGCTTTGGCATAGGAACTTAGTGGGTTTTTTACTGGGAGTAGTTTTTTTCACGTAGGTAGGTACTCCAAAAGTTGCATTACAAGTGTCTAAAGTGTGTATCGTATCCTATCCTAAGATTAAGTTCGATCTTTCATTGTCATCGTCAGTCCAGTCTACTAATGGAGATAGGCCTCTCCCAATAAAGCCACTAAACACAACTATTATTAGTAAGTATCTTACATAATATATAAGTAACATAAACAAAGGTGTTACTTCACGTTACATTGGCGATCTTGAACGTGAAACTGGTTCCGTAGTGCATCGCTCCACACCGCACCTAGTTTCTTTTTGATAGAAAGTGAAATGGTAATTTTGTTTCGTTTTACTTTTTAAATGGTAGCAATAAAGTTATGTTCAGTGACGGAGATGGACCGCATAACAATGTTAACTACTGCTTTGGAAAGATTAATATTAAGTAGATATTATGGAATAATTTTAAATGTTCTGCAGTGATACCTAAGTAGGTATACAAAGTTTGAAGATCTATCTAGTCGTAGATAGATCTGTTTAGGACATGGAACAGCAATCACCAGATGTTAAGAAACTTATACTTATACGAGTAGATGAAAAATGTATGAACAAAAGAAGTGTCAGTTAACCTTTAAGTATGGACGTCATTTTTTCTTAACACCAGTGTGGACGTGGAGCCTCACAGGCTCCTATATGCATACACTTTTTTTTTGAGAATTTGATATAAGATTACTTTAAAACTGATTGGATATTGAATTTAATGGATTAAGCAATAAAATAACGTGCTTATATAATCTAATATTATTTTAAAAAATATAGAAATGTGAAAAATTCAAACTTATGGCACTTTTAAGTCCTAATTTACTGAGGCTACATTTTCTGGTATTAAAAACAGTCAAACTTATTATTATAACAAAATTAGTCTTATTTTCTTAAAATTGAATACATAAGTAACCGAAAACACAAAACACCTGCTTCAGGTAACTATTATATAAAATATTGACCACAGTCTAATAGTGGCAATTTATTCGCAGTCAATGCACAGAGGTCTAGAACACTTGGAGACACACAGGCAACACAAACATAGGTATTCATCCTATGTTTTTTCGCGGGACAGATTCTACATGCTCTTGTGGACCCTTGACTGGTTTCTTGATCCTGGACACCTTCTGTGACCATAATTATCATCACCTAAAACTCGATTCATTAGTCAACCTCAGTTCTCTTGGCAATCGTCTATTTATATCACGTCTTTGCACATGAGGCACTACATGAACACGTGCTAGTTTTTTTAGAAATTACCTTTACCTTTAGAAGTACCAGCATTACTAATTTTTCACATTTTGAAAAAAAAATCTAAAAAAAACATAATCGCCCATACAAAATATATTGTATGACAACAATGGACGTGTAGCCTGACAGGCTCCAGTCAATTTTTTGATGGTCATTACTCACGTGATATTCACCGGACGACTCAACCTCCTCCCTCATTGGTAATTTGGCAACTAAAACAAAAGCTACTGAGCCGCTCAATCGCGGGGAGCGGGGGGAAATAGGCAAAACTATGAAAACGTAAACATTAGGTAGCCTGTGAGACTCCACGTCCATACTTAAAGGTTAAAATAGTTTTTAGGAAACTAAAGTACCTTGGTAGTTTGATATAGAAATAGATATAATTATGTAGTTTTGCATACGTTGTGTGTGACACAGAGAAGTTCAGACGACCTTGCTTTATGTGAGAACTAGCACGTGCATCTTATTGTAAAAACTTTATTAAATTGCGTTTTAAATTTTAACGTGCGAAAGGGTAAGGACCTCTCTGTTTATTCTTAAAGACCTTTGCATACAGTGACGTGCAAAGTTTTTTGATTCATCTTTAGAGATCTTTAGGTAGGAAATTATGTTTTCGAAGATGATGTGGTTGCCATCAAAACATCATTAAGTTCTTATATGAACCTCTGTTACCTCGGAACTACCATGGGAAAACCTTTAAAAGACGAAAAAAAATAGCAGAATAAAGCTTCAGGTTTTTAAAGTCCAGATGTATTTCAAAGCGAAATTTCTAAAGCTGTGTTTGTATGTATGTGTATGAATGAAGGTGTTAACTACGGGAACCTTCGTCCAGACGTATGAGTTTGCACTGACCCAGCTCTGTTCGAAGGAATCATTCATTATAATGGTTTCGACACTCCATTAAGAGCACTGCAAGTATACAAGTACTATCAAGGAATCGGTCGGTTGTCTTAAAGCTTAGAATCGCCTGAAGCCTGCCCGTGATCACTAGAAACACATACGTTCGCACGACCAGTTGCGCACGGGATATTGTTTTGAATGGGACCAGCCTACATTTCACCGATAGTACATAATAATTATTATCATTAGAGACAATAGCCATTGACACTGACCTACTCGACGGATGTTTGTATTTAGATTTATACTTATCATCACACGTCACAAGATTAGTTTTAAAGTAGGTACTTAAGTATACAACGATGCAAAGTGATGAGCTCATATTGTGTGCCATATTTGAGTTAAGTACCAACGAATTAATATTGAGTGTGTAGCTTTAAAGCTTAAAACCACCAACGGTCATCATTTGGGCCTTTCCACTTGGCGTAAAAAGCGAATGCATTTAACTTGTACGGCCAGTGACCCGAGGCATCTAAAGAACTGTGAACTTTATAGTTCATCGGGAAGTGACGCGTAACAAAGACGTTTCTTTATTCACGGGCTCACTACTCACTGCTCGCTGCTCGGGTCACGACCAAATAAAGTCATCCAATTACGATAAACACATAAATTATCTCGAAAAGGAACCACTTACAAACGGACAAATTAAGAAACCTTTTTTAAGATACCCTTGTAGTATGCGACATAGGTACTTACATTGGTAGACTTTAAAGAGAGCGAAATCGTCTCCAAAAAGAAGCGCAGCTAATTCGGGCTTCCATTGAGTAACTAAATTCTTATTTAAGTCATTTGTCCCACTTTAAGACAAAGCAAGATATTATTTTGCTACATAATTCATATTTAATTTAGGCCGTGTCGTGTGTGTTAATCATCTTTGCTAATCAAAGACATTGTGCGACCGTACTTACAAGCCAATTGACAAAAGCGCCTGTATTTGATTAACGACCAATAAAGTATAAATAAATAGTACGTGTAGGTAACCCCCTCAAATGCAATTTTTATACAGCATTTTGGCACTACCATCATCATGTCAGCTGTCATTGTTCCATTGCTGTACATACGCCTGTTCCATGGAGTGCGACAACTCTGTCCTCGGCCTTCCTCATCAGCCAGTGGCAAGTTGGCGGCCGGCTACTCCGCCCTGCCCGGGCCCTGCCTCATGCTAGGCTTGTGTGTTCGTTGTATATGTCGCAGGCATCTGGTTTAATCTCCTGTTTGATTGAACCGCTAGCCCGTTCATTGGATGACGCTACTCAGTTGAATGACTAAAGAACAACTCGTCAAGTGGTTGACCGTAACGTCCAACGTCTTGACTGAACGTTATTCAGCGAAGTCGTTAAATGGGATATAGTATAGCAACTTTGTAATGTCTGGTTAGGATGAACATGAGCAGACAAGAATCAACAAAAAGACTATGTTTCAAAGCTCTCATCTCATAAATTAACTAAACAATAACAATTAACGTACCTTGATATTGTTGTTCATAATTATCCAGTTTCAGCACATTTTTTTCTTTGAAACTATCCGCCGGCGGTGTAATTATAGGTAAATCCATGTTGTCACACAATTTTAACATAAATAACGCACTTTAAAGCTAATTTATTTGCAAAAAATAACAATACAAGTGCTTTTTGTGTCAGCTGTTCGCTGTTAGACGCCATATTTGTTTTATTCACCACCTGACTGATTTTAAGTCCGCTAACTAGTTGGACGTTTTGTGACGCTTGTACAATCAACGTTCGGCCTAGTCATACAACTGAATAGCGTCATCCAATGAACGGGCTAGCGGTTCAATCAAACAGGAGATTAAACCAGATGCCAGCGACATATACATGGATATTGCGTGTACCGGCGAGACGTATTTCTATTGTTATTTGGCCTTACGACTAAGCCTTACTTATCAAAAAAATATGTATATAAGTATACTCGTGTCCCTCTCCCAATGGTCGTTTAAAAAAATGTTACATAGGTATAAAGTTATACATAGAGCCATAAGAAGAGATTTAAGAAAGTTTAACACCAAAATTATAACAGAAACCATAATCCAAAATAGAGGACCCAAAGTATTTAGAAGAAAGTTAAATAAAAATAGGCAGCAAATTTTCAAACTTAAAAACAAATTGGGAATAGTTGTAGCAGATCGGGACCAGGTTTTAGAGATAGTGGAAGACTTTTACGGGGAACTTTACGCAAGTCAATCTGCGGAACCAGATGACCAGGGTGATTCTGACCCACGAGCCAAACCTTCAGAGAGAATATGGGAAGGAGACTTACCCTCAATCAAAGAAGATGAGATAGCTCATGCTCTGGGTCAGATGAAAAGAGGCAAGGCGTCTGGGGAAGACGGAATATACGTAGAAATGCTACAAGCTGGTGGCACTCCGTTGTTAGAAGTTCTCGCAAGGCTGTTTAATATTATCCTCAAAACATCCATCACACCTGAGGCTTGGAAAAACGCAGTAGTCACGATCCTACATAAAAAGGGTGACCAAGCAAAACTCGAGAACTACAGACCCATCAGCCTTCTATCGCAGGTATATAAATTGTACGCCAAAGTCATTTGTAACCGACTGTCTCGCTTGTTTGACGAATACCAACCTGTTGAACAAGCTGGCTTCCGGAGCGGATATTCCACCATCGACCACATCCACGCTGTCAAGCAACTGATGGAGAAATGTAGGGAATACAATCGGCCATTATGCTGCGCATTCGTCGACTATGAGAAGGCGTTTGACAGCATCGAGCACTGGGCCGTGTTCCAGTCTCTCCATCGTTGCAACATCGACAAGCGATACATTGACACGCTCCGGGAGTTATATGGATCCGCCACTATGCAGGTGCGCATGCATAACCTTACCAGCCCCGTTCAGATTAAACGGGGTGTTCGCCAAGGAGACACCCTCTCACCCAAGCTCTTCACAAATGTACTGGAAGATGTAATGAAAACTCTTAACTGGGATGAGAGAGGAGTCAACATAAATGGCAGACGCTTGTCGCACCTGCGGTTTGCTGATGACATCATCATTCTGGCTGAAGACGTTTCGGATCTACAGTGTATGCTCGCAGAACTGCATGAAGCATCCCTGAAGGTTGGCCTGAGGATGAATATGTCCAAGACTAAGGTCATGTCCAGCATTCCCACCGAAGTTTCCAACATTACTGTTGGAAACCATAAACTGGAGGTGGTGAATGAATACACTTACCTTGGACATTGTTTATCCTTTGGCCGAGAATCCCAGGTCAAAGAGATCACGAGGCGTATTCAACTGGGATGGGCCGCCTTTTCAAAACTTGATGATGTCCTGAAGTCTAAGATCCCACAATGCCTGAAGACCAAGGTGTTTAACCAATGTGTCTTACCCACACTAACATACGGTGCCGAAACATGGACGCTGACCAAGGAAACTGTGCACCGAATTAGAGTTGCACAGAGAGCTATGGAGCGAGCCATGTTAGGCATTTCGCTTAGAGACCGTATTCCCAACGTGGTGATCCGCAAAAAGACCAAAGTGTTCGACGTCGGTATGCGGGTCGCCGAACTAAAATGGGAGTGGGCGGGACACTTGGCTCGTCGGGAGGACGGAAGGTGGACAAAGGCGGTCACAGAATGGTGGCCTAGAGACGGACGAAGAGCGGTTGGCAGACCACCTGCTAGATGGTCCGATGACATCTGCAAGGTTGCAGGGAAGCAGTGGATCAGAGTGGCACAGGACCGGAAGAATTGGCGTACAAATAAGGAGGCCTATACCCAACAGTGGGCGATAGAGGGCTGATGATGATGATGATGATGATAGGTATTCAATTATTTTTGCCTGTATGATATAAATAAAAATACCTTTGTATTATAAAGTTATTAATACTAGATATCGTGAAGTAATTTATAATCAAATGATGCTTTTTCCCTCTTAGTTTTACTTTCCGGAGTATAATGTATTCCATCTAACCATTAACAAAATAATGGCGCTGCTTCTTTTTATTGTTAGCTTTGATGCTAATGGGAATGTTAGACAATGAACGGTAAAAATATTACTGTCAACTTATCAACTAGCACTACACATCTGCATGGCTATCACATAACTTCACTGTCTTTGACTTGAAGGCAATCCTTGCTTTCAACTGTCAATTTCGTATCACGTAACATGATGGTCAATGCAAAGCCAGAATACGGAAAGCCAGCATTGAAAAGAATGAACGATTTTCGGTTTTTGACAGTTATTCGTATCACGTAACAATTCTGTCTTTGATATCCATGGATTTGAAAGAATTATTTCCTTCGATTTCTGCCATTGAAGGAAGTTGCTCTTGACCAACTTCTTTCAAAGTTTTTCAACAAATATTTTTCAATATTTAGGTACTAAGTGTTTGGATTGTGTCTGTGTTGTGATGGCACATAGGTATATTATTGATAGCGTTGGTGGAAAACGAAAGGCTGAAGAGGGAATTGGCAATAAACCGAAAATTTTAAGGGCACGCAGTGAGCCACTTAATCTACCCGACGAGGAGTTCAGAAAAAAAATAGGCTCACCCGACTACAATTTAGCAGGTTGTGCGAATAAGCAGCTGATTTAAAGGTGCGTAGGTATATGTTAGGCTAGTTTTACCCCCGTATTCATAGAATTATATTACTGCCTACCCCGCAAGGGAGTACATTAGTACAAGGCGTGAGTGTTTGTTTGTTTATTATTGTTATTTATATTTTATCGACGCGAAACAGACTAATTTAGTCTTTTTCTGGCTATTCCTTTCAACCCTTGCCCAACTGTATACTGTTAAAAGTCACCGATTCACTAAGAATATTTTAGAACACTGCCTTTATGGGTTTGGAATGTACTTACCAGAAAAAAATTGTGGCCTAGTATCACCTAACTATATAGGCCTCTCGCATTAAAAAGTACCTATAATATTATGTATTCATTTGTTGCATTTATTACCTAAACATGGTAATTTTAATAATTTACCTTCGATCTACATAAAAATCACAGTTAAGTATGTATTAATTTGTTGCATTTATTATATTCTAAACAGTCATTATAGTAATTTACCATGGATCTACATAAAAATCACAGTACATTATAGCAATATTACAATTAAATAATAAAAATCACAGTAAGTAGGTATATTATATCATGTTTTAGGGGGCGAGTTGGCGTTCCTAGTCCCTGCTCAAAGGCGAGTCGTCGCTCCTCCACGGCGAGTTGTTGCGTCTCCACAGCCAGCCGACGCTCCTCAACGTCGATGCGACGTTCCGTCTGGTGGAGCCGACGCTCCTCCAGCTCCACGAGCCGAGCACGTACCGCCTAACCTACCCCTTCCGACAGCTGAAAATAAAAATTATATGTTACATTACTTATTTTTTAATGGACCACATAAAATCCGAGCTAGCTCGTCTCAAACCATCTTTATGGCAGGCACTAATCAAAGGGCAGACACTAACATATTTTAAAAATATTAATGAAATACCTTAGGTATTTATAACCCTACTTAACATAAACAGTCACATCTACGCCTCTGCTCCTTAACGGGGTAGGCAAAGGTGCACTATTGAAAGTTATTTAGTAAATGTAATTTTAAGTGATTTTGATATTAAAGTAGGTAGCATGATTCTACAATGAAAATATGTTGTACAAACTAAACTTTACTTACTTTTTGCATAAAATCCGGCTCCGGCAGTATATACCTACTCGTATATATTTCAAACAAAGAGGAAAACACGTGGAAAACACTTCAGATAAAAGAAAACACGAAAATTGACGAAAACTTAGTTGTTTATGTTGGGTGTAATTGACATTTAGCAAAGCGGTTTGTTTAACCATTATAAATAATTATGTTGAAAATAATAAATTATTTTCGTAAAAAAATTATAAATATTTATCTTATAGTATCTATAAGATAAAAAATCGCTCGATATCATCTTTATTTAAGGATTTAATGAATATAATTTATTCTGGACTGATTTTTTTCTATCTAAACTATTATGTAATTTGAGAACAAAACGCAACGGTATGTCTGAAAACAAATATTGCACAAGTGTATTTACGGTCAAATGGCTTTCAGTTTGGCAAAGCCAGTCGTTCACTCTACCATTCACAAATGTTATGTGATACCACCAAAGCAATAGCCATTGGACAGCGCTGTCTTTCAAAGTTCAATGTCTTTCAGAGTTATGTGATAGCAATGCTGGTCTACCATGGTCTGGAGGTACGTACCTACATTATACATTCACGGGCAATGAAAAAGTTCCAGTGAGAAAAGCACCAATTTACTCCTAAGCGAAAAAAGCTAGCTTAATAACGTCGTCTGAAATATTGAACTATATTTAAATGTGCAGCAGAATATTACCAACTAAAAACGTAAACATTTTGTAAAAATTTGCTATTAAAAAAAAATTTAGACTATTTAGTGCAGGAATTTTGTAAGTGGAACTGTTTCTTTGCACGCGTGAGTGTAAATAATAGCAAAAAATACCATTTCAAAGTTAACTCTTGAAATATGTGTGTAGATAGTTCCTCCACGCACCTGTTAGACCGGTGGGTAGTAAGTATTAAGTTCCTTCCGGTAACTTTTGCTTTCTAAGTCTAAATTATAGTTTATTTATGTTAGCTCTTATGTGCAACGGAAATACCAATAACAGTGCCATAGGTAGGTACTTCTATGTACTTATACATAGAGCCTTACCGAATTTTCCGGCCCTGCGTTTCATAGCATAATGCTTTAAAATTATGCCTTTATCCATTAATAGCACAATGTTAAAATATGTAAGTAACTTGGTATTTTTATTAAATCTTATCATAATTATTTATGAACTGATTAAGAGTTGTAATGACAGGTAGGTAGTTTTTTATAAACTTAATAATAATATAATATAATATGTGGGGACATCTCACACACGGCCATCCGACCCCAAGCTAAGCAGAGCCTGTGTTATGGGTATCGGACAGCTGATATATCTACACAAATACATAGATAGATACATATTAAATATAAATATCAACACCCAAGACCCGAGTACAAATACCTATTTGTCTTTGAACAAATATCTGCCCCAGCCGGGAATCGAACCCGGGGCCTTCGGCATAGCAGACAGGGCCACTAACCACTACGCTATTCGACCGCCAAAACTTTATTTAGGTACACTTAATTAATACAGGAACAAAATGATCTTACCTGGATTACACATCACTAATGGCACAAAACACATGATCAAACCCGCATAAAAAGTTCTTAGCCTTATCATTATCACATTCTGCCATGCTTTGTTTACAAAAACCGTCAAATGCATTATAACATCCACTTTAGAATATTTTGGTTTCATCATTCTCAAAATGACGTCACATTTTCGTTCAAGTTTTAAAATTTTAAATTTCGAATTCGTTTTCGAATTTGACGTAAATAAACGCGGGAAAGAATCCGCGCGGCGCACGCGCTTGACTTTCCCCGTGCAATGAACCAGCCAGCGTGCAGCCCGCAACCTGCTTCTCCCACCATGGAGGTCGGATCTCGGCAATCGGACTTGAAAATCGTGAGTATCGCGAGCGATTTTCCGCCGATTACACGACAGACCACTTTTCCGGAAGCCAGAGCATCCGTACTACCTTGTTGCGTATTGTGGTACCTTCGGTCCTACTATGAGTAGTTTTATGACCAAGCTAAGATACGAAGACTTTATTTATAATATAAAAGACAGATGTAATTTAATTTTTCGCCATCGTATTCAACTTATTTAGAAGGAAAATACTTAGGGACTTAGATTTAGATTGAGTCTATTGTACTATGTCTGTGTGTGCAAGCTAGAGAATTGAGTTGGAATGCCAGGGGACTAAAATGAAATACTCAGAATGAACAGAATAAATAAATATGATTCTAACCCATCCTTAATATTTTCTATAAGTACTTACCATAGCAATGAGTTTCATAAAATGGCAAAAAACTGTCTTATAAGTAAGTACGTAATTATTATGGTTAATTATACTTTCTTAACTTTCTTGTAAAATAATGTTTCAATGGCTCCATAATGTCAAACGGCTAATTTATATTTAAACCTTTACAGAGACAGGTTATACGATGGCAATAACAAATTTTCATAAACGTGGTTTGCTGAAAAGAGGTTCGTTTATTCAATAAAATTGGCATTTTCGTTTGTTTTACAACAGCAAACGGTGATAAAAAATATAATGGCATTCGATAAGATTCCATCTCTCATGCACTTAAAATGTAGATAGCACTGAGCACTGAACAAAGTTATTGTTTTATTCTGTTAAATTTCACTTGAGTGCCGGTAGAGTTATGGTTCCTATTTATGTTTGAATAGATTCGCGTATTTAAATAAAATGATAATTTTCTATTTCCGCTACTGTCTTTTATAGTAAATTATTAATAAATAACACTGTTAGGTACTGCTTATCCACTGGCATCTTGCACTAACTACTTACTAATGCATAAATATGTATTGAGAAGAAAGCCAAAATTATAAATTAGGTAAGTAAGCATAAACCTATAAGTATTCAGAAAATAACGTCCTTATTATTCTGCAAGCATTTCATGTTTCACTGGTAAGAAGTGTGAAAAAAGCTTAGAAGTCGTTTTATCTCAATAATATTGATACTTAAGTATATGTAGGTATAGTATATTCATTTTATTGTATAGGACAAAAATAAGATAGCCCTGATACAATGATCGATGTTCGTGGTCATCTATTTTCGTTTTTCTCAGTTGATTGAGGGTAGCCGTTTGCACCCCGCCAATAATTTATCAATCAATCACAGTTTAGTTTAGTTAGTACATAGGTAATATTGGATGAATGAACTACTCGGATAGCTTTAGGGCTAGGGTAGAAATAGGTATGGCTAAAACCTTAAAAATTATGTCGATTCTGAAGGCTCAAATTCTAATTAAAGTACCTACCTACAGTGAAAACCTTAAATATGAATTGCTTAAAATTCTACTTTGAGCTGTAAATTTAATTTTCTAACTAGCAAAAAATATAGTCTGATAATTTAATATACATATTATTATTATTATTTCCAGAAATGTCCGCTCTCAACTTGGTGGCAGCACTGTGTCTCATCGCGCACCTCCACACATCTCACGGCTTCGACCGCTCACTGATATGCGAGACGCCTCCCACCCCGCCGCCTGGACCACCCCCCATTATGCCACTGCTGGCCCCACCGATGTATTACTATCCACCACCACCAGTGATCCCAGTTGTAGCAGTGATACCAATGGTACCAGCTGTACAAGTGATACCAGCTGTCCCAATGGTACCTCAATGTTGCTGACGGCGTCATTGAGCTAGCCTTTTCCGTTTAGGAGTAATTAGGTGCTATTAACACGGGAACTTAATTGCTTGCGAGTGTATTTTACTCATGCAGAGTGTTCACTGTGTAGTACTGATTGTTATAATAATATGTGAGGACATCGCAAACACGGCCATCCGACCCCAAGCTAGGCGGAGCTATAGATGTAATTTGACACATAGATATATACGTATTATGTACTTACATATTATTATTAACATCCAAGATCCGAGTGCAAATATCTGTCGTTAAACAAATACTTATCTGCCCCGGCCGGGAATCGAACCCGGAACCTTCGGCCTAGCAATCACGGCCACTAACTAAAACATCATTTGGTCGTCATATGCTCCTGAGTTTTGATAAAATAGCAAATGTGCAAAGCGTAAGTTTCTTGCTCTGCTTAAGATCTAAATACCTACTTATAAAATCTTGAATAAAACTCAGTAGTTACACTTTAGAAGGTACTAGTATTTACTTTATAACTGTGTTTTTTCCTGAAGCTCTTAATACTAATTGCAATGGTACTGAAACAGGCTGCGCCGGTTGCGTGCCTGTGAATTGATGTTCGCGGCTTTCCGTGGACTCCTCCTATACGGTGCAGGCGCCTACACCGTGGAGGTATTAGGTATACCACTCTGGACTACAGGAGTATCTATTCATCTACACTCATATTATAAAGAAAATATATTTGATTGTTTGTTTGTATTTTATAGGACACCCGAGTCCGCGTTGTTCTATGTTTATACGCTACGAAACGACTTTATATCTAGTATTTTAAAAGACCTACATAAGTACATTAATATTACTAAGCTGGAGTGAGGCCAAAAGTACAGCCGTAGATAGGTGGAAGTGGCGGACGTTAGTGGAGACCCTCTGCACCTCTGGGGTGCCATAGGACTGCAACAACACATAAGTACATTCATACATAGATTCATCTTTTATAGGCAGTGCTTTCATTAAAAGAAGCAGTAGTGACATTATTATGAAGAAGGCTTCACCATGTACGAAGGCTGCGGGAACACCCAAAAAATCCAAGAAGGCTACTCAGTCTGACAGTTCCCATCAACACGACAAGAAGAAAAAGGCTCTCAAACAAAAAGTTAATTAATCCACCAATGGGCGCAAATCCTATGATAAATCCATGACAGATCATTCAAAATCTCTGCTGTTATAATTTCACTGGCGCATCAAACAGGCACCCACCCTAAGCATTTGCACTCTCATTAAAAAAATGGCTACCGTGAAATGCTGAATGACAAATAAGTTGTTGTAGTAAACTATTGCCCGTGTCCAGTATTGTATTTTTAAACTGGGGTTTTCAAATCAAATGTGCACACGGTAGCAGACAAGAAAAGACTGTCGACAATACAAGAAACAAAACACAAATAAAAATACCCAATAGAGAAACTGCTACTGTGTAAAGTCATACAGAGCATATTTAAATACTAACTTAAAAAAAATATGTGGGTTTAATAAAACCGGAACATATAATTTTTACACCTTATTTATTGATAGTCTCAGTTTTATTGTAGTCTGATTGTATCTATAATGGTTAAGGTACTTACTACCTAGTACCTACCCTGACTTGATTTCCCCTTCTATCTTTTCATTCTTTCCTAAACAGGAGGTCCGTTTAATCTAGCTTAACATAATAAGGAACATGCGAGAGCGGTCAGGAAATCGGTACATGTGATAACAATAACATAACGAGATAGAGTCATGGTTAGTGCAACAAACCCAACAGAGCGTTCCGAAAATTAAGTGTTTCGTTAGCTAGAGTGAACCCTCTGTACTTGTGCTGAATGTTGGCGAAGCCTGCTCACTGACGCTTGCTTTTCTCTTGTAAATGAGTAAATGTGAAACAGATCGTAAAGAAGAATCGGCCTGAGTATTATTCATTCGAGCGTGCGTAATGAATGAATTATTGATAAAAAATATTATACCGTTCTTCTACACATCTGCGAAACGACTGGCTTGAGAGAACAAAAATAAAAGTTATCCTTATACATATTATACTTAATTGACAATTATTAATTATCGGTTACGAGAATTAACACCTCAACCTGTAGTAATTGTTAGAAATCAATATCTAATAAAAACACCGTCATAATATGGATTTCAACAATGACTGCTAAAAATTCAGTAGGAATTGAGTAGGAATGGTTCCTGTAACGATGTAAGTAAATATCCGCTTAATTTGTTTATTGCTTTTCCAATTTACCTAAGTACCCGCTCATGTACTTACAAGGTATTTCCAGTAAATCAGCTTTGTCTGAAATTTCTAAAGCCTCCTCGTATTCGTTCCATCAAATTTAACATGACTCATTTAAAAGGCGACAACACATTTTTATAGCGGAAATCGGCATTTCTTCATATAGGGTGGAATCTAATAAGTGATCCACCCGAAGGCTGATCACAAATTATCTCCGTGAAGGTAGTCTGGAAGAGATTACTTTTAGTATATAATGTATTATATACAAGTAAGTATATTCTAGTGTTTATAGGTATTTTAACAAAATTATCTTTCCTCTCAGTCTTTCGCACTACCTATAACTTTCTCCACAACACCCAAGGTTAGCTGGAAGAGAATGCTGTTAGCATTAAGTTCGCCTATGTACATAAATTTATTATTGTGCAATAAAGTATTTAATAATAATAGTAATAAGGCCGCCATTATGTTTTTGTATCTCCTGTTTGTAATTTCTACTTGTGTGCAACAAAGAGTTATATATCTATCAATTGGGTGCAAAGGTACATTGTGCAAACAAACACGCTAAAGGAAACTAATAAACTAGACGCCCATTGTTTGATAACTGTGTACTACTTACACAGTTTTAATAATAAAAAAACTATGTAGAATTACAAATAGATGATCACAAAATGTCCTTTTTTAAACAATAATGGAGAACAATACAATAATCACCGGCCGGTTCAGTCACTCAGTGCGAATACATCAAGTGCCACGCGAACAATGCAGCTATTTGGTACGGTAAGTGTGATCATGCCTATATTATTTTATTTGAATAATAATATTGCATTAAATGCATTGTACTCATCAAAATGGTGGGCATGGTGATAATGTATTTCCTCTATGAAAATGTACAGTCTGGGGCAAAGAAACCTGACCCCTCTCAGGTAGCATCGGCACTGTGAGAGCTAGAGCCAGGAGGGGGTCACTCTCTAAATCGACGAACGAATGAACAAAAATGTTCAGAGTCGTGGTTAGCGTTGCAGTTTTTTTTTGCAAATCTTGGGAACGTAAATTGCGTTCGTCCATTCAATGCCAGTTTCAATAACTCTATCTATCGATAGCTGACAATTATTTTCATATGATTTCGACAGAATACAACTTTTTATGTGTGCGATAGTATTGAAACGGGCAGTTGGATAGTGAACGTCCAGGATTATTTGCCCCAGACTATGCCTACTATACTTTGTTTTCTTGTACTTATGTGGTTGGCTGGTAGAAATGCTTTAAGTCCACCTTTTGTACAATTATGTTATATTTGTGCAATAAAGCATTAAATAAATATATAAATATACCTTAATATAATTGTAGGTATTCCTCATCAGCCTGCACATCACGAGCACGCCATGCAAGCACCGGCACCACATCAACTTGCACGATGGAAGCATCGAGAACATCTTCTACTACCAGGACGTCAAACACAACCCTGAGAATAACCACCCAATCCCGCTGAGGGGTAACCCTTGGAACATGCATGACAGGGTAGAGTCCCCCACCACCAAGCCCGCCTGCTGCCCCAAGTTGTGTTGTTCTTCGTGCTGCGGAGACTGCCACAGCAACAACCCCGTCGTCATGCACCAGTTCCCACCAACGTTCTTCAACACCAACGGGAATAACCCAGTAGAACAGATAAATCCACTCGATATGAAACCGGACGCGAAACCCGACTGGTCGCCTTCCCACCAAAAATACTACGACGAATTGAAAAACAAAACGCTCCACGGAATCCAGCACTACAGCGGGAGACGACAATTTGTGGACACGAAGGACAATATACGAGGGCTCATCGCTCAAGATGAGGACATAAAGAGGATATTGAAGGAGCTGGTGCGGGTGACCATGCAGAAGGTGACCCTGGTGGAACAGCTGAAGGAGAAGCAGACGAGCAGGAGGGTTGTGGACGTCGGTGGAACGGAAACAAAAGACGACACGACCGATGATGAATATCAGGATTATAATAATGGTGATGAAAATGTAGACGATTAGATTAATCTGTGAAGGAATTACTTAGTTAAAACCATGTTTCTTATAAAACAGTCGACTGTAGAGGACAGTAGGAGGTATCTGAGTTATGTTAATATGTAAATTGTTATTGTGAGTTCTCATTTTTTGCATGAATATTACATAAATTTATACGAATGTGGCAGGAAGCGACAGCAAGATAAACTTTTCACTTGCAATTATCATACAATTAAACGGTACCTACAGCGAAGTTAGCGAGTCTCAAAGGAATGGGTGGTCATAGCCAGCTAAAACGTGCATAAATTTATAGAAATTCTAATACATAAGTATCATAGTAATTTTTTCTTTGTACTAACAAGTTAAAATCCTAATGAGATTGGATGCCATAGTCAAATTAGGCTATGAGGACATTATTATTAAACAGTAGAATGAATATTACCTATCTCGGAAATATTGCAGGTCTTACCTACAATAAAATTAAAATATTCTATATCCTTGGTATGATCCTGTGCAGATAGAAGGCATACTCGTAAACTTCATACAAATAGTCAACCGTTTGTGTTATGTTCAGTGCTCGCTACAGTGTCAGCCATAATCAACATTTTTCACTTATTTATAAGTCAATGTGTTATGCACCTAGTTAAAAATAAATATAAATTAAAAGTAAACATAAACTATTTCAGAAATAAATAAAAACCTATTTAAATGGTCTTTTACTAAATGAATAAAAAAAACTTTATCATTTGCAGGGTTTCTAACAATATTTTGCTTCACTTTAAAGCACGTTAAATTCTTAAATTAAATGAATTGGTCTCAAGTGAATCTTTACTTGACAAAATTTGAACCCCTCAAGTAGAAGGAAAAAATAGATAGAGTTTAAATAATTTTTACTCAGTTAAGGAACAATATTAATCATTGTACAGTAGTTACAAAATGGGGTCTTATCCCCACAGCGATTATTTTCAGGCAACTCTACGTCTTAAAAGTGTTATTAAAGTGTGAATGTGAACACAGCCGTACATTGAGTAAGTCTGTAAATACAAATAACAGCACGGAAATACGGCATCACATATTTCCTTGCACAACAGATACTGCTAGAATTGAAATTAAACAAACGGTATGAACAGTACCAACATTGCATAGGTTATAGAGAAGAGATAATAACGCTAGGTTTTCCAGTTACGTACCTACAAGTTGGTAAAAGTTTAAATAAAGTCGCGAATGTAAAGGAAAATATGATGTAATCGCTGCCGTGGATTTCGCAGTACTCGGCGCTCTTTCTCGAGAATTGTAGGGGATTCCTTTACTTAAGCAATAAAACTTTTTAAATTCGCTCTTAATCTACATGAAGGTTGCTCAACTTAGTAAAGTTCAAAACTAAGAGTTCAAGAAATCATTGGCGGGCATCGATGGGTCATTAATTGCGAATTTTAATTATGAATACTAAATAAACTATAATAATATATTTCATATCAAATCATAGACTACCTATATATACTTAGCAAAATTCTATACCCACGCAACCTATATGGCTACACACTAAATATAAGTTCTAATAATAACTAGAAAATGCGGTTTTGACCTGTAAACAAAGTTTTCAGAAACGTCTGCATATTTAACACGTCGTCTTAAGTTTGATCTAAATAATTAGGCAAAGTTCCACAATAATTTGCTACCCCTGTGTGGGATGTGTAAAATCTATCTTCAGAGGACAACTCCAATTTATATTTGAAGAAGAAAAGCACCTGAATAGAAGATAATAATGATGTCGGTGGCGGCTCTGCGCTGCAAATGTAGTTGTGACGTGAACCAATATTTCTCCACTAATGCAGCTTTGTAAAGGAAAGCTGCTAAAACGGTTGTCATTTTGGGAAATGACCAGGAAGATGTAGCATACACTTTAGGTCTGTGTGGGCGAGGATGTTGCTCTGTACACAGACAGGGTGGAGTATTATCGGTGATGTTTCGGTATTTTTTAGGATATATAACAGAACTCGTAGTGAAAGTTACTCAGTATGTCGTGCTTGTGAATCGACCACAACGGGATGCCAACACAAGCTCACACAACTCTTTCATTGCATATTTCATGTGATCAGAAGTTCTAAACCATGCTGCTGGAATAATTGTATTAGATGAAAATGTATGATGATATTAAAAAAAAACCTTTTGTGCAAGAATCAGGACATTACTAGTAATGTATCGCATTGTTTCTTCCGTCCGTTCCGCTCCGAACTACCATTTTGTACACCCTGTTTGTGCCGATTGACCACCGGGGATGTGCCCTAAATTAACAGTTAATTCACGTCCGGTTGTTTAAAAACGGAACATTAGAATAAATGAGGCTTCTACCGCTGCTCGTGTGAATTGAATGCAACATTCGACATTCATATGAAGCCGGGTCCTTATATTGGTATAAATTCATCGCGTTGCTATGTGGTATTTTAAAGTAAAATTCAATTAAGTACATATTTATCATCTATTAAGTACATGATAAATAAGTACATTAAGTACATATTTACATATTCTATCATCATATTTATCCTATAGAATGAGTTCACCGCTCCCCAGCACATCATACATTGAGGCCTTTTTAATTAGCAAGCGAGTGTACATTACGTAGCTATTAAGTTGAGATGTTTATTAATACATAATGTACGAAACGTCGATCCTTTGAATCCTATTTAAAATTTTATTTTTATAGGTTCCAAGTAATGCTATTTCTAGAAAATAATGTAACTTGATGATTCATTTATTGAAATTATGATGCATATGGGTTTGTTATACTATCAAGCTCATAATTATTATACCGAGATGGATTATTATTTTCGCGAATTTCCACAAGTTACACTTTACGTTAAGTCGAAAATGTCTGAAATCCGAACACACATACCTAGACAACTCATAACATAAACAACACACTCAGCGATAACGTGAAAATTTCACGTCATAATTTCATAAAATAACAGAAACACGGACGTGTTAATAAAAACACACATATTCACTTGTAATTAAAAACGTTTCGAGTGGCTCTCACGGGCTGTAATAATAATAAACTGATCAGAACAACGTACCTCTATAATCAACTGATTGCACCATAATAACTTCGCGTTGAGGGGGAACTATGATTTCTAGACTCGCAGGAAAAATCCATTAGTGGAGTTAGATAATTGTTTCGGCGTTAAAACTGTTTGTTATATTTAACTTAGATAGTTTATTAATTTAAACAAATTTATACATTATGATAGGTTCTTTATTCGTTTAAAGTTGTAAGTGAAAGTTTTCATACATTCGTGTAGCCTCACTGCTAAAAGACAGATTATTAATTATCCTTTAGTTTGTATGTAAGTAATATGTATAAACATAAAAAAAAAACTATATAAATATCAACATCCCTTAAATTATTCAGGACTTATACGAGTATGGCATTGGAGGTCCACTTTAGGTTACGAAACACTAAGTTTGGAAGCGGTAGCGGTGCCATGCTAACTCTATCTCTTAAACTTATCGATCGCATGTCCGCTCTCGTTCGATCTCTATGTTAAGATAGAATAACCCCTCGTTATGATGCGCTTACTGCGTTATGAGAACCTTTCGCTGATGAATTAGTTTATATCTTTATTACAAAACATTCAAAGATTAGATCAAGACTTTAATTATAATTACAACATCAAAAAGTTATTAAACTTAAATTAATTTTACCTACAAAATACAAGTTTAGTTCGAAACAAACAAAACTTTTTTTGCGTTACTTAATAATTTTGCATTGTACATATAGTATATAGGTCAAATAGATTACACAAGTCATGTTGTAATAGAACAAGCCGAATTCTGGAAATTTACCTTTAAGCCGGCGATTTAAATGTATTTTTTTGTCACATCGAAGAAAAAACATCGGTAATGATGTGAAATCAGGGCATATGCAGACAGATTTCGCTGAAATATAGATAAGTTCTACATTTATGTATTTTGATTAAGGCACTAGAGACCTAGAATATGTTTTAAAAAACTATGAAAGTTTTCATTTTCACCTACAAAGTGCCGCTCGAGCGATAACTAACGTGAATCTTTTGACAGACAGATCTATAAAGAATGACAGCCCGTCTAGTACAGAAGTCTGATAGTTTATCGAAAACTATAAAAGTTTACGTTTTCTCGAATACAAAGTGGCGCCTCTTTAGAAAAACTTTTTCGTTTTAGAAAAGCACCTGGCAAAAATACGATACCGCATTCGATGCAATGCGTACCTATGTTACGGAGTTCAGTTACCCACCTGAAAATAATTACTTATAAACTTATGACATCCCTCTTTTCCTTTGAGAGTTAACTGTACAGAGTGAAAATCGTTGGCAAGGTTTAATGTATACCATCCCATTCTTTTACGACACCTTATGGCGTTACATCATTTATTTATGCATTTCCACTTGGGCTACACGTAAGTGAGAGTCCCGTTTTGTAAAAAAAATTGGTCACATTGTCCTAATAGTAGCGTGTGAAGTTTATTGAGGGAAAGAGATAGCGTTAAAACTGAGGCGACGGAACTATGCCTGTCTCTTTCCCGCCCTATTGAAGCCTGAAAATCTGAGTAACAAGTGCGGAGCTCGGCTGTGGGGCGGAATTGTAGGGCTATATTGAAATAGACACGGCAAAAAGGATAAAAAACGCTCCCTTTCTATAATATTATAGGTATTTTACAGATTTTTTATTTGTGTATTCAGGGTCAAATGCTAAACAAATAAAAAAATATGACATTTAAAGAACAACATAATCTTAATCATATAATATACATACCTATATTTGCTAATTTAAAGTTGCTATGCTCATTTTAATTAAATGAATAATTCACTAATACTTTGTCTTCTTAGACACCATCCTATTGCTGAAAATATAAAAGTACTATCATTTCCACCATTTCATCCTACGCACTAGTCGTTCCTAGCTCTACGTCAGCACTTTATAAGGGCGGACGTACACCGGAGGAACACATTCTAACAACCAACCTGTAGGGTAAAGCAGAGGCTCGCGGCTGTCAAATTTGAAATTAGAATACCGTAAAAGTTTAAAGTTCGTACTGGCCGGTGAGAAGTGTGGTACGGAAAGGATTAAGAATAAACGTGAGTATTCTGTTTTTAAAAAGTTTTATGGTGTTCTACTTAAAATATTTCCGTTCGAAGTTTTAAAGTTTAGTTTTATTTTAAACACTAGTTGTACTTTTTAATAGTTAGTTTTGGTTAATAGTTTGATAAAATATATTACTATGTAGGCATTTTAAAGTATTGGAGGGGGTAAAACAGATGTGACTCGCGCGTGAAACACATGCATTTCGCTCTACATTCATTTCACCTGGGGTGATGCATTCGTCATGTTTTTTAACGACATAAAATTGATAGTAGACTCATTACATGTTTAAGAAAAATATAAAACAATAGACGTCGGTATTTTTTTGATGATCTACAACTATAGACATAAATAATGATTATATTTATAAAATAATACGTTAAGTTTGTCAATCGTATAAATCCTAACTTTATTAACAAATCAAGTAAGTACCTAGCCTAACTTTTTGGGAAACGGAGCTATTTTAATTAGGCAAGCCGGATTAACACGTTGATTTTGTTTGATTGTGGCCACAGTCAACAGTTAAATTAAAAGTGTTCCGGTCACGAGATGTCAAGATACAGTGGACACGGACAGAATTCTCCTGAAATTTACATGAATCGGACGCAAAAATAATCTAAAAAAAACTTTTGAGGCAGAAACTAAACTAGGTATGTGAGTTGTGACTTTATCAGAACCATTTTCATTAAGCATATCATAATTTTAATAACAAGACCGGTCAATCTACTACTCAACAAATCAATTTAAAAAATAATTTATAAAATATTTTATAATAAAACTTACTCTTAAACAAAGGAACTACTAAAAAACGATGTTTAAATTGGTCATTAGCTCAGTAGAGTTTAGTTGGAAATTGTGAAAATTTATATACAGAGTTGCATTCTCTGTGGACCGTGTTAGGATTATTTTGTCAAAATTATGTAGTTTTAGTAGAATTTGTAGTCAAAAGTTTCGTCATTATTATGTGTGTTGCGTTGGAAAAGCCTCCCACCCATACATACTTATTACCACACAACATATCACATCATAATACTGTAACTTTTATGCGATGGGAAAGAAGGACTGACAATCAAACACAATCTTTTTATCATTAAGGGTGACTTGCACAAGAAATTTAAACGAATTTAAATCTATTGCTCGCTTGCTTTGACAGTATAGTGACAGAGCAAAACAGCAATAAATTTAAATACGTTTAAATTTCTTGTGCAAGTCACCCTAAGTATGTAAAAATCTTTCGGCGGCTTAAACAACTGCTACATTCGAAAAACTATAAAAGGAATTAAGAAAAAATCTATCTTGTGTTATAATTATATCAATAATTATTTATACAGGCAACGCTTGTCTAAAGCTTTCCTACTTGATGAAAAAGTAGATACAAACAGATGAATACATAATAATATACATTTGTCTCCGGAACCGGATTTTCTACACTGCTTGTACACAAAGTAATACGAAACTCCTGGGACTAAAATATTTATAACATACTAAGAATTACTGGAGCGGTGGTAGCTCAGTCGGGTGAGAGCCCGCCTCTTAATCAAGAGATGCGGGTTCGAATCCCGGCGCTGACATGAACCAATGAGTTCTTTGAATTTATTTACAATGTATACCATCGCTCTTACGGTGAAGGAAAACATCGTAAGGAAACCTGAATATCTAGATTTATGAACCCACCAACCCGCAGTGGACCAGCGTGGTGGGAAATGGGCCAAGCTTAGGAAGGCAGTTTAGACCTTGGGGATATGCACAAAGGTTCCATTCGAGAGAGCGAGGTGCAGGTACTTACGCCCCCACAGAGAATATAATAGAATAGAATACTAAGAATTCTCAATCAAAATAAGTTTTATTTTGAATATATTAATGCAACGTGGCGTTCGTTCATCACATCACCATCCGGACCGCCGCCGAGCGGGAGGCGCAGTGGTTAGCAACTCTGACTGTTATGCGAAAGGCCCCAGGTTCAACCAGACATACCAACAGATATACCATTTTTTTTTAAATATCGATCATATTCTTAGAAATACATAGAAACTAGTATAGTAGTGACGTCGCGTAAAGTTTTCGTAACCCGTATAACCACTCGGTTCACTGATACGAGTGCTTCAGTGGAGGCCACAAACATGCAAACCAAGCGTGGGACGCCCTCCGGCCCGCTTGACGGACGGCCTTAAGACCGGTGGTTGTTAGTGGGTGGATGAGGAAGGCTGAGATAGAGTGATGTGGCGCTTCTTAGGTGAGGCATATTCCTAGAAGTGGACGATTACAGACTCAGATGATCATCAGATGACATCACATAGAAATCACTATGTACCAGAATCCAGAACACTGCGGTAAAACAAATATGGCCTAAACAAATCATGCGGGATTACCATCGTTATTGGATTATTGACTAGACATTAGATAACGTATTAATATTACCATTTAATATGATTGTTTCAAGCTCAATAATTCAATGCATTCACAAAACATAATTTGTGTTCACAAGTCGTTGTTTGAATTGATTTAATTATTTAAAGCTTATTCAACTCATGGTTTGGAACAAGAACGAGTCATTATATGTATGAAAACTGAAGGTTCACTAATTGGTCAAAGCACTATAGGTAGGGTACTCAGGGTGCATGGAAGGAGCCTCACTGAATGACATATCAACTGTAGGTAGTTAATATTGGCTGGCAACTATTATTAGTTATTATTGGCTGAACCGATTTTCATTTTCTTAATTTAGTGTTATATGTTAAAGATAAAGATAAGATAAAATACACTTTATTGCACACAAACAGAAACAGTTTCACAAACATAGAAAATAAAAATCGTACAATCGTCGGCCTTATTACTAAAAGTAATCTCTTCCAGACAACCACATTGAAAGGAAATATAAAGTTATTTTACCCCGAGTGTTCTTTTAGCTCTATTTTATCAAAGTCAAAGTCAGGAATCAAGGTCGGAAACTGTCCATCTTGACTGGCTGGTCCAGGCTGATCTGACGTTGGGGCTCGAAGTCTGCAAAATTTTGGAGATGTAAATTCTAGAAAAAAAAACATATTTGACAGTAATTTGGTAGGCAAATAATATTACGTACCTATGTATTTTTTCTCGTGATTGCTATTGACGAAAAAGAACCATAAAATATGAAGTGGAAGCATAAGTATATCTATAAATACCTCTGTAAGTACGTAAATAAACACGTGTTAAGTTATAAGGTAAATTGCTTTTAAAATTTATTAGTTTAACTACTCCGTGCCCTTGTCGAATATTGTTTCTCATTTTGCTTTCATCTTTTGTTTTTGAATCACAATGAAGCCAAAAAAAACATAGCAGTGAATTAATTATTACCGATAATGAAAGGTAGATAGGTCCTATTATTAAGTACAAAAGTATGTTCTTTGAAAAAATGCTGTAACTTCGTCACCGTCCCCAATTGTATAATTTAACTATATACATACAGAATATACCTTTTATTTTTTTAAATTGTTAACATGTTCTGTTAGCTTGTCCACCTACTACAGAAACAAGATTATCTATTCTTGGACCAACAGAGCACCTATCTCAGCTATTGCAACGCCCAGGCTTGCTACTCCAGTTTACTCGGGAGCTAGGCTGGCTGAGCTGAACTCAAGGGGATATGTACAAAGGTTCCACTCGAGAGAGCCACGTACAGGAACTTCACCCCCTACCAGAATAGAATAGAATAGAATAATCTTAAATTGGCACTACATTAAACAAGTTGAATCGAATATACCCGTAATAAAAGTAAAATTAAAAATATGTATTAAAAACCCCGACATAAAATGACAACTCGATCGGACATCAGGAAGATTATCAGATCTCATAATCCAATAGAAATGAGCTGATATTTTACACTCGGGGTAACATTAGTAGAATAGAAACAAGCACGGTAATGGAAATAATTTTAGTAAGCGTTAGTGAAAATTATTCAATATTTCGAATACTTCTCCTACATCGGTAGAAGAAGATAGTTCTGAAAGACAATTTGACTAAGTGCCTAAATATGTAGCCTGTGTGGGGAATTTCCATTCTCTTGTGTTTGTATCTATTTTACCTACTTACATAAACAAAAAAATACATAATTATGGAAATAATAGCCATTAGGCATTAGTTAGATCCTAGACATTTTAGAAATGTTCACGAATTTATATCTACCCATATAAAATACGCATTTTCCTGTGAATGTAATGCGAATATTTCAGCCGTTTTTCACCAGTTGAAATGGGAGGAAAATGATGTAACTACGAAAATATTGTATTATGTACAGAAAAATATGTGATTTGGGATAACTAAGGTGGGACATGTTTTTAGAATTTGCATCCGTTTTGTCGGCAGCAAAATAACCCACAACTTACAGAACTATATTATACACATAGTATATTTTGATGGCATACCAAAAGGCCAAATGTTATGCCATACTTTGATTTGTACATAAATATTATATGCTTTGATTTGTACATAAATATTATATGCTTTGATTTGTACATAAATATTATCTTGAAAGTTTAAAGTGGGACTATACTACTATTAGACGGGAGGTACATAGCATGCATGACATGAGAGCTGAACATGAGATGATGATGTACTCGCGTGGATGTGTGTTCGCAGGACGTTTGTATGTAAATTGGTGAAACTGACTTCCATAACTTGCAGTTAAGTCAATCCTTGTAACTTCATCTGTAAGTTTCATGGAACTGCCAATAGAACACTAATGTTAGTTACACTTGACTTCAACTTAAACTTCTGAAAACAAACACGCCCCTTAAACTACTCAGAATTAAGATTAAATAATAACATCCTGCCTAATGTTAATTTGACACTATCAGAGGATCAAAGAGCATTGTTATGAGTAAACCCGTCTATACCTATATGTTACATTTCATGTGTATCTAGGTACTATCTGCTCACCTACGCATAAGAAACAAATAACATAACATTAACGATAAGTATATAAGTATATAATATGTAGCCATTCACAATATATACGTTTTAGCACAACGCGTGAGTGAGTGAGTGTTTTGTTTATTTAAATAAAAAAAAATATGACCCAAAATTCGTAATATTTTGACGGAACGCACTATCTTATAGAGGTCACTCTGCTCTGCTCCTATGCCTGCCACTGCCACAACTCTTGTCTTGTTGCATTAATGTACCGGGAATGACCTTTGCGTAACTACGAATTTCAACAAGTAAGAGTATCCCCCAGATTCCCTTAATTCTATATTTACCGACCACTTAATCTATCTCTCAACGGTAACGCAATCTTACTAGTAATTCATTTGTGTCAAGTGTATAGTCACTTGATAGAATTCAATGTTTGAAGATGTTTGGACATGACATGACTCATTACAGTATGTGTTAACTTAGGATGTTACAATTGGTTCCTGTTCTAACCGATGACCAGATGGCGCAGTGGTTTGTGATTGAGGTTTCGTTGGTCTGGGTTCCTCGTGATATCTCCAAACAACCTGCCAAGCATGCCGATTATGGCAATAACCCTCCAGTCTTGAACAGTGGACAGTTAAAGTACGTTTGCGATTTTTTTTTGTTCTTACCAAGCATAGGTTTTGTGAATACTATTGAAACTATATGGGTACCTATCTAGGTGTTTTTCGCTTGTTTATGACTTTTGTCTATGTATCTTTCGTGTCTGGGTAGTAGAATAAGTACTATTATTAGAAGTTGGGACTGAAAACTGACGTCAGTGTGAAAACTTTCCACCTTTTTAAGCGACTACCTTCCTACTTCGACTTATACCAAACACCACTGCCAAACGTATTTAAAATTGTATAAAATTGATGGACGTTTGACAGACGACTAAGGGTGGATTCGTCCAAACATCACGTTACACGAGAATAACTATACCGGAATTAAAATTATACGCGAGTAAATATCTAGGATAAGTACATTTGCATTCTACCAAGTTATACCATGATTAAATTGAATGAACGAGGAACGAAACTGTAATGCAACTAAAATAAAAATAGCTGCGTTTCAAAGCATGCAATAGAAATGACATGCCAACTTAGTTTGAATGGATTATAAAAGTATGAAATTGTTTATGTTTTAATATTTTATTCGCTGTTGTTATTCTGAGACTTTGCCTTTTAACGTACTTTTGTTTATGTTTTGACAGATGTGTTTATATGTCATTATGACGGTTTTCTAATCAGCTGATGTGCTGCCGCCATTACAAAATTACTCTCGGATAAGCTCGTTACACGGTCAATTTTGGCGGTATAACATTTTTTCTTGGGATAAGCTAGTTATCTTGGTTTCAGGTTTGGTAGAATGCAAAATCTGCTTACTCGCGAGTAACTGGTACTTTACTCGTGAGTAAACAGTTACTCGACGTTGGCCGAATCCGCCCTAAATACGTTTAGCGTTTGGTGAAATTCCGCCTAAGAGTAGTTCAAACCACCTACTCTTTTTTTCGTCTGTATATTTTTACAGTTTCAATTTGTTCCCGGAACCTATTAGCCGTAATGAACGTATTTTGGGTCGTAATGTAACAGCATTACGTCACATTTTAGAGCACTAAGGGATAATTCACTTTCGGTTGTAGCCATACATTAATAGGTTTCCCTTGTGGGAAACTTTGTTGCTAAATTGATTGAAACATTTGAACCATCTTCGCTTCCAAGATCCTCAATTATGTTTAAGTGAAAGCTGAGTAGTTATAGTTTTCTTACAATGTTTGCATGTATTTGTAAATAATGCTTGTGGTATTTTTACCTGAGTACTTACCTAATTTTATTCTCAGTTCGGTCAAAAGACAAATAAAATTAAATCAACGGACTTTTTTTCATTGGGTGTAAAATTACATACTAATATACTAACATCTCTAAATAGTTATTGTTACTTCACAATCCAATACAGTGTTGCCGAAATCGTGAATCCCTTATTGACCACCAAACTATTTATACAAATGCACCTCCGGACGTGGAAATCAAATCAAACTGCCGGCAGCGCCGCCAGGGAAAACAACTAAGTTACCCACAGACCAGCGTAGTCAGTTACCATGACAAACGACCACCGCAACCTGGCCTCCGCTACTTTCCTACCTACGTATAGGCACAGTAAGGCAGGAAGAGACCAAGGTATCCTGGCAGATATGTTCAACTATTGCTGATAATTAGATTTCGGTCCGTTTCTGACGAGGTGTTGGAATGTGCGAACGGTCACACTACGTGCAAAGTGTTACTGAAAAAATGATTTCTAAATTCTGAAATGCTTTTATAAAATTGTTTTGTAACTTATAATCACTTCGTGTATCTTGTCCGTCGATGCGGTTTGATCAGGCGATTTGTTAAAATTTTACCGGATGATGAAAATCAACCCATGTTCCATGGCTTCCATGAGCTTATTTATTGTGTCTTTGTTGATGTTTCGACGGCGTTTTTCGTTGTAAAACATAGTACCTAACTGGGCACTCTTTTTATTTTCATAAAACGCCTGTATAATAATTTAATGAAATTAATTTGTTCACGTTTGGAATCCCTGTAGTACTAAGTATACAGCGAAGGTTTCACAAGATTTCAAACAACATTTAAAGTTTTAAAGAAATAAATAACTGATTACTTAACAATAAAAAAAGGTCGGCAACTTTTAAAAGTGAACCCATAGATTTTTTATTAGTTTTTCAGAAAATTACTACGGATTGTACTCACTTAGGGTGAGGCCACACGAGCGTAATATTGTGAGTTGTGTCGTCGCATTTTCGGTCGCGTAATATCTGCCTCATTCGGTTTCATAGAAAAGTCCTATTTGATTCACACGGCGACGCAAAATGAGTTGTCTGCCGACTCACACGCACAGTTCCGACAGAATTCGACAACTCACAAAATTACGCTTTTGTAGCCTCACCCATAAACGTTGGAAAGCTAATGAAAAATATGCGCCCGTTTGGCAGCCCAACAGAATCTCTGCTGGGCAGAATTTCCGCGTCCGAAATTACGCGACTCACAACTCACAAAATTACGTTCGTGTGGCCTCACCCTTACTTTATATAGAAGGACATAATAATGGACATCAGATAAACATATCACAAGTCCTCACCGTACATTTGAATGTGGCACTTTTTGTTTTATTGCATATATCTCTGAAACTATGCGTTCTAGCGAAATGAGACCTTTTATGAAGTCAAAGCTAATAGCGAAGAGATGGATTCTAGAATGCAAGCCTTACCCATGGAAACATATGTGGGAACTTGTAATTGGCTAGTAGCTGTTTACCTGATATGTTCATATTGTGTTGTAGCTTTAAGTTCTCCAAATATTATAAAATAAAATAAAATAAATAATTAAACTTCCTATCCAATTGTATTTACATAAGAAGACAAACGCTTTTTTAATCGCCTCTCTTGTTTCAGGTGTAACGATGGCGCAACATCTCACGGCTCTGGCAGTCATTATTCTGCTGATCACACAGGGGATCAGCGCGAAACGTATGTATTTTGTATTTTTTTTGTAAATAAATAATAGTAGTTACTTCCATTAGTCGTCATGATTTCGGGACAGTTGGCTCCAAAGTTATAAATATTAAGCCACTAATAGGAAAGTCGCCAGCAACTAAGTGAGTATATTTTTTAAATGTTATGTTTTTCGTTAAAAGTTAGAGACTCGTAAATGATAGAAGTTACTTATGTGAATACACAAACTTTTGTATAATTATGTTTAACTGACCATTTATAGTAGATAGATATATTTATATTTATAATAAGAAATGTAGGAAAATTACATCTTCTTCATTTTTTAGGGTTCCGTAGCCAAAATGGCAAAAACGGAACCCTTATAGTTTCGTCATGTCCGTCTGTCCGTCTGTCCGTCTGTCCGTCTGTCACAGCCGATTTACTCGGAAACTATAAGTACTACAGTGATGAAATTTGATGGGAATATGTGTTGTATGAACCGCTACAAAAATATGACACTAAATAGTAAAAAAAAGAATTGGGGGTGGGGCCCCCCATACATGTAACTGAGGGATGAAATTTTTTTTTTCGATGTACATACCCGTGTGGGGTATCAATGGAAAGGTCTTTTAAAATGATATAAAGTTTTCTAAAAAACATTTTTCTTAAAGTGAACGGTTTTTGAGATATCAGCTCTCAAAGTCGTAAAAAGTATGTCCCCCCCCCTCTATTTTTATAACTACGGGGTATAAAATTCTAAAAAAAATAGAGGTGATGCATGCTAATTAACTCTTTCAACGATTTTTGGTTTGATCAAAGTATCTCTTATAGTTTTTGAGATAGGTTGATTTAACTGTAATTTTGCTGCTACGGAACCCTTTGTGCGCGAGCCCGACTCGCACTTGGCCGGTTTTTCATATTTTACTTTCACCTGAAGTTACTCCGTATGTTTACTTTCCTTTCGCTCGAACATTAATAAAACTGCACACTATTTTAAATATTAAATTCTAGAATCGTTAGTGTTGCCATGAAATTTTATTAGATATCATTACTAGCCATGGAAATTTTAATTAAACTTGCTTTACCGTTTTCTGCGCAGTACTTAGATACGAAGTAGTGTATAACTGTACAATGCAACCAAATGCTCAAAGGATTCCCTTTTTTTCTAGCCAGCTCTGTTCTAATAATGCATTTTAGTAAATATTTAAATGTTTCACTTTTTGTTGACTACAAAGTAAAAAAATAGTTACTAGAAAGTATCACTTTTGTACATAATGTATTATTGTAATTATAGTAACTTGAAAACTCTTAAGTCGTAAAAAGTTAGCTGATTAATTTGAATTCCACCCTGAGTACTTAGAAATATACACAGATGCTTCATATTTTACTTCCACATATTTCCAAAATTCAGAAAAAATATCCACACAAAATTGGATAGTATTGTTGTAACTTTTTCATAAAGCTTACGAAATTGAAACTTCTTGGAGCATGTACAATTTGACCCTTCTATTATCTTGTTTCGGTGAAGATATTTACGTATTGAACACAAATTAAAACCTAAAAATAGATGTTATCTAATATTATTGGAAATATAAGGTACACCCGTGTACCTTATATTTCCAATAATATTAGATAACATCTATTTTTAGGTTTTAATTTGTGTTCAATACGTAAATATCTTCACCGAAACAAGATAATAGAAGGGTCAAATTGTACATGCTCCTAGAAGTTAGAATAAGAATATTTTTTTAGGTTTCCATAATTTTAAGTCTTTTCTGATGTCGTCGTTGACGGCACGCTACGTATACTATATTTGTAGCAAAGAAGTTGGGGTGAAATAGGCTATCTTTAACCTCAGAATTCAATCAGTAAAAAGCTTAAGGTTTGGTATAAATTTAAATCTGCATAAAAATACAAACCCATCCGACACAGTGGCATAGCGTAGCCACACGGCTACGCCATCGTAGCACCGTAGCACCGCGTAGCCACTTGTAGCAACTCGTAGCACTCTGTAGCATACATGTTATATGATAAGTTATGTTTTCTCTGGCCCTATCAAAAAGCATACATGTTCAAATTGTTCAGTACTATCTTGGACTAATAATCAAAACCAAACAGTTGTACTCAACTTCGTCATAAAAATAATTAAGCATACCAACTGGAACCCCAGCTACCCACACATGAATAACTGACCTTAGCAACAGGAAGCAGACGTACACTAGTTATTATTTAAATGGATGTGTCAGAGTCTATTGTAAGCAGCGCATAATAGAAATACTACGCACTACGCACCGTATAAATAATGTGCATTTGCTAATGTGTATTAAAATATCAATAATAATATTATTATTATTCAAAGTTACATAAATATGTATCGTTGAATCTGATGGTCTTTTGTTTGTGTAGCTACAGCATTCGACAAATTTAACAACTCTAAATTTATAGGACCAACTAAAAAAAAAAACCATAGCTCGTGATTCCAGAATAACTTTACCTACGAACCTATTTTCCGTTTTTTTGCCGGACCCTACCTAGGCTTTCAGCCTATTCCCATACACCTATTTGCGTTGCTTTTTATTGATTCAGTAATCTAGCGTCTCTTAGGGAACCCTCGGTTTCGCGGGCCACTCATCGGCAACCGCTGAATAAAGCTCCAACCTCCACATAGACTCGGCTAAAGTTTAGTTCCAGCCTCAGTGTGGTTCCTGGGCGCAGCTGCGTGGGTGGAAGATGTTGGGAACTGTTTGATCAGCAAACACACTTGATTTATTTATTAGTATTGTTTCGTAATATCATTCGCAAACACCCTTGAGTTTTAGAAACTTTGTAAAACATACTTATCTATAGGATAGTGTGCGAGATTTTCTTTTAACTTACAATAATGATAATAGAACTAATAGGTAGGTATATAATTAAAGGTAAAAGATTATTTTTTGGAGTGGTTTAATCCTAACTAATATTATAAATGCGAAAGTAACTGTGTCTGTCTGTCTGTCTGTCTGTCTGTCTGTCTGTTACTCTTTCACGCCAAAACTACTGAACGGATTTGAATGAAATTTGGTATACATATGGTATAGACACTGGGAAAGAACATAGGGTACTTTTTATCCCGGAATTCCCACGGGAAATCTTTTTAAGGCGAAGCGAAGCTCGCGGGTACAGCTAGTATTTAATATAAGACACTTCACTGATTTACCGGTGAAAAAGTAGCTCTATTGTTTGTCACCGGTTTCCTTTTCCCAAAAGTCCAAAACTGATAGTGGACTATTTCGGTAGCACATCGCTTGATTCTCTCACGTTGCTATTAGTACGTGCTAATGACATCGATACATCGGCGGGTCACAGATTATGACGACACACTAATCTGTGCGTCTAGTCAGAGGGGCTATTCCTGCTTGAAGTAAAATGTTTCGAAGAGCTGCCATGCAGTCGGTACGTTTAATGCAACGAGATAGAATCGTGGTTAGTGCAGCAGCACTCTGAAATAACGTTTTCGTTCAGCAAGAGTGTTCCTTATTCGAGCAGTGTAACGTGGAACTGGGGAAATAAAGGGGGTGTAACAGATTATATGAGTTTGCCTGTTGGTACAGTACTTGCATCACAAAGATAGGAACATATTTGTACATACGAGTAGTAATAATTTAGTTCATTGGAGACCAGTCTCGATGCTTGCAGGTTGAATTACGGGAATGAATTACATATTTACTAGTTATTGTTGTATTTAACAGAGGTTTATTGTCAATTGAATCAATACCAGACCAGGGACCTACTCAGGTGCATGGACAAACTATGACTAAAATTGAAAGAAGTTTTAATTGGCTGTCCATAAAGACAGAGCTTTTCATGCCACAGATACAATAAGACGCTTTAAATAGAATTGTTAATTGAATACTGGCAGGGAAGAGGTGTCCCGACGGGAACATTTCCCCCACACTGAAGCTTCTATGTTTTCCTCGACCGATAAAAAAATGTTATACGTTAGACCTGTGTAACCGTATGTTTGTCTGTGGCCACGTAGTCTATTCGTGATTGGACTAATTATATAAATATTCGGTATTTAGTTGTTGAAGAAAAGAGGTAGCTTATTTTTGTCAAAATAAAAATATCGTTACTGGTGCATTGTATTCTAGATAGGAAGGAGGCAGAGGCTACGCATTTCCGCATTCGGAATAGTAAACACGAATTTAATACTTAAACTCTTCATATAAAAATACCACTGGCAAAAAATTTCACATATTGCGGTAAATTTAATGCACACTGGTGGCGCGCTGTTTTAGCTGAGTCTAAAATATGTAATTTCATAAAAATCCTACCAACATGAGTGCGGCCACTAACTCAAAGCGGAAACAAAGAGTACATACTGAGTTTTTCAAGCATTCGTTAAGACAACGCTGCATTTAGGTATTATGTATTATGTCCTTTGTAAAAAAATCTTATTCCTCGTTCTCATCGTTAATCGATCGTTATCTAGAGATACATTTTGGAAGATTTTTTTTTCTGATATAGTATCTAGATATTATTTCAATAAATATCTTTTGAGTTAAAGTATGCATAGTATAGCAGCATACATTATAATATGCATAGTTAGTACCTAGTAGGCAATTAATTTTTGACTTGATAGGCTTAGCCAGTTTGTTTATGCAGCGAAAACGATAAAAAAGCTTCCAGTTTGGTTTGTACTGAAAACAACCTGTAAATTGAGCTCTTACTGCCTCTTACCAACAATTAGCCAAGTTTGTCGCCAAGTTTGAGATGAGACTCGACTGAAACTGTCAAACATTTCGCTGACCCATTAAAATGGATGTGAGGTGAACGTGTGTTATTAAACTCCACAACTACAGTTTGACAGAATAAACTTATTTATTTATTTATTTATATATAAACACTTTATTGTACATTATAAAGTTACAATTAATAAAAGGTGAAGAACATTAAAGAAAACTAACAATGTACAAAGGCGGGCTTATTGCCAAAAAGCAATTTCTTCCAGCCAACCCTTGTTACGTTGGGAGAAGAGGACATTAACGCTTTCAATCAATTAATAGCACAATAAAATATTAACAAATTAGCCTATCAGTATATCTTAATCTTACTTAAACCTACCTACAAAATATGCATAACTATAGTACAATAGTATATATATGATTTTATACATGTCCCTAGATATAATAATACATATATACATGTATAAATACTATATAAATACTACTTACATAAATATTATAAAAACCTACACAAATAAATCAGACAACTGTGAAAACATAATACTTAACTATTTCTGCCAACCAAGGGTATTAAAATAGTGTTCTTTCAAATTTTTCTTCGATGGTGACTGTCGCACGCTCTCTGGAAGTGAATTCCATAGACACACGGCCTTCATAGCGAAGGAATCGCTGTGTGAGGCCGCGTTATGTTGAGGTACACTTAACAACTTGTTATCTATAGACCTCAACGCTCGACCCTGAGAGTGAGTACACAAGTATGAAAACTTGCATTTGAGATACTGGGGAGACAAGGGGTTATTCAGGACATTAAATAGAATACAGAGGGTATGAGTATTCCGGCGAAGGCGAATTGGAAACTTATTATTCTATTCTAATCTTTATGTTTGTACCCTGACTGCATCTTATGGCTCTCTTGAATGGAAGCTTTGTGTATATCATCTCATAAACTACGCTTAGACCATTTCCCACTCTGGTCTACCGCGAATTGGTATGTTGACACATCTTTGGATGTGCATTGTGCAGTAAGGTACAACGAGAGTACAATAAGGTGTAACGAGAACGTGATACAAGTATAATTGTATAAATTCATTGGTAAATGCCAAGATTTCAAGCTACTTATTGTTACTTATAAAAATTTTCATAATATGTTGACTTCTTTGTAGCCTTACTTCATACTTTCATTTTACTTTTTACGCTTCGTAAAAATGTCGTCCATCTGCTTTTTGAATCTCTATACCAACCTATATCATCAATATCAAACATTTGTCACGAGACCACAAAACCGCTACTTACGGGTTCTCTGCTGACGCAAAGTTGAAAGTTTCATTAAAAACATCATTGTCACTGGACCTAATAACAACCTCGTGTAATGAAATAATAGAGACTAGTTTAGCGGAATTCTGAAAATGTATTATGGCCTCACCGTGCGCCTGTGAAAATAACTATTCTATTCCATCCTTTGTGCCCGATAACGGTCACATTGGCTTTAAAAGTACACTCACTTTCGAGTCAATTACTTAGATACTCTAATAGTACCTACAATCGGCCTCAAGTAGATTTTGTTGGCAGAATTCTTATGAATTCATTTGTAAATGTGCGTGTAGATGTAGATAAAGCATGACTGTAGGTAGGTACTTAAGAGAAGTTATCCGAAGTTTTATTATATGGTCATGTTACGAGTACAATAAACACAATCAGTTCTTAGTTATTGTTACACTAGAACATTATTCAATACAGCCGAACCAATTATTGGAATTGGTAAGATGAAAGTTTTTATAGACTAAAAACTTATTTTAACTTAGGAATGTCAATCATATGTGTATGTATAAAATTCCACACACGGCTAATATACACTATCTTTACAGCCATGATCAATGATCATAATGTAGTACTACTACTTTAGCGGTGACTCGCATGATAGGTCGCGAGCCGTATTGCCGTTTTGAAATGACTATAAAATTGTGCAAATGTGCAGGTTTCCTCGCGATTTTTTCCTTCACGCTAAAGGCCCGTCGTCGTATAATTTTAAATTCATTAATGGAAATAGTTAGATAGTAGTAAGGAATAATTCATCGGTACCTACATCTAAATAATCATTTAAAAAAAATATTTTTACTGGAAAATTTGAATATTACCACTGAATGGTGGGTAAATGTGTTGAAGGGTGGCAACACTAGCAACGTCAGGTATCCGTGGGGAATATCGATGACCACTTTAAACGCTCACGGTGGAGTTATGGTAATCAGACCTGACTTCACCAGACGGCAATTGGATATCACCGGACCAAGTTGAATCAAATAAATTGAATGTGCCCAAGTTAAACTTGCAGATAAATCCGTCTGTCTAGTTTTATTTAAATTATTTACATTTAGTTGTGATTTTGTGACACAGCAATCAACTTATGACAAATAGATTAATGTTTATGAAAGCACGCTTTAAAGCAATGTACTTACTTATCTACTTTTTCCTGCAGAGGTACATTAACTGCCAGTTTCACTTACCTATCTTTCAATAGCTGACAGCTACTATCATAAGACTTACTTTAAGGGCGTCTTGCATAACAAAGTTAATCAAAATTAAATCTATGACCTCTTGCTCTGACAGTATACTGTCAGAGCAAGAGACAAACTATTTAATTTTATTTAACTTTGTTGTGCAAGACGCCCTAAAAGTTGCATTCTGTCAAAATCGTATGAAAGTTTCGCTTGTTCAGACCCTTCTTCTTCCAATACTCGACTACGCAGACGCCAGCTATCCAGATCTCACAGAGGAGCAATTAAACAAACTTGAGCGACTTCAAAACTTCTGCATACGGATAATTTTCGGCCTCCGAAAATTTGACCATATCTCCGAATACCGCGCAAAACTCAAGTGGCTCCCGATTCGCCTTCGACGGAATGCTCATCATATTCTTTCGCTCTTGTACTCTGTCCTGTTTAACCCATGCACGCCAAACTACCTGAAGGAGCGCTTTCAGTTTCGACTGAACGCTCAAGGAAGACCGATGCGTTCTTCACAGGAGCTTCTACTGGAATATCCGGCGCATTCTACAAAATTTTACAGCCACTCCTTCACGGTTCGGGCAATTGAGCTGTGGAACGCTTTGCCACTTAATGTGCGTAGCGCTAAATCACCGCAAACCTTTAAAACACTGGTAAAAAATCATTATCTATCATTGTAAGTAGTCCGTGTCTGTATTATATGTCTTTTATAATTTGTATAGTATAATAATGTTATTTAATTAACTAAGTATATATGTATGTTTGTATAATATGTATGTATATAATTATGTATAGTATGTATTGTTTATGGTATGTATTACAGTATTATAGGTTTATATTAGGCTATTATAAGTAGGTACATAGTTAGTTATATTATTATTTTGTTATTGTTGGTACACCGCCCTCTAAATTGTCACTTTGTTTCCGCTATATATAAGGTTGCCTGTAAGAGATCGCCCTCAGCGATAAGGCCGCCTATTGTACATTCGTTCTTGTCTATAAGTATGTGTTTTTTGTATGTCTGATTTATGTGGTGTTCAATAAAGCAATATTCTATTCTATTCTATTCTTCTATCGATAGATAGAGTTATTAAAAGTGGAAGTAGCAATACATAAAATATTTTTATCTTTGTTTACATAAAAAAAAACAATCTTAATGTATTACTTATGATTCGCTATTTGCGCTATCATTGCAAGTATCATCATAAGATAATAGTTGAACAATTGGCCCGTAATTGGATGTAAAGTAATTGCGGCCACAGAGAAGTGCTACTCCTATAAAAACCGAATGCGCTCGTGTGATCTCCTCCACAATTATATCCCTTATGCCAATGGAGATAAACATTTAACAAGTGGGGGACTCGCATGTATTCGTTCATATCATCATACATTATTCAACCCTAATTTAAATATGATATGGTCTTATATTTTCGTTTCTTTTATATTTTCTTCATATAGTCAAGTACCCATTAGAAATATAACTAACTGTAAACTGATTGCGGTAGTTGAGATAAGTCGGCTAAACGCAGTACCTGTAGGGTCCTATATTGCTGCTGGGTACGGAATCCTAAAATCCAGGAAACACAGTTTTCGAACATCCATTGGTGGAATTTAGACTTTATGAATATGTAGAATACAGTAAAAAATTTAATTTTGTTGTAGCTGGATGTAAATGGCTGGGTTAGTTTGAAGGCTACAAACAGAGAAAAAAATAAGGCAATCAAGTGATAGGTCCATTTTTAGTCTAGAGTCTAGCTCTGAACGTCGCGTCGCTAGAACGAAATTTGTGAGGGAGAGTTTTCCTGCAAATGCAGCGTACATGACTATGATCGTAGGTAACACGGGAGAATTTTTAAAACCGTTTTAAGTTATATTTGTAATATCTTATCTTACAACACAGGGTACAGGCTAGAGAAAAAGACTGTCAATAAACTTACTTAGAATCTAGAAGTTCATTTACGGAAACAAAACAGCCGTCTTTTTTAAATTAACTTGTATGTTAAACCGAACATAGCCCTTTCCTCATCCTGCACATTAAATCGGACCAGTCCGAACATCAGAGTCCACATTACGGAGGTCCACCTCATCATCAGCCAATAATCATCCACTGCTGGACATAGGCCTCTCCCAAGGAGCGCCACAACACTCGGTCCTCGGCCTTCCTCATCCAACCACTACCCGCCACACGCCTAAGGTCGTCAGTCCAGCGGGCAGGAGGCGTCCCACGCTGCGTTTTCCTGTTCGTGGTCTCCACTCGAGAACTCTCGAGTGGAGACCACGGAGGTCCACCTCATCATACATTAAATAATATATCTTTATATACGACACGGAATTTTGTGCATATAAGTTAATTTATTCATGCTTGAAAGTTATAAATATCGTGAATTTTGAATCTCCTTACACAAGTAGCCAAATTTTATTATAACTTCACATTTTTGGTAACAAGTCTACCGCTTTTGAAAATGATACGAGTACTTAAGTACTTGATAGGAAGTTGATATTAGGTATTATTTTACTATTTTAGGTAGTTTGTTCGATGTTTTAATATTCAGTTTAATCATAAGGAAAATACATAACAAGTGAATTACACGGTGGTGGGTTTTTGTAAAAACGAGTTTGTTATGATTTTTTGAGACACTTACTGTGTATATTTTTTTAGTTGGTCTTGCCATAAAAATATCCGCTCAGTTGTTACTACTCGTACTGCTCTGATGTGCACATTATTTTATAGTTTGTTTTTGTTCATAGGGGGGTGTTCAGCTTTTGGACATTCCTGTTTCGGCGGCCACGGCAAGAGATCCGGAGACAACGCTGGTATTGAGGTAATACTTATTTATACGTATACGTATTGCAATAAATATTTAGTCTTAACCTTAATTTCATCAAGTTTTCCCCGCTGTGCTGAATTATTCTGAATTTACCTGCCACATTGGTACATTTAATGTATTGGAGTGTGAATTGTGCGTATATCTTGCTTGTATTTAGGTAGATCAACAGGTTCCGCTGGATTCTGACAAAAAAAACGCTACTCCAATCCCGTAACCTTTTATGAATGAGTTTTTAGAAATTTATTTTGGTTCAATAATAGGTATACTTACCATAGCTCTTGTAGGAGTTATGGGGAACGATAATACCGTCATAATAAAACATGTTTGAACCCACGAACCATGTTTGGTCAAAACCCTTATAGGAAGCGTGGTTAGAAGATAGTATTAACAACACAAATATTCCGTTCGATTACTGCTTAATACTATTCAAAATAATATGCGCTAGACAAGTCGGCATCTTCCAATCCAAACACTGACACTGACCACAATTTCCAGACCCAAAACGGTGACAACCCTAACTACCGTCGTCAGCTCGGGCAGGAGGAGACCCCCCCGCACCCCGGCTACCCGCGCTCCGCCCCCGCCCCGCTGTCACCCGGGGACGACATCATCCCTATCCGGGACGGCGGCGTCTATGACCACGACGAGAACAACGCCATGAAGGAGTACATGAAGTTCAGACTCAGGAGTATCGTGAAACACTGGGTGAGTTGAACCGGGGTTTGACAGTAAATACACTCACGGGTAAGGGATGATTTATATTAGACCGGGCCGTGTCTGGGCCGGGGCACTTTTGTATAAAGTTTGGCACGGACGAGGCACGGACGAGTCACGTCACGCATGAAACTTCATACAAAAGTGCCCCGGCCCGGACACGGCCCGGTCTAATATAAATCATCCCTAATGGAATAGTTTCATTTGCCATTGACATTCCATATGCCATTGGAACTTTTTCAATGCTTGTGAGTGTAATGTCTACAATCTAATACAGTGTAATTTAAAAAAAAATATAGCCTTTGCTATCTATTGTTTGCATACGATCTGTATACAGGATACAGATCGTATTTTTAGTCTCCCCAAGAGAACGTACAAAACACAATTACGGTCAAAATCTTTGCGAATAGTGTTTTTTACGTAATATTAAAGTAGGTAGTATAATTAACTTTTTTTTACAGATGGATAACTACAGGCGGACCCAGCAGAGCGGCGACGATGGCTTCTACGTCGGAAATTTGTAAATTAACTTATAAAATTATTAAAAATATCGTTGCAGAACACTATGTTATACTGAACCTGACCTGTGCCGCGATACCTCCCTAAGTACCTATCACTTGTTTTTGTCAAGTATACATTTCTGCTTAGTTGCAAAGGTATACACTATAGATTCCTGGTTAAAATAGACATACCTATGAATAAAATCTCAGAAGGGACATTTATTTTTGTGAATGAATATTTTGTTTTAGTTTCACTTAGGTAGGTATGCACGTGGTGCTCTAGAAATAGCAATGTACTCGTAATTCGAAAGATGATTACGATCATTACATACTTATATACATAATTGGTTGGCGATATCCTTTTAAACTATGTTTGTTAGCTTGCTTCATTGGTATACTGTCAAGTATTCACAAATCTGACATTTATATATTTAACATAATTCTTATAGGTCAGTTTCTCACTTGAGTAGGTAAATAAACATGAGATTTTTCTACTCAACGAAAACAGCGCTGCATTCCATTAGTTTTGCCTAATTTGATGTTCTCTGGCATTTCACCTACAATTCAATTTTTCGTAGAAAATTATCAGTCAGAGAAGGGAGCGGAGCTTTTTTAGAATTTACCGTACGTATTGATTTTTAGTATAACTAATTTTATTAAAATGACTTATTATATTATATTTTATCGATGTTGTTAACAGAATTTAAAGGATGTTAAAATAGTAGTATTCTCCATGTTTTCTTAGAAACAAGTAAATGTCATCGAAAATAGTGCGATGGTTTTCTGTTCTGCTTATTTATGCCTCATGTAATACGGAGATAATATTTTATGAAAAAACTGTAACTATATGCCTACTCGCCATGATAGTTATTCTTATTAGTCAATTAAATAATATAATTAATACCTATACATCATATTTAAAGTAGATAAAGTAGGACTCATAAAAATATATTTTTTGTCTACTTATTATTTTTAAGGGCTGGATTTAATGTTAAATTTATATACTTTCATGGTCGTTTTATGGTGGGCTGTATAACGATGCTTGTATATTTTACGAGAATATATTTACCTGTTAAAATATTTAATTTATCACTGTATGAGTTGAAACTGTTTATTTAAACCAATCAAATCCACAAATATTTTACAAAGATAATGTTCAAATATCTTTTTAGTAATATAAACATAAGTTTACCATCAATTAAAAATAAATGTAGAATCAAACTGACTGTCTCTTTATTAATATTAATGTAAGATAAATGTGTGAAAATTATTAAAAACTATTATATTAATAAAATCTCTAGGTATAATATATCTATGGCATTTTGTATTTTGAATTATTTATCCTTTAAAAGTATTATATAATATTGAAGCCATCAAATGGAAAATTCTATTTCATAGTAAACTAGTTACAATTACAATATTTCATGAATAACCCCTCTAAACATAGTTGAATTTTATTGATAATCGACTCCTAATAACGCAATTATAAAAATATATCTATTCTGTTAAAACTAGTTACAAAACCTTGTCAAAACCGTTTTTATTTTTTGAAAATACTTATAAGACCCCTTTTTTGCCAATAAATATTTGCGGGTATAAAATATTGCTTAGTAGATTTTAGAAATGCCTTCAACAAAACTCTCCGACAAAATTCTTCCCCGAAAACCTCGCTGACATCATCACTTCGCCACATTTCGTTGATTGGCTCACATATAGAATCAAAATGCCGAATAGAATGCCATATGACCATGAAATTTTGAGAGGTTTAGATCTTACGACGTTTGGAATAAAGGTGAGGCCATTTATGGATCATGCGAAAAATTCACATGAGCTATTTGGTAGTCAGGTCTCTTATCATGGGTCATCTTTTCAAAATGATATGAACAGCATTTTATTATCCTACTAAAGAATGGAACTTTACCATTCTAACATGTCTGTACCTATTTTATGATAAGTAGCAGTCAGCGTACTTTCCCGGGATATTCACCGTAAGGCGGTCCCACAGGATCTGCCGACGACGAGTAGGTGAGTAGCGTTGTTTAGCGTGGGACGCCTTCGGAAGACGCCCTATTTAATGAAAACTTACCAATTTTTATGCAGTGTTGCTAAAAAAAATATGTCTGTCGGAGATGGAATAATAGTTACGTTAATTTATGGATTCTTATTAGGTACTTACAGTCATACCCCCTTATTCATAGAGAAGTTACAAAACGTTTTAACTAATAAACTGTTTTGTCCCTCTCTGTCAAAGAACAAATTGTTCTTTGACAGAGAGGGACAAAACAGTTTATTAGTTAAAACGTATTGTAACTTTTCTATGAATAAGGGGGATAGTGTTCAAGCGAGAGAACTAAAGGACAATTATAATGCAAGCATCTGCTTATCCAACTGCTGCTTGTACGTTTACCTAAGCAATAAATATTACTGTCGGTCCTTTAGCCGTTGGTAACGCGAGTTTCGCAAGTTAACACAAATCCAAATTAAACTCGAAATAAGTACTAATGTAAACAAAAACTGAAACCTTATGCCAAGAACTTGGGTGGAACTTGGACAACGGAAAGATTAAAACGCGATATAATTAAACCGTTTACAGCGAGCTTGTCGCGAAACTTCGAACAACGTGCCGCCAACAATGTGTCATGCTTGTTGACTGACAGGCATGGGACTCGGTCTGGTATACAGGGTGATAAAAACGAATGGGCCCTGGAGAGGAAGAGCCTTAAATCATTAAGATAGATTATTATACACATTCACATGTACCTACTCACTGACTAAATAATACACATTCATTTATTTTATTTCATAAATTCATGATTAGGTATATATTTTAAGTTTGTTTTCAGTAGTATAAAATACAGTTGTTAGTCATTAGGTACTTTTTTCTTTATTCAAACTCTTAATTTTTTGTTTACTCTTCATATATATGGGGAAAAGGGAAATGAAATGATGATAATATTTTGCAAACATATTCGCGTTATATCCAAATACTATTCAATAAGAATGCGGTAAGGTAAACGTGTGTATTTTATGAAAGTTGTTCAGTAAACCGGAACCGCTATCAATTTGCACGACATGGAGGCTTTGAAGAAAACTTCAGCGAAGAGCTTTCGTGCAGAATCGCTTCATTTAGAAACGTTTCACAATAAAGTATTTTCATTCAAATATTTATAATCACTAGTCTGTATAAAAATATTTGATAATGCACAAATATTTATAGGTATGGATGAAAGGAGCCTCTATTGAGATTGAACTATCTAAGTACGTCTGAAATTATACGTGTGTAAGTAAATAAATTAAATTAAATTTTTGTAGTGTAGGTACTTGTATGCTATCACAGTGAATTCCGCCAGTATCAAGTGTTGAGTAAGAAACAGTAGCTATCATCAGCCAACAACGTCCACTACTGAATGATGCCAGCCACCGCCGCCAACCTGTCAGGAGTCGCTACGCTGGCTGTTCATGGTCCCACCCTGTAATAAATAACCGTAAGTAATCCTTATTTGTTATGTAATTAATTCTTAACCCGTCGCCTGATCGGAACATGATTTCCCGTGGGATGAATCATGATTTATCATACATAGTTTATTGTATACAATCCGGTAATACTTTGAGTACCAAATATACGGATAGCGTTAGTTCTATCTGAACCCCGAGTTGTTCTATGATCTAAACGGATGAAAATTCGTTTCGAGTGTGTAGAGTTTGGCCAGAAGGTAAGCTCGCTGTGTGCGTACAAATCAGATCAGGCAAAACTAGTACTGTATCAGTTCAGCCTGATTCGATCGGCGTCCCCATGTATGGTAGCCTTTAGCTTTACAGACACGACAGGTATCCGATAGTATCTGGATGAGGACTGCCGAGGACAGAGTTGTGTTGCTAATTCGCAGGCTCTTAGTTCACAAGTGCATGGTTTTTGGATGATGATGATGAAAAATGGAAGAGGCGTTCACATTTTTTAAAACTGAACTCTTAACGCTCAACGCTCTTACTTTCTAAAACTACATTCATTAAATAGCAATAATTTGATGATGTACCTACCTAATTTAAAAATAATAAATTACATGGTGGAATTAAATGTATACGTAGTAGCTATACGTACTACACATAACAAGAAAATACAGCTTTCTAATGTACACAGAATGGAAACACTCATCCTAAAGCACTAACTAGGACACAGTGTAAGAAAGTAAAGTGTAGCACATTGCCACACGGAATATATTTTTCTTTGCGTGTCGGTGACAAACACTACAGTTGCCCGAGCACAGGATTCGAAACCTCCGTTAACGTAGCGTATCGTCAAATGTCACTGTCAAAATGTAAGGCAAATTTGTTAGTTCCAAAAGTGGCATTTGTTTTTTCCATGTTAGGTGGAATTTCACCAAACGCTAAACGTACCTATTTAGTAGCCTGTCATACATCTGTCAGTTGGTACAAAATGTATTTAAAATTTGATTTAAATACGTTTCGCGTTTGGTAAAAGCAACCCTTCGTGTAGATTCGAAAATAGTATCGAATCCTATGCTCGCGCCTCAGATGTGCAGCTATCACAGGATTCGATACTATTTTCGAATCTACACAGACATATGGAAAAAACAAATGTCACTTTTGAAACAAACAAATTTGCCTTACATTTTGACAGTGACAGTTGACGATACTGTTCTTTTTCCATATGTTTGTGTAGATTCGAAACTAGTATAGAATCCTGTGATCGCTGCACTGGTCCAGGGTGGGTCACCGTGGTGAAAGGATTAAATGGATATTTTGTCACCCGACTGTTTTTTTCTTACACTATAACTATCTGTAACTGGGGTGTTTAGCAGCAGTAAACTATACTCAGTGTAAAGGAATTCCCGACGGCATAATGTTGTCTGTTGGATGAAAATTAGAGTTTTCTTAGAGGCGATCTCAGCTTTCCTTTTAAAATTAAGTAGCTGTATCAGAAATCCTCAGGGAAACCATATAAGGTTGTATTATTTATGCCTTTAAATGAAGTACTAAGTACTGATTGAATGAAGAATTATCTACAGTGCAGTAGTTTTGTAGCAAACCTATTACCCACTGCCCACAAATAACAACTTTAGGAGATGGGCCGTCTCCTAGACTGAGGGTTATTACGATAAACAACATTAGCACTCAGCACTCGATAGGCTAGTTGAAGATATCACACAAAAACATTTTGTATGAATTCAAGATACGAGAGCAAATAATGTACCTCTGTTTATACTAATATCTTCCATGGCCGGGGATCAAACCCGGGACCCTCGGCACACCAGTTATATGTAGAGCTTCCACTATGTTACTGTATTTTTGACGTTTCCTTATGTCTGGTAAGTGCAGTTGGTTTTCCTTTGCAGTCGTCAAATATGTATGCGATTTCGCATGTCAAAAAACCAATAATATAATGGACAGAGTATAGAGTAACTAACTAATCCGCTCGGTCGATATTTTAAACGTGTACCTAACACAAATAGGTAAATTATGAAATGATTTCTGTCCTATACCGAATCAGTATTAGCTATAGAAGACTACGAATAAACCGATGCAAATTTGCATCCGGCTAAATTTATCTGCGAGAGTGTCAGGCGGTCTACCGTGACTTTCTGCATCCTGAACTTTCAGCTAAATATGTGCCTACGTGTAGAGAGGAGAGTTAAAATTGGTAATAACACTCACGTGTAAAGAAACAGTTCCACTTACAAAATGCAGACACCAAATGGCCCTAATTGTACAAAGTTATTAAAGTTTTTAGTTGGTACTATTCTGGTGCATCATAAAATGACCATAAATATTGTAGAAGGCGTCATTAAGTTAGTTTTTTACGATTAGAAGTAATTTGGTGATTTTCTCAATGGAAATTTGTCTTTGCCCGTGAGTGTAGTTAACCGAAAATGGGTGACACAGTTCGACATTCTAAAAAACTTTAGTATAATAAATATGGCTTCCTTCCTACCTATTGTCTATGCGTTAAGTAGTATTGAGGTCCACGTCCACACTCATAATTTTTTGACAGTTTTGACATCCCCTGTGATTACGAAAACTTTAAACAAGTTGAATTAGTGTACAGTGCCACAAACTTATCTGTTCCGGTGAGAGCGAACTAAATTGAATATTGATCCTTATCTCATCATAGATTAGATGGGTTAATTAAAACCACAAGAGCGAATTACCACTACTACGAGTAGCATACTTGAAATCTTTTAGAATGAAGAAATATTACACATTTACGTGAGCTGTCACCGGAACAGATAAGTTTGTGGCACTATACCGACTGAGCTGTACCTTCCTATGTCAAGTTTGCATTCATACATACTCTTTCAAATAAATAAATAATAGCAGAAAGTAGGAGTAGTTGCTCAGTGCAGGTAGCGATGGGTACTCGGAAGTGTTAAAAACGCTCGAATCGACTCATAGTCGAGCACACTTAACACAAATTGGATTTGTAACATATTTACCTGCAATCCGTGCTAGACATGCTAAATTGCTGATCCAAACGCATTCGACGTGGCCCCTCTCCTTGTTTTATCTGCATCAGTTTAGTCGAATTCGATAGATGATTTCACTTAAAATTACCTACTTTTTGTAAAAAATAAAATTGTAAAAAAATTTTCTAAAGGTTTTTTTCTGTGACTCTTGGATGTAGGAGAAAAACGATTCACGAAATACCTGATCGAGTTCGTGTTTATCGTGTTTTACTCAAGTAGGTAAGTCTCGTACTATCTGTTAATTTTGTATGGTTAGTTCTTTATTGAATCGACGACCGGATGGCGCAGCGGTTAGCAACGGTGATTCTTGTGCCGAAGGTCCCGGGTTCGATTCCCGGCCGGGGCAGATATTTGTTTAAACACAGATATTGGTTCTCGGGTCTTGGATGTGCCCGTAAAATGGCAATAGGCCCGCCCCCTATTACATTGGGACTAACATAAACACTGGCGAAAAGACAAGTGGGTGCAGCAATGCACCTCTGCCTCTGCCTCTCACTATGAATAAACGATTCTCCTAAACATTGTATACATAATTGTAAACTAAATTTAGCTTCACTAACACTGATCATGCGTCCTGTACATTTATGACTTTTGCGTTTCCTTGATGACTTTTCCCGTCCATTCTCTCTCGTTTTCACGGGAGCGTATTTATAAAACACCGGAACGGCCGTAGTCCCGTCCCGCAGAGCCGATAGCAGCTCATTTCCGTGTATCGAACCGACAGTCGCGTAACGTAAATACCGGAAAATGAGCTCGATACCGGCCCCAGAGGTGTACGGATTATGTACGGCTACGTATGCGCCCGTACCATTTTTCATACAAGTTCTGTTTCGATACTATTGTATGAATCATGTCACAATGTGACAAATACACTCTTTATATACCTGTATAAGTAAGTATCTGTGATGTTTGTTAAGCTTCCTAATTATTCATAGCTTGATTATAAAAGTAGTACTTAAATGGTAGTAAACTCAGGTGTACATAATGCTAAAAGCAATATCTCAAATTTAATCTGTCGGAGGTTCAGATACTTGACTAAGGATCTGCAAAACATAAAATGCTATAAGTTAAAACACTAATTTTAAAACTTAAATAAAATAAAACTTTCAATAACCAACAAAAAAATAAAATGTATACGTTACATAATTATGTAGGTATGGGTGTGGAGAAGAGAAACGTAACATATCCTAAGAAAATATCAACCAAATTTTGAATATTTTCAATTCCATTGTATTCCCGTTCGTTATTTTATTGGGCAAAAGGAGTGGTTTTTCATTATTCAACGAAGAAATTCTACATACACATAATGTAATTAACATAATTATTATTATTATAATGCTATGCTTATAATATCGGTATAGATATACCTCTAGTATCCTGCGCTATTATAAAAATCGCCTTCAATTTTAAAGTACATACATACTCGGTCGGATAGTATAATTTTTATACTTAACAATTTTTTTTAGATTATAGAGAAATGTTTCTATATTACTTATAATTATAAAGGCTTTTCCCAAACTATTATCAACCGATCTATGTATGTTTATAAACATACACAGACTGGTAGACCTTATCGTAATGATTGTGTACGTACAACAAGTAGGTACCTCCTTATACTTAACATTTTTCTTTCGTTTTTCTCTCAATAGAAGTAGTTTTTGTTCGGCAAAATAATTAAAAGCGGGGTCTGGAGTTACGTGCTTTTGTACTAATGAAATGATTTTCTTTGTCGGCAATGAGCTGTAAGATTTTAATTCCTAGGAATTGTCGGGAATAGAATATGCAATTTCCTGAGGGTGACATTTCACTTGAAATGTTTTTAATGTTGATGTAGTATACAAACTGGGCATGTACCAGTTGGAATATTCTACAAATGGCTCCGTATCAAGATTTAGCATAGAAGTAAGTAAATTTAAAATTTCAAAATATTTTTTTTTAAAAGAGCAAAGACTTTTTGATTATGTCGAGCGTATCCATATACAAATACATACATAAATATAACACCGTACCTACATTAACTAGGTATTTACAATTATAAAGCACATTTATATATTTAGTACTTACCTATTTTACACATAAAAATGGGGCACAGTTTAAAATAAGTTTATAAAATGTATTGTGGTAAAAAATATTGTAGAATTGTTCCGATTTGCTGCTTGTTCCGGTTTTTTAGGGTTCCCTAGTCTACTGTTTAAAAAGGTCTTTATTTTCATAAACTTACACCCTGGTCTACTAGGAACCCTTATAGTTTCGTCATGTCTGTCTGTCCTGGCTCATGCTCCGCCGTTTCTGCACGGATTTCCACGAAAAAGGGTGGAGAAATTTATACTGATAATCCAAAAATTTGTTTGAATAATTATCGATTTTAATTATAATATTTAATATAATCATTTTTTTCCCTTAATCCAATACAGCGAAAATATACTTAAACATACTTGAAAAAAAATATCGACTTACCCCATCGTGTGGGTCTTGTTAAAAAGGTATCTTAAATACATCAAAAATTGTCTTGAAACCATGTGGATGAAACCCCCCAGATATATTAATACAAAGATAAAATAAGAGCTTCCCGCCCTTTTTTTTTTTAAATATGCGAAAAAAACCATCGTCTCCGGATCTATGTATGCATTGTTTTTTTCAAGAATTACCTACGTTTTATCTAAGGTTCCCGATATTATCCCTTGAGCAAGCGGTACTCTAAAAATATTTCTCCGCACCAACAGTAACAGTACCGACAATGAATTGAGTAACAACTCTATTTCCTGCTGTGCACTAGGTAGGTACCGACAAAATAAACACAGACTGTCGTCTACGCGATGAAATCAATCATTATTGAAATAGTTTTAAACGTAGGACTCACTCTAGTTTAGTAGTGTAGTAACTAAGTAGAGAATAGATGAATATGAAGAGAATAGAATAGATTCCTTAAAAACAAAAAGAAAACTATTCTTTCTTACAATAACAAATTGATGTACATATTGACGGTACATATAAATGATACGATGCTGCGTTGGAATTCTTTGAAAGGCATTCGTCGGTAGACTGAAGAAAACCAGAAACACTGTAACTTAGTTGTGGTGGCGTAAGGCGGTAAGTGAAGACTTATTCTATGCTAACGACATTACTTTATTTGCAGCGGCTTCTATGAGACCAAACCTCTCGGTTTGTGTATTATATTATTAGAATAGAGTATTTCTATTTAGTATGTCGGATGAAAAAGGCCGAGGACTAAATGTTTGGGCTAGCTTTGGGCGAGGTCTATTTAGTGGATGATTATTAATTTATTGGCTGAATAATAAATCTATTCAATTTGGAGAGCCAATTTAAAACGTGTCTAATCCAGAAGGGCTAGCACGGGGCGCATTTAAGACGTGACAAAAGTGCTCGCAATGCAAAAGTGACGTCACGTCTTAAAAGCGCCCCGTGCTACTAGCCCTGTAGTGCACTTTGTCTGATTTAAATTTATGAAATTGAGTGAATCAAACATTTAGAAAGCGATTAAGTAGGTATATAAATATATTTAAAAAAACAACTCGCAATGTTACAGTCACTATCCACTAAACTTGCAGTGTTTTATCTAAATGGCCGGCTCCAAGGACCGTAACAGTGGGGCTGTGAGAGCTTCAGGGTCGCCACCATCACCCAGGCCCACTCCAGGGCAGTTATCATACGCAACACGCTCCCTACAGAGAAATTCCTACTTTACCGTAACTAGAAGGCTTTTAGTGTAACTACACCTGATGAACTAGCAGGTAGAATAAACTACTTACTTATGTACTCGCAAATATGAGGGAGCCCGTAACTGCAAACAGTTGGAACTGAGCCCCAAAGCGCCTTAAGGTAAGCGGCCACCTATAACAGACGTTATATGTAGGTGGTATAGTGGTGGTGGACGTATCAGATTTTCATAAATGTATAAGAAACGTCGGTGGTGCTGGTGTCGGCTATGCCGATGAAATGGACGTACTTGTTCCGTTGCATGCGATGCCGAAAGGTACAGATAATGGATCATAATCTGCGCTATTGGCAGGCGGTTGGAAAATTCATATAAAAATAAACCTACGGCAATCCTAGAACACAGAGGTATGCCCCAGATTGGATAAAATATCGGGACTTTCAGGGAAAGGCTGTTGCTAACTATTGTCCGTTCCGACCATTCAAAAGTACCTAAATTATTTGATCAGAAGATGACTAAAATTTTTACTTATCTTTTAATTTATAAAAAGTAAAAGAGTGTGTATAATTTTAAATTTTAAGTAGGATTATATGGAAAGAAAAACTCTACACTGTTGGGTATTTAACTGTCATGTTTATTTCTTTAATAAGTAACTAACAACAATAAGATACTTTTTATTTAGTAAGTATTTCATAAAGTATTTTGCAATTTTATTCTATTTATACTATTCCAACACGCAGAGATAAATTCAGTGTTTTTTACAACCTCCAAAGATTTTGTAAGAGGTAGATAAAAGATGGGCTAGGATAGATACAATATTGATGTACCTATGTATGATGTACTTATAAAGATTTACTAAACGACGATATTCTGTGTTTTTTAAATAAAAAAATTAGTTTAATAAAACAAATTATATACTACGTAACCACATATTAATAACTTAATGTTTAAAAGTTCTATACCTAATGTATAAGAAGTATAGAGTCTAAAAATAACCTTGTAAAATATAATAGTATAAGCACACTGTTATAGACTTTAAACTATTAGAATAAAGTAAACTACAGAAAAAAGTTACAAACCATAGCAAGTTAACGATTAAAATTTTTCGAAATAGTTACGTAAGTACCTACGTGTTTTATAGTTCATGATAAAATTGATAAGCAATGTCTATGACAATACGTACCTATACTTTTACCTATTTTGAAAGTTTTATGTTTTGGAATGTAATTATAAAACCTGATTTGACCTATATTTCTTAGCAAGTATAATACAAAAAAAAGTAAGTAGGTATTAAAAACTCTCATGTCAATTGTAACCCAGCCCTACAATTGACAATGTACTTAAATTTAAATTTATGTATAACCATAATAATACAATAGATGTTTTATATGTTTAACAGATAAAGGTAACTTTTTAATATCAGTATTCATCTATTTTATGCCACAGTACTAGGGTTCGGGTAAAGTTTATTTATTACAGTACACTACATTTTATTGATCAATAACTATCTGTAGGTTGGTATAAGACTACATGAGAAATTAGCCAATTAAGTAATTATAAATGTAAGTAGGTAGTTTTCATGAAATAACCTAATGTCAGTCGAAAGTAGGTAAATTAGGTTTATTTAATTTTCTTCTGAAGCCGCCCTCTGAAACAAAAACATGGCTTGTATGGTTTCGTCGTGGTTTTATAGAAATTATTAACTGCTGAAGTAACCTGTCTACTAGGTTAGAATTTCACCAGTGATCGAATCTCAGGCAAAAATGGAGGCCATTTTTGGCGTTTATACAGGGTGTCCCAAAATAGACCTTTTTTAATTAGGTCCCAGGATTGCGTGGTATATTTTTTTTACAGTATGTAGAATCAAAGTTGCTTCTAATAAAATTTATGATTGCCTTGTATGACTTTCTACACCGTGTTATTTTTAAACGTACAGCACTACTCGTTATTTTTTTTACTGTGATCAATAGCAGGGCTGTACAGAATGATGTTACACCAAAAAAATACTAACAATATGGTATTTTGTACCGGCGGCACGCAAAAAACTGATCCAAGGTGTCGATTTTCAGCAAATTTATAAAAGTGTCAATATCTCGAAAACTATCAAATTTTTACTGAGGTCATATTATGATATTCTGGCCACTCTGGCCATGGGCTGGTCTATCAGCCCTTCAAGGCATATCGTTGCCTTTTGGGACACCCTGTATACTTCTCGTTGTTGACTAAAGAATAAAAACTAGGTTAATAATATAAACAATAAACGAGCTAGATAGAGTGCGGTGTAAAATTTCCAAGTAAGCTTAACTCTTTAATTACTTATATTATATTTTGAATTAGTTCGGTTACAAATTTGTACAATGATAAATTATTGTTATAATGGTTGCCATAAGTTCGAACTAAAAACGTAAAAACTTATTTATCTCGGTTTAAAAGAACGCAGACTTTGTTTAGGATGTCGGGTACAACGTCCTGCTTGTCTGAAGCTCACTCATAAACTTAGGTACAACCTGATTATCGCACATTTTTGTTACCTATATGGATAGATAAAGCTGTACTTCCTACTGGAATCTACGTAAGTATATTTTGTTTTTGCGATTTTGATTGAAGAAACTTACAATCATTTGCCATAATTTTGCCTTGGATAGCACGTCGTCATCTACCATTGGTATTCCTTCAGGGTTTCTTTTTGATCCCAGTATTTCATTTGAAGAATCTTCATTGCTGTAATGTTAAAAAATAACTTAGTCTGCCATCTGTATATTCTATTTCCAAACTAAGACTTCAACAGCAACGCCATCTATTATTGATGTAACACAAACTTACAGTCGGTTGTTCACCACCGTGTCACCTGCAGCATCCACCCGAAAGATGGCGTTGGTGTCACCATTTTCTTCAGGTTTTGTGCCCTCCTGAAATAGATATTTCTTTGTATCAATAGATGGCGTGAAGATCAAAAATGAATTTGAATTTACGTTAAATTTTAGTGTAAGTATAGCGTGTGTAGCTTTTATAGGAAATAAGTTTCTGTAGGTAGGTCTGTATGTTTAAAGAATTTCTTAAAAATACCATTAAGTACACTTACTGTACTTTTGTAGGTACAATACGTTTACTCATGGACAGAATGCCTTTTAAAGTTTCAAAGTCCTTGCTTTAAAATTGCCTTGAATAATATTCATACATAAATAATGTGTCACACACAACACACGCTTATAAGTGTACTCTTCGACAAATGCTACGAAATAACGTATTTCTCTAATTAAAACAACTGAAAGAGTAATTAAAACTATTGTGAATATACCAACCAGATCTCCATTGGCGGCCATTTTGCGGAGTAGCCTGGTGAGGTACCAGTCTGGAGCTGATGCAGGGGGCTTCCCCGACCTCTTCCCATGTGCTAGAAAATTACAAAATTAGTTTGTTGTGAATTCGAATAAGTTTAGTTCCTGCTTTTGTCGTAAATCTTATATTGGCCATTAACGCAATAACATTGATTATGTAGTTAGTATGGTTATTAATAAGATATAATATTCATTAAGTACCCAGTTTGATGGCCATTATGATACCTACCTATTTATTATTAATTATCCTCTGATTATATCATGAATTGCTTGAGTAAGATAATTATTGCACAGGTATTAGGATTAAATAACTCCTAAATAAATATAATTATGAATTACCCTGGTCTTTGCCCAGCAGTGGGACACCAACACGGCTATATAAGCAAAATGAATTACCATATCCGTTTATAGACGTGAAAATCGCATCGAGGTAATCTCAATTACTCATATTAATTTAACTAAATATTAATACACCATTTATACCAACCTATCTAACCAAATATGTTAAATAAAAAGTACCCGTATTACATATATATTATGTATGTACCTACGCTTTTAATTTAATGAAACCAGATGAATGACAGGTCCTAATTTACGGTAAAATAATGAGTAAATCTCGTATAAGTCAAACGTCAGCGGGGCTAATGAATACAAAGTGTTATTAAAACAATTTTAGCATTCATAATGCCAAAACACATGGGCCACATGTGTGGCCTGCATAGTAATCGTAATCCCCGAAAAGGTGACATTAATTAGTCGCTTTTATATTTTATATATATATTCGCGACATTAGCCACAATAGAATTTGTATTACCTTGGAAAGATCCCCTCAGGGCCTATTTTTTGATCCGTCACATTGGTAAAAAATGGCAACCGTTAGTTGAAAACCAACATAATTCCTATGCAGCAACTGTCATGCTGTACCCGTCACTTGACTGGTTAAAAAAAGTTGACCACGGATTAAAAAAACCGTCCCCTAGGCAGATAACATGCTGGTATACTATTCACCACATATATTGACTTCAGGATGGTGACCACAAAAGGAAAACTGTATCGTTACAAAATACCTATTTATAGATAATTTTACGTTTTCATTTATATTTTATCACCATATGAATATTATTATTATGCACCTGTTAATTTTAATATGACAACTACATAAAACATGAGTGACCAAATAATATGTGCACTGTTAAGGTAAAAAATTATCTGGTTAGTAAAACTTTTACTTGTACAATGATTTGTGTGAAAACTCTTTGACTTCCGGGCTCGTCAGGGCTTGGCTTTGTTTCACATCGTTTGTTTTCATTTACTCTCGTGTGTATATTTTGTGTAATGGGTACACCGCGAAATCATACATTGTTTTGCAAATTAGTCAAGCATAACATCTTTACTTTACTGTTGAGTATTCCACAATAACCTATCACCAAATTGGACGCCTACTATACTCGCTTGCAATGAAACCAGTTCCACGTGCCATTGCCGTTCCATATTTCATTGGAACTTTTTCATTGATCGCGAGCGTTGTACTACTTATCAGCATAAAGCCCGTCACAGACTTAGCTATAATATACATTAATATACCAAACAATTGGTGACTTCACATAAATATATATTATAGCTGATTGTGCGGTCACTGCGAAAATGTATAGAAAATATTATAGTAATATGCCTAGCTATAAAAATATTAATATATATTATAGCTAAGTCTGTGACGGGCTTAATCATTTAATAATCCGTATTTGCTGGACATGGGCCTTAGCGTCACTCACAGAAATACTGGCACTATTTACCATCACGTTTTTTCACTATCTTTCTCATTAATTTTTTAACACAATAATCCTTTTATCAATTCCGTTTTTCTGTCGTTTAAACCGTTTAAAAAAACTATGGGCCTTACCACAAAAACTTGGACAGTGTTTAACAGATGTTTACTGCTGTCAATCGCATACAAAATCTGTCAAATTTTGGTTTGAACACTTGTTAAACAGTGTTTAAAGTTTTTTGTGGTAGCACAGTACATGTCCAAACCTATTTTACAGCGTACGTTTTTTATCATAATTGCAAAGCTACGTATACAACAGACAGACTCTTCAAATATTAGTCAATCTTCATACAAATTGTGTACAAGTTGCTCCGTTCATAACAAGACATGGCGGGTTGATTGAGAAGCATACTTCATATTTTGTGAGGTTGAGAGTTTCAACAAAAATATTATTATAATTACATTGTTCCTTTTTTATTTGCCATCTAATAATTTGAAAGTTTTATTTATAAATTCAGTTATAACACAGGTGATACGATCGGTGTGAAAAATGAATTCTTACATTTCTTAGAATCCATAAGTGAGTTATTTCAGTACAATGTACAAACATGATCATGATTATAGACTTAATAGTAGTTTCCACTTACCTCCCCAACACGAATGTCCATAGCTCAGGCACGATCCTGTGAAAAGAGAGCTTATTTAGTGTCAATAAAATATATTCTTAAGCTTAGGTACTGCACATAGGTAACTTACATAGTAGTACCACACCGTATGGAATATGTAATAAAAATACGGTAATTTTTATTCAGGCATCAGAGAGCACATATACCTAAATATACGAGAGGTTTTTGAGGGTCCCTTAAAAATAGTTTCATTAGAACTAATGCGTACACTAGGTTGATCTTCGCAAATAAACGATTTTATTACAATATGTAGGTATTTACGTTGCCTTTTTATTTTTTACATTGATAATAAGATAAATAATAAGCTATAGATTCACTATAAAATAGCGTGAGTGTCGTCGTCGTTTCTGATATCTTCGTGGAAAATAATCCTGTTACGGTCAAAATTTATTCCATTCGAATGTGTTTGTGTTTATGACAATACAATGACCGGATATTTACTTACCGCAGTTGAATGTTACCTACAGCTCTGCCTTTTAGTTACATATATTCGCATAGCCACATTTTGATTTACTTATAGTTGTGTTTTCTTTGAATCATACCGTACCAAGTTACATGTCGGTTGCACTATCCTGTCCTTGTTTGCGTAAAGGATAGAGAATAATCGAGTTGCACTGTGCTACCACTACACTGCACTACTCTAGTGTAATGCATTAAATCTTCAAAGCGATTCTGGGTAGGTATATCAGATGACCTACATACGTAGGCATTGGATCTTTGACAGAAAATGCAGCAATTATGTGTAGACCCCAAACACCAAACTATTGTTTATGAACTTATGCAACGACACCTATCGCTGTAATTTGAGGACTTTAATAAAATTGAATGCAAATTGTTTGAGATATGAGTGTTTACGTTCATTTCTAAAAAACACCTTTTGGCATACAATTTTTTTGCTGTTTACGTAAACAATGAAAATGGCGGAAACTTTTTCTATTGCTGAAAACTGCACTAGTCTACATATACACATCATACTGCAGATTATGTAGTATCATGTGTAGCATTGTCCGGAAGAAAGAATACGCCTTTTTAAATTTAAGATAAGATAAGTAAACAATATAAGGTGCAGTACATTACGTGAGACGCTAAAGCGTTATGGATTAAGCTCTTTGTATTAAATCATACCCGTGGACAAGTACCGGCCATCATACACCACTCCTCTATAACATGGGCTAGATGACTTTGTTACGTTTATAGCGGACGTAATACCGCATGCACTTTATAATACTATACATAATACTACACATAATATTATACATCTCACGTGAAAGCTTTCTAAAGATATGGTTTTGAGTATGAAGACGTAATTTATAGTGGGCATATCTTTTAACACACAACCGAAAAGGGGTTGTTTTAAATATATGACAAAATGTTAAGAGGAGGGTAATTTTTTTCGATTGTATGTATGTATGTTTGTCTGTTTCTTTGTTCCCTCCTGTACCCTAATAAACGGCTTGATAGATTTTTATGTATGAGGTATTGTTAGAAACGTATTGATGGCGCGATGGTTATAGGCTATGTGACGTTACATTAAAATGTACATAGCGCCCTCTAGAGGACATAACGTGATGACCGATAAAATAATATTTTTCCAACTATGCCGTGTGGGGTATCAAATGAAAGGGCTTGATTTGCACATTACAAAAATATGCATATTGTAAGTATTTAAATAACAACACCAAAATTATTCAGATGAAAAATGTCCATGAACTAAAAACCCGACTACTGACGTAAAATTTCATGAAAAAAAAACTACTAAAAAGTTACAAATAAAAAAATATAATTATATAAACAAACAAAAAACCCGACTGCACGCTAAAAAGATGAAAACAAGTACCAATGTTAATGGAAAGGCAGGCGGGGACCAACTTGACCGCCACACAAGGCCGTTTTCTAAGTAACATTCAGCTAAATGGTGAATATCTGCTGGTCCCCGCATACGAACATATAATCATTTGGCAAATTAATAAACAATCCCATATGTGATAGCTAGCAGTTATACAAGGTGATGCAAAAGTGGTATAGTGAGTAAGCCGAAAGCGGGTTGTAGAACAAAGGTTGTTCAGAACGACCCTCTAAGTTAACCTGTTTCGTCTTACTATACCAATTTTGCAATACTCTGTAAACTTTTGATGCAAAATGAATCCCTATGAATGATTTGTTTTATTACTTACAATTTTAAAGAGATGTTTCTGAAATAAAAAAGGTGAAAAGTATGTATACAAAGAAAGCCCATGGGCAATAATATACTTATTTATTTCACCTAACCTTCCAGTATATAAACGAATAGCGTAAACGGTAATATAACTTTCCATTACTTTCGGTTACGTCATAATACTCGTATAAATTTACTTTAACATAATGCATTTTCAATACATATGATAGGTTGTAAGATAAGCCACTTAGCGTTAGTTGAGTGAAAATTTCTAACTTAGACTAACTTCTAAGCAACAAAGTTACCAGTTGCTTACAAAGATTGTTAATGCTTTTGATAGTATTCATACGACGAGACGTTTCACGTTTACTAACAACTTGACATAATATTATAGCAAAGTCCGTTCGCTTAGCTAAACACTATATTATACACTTTATGTGTTTTTCCAAAAATAAGTGAAATATAACGCGTGCCAATTGAAAATTTCCCTTTAACAAAATGTCATAAAAATTACGACTACAAATAAATATTACAAGTGATTCTTATTGAAAACTAAGTATGGAAGATCAACGTGTCTTCTCTAATCAGTGCACTGTACAGTAAAGTGCACAATATTGCTTGGTATTAAGGCTGTTTACTCTAGAGAAATTCAATTGCATCCAATAATGCACAGCAAATGTGGCGGCCGATATCCTCTCAAAGCGACAAATGGATGAATGTCGATGCATAAACGACGAGTTACAAATATAATAATAGAAAACAACGCTCAAGCATAAATCCCGAATCATCCGTGAAAGATTTCCCAAGCGGGCAATAGGAAATGATTTTATTCTCATTTCGCTAAATATTCTATAGATAACATATTCGACACCATGTTACGTGCAATATCATACCATTTACTACAAATATAATTTAGAAGGACAAAATTAAATATTATAAAAGTAATTGCATCTATAAGGATAATACAATGTGGACCACAGTATGTACGAGTATATTACACAGGAAATAACAACTTCCTTCCTGCATTATTACTACCTACTTGTACACAGTAGATTTCGAAATTGTTACAATGGTTGTATGTATTTGTTTATAAATTATGGTACTTACGTGTTTTTATATTTGCTGTCAAATGTTCCACGATGTTTTGGACTAGCTTGTTTACTTTATAGCTTCTCAACACAACTGCAATATTGAAATTGCAATGCAGAAGAGTCACTAGCTAAACTCTATATGTGTGTGTACAAATGGTTGGTTAGTATAAATTAGATTGTTTTCAGCAGAAAGTAGCAAACATACACGCTCAGCACAATTCAAATAGACTGCTGGTATTTGTAGTCTAAAGTAATCAAATGTAACGTTTTCATCCAATTTTCTCATTATATATGCATAGATTTTTTAAACAACTAACTGTCTCTTATATAAAATCGACCTAATATGTGTGTATAAACATCCATTATACAGATTAATTCAAAATTACATATTTTTATATGTTACATACCTTTTCATACCGACCGTTACACAATGTATTTCAAAAGATGAAGAGGGGTGGAAACACTTAATACTAATCACTCACAAGTCTCACAACCAGTGGAACGAACATGGCTATTTTAATATATGTAAATGTCTTATTTATAAAAACAAAAGTGAGTATTTTTTATGATACATACATTCTGCCATTCATTTGCAGACATGCAGAGTTCAGTATTAAACCAGCTTTAACCTCAAATAGAAAGCAGCTTTACATTCTTTTATTTTTTTAAGACTTTCTACTGCTATTATTCAGGATTGCGCTTAGTGCATGTTTGCTGTTATAGGTAGTTCATGTTTGAGAAGATTTTTCCGGTAATTAGGTATCTTGAGTTTTAAGTTTACGTAATTCAAATTATTTAGTAACGGTAACACATGGAGTACTTGCAAATCAAGCCTGTAATTTAAAACAATAATGAGAACTATAAATGTCAAGTTAAAGAAAAATCTACTTGCCTTGTTCTTATGTTTTAATTAAATTCAAATGTGTCATTGGGGACTTAAGTATAATTTCTTCGAAATGAACAGTTTGCGAAGGCTATATGGCGATTCCGTGAAAAGCATTGTAATTACACTTAATAAAAGTTTATAATGTTTGTGCAATGGTGCATGCATCATATGAATGGCCTGACATTACTTTTTCTTTGTAAAAAATATAATTTATTTAAATACAACGACGGTTTTATATGTATAAGCTGAGTAAGTATATTAAAAAGTATAATAAAAAAACACAGGTTATAGAAAAATGGAGGTTACGTTAGTTTCATTAGGTGGGATTATTAAAAAAATATAACACAATAACAACGGCCAATAACAGAAAAAATAGGTATACATCAATATCTACATTACGTAACTGTTTCTCTTTGATCGATTTTCGACATTTAATGCAATAGTACCTACTTCAATACCGTGTTTATCAAAATACGACATCATATACAAAAAAACATCAGCCACAAAATAATATGTACAACGGGAAGTGCCTGGCTGGTCGCGCGTGTGAAGAAAAAAAAGTGTCACATCGAATTTAAAAATGGAACACCGATATTATCTACAAATCACATTAATCTTTGTGCAGTGGTCACGAACACCGAATCATGCGCACATACCTCCGCGCTGACTTCGCCAACCGTTGGCATTCCCAACTAGTTTCGAAGACTGGCTACCTCTATTGTTAATTCTCTGCTCTGTGAATGAAATACACAATTAATAGATCAGATCATGCAGAGTCTAACTAAACAGTTCCGCAGAATAATCTCTTAGGTTCGTAGTTACACACCTACTGTAATATTAAATACTATTAACTTGGGAGGCTGTATAGGAAACAGCCATCACCCGCTGTTGCACAAATGAGATCGAGCATGTATTGTACATCAGTGTGTCTCATATTATTAGCTATGGAGTTCACATTGAATTGAATATGTCTATTAACTGTTGTCTCAACGGACGTTGCAGTCACTTTATTGTTCTAGTATCTTAGGACATCGCACTGGAGAAGTTCAAAACCAACATCTTACAATGTTATAGTAGGTATTTCTGTGTTAGTGGAGCAGGCAGACGCATGCCAAAATAATGCGAGACTTAAGTGGAATTGCATCGATTTGGTACCGGAAATTTAAGAATTAGATAAAATAGTCCATTGTCTAATATTTTTTAAAAATGAAAGTGGAGTCCTGCCATGTCCTACCTCACCACGTAACATGCGTGTTCGCTGTAATTACCGACGACCCACAACTGTGTTGCCATGTGGTCAGCTGTTATTAATGTCACGAAACAACTGCATTTCATGAATATTACTTCAGTACCGCCGTTATGAAGTGTATTTGTAAATCAACAGTGAACAACGTAAATGATAAAGCTTTGAACGAATTGACCAATCAGCTAACGTCATAAGTCATTAATTATACTTATAGAATTATAATTATCTTTACTAATGTTATATACGTTATACCTACCTACTCTTTTGCCTTTTAAATAAACACTACTGGTATTAAATTTATTTTAAAAAATATGGCTACTTAAAAAAAATAATGAACTTTTTAATAATAACCTATTATTTGCCTTATGAACTAAAACTTGACATTCAAACTTATCAAATTAATAATTAATGCCTATGGAAAAGTAGGTATAATAGTCAAACGTCTGTCAGTACAAAATGTATGACTTAAATACGTTTAGCGTTTGGTAAAAGTGACCCTTAAGAAAGTTACAATGTTATCAAATGTTTGTTGCTAACTTAGATAACTCTATTGAATTATATGATAACATTTTTACCAAATAAAATCTGCACGTACAGTCTTAACTGTCAAAAACAATAGATTTTCCTTATTTAGTTGGGTTTTCCGAAATAGATGAGACGTGATCGGAATCACATGAGTGCCATGAAATTATTTTTGTGTTTTACTTAATTCTGGTAAGTTCACAAAAGAATTAAAATATACCTTAACACGATTTGGTCAAGTTTAGTTTTCCCTTGAGAAGTGACATTCCAACTTATTTATTAAAGTACCAAAGCAGCGACTTTTTTTGTACTTTGAAAATAACATCGGATTGCCATATTCGCCATTTATTTTGACAACGGTAAATTGATCAAACACGGGTCAAACTCTATAAAATAAATTATTTTGTGTTGAACTGTTTACTAATTAGGTATACGAGTAAGTAGGTACTTTGGATGTTTCATTGTTTTGCGTAGTGGATAAGCTTCCTCTCGTGAACTCTGACAGTAGCTACGGCTCGCTACTACGCGGTTTAATGGTTGGAAACGAATATCTTGTTCTACTTCTTTTTCAGCTTATAGCAATCTGGTGGACGTTGGCCTCTCCCAAAGCATGCCACTGGACGCGATCTCTAGCTTTCCGCGTCCAATCTTTACCAAAAGGTAAAGGTAATGCAAAAGCATGTGAGCACTTAAATAATGACGAATACGAGATCATAATTAGACTGTGATAAAGGACGATTTTCATTCAACATAATATTAGGTGGGTCACTAAAGTTCTGATACTAGCCTACCATATTTGGGCCTCAATCGAAAGTTTTTTTAATATCTTTTAAAATCTTTAAATAAACGTTTATAAAACTAATGCATTGACTAGTTGCTGTCATTACACAACATAATGCTATTGTTATACGATATTTCACTAATCAATGTTCAAACGATCTATAGATTTGGAAAAGCTTTATTCGATATGAGGTTTCGTTGCGTTTTTAAAATCATTTTTGATACCTCTATGGGTATTCAGCCCATACAGGGTATGACTTGTAATTCTCATTTTAAAATATTAATCATATTTTCTGCTACACTATATCTATCGCTTAAAAATTGTGGTATGATATGTACGGATCAATAAACAAATTTAAATGGCGTACCAATTGTTATCATAGAGATACAGCAGTTACAGTTCGTTGAGCAAAACATTCTGTGGGTGTAAAGTTCGTTAGTTGCTGCTGAGGGCTAGTACGGGGCGCATTTAAGATGTGACAAGAGTTTTGCATCGCGCTCACTCACATCGCGCAGCCTCAAGAGTGAGTGCGACGGAGAACTCTTGTCACGTCTTAATAACGCCCCGTGCTACATGGCCTGGTAAAACTTGGCTACCCAATAGCACAGGGTATCCTAGTTTGGGAGCCAGGAACCAAAATGTATACCTACTTATGGCAAATAAACGTTTTTCATATTTTTTTTCACATCCCCGCCATTTTCATCGACTTTCTTAAAGGTAAGCGTCCACCTATCGGTATCGTATGAATCGCACCAAACGGATTGTCATTTATGACATCGGCATTTCCGAAACGGCGTCGGAAATGCCGATTAAGTGGACGCGCACTTGTGAGAATTTATACAGGGTGATGAAAAATGGGTATACTAAGCCGAAAGCTACATGTGCAGCATGTTATATCTAAATATTAAATTTTATTTTCAATAGAAACTTTGTTAGTGACGGAACTTTTTACTATGGAGAATGACTGTTTTTTCGCGAATTTTGAAATTCTGATTTAATTTTTGGGCTTAGATATAACATGCTGCACATATGTACGTTTCGGCTTAGTATACCCTTTTTGCAACACACTGTATACAAAGAATACTAATTGCTATGACTGATGAGTCCGTTGTGCCGTGCCGAAGGGTGGACGCACAGGCTACAAGTTGGTGAAGTTTGACACATACCTGCAGCGCACTGGACGAGGCAGATGACGAGGAGCAGGGCGAGGGCGCGGGCGACGGCGGCCGAGGGCGAGCCGGAGCGGGCGCGCGGGCTACATTGCTGGCCCATTGTGATGCTGGTTAGTTCTGGTGGCTACTGGAAGAGCAATGGATTATGAGTCGATGGTTGTAAACGTGTATTAAGTTCTTGTTTCTGCCGTTTTTGAAATATTTTAGCACAAATGAAGTAGAAAGGGCGGTAATTCAGGCATAATATAGATCCATCATTTAATGTTTTTTTACTAAACTTCATAGTGTATATTTTTAGACTGCTCGTTTTTAAATTGCAGTTTCGCACTCAGTGAGATTATTTTTTACTCAGTAAAAGTTATTACGCGTTTTTCAAAAACTAAATTCAACTTCTCATGAGCTTTTGAAATGAAAATAAACTTTTATCCAATTTGATCGGTTGAAAATTTTCTATTTATTCAAAACTTTTGATTTACGTAGATTGGTTCTAATAATTGAGATTACTTTACAAAAGCATTAAAAGGATGAGATAAAAAAATATATGTCAGAAACTTCCGCATAGGAGTAGAGGAGTTCTAGGTAGATGATTAATATTATTTAAAAAATGATACTTTCATAGTAGGGGTAAACAGAAAATATAACCAACAAAGTAATTAAATTATAAACATTGTGCTTTGTTAAATCTAAGATGAATTAATTAATGTTACCGCATAAATTATCATGATAATTTAAGCACTGCCTCAAACAAACTTTGTGTATTTTACAATTTAAACAATTATTTATTTATTACCTATATTAGAAACCCACAGATTGGAAAATGTAAATGATATCTCAATTTTGAATCCACGTAGCGTGAGAAAGCAAAAATCAAATAAGCCTAATTAAAATATAATTTTTGGAAACAAAATAAATTGAAAATTATTTTTCATAATAGGTTCATAAGTTATTGTGACAGATATACCTAAGTAATTTGATTATATATAGTTAATGATGAATCAAAAATTATGAGACATGAATTATGATGAGAGATGCTTTATAGTGTGCAGTTGTACTCACAAGCCATATCGGCATTTTTACTGATCTAGAAGATTTATTTGACGACCGAATGGCGTAGTGGTTAGTGACCCTGACTACTGAGCGGAAGGTCCCCGGTTCGATTCCCAGCTGGGGCAGATATTTGTTTAAACACAGATATTTGTTCTCGGGTCTTGGATGTGCCCGTAAAATGGCAATAGGCCCGCCCCCTATTACATTGGGACTAACATACTCTGGCGAAAAGTGGGTGCATTACCTCTGCATACCCCGCAAGGGAGTACATTAGTACAAGGCGTGAGTGTGTGTGTGTGTGTAGAAGATTTATGAAAAATCTAGAGGTTCAGAATATATTCTGCTCACGATGTTTTCCTTTACCAAAAGAGAGCATGTGTCCATTTAATGTACGGAAACAGTACTTTTTTACTTTACATCGATCGAAGTGGTCCTGATTTTTATGGGATATGTTTTGACAAATCTGTGTTTTCCATTTAAGTATAAAATAATACTTATTTAAGGTGGAACGTTTTCATTGCACGTGAGCGTATCCATTGTACTCTTTTCAATTGTATCCCTGACTTATGAACTCACGGCACGAGTGTAAGCCCACCACCGATGCTTTTTACGGCCTACCGACTTTTATTTCTGCGGTAAATCCGAAATAGGAAATAATGTACGACAGTACATACATACGAGATTGTCCGATAAACCAATCGCAGTTAGTTTAAAAGTGGTTCAGTTGAATGGTCGGTCTTCCTGTTTTCGCTTTTAGTTTCGTGTTTGTTTTAAATAGAGGCTAAAAGGTTTACGAGGAGAAATGCGGAGGAAGATGCTTTCAAGACGGTTTACATAGTAATATTGTCTTTAATAGAATTTGCAGTTTACATATTTTAACCTACGATCAGCGATGATCGAAAAATAAGGCGGTTACAAATTACCTACATGTATGCGAGGTTTTCTACAGGATCGTGGTAGCTCGTGCATGATATTGAAGTTATATTGGGACATGATGGAGAGTTACAATACAATACTTATCTTTAATGGCATAAAAAAAACTAAAATAACCATTCAATAAAATTATAATTATGCAGTTGAAAAACTGCATTGTAGATTCGTGGCATAATTATTTTATAGCTTTTTCAATTTATTTTATAGTGATTTCAATTCTAATTCTGTGTTTTTGTGAAAACAAGGGTATGCTATTTATAAGTCTTACTAATAGGGGAATACCTTCCAGATTTGGTATGTAGCAATAAAAAGTCGTCATCATCAAAGACTGCGAAATTTCAATTAAATATACCTGCTCCATTGAAATTGACAGGTATTTTACAATGAAATAAATCACCCAAAATTCAGACAGGCTAAAGTATTTGATTATATTGGATAATGATTCTTCTTTGAATCTTCATTCTAAGAATGTATACCTAGACATAGACATACACATCGTTTATTTACTACCAAAATACACACAAAACAACATCGATAGGTACAGTGACATGAAGTACTTCTGTTTTGATTTTTTGGTTGGCCGTGTATTTAATGCTTGCTTCGTTATTTAATGACCAATTTTAGGTTTCTTACTTAACTGGTTAGGTTTACTTATAAAATAAAGTACTTATTGAATTGGGTATTAACTTAATGGTGGGTGATACTTGCTTAGCAGATTGTACTATAATTTTAGTGCCAACTATATACCTACTTAAGTTGTAAGTAATAGCAGAATAAAAGAACTCGTGTACGTATCAGTTTTCTGAAACTCACTTACTGTTCTCGGAACTAATTACGGGTGGTTCCGAGTAGTTTAATTGAATTAGCATAATGGTAAAGGCTTTGATTATTCTAACTTTTGCAATAATTTCGTTGTAGTAACAAGAAAGGAAGGGAACAGTAAGATGGCAATCAGTGGACAGACAACCACGCCTACCATGGATTTGCGTCGCGTCTAGCATTAAATCTATTTTATTAATACATTTGACTGCTAGAAAAGTTTAATTGATTTAACGCTAGATGCGACATTATAAATAAATCATTATCAAAATATTTCATTGGGTTTGGACCATAAATTAAAGGCATTGTTGATAATAGATGGTGATTGGTACCATATTTCAATCACCACTGGTAACTGGGCAAACAGCAGCTGCGTTTTTCGTCATAAAGAGTGACCCCTCTGTGTGGCTACCAAGAGTTTACTAACACTTGTACAGTTGTATACTAGAGCGTAGTCCAGTCTATTTGCTCAAATATACCAGGCAAGTGGCTGGATCAAATCGGATGAGCATGGGACGAGATTGGACAGGCTATCTTTAGCTCGCTGTATTACACACACAATGATAATAATATGGTTTGTAGTTAAATAAGCAAACATTTCCTTTGTACAGTACCAGTAAAATTTTAATTCAATAAATTAATGACTCGCAATACTTTACTGGAACAACAATCAGGTATTTGATACGATCAGCAATGCATTAAAACTCATGTAGGTAGATAATAATGTAAATTTTATAAATAAATCACTTTCATATTTACTTAAAACCCGTACGTATCTGCCTTATGCAATTTTAATGTGCTGTGATTAATATGAACATAGGTACGAAGTGCTTATGTTTAAGTATAATTGTACTTATGTTTAGATAAATTTAAATTTAGTTACAGTCATGTAACAACAGCTATGGCGGTCATCGATAGACGAAAAAAAAGAATCAAGTTCTCATACTTACTTTACGTCGGCCGAAAAATGAATTGTACTAATATGATCTGTTATTTATAGCCAGTATATATGTTCGTACAAGTAGCGTCAGCAATGTTATTATAAGTTATTTTCTTAATTATTAATTTATTTAGTTTTTATTTGCTATTAAACATTTATATAAAGGCTTAATTCCAAAAAGAAATGAATCTATCCGCATTTCTTTATTACAAAGATATGCTTACAGATCTTTCTCTAGAGATTTAAAAAAGAATATTAATGAACTAAACAATCGAATATTCTACAGATGATCTTGAAGGAATCATAGCCACTCTAAAGAAAAACAAAGTAATTCATTATTGTTTTAGTGTAATATTTATTTAAAACATTAGTTTGATAACAAATTAAATTGTTGCGTTGCGGATTGTACCTAAGCGTTGTCCAAGTTATATTTGAAAAGACCTTTCTATATATAAGATAATACAATATTTTTGCTATTACATAAATTACTTATTGGTTCTGTGCTTGACTGATTGTTGCGAGGGCATTGAAATATTATTGTCATATTTGTACAAATGTGGTATTGTAAGGGAATTCGCTTTATTCGACAGTTCTTATTATTAATATCTTGTTTAGAAATACTGATCAGAAGTTACTGCCATCATTTCTTTTACTTTAATTCTACATTCTTACCTGATCGACTTGCCTTTATTATACTTCTACTGAGGTAATAAAATTAAACAACAGAAAATGTATTGTGTCCTATGGACAAGTACTTAAGTACAGAATCTACAGACGAAGCTAAACAAGTTTTTCAAAAAAACTTCCTAAGTAATAGTGATTCTTAAAATAAATATTCTAAATAATTATGAAATTTGATTGAGCAGTATTAGGTATATAGATCATGTGGTTAAATTTTCAGGGGCATCTTTAGTGACGGAAACTTGAAAGAATTATTATAATTATTTATCTATTATGAGCTTATCTGAACAGCGATGATAATTATTATACATAATCTGAAACCGACCGACGACGCGACGTAAAATGTATTTATTAGATGTCACTTGCGATATCGTAAAATATGGCCTTATAATGGTTTATCTAATAAACCAGTTGTTTGTACGCAAATGGTTCCCACAACCATGTGAAAAGTATTTATAATGTACTTATTAGTAAAAAACATATTGCCGGAAATGAAAAAATACCCATAAAAGATATAAATAATCTTGCCTGCTCTAGCCTCTAACTACCTTTCACACACACATATTTTGTGAAATTGTCATTATTCAGTATCATCAGCATATGACCGTCAACTGCTGGAAATAGACCTCTCCCGTTGTTTAGTATACTTACCTATATTTACGTAGTAAGTAAACCTATGTCATCTGTGCTGTGCAAATATCGATTATAATTTCACACTGTATAAAAGTTTTATTTAGTGTGCAGTGTGCATGTTGACAGCGGCAAAACAATAGTTATGTTACTCATACCAAGTATATCTCTTGAAGAGAAGTTCGTATCATTAATAATAACTGTTTTCTACGTTAGTTACTTACGTAAGAAAGAATATGTAGTGTGTTCTGTTCAAAACTGTCTGAAACACGCAAGAAATGAAACACAAGCAGGAAGCGTAGGAAGGAATGTAGATGAAGTATTTCTATTTTTCAGGGATATAAAACAGTTAAGGCTCTATTTTTCCAGATTAATTAATTCAATACTCTCAAAGTTTAAACGAAATACATAGATTGTACATCATTTTTACTTAGGCAACCGAAAAACTCTTTGTCTACCAATCTACCAAAATGTCTATCGTGTTGAAAATTGGACCCATTGGGTTATGGGAATGTCTGACCAAAGGTTGCTAAACAAGAACTGTGTGCACTCCTACGTAAATAGCTGATTATCTTGGTTGTACAAAGAGTATAGGTATGCGATATGTTACATCACAACAAAGAAAACATAATAAGCCAGGGACGTCCTTCAGAAACGAACGGAAACGGATACTGATATGACTAGCCCACCATTTAAAGTAATTCAGCGTGTTAATTCTCAGGATCACTGAATCTCACAGGATCCCTTCAGAAAATTAAATGAATGAAAGATTCGTCAGAAAAATAAAACTATTAAAATATAAAAGTTGCAGTGGGCCGATATTTGCCGATGCACCGATGACCGTTGTAACAGCGGAGTTTTCGAGTGGAGACCACGTAGCGTGGGAAAAACGAAACCGACTTAATTTTTATGACCATCTTTTGGCATCGTACTCAGCGGACGCATCACATTCAGTATTCTTTGTATAGAATATCACACAAGTGCATGTACTTCATCAGCATTACCGATGGCGATGCCGTATTATATTCATTACATTTACGAAAATCCGTTTGGTATGATAGGTAAGTGTAAAAGTGTCTACCTATCGGTCGATATCGGTGGACACTTACCTTTAGTTGGGTAGCCAGTAGTGGTTGGGGGAGGAAAGCCAATTACAGTATATGTCCAGCATCCAGCAGTGGACTATTATGGGCTGAGGATGATGCATGATTGCATTTATAATAAAACTACACTTTTTGACTTTTAGTATTTTTGTAATCAAATCTTTTTCAAAATAAAAAAAAACGCTTACTACCGCTTTTGGCTTTTTATTATCGTAGGATTGATTTCTGCCCAACAAACATTTTACCCTCAGTTACAGCTATTTTTATAACTTTAACCTGTATAACTGTGTTATAATTATCTCAGTTCTAACATAAAGCGATAAAGATGAGTTAACAAATGAAATTAGTGTTAACAGCAGGTTTAAGTGTTAAAATGGTATTAGTCAAAGCAATTATAATTAAGATGTTATAGGTTTAAACTGTTTCTAGAACCTAAAGCTATACAAGAGTGCTCACTGACACCTGTTAACACTTATGGTTGTTAAGTGGTTTCCTTTAATACTCATAATTATAAATCTTAAGGTGTCATATTGAATTTGGGCTGCAGGAATCGGTTATAAAAGAGATTTTGTCAAGAGTGCAGTAAGACAAGACTCTTACAGTGTTGGAAAACTCAACAATGCAGTTTTAATCTTTAAGGTTAACTTAACTTACGCTTATTGCGTTAGGCAAGTAGACTGTAAAAGTAACGGTGTTAAGCAAGACTGTGCGGATCGACTAAGACTGCATAATACCCTTGGCTAAGGGTGTTCTATTTCAAAAAGTGTAATAGATGACTTAGGTGAGTTAGTTAGTTCTATATGTCTTAAATGTAAGTTCGCCATTTGCATTGGCGACCTAACCTATGAATTTCTGGCATAAACAATATTTTGCTTTAAAATACTTACTTATTTATGTGAATTTTGTCATTCCAGTCATGCCAATCGATTTATGAAACTAATGGACATACAGCAAGGATACAAAAAAATACAAAATTGAGTCGTCTATTTTATATTTACTTATGTTTCATTTGAAATCCTTAATAAATTCAGAGCGCATTAAAATTGAGGTGGGAAATATGGTATACATTACAGTAAAATTACAATGGCATATTATTTTCAATTCACAAAACATGTTAAGTCAAGTTAATATATTATATTTACTGTTATTTAGTAATGATCAATACTGTCACTCTAATACTGTCGCGTATGATTGCTGTTGACACTATTATTTTCAAAGACATACAACTTGTATGGTAAAAGTATATTCGAAAAACGGTAACATACTCACTTAACCCTTTTTTACCAAACAAATAAGAATCAGGGAGTCAAATAACCATTCTACAACTACAACTATACCGGTAAAAGTTCTAGCTGAGAGTGATTAAACGCTCTTCTATAGTAACTTTAGCACTTCAATGACACCGTACTACAAGCTTTCTATAACTTAAACACTTCAATGACACCGTTTTAGGGTGCTTTTCCACCAGAGATGTGCTATGCAGCTATGCTGCGAAGATGTGATATCTACGCTACGAAAATATGTGACCGTTTCCACCAATACTACGCTAGGTAGCTGTGCGAGGAAGATGCGCTACGAAGATGCGCCGCCGCAAAGTAGCTGTGCGAGAAAGATGCGCATCTCGAGCTATGCTATGTATCGATAGTAGGGAAACGACGGGGGCGGCGCGGCGGCTCTGCACATACATAGCTACACCACTCGCGATGGTCCATAGCACATATCCATAGCACGCATCCATAGCACACATCCATAGCACGCATCATTCCATACGAAAAACATATCTTAGTTGAATCCGTTTCCACCAGTGCTAAGCTATGTGCACCAATTAATATGATTGGTGGATATCAAACGCATCCATAGCATCGTAGCATAGCACATCTCTGGTGGAAAAGCACCCTTACAGACTTGCTAAAGCCTTTACTCTCAAAATCGTGGGCCTCTTTCGTGGTTATAAGTGAGTTAGAGCACTCTCCTACACTCTTATACAGCTATGTCTTAACACTTTAATTTTCGAATGGAACCATTATACAAGTTATATGAGAGTTTTTTTAACGCTACGATGCTAGTTGGGTGGACGCTGCCGCTGTCTTTATCTTACCGGGAACTTTGTAGGTAACTTTGAAAAAACCTTTTCCGAATTTCCACAGCAAGTTAATTTGGTTGTTGTGTTATTTCACGATAACTTAAATGCAAAGTTTAGTAATTAGTTAAAATTATGCATAGACTATGTAGAATTGTTATTTTTAGGAATCTAAAGAAGTTTAGTAATAGTTACTTTGTATCAATATTTATTTTAATAAATGGATGCATGATTATATGGTTACATGTAATAAATAAAATTAGATATTCAAATACCTATTCAAATAAGTAAATAACCTTCTATAATTCTAACCTATAGTGAAAATCAAGTCAAACAAAAATCTGTTTAATTTGTTAAAGCGACAACGCCAGACATATCAACCCTGTTAGACCTCTTTTTTCGGTTCGATACTAAAATCCAGGCAATTTGAACTTTGTCACAATAACAGTATACATATTTTGTGCTATGAAAAATCTCTTTGAAAGCTTGTTTGGTGTCGCCGCGAGTTAACTTCATAAATACCTCGTTTTAGGAAATATTACGGGTTCTTTTATATTTGTGATTTAATACGTTAACATTTCATTTTTATAGAATAAATTTTGAATTACTTACTTTGTAAGTACATGTGTACTGAATGTACTATGTAGTACTTATAAAGGTAGATTTACTCAACTGTGAAACTGACCATAATTTTTTGCGTATTTAATTATGATTTTCAATAAAAGTATAGGTAGAGGTACTTAAATATGTGTCTCAATGAGTTGAATCCGAATGTGTTTCATTTAATTTTATAAGTATTTTAAGTATCTACTACCTTACTTACCTAACTAAGCTATATAAAAAATGTTAAACATTAGTATTTATTTTTTAAAATATTTAGTTTGAATTTGATGTTATAACATTATGAATAAAAAAAATAGTCTTATAAATAAAAAAAAGTTTACACAAAATCAATAAAAACTATTCACCAACGATTGCAATAAATTTTCGAGTGAATCTGAAAATTCAAATTTAGAACAGATATAGAAAAAAAAAACTCACATGAGTGCTCGGAGGTTTCCAGCCAGCTTGGCGGTCAACAGGTGTCTACCCGCGCTCCTCGCCAGTGTACCGCTTATATACCACCGAAGGGGTGGCCAACAACACTTCCACCAACATGCATGTACCGTCGCGCCAAACTAGACTAATCCTTAAGCCAGAGGGTAAAGAGCCATGGCACGTAGGAAGAGTGACTTACATAAGTTGGTGAAATGATCATCGGAAGGGTGCGTTTCGTATTGGCTGGATGTACTCGTGGGTGGAAGGAAAGATGGTGACGTAGTTTTTGGTTTTCAGCTTTCTTTGAAGTTAAAAAAAACAATTGGGAGAGATTCGTAGGTGAACATCTGAACATCTTAATTTTAGCTTTGATTGTATTTTAAATTTTAACGTTTTTATGAACATAATATAATATGTACTTCATAGTATAACTATCCATGATCCCATTATCATCAGGTTACTGTGTGTTCTTTTATATAATCAATCTCCACAAATAAATAGGAACCTAAAATTTTAAGATTATTTACAACTAGCTGTTCACGCGGGCTTCGCTTAGCCTTAAAAAGTTTTCCGTAATTCTGCGGTAAAAAGTAGTCTATGTTCTTTCTTAGGGTCTAGAACATCTGTATACCAAATTTCATTCAAATCCGTTAAGTATTTTTGGCGTGAAAGACTAACTGACAAATAGACAGACAGAGAGACAGACACAGTTACTTTCGCTTTTAGTTAGGAAGTTAGAATTAAATTACACCACACTAAATATAAGAATTATAAATTTTGAAACAGAATTAATTAGGAAATAAGAAACATAATCCCTTAGCATCAAAAAGAGAGAAGTAAAAAATCTATGAACAGAAACTGTACGGAAATAAACTGAAAACTGATTCTAATATGGGATTCTATGAATTTATACTTACTACGACGCTGTAGACTTATCCATCAACAAGTATCTTTATGAAACTAAAATAAACCTTCGACTTTGATTGCAATAATTATTTTTCCGAGTTTTTCCCGATTTAGAAGACACTTCAACTAACTCGTAATATTATATGTTTTTTATATGATAGGAGAACATTCGATGTGACATTGTGTCCAACCGTAGAGATAATGCCAGAACTCTTCTATCTTAGAGGCTGCCTGTCCACTAGAGTGAAGCGGTTTATCGGAGCTGTGTAGGTACTAGGAAACAATCGTCAAATAAAATCTTTTTTTACCTCGCACACCGCTCCGCTATCTCGCTCCGCTCTTGTGGGCAGGCAACTTTAACTTTGTAGGGTTGTATAGTGTGTTTAGTTTGATACGCATCGAGAAATACATAGGCTACCCCAGATAGCAGTTTAGTTTTGAAAATCACACGCTTCCCTGAATAGGCTTTCGGATTTTTTCATTTTTTTTTCGTCCAGTTTTTAATCTTCGCCGATGTGGGGAAAAAGCCGTCGTGTTTCAGATGCATAATTAGTGTGGAAAAACCGAACAGGATTACACTGAAAAATACTGGACTAAGATTTTCTGCAAAGTAATAATTTTACGTCATAACTAACTTCGGCTTATTAGTTCTTTGTTTTCACAGGGATTATATTATTTGTTGAAGTATACAGGGTTTTCAAAAGTGGTAAAGTTAGCCGAAAGGTCATTTTGAACCACTGTCGTTCAACGACTTCTGGAAATTGATTTTTTTTTTGGAATTAATCATGAAAGCATAGCATAATATTATGTAATTAGTGTCGCATTTTTGTAAAGTCACATTATCACACACTACAGAAATGTTGCAGCCCCATATTTACAAGTATAGGTTCTGAATCACAGTCTTGTCGCATCAGCTTTTTTTTTTCCTTACGACAAAAAAAATATATACAAATAGTTTGTTGCAAAAGCATTAAGCAATACAATAACTATGAGTACCGTGGTGGTGTACTCGTAATGTGTAACGTGTCTCGACTTTCATTCGTGAGGTCGTGCGTTTGAATCCAGCCATGTAGCAATGTATTATTTAGGATTAAGGAATATAAGTACAATTACACGACGTGTTCTTACGGTTAAGGAAAACATCCTGAGGAAACCTGCACATAATATATCTAGGTGTGTGAACCCACCAACCCGCAAAGCACCAGCGTGGTAGGAAATGGTCCAAGCTAAGGAAGGCAGTTTAGACCTTTTCGATATGCACAAAGGTTCCATTCGACAGAACCAAGTGCAGGTATTAACACCCTCACACATACTAGAATAGAATAGGACAATACTATACTCCTAGTTTATTGAAAACCGTTTAATATTTACAGAAAAACCTAGTTACTATCGAAGAATCGGCTGATATATATAAAATGAACGCTTGTTAGGGTAGAAAATCAGGACCGGATATATTTCTTCTATGATATTTATGGACTAGAAACAATGCCAATGTTTTTCAATTACAATTCCCGCAATACACAATAGGAAAAGGTTACATTATTTAATGCATTATTTACCCGCTATAATAATCCACTACTATACCCGAGGGGGTCAGTAATTGATAATATAATAGGTGCTTCATTATTTTATATCTTGCAGTAATAAAAAGAAGCACTAGGAAATAACTTAAAATGACTACGATTCGTAGGAAACTAGCTGAGGTAGACATAATAAAGTTCAACTGTTGCAACCTTCGCTGTAATTTTTATTTCACATTATGACATACTGAAGGAATGCTGCAGAGTTGCTCCATTGTGTAGGATTCAAAACTATTCATTTTCCGAGACTGAACTTCTACATTTTAATTCTCGGTAGAGAGGTATAAAAGGTTTCCTGCTCAAGTGTAGGTACTACAGACTATAGTCAGGGAGTATTTATTATGGCGAATATGTGCCATTACTGTAAGGAGAGGATGAATAAATGGGACAAACACAACAACATAAATAATTAATATAAGAAATTGAGTTTATCAAAAGAGCCTCTTCGAATGACCTAGACACCCTGGGACTGCCCAGCTGCTGACTGCAGCGACTGACATGTGATCCTTTTTTAACGGTGATAAACCCTAGACTAGCTACAGTGTTGGTGATCGATGCACTAAAAAGAAAATAAAAGTAAATACTACCATATAGAGAATAAGTATAAACTCTCATAATAATATTTAACAGAGTATTTTTCTGAGAAATTATTGATTATCAGTCATTAGTCCACTACTGAATATAGAATCTCGAAAAAAGAAGGGGCTTCTTAAAACTCTGACTTTACCTCCCTTAATCTATCACCACCATACGATGACGCTAAAGTCTTTATTGGTCTAGTCTCGGGGTCTGAACGCATGCCTTTTACTAGCTACCCTAACTTACTTTTAAGTTTTTGTTTTCCTTGTCCTCTTAATATGAAGGTCAAAGCATTAAACTGAAATCATCTCATATAACAGTAAGCATTCGTAATAACGACTGTAATACTCCGCGATATAACTTATTACTACGGGCTATTCAAGTGTCCTGAAAACCTTAACGATATCGTTATATGGACGCTTTCTTAGTGTAAGCAAATTAAATTATTAATACGGGTCTGTGGCCCTGAATCACCCATTTTATAAGTATTTTTAATATAGTGCAAAGTTATAGGTATTTTTTTCTCGTTAAACTATAATTCTGTATGTAGAAATATGTACACAAAATATTATCTGAAATATACATTCAATATAGCAATGAAAAAGTTCCAGTGACATAGCATAGAATTACTGCAATATCGAAGTACATTAACAGCGCATCAGAATAATAACAGCGAAAATAGTAATTTATAAAAAAATTGCGGCATTTGGTGTCGACAGCTTGTAAGTGGAACCTTTTCATTGCTTGTGACTGTATATATTTTTAACTAGCTGTTCCCGTGGGCTTCGCTTCGCCTTAAAAAGTTTTCCCGAGGGAATTCCGGGATAAAAAGTAGCCTATGTTCTTTCCCAGGGTCTAGACCGTATGTATACCAAATTTCATTCAAATCCGTTCAGTAGTTTTGGCGTCAAAGAGTAACAGACAGACAGACAGACAGACAGACAGACACAGTTACTTTCGCATTTATAATATTAGTAAGGATTAGTAAGGATAGATACAAGTACCAAATGAAAGTGCGTAGGTTTCATTGGTGTATCGCGTCTGTTGTTTGCTGGCCGTGGCGTGTCGTCGTCGTCCCTATAAACCAACAAATTAAACACTCCACGTTTTAATGAGATTGCCATTTATTGGGTACATATTATGAATCTTTACGACCTCAGCCCCGCAGCCAATATACAGCTTAATTCCCGTGACATTTAGGTTCCTTCTTGTTTCATTACTTGAATGTGCAATAACATCTTCATGTACAAGAGTACTTCTCGCATACTCTGTTTGTGGCTTTGTGACTACTAAAACATAAAAAAATACATTGAGTAGTAGTTGTAATGACGTAATGACCCACGATGCGACGATGCCACATCAAGAGGAAAGTGAAGATATTATGGATTTCGATTGAAAAATTATCATAATTTTGAAAATAATACCATCTGCATTCAAAGTATTAGACGTAATCTCGTGGCTAGCCCAGAAATCGAACTAATGTGGCAAGTTACTTGGCGACCCTCCTTGCGGGGTGAAAGAAGTGGCGGGGGCGAGGTAGCACGACATGCTACACACGTAGAAATGTGTGCCCGGATTAATCTCGCGATAGCTTGTAACTATTTCTGACGTAAGTAAAATTTTATTCTATGAGTTTTCCCGTAAATGTCATATTTAGCTTAAGATTTATAGTTTGACAGCATTAAAATTTGGATGTTTACCTTCAGAATATCTACCAATTTGAATTTATTTATGTAAAAGTGTTTTATTTTATAAATCAATTTCCATGTCACTTTCATGTTCACTCTCTGTTTGAACTTGTTCATCGTCGTCGTCATCCTCATCTTCATCATCGTTTTCATTAACTTCAATTATAAATCTAAGACAAAAACCAAAAAACATTATACCTACTTTGAAGTATAATGTACTAGAGTACGCCAGTCATATTAGTTCAGTGTACACATATAATATTTTATGTTTAATTTACATTAAATTATAAATAAACAATAACATACCTGTCCAATACATCGTCAAATACTCTATCAGATTTATAATATTCGTCTTAATTTTTTATGACGTGGTCGTCACAATTTCTCCACTTTTCAGGCGAATAATTAGAGAAAAGCAACTCTAAGTCTTTTATCTCTTTATCTAAGTTAGAGTCAATCGACGTTCTTGCGAGCTCGCCTTTCACGTACCGCCACACAAGTTCAATAGGATTTAATTCCGGGTGGTATGGGGTTAGGCGAAGCACGATATGACCATTTTCTTTCAAAATTTCATCAATTTTGTAATTTTTCTCTGTGTTTTGCTCATTAATTACTTTCATTAAATCACATATATTTTGGTTGCTTTCCTAGTTACAAGAACTGACAACTGACGCACTGTCATATGGACTCTTCGTCTTTGTTGTTTACTTTTTCGTATCTGACTGCGCAGTACCAACCTTTAGGCGCGTAGCATGACCGATTCGGTACGCTGTTCTACAAGAAGCCCTATATTGAGACATTATACGATTTGTTGTTTTTAACGTTATTTTGTTGACGAATTATAGATACCTAATAATAATATAATATTAAAAAGGCCTCAACACTCATCCTAAGACTAATGGTCTCAGGATCAATGATCTCATGTGGGTCGCACTCAAATTATGACAGACTATATAAGACATGTGGCCGCCTCGGCTGCGCGGCCGAGACTGCCGTAACAATGACATGCAGTGCACGCGTTCCCCTCCACCACTATAATGTGCCAAGTTACTTGGCGACCCTCCTTGCGGGGTGAAAGAAGTGGCGGGGGCGAGGTAGCACGACATGCTACACACGTAGAAAAGTGTGCCCGGATTAATCTCGCGATAGCTTGTAACTATTTCTGACGTAAGTAAAATTTTATTCTATTAGTGTTCCCGTAAATGTCATATTTAGCTTAAGATTTATAGTTTGACAGCATTAAAATTTGGATGTTTACCTTCAGAATATCTACCAATTTGAATTTATTTATGTAAAAGTGTTTTATTTTATAAATCAATTTCCATGTCACTTTCATGTTCACTCTCTGTTTGAACTTGTTCATCATCGTCGTCATCCTCATCTTCATCATCGTTTTCATAAACTTCAATTATTATAAATCTAAGACAAAAACCAAAAAACGTTATACCTACTTTGAAGTATAATGTACTAGAGTACGCCAGTCATATTAGTTCAGTGTACACCTATAATATTTTATGTTTAATTTACATTAAATTATAAATAAACAATAACATACCTGTCCAATACATCGTCAAATACTCTATCAGATTTATAATATTCGTCTTAATTTTTTAAGACATGGTCGTCACAATTTCTCCACTTTTCAGGCGAATAATTAGAGAAAAGCAACTCTAAGTCTTTTATCTCTTTATCTAAGTTAGATTCAATCGACGTTCTTGCGAGCTCGCCTTTCACGTACCGCCACACAAGTTCAATAGGATTTAATTCCAGGTGGTATGGGGGTAGGCGAAGCACGATATGACCATTTTCTTTCAAAATTTCATCAATTTTGTAATTTTGGTTGCTTTCCTAGTTACAAGAACTGACAACTGACGCACTGTCATAAGGACTCTTCGTCTTTGTTGTTTACTTTTTCGTATCTGACTGCGCAGTACCAACCTTTAGCCGCGTAGCATGACTGATCCGGTTCGCTGTTCTACAAGAAGCCCCTATATTGAGACATTATACGATTTAGAATAGAATAATTTTTATTTCCATAAAAAAATGTTACAGTAACTTTTAATACAATAACAACAATTTAGTATGTCTCTACTCCCTAAAGTAGGGTGAACCCTGTGTCTTAGGATGAGTAGTTACACTTCCCGAAAAATGAGAATTTATGCTAACAAGTCTCAACAACAGCAAAACAAAGAATTATCCAAAAACTAAAAACAACAATAGAAAAAACAAATTATTTTACATGCATATTTATCTTACTTTGTTGTTTTTAACGTTATTTTGTTGACGAATTATAGATACCTAATAATAATATAATGATAATATTAAAAAGGCCTCAACACTCATCCTAAGACTAATGGTCTCAGGATCAATGATCTCATGTGGGTCGCACTCAAATTATGACAGACTATATAAGACATGTGGCCGCCTCGGCTGCGCGGCCGAGACTGCCGTAACAATGACATGCAGTGCACGCGTTGCCCTTCCCCGCTACCCTCCCGCTACCCGCTGTCGTCTTGGGTACCTCGTCCCCTCCGCGTCTTTCACCCCGCAAGGAGGGTCGCCAAGCAACTTGCCAATCTATAGCTCAATGAGGCGGGAAAATAAACTCACAAGAGTCGCGGGAAATTAAAAAGTTCCAATGGCATAGCACCAAATTACTCCTAAACGGAGAAAAAAGGTCATTTAACAGCGCATTAGAATTACCAACTAAAAAAATACATATTTTCCTCAAGTTTTTAATCGCTTATTTTTTTAAATGTGGGTCTGGAACTTTTTCATTGCTTGCTAGTGTATTTTACTCAACCGATCGAAAGGTTTAGTTATAAGAAAAAAGTCTTTAAATAAGTAAACACAACACTTTAAATAATAGAAAGCATGAATTTAATGGAAATGGTAGTATTTCGTGGCGTAGACTCGTTACGCCTACACACACAGAAGTAAATTGAACGAAACTTCCGTAATGAACGTAATGAACTTTTCTAGTTAAAGGATACACTCACAAGCAATGAAAAAGCTCCACCATTGCCGTTTCATATTCACTGGAACTTTTTCATTGCTCTTGAATGTTTTTTACACTACCGATCGAAAGGTTTATTCATAAGAAAAAAAATGTGGTCAACTGCCAAATTGCACCTTAATTTTAGCAGTCACTTGATACAGTTATACCATGTCTCATTGGTCCCAAGGCCCAGAACCTCCAAGCACCCGTCGAGCCAGCGAGGATCAACTTAATGAGTATTCTAAACTTGTTAGGAACTTTGTTTCCCTGTGATCATTATGTTAACTTCTAGGATTTCACTCCATGTATGTAATGTACCTATTTCGGGTGGATGAGTTGGTACAATTCATTATAATTTCTAAGTAGTAATTTAATGACAAATAGGTTTTAAAGCAGACATTTTTTACGTATTGGATACATCATGTACCTACAGTTGCTATCACCATACCATATGAACATGACAAACATCAAAGCTATGAGATACCAGTTTTTTCCGCGAGCTTTGATAAAAAGTAGCCTGCCTATACGTGTAAAACTAGATCTCAGATTACTACATTATTTTAATTAAATATTGTTTAGCCAGAAAGAGTTGTTCATCACGACCCATCACGTCCCCACTGCTGGGGCACGGGTCTCCTTCCAATGAAGGAATGGTTTAAGAGTAAGGCGTAAAAGAGTTACAAACATCCATCTATAAATACTTACAAATACTTACAAACTATCACATCTATAATATTAATAGTAAGATACGTGTCGCGCTCCCCTAGCGTACACTTTTGGGACTAAATAGCTCTTAATTATGTTTGACGTGTGACACGAATTTTTGTAGCTCTATGAACGTGAAAGTGATACACTGATAAAAGCGCCATCTGTTAGAAAAGGAAAACTATTCGGACAGTGCTTGCTACGAGTGTTAAGTATTTTTCATACTGCGTACGATATAATACTACTAGAGGACTCTGTTATACAGAACTAACAACGCCATCTAGGGCCTAATATTCTTACTATAACGATACACATTAAACCAACAACCATCCGTTTCACGCCGCCGTTTACTAAGAGATGCTACGCCGCCGCCGCCGTAGCAACGTAGCACTAGCGTAGCCAAGTCGTAGCACTTTCGTAGCCTTACAATAAAGTTGGTGCTCTGCATTTTATTTACGATTCAGTTTTTTATCAGAAAATTATATGGTTTTGTTCACTAAATAATGCATGATATAAGTACTTATAGATATTTCAATTGTTAGAAACCATTGAAAAATGAATCCATAAAAAACTAACTAAACTAAATGAAGTTTTAAATTTTGGTAACAAAAGAAGTACAGCAAACTGCAAAAGCTACAAACATAAATATTTATTCCACCCTGTAATCAACGTCGACTGTATATTTCAGAAACGGAGCATTCATCTGTTTTTTACAATCACCTTCTTATTATGAACTTTGTCTCCAGTAACTATGGTTTATTTTCAAACAACACAAGGTATTCGTTAGCGGTACTTTTGAAGGGAAATTTTAGAATTCCAACATCCAATCAGCAGCCGGAGTTCTCCGTCCGAATTACAGGGAGTTTTATAACAGTCGCAAATACCTGCGTGGATTTTAATATTCCAGTATTGTTGCATTGATTCCCAATCAATACTAGATTCGCAGTCGTTCAGATGGAATGATCTGATTATGGGATTTCCCTAACTAAGTTTTCAAGGAATTATTGTTATTATAATATGTTTGTATCTAGTTTATGTAACTGATTACGTCACAAATCGAAGTTTATATCGGCGTTTCCTCTCCATATACTTAATTTTGTATAATTTCACACTAACTTTCTAGAATTATCCCAAAGGATACAGAATGTAGAACGTGATATGATTTCATATGGCTTTTCCTGTCGTTGAGACCTATTAAATCCAATCAATACCTACCTACTCGTTACATACATTACGGTAAATTTGAGGATAGAATATCGACAATTTGTTTAATACCACAACGTTTGTTGTTAATTTTAGCAGGATTCAAAATAAAATTTCTTACGTCTTAATTTTACATCAACATATTTTTTTCTTAGTAGGTAATATTATAAAAAAGGATTTCTCCTAGATATTAAGTAATCTAAAAGTTCCTAAACGAATTAAACCTAAGGTTATTTGAGCTATATTTCACCGAGATAGGGCGGACTAGCAACGTGGCTTTTATCCACAAAACTTAGAGCGCAAAGGAGACATTATGTTATACCCGGGGCCTGCCCGGGGCTAATCTCTAGAACCACGTACGGATTCTTAAATACTTTGTATCGCTCTCCTTCTAGCAGAACTGTGGTTGTATCTTGCATTTCATTCTCACACACAGACCTAGGCGGAATTGCAACAGCTGTCATATTAACGTACAAACTTCTACGTACAAAAGATTCCAGTGAGGTTGCTATTAGTTCATTATCCTACTTTTGTATTTTCTCTAGGCAGTTCTTGTTAGAAGGTATAAATGGAGAAGAGAGCACTTAGATACAAGAACATAATTATGATCTCTGGATGAAAAAGTTAGGCTGTATTGATTCTGATTATTAAATTTATTTCGGGTTTGATTTGTAAACCTGTCATAGGAATAGGACTAAGGTACGGACTTTTAGAAATACTCGTAGCGTAGGTAAAAGTTAGAGTTAGATAATACTTACTTTGATATAGAAATAGAGAATACTTGTCTTGAAATATTTGAAGATTACTTATATAAGGAATAATATATGATTGTTACATTATAATAGAACCAAAACAATTTCAATGATGCTGTTTCCCAGTTGAGAGGCATTCAACCTTAATATTTTCATCGTGCCCCATTAGTACGCGGAAGTGAACCTACTTTTTCAAGGAATTAGGGTCAATTGCCTCTGAAACAGCGGCATGAATAAAATTGTCAGGTTGATAGGCACAAAATGTCAGGTCTGGTTGGGACTGGCACAACGCCAGACTCAGACAGTCACCTACACTGGTCCGCCAAAATAAGAATCACACTTTAAAATTGCAATAACTGTATAATAAACATAAGTTATGCTTCAATAATTACATGTAAATTAAATAGTTTCAAAACCAGTTCAAAGGAGTCTTATTTCTAGGTAAATTTATATTTTTAAAGAATTATTATTATTTAAAGGTTTTTTTAAATGGAATACCATTCTTTTGGAATTCGTTTAATAAATCATATCTTAGTGTTGACGTGTATGAAGCTGGCATGCATACTTGAAACGTGAGTACAGAATGAGGAGATGATCACCAAGTTGCTGTTGATAATGTTTTGTAACGACTAAGTACCTACTTAGTATAGTTCAGAAGAACAATACAATTTTAAAGTGTGGCATTACCTTTGCAGTTCAGTCTATTTGAGAGACAGCCTGCCAAATTGTAAACTTCGCTGATAGAAAAAGACAGCGCAGTTCAAAACGGGTGGATGAAATTCTCGTTTTAAATCGGTAACAAAACTTTTTCCTATTTCATTTGTTGCTTTTTATTTTGCGTTGCTATTGTCAACATTTGATTTCCCCAGTGTAGATACGAGACTTTGTGGTAGTTTTCGGCAGGTATTGCTAACTTTATGCAAAAAACACATCGCCTAGGGAAAGAAGTTTGTGCTAGTAGGTTCGGTTTTGATGTGTTGGTAGTTTTGTTCTCTTGTTAGTGTTTAAGTTTAGTCTGCTAAGTACTTATCAACCTTTATACTGTATAGGGGTAATTTAACCACACTTAGAATAATATCAAGCTTTTACATCGAAACTTAAGTAATTTTCACGTAATATATGTCGCAGGCATCTGGTTGAATCTCCTTTTTAGTTGAATCACTAGCTCGTTCACTGAATGACGGTATTCAGTTGTATGACGTATCCTACGTACAGAACTACTAAACATTTACAATTTTAATGCAAGACTAGTAGTCGTATAATTCGTTTCTGCTTTAATTGTGTTCGTGACTCGTGACCGGCCAAAACCATACATTAGTACGACTTACAGTAGTAATTGCGTCAGCGGAAATTCCATTTAAAACAGTAATAAATGGAATGGGCTGGACTTTATAAGTATAAAATATCTTTGCAATCAATCTTTGTACGATTATACTTACCTTCAAATACTAACTAAGGTGTTTCAATCGATACAATTTATTTGAGAAATTATTGGATATACAAATCAATTACAATTAAACAAAAAATCTATTCTTAATAACTTCTAACAGGTAAGTAATTAACGCATGAGAATAGTAACGATTTTCTTCCGCAACATATATGTATAGGTAGTTATTAGGGATCATTATCAACACTACCATTACACCCATTGAGGTATGCCTTTAACTTAATAATGAGCGAACTTGAGCCTAAAATACAAGCATAATTATGTTAGTTGAACAAGTCTGAAACTATACATTCTTAACTATGTTGGTTACCTATATCAATTAACTACCATGTTTGCATAAAACGGCTTTGTTCATACATCTGGTGAAAATGAGGCAGGTTATACTTTTAACACATAAATCTTCTAACCTCTGATTTTCCCTTCGCGGATTTCGTTCATCCCCAATCAAATATTTCCCGTTAGGTACTTTAGTAAAGTGATTCTTTATAATATATCAAAATTTAAAAAAGTTTTTTTCTTTTTGTTCTATTTACAAAAACAAGACGGCTGGCAGTGCTTGTTAAAACGATTATTCTTTTTCACTGCTTCATAAAATTCAGACCCTGTCGTACGCAGATGTGCGATTGTTCCAAATTGGCCGAGGAAGATATAGTACCTACATATTTATTACAAAAAAAAAGGCTAGGTATGTTTTTCATTCAGGTTTGGAAAACTATTAAAAAAGACAGTTTTTTATATTATTTGGCACATGCCAAATTCCTACTTACATATTAACCTTCCAATGTTAGATCATTAATAAAATATAGCACACTGAATACGAAGCAAAACACTTGACACTCATATTAAAATACAGTTTATTGTTTTGCAAACCTGTCATAGGACTAAGGTACGGACTTTTAGAAATACTCGTAGCGTAGGTAAAAGTTAGAGTTAGATAATACCTACTTACTTTGATATAGAAATAGAGAATACTTGTCTTGAAGTTATAGTAAATACTTATTACAAAAAAACTGCTAGGTATGTTCTTCATTCAGTTTTGGAAAACTATTAAAAAGGGAAGTTTTTTATATTATTTGGCACATGCCAAATACCTACTTACATATTAACCTTCTAATGTTAGATCATTAATAAAATATAGCACACTGAATACGAAGCAAAACAATAAACTGTATGAGTGTCAAGCATGAGATTACAGCTCATTTTCAGCCGAATTAGTCATACTCGTATCTCAGAGGTTGGCCGGGACAAGAAATAGGGACGAAATTCTGAAGGAAATTACAACATTAAGCAAATAGGGCCTCAGGGCATTACCTAAGGTCCCTTTCAGACCCCATGGATAAATCTCGGGTTTTATGTACCATGAACATAGGAATGGCATAAATTTATATTGTTATTATCCCGCGGACTAGATTTACTAGAAATTGGATACCTTTCTGACGAATGTATTGAAGCTGGTTAGGTAATAATTAATAAATCTTCTGTTTAGCAGAACACTAGAGTGTGGTTGGTGAATGACAGTAGAAAGTAGGTATATGAAATCAGTTCATTTATATACAAAAAAAAATAATTCTGAAACCGTAACACGGTTATCAAAAACCAATAACTTGAAAGTGCTTCCTGTGACGACAATTATATAGTTTTATAACGTCCTTGTAAACTTACGTTTTTATAGCCCCTTCCGGTTTGTCGGGGAATAAAAGTTTCACTTTATAGAAACATAAAAATTTAAGGATGTGTTTATATCACACTTTAATTTTAGCACGTAATCTTTTATTTTTTGCTGTTTTAATTATGTAAACCAGCTATTAATTTACAGGTGCCCTATTCTATTTTGTAAAATTCAATGGCGATTATAACCATCGGTAACCAAGTAGACCCTTTCGTGGTTATGCCGATTATAATGCCGTGCCGGTTATTTTGACAGTTAGACCATACTGGAGCCGCAAAAATGTTCCACGAGCGTTCGTTTGCTCAAAGGTGATCCAATATTGTTATAATCTTCTGATTATAATAATAATAATATGTGGGGACATCTCACACACGGCCCCCAAGCTAGGCTGGGCCTGTTTTATGGGTATCGGACAGCTGATATATTTACACAAATACATAGATAGATACATATTAAATATAAATATCAACACCCAAGACCCGAGTACAAATATCTGTCTTTAAACAAATATCTGCCCCAGCCGGGAATCGAACCCGGGACCTCCGGCATAGTAGTCAGGGCCACTAACCACTACGCCATTCGACCGTAAATTCGATTGATACTAATTAAAATAGTTCACGGCTAAGATACATACTTAGTTCTGTAAATCAAATGATCGCTAATTACAGTAAATAATACCTACAGTTTAATTGAGTATGTTCGATACATTTTAGAACTGGCTCAGTTCATTAGTAAGTATTCAAAAAAATCTGGAGAGTTATCCTTAAAATTGCAGTAGTTCTTAACTTAAAGCACAATTCAATTGAAATGAAGCGGGGTCTGATTTATACGAGTATTACTCATTCAAAAGTGCTGCATAAGTTCTATAATAGGGTGATGGATTATTCAGCGCTTGTGAATGAGAAACCATAATTTCCCAGCCATATTGCGAGTCAGCGGCTGTAAGTTGCATGAAGGCGGTTCTTCATCTGTTTTTGATTCGTATCTCGATCTCTGCATTTGATATAGGGAGCTGTGAATCTTCGCTGGAGCTTCTGTGGACAGTGCAAATTCGGCTTTTGTAGACAGACTTACAATTATACAACGTATATCAAATGTATAATATATCAATGATGATGGGCAAAACCAGACATTCCGTTATGTTTTTTTTAATCACAAAACTTGAATTTATTTATATGTATAGAGTTATTATATTTTATTTACATCACATTTACTATAAAAAAGAAGATATTAAAAATTTTCCCGTCTACAAAAGGTACCACAACTACATAATATATGAGACATTTCCACTTACATTTTACATTTATGATTATTTATAAAATGCACAGCTCTTTACAGAAAATTCGAATCATTCATTTTAGTGCATGACTTGGTATTTTTCGTTATGCAACAGAGCCAGCAAGATGGTTGGATTATTCTGCAATTCTAAGCTTATACAGGGTACAAAGCTTGGAAACTACTACTAAATCTCATCTTTTTCACAAATCGCTACAATCTTCACCTCCATGTCAAGTGAGGCTTGAAAACTGTTGTAAATCTGTATTTTCGGCTAAAAGCCCTTCTCTATTCCGCCGGCGTCGCGTGGAGTCCGCATTGCAGCTGCTGACGGGGCGGTCTGCTAGACGGATGCGTCTCGAATCACAAGCAGCCCTACGTCTGCTGGTTCTAGGACTAAAGGTCCGAGCACACTAGGACAGACCGCGCGCCGGGCCTCATCGCAAATCAACAATACATTTTATAAGAACTGCGAACGAACACTGTGTCGGAAAGTTCCACCTTCCATTGCAGTTCCATATAACACTGCATAGTACAGTACACACTACAAGTACAGTACATGGAACAACGCGGACTCGGGTGTACAGTAGTACTAGTACTTACTCGTTATTCTATGGTCACTGGAACTTTTTCATTATTCGTGAGTGTAAAACGCGATTGCGATGCCGACATAATGTACTCATACCCTAACTGTGAAGGTGTTGACACCACAGGTATAGCCCACCATTCACTACATGCACCGCCAGCTGAGCCCCGAGCCGTACCAATCCGTCGACAAATCCGTCATGGCCCACACACTGCTCGAGCCCCGAGTTGCAGTCCATTCGATTATGAACTTCGTTGACCTTGCACAAGGGACGGAGAGCGCGCCGAGCCGCGAGCCGCGCCCACCAACACATTCAGTCAGCGACAAATCCGTCGGATTGGTGCGCCTGTGTCTGGGAGCCTTAAAAAGGGCCCCGTAAAGTTTTGTTATAGCTACATACATACATACGTACTAAGAACGAGTATTATTGAAGCTGACAACCTGTTTAACACATACCTACGCTGCTTTTAATCTCAGAATTACATGGGAAAACCTTTTTAAATAAAAGCGGAGCGGCTTTTTGTAATAAGTCTGAATGAAACCTAGATAGTTATATAGGTATTCGTTAGATTTTACATTTTAATGTTTTAATAAACGTCTGCGAGAGGTACAAATTAGATTTATGCTTTTCCATTCACCCGACCGTCCAAAGTCAGAGACTGTTTTAAAATTATAATTCCATAAAACATCGGTATATTTCCTTTTCAAACTTTATGAAAAGACTTGAAAATCTCACTCGGCAGTAATGATCCGAATCTGTCTGATGGTGGAATTCCGGAGGCTGTAACTTTAAATTGAGGGAAGGTAAATTGTATAGTGGAAACTAGACTGCGAGACACCATCAAAGGACGTAATTAAAACTTCTCACAGTTTGTAAGTTATCCGACCTACTACATGGCGCCTGGCGACACTGCTTATTAGTACAGCGGATTGTCGGTTATAGATGGATATTTCCATAGAAATAGAATAGATAGATCTCTCTATTTGTGCACCAAAAAAATAATAAAAGCAACATGTAGTAACTTAATTAGGGTACAAAAGGTAGTGTTATCACTTAAAGCGATCTTTACTAGACAACCTTTGGATGCATAAAATAAGAGATTGAGATTGGGTGGCAGTGCAGTGCTAGAGCGGTGGTAGCTCAGTCGGGTAAGCGCCCGCTTCTCACGCAAGAGATGCGGGTTTGAATCCCGGCGCTGACATGTACCAATGAGTTCTTTTAACTTAAGTACAATGTATACCATCGCTCTTACGGTTAAGGAAAACATCGTGAGGAAACCTGCATATTTAGATTTAGCACATCTAGATAAGTGAACCCACCAACCCGCAGTGGACCAACGTGGTGGGAAATGGTCCAAGCTTAGGAAGGCAGTTTAGACCTTGGGGATATGCACAAAGGTTCCACTCGAGAGAGCCAGGTGCAGGTACTTACACCCCCACAGAGAATAGAATAGAATAGAATTGGGTGGCAGTGCACTTGTTAAAATGAATGTAGTTTATACTTGTATCTATATAGGTACTTAATTTACGACACATTTACAAAATATTCAAATTAACGTTATTAAATTTGTGCATCTGCATTGACTATTTCAGCAAAAAAACTATGAAAAGTTGTCGTATGTATAGGTTTCAATTTTCTTTTATTTTTCATTTAATATCCAACAAAGCAAGTTTAATTTGTAAATGACTGGCGAAAAAATACTTCGTGAAAATTCTCTTAGTAATGGAACCAAACTAATATATCATTGTTTGGAAAAAAGAGCAAGTCACCAGGTATTCATCATCAATTTTAAGTACCATTAGTGACAATTTCTTCGTAATGTAATATAATTTAGACAGAACTCTGGGAAAACTGTATCCTGAGAATAGTATTTTCTATTCCAAACAGTATTTATTTTTATTTGGAAAACCAACCAGCAAAATACAAATTTAAGTTACATAGGTTATATGACATTTCAAGCGAATAACAGGTTTTCACATTTTTCTAATTTAGGCACTTAATTTTAACTAAGATGAAACAGTAACTTAATGACATTGTAAAACTGAAAATTATAGAACTTTATAGTCGGAAGAAAAAAAAGTAGTAGGTAGTCGCATTCACCTGTACAGTGCTCCAAAATTGATAATGCGCATAGAAATCTTTGACAGATCGGTTGTTTTCGATTATGTGACACATGATATTGACTCCTATTTCTTTCGAACAAGGTGCAAAATGCAAGTGCTTTTTTTAAGGCTCTTACGATTTAATGATTCGGGTGTGAAGATCTGCATGTGCATTATTAATTTTGGACAAGTGTACACATACTTACCTTTTACTGCAACAAAATAAAGTTTTACAACATTTAATACAAAAAACAAGAATCATATCCATTGAATAGTTTGGCTCTTACATAACCAAAAGTATAGACATGTTTACTACGTAGTAGTAGGTATTGCTCATAAAATATGTAAGTTATATCCGTTTCCTGTTCGGGAAACTGAAGTGACTAGTAACATCTGGTCACCATATTTCTTTTCCCATGACCGTAGTTACTTATTTGCATAGGCATACAATACAAGGTTGGAATTGATTTTACATTGTTTAGTTTACCGGTAGGCACATCGTATGGAATTTTTTGTAATGAAGCGATTTCGTTTAAAATTATAGAGGTGAAAAACATAAAGAATCTATGCCTTACAGGATGGTAGTTGGTCACATGATGTAAGTTGTTCAGAATATCGGACACATTAACTTGCAAATGTCGTCCCCGGCCGGGAAAAGAACCCGAGACTTGTTTCACAGGTCAGCGTTTATCACCACTGCGCAGCAAGTACTAGTGGTCGGTCGATGTAGAGGTAGGTCACAAGTAGGTGCCGCTCAAGTAATCGCTCTTAGAGATCCCAAGATTGAGGGGTGTATTTATTAAATCTATCAATCTTCCTAAGGGTAAGCAAGTGCCTTTATTGTTTCATTAATATTAAATTTATTTCGTCGTATCTCGGAAACTCCGTACGATAAAAAATCTAAAATTTAGCTAGGGTTACGAGACACGATCTTGATCGACCTGCCCAACGTAAGAAAACAACGCTCGGTCCAGCTTTTATAGCAACGATGCCAATGATGTAAAAAAACATGTAATAAAATATACATACAGTAAAAATACTTTCAATTTATAAACTAAATTAATAAGTATACAAGGTATCAAAATCAAAATAATTTATTTGTGAGTCACAGGTTAGGTTAAGATGGATTACAGTATATTATAATATATAATTTCTCCGTGCTCAGCCAACATGGCGTACAAATATTTCAAATTAAGTACGGTGGCCTGCGCCTAAAAGTATACAGGCGGAGTTTTTAAAATAGCGATCCCTGATGATGAAGGGATCAACTACATCTGTTATAAATCCGGGGACGTGTTGTGTGCGATGTGTGTAGCAGTGGTGTTTATGTGGATGTGCTTGAGAAGCATGTGAGCTTGAGATCGCTATTTTAAAAACTCCGCCTGTATACTTTTAGGCGCAGGCCACCGTACATTAAACATGCAAAAACTAAAGATAACACATTCATGTTGTATAAGTACCTACATTTAGTTATATTAATTGGGACTTACTGTGTATCGGATAGGAATTCATTGACGCTGTAATAAGTCTTGTCTAATAAATAGTTTTTAAGTTTGGTTTTAAACATTTGGATGTCCTGTGCGTTTCTAATGTCCTTTGGTAGTTTATTGAAAATAGAGGGTGCCATCCCAAAAACATTTTTACTAAAAAGTGCGGTATTGTGTTTAGGAGTGCTTATCTTATTACCGTAACGTAAGCTTCTAAAGTGCCCGAAGATATTAAAGTTTAATTTGACAAATACAGCCATTTTGAAAATATATATAGAGGGCAATGTTAATATTTTAAATTTTTTAAACAATGGTTTGCAAGTATCTCTGCTGCAAACTTTCGCAATTGCACGAATACATCTTTTTGGGCTTTAAAAACTGTTTCCCTGTTTGTTGCATTACCCCAAAATATAATTCCATAACGTAGTATGGAATCCACGTAACCTTTATAGGCAGTAATTACTACATTTTCACTAACTACTTTGGACAAATTGTAAAGTGCATATGAGAATTTGCTTAGTTTAGTACATATGTGATCGAGCTGAGCTTGCCATGTAATTTTTTTGTCAATGTAAAGTCCTAGAAATTTAGTCACGTCAGTTTCATCAATTTTATGGTCATTGTATTTTATGTCAATAGAATTATTATTAGATTGTTGTTCAAATGTCATTATTTTAGTTTTATCCAGATTTATTAAAAGATTATTGTTACTAAGCCAATTTATTATGTTCTTCAGTGTTGTATTTATTTCTGTTTCAAAATTTGAATCTGTGTTATCTTTAAATAACACTGTGCTGTCATCAGCGAATAGAACCATGGGGTGATCTGTGACTTGAGGTAGGTCATTTATATAGATAAGAAATAGTAACGGCCCCAATACACTTCCCTGCGGAACGCCAAATCGGTTTTCCTTATCATTTGAGAAGTAAGCTATGTCAGTTTTTGATTTTAGGCATATTCTGTCAATTCGTGTTTTTTGCTTTCTATTAGTCAGGTATGATTTAATAAGATTTTTTGCCGTACCTCTGATTCCATATTTTTCCAATTTATTTAGTAGTATGTCATGGTTCACGTAGTCAAAAGCTTTTGTTAGATCCATGTAAAGGGCTGTTTCATGAATACGCTTATCCATGCTATTTAATATTGTGGCTAAAAATTCATATATTGCCATATTTATAGACTTGTTTTGCCTGAATCCCATTTGCATTGGAGAGAAAATTTTATACTTCTCCATGTAACAGTTTAAACGTTGATATACTACTTTTTCAAAAATTTTAGACAAAATTGGTATCAATGCTATGGGCCTATAATAATTCATATTTTCCCTGTCGGTTCTCTTAAATAGTGGTATAATAATAGATGTTTTAAGTGCATCGGGATATGTCCCTTTATCGATACAGAGATTTATAATGTGGCTTAATATTGGTGCAATAATAGGAGCAACCCGCTTTATTACATCAGTAGTTATTTCATCATAGCCTGTACTTTTTGTATTTTTCAATGAATATATAATTTTGAGAATTTCATCTGGAGTTGTGGGATTTATAAAAAAGGAGTTAGAATTATTATTACTAGTCTTAAATTTATTTGCTTCCTTAGAATTAGTATTAATGTCAGTTTGTGAAATTTGATCTATAAAAAAAATATTGAAAGATTGGGATATGTCGTGTGGGTCAGTAAGTATTTGTCCATTATTATTAATTTTGTAAATATATTCCTTTATATGACTTGACTTAGATTTATTAATGACATTCCATGTAGCCTTGCATTTGTTGTCAGCAGTGTTTATGAAATAATTATTTTGTGACTTTTGGGTTAGTTTTACAATTAATTTTAGTCTGTTACTATACTCTTGGAATTTTATTTTTGACTCTTTAGAGCGGCATTTTCTATACTTCCAAAGAAGCTCTCGTTTTCTCTTAGAGCATTTTTTCAAGCCTTTTGATAACCATTTTGGTTTCTGGCATACTGAGTATTTTACCTTTATTTTTGGGAAACATAAGAAATATAAAAGTTTGAACATATCATAGAATTGTTGAAATGCTTGTATGGTATGTAACATACACAATGGTGTGCCGCCCCGTAGTATGTTAACGTCCGCTACGAAATTTTGTAACACGCTACAAACTCCGCTACGAAATCTCGTAGTATACGCCGAAGCAAAATTAAAATATTAAATGAAAATTTGAAAAAGTATTTTTATTATGATGTAATATTGAAATGGCTTATCAAATTAAATAATTAAATTATTAATTATTGTCTAGGATATTTCTTTTTCATTTATCGAGAATTTTAACTATTACTTCTACTACTAAACTAGTGTACTTACTATATTTGATTATTTATTAGCTCAGCCGCTTTATTTTTTTCTACTGAGAAAAGAAAGAAAATGGCTTGATTGTTATTATTACCTATTAAAGGAACAACTTATTCATACATTTTCCAACTTCACGTTTGACAAAGACCAGGATCCGGAAGCGAACAATTTGATCAAGTATTCATGGATGCAAAAAAAAACATCAATTTCTACCGCGCGGCCACACCGTAAAATATTTTACTGCGAGCATAAGAAGAGAAGCCAACTTTTTAAGGGAACGTACGGTTTGAAACCCTAAAAAGTTGGTAAGCAATAGGTATCTGTAGAGTACTCAGTCGGGTAAGCGCCCGCTTCTCACGCCAGAGATGCGGTTTCGAATTACGGCGCTATCATGTACTAATTAGTTCTTTGGAATATAAGTATGGAATATAGGTATGGAATATAAGTATAATGTATACCATCACTCTTACGGCGAGAAAACATCGTGAGCAATATGCATATCTAGATTTAGCCCATCTAGACATATGAACCCACCAACCCGCACTGAACCTGGGTGTTGAGAAATGGTGCAAGCTTATGAGGTAGTTTAGACCTCAGGAATATGCACAAAGGTTCCATTCGAGAAAGATAGGAGCAGGTACTTCAACACAGAAGTATAAAATAGTTGTAGCCATATTCATAGAGAACGCAACGGACACACAACGCCCGCGTGGTATCGCTCTAATATCTGCTTTAAATGAATCATTGTATCTTGGTTAAAACAAAAAATCCCTGTGACAATAAGAACCCACTCTTTGAAAAGGAGACCGGTTTGTACTTGACCACTTTTTGTGTTCCAAAAGTATGTAAATGTGTGCTGTGCGGGTCGCAAATTCAAAGTAGGGAAGTATTATATTCATGTAATTTAAATTGTTTTATGTTTTACTTAGTTTTGACTAGGAACTGTTGCATTGCTGTATTAGGGACATAGCGGAAATATATACTTGAAAATTGTAATTTTATTTAAACTACCTTGATTTTCAGAGGTTTTTTGTTTTCACAAATTCATTAAATAAAAATTATAATACTGTTTTAGAGAATATAGCTATAAAAATCTATAATGTCAAGGTAAGTACTTAAATATATTTCTCACGTAGCTTAGTATTTCGTAATACCAACACCTGTATCGGAATTCACACAAAGAACGCTCTCGGGACGAGACGAATAAACAAAAGAACCCGACTGGGATTAGAACGGCCTGAACCTGATATTTCAGCACTCCTATTCTGTGTATAAAATAATTAATGCCCATTTTAACCTGAAACACCTGATGAACGGCAGTTGAGTATATGTATATTTACTTACAGCTTCAAGTTACTCTTTGTATCAGACAAAAAGCACATCGAGCCTCTTTTAAGCTAACAGTTTAATACCTAGGCATCACTCTGTATAAATATTCTTTTGACGACCGAATGGCGTAGTGGTTAGTGACCCAGACTACTGAGCCGATGGTTCCGGGTTCGATTCCCGGCTGGGGCAGATATTTGTTTAAACACAGATATTTGTTCTCGGGTCTTGGATGTGCCCGTAAAATGGCAATAGGCCCGCCCCCTATTACATTGGGACTGACATAACACTCTGGCGAAAAGTGGGTGCAGCAATGCACCTCTGCCTACCGTACATTAGTACAAGGCGTGAGTGCGTGTGTTTTGTGTTTTTTGTTAATTTATTATTTTCTTTTCTTTGATTGTTTTAACTTTTGTCAATTATAATTTTACTCATTCTAAATCGCTTATAAAATGCCGTGCCGCAAGGAATATGGACAACGTTGGGCAATATGGATAACTTTTCCACTGTTGCTTTTATAAACGAAATTTTGTGAGGAAAAACTTTTACTTGTAGGTAGGTAGGTTTAGGTGGTATTTTATTGTATGTTGGGTGTAATGTTATGTATCAATATTGATGCTTTTGATATCTATTTTTTTATTTATTATGCCAGATTCGATTGTTTACTTAGTTTACGGTTGTTATGATTGATTATTATGATCTTAATTAAGTAGGTACTTTCTACTCTTTTAAATTCTTATTATATATTATGTAGGTATATTTTTTACTCCAAAAGTAGTATTTGTATGTTATATTATAATTATGTGGCATATATTTTTTCAGATTAGATCTATTCTAATGTATTTTAATTTACGGATCAAAGTTTTATTTTTATTATTTATAAAGCACCCTTACTTACATGGTGTATAATGAAGTTAATAGGTAGGTATAATTATCTTAATTAAACTACACAGTGGATGTCAATCTTCTTACCTCACACACCTGGTACTATTATAGAATTTCCGAAGTCTTACAATAAAAGTAGACAATAGCATATGACCCCCTGAGTCACCATTTCGGCTTACTTCATTTTAGTATCTAACACTTTTCAGAACAAATTATTTCATAACATGGCAATAAAAACTTGACCTCAGTTTTCCATCCACCTCAGTCAGAGAAGTAAAAACTTAGTAAAAAGTTACGGACTTCAAGTTAAGCTAGTTACATAACTGAAGAAGATAGAACAAGAAGTGTACAGTGCGACAAACTTATCTGTTCCGGTGAGAGCGAACTAAATTGATCCATATCTCATTACTTAGTAATGAATTGTATATTAGATGGGTTTATTAACACCGCAAGAGCGAATTAACAATACGACTAAACTAAAAATCTTAAAGAATTAAGATATATTAAACATTTATGTGAGCTGTCACCGGAACAGATAAGTTTGTGGCTCGTGTACGCTAGTTTGCGATTTCACCCAGCTTTGGTTTTGCCCTTGGCATTTGAGGGACGGGGCCATTAGAGTCATTAGACCATAGCGCACTTCGTTTAGTATAGGTTAGCCGGTCTAGTAGGTTTGTGTTTACGTTTTCTGGCATACCAAGTGGCGCCTCTAGCGGAAACTATCATGCAACTTTTGACAGATAATGTATGCAAATAACAGAAGAAAACGTAAACTTTTATAGTTTTCAAAAATTGCAAAACCTGTTCTAGACGGGCAGTTGCTTCTGCCTCTGTGTTTTTTTTACGTACTAAAGATGTATACTATACATATACATATAGATACATACTATTGTTATATTCATGTTACTGATTTGTCGACCACGATTGTATTTAGTGTCAAGACAAACCCTTCAGGTTTAATGGCACGTAAACTTCAATAAAATAACTATGTTACACAAAGTTTGGTATAAATAATAATAATAATAAATAAATGACGATATCATGTTAGTTCCATAAACTAAGAAATATTTAAAAAAAACATTATTTTACGATGATGATTGCGGCATTTCATAATATCATTCACGTTATTGGTAGTTATATTGTTTGTTAATAAATAACTTTTCGTTATAGGTATAACGAGTATTACGACAATAACTTTTGGCACCACCTGCGTTCGATGACAGCAAACGGCTACAAGTCTGGTGAATATTCTGATAAACAATACTACGTACTAGATGGAGTGTCAGTGTAAAAGAAATGTCTCAACGTAATTAAAACACATCTCACTTTCCAAGTAGCTCTTATTTGAACCCAAATAGGGTTATTCGTCATTAAATTTCCGATTTTGTTGGTGGATGAAATACCGTCGCAACATAATGTCCATTCAGTTGTATTACACATGTATTTACATGTTATTTTTTTTATAAACATATACTTACCAGAATTGGCCCCTCTGTAAGTTTACGTAACCGAGTCTGTATGTCGTGCTCAAGCAGATAATAACAAAATATGTGTATCAATATTAAATAACAAAATAAGGCAGCGTTAGGAAACTATTTGAATTTGTTTAAATAATTTAAGTAGGCTGTTAAAAAATATGCACTTATGCTAACTTGTCAGTAGCAGACTCAATCATTATCGCTTATAAATCCGTTTTTTTAAAAAGAATAACTGAGCTACATTCCTAAGCAAATCCAAACATGTGTAGGTATGTGTTTATTAAGCAGATGTATAAATTTCAGATTAATTTACTGATATATTCGGCCTGACTGCGAAAACAAGATCATAAATTCTACTGCTATAATACTAGGTACACTGTCTGTCTAGACACTTTGCTTAGGTAGATACACCTACCTATTTGCATTGTTCTATGTACGTAGGCATTCATTTACAGTTTTACTTCTTGGATTCTATTAAAGAAGAAATAACACAACGATCGCGAGTTTATTATGTAAATAGATGTACAACGAAACCACATATATATACTATGGTTTAATAAAACTAATATACAATTTTGATACAATTATTCGACCAAGAAAATATAAAGGATCTATTAAATAAATAACCGTACAATAGTAGCATAGAAAAGAATTCCTCTAGAGGCTTTTGCGGTAACCAAGTATTTTATAGAGTGCCGCCTCCCCGGAGTACCCGCGTATAATCACACCGCTTCGTTCTGAATAATGTTAATACTTTAAGCCTTTATAGTAGGATAACTGTTTGCAAGTTATAAACTGGTCAAACTGAAAAATATTTTTGTTACTACATGATTAGTGGTTACTATTTGACGTCATAGAGAATTCCATATTTGTATATGTTGACCTACATGCTATATCATCATCACGACCCATTACGTCCCCACTGCTGGGGCACGGGTCTCCTTCCAATGAAGGAAGGGTTTAGGCCTAGTCCACCACGCTGGCCAAGTGCGGGTTGGTGGACCCCAACACAAGCAAGCTTGTGCTGAGAGAGTTGTCGGGTAAGTGGGCAACCCGACTGTCAGATGTTTTCAAGCCGCCCGAAAGCCTCTGACTTGGCTTAACGACTGCTGCCGAAGCAGCAACCGGGACCCACGGCTTAACGTGCCGTCCGAAACACGGAAGCGTCCAGAAAAGCACCACTTGAAATTGGTCACCCATCCAATGGCTGACCGTGTCAGTTGTTGCTTTACCTCAGCGATCAGTTACGATCACTGAGGCCCGCTCGACTACGGACGCTTCATACATGCTATATGACTTATTTTTAATAATCTGAATCTAAATTCGTAATACTTAATCTAAACACTAATCTATAAAATAAAAATTAAGATTTTGTCAGTTCATTGTACAGAAAATCTTTCGTTCTATTATACTATCTGGGTCTATTATACTTGGCGATGGTTTTCATAAGGCGCGTGTGCTGTTCACGTTGGTTCGTGCATGGGAGCGAGTATCGAAGGGTGAATACTAAACGCCGTAGTTTCAACAGCTTCTGGTTTCAGACGTCGTATTTGCATTATCCTTTCTTTACCATTTCCTTGGTAAAGACGTAGAGTGTCTTAAACATTACATTGTACTAACATACTTACTGAAATGCTTGGATACTTCGTTCAGAATATTATAATCTCAGAAAACACCGTGAAAAAAGCATAAAATATTTATATTAAATTCATTGCATTCTAAGTTCTGTGAAGTTACTGATCTGCTCTAAAAATAAACATATTCCGAAAATAAAATGAAACAAACAGGGTCCTCAAACGTTACCAGCCCTAGTTTTAACTTATCCTTTGATTCAAAAATCATTGGTCCAAATTGTCTATGTCAATTAAATATGCAAATTCCTTTCATTAGCATAACTTGGCAGCTACTCTGTAAGTCCTCCATCTTTTTGCCACGAAATGCTTTTTTCTTTAATTAAAATATTTCAAGTTTCGAGGTATACAAATTTGGGGTGATAATTGTGTTTTTGTAGGAGCTCCAAGAGCGTCAGTGGCTTTTTATTATAAAGTAGGTTGAGTATGTACTAATTACATTCTTGCTTACTTACCATTTTATTAAATTAATAATAGAAAAAAATATGTAAGTACGTCTTTAAGATTTGACCAAAAAAGATGGCGTACACAAAAGTGCGCCTATACATCTATACTCAACAGTGGAAGCTGTGAGGCGATACATGATTAATAAAATTATGATGATGACCTACTAACTTAACCCCTTAAGGGCCAGTTTTTGATCCCTAGTTAACTCAACCATTGGTCAAAAATGGCAACCATTAGTTATAAACCATCAAAATTCATATAAAAGTTACTGGACGCTTTAGCTATTGAACTGTTCTGTCAGAGAGTTAATCTTTTATTAATTATATTAAAGGGGGTTAATCTTTTATTCGTACTTACATTATACAGTTTAATTTTATAAAAATTAGTCAAGTCGCAGATGACTAGGCACCTCTCATGGTCGTGGCAAATACTGACTAATTGTATAATTCCGCCCTATTCTGTACCGTTTACAAAGTAATATATTAGGTTATAAAGATTAAAATCATCCGCACACCCGGGTCTCTTTACTTTAATACTTATATTCGTTAGAACTATAAATATACCTTACATATTTACGCATTGGGTTGAATTTATGTTGGCAAGAGTAGGAAGTAGCGGTAGGCGTGTAATATAAGAAATCTTTTATGAACTAATTAGGCCGACGGGCCTGTGTAAACCTTGTTATAAAATAATCTTTCCCAAGTAAAGCATGTATTTCTTAAGCTCAAGTTTTTCCTTACTTATTACTCGCTATTTTTCTTTGGGCTTTAAAATAATTTGTTTTAAATTTGTAAGGTATTTTTAACTCAATACTTTGTGCAAAAAATACGAAGTTTTTTTTAAAATTATTCCCTTGCTTTGTTACTCATTGCCTATAATAGGTACGCAACAAAAAAATACCACTAGAAGCTACAGCTTATTATGCATTGTTTTATCGTTTTTGGTAGGTATTTAATAGGTATGGTATTTGCCCTCTCTTTGTATAACATGACACGCTATATAAAACATTATCTTACTATGTAATCTGGGAATTAACCTAATAATACCTATTATACGTACATAAATATGTCGAGTGGTCTTTTATAAAATTCCACCATCTGGCCACAAGACCACAACGAAAAGACCTAACGTAAACGAGGATTTTCAAGACATATTCGCGCACTCCTCCATATATCCGAAACGATCAATCGGCAGGTTCTTTGCAGCTGCAGTACTGCTTCAGGGTGTATAAAATACCTACAAGTATTGGTAGGGCTGCCCAGCACGAGCGTACGGCATTCGACGCCGCGCCTCCGACGTAGCTGCTCGCACTCCAAGGTACCCATTTTTGACACCCCTATTCTATAGCACCATAGACAACTTTCACACCACTTTTTACTCTTCGCTTTCTCGGCTGCCTGTATTTAAATTTAAAAATAAATAAAATTTATTTCAATTTGCACGCGGAAAGTTTTTAAATAAAAGTTTAGCTCTAATTTCGAATGCAGAACGCGGACGTAAAAGTTTTAATAGCTGTTTTTCACTTTTACGCCGTGACGAGCGGATGTCAAAAAAACTGCTGATTTGAATGATTTTTACATTTGAAAACTATCTTAGAAACGCGTTGTTTTTTTTGCATAATTAAACAAAAACTTTCAAAGTTTTACATACATATAAACATAATTTCTTTGTAAAATATTAAATTCTTAAAAATGAAAAACCTATTTACTCAACGCATTTGTTTTTACAACGGTTCGAAAATCAAAATAATAAAAAAGCAATTGCGCTCGAATCGCGTCTTAGCACCCATTAGAAAGACAAAGCACTCGATTAAAGCTTATTTCGCCAGCAACACCCGAGCAACAATGTTATCTAACCCGACCGACGGTTACATAAGGACCTGGGATCGAACCACGCTCATTCTTGCACCCTAAAAAGGGTGTCTTTTGTTGCGAAATATAGATCTAAATTCCTAAATTAATTTAATTGTTAATACTTAGATACAAGAATCTAACCAAATTTACACAATTTATTTTATAAATTCTATGTATAGGACAATTCAAGTAGATAGGTAAGGTAGGTTATACAAAGTGCAAGTTTATTTTATTCCTTAAGAACTGTAGGTATGTATGTGAAAAATGTGTACGAATGTGTGTGTTGTTAATTTTGTAACTATTACGCCGTAAATTGAAAGGGTTGTACGGTTTACAACCTTTACGGTGGAGGTTACAACGAGTTTCGTCTGAATACGCCCAAGGGAATCATTATTTTGAAGTATACCCAGCAATTACATGTAGAGTATTTATTCTAAACTTCCAGTACCTAGTTTTGTTTGTTGGGATAGGAATTATAATAGTACCAAAATAGATTTTTCCTCATCCGCACATATCGAAGATTAGGTAATTAATTTACGTATATGAGTATTGATCGTATATTTTTTGTATAATCGATACCATTTTTGTATTATGCTACTAATAAGACTTACCTACATGTATTGGTGTATATGTATACAAATTTTAGGAGCAACTATTCTCACATGCCTACAATTAATTACTATGGTATAAGTAGAAAGGTAACTTTTCCATTGCACTTACTCTTTTATGTTCATATTTAAATATAAATCGTTGGATAATTGCCATTGCTACAAAGACATTACATGAAATTACTTAATATCAATATTTAGCTGGTAGCATACTCGTAATTCCTCTATAACCTACCGTAATGTGTGCATTCAGCAATTGACATACGAACTGCCTTATTTTCTATAAAGTGATCGTGGTTTTAATGCCTTCCTTTATAATTTATATATCTTAATTATGTAAAGGTGACATTTATTTCTTTGTAAAAAAAGATTTAATGAAAAACTGTTTTGCCTTTAGTTGTATTTGCTTAGCGTTAGTATCGCCTTTGTATAACTCTCTCGGTCCACTCAAATCGTAAGGCGTACCTCGCAGACACTTCAAAGTAGAAATGCAACGATTTTCCTCTCTGCAAGCGAAGCTTTTCGATTTTGTTTTCTTTGAGCAAGTAGTCGGAAACTTTATCTCAGCTACAAATACAGAAATTCAACCGTTAAATTGAGTCTGATTTTATATTTCACTAGTCTTTCATCAGCTTCTTTATTTTATGCAGTAAAGTTCCTTGCGGTGTTGTTGGTCAAGTTGTTTGCTGGAAATAATTATGAATTTTATAGTGTAAAATGGGCGTGGTCGATGACCTACATAATAATATATTGACACTTCTTAGTTTTGATATGGATAATTGGATATGCAATAAATAATTGAGTGAGCGTCTCAGTGACATACACTTTGAGCTGAACTACATAATATATATTTTGTTTGTAACAGTGGTAATAATAAGTTGGTAGTCGCTGACTGCCCAAGGTACTATTTTATGCCACTGCCCGTACCAAACCAAGGTTTTGAGATACATAATTAAGTTTTATCCATATTTATACGTATATTCATGCTCACTCAGCGTCATCAGCTATGACTGCTATACTGGACGGTATAGTCAGTCACTTGTGGTTGCACATAATCCTATATACGTGCTTACTATATACTTATTATAAAATCAGTCATGTTCAATATTAATCCTCTTGCAATACCCTTGAAAATAATCTAACCTCTGCCCCATGAGCGGTTGCACTGCATAAAATAGCGATTAAAGTAGTAAAACGGCGATATGGTTCGCAACGTGAGTACAAATGTGCTGCAAAAAGTGAGTGGCTCGCTTGTGAGCCACCTCTGACTACCCCTTCGGGTATTACAGTCGTGAGTGCATATGTATGTAGGTAGTATTTATTATTTACAGTGAGTACATCTCGTACTAATTATGGCACTAATCGGGAAACTATAGACTTATTTACATGTTAATTGTGTTCGCGGACCGGCGGCGGCAATCTGGGTCGAGATTCTATTTGCAACGGTTTAGTTTTGGAACTTCCATTTTCTCTAAGCTGGTTGAATAACTGGATTCGAATATAATTTTAAGTGAAATAGTGCTATTATGGTACTGCCAATTATAACACTCGTATGTATATTAATACATTGTTATATTCATATAACATCTATAATTTGTTTGGAACTACCTTTGAAACATGCCTACTTAGAATACCTACATATTCCTATATACCTCCTATACTTACCAAAAAATTACGCATAAAAAGTTATTCTTATCATTCTATTCTATTCTATTCTATTCTCTGTGGGTGTGTAAGTACCTGCACCTGGCTATCTCGAGTGGAACCTTTGTGCATATCCCCAAGGTCTAAACTGCCTTCCTAAGCTTGGACCATTTCCCACCACGCTGGTCCACTGCGGGTTGGTGGGTTCACATATCTAGATGTGCTAAATCTAGATATGCAGGTTTCCTCACGATGTTTTCCTTCACCGTAAGAGCGATGGTATACATTGTACTTAAATTCAGAAAAGAACTCATTGGTACATGTCAGCGCCGGGAATCGAACCCGCATCTCTTGCGTGAGAAGCGGGCGCTTACCCGACTGAGCTACCACTGCTATTCTTATCATAACACTGGCACATTATTTACTAGGCTCTGTAGAAACTAGGAAGTAGTAATCAAAGTTACTTTATAGATGAGGTGGATTTGAAAATTTTTAGTCAGGTTTTATACACAGCTTTTTACAACCCAGACGGTTTGCAATGAAAAGTCGATAAAACTTTTTAGCATTCCTGTATATTTAAATATTGGGAACACGAAAAAGGATGATGTATTTTAAATAAACATGTGTGCGGATTTACAAAAAAAGCAGCAAAAATTCCGAATATTTTTTTTACTACGCATCAATATTTGGTTTTGCACTCTACAAAGCTCTCAAAAATGCCTTTACGTCTAAACAAACACACATAAAAATACAGATTTTTCGTGCATCGGTTTAGTTCATAATGTGGTATAGGTATTTTGGTTCAATAATAACTTACCTATAGTATAGGAAGGAGGGTGATTATCGTGTCATTAACACTATTTTAAGCATCATATTATGTGAGATAAAAATAATCTTGATTTTTTTACATAGCTGTCTTTAAATACATATATATTTAATTTTATTATAATTATTTTATATTTTGTTACAGGTTGCGGAGGAATTCACCAAGTAAGATTCTTAATTAATTTACTTTTTAAGTTTAGACAGTCTGCCGGCGTTCAGAGCAAGAGGCTCCTTACGGTTCATGAAACCGATGAACCACGGGTTCGAATCCCGTCCAGGTCCAAACATTTGTGTTATCAGCACTTGTACGAGTATAAGCGTTGTACATAAATATCTGTATATGTTTACAATTTGTGTATGCACCTATATGAGCTTTCTCACACCTAGTACAGCTCAGCCTTATTTTCAATTCATTGCCTCTCAATCTTATAAATTCTTAGAAATATTACAATGAAATAAATTTAAAAAAAACCTATTCTACGCGAGTTCGTCGCGTGCCTTCAGGCTCTATTCTCGTGATTTCAGCTATAACCTAAACCTGATCTGATATTGTAGAATATTTCAATATTTCAGATTATGTAAGTGCTCTTCACATACGAGTATTGCCAATAACATATTCGGAATAAGCCACGAATGATATTTGATTTGAGGTTTATGTACCTAAGTTCCACAGAGTGTATGTACATGTAGGTAATATTTTTTGTGAATACAAATCACCACACTGATGCGTGCCAGTCGGTAGACCTGGAGGTTTACTTTAGCATGACAAAAAAAGAACGAACGGGAGCAATCAATAAATTCTTACGGAACGAGTCATGGTTCTTTTAAACATAGATAGAATAGATAGATAGAATATTCTTTATTTGTAAAATATTCTTTATTCTTAAATACTAACAAATATGTACAAAAATGGTCTTATCGCTTAAACATAGTTTATCGTAAGCTGCAGTAACCCCTCAGAATCGTGTGTTCGCGAACCGCGATAGTCTTTGATGTCCGTAATCAAGTTTCTGAACACGTCCGTATTCGTACGAACTGCGCACCGCATCGCCCAGCTGATTGCTATCGTTACGGCCGCGGTTACCACGAAGGTTATAAATCGCCTACCGAATCCAAATTATTGTTTTCGTTTAATTTCTGAACGAACGGGGCAAGTTTGGAGCGGTAGTTACTATGCAGATCCTATCATGTACTTAACTCTACATACAGTCCATCTATAAAGTCATGAAAACTAAGCTGTTGTTTAAACTTTATTTTAGGCGGTTTTATTCAGAGACCTCTCCTATAAATATGATTTAACATTTTAATTAAATAAACACCATTTATAACCCCCCAATGGGGTAAACCTTAACAGGGGTAGCGAATACCAGCGAAAGGTACAGTTCAGTCCCAGATTTAAACTCCCAAAGAGAGCGTACCGTGTCAAGTGCGGCTGGGCCACCGGTGAGCTTTTGTATTTTTACGCACGCAACAATACCCATTTATTGTTGTTATATTACAAAAGAAAAAAAACAGTTTCCACCGGAATACTTCATTGAAACGGTTGTAGCGCGACTATTTGCAACATGATATTTAAGTCATTCATATTATTTCCCCCCGATTTTTTTTCGTATTTTGCGCACCGACGTATAAACTCATATGTTACACTATATCTGAAAAATATCGCGCAAGGAAAAAATCTAATAGCGCGCACAGGAACAGCCTAAAAATATCTACTGCTAATAGTGCTTTAGAGCCCTATTATTATAAGTTGGCACTATATTTTATTGCAAAAAATATCTTTATTAAATGAAGTATTGAAGAAACGGTCAATCAATTTGAAGAGTAAAATCCCAAAGGTGTTACGACGATATTCACCGTAACTTATGACGTTAACAATTACAGTTATCATGAAAAATCTTAGGTCATCTTGAGTCAGTAGCCCTTGTGAATGGGAATCTATATCGCACTTTTTTTACCAAATTAAGTAGTGACCAATGTACAATGTAGTCTTCAATTACAATGACGTCACATAAAATAAAAAACAGCATTTCTTAAAAACATGTGAATTGAAATGATTAACTGAAACAACACAATTTTGAAGAGGGCGAGTGTTTCATTTATAACGGCCATTTTGAGAGGTCGACTCTCAAAATAACCGTTTCAAATAAAAAGTCACTTGACTATGTATCTAGCCTTTGCACAAAGGTGAACCCAGTTTGCTTTTCATTTTGACCGACCGACAAACTAAAGGCACATTTAGTACCATATAAGATTATGTATGTACTTTTTAAATTAAGTTAAATGCTAATAAAATGGCACAACATTCTAAATTCGTTTTAGATTAAAAAAAAAGATTTTTTATTTTGTTCAATTCAATGCGATTTTATAGTTGATCCAGGCAAATGACCACCATTAACTACCTAGTAAAAAAATGGATTAGTTAAATATTCATACTAAATAAATTACCGACTTATCAAAAGTATGCATATTAGGGAATGTATCATAAATATAATTTGAAGTTTTCTCATATAACGACATATTTATGAGCAGAACCTTAACTCAACCCTTGTTAAATATCGGAAGGTTTTGTTCAAAATCCTTGTTTATCGTACAAGTTTCTTTGTGCTTATTCACGATAACCCTTTTGTTTTTCAGTTTATTGCTTATCTATAACGAACTGAAGGGTCTTTATTGGGTTTTACGTGATTTATTCAGATACATAACTTTTGTGACGACGAATGATAGGTAGGAAAATTACTAGAACGCGTAAAATCTAATATTATAATATAAGTATATGTATATGTTACTGTAAAAGCCCGAACAACGGTAAAACCTAAGATTTACCAACTCTTAATGGTAAAAGCCCGAAAGATTTTGCGATTCGCACTTTTATCACTATTCACATGGTAAATCTTAGGATTTACATTAAGGCACTAATAACTAGCTACCTATCTTTAATAATAGGTAGGTAATTATCTTTTGTTTTTTTCTCAATTTATTTGTTAAGTTACAAGCTAATTTGTTTTCAACAAGTATATTTCTGTAGGGTAACGTAACGTACCTAGGGACATTTTCGACTACCCCAACTTTGAATGAAGCTATCGCAGCGTACAACTAAGATATTAATGTGAAATTTTCTTTATTCGGTAGGATATATAATCAATTATCACTAGTATTTGTGCTAAAGCTTTAGTGTGGCCAGATTTTATTAAATTAAGATAAAAGTAAAAATGCTTGTTTTGACCCAAGGTACGTTACACGTTTGTACCTTGGGACACTGTTTCCTATAGCTTTGTACTATGGAAAATGCAAACTTCTAAATAACGCCTTATATCTCTGTTCTTATTGATTTACTGCATCTCTCTTCTGTCTAGTTTCACTCTGGCACTAATAAGAACAGAGATATAAGGCGTTATTTAGATGTTTGCATTTTCCATAGTACAAAGCCATAGAAAACAGTGTCCCAAGGTACAAATTTAATCGTGTCCCAAGGTACAAAAAAGCAATATTTAAACAAAATTTAAATATCTTTATTATTAATTAATAGGAATCTTTCAGATAATTGCCATGTCATAAAATTAAATAACTGAAAAGTTATACGTGGCATCCATGTCTTTATTTTGAGCATGCCTCAATGAGATAAAGAAACACAAAAAACTATACAAAAGCTACTTTTGACTCCAAAAAACTTCATATTGTCTTCACCACACACTCGATGCTGGTATGATCACGAGACTCACTAGTTTTGCCAAGCGAGTAAAATACTATGCCTAGGGTAGAATTTTAATGTGTTTATTTAGCAGGTTTTTAAAATACAATCAATGTCCCGAGGTACAAGCGTCCCAAGGTACGTTACGTTACCCTACCTACTAATAAATGACAATAATTAACAAAAAAAATATATAATATCGATTCTGTTATGTTTTTGAGAAGACATTTTAATAGTTTTAATTTTAACTATTTAGGAAATAATTTAGAGGTGGATAATAATTACAAAATGAAAAAATATATGATAATTACACATTGTTACAATAATTATGTTGATTTAAAGGTTTTAAAATGACTGTTCATAAAAAATAATATAAATTCTGAAAGAAAATAATTTAAGTTTTTTTTATTCCCAAAACCAACTTTTACTAGGTGTCAGTGGTAAAACCTAGCATTTACCAAATTCCAATGGTAAAAGCCCGAAAAAAATGACCCATTTTCACAAATCCTTACATTTACCAACTCATGTTGGTAAATCCTAAGATTTACTGGTAAATCCTAGGATTTACCGTTGTTCGGGCTTTTACAGTAACATATATATACTATACTATAGTACTATTTTACGTTACAATGATTTAATGTTTCATGCAGCCCTGTACTTTGCTCTATACAATATTATTTTTTATAATTATTCTTCTTTGTTCACAAAACTTTTAAAGATAAACATAAAATACTCTTTATTGCACACAAACAGAGTTTTACAAACATAGAAAGGAAATAGTACAATCGGCGGCCTTATTACTAAAAGTAACCTTTAGTTAATTCTTAAGTATAAAATTTAATGGTACCTATAACTTAATTTATTAACTCGATATTTTCAAGAATCCCCATTGACGTGCAGCCTCAGCCATCTTGCGCCCGATGCTTGCCAAAGATTGAATCTTCGTTGGGAGAGTGGCCAAAACCTTATCTTAGGTACCTACCATACTTTGGCAAAATTCTCTAAGAATAATATTTTTTTAAAAGCCATCTTGATGTTGATTGTTTGCTAGATAAAGCTAATAAATAGCGTTATTAAAATAACTAGGTATATCGATAGCTGAAAGTTACTTGACAGAATGCAAATTTTTATGTCTCCACCTAAAGTTTTTTTTATGTCTCTGAAGAGGCTTATTTCTTGTACCCCTGAATTGATTTGCAATTCAAAAACACTCTAAAAATACTATAATTCCTAAAGCAGTGGTTACCATGAGGGCGTCAATTTAAAAGGTTCGTTTTATAATTTATATTTACTTTCCACATAAAAAATGAAAGCGGTAAAATTTCAGTGTTATTGTTGTGTTGTCGTTTTCAGTAATTATTCGACTAAATGACTGGGAACGGACAGCTCGTGAAAAAATACTCTTCGAAATGTTTCGCTGAATAATTGAACGCGTTTAATAAAACATGGCGTTTTTAATAAAGGACACAGTACGAATACATTTTTGCTGTCCTTTCCATCAGGGACCCGGAAAAATTCACGTTATTGTAGAATTTACACGATTTACCTGACATGGCAGGAGATGAGTAGGTGTCTGTATTTTAATTGTTAATACTATTATTAAACATAAAGGTTTTTAAAATCCTACTAATATTATAAAAGCCAAAGTTTGTGAGTTTAAAATACACACATACGTGTGTGTGTGTATGTTTGTTACTTCTTCACGTCAAAACGGCTGAAACGATTTTAATGTAATTTGATATGGAGTTAGCCGACATCCTGCATTAACACATAGGCTATTTATCCCGGACTTCCCACGAGAAAACTTCTTGGCTAAGCAAAGCTCGCGGGAAAAGCTAGTATTTAATAAAAAGCACATAAAATATTGGAACAACAATGCCATGAAATGAATGATTTCACTGCGTTTTTTGCTTGGTTGGATTAGTTGTTTAAACTGTTTAGTATGGTTTATGGTTTAATTCGTTATACCTATTTTAAATTGTAATTGTTTTTCAATAAAATTTAACTGCATTTCACTTTACCGCATAATACCTAATTCTATTCGTATTCGTATGTCCTACCCACATATTCATTATTCACGGATGCGTAGCCAAACCACAGCCTCCACATAGCGTTGCATTTTACGCGTAGCACACGTCGCATGAATCCACAGCCAACCCTATTGCAATGCAGTTCGTGGTAAACCCGTCAACAGATAGGTTATTCGTTTGGCTTACAACGTATGCGATAAATTTCCTCTTCCCAAAGCCAATTCGGATTAGAAATGCCGAAATAATTGGTCGCCAGCATTCCACGTCGGAACACTGGGTAGTATATGTATACATGCTTTTGTTGTTATTAAGTTTGTTTTCTTGTTGCTAATTAGAACTGTTAGATGTACTTAAGTACATATTTGGAGTTTAGGTTTGCTTTTGTTCTGAAGCAGAACAGGAACATATTTTCTCAAATAATATATTGTAGAATATATTTATTGCACTCTTTTAATTTTAGCTTCACACCCTTTATAACTTAATAAATAGCTAAAAACAAAAAGCTGCTACTTTATTTGCGGACCACTATAAAGCGTCACCTACTCGCAGTAAAACAACAAACAACACGAAGCGTAAACAGTAAACTGAAACTGTTTGCGAAATAACCGAAGCAAAACAAGCGCTTGTTGAACTCAAATGAAATAATAGACGTGTCTGCCAAGTCATTTTAGTAAACCAAATATGTTTTCATAAATTAAAATCAAAAAGATACTTACAAATTAAAAATACCTTAGACACGCTCTAAAGAGTTCCGACCATCATTATCATCATAATCCTGTAATCCTCCACTGCTGCTTCCCTAGTTACCTTCTTTTATCTCAAGGAGCGCCCCAATGCTTAGTGTTTGGCATCGCTCATTCAGCCACTCCCGACTCTAAGGTTCACGATGGTATATTTCGCGGTCTCTACTCCAGAACACGTCTACCCCAACGGTCAACGGTTTTTCGGCTAAAACGAGAACCGTTTAAACAAATACTTAGCCTATTTCCTGATATACTTAAGTTCTAAACTATCTCACGTAAGAATAATTCACTATCGTAACTATAAACAAAAAAATAAACTATAATATAAACTATATGATATAATATGATATAATACCATAAATTTTCATCATGGAATAAGCGAGTTCCTACCCTTATTTATAATACTCATTTAAAGTACTTAATATCCGCTTCATTAGTTCCAGTAAATACACAAAAGGTGTAATGAATTTCTGTTGAAAATGCGCCGCGCCCGGTCGAGTGGAATGACATGCATTTTGCGGTCGGCTTGCTGTAGCCATTCCGTGAATGAAATGAATGTTGCATAAATTGTTACGCCCTGTCAGTTTTGTTTATTGTACGAGTAAACAGTTGAAATACATTTAAGGGTGGATTTCAACAAGTCCTAAAAAATCTTCATTTCCGTGGACTTTTTTATCTTTAGGTTTTTTATATTGAAAAAGCGCTTTTATTAAAGTTTTTGTTAATGTTAGTGTTCTTACTTAATGGTTAGCAGATAAGTTAAAAACTTAACGAGATACAGATGATCAAAAATTTCGTGCCACGGCGATGACACATGCGTTCATGGCAATGAAATAAGCGTCCACGGCAATGAAAAAAACATCCACGGCAATGAAACTAACGTCCACGGCAATGAAAGAACTGTGCTATGGATATGAAAGAATCAATCCACTGCAATAAAAAAAACTGTGAGGGTAACGCAAACTTATACTTATACAAGATTATGTATGGTAGAAATATTTGGATAGATATTGGAACGACAGTATGTATAAAATAATAAAGAATGTAGTATGGAATTCTTTAAGTAGTATTATGGGGTTCGTATTGCGACTTATAAAAACGAAATATTTAATTTCACATTAATATCGTTCACAACATATAACCTATACCTTACCTACAACCCCAACATATACCTTACCTATTATAACATCTATATTTTCATAAAGTATAATAATACATGTTGCCAGTGATGACCTACGGTGCCGAGACGTGCGAGCAACAACAACACGGTGGAAATCATTGGGGGAGGCCTATGTTCAGCAGTGGACGTCCTATGGCTGAGATGATGATGATGATGATGATGATGACGATAATATTATACAGTATACGAACTGTAAATTTTATGTAAAGTTCATAAAATATATTATGATATGACATGATCTGTGCTGAATTACAAATCACCGAACAAACCACCAAAAGCACCAAAACCTAAAGATAGGTGCAGTTAGGTGTACATGTTCGTCAACAGCGAAGTGGGGCGCAGCATGTGCACTTAACCGCTTCTCCTCGCTTTCCTCGTCATCGCACCTATCTTAAGGTTTTGATGCTAGGTGTTTTGATGGTGTTGTGTAATTTTACACAGATTACGTGATATCATAGAATATTTTATGAGCTCTTTGCTAAATGAAAGTATATTTTAATTGATATAATAATATGAAATGTATTTTATCATCATCAGCCTATATTCATCCACTGCTGGACATAGGTCTCTCCCAAGGAGCGCCACAACACTCGGTCCTCGGCCTTCCTAATTCCAGCTTCCAGCTACTACTGGCTATCTGCCTAAGCTTGCACATTTTGACAGCTATGTCGGTAACCTTAGTCCTGTGACGGATAACCTCTTTTCTGATACGATCCATTAGAGAAATCCCAAGCGTAGCTCTCTCCATAGCACGCTGAGTGACTTTAAATCGGTGGACCAGTCCCACTGTCAGTGTCTACGTCTCTGCACTATACACTATACGTCATCACTGGCAGAGTGCACTGGTTGAAGACCTTTGCCTTCAGGCTTTGAGGAATGGCCGAGGAGAGGCATATATATGTGACGATGATTCCCAAATGCAGCCCAACCCAGTTAGATGCCCTTTTCAGCCTCCTTGTCGAAATTGCTTCTGCCTAGCCGAATAGTCTGCTTGAGGTAGACATATAGTTGTCTCACCAACAATCACCGGCTCCCGTTTGATAAGAACATTCTACATGACTTTCATCTTGCCCAAGTTCATACCGAGGCCTACACGTTGGCAAGCAGCATTTAGGCCACTTAGCATCCAGCTGAGTTCCTGCGGAGATGTATATTCTATGCTATTCTATTATCTGCTGGGGGTGTAAGTACCTGCACCTGGCTCTCTCGAATGGAACCTTTGTGCATATACCCAAGGTCTAAACTGCCTTTTTAATCTTGGACCATTTCCGACCACGCTGGTCCACTGCGGGTCGGTGGGTTCGCATATCTAGATGCTAAATCTAGATATGCAAATATCCTCACGATGTTTTCCTTCACCGTAAGAGCGATGGTATACATTGTACTTAAATTCAAAGAACTCATTGGTACATGTCAGCGCCGGAATTTGCAACCGAATCTCCGGCATGAGAAGCGGGCGCTTGAGCTAAAACAGATCTTATTCATACATAACGTTAATTATAATACTTATTTTGTGATTGTTTTTAATGATAAATTATACATTTAGTTTTTATACATCGCGATACGCGCCTGTTTTATCGAACTGCAAAAAGAGGTAATTTGACAAGTCCTGTAGGTAATTTCAGTGATCGGTATTACCTGTATTACAAAAGATGGTAGGTAAATATATTTTTATTTTCCTAATCATACATACCATGGCGATGAAAACATATGTCACGGAAATGAATAACCTGGCCACGGAAATGAATAACCTGGCCACGGAAATTAATAACCAGGCCACTGCAATGAATACATCTTATTTTACAAGACATGGCGATGAATTTTTTTTCATTGCCGTGACTTTTTTTTCATTTCCATAGCAAATTTTGGCCACGGAAACCACGGAAATGAAAGAATGGCGATGAAAATCAAGCCTTTAAATATAAATAACAAAAAAAGTACTAACTATTCGAAGAAACAAACACTTTATAAGATGAATATTTTCAAAATGCTTTCTTTTGAATGCTTACTCAAGAAGACAAACTTAATTTTATAGCAGTTATATCTATCCACGGCGATGAAAGAAAAAATGTCCAGTGACCAAAAACAAATATAACTTTCAGTATAGCGCGAAAACGTGGGCACCTGTGTACCTCTTTCCACGTCGAGTAGTTAGGCGACACTTGTAAAAAACGATTAGCGTACCGAGGGGGGGACCATAGTTCATACATAAAACAATATCCTTGATCATGTTTAGGTCACGGCGATGAAATGTAGTTCTGTGACACATGAATTTTCACTTACCGTTCGTTATATTTGTTATTTATTTGAATAAAAGTATTTCGTAACAATACTTTAACTATTAATGTATCAAATGAAACTAAGTTTAAATCTTAACACTCAATATTTTTTCATCAATGAAGAATAATACAAAACGAGATGACCTGGGGACAAACACGGCAATGAAAGATTTGGAGGTTTAATATTTTTTTGTAAAGTATCCATTAATCCTATTGATAAAATATTTAGTGCTTCATATAGATTACTATTCCACATAACCGGAAAAAAATATTAGAAAATTAGAACTTTGTTTTTTAGTAGCGATTTCATTGATGCCACGCAAATTTTGGCCGCGGGAAATTCACCCTTAAAGTAAGAGTAAACAAACAAAAAATTCCCAGTGTTTAACGAATATAATAAGTATGGGGAAAAAAAAACATTTACTTGTATTTATTTAAACTTCTCAAGGGCATATGGCTAGAATATCGGATACAATGATATGCTTCTGGTCACAAAGTCCACTGATATTTTTTTTATCCTGTTTAAAAAACTTGCCCAAAACTCAACCAAATAAAGAAAGTAAAGGGACTACCTGATAAATCAGTCAACCGAAATGTCCGATAATGCAAAGCCCTTTGCCTAAAGCCTACGATGTCCTGACCAGTGAAGAGTGATAGCCCTTCTAACCCAAATGACCTCGGGACATAGGCTTAAGAGAACTTACTTAAGCCCTACTTCACAAAGCTTAGCGTTTTTTTTTTCCGTTCCTTAGGTTCTATTTACATAGGTCATGAAGTATATAATCCTATTTAGATCTATATATTAGAAAGTCTGAACGCTGAGATTTTGTGTAATCTTCAGCAAAAAATATACTTAGAATCTCCTTACTATCAATTCAACAGGTAAATTACATGAGTAGGTACCGTGATAATATTAAGTATTGAATGTGTAATTATTAAACTTTATTCCACAATATCTGTCTTACAAACTCTTATCAACAATAACCAAGCTAAAACCTTAAGCAGGTTTCAAATTACTGTTAAATTCACAACAACTTAGCGAGTTGACAGTTCCGATTAGACACCCTTGTCCTACCCGGGTCAACAGGTGCCCCGAATCACAAAACACAAACTGAAGAGGTTTTAAAAGCGGCTTAACTCCAACTCTACAGTGACAAGATGTGCCACGTCTAATGGAGTTTCATGTACAGTGTGTTGCAAATAGTGACAAAACTCAGCGTAGTTATTTGAACAAAGCTTCAAAAATCATAGGTTTGGAATTTTGTGAAAAAATATGGCATCAGAGCCCTGGAGTTAATCACCTTATCGAGAAGAATGTACTTAATGAATTTCTCGAATACTTACATTTTTGTTTACAGCTGTCATTTGAGTTATCCTGCTGGTCTGGTTTCCTGATGGCTGTGTAAAATTTCAATCAATGCCGTCAAATTTACTTTATGTTACGTAGGTACATTAATTTACTGAAATGTTTGACTTCGGCCAGAGCAGCACCTAACTAAAATGTATTTTTTTACACTGAACACCCTGTACCTTTCTGCTGGATGTAAAGTACTTTAGTTACCATTTAAGTACCTAAGCTCCTAAATTTACATAATTTTGATGTAATTGGAGTAGTCTCCATGGCACTACAGTGTTGAAATTAAGAAAAACATAAGAAATATTTTATAATACTTATTCCTTTAGAAACACTTATTTGACCTATAAAATAAACAAAAAAAAATACCGCTTCACTTAAAAGGAAAACCAAAACGCATTTATTCTCAAGGTTAGGCGCGAGATTTTGTTGTCAGTGATTTTTCACGTTACCACGAAAAACATTTAAAAGTGGATATAGCAGCTGCGGCTTATGGTGAGGCTTTAGTGCGTCGCTGGCTGAAATACTGCCTGAAAATGTGAATGTTCTCACAATATCCAAAACGAAAATGGCTGAACCCATACTACCGAAAACAATATAACTGTTATGGAAATCTTAGTGTTTTTTTTTATATTTCCCAGATATGAAAAATATGAAATACACTTAGATTTTAACAATGGATATGAGAAAAAAAATCTCCTGATTCGACTATTAAGTATGCATACATATTTATTTTGGCTGTTTTGGAATAAATACAAATTTATCTTAATTTTGAACACGTTAAATGAAAAAAGAAGGTACCTTTTGAATGTTTAGGACATTTAAGGTATTTCGTATATTTGTAACACGTATATAAAATCTTTTTAGACATTATGATACAAAACCACACGCATTCACGCCTTGTACTAATGTACTCCCTTGCGGGGTAGGCAGAGGTACATTGCTGCACCCACTTTTCGCCAGAGTGGTATGTTAGTCCCAATGTAATAGGGGGCGGGCCTATTGCCATTTTATGGGCACATCCAAGACCCGAGAACAAATATCTGTCTTTAAACAAATATCTGCCCCAGCCGGGAATCGAACCCGGGACCATCGGCTCAGTAGTCAGGGTCACTAACCACTACGCCATTCGGTCGTCGTGATACAAAACCAGAAGAATACATATTCATATGTATTCCTTGAAACCTTTATTTTAGTCTATGCGAGTGCACGAGTGTTATAAAAATTCAAAGCAGGATTACCGGCGGTGATTGTGCCAAAGGGGCTTACGGCTCGTTACGTGATTTATACATACGAGTATGTCCTGAAATACATAAATGGTGGCTACAGGGAAGGTTTTATTTAATAAACTTAATATTTTTGTGAATATCAGACGAACTCAAAGTATTTATTATACTAGTGAAAAGCCCTATTAATCTGTAATTTAGGTTTTTCCTCATTGAACTAAAGACTAAAATTTCTTCTCTTTGTTGCAGATTAAATACAACAAAAAACAAAAATGTCGGTCTCGGAATTCAGGCGAAAGAAGCTGCTGTATGTTTTCAACGTTTTTTTCGGTAAATATTCCCATTTCCTTTGTCTGGCTGAAGGAATTCCTTTTCGTTAAAGATCTAAATGTGGAATAAATTGTTGGGATTGTTTCAGATGTCAATCAAAGTGGGACGATTGAGAGGAAAGACTTTGAGATCGCAATTGAGGTGAGGAATATCTGCCAACTTTTACCTCGTAGGAAAAAAGTCGATGCCATAAGCGTCACGAACACGTATACATATATATTTCAATTCAAGGAATCCTAACCTATTAAATACTGCTTATTGAAGCAATTCAATAGTCTACCCAGAAAAGATTTAAATATAAAGTAAAATGAATTTCCTTAAAAATATCATTAAGTAATTTGTATAAAAATCTGAAACGTGCAAGCTTGAAGTTATTAGGAAACCCTTTTAAACCTGCAGTCATTTTAATTAAAAGGGGGATTAAGTAAATCCGTTAGCAATTTAAAAAATATAACCCTATGACGCTGTGGGTGACGTTTGAGTTAAACGACTTATAATTATGCACGAAATTTTGAAAAAAGAATTGAAAACGGACTATACGTACCGATGTGTTTTAATCTTCCGTTATACTATCGGAAACGGATACGCGTTTTCATCAGTCAACTAATGTATCCCTTGTCATTCGTTTTATCAAAGTTGCCGCTAGAGTCGCTGCACTGTATGTACGACTACACAAACTTCTCCGTTCAAGAACTAGTCATTTATACAGTATACATAACGCTCAGCTCACGACTGTAATCCCCGAAGCGAGTCACTCGCTTTTTGCTGTACATTTCTGCTCACGTGATAGGTCGCGAGCCGTATCGCCGCCGTTTCAAGATTCTTGCCATACATAATTGTGATTGTTGTAGAAAATCTGCAGCCTCCGCGGCTGGAAGCCCGGCGACCCCAAGCACTCCGAGACTCACGAGATCATGATCAAGATCTGGGACGGACTGCGCAAGAGGGCCGACTCCAACAAAGATGGACAGGTGAGTTTTATTTTTATTTTTAGGGTTCCGTATTTCAAAAGGTACAAATGGAACCCTTATAAAAAGAAAGAAAGAAAGAAACATTTATTTGACACACTGAACAATAAAACAGAAAAAGAAAGAAAAATAATACAACAATAAACATAATATAGGATCACTTTGATGTCCGTCTATTTGCAAAAACGCACATTTCCACATAACATACTTCAAGTCAACCTAAAACAAATGTATACATACTCGTTCTATATATTATAACTTTAATTATCGTTTCAAAATCTATTAACACTTAATCACGCTGAACATCGTTTGCAAAACCAATGAGCTGGTTTAATGAATATGTTTTCATCACTAAATTATATCTCTTTGTGCCATCATTTTATTATTATGTATTTTCAGATATAAACACTCGGTATACAGCTTTATGCAAGATCGAGTTATACATTATATAGGGTGTTAAAAAAGGCGTAGCATGCCGCAACATCTTAGAACGAGTTTTGGAAATTTGTCTCGTGACTTTAACTGGGGGAATCTTTTATCACGGCTCATAGCAAAATATCTGCTTAGGATGGGATATGCCATTTTCGCAACAGCCTGTACATATTATAGAACTTACCTACCGTGACTCAACATGAAACCGAATCAAAAAGACATTACTACAGACGAACACAATATCTCCGAGTCACGCAGCTATTGGCCAAAGTAGTTACCATTTATTACATTAGTTCGCATTTGCTACATTTTGTTCTTTTTATACGATTTTGTTTCGTGAATAAGTGATCATTGCCGTATTTGTAGTAGGTATGTTATTCTATTGTATTCTATTTATTTGTCTGTAAATGCACAAAAAATATAACGCATATTCATACATAGCAACTCGATAAAAAATAGCATTTTAAGCAACGCCTGCTATACTACAGGAATAGGGAATATGCACGTATTTTTTAATATTCTTATTCGATAGTTTTACATCGCTTTATTATAGTAAAAAGAAATTCAACGCCAAAAAAAGTAATTTAAGTCATTTTAAAGAAAGTTAAAAATTTATAACCGACTCGTCAACTATAAACGCTCAAAACTTTGTGTGAAGAGATATAACGTCATTACATTCGTTTCATGGCTCAGAATAATGACTCTCGCTAGTCGCACTGACGCTCAGTTCTATGGGCATAGATTATTTTGAGATTGACATATCGTCACATAATCCGCTCGAAGAAAATCCGTCACGTTTCAAAGATTTAAAGTTACCGAAGTTTTTTTGTACTTATTATTTACTCGCTCAAAAATGAGTTATGATCAAAAATATTGATGGAGGCATAATTCTAAGATAACAAAGTTTATTAAAAATAATATTTGACCTTTATTTGAATCACGTGCATATTCCCTATTCTTGCGCCTAAACAGATTTGGGCATAAGTAATATATTATGCAGCAGTTTAACCTATTTCGAGAACATGCATGAAACTTAAGAGTATACTTAAAGACTCACAGGTTTCTTGGGTTTGCTCCATGCGCACGTAAACACGTAGCCAATTTATACTCGTGCGTGACTCACGCAGTGGGCCCGAGAAGGATCTCTACTCTGTAAGTAGTTTTGGGTTTATTTTCATGAATTTCATGCTACGAGTATAAAGAATGTTACGGTCACGCATGGAAGTTACCTGGCCAAACGAAACCCTGGAATGTTTTTTTTTTTTTATTTCAGAAATATTATACAGGGTTATTGGTAAGTAGACCTGATCCTTTCAGGAGGTGATAGAGGAAGGCATTTCCAGTCGATTATACTCTATAATGCATTATCCGAAACTTAACAATTTCTAAGATATTTAATATTTAAAGATTTTTTGAATTTTTGCCAAAATTTCATGTTTAAATCCGAAAATAAAAAAAACTAGCCATATTTCAATAATTTTTTTGTTTGTTTTGAATTAGTAACATTTTAATAAACTTATTAAAATAATCAAATGTGCATTATTCGACTTAAATTAGACACAACACCTCAAAATAGATAAACATTTTAAAAAAATATTCAAAACCTAAAAACAAATAAGTTAAATTAAAAAATAATTTCATATAACAATTTTTTGTGCACTTCAGCTTAAAAACATTGTCAACTTATAAGCTTTCAAATGAGATATTTCAATATGAAATCGATTTAGGTATCACCAAGATATGGCCAAAACAATCAGAGAAGGCGGACAAAATTCAACAGAAAAACTAATAAAATTAGCGCAATTTAAAGATAAAAAGTGTGATGGTTTTCAGTCCTGTTCACTTTAGTATGGAAACCCCTGTTGAGTTTTCTCCGCCTTCTCTGATTGTTTTGGTCATATCTTGGTGATACCTAAATCAATTTGATATTGAAATAGCTCATTTGAAAGCTTATAAGTTGACGATGTTTTGAAGCTGAAGTGCACAAAAAATTGTTATATGAAATTCTTTTTTAATTTAACTTATTTGTTTTTAGGTTTTGAATATTTTTTAAAAATGTTTATCTATTTTGAGGTATTGTGTCTAATTCAAGTCGAATAATCCACATTTGATTATTTTAATTAGTTTATTAAGATGTACCTAATGCTAAACAAATAAAAAAAGTATTGAAATATGGCTAGTTTTTTTTTATTTTCGGTTTTAAACATGAAATTTTGACAAAAATTCAAAAAATCTTTAAATATTAAATATCTTAGAAATGGTTAAGTTTCGGATAATGCATCTGATAATGCATCACCTCCTGAAAGGATCAGGTCTACTTGCAAATAACCCTGTATATAAGTATAATAGTCAACTTTATGCCTTGTAGGTATGTTTATAAGAAAACTTAGGAAAGTGACCAGAATGTCGCAATTTGAACTTAAGTAAAAAATATATAGTGTTCAAGATATTGCACTTTAATGATATTTTTTCCTAAAAATCGAGACCCTACATCAGCATTGGTACAGATACAAAACTACGTAGGTACCTATTGAATCAAAATATGTTCAAGAAATTATTATTCTTATATAAATGTTCGAATTTTATGTAACATAAGATACCTATATAACATGTGTACATTATGTAGGTACTACAAATTATGTAGCTCTGCGCGCGGAGGCTTACCGCTGCAAGGTAGTTCCCGTTTCACGCTGCGCATCGAAAGAGCTAGGTTCTCTACGACTCAAGGCTATGTGGAGGAAGTTTTTGTCAAAGGACGCTGTGCCAGCTTTTTGTACGCTTAAATTTCAGTAACATACGAAGCTTAAATTTACATAAGTACGTTCTTTCTTGCTACCTTTTATAATATGGACCTACGATTTTATTTTTTTGCTGTATATGTGTTAAAATTTATCTGATGGTAAAAAATATCAATATATGTATGAAACTGATAGACATGAATGTTCAAGTAATTTTATATCGCCAAACTTGGATGGTGTTAGAGTATATAGAAAGAGTTTTTGTGTACAAATAAAGAATATCTATCTATCTATCTATATAATTATAATGATATTTAATAACTCAACCCCCCCGACAAAATCATGGCGTATCAAACAACCATAAAACTAACAAAACATTCGTGACTGTATCGATTGAATAGCAGACTGGCCGAAAATTATACAACCACCGAATTAGAGGCATTATAAATGTATGAACTTTTTGTTAGTCGCGACCCAGTTACGACTGTGGACGCGCCGGCTGTGCAAATATAGTCAATTTTAATAGAACGGCCAGCGGTGAAGGGTAGCTTTATCTAAGTTGGCGACAGAACGAAAACGGGTTGATGCTAGGCGGAAAAAAGTTGAAACATTGAAGACCGGTTAGAATATTTCTGAACGTGCAAGCACAGAACTTTGTGATGCAACTTTGCTTAACTCTACTTGATAAAACGTCTAGCGGCGGCGGCGACAGCGTATCTTTGTGGTCGCGGCTTAGATCACGGTCATAATTCATAACGCAATGAGAGAAGTAACTATTCTGCAATGAATGATAAATAATTCGCTACCTGAATCACCTGTATTTTATAATATTTTAAGTTTATTAAATACTTAATCTTAAGCACTACATCAGTAATAGACTTAAAATGTAGTTCACTTTTAAAAATAATCAGCAGTTTCTACTTGATATTAATCTTACTTTAGCGAAGACAAACTACCTTGTTCTTGCTTCAGAGAACATTTTCAATTCCAACGACTTATTGATGTTACTTCTAAAAGCAACTTAGAAACTGAGTTTAAACTTTAGCTTTTCTAACAATAACACACAAACACGGAAATGCACTTTGTGAGGTATCACTAATGGATACACTCCATTTCTTTACGACCCATGAATCATACACGTCCAGTGTTTTATTTCACGTAATAACATTTTTCATAATTGTTACGGTAGGTGTATACTGCTTAATAGTTTTATGAATAGTGTAGTATGGATTTTCACGGTATCATCGTTGTGTTCTACATACTGAAACTTAGAGTAGTATAGAAGTCCCAACTAGGCCAGTGAACATCGGATGCAATTAACTTTCGCTATTAATACAAACGACACATTAGCAATCGTTAATCCTTATCGTTAAGCCTACGTCCAGCAGTGGACTGCTATAGGCTGATGATGAATCCATAAACATCGTTGGTCACATATAATTTTAAGGATTGTTGATTGCTAATACCTATATGATGTACGACAGCAGGTCACGTTCTAGTATACATCATCATCATCACAACCCATCACATCCTTACTGCTTCGGCACGGGTCTTCTTACAATGAAGGTGAGTTATAGGCCTAGTCCACCACGCGGGCCTAGTGCGGATTGGTGGACTCGTGTGGATTTCTAGTAAATACCTAAATAATTAAATGGCCACTTACTAACAAAACTGTTAAAACGTTATTAGTTTCAAATGCATTTAAAAGCGATCGATGCTGGCTTGTAATAGAAGTACTGAATTAACGTGACCTCGTTTGCAGAATACAGTTTTAATATCACAGCATATTCTATCTTGGGCTTGATAATTAGTTATATCGTTCTCGTTATTGTGTTAAAAAAGAAGGCATGGTTTTCAGACCCATCATCTGATGAGGTCTGAAAACGGTGTTCAACGGAGCATACGCGACGAACCACTAATTTTATTGATCATTAGGTATTTTATTAAGCCATACAATACATCAAACACCTTTTATACTCCTTAATATCGACGTAATAGACGCATTTTTCCTGAAATAAAAATGACATATTATGTATCTAGCCTATCTGAAACCTAGTTAAACATTGTGAGATATGGCGTTTCGACTTTCTCCGTGTTCGGCATCATAAGGGTCACAGTGACAGTCCATTTTTCTCTCCACCTTTAATTTGCAAGGTGCGGGTGCCTATATAAATAGAGTGAGTCGCCCGCGCGCCTCAGTTGTAATATCACCATGCAGAAATGACTAGGTTTCAGATAGGCTAGATACATAATATGTCATTTTTATTTCAGGAAAAATGCGTCTATTATGTAGTCTGAGCCTATCTGAAACCTAGTTAAACATTGTGAGATGTGTTTATTATCGCATGGTGGAGAGAAAACCAACTGTGACCCATAAGCTACTGATGAGTATATCAGTAGATAAATATTTGAATCTATAAATTTATAATGCATAGATTTCTAGGTAATAGATATACTAAAAAGAAAGGTATAAGTATACATAAGACTTAAGTACTTCCTTATTATTCCTGACTTGTCAGAAAGTTATGGAAGGTATGTACCTATACATATAGGTAGGTATTTATACATATGGATACACACAGTGTCTCTTCGAAAGCAATACTTATAAGTAATTATTGATCAAAATCTTGTTATTGTCAAGGCAATATTTTTAACATACACTAGCCGAATGGATGGAACCAGTGAAATACTTTGCAACAATATTTAAAAGCTGTAAAATGTAGAATATCGATCCAGCCCGCTGGGGCTCAGGCCAGCACATGCTGACTAGGGTATGTAATTCTGGACTAACCTCAGAAATGCAGCAGCCGACCCTGGAGCCTCGAGGACCTGCTCAGTCAGCCCTGTACGACGACACGGCCTGCAACACCTGGCGCGGCATCTAGTCCTTGGAACGAGGAGTGGTGCTTGAAGGGAAGATAATTTTACTAAATATCTCAGCCTCATCAGCTACTGGAAAAGATTAGATGAAGGCTGTGACACTGGCGGATAACTAAGTATTCAGTTTTTCAAAACATGATGCAGGTCACTATATTCATATTCTAGATTGACAAGTACCACACAGTCTAATTTTGTATTCTAACTAACTCGGCGGTTAACGAGTTCCTGTGCAGTCCTACTAGGAAGGAAAGTTATTTTATAAGCCTTTGCACCGATTTTGTGGGCTACTATCATTCTGTATCATCATGTGTGAATATTATGAGCTCTGGCAGCATTCCTTGGTAGATGACATCAATTAATAAAGATTGATTAACACAACAATAACAATTGTAATAGTTGACAAATGAAACCCGGCTAACATGTCTTAGCTGGGTAAGTAAATGATCAGTCATGCCACCAGGATAAGTAAAATGTTCAGTACTTCATATGAAAAACATTAACAAGGTCACCTTTAGGTATGTTCGTCAACACTAAGGGCAGGTCTCGGCCAAAACCTTAAGGCTTCGCCTTGTTGCAACTTCAAAGGTACGTAGGTAGGTACCTACTTACATTGTTGTAGGTTCGATTTTGAAACCATTAAGTCAACCTAGATAAAACAAAATAAAATAGGTCGATTAAATAAAGATGGTACGTAAAGATGTTAGTTGTACCTGATCAGACCTGATGCAACGACAGCCAACATAGACTCTCTAATCTGTGGAAGCAACAATCATGGTGGCGGGAACATGGACAGTTGGACGAGCCACCTCGAGCCTGACTTATCAATCAGAACTGACAGTTCGCCAACAGCAGATAGCTTGCGGCTATCTATAGGTAAACTTAGGTAGTTAGCTATACCCAAGAAAAAGTCCTTGGACATCGATATGACAGTGGAACGGCGAATAACTGTGACACTCTTTAAAACAAAAAGGCTTGTTGTTGTCCAGCTAAGGAAGGTTACGTACTTCAGCGACCTGGTATTGCATTCTGAAAGAACTGCGAAGAGTTAATATTATGACTAATAATTATTACTTATTTAGAAAGTTTTCAGCAAACTCTAATAAATCAAGCAGCTACCATGTCACCGCTGCCCGGTTATAACTCTGTACTAGCTTAGTAGATATATATATATATATATATATATACCAGTTTTAGCCTTCAGCTAGAGGCCAGAGAGCTCCTAAATGAGATGCGACTACGAGCATGACACAAGTAATTTTTTACTTGGTAACTAGTTACGTAACTAACTGAAAGATCCATAAAACAGTTGAGGATTACTCAAAATGGAATTGTGAAAACGGCACGTCTGTATCTTAACCAGTCAGTCTAAGTAGTTTCAGCAGATACAGTGTTGAAAAATAGTTATGAAACGTTTGCGCCAGAATCGAATTAAAAATACATTTTCATTAGAGAAGCCGTTTAGGCATGAATAGGTACTTTCATCCTTTGGATTGTGCTCCAAATGATGACCTTCGAAATTCATAGAAATTTAATGACGACTGCCATTGTTTATTATCTAGCCCCGTACATTGAGTAGGGCTGTGGCTACACGTGATGTGATACACAGTACACAGTAGGTATATGCATGTTCCCAGAATAGTGGAAGTTATAATTTTACCAAAAGGTAGTCGTCTCGTGCAGGAGCACCGTTACTCGATTTATTCGATACACAACTAACTAGTAGACAGCTGCTGCGTAGGAGGTTCACGCATTTTTCAACAAAGAGCTCGGATACACACTCACAATCCACTGGACATAAAGAAGACAGCTAATATGGTGCCACTCAGAAACCGCGATGACACTCCGATCATGATCACCCGACAGTAGGATCATAATAAATTCGGTAACTTGTGAAGCGGTATAGTATAGCAACAGCGACTTTCACGAAATCAGGAATTAGCTCAGTGCTTTTAGGTTGAACACTCGCCGGTGGGATTCACTTTGCTCACAGCCGAGAAAAGAAAAGACTCAAAGCTGGAATCTGCCGATGTGTCATGACACTTAAGATAGTGTCTGGGGGGTCACTTTATATGACGAAAAACGAACTTTCAGTGCACTGCGGCGCATCTGTTTGTATGTATTAAACGTGCCGATTGCACGACAGCTCTCGTTCGTTCGTTTCTCATCAGTATAGAGTAACGCTCCTGTACTTACCGTGCGTCACCATTCCCATGAGCAGTCCAATGATCTTTAGGCAGTTTAGAACAAAAGCTGCATTAGACAGTTTCTTCAGCAGAGACATTGAAATAAAAAATTGATTGCACAACTATCCCCAGGAGCAGTCTACAGGTCACTTTGGGCAGTTCAGAAGAAAGCTGCTTTAATAGAATACCCTACCTCAGCGGAGGCATCAAATTGAAGTGCTATAACACTTTTAGAAGCGGTGCACGTTGCCCGATTTGTCGTCAGCCATGCCGATGCGGCTACGGCGACTGCAGGTGGTTACTCAGGCTTCCTTGGTGTGCCCTTGTATGGCTAAGATAACCAACCTTGGCAGTAAACGTTCGTCTGCATATGCCAAAATCACTGATGAATAGCGCACGTTACTCGATACCTTCTAAATAAGTCACTCATAATGATGGCTGATGATGATGATGACCGTACTAGCAATAGTGCAGGCGGTTCCGCTGAGCATAAAATCTCTTCCCAGACAGGGGGCGTTTGGATCTGGCAACCAGAACAGGAGTGCCAGGTGTGCGCAGCGATGCAGGTGGGACAACACAGCCGCCAGGGCAGGAGTGCATGGCTGGGTCTATGCAGCGATGCAGGTAGCACAAACCGGTGGCCAGGGCCAGGACCGGGTGTACGCTGCGATGCCGGTGGCACAAAACGGTGGCCAGGGCCAGGACCGGGTGTATAGCCGCCAGGGCAGGAGTGCATGGCTGGGTCTATGCAGCGATGCAGGTACCACAAACCGGTGGCCAGGGCCAGGACCGGGTGTACGCTGCGATGCAGGTGGCACGAGACGGCGGCCAGCGCAGGAGCACAGGGCCGGGTGTATGCTGCGATGCAGGTGGCACGAACCGGTGGCCAGGGCAGGAGCGCAGGGCCGGGTGTACGCTGCGATGCAGGTGCCACAAGACGGCGGCCAGCGCAGGAGCTCAGGGCCGGGTGCAGGTTACACGAAACTTCAATTTCACCGAATCGGCCTGCCTACCCTCAGCGGGTAGGTACCGGCGGATCACATTACTCGCCGCACATGCCACAATGTCCCAACATACTGAAACTCGGAGCCACGTGCTTCCTGTAAAAAATCCTATGACGGTCCTGGAAAGCTCCTGTTTGTAAAGCCTTACATAAGCTATAATCAAGTGCATTATTGTAATAGCAAAGTTTTTATCAACTGTTTTCTAAAAATATTAGAAATTGAGGGTAGAAAAATATATTTTTATTATTTTTTTTTTTCCTTTATAAAATTAACATATGCTTTACTTAAAGCGGTCATTAATGTAAGTATCTAGCTCAAGCGCCACTAGTAGGACCGGAATATGTGATCAATCATCACCACGACTATTGAATCGGACCCTACTGCGTGGGATAAAAACCCCAAGCGCCGGAGCATTATGACCAGTGGCTGAGCTTTTAAAAGCAGTAAATAATAGCATTTTACTCACGGCTTATCAACTCAAACCTTCGTTGCGAAATCCTCAGCAATGGCTGCGGGCGCAGCAGCCGGCAGGCCCCGCGCCGCCTGGTCCGCATCACGCTACAGCTCCCGGCAGCGAGGACTCCGCAAATTCAATATTATATTTTTCCCCGTCGGAGCGAAGCCGACGAGAACCGTGGCTACATTGAGCCATTTTGCCGAAGTGTTCACTTCAAAAATCAAAAACCAACTGAGGCGCGCGGGCGACTCACTCTATTTATATAGGCACCCGCACCTTGCAAATTAAAGGTGGAGAGAAAAATGGACTGTCACTGTGACCCTTATGATGCCGAACACGGAGAAAGTCGAAACGCCATATCTCACAATGTTTAACTAGGTTTCAGATAGGCTCAGACTACATAATAGATTTATGATTATCGATGCATTCCATCGTCAAGTAGGAAGACGTCGTATCTATCTATGTATTCTTACTTAATCTAACCAGCTCAGAAGGGCTAGCACGCGGCGCATTTAAGACGTGACAAAAGTTTTGCATCGCGCTCACTCACATCACACAGCCTCAAGAGCGAGCGTGACGGAGAACTTTTGTCACGTCTTATTAGCGCCCTGTGCTACAGGGCCAGAACATACTTCCTTCCCTTTACAACACAGTATTTTATATTGAGAATATATTCTTTTTGTGACAAACTCTAGAGCTGGACTAGCTCTAGGTTTATCACCGTGGTGAAACTATCAACCAGTTACATCAGCATCTGGCGCTGACCCGCAACTCATTCCCCCAGGTGTCCGTAGAAGAGTGGATCTCGATGTGGGACGAGTACGCCCGCAACCCGTCGGCCGCGCTGCAGTGGCAGCAGCAGTACAGCCACTTCATGTTCGAGCTGGAGGACGCCAGCGCCGACGGCTCCATCGACAACGACGAGTTCACCACCGTCTGCTCGTCCTATGGCATCGACCCGCAGGAGTGCAAGGTCGCCTTCAGCAAGATGGCTAAGGTCAGTTTGATCGCGGAAATATACTTACGTGTCGTGATGTTTACTGACGTGACAGTGAGACTTGTTTTCCTGGGTGATGCTCTTTGTAGCAGTTGTTTCACATTGTTGTTGACATTTCGGTGACAAACACCAAGCCAAGAAACTTGGGCTAGTCAGTTGTCCCAGGTAGATTCGTGTTAGTCATTTGCTGCATATAAGGACCAGACGTATATAAGGAACAGTTGATATGTCGCTCGTGGAGGCTCCCGCCGTATACATAAATAGTGTCGTGGACAAATGCTATCTATCATACACAAGTTACAAAGTTTTATTCTATTGTAGCGCAGCCAAGTGAACGTTTAAAAGTTATCTTACTTTTGATATTGCTGTAAGTCTAGTGCAGGTTAGAGCCATAAAACTTTTGAAAAAAGCAAACGTAAACTTGTCTTATGTATTTCTACAATATACTTAGATACGATAGGATGAAGATAATAGAGCTATTACATGCCTAGCCAAGCATAACAGTGAGTTGTGCAAGATTTCTTCCTTCCCGGAATCCATTATTGAGTCATTTGATTCTACTGAAGTCTGATTCAGCTCACTGAATCAATTACTTATTCCCTGGACAATGCCTGGTGCGGTCTGCACGAATGCACAGATCCCACTGTTCTAGAGAATTCTCTAAGGATAACTAACTATTGTTACGAGATTAAGACTTGTATTGTTGCAGAGAACCTCATACAATACAGGAAGTGCGTTGTGGTTTTGCTAAGCTTTAGTTGTATTTTATACTAGATGCTATATTTTGTTAATAAGTAGGTTGTTCCGAGTATATATGGGAAACTTAAAATGTTAGCTCAGTTGAATTGTCCCTTAACTACACAAAATAAAAGTTACTGTGCATTAAAATTTCAGAATATGACAGACAACTAACGTTTGAAATTCTATACTATAATTCTGTAAGAAAATTTGCTTTGTTCTCATGTATATTTTTTAATTCAGGGCAAGGCCAGCGTTTCCTGGGACGAGTTCCAGGAGCTGTGGAAGGAGTACTTCTCCACGGAAGACCCGAACGCCCCGGGCAACTTCATATTCGGGAGAACCAGCTTCTAAGCCGCGCCAAAACATTGAAAGATTTTGAATGTATAATTTTGGTGGGGTCTACCATTGAACCGGGATAGACTCTTCTGTCTCGGCTACATATGGCGATGCAATGTTATGATAACTAGAAAATTTTGGACAAAACTGTGTTCAAATGCATTTAGCGTAATTTCTGATATAAAATTTTCTTTAGTGGATCAAAACTTTATTCTGTGTGGAAGTAAATCTTTGAATTGTTAGATTACGGATCTATTTGAGCTCAAGCGGTTTCTTGTCTTTGAATGTTTTTCATAGATTTTAATCTTATGACAACGAAAGTAAACAATTCACAATCTTACCAAATTACATAATATTATAGCACATTCTTGTAGCATTACATACATATCTACTATACTCTCAACCTTTTCATATTATTACCTATGTATTGCATTGTTATCTAACTATTTGTTCAGATTATTTTAATTCTACGCATGTTGATCTAATTTGAAAAATTTAGATCGATAACTATTCTACGATTGGATTGATCTTCATACTATCTATTACCTAATGTTTATTAAATATTTTATGTGTGTTGACCTGAATAAAATTATATGTATGTAGGTATATATTTATCAAATTTATTGTCGTGTTAAGCTGCCACATTATAGAATCAATTAAATAAATGAATGTATGTAAATAAAATACCTGAGTTTTTTTTTATATCAATGTCAAAATGAATCAAAAAACATCTATCAATAAAAACAAGAGAGGTAATTCATGAAACAAAGGGTAATTACCCTTAAATTAGGTGTAAAAGCTACCATAAGTTAAATAAGTGCTGATTTTTCAAAAGTCAGATAAAAGTTATCTGGTGAATAATTTTGATGCTGTCGAGTCAGAATGTTTATAACCGGGTGTTAAGATGAATGCGTTTGAGCGGGAAATGGGGGTTAGTTAGTCTAACAAAGCACGTTTTTAATAAAAAAAACATCAAAATCTCGAATTTTTATGTTTAAATTCTAAAGTAAAGTGGAAAGTTAAACTTTAAGAAAAAACATGGTCACCCTACACAAACACATAACCAATGTGACAGACTGACAGTAACAATTCTATTCCTCAGATAACATTTATCTGACTATTGAAAAATCAGCTCTAACTCACAGTTACGTAACTAGGACACAACCTTTATATTTTCACTTATTTTTCAATATAGGTATAATATTTTTCCAACGTCCGCAGTGTAACAAAAATTTACTTTCCGACACTCTTACACACCTTTATGGAGTTATTGCAAAAATGAATTTATATCGGCGAAGCCGCAATAAACTCGAAGGGTAAAAGGGTTAAAAGGAGAACTGATAAATATCACCCTTCCGTATGTCAATACATTTACATTAACTTCAGCTCAAAGGATTCCCATGCAAAGTATTCGGGTGAAATGGAATTATTATCAAATGATTTAAATCAGTGACGAGCACACATCTTTTTGAAGGACTTCATTCGTAAAATTAGCTTACCAAATGTGGAAAATCCAACATACCAAGTTTCTTTTATTTTGTGGGAGATTTTTAATGTGCTTTATTATTTCGTTATTAAGACTTGTTTTTTTGTTCCTGCTGAAATTTGTTTAGTGAAAAAAATATATATCTGCATATAGGCTCCCATACTTAAATTTTAATTATCCTATCTAGTTTCCCACTGCCGGGCAAAGGACTCCCCATTTGCCAAAAATCTTTAACTGCTGGACATAATAATGTTGAACTTTGGACCTTAATTTGTGTGGAAGCTCAACAATACAGAACAATTCGTCCTCACCCAGCCACTAGGTTCGTGGCTACAATCCTCAAGACCTCATCAATCCCCAACGGTTGTCGGTTTTTCGGCAGATATTATCAGTCTACTGTCATCTTAACTTTTAAAGGTATGTTATGTTATTTTGTATTATTATATATTCGATTTATAAAGACACAAACATTCTTAATAAATATAGATATGCAGGTTTCCTCACGATGTTTTCCTTCACCGTAAGAGCGATGGTATATGTACATTACCTACTTAAAATCCAAAGAACTAATTGGTACGTGTCAGCGCCGGGATTTGGGCAGAAGCAGGTGTTTACCCGACTGAGCTACCACCGCTCTAAGGGTGAGTTGCACCATTTAACTTTAACTATTACAAACGTCAAATCCCTTGACGAAAGAGATCAATCTTCAAGAGATTTGACGTTTGTAATAGTTAAAGTTAAATGGTGCAACCCACTATAAGTGTAATAAAAAGGTAAAGAGTTAAAAAAAAATTGACAAAACATATATTGCATTAATACTAACAACGCGACAAGCGTCATAAATGTTGAGACGGAAAAAGGATACCTATTCCATAAAACATGAGTTTGCCAAACCTTTCTGACACGATTCACTTCAAGCTGGTCCCTCCTTGGGCTGGCATCCAGAGTCTCGTGGAACCTACTGCATTGAAATAGAAGCTGGTTTGGTTTGGTATCGGAGATTTTGGAAATTACTTTGTAATGTGAATAGAAAGTGCGTCGGTTAGCATGAAAGCCGGCGGCGGATGGGGAGGCGATGGAAAGAACAACTCTGGAGGATGGTTGAAATTTTGAGAGGCGGTATACACCGTATACAGTATACGTTTTTAACGTATACTATAAAGGGATACTCGTAAAAGGGATAAAAAAATCACAAAATCTTTCACATGGAATTTTGAATACAGATCAATAAAAAAGTATTTTGTTTTCAGGTTGTCAGAGCCGGTCTCATAACGAAAGTTGTTGTAATCAGGTTGTTTCTTATATTGACCTAGTATAATAGGATCGTCACTGATAATATTCCATCCTGTATATCTAAAGCTTACTATACGTTATAATGACCTTCCTGCAGCCTTCCTCAACACCTCTATATAAGGAAATATTTTTTACGGCTTGTGGCCTTTTATGCTCGTGAAGCACATTTCCTAAATAATGCGCAAATGATTGCTTCCATTCGTTCAGTGGCGCTTAATATCCGGGTACCGGTTGCGTGGCAATTTGGCTACACCAGGAATTCAGGGGAAATGCTGAATTATTCCTATCCTAGGTTTCGCACAAGCGTTGAAATTATCTTTTCCAATGCCCAATAAAACTGGCCACACAAAATAAAGCTGTTATTATGTATTCTTTTAGCATTATCTAAAAATACAATACAATAGCTCTTAATAGATATACTCAACAATCTGTTGTTTCCTACAGAGAACTAGGGTCGAAACGATCTTACTTTAAAGGGTACTCCTGAAATCGTAAAAGAAGTAAGCACCTAATTTATAGCTTTACAAAATTAATTGCTGTTTCACCAAGTTGTTCTTAAGATTGGGGATTTAACTGCTGCGATCAATATCCAGCCGCATGCAAAGCGACAATGTAGAGCTTTGAGATTTGGAAACTAAATAATAATATTGTTACGAAATAAGTGTCAGGATCTAACGTGAGTTACATGAGACACACTCGATCAAATGAAATTAATGATTTTGTACCAGATAACCTATTACCTCAGGTAATTTTAAAATTGAAAGTTCGTAGAAGAAAATATACCTGCAGGATAACATTCACAAGAAAAACTTTGATGTTAGTTCTCCGTAATTTTACTACTAACAGATTTCATAGAATACTTCCAACTTTTCCTCACATTTTGTTTGTATTAGTTAAGAACAATATACTTAGTGCTTTCCTTGCCGAGCTTAGTCTGAAAAGTAATGCCTTTTAGCTGATGAGGTAAACGCGCCAAGCCCTAACTTTGATCCTCTTTATGGGGATAGTTCTAAGCCAGATCGAGGTCAGACAAATTAAGGCGGTTGACTTACTGCTGAAGTGAGAGCTTCTTCAACTTGTTATAATTATGTATAACAGATCTGATATTCTAGAAACGACAGTAAACTAGCATAGGATTTAAATCATAATATATTTTATGTACTCATTTTAGAACATACGGTGACTAAATGTAATATTTTAAATGCTTTTTTTCTTTTAACCCTTAAAAAATATATTATACCTTACTGAATAAAACTTGGTAAGTATTTGTCCCAGGTAACTATAAAAATAATAATAAAGGTATAATCTATAAAGTCATAAATCATGAAAAGGGTCGAGAAGATGTTTTGGAAAATTGGATTTGAAGATGCGAACAAAGAGCGACCCGCGTCGTCATTTTTTATGTAAACAAACATTCTGTCGGCGGTATAAAAGGATTCAGACTTTCTAACCGATAAGTAACTAGAAATTCAGTCGACTTTCCAACCAATAAGTAACTAGAAAGTCAGATTTCAGTAACTGGTAACATCTTTCTGAGAAGTCAAAGGACCAATGATTTCAATAAATGATAATATTGATTAAAATTCAATAAAATTTTTAGGGTTTCGTGACCAAAAAGGAAAACAACAGGATCCTTTGCTTTCATCGAAATTTCTTATTTTTTGTGAGTGGAAAGAATAATATATTACTTTTACTCAATAAACTTGAAATGTATCGATTGTACCGATCAAACTTTTATTTTATATCACTTTGCAATGCTATTTGAAAGATTTGGCTGACATTATTTTTGCACGATTTATGCAGGTACATACCAGCTACGTATATCTTAATAATATACATTCATACCTAGATACACACCTAGTCACACAGGCGTAGGCGAAAGACTTATTACCGTTTCTTTATGCAGACATCGCTAAAACTTTTTTTGTAAGAAAAACTTGTGTCAGAGTTCTAACAGAAATTTATCTTTCTTTCAACATTACTTGGAAGAGATTTATTATTTTTATACATATCTTCGATAACAATGAGATAAACTTTTTTAATTTTTCTTTTCTTATACTTATATTTTTTACTGACAATTGTTAGTGAAGCGGAAAACTAAGAAATTGTGATCATATTTATCGTAAAATTTTGTGTCTGGCGTGAAGTCTGAATAGCAAAATTAACAAAAAAATATGGATACTGTAGCTCATAATGTCTAAGTATTAGGTAAACGATAAGCTCGCTGATTGAAAGAGTAGTAAAAGTATAAATCTCAATACTAACTTCTTTTTGTAAAATATTTTCTAGATAATATATGTATATTGTATAGTATAGTATATAATCATGATAGTCATTATTAAATTTGGAGAGATTTTTAGGATTTTCCGCCTGAGAATGAACACAGGGTAGATACTTGCAAATAAAATTTAGTTTTCTGTTTATCTTAATCTATAATTATATGTAAATGATTGGACTTCTGTTCATTGCAGTATCAACTATTTATCGCCAGTTATAAAGTTGTGCCTCAAGAGGCCTGTTTATAATTCTCCGTCAGTAGTTGGTCCGTCGACACCGCAACTTGCCCATCCAAGCGTTTGATTGGTCCCCAAAGCCTTGTAAATTATTACTCTTACAGCATGAAAAATGTTCGAGTTTAGTTTGATCTTAATTTGAATTGAAAAAAAAATTACAAATAGTTTATGTAATCTGAGCTTAGTCAACGGTAAATTCCCAGAAAAGTTTAAACTCGCCGTAGTTATTCCAATTTTTAAGGCTGGTGACAAACTATCTCCTGGCAACTATATGCCCATATCACTTCTATCAACTTTATCTAAAATTTTTGAAACGATAGTCAACCAACGGCTAATGTCGTACTTAGAAGATAATAAATACCTATCTATCAACCAACCAATATGGGTTTAGATCAGGTCGTTCTACTGAAGATTCAGTTTTAAAATTAACAACTGAAATAACAAAGCACCTGGATAAAGGAAAGAAATGCATCGGTGTCTTTCTAGATCATCAAAAGGCTTTTGATACTGTATCAATACCGATTTTGCTCAAACGTCTTGAAACTCTTGGTTTAAGGGGCCCAGTACAAGATTGGTTCAGGAGTTATCTCTATAAAAGTAGACAATTTGTCCACCTTGGTGGCACTTCGAGTGATGAAGAATTTTGTTCCTACGGAGTGCCACAAGGTAGTACGTTAGGGCCGACTCTCTTTTTAGCTTATATAAATCAGCTAGCTGAACTAGGAGATATCTAGTTCAGGTGCTGAAATTACTATGTTTGCGGATGATACAGTACTATTATTTAATGGCACATCCTGGGAAAGTCTTCAACAAACCACTGAAAATGGTTTACGTAGGGTAACATCGTGGTTAGAAGATAGTCTTCTTTCTCTTAACACTTCCAAGACAAAATACTTATAATAATATAATATGTGGGGACATCTCACACACGGCCATCCGACCCCAAGCTAGGCAGAACCTGTGTTATGGATGTCGGACAGCTGATATATCTACACAAATACATAGATAGATAGATACTAAATATAAATATCAACACCCAAGACCTGAGTACAAATATCTGTCTTTAAACAAATATCTGCCCCAGCCGGGAATCGAACCCGGGACCTTCGGCATAGCAGTCAGGGCCACTAACCACTACGCCATTCGACCGTCTTCCGACTTATGTTTCAGCAAAACCAACGCATCTAAGCCACCGATTAACTTCAGCTTAACAATTCATTCTTACCCTTGTAACTCGACTAACCTAAGCGATCCAAATAAGTGCCAATGCTCTAAGCTTAGCCGCGTTAATGTGATCAAATACCTGGGCGTAATTATAGATGATAGGCTACAATGGATTCCACATATAAAAGCCGCACAATCACACACAATACCTACATGGCTCGTATTTTTATTTTATTTTAATCAAAATTTATATCTATACCTAATTACAATATTCCGTGCATTTTTCACTTAGTTAAGTACCTATTCACTTTCGTTCTTACTAACCAAATTCATATATTTGTATATCTAGTTATCACTATAAGTAGTTAAATATTTAACATTGCAATTTTTGCCCTGACTGTACCACATAAGTACTGTTTAAGAAACTGTTTCATTTTATTTTACTACTACCTACCATTAGTGTTTCTTATGAAAAAGTGATATCTTTATAGATTTTTGTTAAGTAAGTAAGTTAATAACGTTAATTTTATTTTAATATTTATTCCTACTCTTGTAATTGATGTAACTCAGTGTAAATTGTCCACCAAATGGAAGGAACTGGTTCCTGACACACAGGTTACCCTAGTTTAGGAACCAGGGCTACAATAAATTGTACTCTTTGTGTTGCAATAAACAAATGTTTATGTTTTGTTTATGTAAGTTAAAACTATTGTAGTTTTTGTTACTTAAGTGTTGTCAAGGCAATATATATGCTATAGTGCAGGGTGGGTGTCAATACCTACATAGATGTTGACATTTATATACACAATTAATATACATATAAAATCTAAATATCTATCTTAAATAATCTTAAATAAATAAACAAAGAATATTATATACACTTACTAACTAGATTACTACTAACTACTAGTTACTTAAGTAGATATAGTTATGTTAGTTAGTGCCATATAATTTACAAACTTTAATCTAGTTATTTTATTCACCTTCTGTAAACTTAAATAAATAAAAAACTATAGTTTCAAATAAACAAGAGTTATAGCAGGAGGGTTCTGGAAATTCTAAGAATATAATCCTGATTTAAACTTTAACTTGGTTTTTATAGTCTCACCTGGGAAATTGAGATTGAGATGACAACCCGAGTTTATCCTCTTTGGAAATGTCTAAAGATAAAATAAAACGTAGTTAAGTACTCACCTTCGTTTTGAGATAACGGTGGCGCTGAGCTGAGCTGTCAGATACAGATAAACGATTGTTTTAACTTGATTTTCAGTTTTTTTTTTCAGTGGTAACGATTTTATTTAATGATAATTTTAAGTAAAAGTTTAAATTCGTGTAAATCTCATTTACATATTCCGAATGTCAGTTCATAATATACTGAAATTAAAAAAAGTTAAATTGGCTTCAAAATTGCTACGAATGCTTACTTAGTCACGAAAACTACTTACAATTCTAATTTGCTATACCCATGTAAATAATAAATTAGTTCAGAATAAAAAAACAGTTAACGATAGAACTTAATGGCACCTGAATTAGCAAGCAATATGGATGTCACAAAGCAAAAGAAGGAAAAACATGCATCAGCTATTGCATTAACTATACGGACCCTCGCGCTGCCGGGTGCTAGAATGCAGCAAATCGCAAATTCAAATTGAATAATCGTGTATATCAATTAGGTGCTGCATGTCTGATACTCGCTCCCTTTGGATTCTCAAATGGATTTCGTTTTGGAAACAGTTAAGTGACAGTTGACACGTATCTGCATTTAATTGTGCGCTATTTTGAATATTTTAAGAAGTGCATGCAAAGATTCTTAGGTACAAAAAAAAGTATAGCAAATCACTAAGGGCTGATTTTAACTTTTTTTTGCTGTCACTGTCAAATACAATTATCAGAATTATTTCTCAGATAACGTTTATCTGCCCATTGAAATATATTCGATAGATCATCATCATCATCTCAGGCATAGGACGTTAACTGCTGAACATAGGCTCCCCCAACGATTTCCACCTTGTCCGATTCGATAGATACGATATAAAAATGCGAATCTTACCTACATACTCAATATCAATCTTTGCTCCAGTATTGTTATAGCTTTTGAAATTTCAATCAAGTTATAAAAGCTATATTATGACTCACTGTCTGTTAATATCTGTAGAGTTCTATTCTACTAAATGAACAACTTATTTATAAACAGTCAGGCTTGAAATTTGGGATGCAGGAAAGGAGTCTCCTAAAAACCATTAAAATTCACATTTAGATCCATTCACATTTTGCCGTAGTCAGTTAGATCGTTAGGCAATGGTTCGTCAATTATACCTACGTCATCTCCATATTAAATTCTTGACAGATGTGTCAAAAGTCAACCAGTAATCCCTGGTTATACTCTAACAAGGCTCTAACCCAACTGACTTGTTTGACGCGTGACTAATAAGTAGTTAAAGCTTGTTTGACTACGAACCGGCTATAAAACCGTCTCTGAAGAAAAGCCGGGACCCTCGAAAACTTTTCAATAATAATCAACGTTTTTAAAACCCCGGCACCAGCGGGTACCTGTCGGTTCGCTTTGCATAGTAGAATGGAGTGTCGGCTGTAATTCCACAGTAACTGCGCCTCGGTATTCTGGCGGCGACTGCGGACCGCGCCGGCTTCCTAATTGCAGCTGTGGATAGACTAATAATAATAATAATAATAATAAAAATCTTTATTGCGCAAAAGAAATGTTACATATTTACTATATGGGTGGATTTCAACAAGTCCTAAAAAATCTTCATTTCCGTGGACTTTTTTATCTTTAGGCTTTTCATATTTTAAAAGCGATTTTATTAAAGTTTTTGTTATGGTTAGTGTTCTTACTTAATGGCTAGCAGATAAGTTAAAAACTTGACGAGATACAGATGATCAAAAATTTCGTGCCACGGCGATGACACATGCGTTCACGGCAATGAAATAAGCGTCCACGGCAATGAAATAAGCGTCCACGGCAATGAAAAAAACATCCACGGCAATGAAACTAACGTCCACGGCAATGAAAAAACTGTGCTATGGATATGAAATAATCAATCCAATGCAATATTATGTATGGTAGAAATATTTGGATAGATATTAGAACGAAAGAAAGAACGACAGTATGTATAAAATAATAAAGAATGTAGTATGGAATTCTTTAAGTAGTATTATGGGGTTCGTATTGCGACTTATAAACACGAAATGTTTAATTTCACATTAATATCGTTCACAACATATAATTAACCTTACCTATTATAACATCTATATTTTCATAAAGTATAATATTATACATGTTGCCAGTGATGACCTACGGTGCCAAGACGTGGTCTTTAAGCCTCTTAAATAGGCTCGGAGTCACCCAGCGATCTATGGAAAGGGCTATGCTCGGTGTATCTCTACGTGATCGAATCAGAAATGAAGAGATCCGTAGAAGAACCATAGTAACCGTCATGGCCTATCGAGTCAGTTAGCTGAAATGGCAGTGGGCCATTTCAGCTAACTGGATGCGGGCCGCCTCCGATCGGACAAGGTGGATATCATTGGGGGAGGCCTATGTTCAGCAGTGGACGTCCTATGGCTGAGATGATGATGATGATGATGATGATGATAATAATATTATACAGCATACGAACTGTTAAATTTATGTAAAGTTCATAAAATATATTATGATATGACATGATCTGTGCTGAATTACAAATCACCGAACAAACCACCAAAATCGCCACCACCACCTTTCCTCGTCATCGCACCTATCTTAAGGTTTTGGTGCAAGGGGTCTTGATGGTGTTGTGTAATTTTACACAGATTACGTGATATGATAGAATATTTTATGAGCTATATGCTAAATTAAAGTATATTTTAATTGATATAATAATATGAAATGTATTTTATCATCATCAGCCTATAATCATCCACTGCTGGACATAGGTCTCTCCCAAGGAGCGCCACAACACTTGGTCCTCGGCCTTCCTAATCCAGCTACTATCGGCTACCTGCCTAAGCTTGCACATTTTGACAGCTATGTCGGTAACCTTAGTCCTGTGATGGATAACCTCTTTTCTGATACGATCCATTAGAGAAACCCCAAGCGTAGCTCTCTCCATAGCACGCTGAGTGACTTTAAATCGGTGGACCGGGTTCCGCTCATCTCGCATAATCTTTATTGACCAAAACTCATTTCGCATAACTCGTATGGTCTAAACTTTTTTGGCCGAACCATCACTTTGCCAAGACTTATGTGGCATAAGGCTCGTTTCGTCTAAAACTCTTTAGGCACAATCTTTAAACACCTAAGTTTCGTTTGCTCAAATTTATGTTCGTCTATACCTATGTATAATCTGGTTTCTCCTAATGTTATCTTAATAAATAATATATTAAGTACGTAGTAAATGTACAAATTGTGGTATTTTTCTCCTACATCCCCAAAATCACGATATTGTATGATCAAAAAATCGAAAGTTAACGACCAATATAATTATTACAAACCCCATGAGATCGAAACCTAAAAATAGGTGCGACGACGAGCAAAGCGAGGAGGAGCGTGTTAGGTGCACATGTTCATCAAAACCAAAGCGGAGCGCAGCGAAGCGGAGCGGAGCGTTTTCCAAACAGCGGAAACAATACAAGGCACCAGTTTGCACTATGTAGGGAGACGCTCCGTCAAAGTTAAAGCCAAACGAATATTATTACTTTGTATAAACCTATGCCGTAGCATTATTAGGCTATTCAAGATTTGGCCATACCATTATTAGGCTAAACAATGTTATGCGAAATAACTTTTTACTAAACGAGATTTATGCCATACGATTTTCGGCGTAACGAGACTTCGACCAAACGTTACTATGCAATACGAGATTAGGCAAATAAATCTTATGCCAAAAAAGGTAGAACCCGGTGGACCAGTCCCACTGTCAGTGACTACGTCTCTGCACCATACGTCATCACTGGCAGGGTGCACTGGTTGAAGAACTTTGTCTTCAGGCTCTGAGGAATGGCCGAGGAGCATATATGTGACGATGATTCCCGAATGCAGCCCAACCCAGTTAGATGCGCTTTTCAGCCTCCTTCTCGAAATTGCTTCTGCCTAGCCGAATAGTCTGCTTGAGGTGGACATATAGTTGTCTCACCAACGATCACCGGCTCCCGTTTGATGTGAACATTCTACATGACTTTAGTCTTGCCCAAGTTCAGACCGAGGCCTACACGTTGGCAAGCAGCATTTAGGCCACTTAGCACCCAGCTGAGTTCCTGCGGAGATGTATATTCTATGCTATTCTATTATCTGCTGGGGGTGTAAGTACCTGCACCTGGCTGTCTCGAATAGAACCTTTGTGCATATATATCCAAGGTCTAAACTGCCTTTTTAATCTTGGACCATTTCCGACCACGCTGGTCCACTGCGGGTCGGTGGGTTCACATATCTAGATGTGCTAAATCTAGATTAGAAAAATTAAAATACATTCAGGCTTGGATGTTTGCCCCAACTACAACAACTGACCTTATCATTGACTTCCTTAAAAAGGTTATACCGTCACTAACTACGCATGAAGAATTTCATGTTGAGAAACGTGTCATCGACACGGACAGACACTCGTCCTTTATAATTGGCATACGTGAAGACAAGTTCGACGAACTAAAAACTCCCACTCTATGGCCACCGGGTGTAAAATACTCGGACTGGTTTCTCGCTCGTCCCCGCCACCAGCGGGGCCCCCGTGAGTCATCCCCAACCCGAGGCAGCGGCCCCGCGCCCCGCGCCGCCGCCGCCTCCGACTAGCCCCGACGCCGCCCGAGCGCCGCCGGCCACTGCGCGACCAGCTCCGCCGACTTACATTACTGTGACTCACCAAAATGCGCAGTCACTTAACAATAAGACAAGGCGCCTCGAAGCGCTGCTACTGCACGATTTAAAATGTGATATTTTAGCGATAAGTGAGCACTGGTTACCATTAGATAAGTTAAAGTCCACAACCATCCTTAATTATAAACTTGTGTCGAGTTATTGTCGTCCCAACATTGAGCATGGTGGCACTTGTATTTATATTAAAAATAATTTAAAAGCCCAACCTATTGCCGAATTGTGCAGTCTATCTGTAGAACAGGTTTGCGAAGTGTCTGCGGTAAAACTCATAGACTTAGGACTAGCGGTAGTATGTGTGTATCGCTCTAATTTGACGCACTGTAATGAATTCTTTCCCGTGTTCGAGTCTTTGCTGAGCGAAATCGTTGAATTTAACTTTGCTAGCGTAATCATAGTAGGAGATTTTAATATTGATACCTTAGTAGTGTCACATAATAACAAAATGCTACTTGATACAATCACATCGTATGACATGGTGAATATTGTGGATTTCCCAACGCGCGTGCATGGGACATCCAGCACATCCCTGGACCACGTCTACGTGCGGCGCCGCTCGGGGGGGCCCGGCGGCGCGCGCGCGGCGCCCGTCACGACGCACATCGGCGACCACCTCGCCGTGCGCGCGCAGCTAGACTGTGCGCCTCCGTCTCGCGCGCCCCGCACTGCCCGGATCAGAGAAATGAGTCGTGCCAATAAAATGAACTTTGTCGCCGCCGTACGAAGCGTCAACTGGGAGGCCATCTACACTGCACCAGCCGACAGTACCGACGTGCTTGCAACACGTATTCTTGAAATACTGAGCAGTAAATTTAGTAAATGCTTCCCATATAAATCTAAGACGTTCATTGCAAAGAGTGAGCTTTGGATATCGGAACGCACTCTTAACGTAAAAAGATTACTGTTCGACCTACTAGAACTCAACTCTAAAATTGACGATCCAGACTTGCACACTATGGTGAACGAAACGACGGACAAGTACAAGAGTATGCTAGCTCTGGAGCGCACGAGTTACTTCACTCACAAAATCGCCAGTAATGAGAACAAGTGCAAAGCAATGTGGGGCGTGATTAACACTGAGCTGGACCGCGGCAACCGCTGCTCACTCGATTTTACCGCTTTGGTGAAAAGTCCCGATGGGTCAAACTACTCATCCAAACGAGAGCTACTCGATGCGATGAATGAGCAGTTCGTAAGCGCGGCGGCGGCGTGCGGCGCGCCGGCCGCGGCCGTGCCGCTCGCGCTGGCCATGCTGCACGGGACGCGCCGCCCACTCGACCACTCCCTTCGACTCAAGCCATTTACTCCGCATGAAGTTTACGCGATAATCGTTAAGAGGATACCCCGCAAACCGAGCAAGGATATATATAATATATCTTGCGAACTACTGAGCCTTGTTGCTGACTCGGTCGCCGTCGCCTTATCCACCCTATACAATCGATGCATAAAGGAAGGCATCTACCCAGCAAGCCTCAAACGGGTGAAAATATCACCGCTGTATAAGGGAAAGGGTAAGAGAGAAGACGGAAATGCATACAGACCAGTCGCTATAATACCTACACCAGCAAAGGTCCTGGAGAACGGACTAAGCGCACGGCTCACGATGTTCCTGGATGCTGGTAACCTCCTCTCCGTTAAACAGTTCGCGTACAGAGCTGGCCGGTCCACCACGGACCTCGCGCGGGAGGTGGTGTGGGGAGTGCTGTCCGCACGAGAGTCCAACCGGCACGTCGCTGTACTCTGTTGTGACTTGTCGCGTGCCTTCGATGTGGCCGACCACTCCGTCATAGCTGCGAAACTCGAGCACTACGGCATCAGGGGCCCAGCCTTGCAGCTCCTAGTTGACTTCATGTCTAACAGAGTGCAAACTGTGGTAGGTGAGGGAGGTGCATCCAGGTCGCGAGAAATGGGTACTGACCTCGGCGTTCCACAAGGTTCGTCGCTGTCAAATATCATCTTCTCGCTACTAATGAACGACCTCCCAAATTCCATTCCTGATGCCCAAGTCACCATGTACGCGGATGACGTGGCCGCGACGGTCACGGGCAGCTCTGTCGACGACCTGGAGCGGCGGCTGTGTCTGGTCGCTGAGCAGCTAGCACACTGGTTTCAGGCTAACGGGCTTGCACTCAACCCTAAAAAAACACAGGTGATGCTATTCAACCTGGCCGGTAGACGCAGCCGTCCGCTACAAGTGAAAGTAGGGAGCGAAGACCTGTCCCAGGTCTATACATCTTGCTTTCTCGGATTTAAAGTCGACAGTGGCTTGTCCTGGAGTGACCACATAGATTGGCTCTGCGGACGCCTGGGCGGCGCTTGCTTTGCTCTCCAGAGACTTGCAGGAACGGTGCCGCGCGAGGTGGCCAGATCCTGCTACTTTGCAACGATCCAATCCCTCCTCACGTACGGCATCGAGCTGTGGGGCCGCGCGGCGGACTGGCACCGGGCATTCGTAATACAAAAGCGGGCAGTGCGCGCTATGGCTCGAATTAAGTCAGATGAGTCGGCACGCCAGTATTTTGTTTCTCTGGAGATACTGACGTGTCCATCACTGTACATACTTAGTGTAGCCTTGTTTGTGCGGAAGAACCTGCACTTGTATAAAGAATGCCGGGGAGCGCGCCGCCGCGGCCAGCTGCTCGACGTGCAGCACAGGCTCGCGAGGAGCGAGCAGTCCGTGTATGTGTGTGGTCCGGGAATCTACAATAAACTACCTAGTGATGTAAAAAGTATGCAGACACTACAAGGATTTAAATATAAACTCAAAAAATGGCTCGCTACGCAGGCATTCTACACGGTAGGAGAATTCATCGACAGGTAGAAATAATTAAGTATTGTCTCTTTGACATCTTCTATTGTAATAATGTATCAATGTGATAATTTTGATTTGTTGTTATTTCATGTAATGTTATATATTATTTTATTTTTTGACTGTGACATTGAAACTAGATTAATTTTCGTATTAATATTCTATTTTATTTTGACATTGTGACTATTTCTGGATCTAATTATTTAATTTTAAAGCTTGGTATACTTATGTATCACTTTTACTGTTTATTTAATATTGACATGTAATGAATAATTATCAATAAACAAATCTAAATCTAAATCTAAATCTAGATATGCAGATTTCCTCACGATGTTTTCCTTCCCGTTTATACATCGCGATACGCGCCCGTTTTATCGAACTGCAAAAAGAGGTAATTTGACAAGTCCTGTAGGTAATTTCAGTGATCGGTATTACCTGTACTTATTACAAAATATGGTAAATATATTTTTATTTGCCTAATCATACATACCATGGCGATGAAAACATATGTCACGGAAATGAATAACCTGGCCACGGAAATGAATAACCTGGCCACGAAAATTAATAACCAGGCCACGGCAATGAATACACATTATTTTACGAGACATGGCGATGAAATTTTTTTCATTGCCGTGACTTTTTTTTCATTGCCATAGCAAATTTTGGCCACGGAAACCACGGAAATGAAAGCATGGCGATGAAAATCAAAATCAAGCCATTAAATATAAATAACAAAAAAAGTATTAACTATTCGAAGAAACAAACACTTTATAAGATGAATATTTTTAAAATGCTTTCTTTTGAATGCTTACTCAAGAAGACAAACTTAATTTTATAGAAGTTATATCTATCCACGGCGATGAAAGAAAAAATGTCCAGTGACCAAAAACAATTATAACTTTCACTATAGCGCGAAAACGTGGGCACCTGTGTACCTCTTTCCACGTCGAGTAGTTAGACAACACTTGTAAAAAACGTTTAGCGCACCGAGGGGGGGACCCAAGTTCATAGATAAAACAATATCCTTGATCATGTTTAGGTCACGGCGATGAAATGTAGTTCTGGGACACATGAATTTTCACTTACCGTTCGTTATATTCTTTATTTATTTGAATAAATGTATTTCGTAACAATACTTTAACTATTAATGAATCAAATGAAACTAAGTTTAAATCTAAACACTCAATATTTTTTCATCAATGAAGAATAATACAAAACGAGATGACCTGGGGACAAACACGGCAATGAAAGATTTGGAGGTTTAATATTTTTTTGTAAAGTATCCATTAATCCTATTGATAAAATATTTAGTGCTTCATATAGATTACTATTCCTTATAACCGGAAAAAAATATTAGAAAATTAGAACTTTGTTTTTTAGTACCGATTTCATTGATGCCACGCATATTTTGGCCGCGGGAAATTCACCCATATACTAAACAAGGTATTATACTTAAACTATATCTATGCACACGTCTGAATTGGACATTAATCACAAGGAGCAGGGGTCCCCAAACTAGGCTCAGCCCGTATCTTGGGGTACCAAAAATGACTTGACTAAAGTGAATTTATATTAATTAGTAAAACATAAACAGTGTAACTATGTCACACAAGAGTGAAATAAAATTTCAAAAACAAAACAAAACATAAAATTATCTTAAACAGTCTTCTTGTTATGGTAACTAATTATAGAAATAAAATCTTAAATAAAATCTTTAAATCAATCAATAGATAATGCTGGTAATAATTCTACGAGTATTATAGGATATCCTCAGTACAATAATAATCTAGTTTGAGTAAGCATTCCTTCAACTTAATTTTAGCCTCAGGGACAGAATAGTTCTTAAGATTACAGTTTATATTTTAGATGACTCATTAAGGTTAGAAGTTGGCATCTGTTTTGCGAGTTTATCTAAAATTGATTCAGATGTAATCCGAAGGACCGAACTGGTCTCTGAGCGCCGCATAAAAATATTACAGTTAGATGTCCAGACGAATTTGAACTTCAGTTCAGCTCCGAGAGCACGGGCTTTGCTGAAAAGGACCCGGTTTTCCTTCGTAAGGTGTTCGTTAACGAACACTCGGCGAGAGTTTCCGGGAACCTCGAGCATTTCCGTGGTGATACCGCGCCGTGCCTTGGCAGCGCGCAGCAGCTGGTCGCGGGGCGCGCGCCGCGTGAACGTGAGCACCACCGGTCTCGGCCGCTCCATCGCGCCCGCGCCGGCGCCGCCACTGCCGCCGCCGCCGCCGCCGCCTCGCGCTCCGACGCGCCTCACGTCGTCCACGTCGCGGGGGTCCAGCTGCACTCCGAGCTTGTTGCTCAGGACGTTCACCACCTGAGTGAGGTTCTCGCCGTTGGTCTCGGTGAGGCCGGTGATCTCCACGTCCTTCGTGAAGTGCCGCTGCTCCTTGGCCGCCAGTTCCTGACGCAGCTCGGATACCTCCGCCCGGAGAGTTTTGACCTCACTTTTGTAATATTCAAGTTCTTTGAGCTGTCCCTTCATTTCTGTTAATTCTTGACGGAATTGTACTATGTCCTCTGATGTGTAGTTTAATGAGGCGGTAAAGTCTGTCATCTCACGCTTCATGCCATTGAATACTTCTTGCATCTGTCGCAGGGCCGAAGTGAAGGCAGACATGATGTCTGCGGGTACTGTGGATGCCGCCAGGCCTTGAGACTGTGGGGGTTCACTCTATATAGCTTGTCAAAACGAAGTTTCGGAGCCCTAAAGTCTGTTTTTTAATCTCAGATATCATACTAAATTGACTGATTCTGAACAGTTCATCAACAGTCGATTGTACCGCGATTAAGTGACGTATCGATCTATTGGCGGGACAGATTGTCCCGCCAATAGATCGATACGTCACTTAATCGCGGTACAATCGACTTTTGATGAACTGTCCAGAATCTGTCAATTTAGTGTCTGAGATTAAAAAACAGACTTTAGGCTTTAATTCTGCTAATATTATTTTTTATCCTAGATTTTCGGTCCTACGACATGCATCTTAAAAGTCGACTAATTACGAGTTCCGCATACAAAATTGAGTATACGAGTTACTTATGACGTGTGCTAGTGCTAGGCGCCAGGTTGATATCGACGAGTGTGCGAAAATTTATAATAAATTTACCTATCACATGAGAGCTCTTGTTCGTTAGTTTTTGTCTATCTAGCTGGAGTAACCATCCTGGAATTCTTTCTATGGACTGCGCCTAGACTCGCTCCTATGTTATGCTTAGTTACTTGACGTTTAAGTATGTTGGGTGAAAGAAATATCGGTTTGTTCTTCTAGATATCTACCATGTTCAAAAGTTTGGAAGTAACAGAAGCACATCATTATTATCTTATTAATTAACAAACTTATTAATAAAAACCGGGTTATCGATAGATACTGGTGTGATATATAAATCAACAAATATTATTTGTTTGCAACGAAAAATGATTTTTACTGCGGATGCAGTTTCCCGAACCATTCAATCCAATCACTCGGCGAATGGTGAAGTTCCAACAGACAATCCTATCTGTGTATGCAGAAAATAATTCGGAGTTTCGCAGACATTTCAAATTCGATTGTTTTCGTCGCAATACACTATAAAATCGGTTGAAACTTCCATAACATATACAGAAAAATGTTTTACAGAAAAAAACTGTTAAATTAAATTTTATATAGGTACTTACCTAAAGGTGGGTGTTTTGTATTTAAACAAACAATACATTAAAATACTAATCTCTAAAACTAATTAACAACCTAATATACTAACAGCTTCTGAATACGTGGCTAGACGGCTAATAAATATGTTGTAGAGTTTGAATCTGAGTATTAAATCTGTGACTCGACTGCTATCCTACTCGTACATAGTAACTGACTATTATACATCATCATCATCATCAGCCTACAGCAGTCCACTGCTGGACGTAGGCCTCTCCCAAAGCACGCCACTGGATTCCGCATCCAATCATAACCAGCCACCTCTCGCAAGTCGTCACCCCATCTAGCCGGAGGGCGTCCTACACTACGTTTGCCTAATCTAGACTGTTATACGGCATTACAAATCTCATATAAACTTACGAACAATGAAAAATGTCTACCTGCAAAATGCCTAATAGATGAAAAAAATATAAAATTTACCTAACTGCTCATCCATTGCAAGTCCATCAACCATATAAATCCTACCTATCATGATGATGTTATGTTGATGACGATGACTAATGATAAATAGCTCATCCGTAATGATTGCGCTCGCCAGTTGATTCATCTGATGAATGTCCGGGATGGAAACCGTCTATACATAGAGAGAATCGATATTCCAATCAAATCCAGCCACGCTCCTGTAGTGTGTTTGTGACTTTACACTCCGTTTGCCTTTGATTCGGCACCCGTCTCTGATTGAATGTTTAGGTGCAGCTATTCGCTTGAAGGTAAAATGATTTTCACCGTTTAAACATCTACTAGTTATTGAATATTAATTAATAGTTTTACAGGTAAATTTCAAAGGCCAAAAAAACAGCTAGGCGTATAAGTATTGTGTTCGTACTCGTATTTGGTTTTAGATATTTTATTTCACACTATAATTATTCCATTATTTTTATTATTACGTAAATTATGATTAGTTTTTTTACTGTCAAGGTTATCTGAAAGATATTACTTCTAAGAACGACAATGTAGGTACCATTTCATTACTGACCTTTTCTCCATTATTATGCTCAATACTACTAATATTTGTGTTTTCTTTATCTTTAGTATATGGAAAAGTTGATTCAGAGTTAGTAAGTATACAAAGAAGGTTCATTGACCTGGCAACGGGAGCGTCACTAATAAAAGCCACCCTGTACCATGTATAACATCGATTCAGAATCGGTAACCAGAGAATAGGTCCTATATATACAGTGATATATTATCATTATATTAAGCTATTAAGAGTAACGTAAGGCACACATGGTGTGGCCATTAACAATTTATGAGGAAGTCGACGACGCGGTTCTGAATTAATACCACTAAAGAGAATTGTTAAACGCATTATGTGAAGTGTATAAAGGTAAACTTGCTTACAAAAGAAAGAAGTAAAGTTTTCGTCGTTTAGATTTACAGGAAATACCTTTTAAAAGTAGGTACTATTCAATTCAGAGCGTTGGTTTTTTTTTGTTTTGGATAGTGTTTAAAAAATGAAACGTTTAAATTAAAAGCATATTATGCCATTTTTACGTTTCTTGTGACGTGACCGTATCATAAAAACTTCGTACCTAAATGAAAATCCCCTAAAAGCTCATTTACGTATATACTCAACTTTTGCTTATAAATAATTATTTAATTAAAATACCAAATTAACCTATGAATTTAGTTATTAACACAAACGCTTCATGTTGCAAACAAAGCAAATACGTTGTGTTAAACTCAATATGCTTTTAAATTGAGTTACGAGAAACAAGTGTCTGGAAAATGAAGTCGTTTACCCGATCTCCAGAGAAGATTCTATTTGCTGGATAAATACAGTGTATGGCAGATAAACTACAAATTCGCGCTACGATAGGATACGATAAGACGCACGGTTGAAGTTAGGGGAGGGGATAGAAGGTTAGGGGAGGGTAGAATATACTGGTGTCCCGTCAGTCAACGTCATGCTGTCAGGAGTTGATATTTCGTCATTCTAAACAAGTTTTGTTCTTTGAAAACACGGTGAAGCAAAACTAGGGAGCAACAGCTAGATTATTAAATATTTTTATTGCTTAGTTTATCGAGTAGCCAACGACATTATTACAAATTGTAATATATTATGTACACGTGGAGTTATAATTATCTGTAGAATTTATTAAGAAAATATTTTAGGTAGGTAGTTAGCTAGTTTTATAGGTATTATTTTAGTTTATGTTTATTAATCGTTAACCCAAATAAAAATAGCATAATGAATGTAGATTTTAGAGACTATAAACGAATACACATTATTTAATATTTATTAATTATTTAGGAGTTAAGTACCTAAGTTACTGTGTTTTTTATATATAGCTAGTAAAAGGTTTTCTGAATTGGCTGTCTTTAAGTGTAGAACTCAATGTTCAGTATAAATCAGCCCGCAGAGCCTTCATAAGCCGCGATATATTGGCGTGTCAAAGACATAATAATATGGTTTTGGATATCTAGACCTCTACTCGCACTTTAGACGGGAACATTGTATCCATCGGGAATACAAAGATTCTTCTGTCTTACGAAATTAAAATTAATTAATCATATTAGTTTGGTACATGTGCAGGGACCGAACGAACGATTTACTTTATTTGTTTTGTACCTAACCAAAACCTCTGACAAATATATTATAAGAATTTTGATTATTTTTATATTCATTGATTCTGAACTGTGTCTCTACTAAAGCAACGGTCCAATACTTACGGGTCCCATAAAGTTTCTTTGCAATGTAACGTTTTTAAGCACTTTTTAATGAATCTTGCAAAACTATGTACATAGTACAGCAAACCGAAAGAGTCTGACACTCGTTTTTGTTATGGACCGTTACCTACTGTTGGATGATTTTTACTTGAAAAAGATGGGTCCATATGGTGTCGGCATTTTGTGAGTGGAAATTTTTCATTGCTCGCTAGTATATTAGTACATGTACCTACTTATATTAAACGCGCGGCTACACACGTGGGTCGCGCTACAAATGAATTCTAAAAACAGTTCATAAAGCGTAATGTGACGACGTGAGCCGAGTTTCATTAGGGATTCCCTCTTCTAGACCACTTTCTGACTACCCACTCTGCAGTAATGGTTTGCGGGGAATATTTACAGAGCTGCAGTTATTTGTCCCACTTACACAAATAGTGAGTTTAAATCCAATTGATTATTTAAATACCTAAATAAAGAGGAAAGGTAATACATAATTATATAAACTTTGTGGTTGAATCGTTAATCGAATTCGAAAGTTCAAGCTAATAAAACAGCCTACACCTAATAGGTAGGTACATTTCTCAGCCCGTCGCGTCGTACTTGTCCGTGTGTATATTTTGTAAATTTTTAATTATTCCTAACGAAGCAAAGTACTAAGTACTGTAGACAATTTCCATGGCTTTACGGGAACCAAAATATCCAACCGAACAAGATAATAATATATAATTTACAATAAACAATAAATTCTTGTTTGCTTTCGAAAATAGACTAGTAAAAGTGGCTTGGGAGGTTTTGAACCGCCCGCCGCTGTCTCTGAAGTCTCTTTAAATCTACTTCAAAATGCACGGTACAATAAATGGGTAGTTTAAAGCGACTTGACCGCTTGGAAAGTTCATGCATAGACGGAATATGCAAATGCACCTCACATTCTGGCGGTAAGTCGATTTCACTTCCCGCGGTGGAGTTGGAATGAAGCTGATTTCACTTATAACTTTATAAGTCCTGCTAAACTCAAGTTAATGATATACCTACCTAAAGTTAGTTTATAGGTTACAAAGTAGCCCTAATTTAGTTTTAAAAGTTATAAGTAGGTATATATTTTTTATGATCGCGATATATAAATCATTTTTACTCATACTTTGTAAATATTACCATCGCAATTTTTTACTAGCATACTTAAACTTTTCAGAGGATTATTCACCCGAGTCGGAATTCAATACTGGCGCGCTTGAGTAATGACTTCAGGAAGTGTCTTTTTGCAAGCGAACTTGGAATACCAATTTCCTGGTGAAAAATGTTACATGTAGGTTTATTTTGTTCACTCGTGTTGAATGGGAATCTCTTTGAAATATAGGCGTGGTTTTTGACTCTTTCATATACATACTACATATTATGTGTCTGTTTAAGGTAATTTTCGAACAAACATGATCGAAACGCACGATCGTTGCATCAAAAAAGCTTAATTATATAGTAATTTTTGTCAACACAGAAGCTGTCCGATTTTATTCAGCACAAAAAAAAACTACTTATGTTTTATCTAATTTCCCACTTTAACTTAAAATGTATGCAAAGTAAACAGTTCAACTTGAACCAGCTTATACAAAGCCTTTTGTTGTCGGCTTCACAAATCCTATTACGCAGGCTGTCTTGACTGTTCCAATCCAATCTACTTTGAATAATAGTGTGGACACGGGATATTATGTACTGCACACTGGAATTGACAAGGACGGGAAACTCATTCAGAGGACTTGGTTTTTCATACTGTAGAAATAGTAAAACTAGACGCGAATTTGTGAAATTTTAGTTTAGTTTTCACTACACAAAAATGTAACTTAGTTTGAGGTTTGTATTAATGCAAAAAAATATTCCCTTTGTACACAGTGGCCACAAAAACGGCGATTAACTATAATTGCCGTCCTAGTTTATCCCACAGTAGGTACCGTCAGCAGCGGCTTGTTAAAAGTGCCATGTTGTACATCTGACACTTTTTACATACGTTTTGCGAACATTGTTAAATGACTAAATAGCAAACGTACCTATAAATCGCAAAACGCGCGTAAACTTCTAAACGTGTCTCCCACTGTAATTTTATATGTTTGGCTATAAATTTAGAGACTGACTTGTACACAGCTTGAAAACGAAAATGCACTGTAGACACTTGACAGCTTATCTGTTTTCTAGTTTTATACATACATAATATAGTTCACATTGAAGTAAGCCAATACCTGAAGACCCAAAAAAGCAGGTTTAGCACAACAAGCCAATCAGACGCCAATTACGAGCAACGTGAAGTCAGTCATATGTCAGAAGGCACTAAAGTGAGTGACAGCATTGACGTGTTAGCTGCTCACTTCATAGGTACATTAGTTTAGATTACCGAACAACGAACAATTACTCAAGACTTTAACGCTGAATTAGGTATAATACACGGCAGAATTAGTTACACTTGATAATTAACTTAACATTTTAATAAATATATTTTAATGGCTCGTTATAATATTTGCAATCAACCCCTAAGATTTAATTAAACAAAACACGTACCTAAGATTACTAAATATCCTAATCATCAAGCTTTAATAAGGCTTATATTATATGTGAGTATTATAAGAAACAAGATTGACTAACTAAACTACCCTGCAATTAAATGATGTTTGTAAAGTAACCGAGTTCTTCTAGAAACTTTAAAAACTATCGTTACTTTTTCACATAAACGGTCGTGCAGAGGAGTGAAGTGTGTGATAAAAAAAGTTTTATTTTGCTGACGGTACGCTCGTCATAACTCCCACAGTAATGAGCTTTTTACGTGGCGCGTGGAGCACTGGCCGTGTTGTTATCTAAGACACCTTTATTTCTATTCCTGTTTCATTCACACGAACGAATTCCTAAGTATATACTATTTCACACTGCTACAATTTTGATAAATGACAAAAAATAGATACTTGACAGGTTCTACTTATACAAGTACAATACTACTTATAATATATGAGTGCAGTCAACGAAGGCCCAAATAAGGCCCAAAGACGAGACATCCTTTAAAGTTATTAGTCAATAAATAATAATGTGCCAAGTATGTCAACACATCCCAGTTCGTAATTTTATATACCTAATAGAATAAACAATTCACGATAAGTTATGACACGCAAATTTCATGCCCTATAAAGTTCTAATGTATGTTACATTGTATTTTACTGTGTAAACTGTGCAACATTTTGCCCTGGATGTTTATTGCGTGGGGAACAAAACAAGCAATAATTCTCAACGTTGCGTCGTCGCTGCAAAATACGACAAATATAATAAACTTTAATTATTAATATCTCATAGTTATTTTTCAACGTAGCATCTCAGAACTTTTATAACATTTATGTCGCAGAATGCGTCGTTGTGGTTAAAATTTAATGAAGAAAATTTAGTTTTGATTCCGTTATTTGCGAGGTAGTACTATCTTTTATACGTTTCTGTTTCACGTTAACCTACTTATCTTTTAGGATGACATGGTATGTATACAAATAAAATCCTGAATAAATAGCCGTTAACCGTATATTAGGTAATTACCTATATGCTTTCCATTTCCATTCGAAAAAATTAAAAATTTAATACTGAAATTGCTTAGGACCTACTTGTTCTGGTTGGATTAAATATTTCACTCACTTTGGATTCCAATTTAGAATTTAAAAAAATTCGATATACTTTCATTAAATTAAATTATTTCCTATTCTTGTATGTAGTTCCGTGTAACTCCATACGAGGGTTTAATTTAGGGTGACAGTTCAATAATGACGAGTCGGTCATCGGACACATCGGATAACGGAAGCAATATGGTAACTATGGAGTATCTCACAATATGTATGTTTTCTGAAAGTGAATATCAAATATAGTTGGCGTATGTTGTGATGTTCGTCGATAGAAGCGAGTGCTCTCGTATTGTGGTGTGGCGCATTCATTGCTCGCCGCACGAGCAAATCCACTGGCAAAACTGGCCACTTCTGCTTACTGACAGAGAATTGACGTATAACTAATTTATTTATAGACTAACTAGCTGTTTCCGAGAGCTTCGCTTCGCCTTAAAAAGTTTTCCGTGGGAATTCCGGGATAAAAAGTAGCCTACGTGTTAATCCAGGGTGTCAACTAACTCCATACCAAATTTCATTAAAATTGGTTTAGCCGTTTTGACGTGAAAAAGTAACAAACCTACACATATACACATACTCATAAACTTTCGCATTTATAATATTAGTAGGATGTAGCTACATAATATAAAATTCCATTCTGGGTGGATAACGGATATAAATCGTTTGATTTTATAAGCTTTTTCTTTATTTACTTTTTTAATTTAACAGGTTATCTTAATCTAGTCTCTAATAATCTCAACAAGGCGTCGCCAGTCCGCGTAAAAAGTCTGCTAAGGCCCGGGTCTCCTATTTACGCCGTAGTTCGCGTCCAGCGTCACGCCGTAGGCCGCGTCACGATGCTCACTATAGAAATGTACTGATGCGGTCTCCCTCACACGCCGACGTTGGCGCGTAGACATAATGAGCATTGTGACGCGGCCTACGGCGTGACGCTGGACGTGATCTACGGCTTAAATAGGAGACCCGGGCCTAAATTACACGAGGAAATAACATTTTTGCCTTCCAAATAACTGTCAAATATGTCATTTAAATTCTTCATGTTTACATACATTTAGCAGACTTGCGGCCCTGGTTGAGTCCGATCAGTCGGAGTAAGCAGTCGGACCAAGTGTTCAGAGAGGTCGAAACAGACGGCAGGAAGCAGAGTGCCCCCACGGGCAGCCGCCCGCTGCCGCGATATGAATGGCGGGTTTTATATTTCTGACCTAAGCTCTTATTTATTGCCTTTTTCCTTCCACATTTCAAAACGAAATACCTAACCGCTTCTTAGAATTTTTGTGTAGAAATTGTCTAGCATAATACAGAGAAAATACTGTAGTACTTAATACATAACGGATTAACATATACTTATAAGTTTTTCGATAAACGCTTTTTAACCTTTAAGTATGGACGTAATTTTTTCTTAACACCAATGCGGACGTGGAGCCTCTCAGGCTCCTATATACATACACTTTTTTTTTGAGAATTTGATCTAAGTTTACTTTAAAACTGATTGGATATTGAAGTTAAAGAATATAGAAATAAAATAACGTGCTTATGTTATAATTTTTTGTTTAAAAAAATATAGAAATGTGAAAAATTTCAACTTATGGCACTTTTAAGTCCTAATTTACTGAGGCTACATTTTCTGATATTAAAAATCGTCAAAATGATTACTTACCATAGCAAAATAAGTATTATTTTCTTAAAATATAATACATAAGTAACCGAAAACACAAAACACATACACAATAAATAAAATATTGACCACAGTCTAATAGCGCAAATTTATTGGCAGTCAGTGCACAGAGGTCTAGAACACTTGGAGGCACACAGGTTCCTTGCACCAAACACAAACATATTCATCTAAACGTATTCATCCTATGTTTTTTCGCGGGACAGATTCTACATGCTCTTGACCCTTGACTGGTTTCTTGACCCTGGACACCTTCTGTGACCATAATTATCATCGCCTAAAACGCGATTCATTAGTCAATCTCAGTTCTCTTGGCAATCGTGTATTTATAACACGGCTTTGCACATGAGGCACTACAAGCACTTGTGCTAGTTTTTTTTTAAATTACCTTTACCTTTAGAAGTACCAGCATTATTTATTTTTGAAATTTTGTAAAAAAAATCTAATACAAACATAATCGCCTTTATGAAATACCTACATATATTGTATGACAACAATGGACGTGTAGCCTGACAGGCTCCAGTCAATTTTTTGATGGTTATAACTCACGTCATATTCACCGGACGACTCTACCTCCTCCCTAATAGGTATTTTGGCAACTAAAACAAAAGCTACTGAGCCGCTCAATCGCGGGGAGCGGGGGAAATAGGCAAAACTATGAAAACGTAAACATTAGGTAGCCTGTGCGACTCCACGTCCATACTTAAAGGTTAATAAGGGGATGTAAAATTAGGAATAAAATAATTATGAATCTCACATTGTTTTTATGTACTTTAAAACATTTGGGCGAAAACTAATGAAAACTTACAAGTACTGCCTAATTCGTATAGGCACAGAATAATAACTAGTACCAGGTACAGAAGTCCATCTTCGCAATGGCTTGCAAAGAAATATGACTCCATCCCATAAGCAATAAGATCTAATTTAGATCGCGTTCCAGCCGCACACGTTTTTATTTACTTACCTACCAATTAATTTTTGAGGGAATATGCGCCTTATTTCACTGGACTACGGTGCATAATAAGTTATACGTGGTTATACGCATTGAAAAAGAAGCCAGCTTAGGGTTGCCTCAGCACCACAGACTACAACGTTTACTAAGCAACGGACTGACTTTGTAAAAAGAATGTCATGTTTTAAAACAAAATTAATTTGAATTTAGAATACAAAGCTATTCCAAACTTTTTTTCTATTGAAAATAACGAGTAAAAACAATAACAATTTCATAGTTAAGATATTTTGAAGTACATAAAATATGTATGAATCTAAGTACCTAAAACATTTAATTTTTTGAAAACATGTTTTTTTTTTGTTATTATTTATATTATGCATATAATTTATGTTATGATACAGAACGTGTTAGTTTCGTTAAGCACTAATCCCACTCAGCGCACATTTTATAATCGATTCATTAATACATTTTGAAGGTAGTTGTGTCTGTAAATTTAATACTTTAACGAAAACAAAATTGGAATAGACTTTGTTCAACATGGAGAAAAAAAGGGTTTGTAGTTCGGATTAATTTAATTTCAAATAAGGAACGTAGAAGAAATCAATAAAATACTTAGATTAGTTTTACCTGTCAGCATCTTTTGGTAATCTAAAAAAAATCACGATCCGTATTTAAGCAATTAAATACGGCACAGTATTTTGCTGTTTTTTTTCTTTTTTGTCCATTTTTCTATTCATAAATTTTAATAAATACCTAAATACGACATTTATAAATAAATAAAATAAAGTAGTACGAAATAGGAACAAATAGCGCTCGCGTGTATCGTCTTCCGCTTGCGGCAGCCGACTAGATTCGCCCCCTCGATGGGGCAGGCGCCAGGCTGGCGCCTGCGCCGCCCACGCGCGGAGTGACACAGGCCTGGTATAGGTAGAAGTTATGTTTCTGCGGCGTCTAGTTAGCCTTGGTTAACTTCTTTAGAAGGATGAAGTAGATATTCAGCCAACGTTTCCGCTATCGAAACATAACATTCCAGATATTGAAAATTTACCTCGAGTGCGTAATTTCCATACACCTCGGAAGTTTATCGTAGCATCTAGCTATGATGTATGAATATTAATCACACAGTACGTGGGTTCAGTAGCGTATATATCTTCGATGCAACTTGTGTTCCTGAGTTCGTATTATGTTACAAACAGACTTGAGGCTTTTGGTCTCAAGATGAGAGGTCTTTACTTTGAATCTGCCCAATCGATACATACTTTTACATCATACCTTTAGTGCCAAGTGCTCCAAAGTGGTTGACTTTTGACACATCTGTCATGAATTTTATATGGAGATGACGTTTAATTTATAAATCAATCCCTGTCGGTTAGATAACCGGCTATGGAGAAATTGGCACTTAATCTAATCGTCTAACGTTAGCATCCTTCATTTTTCTTTAATTTATAAGTTAGTAGGTACCTACTTCAGAAGACATAGTACCAGATAGTGCTGCTGATAACACGCAGCTAACCGCGAAACGCTGTAGCTGCAAGACGAGACGCCCCGAAATAGGAAAACTTTTCAAATAATGGATTACTCGAGTTGAACCCGCCCCGGGTGTGGACTTGTTCGATGAAGGACTACAGCCCTGTATGAATAAGGTTTTTTTTGTACTTTTTGGAGACAGCAGACCTAGGCCTGTGAATGTGGAACCACGTGGCCGGGGTCGAATCCCGCCCAGGACAAACAGAGTAAAGGATGGTGAAGTACATAATGTAAAATGTTTCATTATTATATTATAACAGCTCTTTAATTGCAATGATAGATAAGTAATTAATTAAGTGGCATAAATTAGAACAGTAAGGGCGGATTCGATCAACGTCGAGTAACTTTTTACTCACGAGTAAAGTACCAGTTACTCGCGAGTAAGCAGATTTTGCATTCTACCAAACCTGAAACCAAGATAACTAGCTTATCCCAAGAATAAAATGTTATACCGCCAAAATTGACCGTGTAACGAGCTTATCCGAGAGTAATTTTGTAATGGCGGCAGCACATCAGCTGATTAGAAAACCGTCATAATGACATATAAACACATCTGTCAAAACATAAACAAAAGTACGTTAAAAGGCAAAGTCTCAGAATAACAACAGCGAATAAACTATTAAAACATAAACAATTTCATACTTTTATAATCCATTTAAACTAAGTTGGCATGTCATTTCTATTGCATGCTTTGAAACGCAGCTATTTTTATTTTAGTTGCATTACAGTTTCGTTCCTCGTTCATTCAATTTAATCATGGTATAACTTGGTAGAATGCAAATGTACTTATCCTAGATATTTACTCGCGTATAATTTTAATTCCGGTATAGTTATTCTCGTGTAACGTGATGTTTGGACGAATTCACCCTAAGCCAATTTGAGGTCTATAAATATTAATCTTTTGAAGACTTTAACCTGCATTTTTTTTAGGGTTCCGTAGCCAAAATGGCAAAAACGGAACCCTTATAGTTTCGTCATGTCCGTCTGTCCGTCTGTCCGTCTGTCCGTCTGTCACAGCCGATTTACTCGGAAACTATAAGTACTACAGTGATGAAATTTGATGGGAATATGTGTTGTATGAACCGCTACAAAAATATGACACTAAATAGTAAAAAAAAGAATTGGGGGTGGGGCCCCCCATACATGTAACTGAGGGATGAAATTTTTTTTTTCGATGTACATACCCGTGTGGGGTATCAATGGAAAGGTCTTTTAAAATGATATAAAGTTTTCTAAAAAACATTTTTCTTAAAGTGAACGGTTTTTGAGATATCAGCTCTCAAAGTCGTAAAAAGTATGTCCCCCCCCCTCTATTTTTATAACTACGGGGTATAAAATTCTAAAAAAAATAGAGGTGATGCATGCTAATTAACTCTTTCAACGATTTTTGGTTTGATCAAAGTATCTCTTATAGTTTTTGAGATAGGTTGATTTAACTGTAATATTATATTTGCTGCTACGGAACCCTTTGTGCGCGAGCCCGACTCGCACTTGGCCGGTTTTTCAAGTTAGGCTATGACAGTATAGACGAGATTCCTACCTACTCACTGACTCCGATACTTTTATAAAAGCTGTGAGAAGCAAGTTTTTCTAACTCTATAAAAACTATTAACGATCTTGTAACTTTGGCGAGCAAACTAGTTAACTTTACATTTTTCTAGGTATACATATTTATACTGGTACAAACTACTACTACCTACTTTTTTTATTAACATCAATAATTCACTAACTACTTCCCGTTGGTAAAGGGATATAAGTCTTCAGGCATTTCATTTACCAAGAACCTACCTAAAAAAACGATACTCTAAACTCGAACGAGGACACATCCTCTGTGGCTGGCTTGTCACTCTTACTTAAATAAAACGCTCCGCAGGTTAATTACTTTAAACAGTTTGCCAGAAAGTGGATATACTTTACGATAATTCAATTTTTTCGACGAAATGTTTGCGTTTATTTGTTTTTACTGAGCATTAAGCTAGTTAATCTTTCTTCGGGACAGGTTGATGGGACAGTTTTAAATTTAGTATATTAAGCCACACGTCGAAATACTTACGTTTGGTTTAAAATTAGTTACCTATAATTCAAACAGATAAAGAAACAATATGAAAATGGGGACCATTACACAAACAAATAGGAAAGAGTTTTTACAGATAGCAAGAGTCAGTTCGCCATCGTATATTTTAAAAGACGTCTGTGCACTTCAAGTATAATTGCAAAAATATTGTATAGTTACGTAAAATATAGATTTACAGTCACGGTGTATTAATAATAAAGATTACTAAAAAAAATGTTGTAAAGAATTAAGTAGAAAAAATTAGAAAACATTAAGTATACATAGTAGTAGTAACTATAGGTACATATAGGAAGTAATAAATCAAACGTGTAAACAGGTAACACCCCTACAAACAAGTAACAAACTAACAGGATGATAAATTACAATAATAACAAAAGTTTGGAAAGGGAGTTTATAATTATCTGCAGTAGTTATTACAAGAATACAAATAAATTAAAAATATTTTACTGTGCAAGTGTTCATTTATGTAAATAATAATGCTTAATTTTTTTTAAACTGGCAAACTCCTTACATTCCCTATATTATAAAAAAGGGTAGGGTAAATAATTGAGTATTATAAAAACGAAAAATTTTAAGAAGCTTGAAGCTACCTAGGAGATGGCTCCTGAAATACATTGTTCGCAGGAGGTGAAATTTCAAGAGCATTTTGTAACACTGTGTTTTGTTGAAAGCACATTAGAGTTTAAAGTCACTTTGTAGACTGCTCCAACTTTATCCAAGAAATGGGGAATGTATGTATGTATGTATCTATTACGTATGTGCGAACAAAAACCTCCAACAGTTCTCTGAAAGTCTGTACTTCACAATGTTATTACATTATTGAAACCCGCTCTTATATACTCCATACTATAGAATGATCCTACAGGAATATTACATGTACTTTTGGACTTATAAATATCTGCCCAGGTGCTCGCAATACATAACACTGGCAGACGAACCAAACCGTTTGCACATAGAATCGAGCCAAGCTGATTTCCGATCCACCTCACTCTCACCACCTGGGGTTTGATTCCACATTAGCACAGGTGCTCAAACTGTGAAATTTTCTCATTATTATCTCTAACTGCTTTACGGAGCTTTTTCCCCCTTGAGAACTGAAGAGGTACCAACTACTTTTTGTTGAAAAACTTAAACCTGTATCAGCGTGGTAAATATTATATAATGAATGCTTAATATCTTTGAAATATTTCACACCAAAAAAAAATACCTTATCCCTACAATTTTTTCTATGAATTTTGTTCCCCATTGAGGCGTACACGTACAGTTGAGAATTAGAGCCCGCTATTGTTATTGAATTTAGGCTCGCCGGCTTGCCAGTCTCGCCACTGACAGCCGACTTTAAAGGCTTCAAAGGGCTTTGAATTGAAATTGGAGGCCTGGAGTAAAATAACACGGTAGAAATGAGAGATCAGCAATACTTCAATGCATGCATTTGTGTGTGTATGTGTTTTGTTATGTGTGTTATGTATATTCAATATACCGGGTGATTGGTAAGTCGATGTATTCCTTCAAATGGGTTATAGACGAAAGCATTTCCAGTCGATTGAACCCCATAATGCATTATCCAAAAGTCAACCATTTCTGAGTTATTTAAGTTTTAAGTTTTTTTAATTTTTTCCCAAAATTTATGTTCAAAAGCAAAATATTTAAAAAACTAACGGTGTTTTTAATACTTTTTTGATTGTTTTGCATCAGTGACACCTTGGTCAACTAATTATAATCATTAAATGGTCAATATTCAACTTAATTTAGACACGGTGCTTCAAAATAGTTGAAACATTAAGAAAATGTTACGAAAGGTGAAAACAAAAATGCTAAATAAAAAAAAAAATATATCTGAAAAATTTTCAGGCACTATAGCTTAAAAACATAGTCAATGTCTAAGCTTTAAAATGACATATTTCAATCTAAAATCGATTAAGGTATGACCAAGATACAGCCAAAACAATTACATAAGCGGACAAATCTTAGTAGGGAAACTGATTTTAGATTGGAATATGTCATTTTAAAGCTTATTAATTGACTATGTTTTTAAGCTATAGTGCCTGAAAATTTTTCAGATATAATTTTTTTTTATTTAGCATTTTTGTTTTCACCTTTCGTAACATTTTCTTAATGTTTCAACTATTTTGAAGCACCGTGTCTAAATTAAGTTGAATATTGACCATTGATTATAATTAGTTGACCAAGGTGTCACTGATGCAAAACAATCAAAAAAGTATTTAAAAAATGGTTAGTTTTTTAAATATTTTGCTTTTAAACATAAATTTTGGGAAAAATCTAAAAAAACTTAAAACTTAAATAACTCAGAAATGGTTGACTTTCGGATAATGCATTATGGGGTTCAATCGACTGGAAATGCCTTCGTCTATGACCCATTTAAAGGAATGCATCGACTTTCCAATCACCCTGTATATGTACTCTCCCTCTCTCGTCTTTTGATGCAACCGTTTTCCGCCGCTTTCGCCGTTTATTCAAATATGTTATTTTTACCCTAGAAAATTCACCCTAGGTGGGATTCTAGGAAACGTATCTATGTCCGACAATTTAAAATCCAAACAAAGGAATTTATAGGGAATTTATATTCTAATTCCGCTACAAATTTTATCCTTAATGAGAGAAGTTTGAGAAGTGTTGACCGAGTGTTTGGGAGAGTTTATGTGAACTGTGAGGTCTGATGCGATCGTTAGATTGTGTTGACAATCCTGCTAATGGGATACCGAGTAGACTCGTTGCGCATTCCACTAAAGTTTAAATTTGCTTCGTGCTCGTACGTATGTCAAATATTCAGTATTATCATCATCGTCGGCTGGTAATGATCCACCGCTGGACATAAGCCTCTTGTCATATCCTTGGTCTGCCCTGATTTTTGTTTGATTTGTTCAGTTTGATTAAATAAATCATTTAAGGCATCATTTCCCGAGAGTATATACATACATATCATTTACACCCTGTAAGAAAACCTATTACATACAATATTTATTAATTATGAAAACAGAAGACGATTCCACTTTGATTGCACACGTAGGGCTATTGTCTAAAACCAATTAGAAGTTAGCAATGTTGGGTAACCGGACCGAACAAAACCAATCGAATGCTATTATTTTAACTAACCTCGTTTTTATTACACGATCGAGATAATGGCATTAGGGGGAAACGAATTGAACTATAGGGAGTAATTCAGTAGTACACCAATGTATATGTATACAGTAACTGGGGTTGGCTACCTTACCCCTGTAATAATATGATATAGATTATAAGCCAAAACGAAGCAACTGGAAAAGTCACTATAGTAAGGCTAACAAGAATAATAAACACTCAAATAAAAAACTTATAAGATAAAACAATACTACCGAGTCTCTGTGGGACATCACGAACCCTAAAAGGAGGGATTTCCATTGTATCTATCTCCTGCATACATTTGTTTCCCTTATCTAGGAAAGACCACAAATGAAGGTGTGGTAACATCTTACACAATAATAAATTTTAAAGATAAGTAATGTTATTAGATAACAGAACATTTTGGTCGTTAAGATTTCCTTTCAAGTTGCAATCTAAATGGAAAACTTAACGTACCTACTTAAGTATAATTTTTAAATGATTCGTTATACTATTAGGTACTTACTTAGGTAAGAGATTTTCTGTTTGAACTGGAGTACCTGTATACGTTTTTCATAGAATTTGGGGACATAAATTTAGTTAAAACTTTTTCTAACTTAATAACTGCTAAGGAGCGATTCATTGTGAGTGGTGGCACTGCTACTTTCCACATTTATGAAACTTATTTCTGCGTTTGCGTTTCTATGTTACGTTATCATTATCACAATTTTACCCCAACAGTGTCGCAAATACAGTTTTACAGAATACACTTCATAAATATTTTATAATACATACGGCGTGTTACTTTATTTCAACGGTTTCAGTGGTAGAACGGAAAAAAATAAGTAAGTATAAATAAAAGCTATTGAAAAAAGAGCTGTTATAAGTAAGTCGTATATAATATTTACCTATGTTTTGTGTATGTATGCCTGTGTGCAGAGCCAATAAATATTTTCTTAATGATAGTGGTTTTAAAAATCAGCGAAGTTCTTAGTTTACATTAAACCTTCACCAGTCTATCCAGCGTTGCGATAAAAATGTGCAATAACATATCAAAATGGCTATAACTTATTATTATTATTAAATACCTATAAATATAAAAAACGTAGATATAAATTAAATGGCTATAACTTAGATTTTTTTATCCTGTGTAATGAGGTAATTTATACGCCTTTGTTATACCTTGTTTCTATTCGGGTATGGGCATATATTTTGTCCCACATGTCAGGCTGAACGGGTGAACATTCGTCTTCATTTGTCGGCACACACCTGCTCAAAGGGTACCTTCTACAGCCTACCTGAGTGCAAGCTGAAATAACTCTTATAGATTGGGAAATTGCCTCCATGGTCGCCTGCACATGATCGGTATGGACAATAGCGACTGAAAATATATTGTAACAAAAAGACAAAAAAATACAATATTCATTTTGCTTATCAGTAAAAATAATCTAAAAACTGGTTAAAAAGAATAAATGGTCAGGAAGAAAAAAATACAGGTCTTTCCATATTTAACCATAAAAGCTTTTAGCTTAGCTAATTACAGCAACGTATTACACGTAAAAAAACAAGCACAAAAACCAGACTGACAATGAAAATTAAAAACAAAAAATATAACAAGTAATTATTAGACAGAGCTTTTTAATCTTACCAAAAAGTTAATAAGTAAGTATTTTATAAAGCATAATACTGATTACATAATTATAATGATTTCCATAACAAGTATACCAACAGGGGACTGCCATCCTTTCAACTTCAAAACTTTTTTTTTTTAAATTGCCTAAATGATTGTTTGTCCCTAAAAGTAAAAGTTTCCCCGTTTACAGATGCTCGATTATTTTCAGACTTTCGCTTCCAATCTAAGTCGTAACTTCTCACAAAGCCATTGTACATGGGGAAAATGTCGGCCATGTTTAATTAATTTTGCAAAGTTACAGCCTTTCCTGCGAAAGCGATTTTGTCACAGGAAATCGATTCTCTGTTATAAGTACCTACGTATATCTTTGTTTATAAAAAGTAATTAAGGAACAATAATATTTTTGCTGCAAGAGGTTAGATGAAACTTATTATTGGGTATAATTATTTATGTTATAATACCTAATACATATGTACCTATTAGTGATGTAACGAATGTGTGTTTTTGGACATTCGCGAATGCGAATGCGAATGCGAATATCTGATATCAACATTCGCGAATGCGAATGCGAATGCGAATATTCAGTTTATGTTCAAATTTGGCATTATTTGTATGGTTTGGTGGCAGTGTCGTACTGAACGAGGTAAGTTCCGTTCTAGGCGCATTCCGAATCAGAATAACCAATACAAGACGCAATTTTTAAAAAGTTACACTTTATTTAGCTCCGTAACAGTTACGACACATAGCGACTGTGTGCAGTTTCTGAGGACGATTTACACAAAACATTAAAAAGTATTTAAATGTATGGCTGTCTTGCTCTGACACTGTCAAAATAAATTTTTTGTTTGTTTATTTACACTCACGGGCAATGAAAAAGATCAATTAAGAAAAACACCAAATTACTCCTAAGCGCAAAGAAATACTTAATGACGACTTCTGAAATTTTTAATTTCATTTAACCAACTAAAAACGTTAATATTTTATTCAAATTTTCTATGAAATGTTAAAAAAAATTGGGGCTATTTGGTGTCTGCATTATTTAAGTGGAACTGTCTCTTTGCACGTGAGTGTATGTTTAGGTCTTATGAAACTACAAGGTGGACCAATAGAAGTCATCCGATGTTGCTTGGCTCTCATTTTTTTTCTAAATGACAAACTTGGATTCTGTTTTTGATTATGTTTATTTGAATCTTTACTGGTATTTTATTGGTAAAGTCTAGAAAATGATATCGGCCAAATGGGTGGTGCCGTCACAATTCATTGCCATACGGGCTCCTTTTATGGCATTTCTCATCACTTCAGCGAGAACTTCGGACGAGAGATTCTCGCACTCGTGTCGAATGTTGTCCTTAAGAGCTTCCAGAGACACGGGTTTATTGACATAAACACGGGTCTTCAAAAAACCTCACTAAAACCATCTCAAACGGCAAAATCAGGCAATTTTGCAGGGAAAATTGAGAGATAAAACGAAAGAAAAGCGTCCCAAAAACTGAATAAGTATACACAATTATTCAGCGATCTTGGAGAGAATATCACTTCTGATTTTGTATTCTGCATTTGTCTAGTCCACCAATATCAAAACAAATTTGAAATTGGTGGCCATTTGTACAAATCAGAGCAACTTCCAATAGGGTGATTAGTTTTGGCCCACCTTGTATTAACAATTTCTAAACTTTCATTTATTTCATTACCCAAAAAAATCCATAAATAAATACCAAATGATAAATTAACACTGGTAATGTGATTGAGATGATAACTTGTAATAAAAGGTTATAGACGAATGGATTTTGTTTTTATTAACCTACCATTATTTTAAAATACTTTTTTCTAATAAGTGCTGATATTCGCAAAACATTCGCACAAAATTTTGCGAATGCGAATGCGAATGCGAATATCCAAAAAAATGCGAATATTCGCGAATGCGAATGCGAATATTCGTTACATCACTAGTACCTATACTTATACAGTAACGGGCAATGAAAAAGTTCCACTCACAAAATCCCTACACCAAACGACCGCAATTATTTAAAAAAAAAAAACCAATTTCAACAAAATATTACTGTGTTTAATTGGTAATATCCTAATGTTCTAATTTCACACCATTCGGTTAGGTTAAAAATACCTCGGTTTGGTTACATGATGGACTGTTCAGGTTAGTGAGTGTCCCACCATGCTAAATCAAAGGGTTAACTCTTTATTAACTTAATTGCTGCTGTGGGGTTCCGTTAAGACGTGGTTAAGACCGGTAACCATGCAACGGGTTGTTGACTTTTGACAAATCTGTCAAGAATTTAAGAGGAGAGTATAGCTTCGCGATCCTAGCGAAATAGGTATTTAGGAAAAGTATTGCTGTCGCTCGTGCACTCGCCCGCGCCGGGCTCCGCACACACACATGCAAGTAGCGTCACGCACACATCGATGGACGCTGCCGCGCCGCCACCGCCGCCACCGCGCCGCCGCGCCGGTTGGCGAGAAATTGCGACCAAACACGGAGTGTCTTCGTCTTACCTTCATATTATTATTTCTGTGTTGTGATTGTGAGTTGTGACTTGTGAGCGAAACTTGAAATTATTGAAGATAAATAGAAAGAAGTATAAGTAATTAGTAATAATTTCATGTGAGTAAGTATTTTATTATGTAGGTAATTACCTACCTAGTAACGAGTTAGTAGGTAAGTAAGTACATAAAATGGAGTTTTGATTATTGGAAAATAGACCTTTTGCCGGTACTTGGACTATCATTTTGTATGCAAGGTTATTTAGATCTATATATGCAGTGAATCTAAAAAACATTATGATAGTTTTGTAAAAATATAAGTTTATAAGTACCTACTAACAAAGTTTCGGGGCTGTTTATAAATGTTGAGTTCTCTTAGTATTTATTTCTTTTAGCATGAGAAGCAAAAGCAAGGAGTCTAAACTTTCAACGAGACACTCGAGCTTATGAGGCAGAGACGCGAATTTCCGTCGGCAGGTGGCACTTCGTCAGAACTACGGGTACTCAACAAGCGTATAAAGAAGCTGATACGAAGAGATCTCCGTCGCTCCAACACACGCGCCATAGAAGCAGCAATTGAGCAAAATCGGGGGTCAAAAGTCTTCGTTCAGCAACTTGGGAGAGGCCACTTGACGAAGATGAGGTCTGCAGATGGTAATATCGTTGTCTCTAAGCCGGACGTTCTTGCCGAAATCGAAGGTTTTTACGGACAACTTTATGCTTCACACGCGCAGAAGTCTGTGGCTCAGCTCACCGATTCCAGAGCGCCACTAATACGCCACTACACTGACGACATCCCTGACGTCGACATAGGCGAGATTAGGATAGCCCTTGAGCAGCTTAAAAACAACAAGGCTCCGGGTGAAGACGGAATTACTACAGAGCTTCTGAAAGCTGGAGGTATTGCAACCCTCGAACAGCTCCAGAGGCTCTTCAATTCGGTTCTTCACAATGGCATTACACCGGAGGCATGGTCTGAGAGCGTCGTGGTATTGTTCTTTAAGAAGGGTGACAAAACCCTTCTGAAGAACTATAGACCGATCTCGCTTTTAAGCCATGTATACAAGCTGTTCTCAAGGGTTATCACGAACCGTCTTGCCCAATAGTTAGACGAGTTTCAGCCCCCAGAGCAGGCTGGGTTTCGAAAAGGCTTTAGTACAATAGACCACATCCACACAGTAAGGCAGATTATACAGAAGACCGAAGAGTATAATCAGCCTTTGTGGACTATGAAAAAGCCTTCGACTCCATCGAGACCTGGGCAGTTTTGGAATCCTTGCAGAGATGCCAAATCGATTGGCGCTATATCGAGGTGTTGAGATGTCTGTACAATGCCGCTACTATGACTGTCCAAGTACAGGACCACAAGACAAGACCTATCCAACTGCAACGTGGAGTGAGACAGGGGGATGTGATATCTCCGAAACTGTTCACCAATGCATTGGAAGATGTCTTTAAGACGTTGGACTGGAAAGGACATGGCAAATGTATAAATGGCGAGTACATGTCACACCTCCGCTTCGCGGACGACATCGTTATTATGGCAGAATCTCTGCAGAAACTCAGCTGGATGCTAAGTGGCCTAAATGCTGCGTCATGTACAATGCTCACATCAAACCGGAGCCGGTCGCCGTTGGTGAGGCAACAATCGAAGTTGTGCAAGAATATGTCTACCTCGGGCAGACACTGAGGAACACAACTTCGACAAGGAGGCTGCAAGGCCAACTGGGTTGGGCTGCATTCGGGAAACTTCGTCACATATTCTCCTCGGCCATTCCTCAGAGCCTGAAGACAAAAGTCTTCAACCAGTGCGTCCTGCCAGTGATGACGTATGGTGCAGAGACGTGGACACTGACGGTAGGACTGGTCCACCGATTTAAAGTCGCTCAGCGTGCTATGGAGAGAGCTATGCTTGAGGTTTCTCTGATGGATCGTATCAGAAATGAGGTTTTCCGTCAGAGGACTAAGGTTACCGACATAGCTGTCAAAATATGCAAGCTGAAGTGGCAGTGGGCTGGTCATATCTGCCGAAGAACCGATAACCGTTGGGGTAGACGAGTTCTCGAGTGGAGACCACGAACAGGCAAACGCAGCGTGGGACGCCCTCCTGCCCGCTGGACTGACGACCTTAGGCGGGTGGCGGGTAGTGGTTGGATGAGGAAGGCCGAGGACCGAGTGTTGTGGCGCTCCTTGGGAGAGGCCTATGTCCAGCAGTGGATGATTATTGGCTGATGATGTCTTAGTATACTTACACAAATACATTTTATTATTCGCTTTTGTGGCCTCAAGTCAATTTATAGTAAGTAAGTAAGTATTATATTTTTATGTAAGTAACTATGTTAGTTTAGATGTAAGTAAATAAAATTTCCTAAGTAACCTAATCCATGTTGAGTGAGGATTAAATATAATATAGTCACTATTCATTTTTTTGCTTGAAAACCTACTAGTAGGGGAGACCGGGGACAAAAGTAACAGTTTTTAGATTCTGTCTGATTTCTCGTTATTAATAACATTTACGATAAAATAAATATAGTCACATAAAACTTTCGTATATAGTCTACAAATATCCATTATTACTTTACTTAATACATCTCAAATTTTAGCATTTCTAAAGCCTCAAAAAAAAAGGGAAATCGTTACTTTCGACCCCATGGTCAGGACGAAAGTAACAAGGCATGGGTCAAAAGTAACAACCCATAAATTCTGCCCAATGTTATAAATACGATTCAAAAGAAAGAACAAAAAAAACAATCAAATTATTTAGTTAAGAAAACTTCTTAAAAAACTACCGAAACTAAAAAAAACTTATGACTTATTGACAAAACTAAAAAAAACTTCTTAATATAAACTTTAAATGAGATCCATCATTTAAACTGACTACCTGATAAGAAGTTGTTTTAATTGTGCCATAATATACAATATTATGACAAAAATATCTAATCAAAACAACAAAAAATAAAAATTTATAATGTGACATGGCAAACTTACGTAAGTAATTCGTTACTTTTGTCCTGCCGCAAGCTGTTACTTTTGTACCCATCCCCATTTTTGAAATATCAGGTGACATAACTTTAAAACAGCACGTGTTATTCGAAAACTATTTATGACATGCTACAGACAATCTTATAATTAATCAATGAACAAATAGTTATATGGTTCTTGGCATCTTAATTCTACGTAAACACTAAATGAATAAACACCAAAAAACTTACTTTTGGTGTGTAAAATCACGAAATGCTCACTAAAACAACCTTGCACCGCGGCACAGGCGCGAAAAATGATATCATGCGCGGGGGGCATCGCATGCTGACAACCAGCGGTCGCTTGGGACGTTAAGGCTATTGGGGAAGTCCACAGAGTCTTTGTTACTTTCTACCCGCTGTTACTTTTGTCCCCGGTCTCCCCGTGCACATCCAAATTATAGTGACTTAATTTGTTATTCTAAACAACTTTTGTTTTACGACTTTTGTAAATTCGTGAAAAAAAATCTACTGTCTATAGTAAAAAATCTCATAGCCAACAAAGTTTCTATGAATTAGCAAAAATAAAATTCGCAAACAATCAAAAGTCTTAAAACAAAAGATGTTTAGAATGACGAGTTGTGTCACTATGATTCGGATGTGCAATTTAACATGGGACATCCTGTATATCTATAGATATCGATAACGCAGGCGGGATCCCATCTCTACTATCGACTTCACTATGGACATCCCTATCGTACGTGTGCTTTGCTTCCCCCCCCCGACCCTCAATCGTGCGATAGAGAGCACTGCAGCTCGGGACTGAGAATAGGTACTTTTCTTGATGAAATTCTGGTTTTCTGGAGAAAACGTTTTACACTAACTAAATATCAACCAATCTCTTTGATTTTAATGTCAATCGCTTCAGCTTAATATATTCTAGCCCCCTTATTCATAGAAAAGTTACAATACGTTTTAACTAATAAACTGTTTTGTCCCTCTCTGTCAAAGAACAAATTGTTCTTTGTTGGAGAGGGACAAAACAGTTTATTAGTTAAAACGTTTTGTAACTTCTCTATGAATAAGGGGGTAGGTTTATAGGTTTCGCTTTTTAAAAAAAAATACTTTGTTATTGATCCACAAACGGCTTAATTCAACAAAGTCGCAATCACAAAAAAAACATTATTTGAGGTGCCTATAAGTTTGAATCTATAGAAAATTTTGAAAAAAGGAAAACCTATAAACCTTGTTATTCCTTGTGTCAATAACATATTAAAAAATCATGGAGATTGGATAATATTTAGGGGTAGTAAAACGTTTTCTCTTTTTGTATGGACGAGCAAGTGCTATACTCTACTCTTAAGATGGAAAAATGGACGGAGCCTTTGATAAACAATATACGAACTAGATGTTGTGTGACATAAAAAAATTAAGCGAAATACTGTCTGGGTTTTATATACTGTCAAACCGAGAAAAAAGCTATGGAACCGCAATATAGAAACACAAATTGATAGCCCTGCCTGGAAATCGAACCCGGGATCCCTGGGTGATGAAGCTGAGCTACTAGACCACAGAGGTAGATTCAGGACGTAATGACAATTATTGAATTAAGTCAAAAATCATCTAACAAAATTATTTAAAATAAGACCTTACTTGGAAATTTATATGTTATTTGCTTAGACGTTTCTTTTGCACCGACACTCCATCTAGTTCGTTGTATTGTTTTTCAAAGGGCATGGCGTATTAACATTATTTTCAATGACGGATGTCAAAAAAGAACCTCGATAGAAATAGTAACCATGGCAACCTCAAAACCAAAAAGTTTGGTTGTTTGAGGTTGTTTGACATCACAGAGACATAGACACCAATGTCAATGAATATGACAGAATATTGAATGAAGTGTGAGTGAATGATTCACATAATGCTTGATTTATGAATGGTCTGTTAGATTTTCGTCATGGGACTCATCCAATTAACAAGGGTATTAATCCTTAAACTAGTCGTCAACAAATCCGTGATTTAGACTGTAACTAACAGAATCATGAGAAACCAGGTCTAAATGTACTTCAATGTTGCAGAAAGAGTCATTAAGCTATCCTTTTCCTTCTACGAGTAATTTGATGCTTTTCTTAGTGGAACCTTTTCATTGCCCGTGAGTATATTATAATAAACTAGCTGTTCCCGCGCGCTTCGCTTCGCCTTAAAAAGTTTTCCCGTGGGAATTCCGGGATAAAAAGTAGCCTATGTTCTTTCCTAGGGTCTAGACCGTATGTATACCAATTTTCATTCAAATCCGTTCAGTAGTTTTGGCGTGAAAGAGTAACAGACAGACAGACAGACAGACAGACAGACACAGTTACTTTCGCATTTATAATATTAGTTAGGATTAGGATAACAGGAAAATTTTTAAATTACTTTATACCTAATTAGTATTATTTGATCAGCCAACGCGCGTTTACTGCTACGGTGCGGTGACGCAGGGGAAGAACACTCATGAGTAACAAAAAAGTTCCAGTGAGATATGGAACGGCAATGGCAGGAGGAACTTTTTCATTGCTCGCCAGTGTATTAGTATAGATAGCTGGTTCAATTTTTGAGATTCCGAGTCAGCCACGTGATTATGTCGAATAATGAGGCGTTTGTTAAAAAAAAAAAGTTCCTTTTTGGAGAAATAGATGGCGTTGTCTGGGGTTGTACCAACTTTCAAACCCTCAGAACACACTCAGATCACAATATGTTATTCTGTGAGGCTAACCAAATGTCACACTGACATACGTAGGTAGAATTGTAGTATTATTTTCTCTATGATGTCGATGTCACTGTTGCTTCACAATGGGGGCTAACGCGTGTGAATTTGCCGCTAGGGGCGCTGGTGTGCACTGAGGTCAAGTGACATTTTACTTTTCATATAATTTGTTTGGCGGGCTTCGTGATAAATTATATTTTCGTTCATTTCCCTGTTGAAAAGTGATCTCTTTTTGCGAAATTATCGCAAATATGGATTATTTGTCGTTGAAAGCTGAATAATTAAGGAAAAGAGGCGCAAAAATAAGCAGTCTCAAAGAGCAGCTAATTTCGAGGTTAGTTTGTTTACTGTTTACAAACTTATTTTTTACGAAGTGTATGCTTGTTTGCTTAGGTAACAGCTATGTTTTTTCTTTTTACAGATACCAAGACTATGACCGTAACAGTAACTTGGTTGGAAACGTAGAGGACAGCATCATACAACAAAATGATTCAGTGTACTGTTGAGTGGCCTTCAGAAACTTTGTATAGCAGTGTGAACACTAAAAATTAAACTCCAGATCTAGATATTATCACCAATGAGTACTTTGGAATTTATGTACAATGTATACCATCGCTCTTACGGTTAGTTAAAACATCGTGATAAAACCTGCACATCTAGATTTTCGAACCCACCAACCTGCAGAGGACCAGCGTGGTAGGAAATGGTCCAAGCTTAGGAGTGGAGTTTAGACCTTAAGGCGATATGCACAAAGGCTCCATTCGAGTGAGCCAGGTGCAGGTACTGACACCCCCACAAATAATATAATACTTAGGGTCTGTTTCACAATGTCTGGTTAGTGGCTACCTGACGGATAAAATACATGCTGTCACTCTCTGTTATTATTTTTTAGACAGTGACAGCATGTATTTTATCCGACAGTTAGCGCCTAACCAGACATTGTGAAACAGGGGCCTTGTATACTATACTACCATTATTTAGTTTCAACTAACAACTCAACCAGCATTCATTGTGTGGATTACTAATGTATTATATTTTTTGTATAGCAGTGTGTTTAAACGGAAAGGATAAATAAAAGTTAAATCAGTGTGTAATTCTTTTATTTTTATTGTATTTATTAAATGCCTAATCCTTATTTACATTATGTTCTTTCTGAAATTGGTTATAATGATTTTCACAAACAAGAGATTGTCGGATAATAATTATTTCACATGCCACTGTTTTAGAACAGTTTTATCACTTGTTAACATAAGTCCTCCTTTTCTTTCCAAACATAACGGATCTACACTACATTGCGGCATAGTAACTCGATGTGATGATAGTTATTTTATAATTAATAAGCTTATAAGATTCAAAATTTTAAAACTTTATTTCGCGCCAATTTGATACAGTCTCTTTTGATAAGTTTGACAGCTATGGTACCTCTTGACCTCAGCGACAGTGGCGCCAACTGGTGAGCAAAAAAACGGTAGTCCCCATTCAGTGCGATTGTGCGTACAGCCGTTCTTTTCAAGTTTTCTCAGTTTCTATTCACACAATACTTAGCACTATCCCAACCCACATTCAGTCTGAGCCTCGGAAGGATGGCTCGCGCTACCACCCGACATTTAATCACAACTAGTGAGTTCTTATTCTGAGTTTAGTACTCTTTGCTCTCTATGTAATTTTTGACAGTTGGTACACTGCGTTTTCACGCCATCTATCGGCTTACCCAAAAGCTCAACTGACAGCTGTCAAGGAAAACGGCTCAGAGAAAGTGTCTATGGTGAGGAATGACAGAGTGTGAGAAAAAGGAAGAAGAGTGAAAGACGAAAGACGTGTATTATTTGGATTAATTTTAATAAAAAACTGAATAAAAGCCGATAAAATCTAAAAGCCAGTATTTTCAATACCACAAATATGTAGCTATAGCTAGTGTTCTTAAAATAATGACTCCGTTCAGAAAAATACCGTATTAAAGATATACGCTCACGCTTATATATCTAGAAAGATCTCAGAACAAAAGGTAAGTATACGAAACAAGGAATACGTTTGCCACCATTATTACCCTGTTAAGGCTTCTCTAAGCATGCACATAAGTCAGTCGATCCGATAGCATCTCTCAAGTTATAAATCTCAGCAATAGCTGATAATAAAACAATGGAGGCATTAAATGGAATTTGTAAAGGAAAGGAATCTAATGTAAGGGAGGAAGTATACTGGTAAAAAATAATAGGTAACGCAGGAATATCATCATTCATTTTAAAATATGCGGAAATATGGCAACGGTGACAATAATATTCATTTATTACTGGAAAAGTGTTAATAGATTAGGTAAGTACCTAATTCTACAAATGGCAATCAATTGGACTATAATATTGTCAAGCAAAAATAATGTATAAAAGGCGACCTTATCGCTAATAGCGATCTCTTACAGAGCATACCTTCTTTTATATGGAGGGTAATGTAATAAAAATCGTTCGCCGTGTATCAAAGATTTCCATCAAACATGTTTAATTCATAAGTGTACTCCATCGATATGTATGCAAATGTTCAAGGGCGTACCCAGGATTTCAGCTAGGGAGGGGCAGCTCATATCTGTTTAGAGATGACGGTCGGTCGGGTATATTTAAACAAAAAATAATGAAAATTTACTTTTATCATTAGTTTTTGTCAATGTATTATTAGTAGGTAACACGGTATCACCTTAAATCATCAACATCGTAACTCCGCGTGAGCAAATTTTACAGGAGACAAAAAAAAATACTGCTACTTAGGATACCCCATCATGTTTTTTTGTTACCTACTAGACTAAAAAAGTGGTTGCGCATTCAACGGCGTTATGAAAAATAAGCAATTTTACTTACTTTTACTGACTTACGATCTTTGGCCAATCTCTATGTGAATACTGTTATTAGAGATACGTGTATCTGTCGAGCAAGGAGTGACAGATCGAGCGATGGAACGGAGCGCAAAAAACTGTTCCTAGCCCCGATGGCATACCAGACCGTGTGTGGGTGCTGGCGCTCAGAGCTGGTTCGTCTGTCAGTTTATCTGACTGTTGAACCGCAGCCTGAGTGCTAGTGAAATCTCCACGGAATGGAAAGAGGCCACGTTAAAAAATATACAATAAAGCTCCTAAAGAGTCTTCTTCTCTATACCGACCCATCTGCCTGCTGTAAGAGGCTGACAAGCTCTTTAAACTAGTGACACCCCTGGCTGAACAGTCTTGACCTTTCGAATTGTCAGTTTGGCTTACGAAATGAAACAATTCGTATAAGTAGAAATTCTTCTGCGTTCGTTCACTGTCGTATGCAGATGGGAACCGCGGGGATAGTTGCGCTTGCCTTGGGGAACTTTAGGGGCACTCTTGAATATCATCAATTGTCTTCCTACCTCCAGCAAATAGTTAGAGATCCAATAGGTACATTAAGTACCCGATCAGAGAGGGTTTATTGTCGCAGAAGGAGGTCAGTTGCGTAGTTCCACAGGGGTCGCACTAGCACAATTCATTCTGATGACCCAGAGAAGGTGGCTCCTCCGAGGATGACATCCCAAAGACGAAAGTTTCCGTATTCGCCATGGTCCGCCTAGGCCTAAAAACAGCGCCCCTCCTGACACCCTACAAACTCCTAATGAGCAGGGAGCCACCAGATCGGTCATTCACGGAGCATTTCAAGATGTTAGTTCCCCGGAATCAAAAAGTAGCTGTGCTCTGCACGCCATGCAGTGCACGGGCTACTTACAAATCTGGGGGCCCTCGCAAAGGAGTCCATCGCCTCTATACGGGTGCCGTGCAATATATTGCCCTCCAAGGAGCAACTGTGTTGTCAAGTCGAAGAGAATGACTATGATGGGATCGGTTGGAGGAGCCAAGGATTCGTTGCTAATAAACAGCAAAATTTTACTTTAAATTGATCAATAACAATGTTAAGTACAAACATTTATTTATGTAAGTACTTAATAAAAAAAATGTCAAAAACCTAGTTTTATTGGAAAAACATCCGTTTAGTACATATCACCTACATCGCTCGTTCGGGAGTAGGAGTTAGTTATACGAGGTTTTTTGTGTAAAAATCACGACTTGGAGTTAGGAGAAAAAATAACTTAATTTGCTCTGAGTTCAGTTTTTTTATCGATTTACGAGTAATACGAAAAGATGCGCCTTGAAAAAACGCTTCTATTGATACCAAAAAGTCTCGGAAAAAACGTGAAGTTCCGAGGTTTACGATTTAAGGTGACGAAGGCTTTTATTAATGTGTTAGTAGGTAACACGTTTTAAATTTTAATTCCCACTTGGCAGGAAAATTTACGTTCATTTTATCTTCTAGGGGGGGGCAGCTGCCCCCCCCTGCCCCTACCTGGGTACGCCCTTGCAAATGTTCATTGTCATTAGCATAAAAACGATCGAGGTGAATCATCTGAGAGGTATACAGGGTGTTTGCGGAGGCTCTTACGGAGGGAAGACGAAGACTTAGACGATTAGGGTGAATAATCAAATAAGGTGTTCTTGTATAAAAACTAAATACGTTTCCTGTATCAAATAGTGACAACTATTGATACATACTACAGGATGTTGATAAAGTGGTATAGTAAGCTGGAAGAGGGCGTGAACATAAAGATTCAGCATATTGTAGACAGAAGTATAGAGAAAAAATAATGTGGTTTTGCAACACGCTTTTGCTACGACGTGGGTGACGTAGCATTGCTACGAAGCCGCGTAGCACCTGCTACGTAGCCTACGCTCTACATAACGTTGTGACCACAGACTTGTGACGTCTATTTGCAATTAGTGGCAATGATAATAATGTACGCTATTGCACCCTTTAAAAATTAGAAAATTGTGTTCTACTTTACTAAGACTGGACTTTCTTCAACAAGACCAAAATTCGAACCGTGTGAGACCAACTACTCTGCATAAATTATTGCACGATTGTCCTAGAATCAACAAAAGACATTATAGAATAGAATAGACATTATACAAAAGACATTAATTAAACTTAAGTGTAAGTATACTAGTAGTAATACTAAACAAAAACAAATCTTCTGTTATTGCTTTACTTTTCTCATAGATACTTATAGTGTACCTACAGTAGCTGTTTATTCGAAATAAAACGAAGATAAACAATGATTATCTGTAGCCATTACTTTAATGAATAGACTCGATGTAAGCAAATGTGTGTTATTAAGGGTTGCCGAGGCAACGAAGACCACACATACTTATCTATATTCTTCAGTAAAAAACGAGGGGTCATTTATATTTATTTAGCTCCCTTTAAATAAAAATACTATGTTTACGCTGTCAAATATACAGGCTGTAACTCGTGGACCCACCACGGAAAGGGGTGGCTTCAGAGTGGTCAATCTAAACAACTTTTGCTGTATGACTTTCGGAAATACAGGAAGAAAATATAGTTTTTCCATAGTAAAAACGTCACCTGCCCAACTAGTGTCACCTGAGTAATTATCAAAATTTCTATGAAAAATCCTTTTTTTTTTTCAATACAACATACAATACTCAAAAAAGTTATAAAGGTTTGAAAGTGACTCCTATACTCCAAATAAAGTTCTTTGACAAAACCAAAATGATTACTAACAATTCATAACGGGGTTACACAGGCAACGCGTGCAAGGCATCCCATCAAATTGTAATCACCCCTAAGTACGTAAGCCTTAAGCCTGCGGGGGAAAGGTGAAATTCAAACGGTAATACTTTACCAAGAATCACACTCATTTTGGGACTTATAAAGTTCGCGGAACCTCGCCGTTACTTATGATAAAAAGTCGCAATTTCTTATTTTATTACATTAACCTACCCGGGAACATTACCTACTTTTGTTACAGTAATTTTTCAACTGTGAAAATATTTGCCTGGAGCGATTAAGCTACTTCCATGTAAAAGCTTTAGGAAATCGTTTGAACTTTAAAAATATATGTATATGTCGCAGTAAGATAGTTATCCCTAGGGATATGATTATATACCGGAACATAGTTATACGAAAGCGATTTATTACTATCTCACTAGGGATATAGTTATAAAACGGACCAAGTTTAGTGATACAGTTATATTACTAGATTAAGTTCAGTGTTATAAATATATTACTTGATTAAACTTAGTGAAATAGAAATCTATCACATAGAATTAAATAAAAACAATCAATATTTTTTGGAATTTAAGCATTAGCAATAAAATCAAAACTAAACAAAATTTTAAAAGTCTTTTAAAGTTAATCAACAGTTTTGAGATATCTTTATCTCTTATCAATCATGAACTATGGTAAGATCATAGTTTCATTAAAAATATTTTAAAATTTGTTCGGGCAAGTAGCGGAATAGTTACATCTAGAATAACATAGCACTGGATGCTTCTTACAGGCACATCTATTTGTTTTATTACAGGAACATTTTCAATAACCTTGGCATCAAAGCCAAAGTAATTGAAATTATAATTAAAAACTATCATATTTTTTGGAATTTAAGGCATTAACAATAAGCACAATTAAAACTATTAACTACTTGTCGACCGAATGGCGTAGTGGTTAGTGACCCTGACTACTGAGCCGATGGTCCCGGGTTCGATTCCCGGCTGGTGCAGATATTTGTAGATATTTGTTTAAACACAGATATTTGTTCTCGTGTCTTGGATGTGCCCGTAAAATGGCAATAGGCCTGCCCCCTATTACATTGGGACTAACATAACACTCTGGCGAAAAGTGGGTGCAGCAATGCACCTCTGCCTACCCCGCAAGGGAGTACATAAGTACAAGGCGTGAGTGCGTGTGTGTTACAATTAAAACTAATCAAACAAATATTTTTAAAGTAATCAACAGTTTTGAGATATCTTTATTTCTTATCAAGTAAGGTCTATAGTATATCTTGGTTTCACTCAAATAGCTATTTCACTAAACTTAATCTAGTAATATAACTATATCACTAAACTTGGTCCGTTTTATAACTATATTCCTAGTGAGATAGTAATGAATCGCTTTCGTATAACTATGTTCGGGTATATAATCATATCCCTAGGGATATAACTATATTACGGCTATAACTATCTTACTGCGACATATACATAATATATACAAATGCATACTCCACAAAAAATATGGTAGGAAATTCTGAATGACTGTATTTATTTAAAAAGCAATAGGTACTTATAGCTTTATGAGCGATCTTCGCATTACCTTTAAAGCATTTTCCGTGGAGATAAATTCAACCTCGTATTATTAGGTCCTTACATATGAAATTGGCGTTTTCTATAGGAGTAACATAAGGTCGTTTTTTTTTTTAAATGAAATATATTAAATTAATCAAAGTATGTACCATTGCTATGTATGCACTTTTGCCATCTCATAGGTAGTTCATTGATCCCCTTACTAAAAAAACCATTCGGGCGGGAATCAATAAAATCTTTGAAGGCGGTTTTGTACTGCCCCATCGGAGTTGAGTTTTTTTCCTTGCAAGTAGTTATCCAAATTGCGAAAAAAATTGTAATCTGTTGGAGCAAGGTCCGGAGAGTACGGTGGATGTCTAAGACATTCTAATTGAAGCTCCTCTAATTTGGTAGCCGTCTGTTGTGCAGTGTGTGGTCTAGCGTTGTCCTGAGGCAGCAGTGGCCTAGAGCGATTGACCAGCCTCGGTTGTTTAACAGCTAGCTTTTCCATCATGGTTTGCAGTTGCTGACAATAGATATCTGCCGTAATCGTCTGGCCAGATTTAAGAAAGCTGTAGTGAACGACAACTGCACTAGTCCACCAAACACTTACAAGCAACTTTTTTTTAGTCAATTTTCGCTTAGGGCAGGATTTGGCTGGTTCGCCAGGGTTCAGCCATTGCGATGAGCGCTTCCGATTATCGTAGAGGATCCACTTTTCATCACAGGTAATGATTCGATTTAAAATTCCTTCATTATTGTGCCGGTTGAGTAACGTAACGCAGCAGTCGACGCGCGTTTGTCGGTTTGCTTCACTCAATTCATGAGGTACCCACCTTTCAAGATTTTTCACCTTCCTAATTTGCTTCAAGTGGATTAGAATAGTTTTATCACTAACACCGGAGCCTGCAGCTAACTCGGACGTGGTTTGCGATGGATCCGCTTGCACCATAGCCTTCAATTCTTCATTATCAACTTTGGTCTCCGGCCGTCCACGAGGCTTGTTCTGCAGGTCGAAATTTCCAGAACGAAAACGTTGGAACCAAAAACGCACTGTGTTTTCTTTTGCGACACCGTCACCATACACATCATTAATCCTTCGAGCCGTTTCTGCAGCACTGGTGCCACGGTGGAACTCATACTCGTAAATAACGCGATATTTCACGTTTTCCATTTTGTAAACAGAGTGACACAAAGAAAAAAACAAAAGAAGAAAAAACAAATGAATTAGGGGGTTTGAAACACAAATGCATGAGTAAATAGCTGTATGAATTTGAATTTGGAATTCCTAACCATAAAGGTAATATTTGAGATCAAAGTGGCCAGTACGACAAAACGCCAATTTCATATGTAAGGACCTAATATATTTAATAGCTGATCCCGCAAGCTTCGCTTCGCCTTAAAAAGTTTTCCCGTGGGAATTCCGGGATAAAAATTAGCCTATGTTCTTTCTCTAGGTCTAGACCATATGTATACCAAATTTCATTCAAATCCGTTCAGTAGTTTTGGCGTAAAAGAGTAACAGACAGACAGACAGACTGACAGACAGACAGACAGAAAGACAGACAGATCCACTGTTACTTTCGCATTTATAATAGAAATAGGATGGAAAATATAAAAGTATGAATTCAACTTTGCTCTCCTTCGCTACATAAGGTCAAAGTGCATTTAATCTTTATGATAGATGTTATTTAAGTAAAATCGCATCAAATCATAGAAGGCTTACAAAATATCACTGAAGATTTAATTGGGGAGAATGTCAGATTTCTATTTTTTTAAACAGTGGCTACAGGCGTTAAAACAAAATAGATTAGTTGAAAATACCATATGATATAGTAATAAAAGCTTACCATAAAATTAACACTTTTATATCAACTCGCATAGAGGCTAAAGTTCCCTAAAAGCCTTTGTGGTTTAAGCGATGAAGTGATGAGGCTGCAGGTGAACCTGTCCTATGAAAGTCTAGATAAAATATAGGTTACCTGCATTTTCGCGATGTCGAAAAATGGAGCTCGAAATTCAAATGTACGATTCTTATCTCGTTGAACATTTCATATTACCCACTCGGTGTATGAATATGTGTTTTCAACTTTTAGGTTTTAAAAAAATGTACTGAAAAAATTTTGACCTCATATTCAATTTAGTAGTCACGCCCTACCATTTTTTAAATAAGTAGGTACGTATGACGTACGTATTTTTCTAGTCGGAATACATATGTTTACTTACCTACTTTTAACACAAAACGCCAAAAATAAACGCACATATCTTTAGTTAAATTTTTAGTTAAAAAAACGTGCCTCTTAATTCTTGTATACCAACAGCGTTGTGAAGTAAAACAAAAGTACGAAATTGAATCAGGCTCGCCCGTGAAATGGGATTAGCACCGAAAGTGTCCGGAATAACTAATTACGCAACACCCTGTATTGTGTAGCATTTTAGGTAAGAAATATTTGGCGCGCTGTATTATGCTTCGTATCTGTCTGGAAAATAAAATAATTGTAATTACATATTTTACAATATTTTAAACTCATCTTCTGAAGAAAATACATTTCTTAGATATTTTATTATTCTTACTTTTTATAAGACAAACATGTTCTTATTACATTGGTGGTACATTTAAATAAGTAATAATGTATCTTATAAGAACAAAGGTAATGTAATACAAGGCTTATCTTATAAATTTATGTACGTAAGTACCTACTTACATACCTCATATAATATATGATATTCAAAGATCCCCTTTTGTAATTCCCCGTTGGCGATGCCTTTGCTAGTCGTCATTAGTACGAATGCTACTGAGGGAATATACGTTTTATTTGAATTAAATAAGCAGCTGCGATGAGCGAGCCGTCGAAGCCTCTAATTGGATCGGCGCTACATGACTTACTTATTGTGTGTAGGCATAAGATCATGATTTTAATTATATTTTATAGCTGTTCCCGCGCGCTTCGCTTCGCCTTAAAAAGTTTTCCCGTGGGAATTACGGGATAAAAAGTAGCCTATGTTCTTTCCCAGGGTCTAAACCGTATGTATGCCAAATTTCATTCAAATCCGTTCAGTAGTTTTGGCGTGAAAGAGTAACAGACAGACAGACAGACATACAGACAGACAGACAGACAGACAGACACAGTTACTTTCGCATTTATAATATTAGTTAGGATAGTTAGGATTAGTTCAGCTATGTGGTAAGGCAAACATGAAATTGCATAATACACTCACGGGCAAAGAAATAGTTCCACTCACAAAATGCCGACACAAAACGACCCCAATTTTTTCAAACATAAAAAAATGAACCAAATATTATTGTTTTTAGTTGGTAATATCCTGATGCTCTGTTAAATTTACTTCAATGTTGTATATTGCGTCATTAAGCTAGCCTTTTCCGTTTAGGAGTAATTTGGTGTTTTTCTCAGTGGAACCTTTTCATTGCACGTCAGTTTTTCCTACTATGGGTTCTTTGGTGACTACAGTTCGCACATGGCCCCGCATCACGGACTGTATGTTTAGAAAACGTTCGGAAACGCATTCAAGCACAAGTTGTAGGTATACTTAGTTCTAATCAAGGGAATTTCATGGTCAATATTTTTGTTGATCTTTCTTTGTCTGTTTCTAAATACAGCTATATCATATCTCATCGTACCTTGCTTCAGTAATAACGTGTTATGTATCAAAGTCCCCTTTTAGTTATAACTTAAAATTAACTTATTGTATCGAAATCCCTTTCCGCACACTTTCCTTTATCCGCAATTCAATGTTAACCTTTTTTTATGTATACTCACTTATGTAAGTTAATCTAAGGTAACGTGGTAAAGAAAACAAAAACCTCAATTTTACACGCGGGTACTAAACATTGAAGTTAAGGTGGAAAATCTAGGCAATTTATTTGAGCAAGTGCGCAATTCAAACTGCATCTAAACGAACATAAATTTAGCCACAGGAGTTCCTGCAAGCGTCGGGAAAGAAAATTAGCATTAAAATATTACGGATTTTGTAACGTCCTCTATTTTTGGGTACGTAAATATTTTGTTAATTGTAGAAAAATACTCACTACCTATATAACAAACGTGGATTAAGAAAGTAGTAAGTACTTCTAGACTATTCATCTATTTTATATAATAATATATGTACGAAGTAAATATGATATTTCTTGGGTACCTACTTATTATTTTGAAAAATATACGTACTTATGAAGGCTTAATGCTGATTATATTATTATCAACCATATTATTATAATCTTACAGAAAGGCAACGAGCGAACGTACGAGTACGGTATGAATTGCACACAACACCGAAGCTAACCACCCCTTTTACTTCCAGCACATACAAATCGCTCTTTCCCAACATATTTTATATTAGATGAAAACCATCGCTCACGGCTATTTATTTTATAAGCCGAGAAACAAGACCAATTTGCGGTCAAAGTTGCTCGAGACCTGCTGTGCAGCTATCAGAGTTTCTGCGCTCGCTACGAACTTCGCTAAAACTAAAATGAGGGCATAAATTTCCTTACCTCACGCGTCATTATATGCAGCTAGACCGAAATTAAACTGGTTAAATATATATGAATTTAACTGTTTCAATTTCATTTATTTTTGAAACATTTTTATTTTTGGAACAACGTCGACCACTGAATTTTTCCTTGTCTTGCGCGTAGATATTTTAGAGATAACTTACGCCAACGTCCATGTCCAAAGTCTCAAGTTTATCCTAAAATAATTTTGCAAACGTCGTATTTTTTAAAATTGTAGCTAACTGCACAAATAAAATTAAAAATATAGGTACCCAAAGTTTGTATAATGTAAAAGTTTTTTTTCATATGCCTGGAAGAGATAGTGTGAAGCAATTCCCTATACGAGTTCAAAGTTAGTTTATTGTGGTAAAACTGTCAATTTTATGAGAACAATAAACAAAGTTTTACCGCAACTAATCCCCGCTTATAAAGTTGCGTAGCGAGCTAGCGAGCCTTCTCTTTGGACACTGAACCATTTAATTTGTTTTGTATTGATTTTGCTGTTCTTTGTTTCATTTATCATATTCTTTGTACATAGGTATATTTGTCCAGTATCTATGTATTCCATTGTCTCAACATTTTAGTTGCCTGGCCAAATTTTGTTATGATTAAATTAATCTATTGATAGGTTATATATATTTTTATCAGCCCGTAATCATCCACTCTGGATATGTTCCTCATCCAATAATTCCCTATTCTCCGTCCTCGGCCTTCCTTATACAACCTCTACTCGTACCTTATTAAATAGTTACCTATATATTCTATTTAAGTTAAAAAGCCAACAAAGATAAATAGACAATTAAGAATTTAAAATTAAACATCCCTAATTATGCGAAAGACGTGCCACGTCATTTGTTATCAAGACGCGCTCAGTAGCTAAGATCCTAATTAATTAATCTCACGAAAACAAAGTGGATGCCTACCTATTTATGTGTTTTAAGACAAAAGCTTTTAAAACAAGTAAATACTAAGTATATGTTGCTACCTAAAGTTACTTATTATATAGAATAATCTCTGGAATCTCGTATTTCAATGTCATAGGTGGTCATAGGCGTATAAACTATTAGCATATTATATCAACAACGGAGGCAGAAATACATTTTCCCTATTTTGCGTAATTAAGTACTTATTCCCCGACCAACAAAGCGTTTGAAAGACATTAGTAATTATTCACTATGTGTCTCTGTGCTAGTCAATGTCAATACTGTATTGACAAAAGCGTTGTTTTTCTATGGCTTGCATGGGAGTAGGTGTAAGTAGGTGTAGTTTAACTGGAAGAGAATGCTAGGATTAAGTTCGCATTTATTATGTACAACGCCGTTAACGCAAACGTTAACTTTGGGTTATAATGGCTAACCTATACCTACTGTTTAATCGAAATGTTTCAATTTCCGCTGGTTCAATCTTAGTGATTCCTTTAATCAAAACAGCGTATTTTCGACTTACGAAACCGCTACTACGGGTCTGCTTAAAATTAGAGCCAAGTCATAATTCTTCATTTCTTTCCCCGAAAGTGCCTGCACGGTGAAGTAGGTACAGACCAGTTACCTAAAGCTGACACGTTCACAGTACCCACAAATACCTATGCTATTTCCCTATGTTTAAAATATCTATCTAATAAAGAAAAAATTAAATTTAAAATACCTACGCGGCGTGTCGATCACACATCCCACGTGACTGTCACTAACGGATGAATACCAAAAACATCACGCTATATTTACAGGATGTTGCAAAAAGGGAGTGCTAAGCCGAAAGGGGGTGACTCAGGGGGTCATCCTGAACAACTTTTGTTACAACAATATTTCCAATGTTGGTCACGTGACTTTTTATTATGGAAAACATTATTTCGCAACACCCTGTATAAACAGTAGCGAAATCACGACGTGACGCCAGGCTTTTATTCACAGATACAAGAGCAACGTGTTAGCATGCCAGCTCTCAATAACCGGGCTATACGTACGTACTTTGCGACAAACTGACTACGTAAATCACAAGACGAACTAACTTACACTTATAAATAGTTGTAGGATGCAGCCGCGAGCCACGGCATAAGATAAACCAGCTCGCTAACTCGATACCAAGTGCGGAACTCCAGCCTGTGGATCAAACTTTCAGTTATCTACTTAGATTAACAATATACGAACAAGATGGTTGATGGATCGTATCAGAAATGAGGTTATCCGTCAGAGGACTAAGGTTACCGACATAGCTGTCAAAATATGCAAACTGAAGTGGCTGGTCATATCTGCCGAAGAACCGATCACCGTTGGGGTAGACGAGTTCTCGAGTGGAGACCACGAACAGGCAAACGCAGCGTGGGACGCTCTCCTGCCCGCTGGACTGACGACCTTAGGCGGGTGGCGGGTAGTGGTTGGATGAGGAAGGCCGAGGACCGAGTGTTGTGGCGCTCCTTGGGAGAGGCCTATGTCCAGCAGTGGATGATTATTGGCTGATGATGAACAAGATGATGAAGATCACATACAAAATCAAAGCAAAAAACTGTCAACATTTTGTTTACTGTCAAACCGTTTTAAGTTCAACCTATTAACAACCATCATACCAATTAATGAAGTCGCAAATCTTCTAATCGAACCACCGGCACCGTGGGGTGTTATTTGCTGAGATGTTTCTTTTACACTGATACTCCATCTAGTTCGTAATAAGACATTGTTGGTTGCCATGATAGCGGGTTACCTGCAAAAGTGAAAACATTGTTAGCAAAGTTGGTTAGCGTGTCTTAATTAATTAAAACTTAATTTTGAATAATTTAAGAACCTTGTTGTTGGTTTTCGTTCTTGAATAACAACCCCACACAACAACTTGCATCAATGTACCTGTAAGTACTTAAGTTGTTATAGGTATTTTGTTTTTGACATAAGAGACAAGAGTTGTTAGTAAATAATTAACTTCCAGTTTCAATAACAATCAAACAAACCTATACTAGACCTAATGGCAGTATGTGGGTAAATAGTAGGTTTGTATAACAAACACATTATGACACAAACAATCAAGAAGAAAATATAATATCTTAAAATATACAAAACTCGTTTAAAATATATTAAAGTTTCTAATTGAAAATTTTCAGGCCGAGGAATTTTTATTACAAAATTTCCAATCGACAAGTTTTATTAAATTCTGTGCCGTTATGACGTCACAAAGGTTTGTTTCCATAACACAAGGTAGCTGTGCCGGGCCATTATATTTACAGTCGGGTACCCCCGTGACTGGTTGGAGCATTATTTTCCTGAAAACAAAGCACCTGCATGAACACTACACTTTATTATAGTCCCTTTTTCTTTCTAAATAAACTAGAATTAAGATTTAAATCAGCTTGACTCAGTACATCGTTCAAAGGAAACAAAAGAGATCGAATTCCTACTGGGTTATTTTATTTCTTTCGCTACGGAATTTAATTACGAGTTTCCAGTAATTCCTGGAGCGGCAGCGATCTTTTCTCAGCATTTGTTCTAGAACTGAACAGAAAAGAAACACAACGCCTAAAAATTGTAGAACAATAATTAAAACAAATCACATAAAACATATATCTGCTTCGTTTCAACACATAATATTTTATTACAAAAATTATACTGAAAACATTTAACATAAGCAAACATGTAGAAATTAGTAATTTGAGTACACAACTGCAAATGAAACTAACAAAATGAAACTGCTGTCTTTAAAGAGGTTTTTGCAGCAATGACTTGTCTTTTAACAAATATTATTATAGGTAGTAGGTAAACGAAAATAATTTTGCTTTCACAGTAGAGAGTAAAAACGGTAAAGCATACATTATTTTATTAAGTAACAATACATACTAAAAAGAACACATGATCTAGTTATTATTCTGAGACATGACATATTTTTTGTGTTTTGTTTTGATAGTGCTTATGTATATTTTAGTTAACTGATAAACATATTATGTAGGTATTATACCCAACTAAGAAAGTAAATTAGTTAATTATAATACATTTAAACACCAGATGCGAAGCACCCGTTTATATGAAGCCTCAGAGAGGCGTGATATAAACGAATGAAACACTAAACTGCTCCAAGGGACGTTGCAGTTGGCACCAAATCGTGTTACGTTTGCCCGGTCTCAAGTATTTACGAAATTAATTACTGTCTTTTTACTTCAACTGCGATGTAATTGTTGGTGTTTTATGAGCATGCTTTCATGTAAACTAAAAAGCGACACTTAGTACAGATTTATGTAAGTACGTGTTTCTCTGAAGTACCACATCACAAACGAGGTAATTGGTAAATAATATGTAACTAATGCGACCACCATATTAATTACATTCGAATAAAGTGTGTATGGTGTGTGGTATGTGTAATCACAAGTAATTAATGTAACTACAAACACATATGCAGGTAGGCATACCTAATTGTTGTCAGTAATACAGAAAAAAACAAAAATTTAGTAGCTCGATGCTCGATTTTTGTATCGAGTTGAGGACTTTTGCACTGGATTCACTTAGAAGCAATTTAATAGTGTTCGTACAGTCGCACAAACCTGCATATCTTATTCCGGCTAGTAATAAATGTTATAATAGAGCAAGCTGTGAGCTGGGGCTGCAACTAGAATTACCACACGCTCGCGTCGCTCCCTGCTAGGGCAAGCAATACCGGAAATATTTTCAATACCGGTATTACAACTCAATACTGGGATTCCGGTATTAATACCGGTATTAGACTTTCTTGTAATAAATGGCATAGGTACATTATGTTTAAAGTTCGTATAGGTCAAAATGAAACAAGAAACAAAAAAATATATATTTTGAAATAGATTTTTACGAGAATTGAGTGGGTATTAGAGTTAAATTTTAGAATAAATTATTTTTATTACATCTGGTGTCCGTTTATGCATGGACAACAGTACTAAATCAACTATATCTTAATCGCTTCATTTACAGCCTAAAAAAGTACAATTCCGGTATTACTACAATACCGGTATTAACTTTCAAAACCGATATTGAAAAAAAGCGTGAATTTTGTCCGTTATCCCGGTATTACGGTATTGCATGCCCTACTCCCTACCCGGGGTGCACCCAGTGGCAGTGGAGAAGTAGACAGTGTCTCGGGAGTCACTCTCTAAATCGACGAACGAACAAACAAGAATTGTCACGCAATCGGCACGCTTAATAGTTTAGGAACCAGGGCTACCCCACCTTGTATGTTTTTACTTATTACAATAAAGATATGTTTATGTTACTTATTACAATAAAGATATGTTTATGTTTAATACGAGATAGAGTGGTGGTTTGCGCTGCAGTTTTGTTTATCCGAAGGTTCAGAACGTTCGTTAATTAGTTCGTCGATTTAGACAGTGACCCTTTGTTTATTCTTAGGTATCTTTAAGCTATAACTAGGCACTAGAGCAGTGCTGCTACCTGATTCTGTAGGAAATTGTTTGCAGAGTTACTTAAGTCAATTTCAAATATACAAAATGTAAAGTTCGTTATAATCTCGAAAATTTTAAACTCATTTACTGGTCAAACTGAACAACCGACCTAAAGTAAGAAACCCCCGGAAAATAAGCTATCGATCTCTTATAAAATTCCACAGTAGGTATCAAAATTTACTGTCTACTGACTGTATTTTATATGTAAGTATTTCACGTTAGAAGAATGAAGAAATACTTAAGCACTTATAGATGTCTTATATATTATGGAATATGGTTCTAAAAAATCTAGATTTTAGACTAGCCATGTAGCGACTACCAGTGCATTTTTTTTCACACCAACCGGTGTAAATTATACGACCGAAAAATCATAAGGACTATAAATATATCTATTAATAAAATACAACAAAAACCTGTACAGAAATGACAGACCATTAATCCATACTATTTGTCACAATGTCACAGCTCCTGACGATCTCTCCCGTGGCCCATTATTATAAACGAGGGTTCGCCTGTCGACTCAGGCACGGTAAAAAGCAAACAGTGGTTATACCTATATACAGGGTGGAATTTTACGGTGTTATACGCTACGCAGTTCTATTTAAACAGAAGGATAAAAAGAAACATTATCGTTGAAGTAGTTTTACGTGGTATTTCTCAGTTTCAATATTTTTCACAAAGAACAACGCAGACTCAGCAGACTCTATATATTTTACAGAATCATTTTACTGCTTTCAAATTGATCACTTAGTGTTAGGTTATTCATTACAGATCGTGGCGCATCTACACAAATTCACGTTTACTCCCCTCTGTCGAACGATGTAAAAACTCACACTTTCTATGCTGACGCACCTTGTATGTTTGAAATACGTTAGTGGTGAAACGGTGACCTATATTTGAAATCTTTGGGTAAATCATTATACATAGGTAATAATCAAACATTTGATTCATTATAGTTCCCACTACCTCATTAAATATTAAAGCACATGGCGACGATGTTGAAACATTAGTACTTATAACATTTGGCACATATGTACATAGGTACTCCATGTTGAGTTAAAGATGAACAGTGTGTTGGGAAAGAGGTATTGAAAGCCGAAAAGGAGGGACTCAGTTCACCATCACCATTCTTAAGTACTTTAGTTCTACAACATAAAAGGTAAGTTGGTAAATTAGTCCGGTTTTAAAATCCTCTCCAACAATTTTTTAATCGTTTTTCTCGGAAACTAAAAAATGCTACGTGGGATATTTTACCAAAAAAAATAAGTTATAAATATGTTTTTCGCCACAGTCAAAACCATTTCAAATCCTTCTATACAATGTAAGTATATTATTTACGTTCTTTAAGCATTTCTAACCATCCTTGCAGGCTTAAATATACTGTAAATAGCCTGCCACCTCGACGTTCTCACTTTACGATGTCGGAAGTCACTTAGGTACTTGAATACTTTCAGAAGCTTATTCCAGTCACTGGGTTCAGACAACATAATGAGGTCGTCCAAAGTAACATAAAACACTGAGAATTTGTAGGTGATGAAACTTTGCATATGTTGAGTTTCCACTTTTTGCATTCTATTGCATTCTATAAGTACCAACCAAAAAGTTGGAAATAAATAACATCAGTATGTTTAATCTTAGAATGGCTGTCTTTATTTTGTGTTTGTGGTGATGCTGATGCTACGAGTATTTCATATAATAAATTATACTGTAAGTACCTAATTTTATTTCAAAATAGGCTTACTTATTATATAAATCTAAAAACAACAAACAATGCAGCGATGCAAATTCAAAGTTTGATCAACAATTTATCTGCATTGTTAAGCAAAATAAACTGTCGGCCATCAGCGCCCTCTTCCGGCAGATTTGGCAAATTGTTTAAAATTGGAAACCATTTGGATTGGATAAGCAGTATTAATTAAGAGGAGCCAGTTAAGGTTTAGTCCCTACGCCCGTAAAATCCATCTAATGGTGAGAAAAGCATGGTTCATTGGTTTACTTACTGCCAGTTTCTATAACTCTATCTATCTATAACTGGTAGTTACTTTCATACGATTTTGACATAATCAAAAGTAACAATCTGTCAAAAACAATCGTATGAAAGTAACTACCAGTTATGGAAATATAGAGTAATAGAAACTGGCAGTAAGTAAACCAATGAACCATGCTTTTCTCACCATTAGATGGATTTTACGGGCTAATTACAGCTAATTTGTGTACCTACATAAGAATTTTGAAATAAAATACATAGGTACCTACTTATTTATGTTTGAAAAATAAGTTTAACTCTAACAAAAATAAAAAATAAACTAACCTAAGGTTTTGGCAGCGCCATTTTTAAAATTGATTGTACTGCCTCGTAAACACATTTGTACATGTTTGACTTTCGTATTAATTTAGCATGCGAATGATTGTCGAACAAACGAAATTAATCCAACACCGTGCCATCAACAGATCAGCAATCAAGAGCCCGGGCCGCAAGTCTGCTAAATGTACCCAGTGGATATCCACGCCAACCACGTGAAAACACCACAAAATGTCATATGACTATTTATTTGGTAATCTACTATCATGAATTGAAGTTCAGTTTCAATGGTGAGTAAATAAAGCGTCTACTTTTCGGTATCGCACGCAATGGACTTCCAGCAGTATATATTCTTTGTAAGGAAATTCACACAAGTGCGTCCACTTCATCGGCACTGCCGACGCCGTTTAACCATAGATTTATGAAAATCCGTTTGTTCCGATACCTGGGATACCGATAGGTGGACGCGTACTTTATATGGCATGAATTAATCTGTCAATTAGCAGACTCCGGGCTCAGACCGACATTGTCAGCAATCAGAGTTTCCAGGTACTTACCTACATATTTTAAATCGAAAATTTTATGTCCATTGTTGTTTAACCTTTGTAGTGAATACAAATCATTTTGGTTTTCATGCCCAAGTGGTTTAGTTTACCTCAAATGTCCTATTATGAAATTTGTAGGTATATTCTATCTCAGTCCTATCGCATTCATTATGAATATTCAGTATTATAGGTTCTAGGTATTCTGATTGGCCAATATTTTGCTTACCTTGAATTGTTACACTTAATATACCTTTTTTTATTTCATTATTTATATACTAATATAAGTGTAAAAAGGTGCACATTCTATCTGATAACTAATTGGTCCTAACGCAGAAGGTACTGAACTATAAGCTAATACAATAATAGAGGTACTTACTTACTTGCTTACTTTTTATTATTAACCCAGATTTGAACAATGGCTTTTATCTTCAGAAATGAAGCTATTTATTTATACTTTACACATATTCTAGAAGCAAACAGATTTTTTATAAAATTCTTAGTTTCTAAAAACGTTTATTTATTTATTAATATCCCACAACAAGGCATTTGACTACAAATCCATCGCACGATGTTCGTAACCCACAATAATTGAATGAATAAGGCATGTTCCGATGGAGGTATACAGGATGTTTTGGCAAGTCTAGTTGGTTTCGTGGTCGACAGAAGCAATGACAACAGAACAAACGATGGCTACGTGACCGAAGTTAGCTGAGCAAACAATCGGTCTACTCACAATCTTTGTCTTTGTCTACTTATTGCGAGTTTCAGCAGCGCTATTTCATTTCGGGGTAAGGTTCCAAATATGAACAAAGTTTTTTTCGAGTTTTATTATCGTTTGCGTAGAATAATGTACACCGAATCTTAATTATTATTCTCCTTATTGTGTTGATTTCAAAGTTCGAACAAAGTGCAACCGACACTTCATCTTTGATAGCGGCCATGAGCTTCTGCTGCATGTAGGAAGGGTCCCTATCTATATTCAATTGGTACGATTAATAAAAGATAGATTCGCTCCCAAAATTCTTTACTCGTAAATGCCCCCAGTCGTTAAGGCACTCAGGGGCGATTTCAAATGAGCCCCTATTTTAGGACCTCCAAATAGTATAAGTTAGTACCTAATTCTTCAAGTATTACTATTTAAACGCCCACGGCGCACGGGTGCCTGACAATTTTCAGGCACACATATAATCAAATCTGTCCTCTTTATTATAATATCAATTAGTGTTAAAAATATACATTTTACCTGAACAGTCCAGCACTGAAAACATGTTAGAAAGAGCAAAAAGTTGCAATTGCAACTGTTCTACAGCCCACGCTCTGCTCTTAACGCGTATTTAACAAAACCGCTGAAGGGTTTACTCCGACTTTACAAAAATAAGGTTTACGATGAAGGCTTAGCACAGAAACGTAAAGCTGGGTACTGTAACTTGTACCCGTTGATCAGTACCCAAATTACATCGTTTGAACAACTTTCAACAAACTGACAATTTTACACAATCAGGAATATACCTACGAGTATTTCATGCTTAGGTATTTACTTATTATTACGGATCCAAGATTCAGAAAGAATTAGTATTACATTTATCTTATTCTAATGTTAGTTACAAAAATGTTGGTTAATTAAGCGAGACAATGGGCTAACAGAATGCTGTGTTTTTAAACACTTTTTTAATTTGCTTCTATTGGAGTTTTAATAATTTTTCAAATATTTTTCTACGCTACCTAGGTCCTAAGTCAGCTATAGCTTTATTCTGTAGGCTTTTAGAAGCGTGCACCTCAAGTTCGTCACTGGGGGGTCACCTTCTAAATCTACGAACGAACGAACGAGAATCGTGGTAAGCGCTGCACTTTTTTGTTTTTCCTAGACTTCGGAGCGCTGCGTTAACCACGGCTCTATCTGATATTAAGGGTGCTGAATGCGTTCTAATCCCCGTTCGTTCGTTCGTCGATTTACAGAGTAGCCCCCCTGTTCGTCAGTGTTCGTGAAGTCGCGCTAGACCACTCCAGTACTCCAGTATTGTGGCTTAGCATTTCCAAGAGTAAACTGGATTGCAGGGGCTGCTCTCAGCAACTCTCACAATTCTCAGTCAATCCGTGGCCGGTGAATGGATATTTCAATCCTGCTAGAATCGGATTTGTCAAAGAGTAACGTTTTGCAGAAGGGACCGGAATTAATGCGCACAGATTAGACAATAGATAGGCATGCATAACAATGATGACATGTTGTGGTTAGTAACCCTGACTGCTATGCCAAAGGTCCTAGGTTCGATTCCCGGCTGGAGCAGATATTTTGTTTAATAACAGATATTTGTACCTGGGCCTTGGGGCCCCTGGGTGTTGATATTTATAAATAATATGTATTATATACGTATTTGTATAGATATATCAGCTGTCCGATACCCATATTACTGGCTCTGCCTAGTTTGGGGTCGGATGGCCGTGTGTGAGATATCCCCACATATTATTATTATTATTATTGTATCTGGACGTAGTTTGTTATTATTAAACATCTTGTAAGCGGATTGATTATTTCTAAAATCTTCTTTAGGTTATGTATGTACAGGTAAGTAAGATAAAACTGAAAACATAAAAACTACATTGTAAGCCTCGCAGTTATTCAGACTGTGAGCAAAAATATCCGAAGTTAACCTTTCAGCTCCCAAAACAGCGATATCGAATTGCCCGTAGGAGACCGTTTGCGGATTCTATCTTGCGAGAGACGACATTTATCGACGTTTATTGTGTTTTATTTCACAGGATTCAATCGGTTAATCAAATGTCGTGACCTTCACTAATAGCAACACTATCCAGTATACTCATCTTATTCTCCATAATATCTGAAATATATTTGAAGGCAATATTTTAGTTCAAATTGCAGCAAAAACGAGTCCTATCTATTTATAGGAAAATGATTTAATCTTTGACTCAGCCACTTACCCAATACAATTTACAACACTTCACCACAACTTAAGGGGAGGAATATAAAACTGGATTCGTTTCAGGGAGCAAATGGAGTGTATCGTAAATTCCTATTTCAGCAGGATATTACTTTACCTGGGCAAATCCTTTCATCTTTGGGCTAGTTTCACCTATCAACTTACCTATTATACATAGATATATTATTGATATAGGTATCTATCTATAGTAGTGCTTCTGTTTAGCTGTAGGTACTGTAATTTCTGAAAAGACTAATTTGTCTCAAGGCAATCCGTGCAGCACAGTGCACATTATTAAGTCCCTGATCGATTCTCAATTACGGCAAATGTAGCTGCATCGTTCAGGTCATTTAAAGATTCCATTCCCTACCGATTAAATACACAATATAAGTAATATGATTTCAGAAACAGTTTCTATAGATAAAGGTAAAGGAAAAAAATATCCATCTATATAGATGTAGAGTAATACAATAGTAAAGTTAACTAAATGATTAAATACTGTCCAAACAACACATCCGTTTTATCTTCACAAAACAGGTAGTTAAATTATTAAATTATTCCACCAGCAATTACGAAACTAGCAACAGGCCAGATTAGTGTAGCTAATGGCCTATCATGATTTAACCATATTATTAACCTGTAGCTCATTTCACATATTATAACGGTGCGTATTGAAATGAATGGCTGGAGAATAAAAACCCCAAAATCATGATAGGTAGGAGTAGTTATTAAACTATCCGTAATGCACTATACCTAATTGAATACAGATGCACAAATGGTGCCTATCGTGCATCCTGAATTACCTTAAGCCAGATTCTCATGTCACAAACACAGTTGTACAACCATCACGGCACCTAGAGTCACATAATTTCGGACTACTGTATACCGTCTTGACTGAAAAACTAGTGGTAAGTGAGTTTTTCCTGTCAACCGACAATACCTTTGTAGCAACGGTACCTGTATAGAAGTAAGAAAATCTAAATTCAGTGATTTCTCGACTGAATAGTTAATGTAATGCAGTGCTTGAGCGGTTCACAATTTCAGTTGGTAATAGCATAGAATATCGAGTAACTACTGTAATAGTCATTCCAGTCCAGTTGACCATTCAACTGGAATGGCTGGTATGGGATAATGTTTTGACGTTTAATATCCCACGGCCGGACTGGCATCGTCACGGGAATTATGTGAACGGTGCTTTATTAGAATTCCATGATACAATAAAATAAGTAGAATATACACTCGTGAGCTATGAAAAAAATCCAGTGACATGGCTACAAATTACTCCTAAACGGAAGAAACTACGTTGATGACGCCGTCTGCAATATTGAAGTAAGTACATTTATTGTTAATAATTATTGTTAAGTGCGCAGTGCATCTGAATATTATCAACAAAATATTTAAATATTTTGATGACATTCTACCTACAGTGCCACAAACTTATCTGTTCCGGTGAGAGCGAACTAAATTGATCAATATCTCATTAATTACTAATGAATTGTATATTGTAAAAGATTAAATGGGTTTATTAACACCGCAAGAGCGAATTAACAATACGAGCAAACTTAAAATTTTATAGAATTAAGAAATATTACACATTTATGTGAGCTGTCACCGGAACAGATAAGTTTGTGGCACTGTATATTGAATGTTTTATTAAAAAGTTGGGGCCATTTGGTGTCGACATTTTGTTAGTGGAACTTTATTATTGCTTGTGAATGTACTATTCAATTCAATAGCATAATGTACGTACTTTTGTCCGTATTACCAGCATAGCTAAGGGGGTCCGGATAACCGAGGTCCCACTGTACATACTTACCTACATTGTATAGTTAGGCTTTAGTTCAAAAATCATCATAAATAACAGGGACGGGGCAATATAGCATCGTGACTGGAGAGCGGTTTTAGGACACTCACTCTAGACTCGCGACTTCGATAAAAGGTATCCTAGAGGGCACAAGTTTATTATTAGTGATTGACCCAAGATGCGGGTTCTAATCGAAACTCTGAAGTTGATTATGGCCGAATTAGGTAGAAAACAGACATTAGACAGAGTTGTCAACATTAAATCTATGATATCATCTGTTTCTGTCCGTATACGCCATATACCTACTGTCAAAGCAAGACAGCCATAGATTTAATTCTGATATTATTTTTAAATGTATTGAACTAACAGCTCCGATACCGCAGTTTACCGGATTCGTAAAGTCGGAGTGTCCCCCCCAGCTGACAAATGATCCGTAACCAATGGAGGCTTTTAGCTCTGCGGCTTTTGGGAGAGCAGCTTTTTTCATTATTTTATCGCCCCTGTAATTAATAATGAATTAACTAAGGGATGGCACCTTCATTTTTTATAAACTGCATTAAAAAATTGAAATGCAAATGCATAGATTGTTCGGATTTATGACTGGAAATGAAATAAGTACCTACCTACTTACTTAAATAAAATATTGTTTTTAACATCATGCAGAAAATGATGAAATCATCGTCATCGCGGTTGTCGTGACACCCGCTAGGTATTATTTTCATGCAAGTAAGGCGGGTCACACATTCACGATTGTGGATTGCGGATTTCTCATAGTAAATTTCCGCGCGGTGAGGCGGCGGCGTCAGTGTGCGTACGTGGTCTTTCTAATATTAACTGTCATTTTTGCATACAATGATTATCCGGCAACCGCGGCGGTGCACGGACACGTGTAGGGAATGCAATCTCGTCTCGCGAGATCGAGATCTTTACGAGATTGAATCTCGTAAAATTTTGTACGAGATCTTGCGAGATAACGAGATCGAGAAATGCAGCGTGACGACGTGTTTTTCATGCAAAATATGTATTTTTTGACAAGCCATTTTCAGACAAACTAACTTGCCTTTCCGTACCTTGATAACATTATCTTCTACTTTAAACTTATTATATTTGATTAATACGATCTCACAATATTTATTTCAAACTTATGAAGTTAAATTTTTGTTTATAAACAGTAATGTTGTATTACTCTTAATTATTGAAACTAAAGCAATACTTAACATAGATCATTATTTTGTTACCAATATTGTATGAATTTGAACTTATTAGCTACAGTAGGGACTTATAATAATTAGGTATAGACATAAACAAATGTTATTAGAGTTAGAGACAAAATAATTAGTACTCTGCTGTTGATTTTTAAAAGAAAATTACATTATTTTAATAACTAACAACGAAGTTTCTATTTAATTATAAATCATGTCAGTTACTAGTTCCTAATACAAGCATTTGCATAATGTTTTTATTAACATTCTCCCAATCTCGCGAGACTGCGTTTTGAGTCTCGCGAGATCTCGCTAGGTGGAAATCTCGTACGAGATTGCATTCCCTAGACACGTGTGCCTAAGTAAGTATTTTGTGTGGAATTAGCCCGCGAAAAACGGTAAAATTGCGTGCAATGACCGACCGACCGCGTGACCGCAAAATGCATTTTCTGCACTGAATGCATTTTCACAAACGACGGTCAGTGATGACGGTCAGGACATACGGTCAGGGCTGAACATCGGTCGAGCACTATCTCTCTCTCTCTCTAGTTCCAGCCACAGCCTTTGTGACGCGAATTTTTGTGGTAGTATTAAAATCAAACTCAACAATAATTTTGCCGTGAAGGCTGTAGCATCGGTGGTTCAGTGGTAGAATGCTCGCCTGCCACGCGGGCGGCCCGGGTTCGATTCCCGGCCGATGCAGTTACTTTTTGTTGTAAATATTCTTTTTTTACTCCTTGCACTTTCACGATTTCATAATTTTAGCTAATTTTATGCATTAATATGCATTTTCACTGCCTCATTAAAATAATGTTTAAGTTAGTATATATTTTGCTCGTAATGCATCCAGGGCCAACGGCATAAATAAATAGATAAGTACGTAGTCGTCAAAAATCATGTAAATTTTATGGTTCTACAGACAAAATTATGGTTCAGTAATGTAATAATAATAAAATTGAGAATTTTATGATTATGCCACCTAGCGGTCATGTCTTGTAGTAAAGCAAATGATTGTTTGTTGGACATAATATGATAGTTCTATTTTAACGTATTTACAGATCACTTAATGCCAACATTTTTGCATAGATGGCACCACCTACGTGGTGTAAATTGATGCTCAAAAGAATAACTTTAGTTCACACGGTAAAAAGAGGTCACACAGAGGTGCACTTTGATAACATAAAAAAGTGTTTAGGATTAGGATTAGAAACTATCGGATCAAAGACTATAGAGCTTCCACTATGTTATTGTATTTTTGACGTTTCCTTATGTGTGGTAAGTAAAGTTGGTTTTCCTTTGCAGTCATCAAATATGTATGGGATTTCGAATGTCAAGAAACCAATAATATAATGGACCGAGTATAACTACAGTTACACTGTTACATCAATATTATTCTACGATTACATCAATATCTATCTAAGTACATCAATAATATTATGCTACGGTCCTATGGTTCCTTCCTGCTTAAGATCCCTCCCCGAAAACCTTAATTTGTTTCCCACATGAGTCCCACTTCAATTTTAGTTTTCGGTTGGTTTGTACCAAGGAACAAAATAATTTTCTAACGAGAAGGTTCTCGCTTACCCTGAATTATTATCTTAACTCAGAATCTCAGAATACGGATTTACTACTCTGTGAACTCTACGTCTGTGTTTAGCTTTGGTGACAACAAAACGAAATGTCAAAATAACTCTCTCGATGCAACAAAAATATTATTGTTTTAATTCGTGTAAGATATAAAATGCCCTTTACTTCGTGAAAGCATCGAGATTGAGTTAACCGCGATTCGCGAAATGATCCATAATTGTGGTCTAACCGGAGTGTGAACCGATTTTGTGAACTACTTCGTAGGTTTCAATGTCAGTTTTGTTTTTGTGTGTTTGCAGTGTTTTTGTGGTAATTTTACGCCTTTCTATCAAGTTTTAATGGTGCCGTTATGTGTTATTCTATATGATATATCTAGTTCAACATTAATCCAACTGAAAAGTGTTCAATTTTGTTTATTTTTGGTGTTGAGGTTAGTTTTTGGTTCCCGCTATTGAGTGGTCTATTCTGACCACTGCCACTACCAGAATGAAATACATGTCTCCGGGTCGGTGAGTAATAGTCAGTAAGCTTCTATCTTAAGGTTTCCAAACGAATGAACGGACACTATCTTGAAAGTGTTGGTACAATGTTTGGTTTTATCATATTGCAGTTTCATTCTGTTTCTATGATACAAGAACATTGTGGCAGCATGCTATACAGATATTAGTTTGGAAATCTTTCTTACACAATTTATTGTTTTACTTGCAAAACTTTTATTTTTGTTGTGTAGGGTTTTATTCTAGTTAAATACCAAACTTGACAGAGTAACTGCTAGGAGCTATTTGTAACATGTTATTTTATACAATCATTCACAAAATCAATAAACAAACTGTTGTGTAATTTATTTCACAAATCCCTAACCCACTATCCTCATCCTTTTAAAAAGTAAATAAATGATTGGGAATCAACATTGGTGTTTTATTAAAACTGTAATTGCCAATTTTCTTTTCAATACCCTTTACTACTATTTAATAAATAACATAGAAATTGGCACGTACAGTTTCCCACTCATACACAATTCCCCTTAGTTGTTAAGTAAAACAAGGTAATGGAGGTAATAAGGTACTAATCGGTTTCTTCTTCTCAGTGCCAGCCCAGTACATACCAGGACGGACCGGTACAAGCCTGTTATTATTAAACGGGTTTACATTTTACATGAAAAATCATCAGGCTCATGGAAAGAAACAATGGTACTGCTCTGCTAGAGACGTGGCCGGCTGTCGTGCAGATGTCATTACATACATGGGGGTGGATGGAACAGATTATATATCAATTTTTCGTGGACGACACATACATAAACCTCCTCGCCTACGCCAATGCCATGATGGCAGGTATATTAGAGAAAAAGTTTCTTTTTGACTTAATCATGTTTAGTACCTAATTAACTAATAAGAATTATAATTTTTAAATATTTTTTAAGACCCTCCTACAATAAAATCAAGTGATAAAACTTTTTTATGAAATTGAGAAATCATGTTACAAAAAACTTTATTGAATGTAGGCTGCTAGTTTTAGATGGTATATTGTGAAACAGATGTTTATATGCAATAAATATTCTGCTATAAATCATGTATTATTCAATTTCAAAACCACTTACATCATATAAACACATACTATAATGCATGCTGTTTGTTTTCCAAGAAATAAATAAATACTAAATATCTTAAATGTGTACAATAATGCAAGCATGGGTATAAATTTAGGCCTTAGCTCAAATTACCATTTCACGTTACTAGTTAACACTTAGCCATATCAAAAACAAAACCTGTACTAAAAACCATAAAATTTCAGGAATATATTACCTCCCATCGCACAGATCTGGTAGCATGGTGCTTATATTTAATGATAACAAGTATTGGATCAATAACCGCTACCAGAACACTATAAACTGGACCTGTAAGGACCGCAAACGGCTCGGCTGCTCCAGCTGCGTCCAAACCACATTAGAGGGACGCTACATCAAGCACAAGGGTGATCACAACCATGATGACAACTATACGAAATACAACTTTAATGATTGATGTCTAGCAAAGAGCTACTTCCTCTGGCCCCAAATTAGTTCCGTAGAGAGTAATATGCAGTAGTTTATGTAATAGCTACAAAGGTTTAAAAATGTGTAATGTGTAGTAGATTTCATACTTATTCTGTATTTAAAAAGGAGGTAGCTCTTGAGGAAGCATGTTGTATTCATTGCTTCCTAATCATTAGAATGATGGTTACATCCCTTGTTCTACATTAAAATCTGCATAATCTATTTGCTGTAAGAATACTCATGATAAGACCCTGAATTAGATTCTGTTTTGACTGGTGATAGGTTCATAGAAATATTATCTCTACCTATGGATTCTGCTTAGTTATTAGTTGGTTATTATAGATTAGAGTGAAATAGTGACTGATTTAGTTATACTTTTAATTTAAACAGTTTATTTTATGCAAAATTGATTGCCATAGGCACTTTTTTATACTTTTTTGTATACATAATTAATTTATGTGCTTAGTTTTTATCTCGTTTTTATACATGTTTTTCATTTGTATTAATTTATATTTAATAGATATAATTTTATACATTTAAGTATTGTATCTTGTGTCTCTTCTATACCAGGGACAAAATAGTATATAAGGACAACGTAATGTAAACGTTTTGAAAATTGACTTGTAACGTGTTAAGAAATATTTGAATGAAGTTATCGTGACACTGTTAAATTTTGAATATAAATACAGTGCGGCTAAACTAGAACTAAACACGTTTGCTTAAATAGTGTAGCTAAGAGTATGTCATATCATTAGTGAATTATTTTTTTAATAGATTTTATGTTTACTTACTTACGTATAAATGTAATAGTACATAAAAAAAAAGATTACATTCCATATCAGAATGTTGCCTCAACATGCAAAAAATTTGCATGTACTAAAATTTTCGTCTGCTTTAAATGTATGCTACTGAGACTGACTAACTTATCAGTATTTACCACTTAATACGGCAATTGGAAGGTGGATCTCTTACTGTAACGTTTAACCCATTGAGTTATGGGTGAAAACCTACTACGGTACTCTATACCTACCCGGTAAAGGCGCGTTAAAAGAGTGTGCATGGTTAAGGTGCGGTGTCTCTCAACAGTCAATAAGATTGACTACGTTAGCAGGGGTCCACGTTACCACCTAAATAATTGACGGATGCCGAGTTGCAGAAAGGGACTTTAAGCTAATGTCGACATTAAATCTATGTCTGTCTCTTTCTGCCGACATACATTTAATGCCGACATTAACTTAAAGATCCTTTCTGCAACTCAGTGAGAGAGAGACAAAGCAGTTCAATAGCTAAAACGTCCTATAACTTGTCTAGAATATAGATACTGACCGTCGCCGGTGGTACGCAGCGTGTTTTTCATCCATATTTGTATTGTGCTGTACCCAACATACATACATACATATATACTCACGTCTGTAATCCCCGAAGGGCTAGTCAGAGGTGACTCGCAAGCGTGGGGTGCTGTACCCCTACCCTGAAATAGTTTAACTTGCTGTTCGGTACTCTACCATTAAATACTCTATCGCGTTTCATTAGGGGTTGGTGTGAGTGTCGGCTCGAAGCGCTCCCATGATTTTCCAACAGAGCCACAGATTTCGAGACGGTTTATTTGTCTACTGTACTTAAATCGTTTTCTTGTTTATGAATTCTGATAATAATTGCGAGTGCTTAAAATGTAAGTCTACAACTACATACTTACAATTTAAATGTAGTTTATATTATAAGGTAGAAATGTATCTTACACGAATGCTATAATTATTATTTCTTAAATAATAACTAATCCAGAAAGTATAGTTGGTGGTTACTGTGGCAGTATTGACTGACGGAAATATTTTTACAGCATTCTTTATAGTTCCTAAGCGTAAAGATCTCGATTACTCATTGTGCCAATATTCTATATCATTAGTCTTGCCAATAAATAATTTCTTGTAGATTAAGCGTACTAGTCAAATGGTTCTCGTTTTTTTCCAAAAATGTATATTTTATTGAATGCTCAAATTTTATTCATTGTGAAACAATGTGCCAAAATTGAAATTATTAGGTTATAAAAAGTTTCTTTTACATTTTACTGCAGGGATTGGTTACTATGTATGAAAAATAATTAAAATGCGTAGGTTTTTAATTTCTGTATTAGGAAATGTACCTATCTGTAGCCATGTTTTGCAATAAACCTTAATACACTTGTATGTTAACATATATTATTGTTTAAATACTTAGGTACCTTATTATATCGATTAACCTGTATTAAATGAATAATCTGTGATATTCTATTAATATTGCATGTCGCAGGGATCGACCCTTTTGGTGAACTTTTGTAAAATACCTACACAGATATTTTTTGATGGAAAAAATCAATTAAAAAACAACTTGATGAATTATGAAGTTTCAGGGATCGATCATATACCTGGTCTACCTCTACTCCGAATTGTTTAATGCAACGAGATAGAGTCGAGGTTAGCAGTTAGCGCAGTAGCGCTCTAAAATATCGTAGTGACGCTAGAGTTGTCCGGCACTTGCGAATCACTACGTATATCGCTATATAGAGAACAAATTAATTATACATACTTTATACCAGTAACAAAGCTGTATTCTAACAGAGTTGTATACCAATACCATCCACGACACAATAGACGCTGGCATCTTGAGAGTAGGTAGGTTTAACAGTTTTCCAAAAGAACTAAGTACTACATTCAACCGCAGTAAACACAAAGGTAAGTATCGCCAAACCCTGACTACCCAGTGTGACCAGACACCTCACTAACGCCCCAAACTTTCCAGTGCTCATGGTGAAGTCCCGCACCGGCAAAGACCTGCTAATGCTGGACGGCTACACCTACTACCAGCACAAGCACCTGCGCGACGGGTTCCGCTGGAGCTGCACGCAGATGGGGTCCCGCTCCTGCCGGGGGTTCCTGCACGTGGACACGCAGATGATGGTGGTGCGCGCGCAGACGCAGCACACGCACCCGCCTTCGACGTACTTCCTGGAGAAGATCAGGCAGAAGTACGCGGAGCTGCTTAAGGTTGGTGATGGTTTTAAGCTTTGACGAAAAAGAGGGGTGTTGTAAGTTTAACGTGTTGTCTGTCTGTCTATGGTAGCGTGGCTCCCAAACGACTGAACCTCACTGACCTGACTGTGTCTTCAGCCATATTTTATGAAAATCGGCATAGCCGTTATTGTTATTATTATAAATTCTTTATTGCACATAAAACACTTTTAGTGTTGAGTGTCGGGGGTTCTTAAGGTTGGTTAGGTTATAGTTACGATGGATTGAGGGAGATTATGAATGTTTATTTGATTTTAACTTAATACATATGTATATACAGCGGGCGTTTACGAAAAGAGTATCTAGACAACAAATCTGACTGGCTAACAACTTTCTAAAGCTTTCGCACTGTAGTCTAGTGTTTGTCATCACATCAGCGATATGCTAAGAAACAGTTGATTTGAAAAGTTTACCTGTTTTTTTTGTTTCAGGAAAGTAAAACTTCATCGGAAGATGAAAATGAGGCGCCAAAATATCTGAAAATCAAAAGTATTCAAGGCCGTGCTGGGTTTTAAAGTATTTAATTGTGATAGTTCCTATCGGAAACTGAATTGTGTAGTCATTGGTTTATATTTAGTTTTAGACTTTTATAATATAAGTTAGATTATTTTGAAGTTTTAGATCTACTTTTGCCGTATCAATATTATTTACAATCATGTAATCAATGAATAATTAAGTATGCTAAATATTAAACAGTATAAAAGAATTACCTAGAAGTATTATTTTATTTGAACTCCGATTATTTTATACTCTACAATCTTAGCTGTGTAATCTTTATTCTAACATGATCAGTTCCTACCACTGAAGCTCGACTACGGACGCTTCAACTAACTGTACGAATACCTTTATTATAATAGTGTGTTCTTCTCTTATACAATGTGTTTTTTTTCGAACCCGACAAACTTTAAGGGTGTATTCTACGAGTGATTTCATCGAGAAAACACCCCCACATGTGGAGTCAAATGTCAATATTCTAGAAATGGCGGCCATTTTAAAGTTTTACATCCTTAGTTTTCATAAAAATTCATATCTCGAGATTCAAACGGCTTACGGACATGAAATAAAATGCTTTTATCCGCAAAAAGTCATTTCTATCGAATAAAAATATGCAAACCTGCTAAAAAGTTACATAAAATAAGTTACAAGCACCTAATCTAATCTAACATAAATGAATAACTTTGAAAATCGCCCCCCTTTGATGGTATTTTTATGTATTTATTAAAAAGTATTTGAAATAAGCTAAACAATGATACCAAAACCGTATCTGTACGTCGAGGCAGTCAAGAATTATTGAAGTTCAAAACACACCTAACGGAGCTCATGTAAGTTGATTTCATTTACAATCAGAACTCTTTCACTCAATGGATTGTGCTACCTGAGCTGCGGCGCTAGGTTAGTTGTGTTTTGAACTTCAATCATTCTTGACTGCCTCGACGTACAGATACGGTTTTGGTATCATTGTTTAGCTTATTTTAAATAAATGCATAAAAATACCATCAAAGGGGGGCGATTTTCAAAGTTATTCAAGTAAATGTAAATTTTTTCTGTTTTTTTTTGTCAAAACTGTTAGATTAGGTGCTTTTAACTTATTGTATGTAACTTTTTAGCAGTTGTAGATATTTTTATTGGATAGAGATGACTTTTTGCGGATAAAAGAATTTTATTTCATGTCCGTAAGGCGTCTAAATCTGGAGATATGCTTTCTATGAATAAGAAGAAATTTTTTAGTATCTAAACTTTAAAATGGTTGCCATTTCTAGAATATTGAGATTTGACTCCACATATGGGGTTTTTTTCTCGATGAAATTACTCGTAGTCCCCCCTTAAAGTTTGTCGGGTTCGAAAAAAAACACATTGTATAGAGTTATGCTTAATCATCTATCTCAGAGACAGCTATAACATGGGTCTCTGATGTAAAATCTAGAAGTTCCTAGACAATTTCATTATTGGTCAGTTAATGCCCAAGCTCTAGTATTGTTTTCACTGCACCCAACAATGCTGCACCCTAATCCTTAGTCTAACCATCATCATGTATGTATGTATGTAATTACTATCAACCGTCTCCTTCAATTCACAGATTGCTATCGCTACGGGAAGCCGGTAGCTCTGATCAGTGGCAAGACTGGTCTCCTTGTCGACGGGTACCCCTACTACCGACGAGACCGGATCAAGAGGGTCCTTCACGAGGCCCTGTACCGCTGGTGCTGTACCAAGAGGGGGTGTAAAGCGTACGCACATGTCATAGAGAGAGACTTCAGAGTGCTGTACGTGTCCAGTGAACACTGCCACCCCCCAACGTTCTTTATTAAAAACGAAGACCAAAAGGTTATAAAAAGTTACCCAATTTTATGAATAATAGTTTAGTTAAACAGCTAAGCACTTTTAGGAAATAATGAAATTGCAAGTGAGTTTGTTTGAAGTAATTATGTGACGACCATTTCTGTTGTAATAAGAGTATTATTTTTTTATTATTTATTGCAGTGTGACTTTCGTAAATTATTTTGTTAATTATAAGTTTTCACAGTATTTGACGAGATCCGCAGCACACTTAGGTTACCCTGTATTTATAGAACTTATACGCGAGAACGCGGAATGATGTTCAATACTGTACACTGGGCTTTTCAACTCGTCCCCATGTCATATCGATCGTACTGTGTTTACAAGAATCATTTATGTCCTCTTCTAATAATTTATGTATGAATATGGGGTTAATATCGACTATGATCTGCCTAAAATCTAAATTGCTTATTTCATTAAAATCACATTTGAAATATTCACACGAAAAATAAAATGTTGACACTTTTATTCTTGTGTTTAATTATTATATTAACTCATCATATAAAAGTGTATTATTGAATTACCAAGTTGGCGTTCTAGGTGCGTTTATTGTACCAGCTACCGTACCACAACCGACACATTAGAAATTTACAATAGGCAGCGTCGCTCGCCTGTCAAACAGCTGTCGCAGATCCATACAGTTACGTCAGATTTGACAAGCGAGCTACAGTACTGAATTATTATTTGCTAATGTTCGGTGGTGGAAACCCCACAGCTAACGGCCGGCTCAGTTCAGAATCTTTAACCACACCATCTTTCAGTGAACATATTCATGACGAGTCGCGGCAAGGAGCGTCTCGTGTACCACAACTACACGTACTACAAGCAGAGCCGGACCAAGACAGGCTTCCGCTGGGGCTGCACCAAGAACCGCTGGCACCGGTGCCGGGCATACCTTCATCTGATGGACGACATGACCATAGCTAGGAGCAACCTGGAGCACACCCACACGCCGTTCGGCACGCCTATTGAGAAGACGTAGTGTGGAATTTAAGTCACATTTTGGTCGAATTAGAGGACAGGACAGGGAAAAAAATAGTTGTCACTATTGCTTTTAATCCGTCATTTGTTTGTGATTGTGGTCCGATTTCGCGATGTCCGCTGTCAGATTTGAAAACTATTTTCAGCTTTAAAGCGATTGCTGGAATGTTTATCCGTTAGCCCTTTTGAGCTCTCACCCTAGTTATGTAATGCTTCGATTGTTAGCTGTTAAAGTTGTCTGAGTCTTCAGCAGTAGATATTATAAGTATTAATATAAATTTTAATAAGCACTTAAATTAGGTGAAAAAAAAAACAGGCTCGTAAGTAGAAGTTACAATGGCAGGAAACTTATCCAGTGAACTGGTTTAACGGATACATAGTTGAAAACATTGGATCATTGTGGTGTGCCTTTGAAGCCCGCTGAAGGGTAATGGTGGGGTTGCTAATATAATCCATAAAACTTTTGTTTATTTACTTACGTTTTTAAACGAGAGTTTAGCAGTTTATTGAGCAAAATTTTGTCGTATTTTTTACATTTGGAAGATTAATATTTTTATTTTATTCCTAGCCAGCCGCTATAGTGCCGTCCTAAATACCCTCTACATCTTTATTTAGTAATATTATTTGTGATAATGTTGAGCTGTTCAGAGTTTCAGACATATTACCATTTTAATGCATGATATGTTTTAATTGATCTCATTGGTATTTAAGTTTCTAGTCATAAATGCAAAGCAATATTTTAGGATAGGAAATATTTTAATTTTAATATGTTAGTATCATGATGTTGTTGTTAGAATGATTCTAGGATTCAATGATTCTGTTAGAGGGATATTATGATTATAAATAATTACCTACCTACTTGTAGAAAAAATATGTTTTTTAGTTCCTTACTTGTAACTAGTGATCATGATCTCAGTTATTTTTAAATAATTTGTCAGACAAACTTGATTTGTTGTGTGATGTTGTTGGTTTTTAATATATTTTAGGTACCTATGTGATTCTCATAAATAATTCGCATAACTAATGGCAAGTCATATGTTACAAAAATTTAGGCTGAATATTTTCTGAATATGATGTTTATAGAAGTGACGACAAAAAAGAAAGGTATAAGCTTCCTAATCAACACAGAGACGTTTGATTAAACCTACCGCGATGTATCATTACATTATTCATAACTCCAAGATTATTACCGATTTTGCAGTGAGAAGTTGTTTATTTTGCAGCAGCGTTTTGGTGCACTTTCTAAATATACCGTTTTTAATATAATTATGTTGTGCAAAAGTTGAAATATAATAATAATTACATCACTGTCATCTACTTTTTTTATTTATAAAATGGTAGCTATTCTGAAGGCAAAAATGCTAATTTTAACGCTGTCAAACTAAAAAAAATGCTAAAAATTACATTTACGGAAAGATTTATAGAGTCGAATTTTAATTAAGGAAATTAAGGTTTTGACAGCTCTAAAATTAGAATGTCTGTTCAGATTTTCAGAATCGACATCATTGTTTTGGTATTTTTATTTTAACAATTTTGAGGGTTGTAATGATACGATTTGTGTATTATACTAACCACGCCCGTATTAAAAACACTTCACCTGCGCAATACATCCACCTATCCAACCCGTACCGCACTCGGCTGACGACCACTACCCTTACTCCAGGCCCTATAGCACGGGGCGCTATTAAGACGTGACAAGAGTTCTCCGTCGCGCTCGCTCTTGAGGCTTCGCGATGTGAGTGAGCGCGATGCAATTTTTTGCGCCCCGTACTAGCCCTTTAGAAGTGGTCACCTGGCCGACGGAAGCTCCCGCTCCTGTTCAAACAACTTCTCCAAGCACTGCAAGGCCTATCGACACGTGACTAAAGACCACTTCATACAGAAGGCGTTCCCGGTACACAACCACGAACCGCCCAGGTTTAAGAAGCTGCCGAGTGGATTGTACGAGAGGTAGTGATTTGTGCCGCCGCCTCGTGCAAGATGAAGTCAGAACCCCAAGATAGTATACTCACGTAATAAAAAGTGCGGTGTTTTTAAGTTGACGCCCGAATGGTGTAGTGGTTATGATTAGTGACCCTGACTGCTATGCCGAGGTCCAGGGGTTCGATTCCCGGCCGGGGTAGGTATTTATTTAAAGAAAGATATTTGAACTCGGGTTTTAGGTGTTAAATTTAATGTTTGCGTTATATTTAATATTTATTATATATTTACCTACTATGTATCTGTCTAGAATATCACCCGTTCAATGTAATATGGGAATGAATGAATCAAATAGTTGAAGTAAGTCCTAAAAATAAGTGGTTGATATATATATATATATCTATATCAACCACGTGTAAATTTACACGGGTGCAGCAATGCACCTCTGCCTACCCCGCAAGGGAGTATTTTTCATTGATGAACAATTAGAATATAATATTTCTATAACTTTGTAAAAATACTCATGCTATATTGTACAAAGTATAGTAATGCTTTTTTATTTGAAAATTCCTTCCAGCGTCATACATCCAATTGTGCAATTCGTCTCGTACAAAGCTACTGATATACAACGACTACCCATACTTCAGAAGTGGACCAATCAGGGACGGTGGGTCTCGGTGGACTTGTTCCAGCAACTTCTCAAAGCACTGCAAGGCCTATCTCCATGTGGATATTGACCACAACGTAGTGAAGGGAAACACTGAACACAACCACTTACCGTCCAAGTTTAGGATGGTCTATGATGGCCTTTATGCTAGAGTCTAGGCAGGTGTTATGTTAGCTTAACAGGTGGTGAAAATGTAACTAAATTATATGACAATCTGTACACATAGGTAGATACACTTACAATTGCTTATCTGTTCAGCCTATGACCAGCAGCAGTGGATGAATACTGGCTGATAATTATGATATATGTATGTCGCAGGCATCTGGTTTAATCTCCTGTTTGATTGAACCGCTAGCCCGTTCATTGGATGACGCTGCTTAGTTGTATGACTAGGCCGAACGTTGATTGCACAAGCGTCACAAAACGTCCAACTAGTTAGCTGACTTAAAATCAGTCAGGTCGTGAACAAAACAAATATGGCGTCTAACAGCTAACAGCTGACACAAAAAGCACCTATATTGTTAGTTTTTTGCAAATAAATTAGCTTTAAAGTGCGTTATTTGTGTTAAAATAGTGTGACAACATGGATTTACCTATTATTACGCCCCGGGCGGATTGTTTCAAAGAAAAAATTGTGGCGTAACTTAATATAATTATAAACAACAATATGAACGTACGTTGTTATTGTTTAGTAAATTTTTGAGATATGAGCTTTGTAACATAGTCTTTTTGTTGACTCTTGTCTGGTCATGTTGACCCTAACCAGACATTACAAAGTTGCTATACTATATCCCATTCAACGACTCCGCTGAATGACGTTCAGTCAAGACGTCGAACGTTACAATCAACGACTTGACGAGTTGTCCTTTAGTCATACAACTGAATAGCGCCATCCAATGAACGGGCTAGTGGTTCAATCAAACAGGAGATTAAACCAGATGCCTGCGACATGTATATATTGTATATGTATAGATAGGGTATGGGTATGGGGACTACAAAGCAAAATGTTATGTAACAAGTTATTATGAGTCTTGATGAATATTTTTTTAGCGAACAAAGGTTTTTTTAACTGATTTACGTAACCTGAAGGTTGTTTGTAAAATATAGCTCGTAGCAATAAGGCCTAGTGTATTTAATAAGTATTTTATTATTTATTATGATAATTATTACGGTGTTACATAAATAAATGTATTATTATTATTATATCGTCAATAAAAGTATTTTTTCAAGCTATACCTACATCATGGTACAATGATAGCTGCATTAAGTTTATTTCATTATAAACATGAAAATATATAGGTAAGTACTTACAATATTTTGTATTCTCTGTATCGGTGATTTGTGAATTCATACATCAACTCATGTTTTAAGCGCTTATCATCATAATATCGTAAAAAATACCGGCGAGCTCCATCGCTACAGGTCATCATCATCATCATTACCCTAATAGTATTGCCGGGGGGGCATCGCCCTGTGTTCTGTACACATAAGTCTTGTTAGAGAACATTACGTATCTACTCGTATAAACCCATAATAACATCTTCTAGCCTTCCTTTTTAGTATGCTAAAGTAAGTTTGCCCGCAAGCTTCACCTGATATTTTTATGCGATAACATTTTTCGTGTTGACTAATATCAATGAAACAAATTATAGATTCTGGCCAAAAACATTGGAAGGTACATCTTTGACTTGTTTTATACCTCTAAACGATTTATTCGTTAGGTACATAATATTTTAGTGTTTTCGTCCAATAATTACAATTTATTTAGTAATAGAGAAAAGTAAGGAGACTGAGAAGCTGAAATGTAGGCGTAATAAAGAAATAATCTAAGAAGAGAGTAGGTACTTATCATGTTGTTAGAAATTTTGTAGACTTTATTACTGTTCTAGTAACTACAAAAAAGGCTTTCTTTTTAATAGGCTCTAACACACAGGTACTCATCGAATCAATTTATTGTTCTAGTAATGTTCGTGAAGACACCGAAAGGCCATCCCATGCTTTTGGCGTACGGCTACACGTTCAGTAAGAACAGTGGGATACGGAGGGGAGGGTCCAGGTTCGCTTGCTCTAAGTTCCTGTCCAAGAACTGCAAGGCAGTCGTCCACGTGGACAAAAACAACGTGATCCTCAAGGCTGTGTACGACCATAATCACGATCCTCCCGAGTATACGATACAAGATGGGGTATTTATAAAAACGCCTAGCGTTTTATACAGGCCTCAAATTAAAAGTGAGATTAGTGGTTCTTTAGAAAGATGCGATCGTCCTTCTTAAATAACAAAAGGACGGTGTCTCAAGTGATGATCGGAATCTGAAGACGTGTTATCACCAAACTATGTGACTAAATATTTTGTTATAATAAATTAAATGTTTGAAATAGATTCATTCTTTCAACAACCCAAGAAAAGGCCTGCTTCTAATTATCTGTTAATATCTGGTCGTGGATTCAGTGGATAATATTTAAGACAGACCTACAAAATGTTCACTTACATTCCTAATAGCCTATGGAAGATGAATCCCACAAGTACAAGAGGACAGAACATTGAAAGGGTGGGTGTTTTCCGGGTGTGTACCGCGTGAGTTTTCTTTATTTACTATCCGTTCAAGGCTAGCACGGGCCGCAAGACGCGCTTATCAAGATGTGACAACCGTGCTAGACTAACCGCTATACCTCTACACAAGTTCTACACTAAAGTTTCCTTCCAGTGTCATTCATCACTCTCGCCAGCAGCGGTAAGACCGTCCTGCTATACCAGCGCCACACGTTCAGCAAACACTCCAAGTACCGGGGTGGGTTCCGATACCGTTGCTCAGCGGCCATGTCCAGAGGCTGCCGGGCCTACGTGGTCATCAACACTGCCAATGTGGTGTTCAAGGGAGTCTTCACGCATACCCATGAACCGCCGACGCTCCGTGCGGATAAGGACGGCAGGGTTGTGAAGATTTATAAGAGAATTAATTTGGGAAATGACTGCAGATAGATTTGAAATTCTACAGGTGTAGCCTTATACCTAGGGTACTTATACATTTTCACTCGTAGTAGAATAGAACCTTGTATTTTAAAATATCAATGTAGTTAGAATTATTTAAGTAAAGATTAATCAATTTATAACTTCTTATTCAGACCCTACCTTTACAGAATAGAATGATGCCGATTGCCGACTTGGTATCGCTGCATAGCGTGACAGCAATATCGTTTAGGTTCGAATTAATTTCTTACTGCTAGCGTACCACCGGCACCGACACATTCGTAATTAACAATCCGCGTCGCTCGCCTGTCAATCATTTGTCAGATCTATACAAGTTAGGTCAGATTTGACAAGCGAGCGGCGCTGCTTAAGCATTGTTAAGCTATTATACGGTGGTGATAACCCCAGTGGGTTATCTCAATATCAATCTTGTGTTTGTTTGGCTCAGTTTCCGTAGACCAGAAAAAAAAACTTTGATATTAAAATTTAATTTATTTAATTAAAATTTCAGTGTCGTTTATAACGTATGCCACAAATGGAAAGACCGTGCTACTCTACCAGAAACACACATTCAGCAAACACTCGAGGCAGAAAATAGGCATTCGGTACAGGTGCTCCTCGTGTGTGTCACGCGAATGTCCGTCTTATGTGGTCGTAGATAAGGACGCTGTTGTTAAAGAGAACCTGAATCACACTCATAGGCCGCCCGCGCTGCATCTGATGGACGATGGAAAATATCTTAAAATTTTGTAAGAAACATCGATGTGTAATGTGTATTTCTCGTAAGTATGTTTGTATGTATAATTGTATATTAAAAGCCCGATCTGGATGTACTTACTTATATTTTTCATTAAACGAAAATAGCGTCATTACATTTCAATCAAATCAAATCAAAATCATTTATTTAAATCATTTATCACAGGTATGTATACAAGAAATAATCTGTAGGTGGGTAGTAGTGGTGTAGAATGAAATATAAGTGAGAAGGTATCACACAATACGCACAGCCTGTATCGCGAGAACCGGTAGGCAGAGATATTTAGTCAGTGATGCAAAGTTTAAGAGAAGGTTAGTATACAAAATGTTAGGTTTATACTTAGTAAGTTTAAGAAAATCTAAAGAAAAAAATATCTACGCACTAACCTTAGTATTTAGTTTCAGTTTTTCACACCGTTCTAGCAATGTCAACTTTAAACGTGACTTCGTATGGCGACAGTGTAGATGGCGACTCTCGCAAGAATTGGCGTTTGATTTCTCAAAAGCCGCGTACAGACCGGCCGAACGAACGCCAACGAACGGTTTTCGTTGACCTTCGTTGCTGCAATCTGCGCTGTATTATGTATGATAAATATCCATTGTTGGGATAACCGTTGGCGTTCGTTGGCCCGGTCTGTACGCAGCTAAACTTGAACATTTACCAGTACAAATTACATAAGTAAAATAATGATCCCAGTCTTCCGCTCAGCTTCGCATGCTGCATAAGTGTGTGTCAATCCAAAACTGACATGTGCATACTTTGTTTACAGTGTCGTTCATTCATTACGCGCACAAGGGCTCGCCGATGCTCCTGTACAAGGGCTACACGTACAGCAAGCACCTGTCGTTGAGGGACGGGGATCGGTACAGATGCTCCTCTAACAAGTCGATGAAGTGCAGATGCTACCTCATCCTGGACAAGGACGGGAAGGTGGTCCACAAGGAGCAGTTCGACCATAAACACACTCACGAGCCGCCCACGCTGCATGCCACTTCCGACGGGAAGTATTACAAAATTTAGTCTAAGTGTACCTCTAGGTAACAGTCGCGATAGGTTTAGTCTATGATATCATAGACTAAACCTATCACGACTGTTACCTTTGCTTTAATATGAACTAGGTGGAGTGTCAGTGCAAAATAAACGTCTCGACTAATAACACACCACTTCTGCAGCTGAGCTCTTATCCTAATCCTAACTAATATTATAAATGCGAAAGTAACTGTGTCTGTCTGTCTGTCTGTCTGTTACTCATTCACGCCAAAACTACTGAACGGATTTGAATGAAATTTGGTATACATATAGTCTAGACCCTGAGAAAGAACATAGGCTACTTTTTATCCCGGAATTCCCACGGAAAACCTTTTTAAGGCGAAGCGAAGCGCGCGGGAACAGCTAGTTTTGAATAAGTTCGGGTAGAAGATTTGTGAGTTTATTCGTTAGGACAATGGTTGTCATTAGGTTGAACCTGACGTGACGGTTTGAAAGTAAACAAAATACGGAGAGTTTTTTTTGTATTTTTTTGTATCTGACATCTTGTTCTATCATTAATCTAAGGATTCTAAGGGTTTAGTTATTATTTATTAAGTAAAACTTATTAGACGTAAGAAGTGTCCGAAACCGTCAAACGCGTGGGCTGAGACATAGTTAGTGTTACGAATTACTTATATAAAGGAAGCGAAAGAAGTATGTCAAGGTCGTGGGAGGTATGGTCCGGAGAAGCTGGTCAGGCTAGTAAGTAAATAATGTACTATGCGTATGTATAATTTAATAGACTACAATTAAGTCCAATTAATCCATGTAGCTTTTAAAGTCAATAAGTACTTATTCCATAAGGTGTCCAATAATACTTAAGGTTTAATAGTTTGCGCAAACAAAAAAAAATATATATTCTGTAATCTTCATACATTTTCTGTCAAATATTTCATGGTAGATTTGGCCACTTTGTATGAAATAAAAGACTTTCATAGTTAGATAACGCAAACTATCTAGTCAACTACATGTTCTGGTCGTACTAATAATAATTATATAATTAATAATAATTTATTCCTTACTGTTAAGTAATATACATATATCCAATCAAAAACATAAATGTGAAATGAGAGCCAAGTTCAATATTATTATAAATGCTGGTTGTTGACTACAACAACAAAAGAAGTGAGATCTAAATGGGTGCCAAGTTCAATGGTCAGTCCTGAAATTTATTTATAAGTAACAGTATAACATTATCTTCTTATAACATAAAATAATGTATTGTAGCCTAAGGTCTGATTTGCCTAGTTTTTATACACCTACCAACGAATTATTATGTTCGAATTAATAAGAACCGACAAATTCTTGTTGGTTTAACTTGTGATAGCTATAGGTAATATAATATGAAAACTAGCCAAGACAGACCTTTGGCTACAATACATTATTTTATAAAAAAAAAAATCTAAGTCTCTAGACTTTATAAAATGTATAAAATTCACTCAATTCTTTAACCTATCCAACCCTTTCCTGTCCAATCCGATTTGACACCATCCGATCCGATTTGATCCGATTTCATCAGATTGGTCCGATTTGTTCCGATTTAATCCGATTCGATCCGGTTCGATCCGATTCCATTCGATTCGATTTGATCCGATTCGTTCCGATCCGATTTGACACCATCCCATCCGATTCCTTTCGATTCGATTCGTTCCGATTTAATCCGATTTGATTCTATCCCATCCGATACGATCAGTACTCATCCGATTTGATCCGATCCAGTCCGATCAAATTTGATCCGATTCGATCCGATTTGATCCGATCCCATCCGTACCAATCCGATCCGATCCAATCCGATCCGATCCGATTTGATCCGATCCGATATGATTCGTACCTACCTATCCGATCCCATCCGATCCCATTCCATTCTATTTACAGCTATCTTAGACTAGCTAACGTTTATATTATGCATCTCGAAGTCATTTCATAGTTTTCGCATATTATGATAGTATGTAGTACCATAGATATACTAATGTACCATAATATTTTTGATCTATACGTGAGTGAGTGAGTCAGTCAATGTTAAAAATGAAGTTTTTTGGACATTAATATCTAAATAACTGTTTGAGATACGCTCATGAAATTTAGAACACATATGTATCTCGTAAGTCTCAATATACGTCCCAAATTTCATACGTTTAAATTAAATAGTTTTTTATTTATGAGGGGGTCAAAAGTGGCTCGAAATGGTTCGTGTAATATTACACACGTGACACGGTGCGGCTCGCCACTTCTGTTTCTCGAACTTGGCTTGACACGCTACCGCATGTCTAGATACTTTAAACGATGTCGAGGGAAGGCATAAGCCTGCAGTGGGGGGAAGAGAAAGTTCTCTTTCCCATATTTTATTCCTGTGAATTTAAAACCATTTGTATTTATACAGGTATATAATATATCTCTGTAGTGACTTCTGCGTTTATTATTTATCTTCATTAAAATCCCTTATTTTTTTACTGTAAAAACAATACCTTCGGTGATGCAGATAACTAATGAAGATGAAAAGGTAAGAAGTAAATCGCAAAAAAAAATAGATCACACTAAATATTATGTATAATTTTTTTATAATATCCAAAAGCATTGTCCAAGAATGTCATTCTTTGATATCGAATTACATAATGTTTATTTATGTTCGTATTGAAGTTTAAGCCCAGGATTATAAGAGTACAGAACAATGAAAGGGTGGGTGTTGGTATTTCTGTCTGAATATTCTCTACCTACCTTCTATGATAGTACTAGTTTTTATTAGATAGATAGATAGATAAAAACTTTATTTGACATAGACAGCAATACTGATAAAATCAACCACACAAATCACATTTATACATATTTTTTTTGCTGTCATCGTCAAAAAGGTGTATACTCAGCTAATGCAGTGCCCTTGTCTAGGTCGAGGACACTGCGCTGGTAATTCAGTGCAAGCCTTTGTGTTGACGCACTACGTGTAGGTAGTTATACAAAAAAAAGATTAATATTAGTATTCTATCTATACCTGGCTCGAATGGAACCTTGATCCCCAAGGTCCAAACTGCCTTCCTAAGCTTGGACCATTTCCCACCACGCTGGTCCACTGCTGGTTGCTGGGTTCACATATCTAGATGTGCTAAATCTAGATATGCAGGTTTCCTCATGATGTTTTCCTTCACCGTAAGTGCGATGGTATATAGTGTACTTAAATTCAAAGAACTCATTGGTACTTATCAGCGCCGGGATTCGTACCCGCATCTCTGGCGTGAGAAGCGGGCTCTTACCCGACTGAGCTACCACCGCTCTTATTATAAGTGTTTCATTGTTTAAATTATTTATTTATTGTATCCTTGCAGCTAGATTCATAACTCTAAGTAATGGGAAAAAAACTTTGGTCTATCACGGATATCCCTATCACAGAAATGATATTATCCAAAACGGAATACTCGTAAGATACAGGTGTTCGCAGCGATATGCAAGAAAATGTAAGTGCTACATCGTAGCGACGAGTGGTAATAAGGTTGTTAAAATGGTGAATGAACATAATCATGATCCACAGCAATTCATACAGCTGGATGATGGAACGTATTTAAAAGTTTAAAGTCACCCTAGCGAAACGAACGAGAGATGGAGTCATGGTTTATATAATTTTATATGATTTACAATCAACAAAACATGTCGGTATAAACACCCACACATAATTGTCCCAGTAAAACAATTAGGTACATCAATCTAGTAATTATTTTTTTTATTCTATTAAAATTAATATATAGTCTCCTTTCCTTAAATGTCTTGTCTTCATTATTTAAAGCCGCCCTTCGTGGCATCGCCGTGGGAAACGCAGTACATTATAATGTTTTGTTAGATATTATACATTAATCATCAAATCTTAACGAGTTTTCTTCAAACTATGTATTAACTCACTGTTTGGCCAACTTTGAAAAAAAATACCAAAATGGCAATATGCCCGCCCCCTATTACATTGGGATAACATAACGCTCTGGCGAAAAGTGGGTGCAGCAATGCACCTCTGCCTACCGTAATCTGCAAGGGAGTTAGTACAAGGCTGTGAGTGTTTGATTTTTTTTTTCGGCCAACTTTTGATTGTTGGAGAACTTTTCTACTTAGGTAAGTACTTACATATGAAGCTCTTTTATTTTGGTATATTCATACAGCAGCAGAGATGATTTGAACTACGAGTAATTGTCTAATATTAAATTCAAGTAAAATTTATATTTGCTCGTAGAATGGAATATGTTTCATAATGACGGCTCACAACTTGGCTACAAGACTCTTTTAGAATCATGGTAGGTACTTGCTCAAGGTTTACATTCAGGTGTGGTAAATTAATATAATAACTAAAAAGTTGGAAACTGTAACTATTTCACAGTTATAACCTTATAACACTTGGATATTATTTTTTCAGCTACATTTATCACCCTTGTGAACGGAAAAGTATTACTCATGCACGAAGGTCACACGTTCTGCAAAAGCGGACAAAGAAAATATGGACTCCGGTATTTGTGTTGTAAGAGATTAAGAAAAAGGTGTCGTGCCGAAGTCACGGTGTCGTTTGATGGTAAACATATAATATTATATAAGGGAGCTCACAATCACGATGTGCCAGAATTCCATATCAATGGCGATGGATCTTACCGTAAAATGAGAGAATGTACGTGTAAATAGATAGTTACTCACAGTTCATGTTATGAATACATTTTGATGAAACGGACGCAAATGGCCACTCAGAAAACATTATACAGTTATTATAGAAAATGATAATTCATGTAGTATTATTCAAAGCAAAACTTTTTTAAAAAGTTTGGTTCAGTTTTAATTTCATTAGAAACATGACGATTAAAGTGATTTCATTCTGAATTCCATGTTTATTAAAACAGACTTAATAGTCCTCGTTATACGCGATTTTAATTTTCGCGTAATAGCCCATACTTTTTTCATACGTACTTATATTTTTCAGCTCAATTTATCACTCTTACAAATGGAAAAGTGTTACTCATGTATGCAGGTCACACGTTCAGCAAAAGTGGAAAGTTAAAACATGGATTCCGCTATCAGTGCTCTAAAATGCGCACGAAAAAATGTCGTGCTGAAATAACAATTTCCTTTGATTGTCAAGAAGTAGTCAGAGTAAAAGGAGGACATAATCATGAAACAACCACTTATCATATTACTAGTGATGGATCCTATACTAAAGTATAAAATATGTACCAAAAGTATTTTTCCAAAAACCTACTCTACAGGTCAAAATTGAAGAAATCGCAAACAATTAAACACCAAATTACTCCTAAACGGAAAATGTTAGCTGAAACGGCCATGATGCAGTCCGCAATATTGAAATAGGTGTATTTAGCAGCGCATCAGAATATTAACAACTAAAATCGTAAATATTCTGTTCAATTTGAAAATTTTTGTTCCTCAAAGATTCATTTCATGAATTACAGTTCTTTAAAAGTAGCTTGATTAGAATGACAGCTGCCATCAAAAGTAACGACATAACCTTGTAGTAGCGATTAACGAGAGATTAATATTGGAACACGAGAAATAATTCATGGCTGGCCTATAAACAATATTTTCGACGATAGTTCTTCCAATAAAAATGTTAACTACATGTAAATGCTGCGTTAAATTACACCAATAAGTACTAATTCAGAATCACTAAAATCAAACTATATTATTTACGACGCCTCTACAAGGTTACCTCGAGTTGCAAAAATGTTAGTGATGGAACATATCGACAATCACCGTAAATCAATCACCGGATATTTTTAGGGTTCCGTAGCCAAAATGGCAAAAACGGAACCCTTATAGTTTCGTCATGTCCGTCTGTCCGTCTGTCCGTCTGTCACAGCCGATTTACTCGGAAACTATAAGTACTACAGTGATGAAATTTGATGGGAATATGTGTTGTATGAACCGCTACAAAAATATGACACTAAATAGTAAAAAAAAGAATTGGGGGTGGGGCCCCCCATACATGTAACTGAGGGATGAAATTTTTTTTTTCGATGTACATACCCGTGTGGGGTATCAATGGAAAGGTCTTTTAAAATGATATAAAGTTTTCTAAAAAACATTTTTCTTAAAGTGAACGGTTTTTGAGATATCAGCTCTCAAAGTCGTAAAAAGTATGTCCCCCCCCCTCTATTTTTATAACTACGGGGTATAAAATTCTAAAAAAAATAGAGGTGATGCATGCTAATTAACTCTATCAACGATTTTTGGTTTGATCAAAGTATCTCTTATAGTTTTTGAGATAGGTTGATTTAACTGTAATTTTGCTGCTACGGAACCCTTTGTGCGCGAGCCCGACTCGCACTTGGCCGGTTTTTGTTATTTGAGTATTCATAGCACCATTGCTCTAGATCTAGAAGATATGCCCACCGCCATAAAATGCTGAATTTAATGAATAATGCATGTGAACAAGTTACAACAGATGATTGGAAGAAAGTGGTTAATAAAACTCGAAAAAACATCACTGAAGATTGGCAGCGCGAAGTCCGGTTTGACTCCATGTGCGACCAGAAATTAATAATAAACCTTGAAGATTGTTCAAGTGACTCAGACACTGATGATGATGACTGTGACTTAGGTTGTACACCCTTAACATAAATTTTAAATCGTAAAATCTTTAAATATAAATTTTAATTGACATTTTTACTAAATAATCAAACTAATAAATGTATGAAGAAAAATTTGGTGCATTTTTTAAAATCATTTTTGGAAAACTTATCGATACATCGATGTGAACCGTACGAAACCTTCCCAGCACTAGTCACATTCGTTTGACAGCTGTCATTCTAATCAAGCTATTTTTAAAGAATTGTAATAGTTCTACTGTATATCAAATGTAAAAAAATGGGACTATCATTATTTTTGGTGTCGACCTTTTCGGAGTGCAACTTTTTCATTGCTTGAGAGTGAACATAATTATGTAATATGTATGGACTTTATGAAATTGTATCATATTACCTAACACAATATCAATTTTCATACCTACTTATATTTTTCAGCTCAATTTATCACCCTTACGAATGGAAAAGTGTTACTCATGTATGCAGGTCACACGTTCAGCAAAAGTGGAAAGTTAAAACATGGATTCCGCTATCTGTGCTCTAAAATGCTCACGAAAAAATGTCGTGCCGAAATAACAATTTCCTTTGATTGTCAAGAAGTAGTCAGAGTAAAAGGAGGACATAATCATGAAACAACCACTTATCACTTACTAGTGATGGATCCTATACTAAAGTATAAAATATGTACCAAAAGTATTTTTCCAAAAACCTACTCTACAGGTCAAAATTGAAGAAATCCCAAACAATTAAACAGTGCCATAGCACCAAATTACTCCTAAACGGAAAATGTTAGCTGAAACGGCCATGATGCAGTCCGCAATATTGAAGTAGGTGTATTTAGCAGCGCATCAGAATATTAACAACTAAAATCGTAAATATTCTGTTCAATTTGAAAATTTTTGTTCCTCAAAGATTCATTTCATGAATTATAGTCCTTAAAAGTAGCTTGATTAGAATGACAGCTGCCATCAAAAGTAACCACATAACCTTGTAGTAGCGATCTAAAATTTTTGTTCCTCAAAGATTCATTTCATGAATTACAGTTCTTTAAAAGTAGCTTGATTAGAATGACAGCTGCCATCAAAAGTAACGACATAACCTTGTAGATCGCTACTACAAGGTTATGTCGTTACTTTTGATGGCAGCTGTCATTCTAATCAAGCTACTTTTAAAGAACTGTAATTCATGAAATGAATCTTTGAGGAACAAAAATTTTCAAATTAACCATAGATTAATATTGGCACACGAGAAATAATTCATGTCTGGCCTATAAACAATATTTTATATTATTATTTTATTACATGTAAATGCAGCGTTAAATTACACCAATAAGTACTAATTCAGAATCACTAAAATCAAACTATATTATTTACGACGCCTCTACAAGGTTACCTCGAGTTGCAAAAATGTTAGTGATGGAACATATCGACAATCACCGTAAATCAATCACCGGATATTTTTTTGAGTATTCATAGCACCATTGCTCTAGATGTAGAAGATATGCCCACCGCCATAAAATGCTGAATTTAATGAATAATGCATGTGAACAAGTCACGGCAGATGATTGGAAGAAAGTGGTTAATAAAGCTCGAAAAAACATCACTGAAGATTGGCAGCGCGAAGTCTGGTTTGACTCCATGTGCAACCAGAAGTTAATAATAAACCTTGAAGATTGTTCAAGTGACTCAGACACTGATGATGATGACTGTGACTTAGGTTGTACACCCTTAACATAAATTTTAAATCGTAAAATCTTTAAATATAAATTTTAATTGACATTTTTACTAAATAATCAAACTAATAAATGTATGAAGAAAAATTTGGTGCATTTTTTAAAATCATTTTTCGAAAACTTATCGATACATCGATGTGAACCGTACGAAACCTTCCCAGCACTAGTCACATTTGTTTGACAGCTGTCATTCTAATCAAGCTATTTTTAAAGAACTGTAATAGTTCTACTGTATATCAAATGTAAAAAAAAATGGGACTATCATTATTTTTGGTGTCGACCTTTTCGGAGTGCAACTTTTTCATTGCTTGAGAGTGAACATAATTATGTAATATGTATGGTCTTTAATGAAATTGTATCATATTACCTAACACAATATCAATTTTCATACCTACTTGTTTTTTTCAGCTCAATTTATCACCCTTACGAATGGAAAAGTGTTACTCATGTATGCAGGTCACACGTTCAGCAAAAGTGGAAAGTTAAAACATGGATTCCGCTATCTGTGCTCTAAAATGCACACGAAAAAATGTCGTGCTGAAATAACAATTTCCTTTGATTGTCAAGAAGTAGTCAGAGTAAAAGGAGGACATAATCATGAAAGAACCACTTATCATATTGCTAGTGATGGATCCTATATTAAAGTATAAAATATGCACTAAGAGTATTTTTCCAAAAACCTACCCTTTAATGGTCAAAATTGAGGAAATCACGAGCAATGAAAAAATTCCAGTGCCATTAATCCAAAACGGAAAATGATAGCTGAAACGGAATGACGCCGTATGCAATATTGAAGTACTTACCAACATTAAAAACAGCGCATCAAAATATAACAACTGAAATCGTAAATATAGCGTTCAAGATTTATAATTACACGTTTAAAAAAAAACTCGGTGCAACTTTTTCATTGCTCACGTTTGTATGAAATTTATAAAATTGTACTTATCATAATTATTATCATATACTATTTTCATACGTACTTTATTTTCAGCTCAATTTATCACTCTTACGAATGGAAAAGTGTTACTCATGTATGCAGGCCACACGTTCAGCAAAAGTGGAAAGTTAAAAGGTGGATTCCGCTATCTGTGCTCTAAAATGCACACGAAAAAATGTCGTGCCGAAATAACAATTTCCTTTGATTGTCAAGAAGTAGTCAGAGTAAAAGGAGGACATAATCATGAAACAACCACTTATCATATTACTAGTGATGGATCCTATATTAAAGTATAAAATATGCACTATGAGTATTTTTCCAAAATCCTACTGTTTAATGGTCAAAATTGAGGAAATCACGAGCAATGAAAAAATTCCAGTGCCATTAATCCAAACGGAAAATGATAGCTGAAACGGAATTGACGCCGTATGCAATATTGAAGTACTTACCTACATTAAAAACAGCGCATCAAAATATAACAACTGAAATCGTAAATAATGTTCAAGATTTATAATTACACGTTTAAAAAAAAATCTGGGTGCAACTTTTTCATTGCTCACGTATGTATGTAATTAATAAAATTGTACTTATCATAATTATTATCATATACTATTTTCATACCTACTTTATTTTCAGCTCAATTTATCACTCTTACGAATGGAAAAGTGTTACTCATGTATGCAGGCCACACGTTCAGCAAAAGTGGAAAGTTAAAAGGTGGATTCCGCTATCTGTGCTCTAAAATGATCTCAAAAAAATGTCGTTGCGAAATAACAATTTCCTTTGATTGTCAAGAAGTAGTCAGAGTCAAGGGCGAACATAATCATGAAGCCACGGCTTATCATATTACTAGTAATGGATACTATACTAAAGTGTAAAATATGCACATCATCGGTGTTTTAAGCATTGACTCGCCTTACTAAGAGTTAGTAAGGTTGTGCTGAAGGTACGGGTTCGATTCCTGGCTGGGGCAGACGTTTTTTCAGGCGTTTGATGGCGATTTGGCTACTAAGGGTTAAACAAGTTTATACATGTATTGTGAAATAAAGGTTTTGATTCTGTAAGTTGGTTTAATAATTATTGTGTATTATTGTTTGTTAGTTATTTAGTGTTTTCATGCGATTGTCAAGTCCATCTGTTTTTTTAAGCCATATCAGATTTTTACTTTTGATATAGGTAGTCATTAAAAAAATGTTTTATACCTTAGGATTGGAGACTTAAATAACACTGTATACAAACTGATTTGGTATTACGTGGATCACAACTTTTTACAGTTGAGTAAAATCCATGTCTTGGATTTTTTGAAAGTACTTTTTTAGGCAGTTCTACAAGAATGACTAGAGTAGTTGAAATAATTGTAACATTGAAAACCAACGTTTTTCTTTCAGTCCAGTTTATCACTCTAGTCAATGGATCGTCTCTGCTTACGTACAAGGGTTACACATTCGGCAGAAACTCATCAACAACTAGTGTGATCCGCTACCTCTGCTCTTGTAGACTCTCCAAACAGTGCAAGGCTTTAGTAATTGTGTCTAAAGATAATAATAAAATTGTGAGGTCTAACGATATTCATACACACACACCTACAAAATATATTAAAACTAGTTCAGGCTTGTACCTCAAAATGTAAAGCGATTTCATTGCTTAGCTATTTATTCCGCAGATCACTTTTATGTGACCACTGACCATTGAAAAATCAGCCCTAAAAATACTGGATGTTACTTTTAATAAGAAATGTTTTTAAACACTTTTTTGTCTTTTTCTTGGGGTCTTCGTCAACAATCAGTGAATGGTCATGTTACACATAATAGAATTATAATAAAGATTTATTTTTCGCATTGAATTCTGTCACACGACTGGAAAAGCGTGCGTACAGGCATTGGAGTCCTGTTTAACTCGTATACCCCATCGCATTATATGCACGGTCCTCTATTTACTTCCAGCTAACTTCATCTCACTGTCTACTGGAAAATCTCTACTAATGTACAGGGGTTACACTTTCAACAAGCACGTCCAGTTGGCCAGTGGATTCCGGTACAACTGTTCCAGTAGGGTGTCCAAGAAGTGTCGGGCGTACGTCACATTGTCCAATGACGGAAAGACAGTCGTGAAAGCGAAAGGCCACACGCACCAGCCTGTCCAATACCACGTCACCGAATCTGGTTTTTACGTTAGATTATGATAGAGGGAGTGAAAATGAGTCTTTAGAAACGAGAGTGGTTTCATAATTGCCTAAAACTGCATCCTGTCGCAGTTTCTCGACTTCCCTGAATGCCTACTTTAGGATTTTAGTTTTTATGTCTAAATATTAATGAAATTATTTCCGTAACCAAAAAATAATCATCTATATATCTTGTAATTTCTTTTCAGATTTCCCCTTTTACCTCCACTATTAAATAATAAATTACTTAGTGCCCTATACTTCTATAGAATATTTTTTTATTTCAGCCCACTTTGTCACTCTGCCCAGTGGAAAGTCTCTGCTTATGTACAGGGGGTATACGTTCAGTAGAAACACTGCATCGTGCAACGGCTTCCGCTACAACTGCTCCAACTGGCTCTCCAAGACCTGCAGAGCCTACGTAATCATGACTAAAGACGGCAAAAACATTATCAAGTCCAGAGATGACCACACGCACGAGCCAACTAAATATCACATCACTAACTCTGGATTCTACATGCGAATGCGATAAAATGTATTTACTTAGTAAGTTTTGTGTGCCTATAAAAATATAAGTAATTTTAATAAAATATTATGACTTAGCTTCCTATGATCTCCACGTTTTCTTTTAAAGTAAATGATTTTAAAATCCATAACAAAAAATATAAAATGTATATTTTTTTTAAGAAAAAAATTACCAGTTCGTTTTTATGTAATATGTTGTGCCTAAAATATTTAATGTGATGCCAACTTTAACAAAAGATGTTATGCCAAATAAAATCAGAGCTAGAAACACTGCGCTAAAAAACCATTTTTTGCAAATTTAGATCTTAATCTTAGTGTTGCTAAGTACTATAAGTGTTAACATGATATAAGTACCTACATAAAATTTTGTGAATGTACATAAGTAAATAAGAAGCGTTAATTAACCCCGAGAAACAACTGTGTTGTTTGGGGTATCATGTATACTGTGCACTTTTTATGGGATTAATAAAAGATTTATTTATTTATTTATAAGGGAAAAAATTAAGAAAAAATTAAATAAATTGAGGTGCAGTTAAATACTATACATGCAATAGGGTTACAAGAACTGGATAGTTTGTTAGAATGAATTAAAAATGAAATTAAAACCACGTGTATTGAAAATGAACCCGCCTACAACAGAACACGAATTTCTGGAACGATACGTATTATATTTTTCTAATAACCCCTGTTATTTATATTATATCTTCGTTTTACTGTGAACATTGTGCAACAGTGACACGATTTTTCTGTTTGGTCAGTACTGCTTTTTTCTAACAAACTGTATCTTTAGTTATACACTCGCTATAATAATATAGAGAATATAGATCACAATGCCTAGTACATTCATACCTACTTAAGAAAGGTGGCCGCTGGTGGCTGGATGAGGAATATAACAGGCATGTCCAGCAGTGGAATATAACAGGCTGATGATTACTGATAATAACGTGAACATAGTGATATAACATATTTTGTGTATGTAGACTAGTGTTGGTGAAAGAATCGAGTATTTTATTCTTTATATCCGAATGCCAGTCGAATGACTCGGAACTCATGTGACTTCAAATATAAAAAAGGAGAAGCGAAGCGAACAAGTCTCGAAATAATGACTAAAAGACTCGAGTCTCTTACCAAAACAAGTAGATTCCAAAGTATTTGTTAATCAATAAATAAACAGATAAGTGCTAAAGCCATACCAGCCATTTACTGACCTGTCCTAACTATCACCATTTTTTTATTGTAAATTTACAAACGCTTTGTATTTCTATGAATACGGGAATAAGTATAATAATAATATCCAGCCATGTCTTTGTTCCAGTCCAGTTCATCCCTCTGACTAATGGAAAGACTCTGCTCATGTACAAAGGTTACACGTTTAACAAGAATCAGTCTCTGGCGATTGGTTACCGCTACAACTGCGCCGCCTGGACCTCGAAGAAGTGTCGAGCCTACGTCAATATATCCGAGGACAAAACACAAGTTATAAATTCTAAAGATTTTCATACTCACCCGCCCACTGTATATCGCGCCCTTGCTTCTGGGTTTTACTTCAAGGTTTGCTAGAATGATGTTGAATCGATGGCATGGAATAAAACAAATTAAGAACACACTTGATAGTTGTAATTGTTTTCGTTATAGGAACCTTACGTCCATATTGGTCTAGTTGTAAAAGCTTCACTGAGGCCCATGTTAGATCCCCGGGTAGCTCAATCAATTTGTCTTTGTAAATTATGGTCCCAAGTATGGTTAGAACATAGATACACAAATGACAAATAATTTATCTAACATAAATAGATGATGTGATATCATCCATATACTCAATCATATGCTGTCGAATGACCACTTTAACAAATCTTTTTCCCATTTAAACTTCAGGTGAAATGATAACCTTAGCCAATGGAACTTCGCTCCTCATGTACCAAGATTACACCTTCAGTAAGAAAAGCATGCAGTCTCAGGGCATCCGTTGGCGCTGCTCGAGTTACCACAGCCAGTGCCGCGCCGCTCTGCTCACCGGACCCGACGGCATCGACATCATCAAAGACTTCCATCAGCATAATCACCCGCCACCCAAATATCTCCGGAAAAATGGGATTTATATTAAGTTATAAAGTGGTACATATACGATCAATTATGATATTAGTTTGTGGTATTAAAAAACTGTTGGTTGTCCATATCGATACTGCTGTCTTCTTTCCTGCCATGACTATTATACATAATGTAGCAAAATGGGTATATTAATCCAAAAGGGTGTGACTCAGAGGTCATTCGGAAAAGCTTTGGTTCCACGACCTCTGAAATCTCGGGAAAAAAAATCTGATCTCTATAGTGAAAAGTTGTAATGGTAACCCGAAAGGACTTTTTTACTACTTTTCTAATTACCTGTATTATCAATCATCGTGAAAAATTATGACTCTCTTTTTGTAAATTATTTTCTACTATTATTATACCTACTCTATGTTAGGTATTCACTCTGTAGTGTATGTAATGTAGGTAGATATAGATTAGTAATAAAGGAGCTTGTGTGGGTAGGGGCCATATATGATTCATTCTGGAATAAACCGTAATGTACATAAGACGTTGTTTAATTTACTTCATTGGCTAACGAGGATTTTCAACGATATCGCGGAAGCATTTCAGTATAAGTAATTAGAATTATTTACGAATCAGCTGGGCATCGAATCACAACAATGTCGGTGGGGAGAATCGGCGAGTTTGATGTCGCGAGTGGCAACTGGGCGAGGTACGTGGAGCGATTGGAAATGTATTTCCAAATCAACAAAATTGAAGAAAAGGATCGAGTGCCTATGCTTATCACGGTCATTGGTGATACGGCGTACGCGCTATTGAGCGATTTATTAAGCCCAGGGAAGCCATCATCAACAAAATACAATGTAATTGTTTCCACGTTGAAAGATCACCTGCAACCAAAGGTTTCCATAATGGCGGAGCGTTACCGGTTCAGACAAAGGAGGCAATCGTGCGGCGAAAGTGTTAAAGATTATTACACGGAGCTTAAAAAGTTATCAAGTGAGTGTGATTTCGGTGCTAACTTAGAGGACAATTTACGGGACCAGTTAGTATGTGGTTTAAAAAGTGACGTAATTAGACAACGACTTTTTGCGGAGGACAGTCTGAGTTTCAGCCAAGCTGTTAAGATTGCGTGTTCACTGGAGGCGGCGGAGCGCGATGCGGCGTCGGTGGAGGTCATGGGTGCAGGGGGCGGCGGCGCCTCAGCCCATAGCAACAGCGCGGTACATGCGCTGACGTCATCGCGGGCGCGCGGGCCATCCGGCTCGGCGGCGCAGGGCTCCTACGGCCGCGGGCCTAGTGGGGCGCGGAGATGGGCTTCGCCGGACACGGCTCGAAGTGCTGATCAATCAGCTCAGTGTGAGGCGTGCGGCGCACGCAGCCACGGGATAAAAGACTGTCGATTCAGAAGGGCAATCTGCAGTAAATGCGGTAAAGAAGGCCACCTACGGCGTGTATGCCCCGCGTGGGCGGAGCGCGCCGGACACAGATGGGCGGGAAACAGAGGATACAAACAGAGCAAATCTCTGCATCATCTAGATGAAGGAGTACCCGCCCAGGAAGAGGATGACTCAGCAGAATGTGAAGAGGAGTTAAACCAACTCTGCTTGAGTGGCTACAAGCCGGTGAGTTTACCCATAAATGTAGATGGCCATAGATTACGTATGGAATTTGTCTATGGTTGTAATAATGGATTCCCGCCTAAAATAAATAATAAAAAAAAAACATGGCTGTCAAGTTGTAATCTGCCGCCCCGCTTATGGGTATTATGAGTGTCTACCTATCTATACATACAGTCCACTTACCAGTTTAACATTTCTTATTAGACGCAAATAAAGATTCATACAGAACGCATGTTGTTTGAGTTTAAATAATCCCAGCAAGTAAAAGCCGACCTTATCATCCTATCATTTGGTCCAAATCGAACCGGACTGAGCGCGAGCGAGCCTACCTGCGAGAACAAAAGAACCACCGGGACAGAGATAAGGCGGCCGGCGGACACCTGTTTATTTGCAAGATTTAGTGCAATTATAATTGAAAAGTTATAAACTTGAGTGCGAGTGCGTAAATAAATAATAATTACGTGATTTTGAGACATTCTTAAAAACTTCTAATATGAGACATTGAGTGAGTGAGTTACAGACTATGGACAGGGTGCATTTACGTTGTTTTTAAGAACTATACCTACCTAATAAATTACGGACTTAGTGCTTGTGCTGGGATTATTACTTGTGAGCTACAATGACTACTACGAAGGAGGTGGACGAGATTATATCATTACAAGATGAGTTATTCGATCAGTTGGAGCGATCTATCAAAAATTACAAGAAAACGGCCAAGGAGAAAATTAAGCTACCTTATTTACTTACAAGGTTGGAGTTGTTGGAACAATTATTTACCGACTTTAAAGAAGGACATAAGGCGATAGTGTTAGCTTCGCAAGATAGATCTGACGCATATTTTACGCAAAATACGTATGACATTTTCGAAGATAATTATGTGGAATACAAGGCGGCGTTACGAGAGGTTATCGAGCGGTTGTCACCGAGTGCAGCGTCATCGTCAGCGCCCGCCACCGACACCGCGGCGGCGGCGGCGCCCGGCAGCAGCGCCGAGATAAAGAGTGAAGTTAAATTACCTCAAATTAACTTACCTACATTTAGCGGAAGATATGAAGAGTGGCAAACATTTTATGACATGTTTTCGTCGCTTATACATAAAAACCAGAGCATTACGGCAGTACAGAAATTACACTATTTAAAAAGTTATTTAACTGGTGAAGCCAAGAATCTATTGAGCAACTTTTCAACTACAGAAGCTAATTACGAAGAAGCTTGGAAACAATTAGTGAAACGTTATAACAATAAAAGATATAACTCGAACGCAATATTGAGAAGTTTATTTGCTATGAGAAAAATAAATACAGAATCAGCTGGTGCAGTGAAGAATTTACTTGATACAACATCTACTTGTCTGAAGTCCCTGCAAAATATGGGTATCGATACGAGCTCGTGGGATGCAATTATTGTATTTTTTGTCGTATCAAAATTAGACACAGAATCCATGAGACAATGGGAGCAGCATGTTAGTATGGTTACTGATGAGTTACCGACCTGGGAGCAACTACGAGAATATTTAGAGCACCGATTCCGGTCGTTGGAGATGATCGACACTAACGTGACGCGTCCTAATCAACCTGCCAAGCCTGTCACGAAAGCTAAAATATTTCACACTGCTATTGAGAATAAACAAAAGAGCAATGATGTCGAGTGTGCGATGTGTCATGAGAATCATTATATTTATCACTGCAAGCGGTTCGGGCTAATGACACCTAATGAGCGACAAGAGTATGTCCAGAGTAACCGACTGTGCTTCAACTGCTTATCACCAACTCACGCAGCATTGAAGTGTCGGCAGTCAAGTTGCAGAAAATGCGGAAGGAGGCACCATACCATGCTACACTTCGAGCGAGTGGAGAAGGAGGCCAGGCGCGAGGGTACGTCAGCGAACGAGGCTGCAGCGACCGCGTCACCGAGTGGACACGAGAGGCCAAGCACATCCCAAGGTGACACGCACATCACCGCAGCGCATTCCAGAGGAGAAATGCAACCCAACAGCGTGCTTCTTGCGACGGCTAGAGTAAAGGTATTTAATTCGACAGGTTGTAAACAAATTATTAGAGCTTTACTCGATCAAGGATCGCAGGCATCTTTTGTAACTGAGGCTACTGTACAATTACTAGGGCTTACACGTAAACCTGTTAGTGGTTGGGTGTCAGGTCTGGGAGATGGTCGTATGAGAATAAAACACACTGTTTCGCTTCGAGTAGAGTCACGCCATAGCCCAGAAAGTTCGATACAAGTTAATGCGTATGTGTTACATTCCTTAACTTCTTTACTTCCCGCAGCTGAGTTGACAGTTCCTGAGTGGTCAGAAATTGGTCACTTACCTTTAGCTGATCCTACATACACGAAACCAGGTAAAATAGATGTACTTCTAGGTGCAGAGGTGTATGCTGAAATATTGCAAGATGGCTTGATTAAGCAATCTGAAGGGAGTCTACTAGCACAGAATACCATATTCGGATGGATTTTATCTGGAAGAGCGGCGAGAGGTCCTGAGGAACTAGCAAAGGCAAATGTTATGAGCATGCATGTACAAGTGAAAGAAGATGACTTATTGAAGAAGTTTTGGGAGATGGAAAATGAGCCTAACACAATACACAAAGAGATGACCAAGAGTGAGAAAAAGTGTGAAGAGATTTTCGACGCAACGACAGTGAGAGATGATGAAGGAAGACTGGTGGTAAGGCTACCATTTACAACGGAGGATCCTAAGAGTCAATATGGTAATTCAAAAGAGATAGCTATCAAGAGACTAGAGATTTTAGAGAGAAAACTAAAGAGAGAACCTAAACTGAGAGAAGAGTACAATAAAGTGTTTGAAGAATATTTGAGTTTAAATCACATGAGAAAGGTGAATGAAAATGAGCTTGAGAATCCCAAGGCAGTCTACTTGCCTCACCACGCCGTAGTGAGAGAAGACAAGGAGACCACAAAGGTGAGAATCGTCTTCGATGCTTCGAGTAAAGGGACTAACAATGTCTCGCTGAATGACGATCTGCTCGTAGGTCCGAAGTTGCAGCAAGACTTGAGACACATACTAATGAGATGGAGAAGGCACAAGGTGTGCATCGTCGCGGACATTGTGAAGATGTACAGGATGGTCCGTGTGGCTGATGAAGACACCGATTTTCAACGAATAGTTTGGAGATTTTCATCGGATGAGTCACAACCTATACAGCACTATAAGCTGTTACGGCTAACTTTTGGAACAGCATGTGCGCCATATTTGGCTGTCAAATGCCTACAGAGACTTGCTGAGTTAGAAGAATCTAAATATCCGTTAGCGGCAAAATTAACAAGGCAAGATTTCTATATGGACGATCTAATCACGGGAGCTGAAACAGAAGATGAAGTTATGAATATATACAATGAGATGAATGAACTATTGAGATCAGGAGGTTTTGAGCTACAAAAATGGAACAGTAATTCAGAGACAGTACTACAGAAGATTAGGAAAACAGAGAAGACAGGACAGGAGCAAGAAAAAGGATCTGATTCAATCAAACTAAACAAGAGTATAAAGGTTCTTGGAGTGAGTTGGAATAGAGACGCTGATGGTTTCGAGTACATGTTAAAGTTACCAGAGCCCACAGATTCGATATCAAAGCGGCAAGTGCTTTCTGATGTCGCAAGATTATATGACCCCTTAGGCTGGATCGCCCCTGTCATAGTTCTGGCGAAAATTCTGATACAAAAACTGTGGCAATCGGGTCTAGAGTGGGACGATCGTTTGACTGAAGATCTACTGAGTGAGTGGCTTGCATATCGACGCGGGTTAGTAGATTTAACACAGCTAAAGCTACCGAGATGGTACAATGCTACTCAAAACTCGAAAATCGAGCTACACGTGTTTTCGGACGCTTCGAAGTCAGCTTTTGCAGCAGCAGTGTATGTTAGAGTGATAGACGAGTGCAACCAAGTACATGTACACCTGCTGACAGCAAAAACCAAAGTTGCCCCCATTGAAAAGGAGATTTCGATTCCCCGCCTCGAGCTGTGTGGGTCAACGTTGGCAGCAAAACTTATCAGCGAAGTGTCGCAAGTGATGGAAATACCTAAAGAGGATTTATATGGCTGGACTGACTCCACCATCGTTTTAGCATGGCTTAAGGGAGGCTCAAGTCGTTGGACGACTTTTGTGAGCAACCGAGTGTCCACGATATTAAACATCATGGAGTATGAGCAATGGGGCCATGTATCGTCGGAGACAAACCCTGCGGACTGCGCTTCGCGAGGCATGCAACCACATGAGTTGCTACAAAACTCATTGTGGTGGAATGGGCCGCAGTGGCTTTCTGAGCCTAACATCGAGAGTGATGGTACTAAGGTTGAGGACACACACGAGGAGGAAAGAGTCAAGGCTTTAACTGTTTTATCAAAGATAGATGAAGAAGAATTCATTTGGACAAGATTTTCGTCATTATCGAGAATGCTAAGAGTACTAAGTTATTGCAGAAGAATTTTGAATTTAAAGATACCAGAAACCGAGAGAGCTAAATTAACAAAATTTGTTACAGTAGAGGAGACAAATGAAACATTACTTTGTTGTGTTAAAGAAGTTCAAAGGCGAGAATATGAAAGCGAGATAAAACAGTTAAAGACTCGAGGATGCGTTCCTAAAAAGAGTAATTTACGTACTCTTTGCCCTTTTCTTGACGAAAAAGGAACATTAAGAGTTCAGGGACGTATAGCACAATCAGACGCATGTTATGACACGAAACATCCAATAATTATGCCTGCTAAGGATCACCTTACCAAGCTCATAATTGTTGATGCTCATCATCAAACTATGCATGGAGGTCCTCAGATTATGTTAAACTTTCTAAGAGCAAAATTTTGGATTATTCATGCCAAGGAACAAGTCAAGAAGGTTTATCGAGAATGTGTTATCTGCTTAAGATATACCACCAAGAAGACAACTCCATTCATGGGTCTTCTTCCTGAGGCGAGATTAAAACCAAGTAAACCATTCAGGTCTACTGGAGTGGATTACTGTGGTCCTATCAACATAAGATTTTCACCAGGCAGAGGAGCTAAATCGTATAAGGGCTACATATGCCTCTTCGTCTGCATGGTTACCCGAGCAGTCCACTTGGAAGCGGTTACTGACTTAACTGCTAAAGGTTTCATAGCAGCATTCAGGCGTTTTACTGCTCGGCGAGGCCATTGTCAAGATTTATATAGCGACAATGGCACTAATTTCGTCGGAGCTGATAGAGAGATGCGAGACATGTTCAACAGTGCAAAATCATCACTGACGGAGGAAATTGCTTCGTTACTTACCTTGGAGCGTACAACGTGGCATTTTATCCCTCCCCACTCCCCAAATTTTGGAGGTTTGTGGGAGTCCGGCGTACGTAGTACAAAGACGCACCTGCGTAAAGTAGTTGGGAATAGTACACTTACCTATGAGGAGATGTCGACAGTTCTGGCGCAGGTGGAAGCGTGTCTAAATTCACGACCTATTTCCGTACTTAGTGACGATCCAAGCGACCCTCTCCCCTTGACACCAGGCCACTTCTTAGTAGGTGAACCTTTGTTAAATCTAGCTGATGATGATTATACTAAGTTTAATGTTCAAGGATTAGACAGATGGCGCTTAACGCAAAAAATTGTAAATGATTTTTGGAACCGATGGTATAAGGAGTACTTAGTTAATTTAAATCAACGGTACAAATGGAATACTAAAAGTGTTGAGCCCGAGATAGGAGATATTGTTATCCTGAAAGAAGACAATTTACCCCCTGCTAAATGGGTACTAGGTAAAATAATACTTAAACATACTGGGCCTGACAATATTACTCGTGTAGTATCAGTGAAATGTAAATCTGGAGTGTTCAAGCGTCCAGTAAGTAAAATTTGTGTAATTACTAAATAGTTAAGTTAAATAAATTGTTAATGTCTTAGAGGCTATTTACTTTAAAGATTGTCAGTTTATGTCGGTTGTTAAATTAGAATAGTTAATGCTGAAGCTGGCAATTTCTACTTGTTATATTTAGTATTGTTTAAATTGTTAACATTTTGTTGTCAATATCTGAGTTTAAGTTTTAAGCTAGAACTAATACTTACCTGTTACAGTGAGCAATGTTATGTAATGGTGGGCGGCTAGCAAATACTTACGTTTTGAATAACTACATGTATTGTTATATTTTAGAGATACCTATTTCATTGTTAATACGTTAGGAATTTAGGATGTTGATACTAAAATGTGTTTTGCAGTCGTTAAGTTTATATCGAGTTCGTTCTAAGATATAAATTAGTTCTAAGTCTAGAGGTTTAGTTTGCATTTATGATCTGATATTTTAAATGTACCTACTTAAGTAAAATAACTAAGTTCTTGGTGGGCGGAATGTCTATGGTTGTAATAATGGATTCCCGCCTAAAATAAATAATAAAAAAAAAACATGGCTGTCAAGTTGTAATCTGCCGCCCCGCTTATGGGTATTATGAGTGTCTACCTATCTATACATACAGTCCACTTACCAGTTTAACATTTCTTATTAGACGCAAATAAAGATTCATACAGAACGCATGTTGTTTGAGTTTAAATAATCCCAGCAAGTAAAAGCCGACCTTATCATCCTATCAGAATTAGATACAGGATCGGCCATAAGTTGTATCAGTAAGGAAACATATGATTCCTTGTTTAGTAATAGGCAGTTGGAAAGCTATAATTTAGTTTTAAAATTCTATGATGGTAGCAGAGTACGTCCCTTAGGTTTAATTAAGCCTAATGTTAAATGGGGCAACATAACAAAACAATTAGAGCTCTTTGTAATTGAAGGTGGTACTACATCGCTATTGGGCAGGCATTGGTTAACTGAGTTGAAGGTGCCTTTGTTAACAAGCACAGATATGGTTGAACAATGTAATCAATTGGCAGATGGTAAAGAATTGAACATGTTACTTTCCAGACATAAGGAGCTATTCAGCGGCGGACTGGGTAGATTCACTGGCGGGAAGGTGAGGCTGCGGGTGCGGGAGGACGCGGTGCCGGTGTTCTGCCGCGCGCGCCCGCTGCCTTTCGCGCTCAAGGAGCGCGTGGACGCCGAGCTCGACGCCATGCTGCGGGACGGCGTCATCGAGCCGGTGGACTGCTCGGACTGGGCCACGCCGCTGGTGCCGGTGAGTAAGGCGGACGGTGGACTTAGAATATGCGCGGATTATAAAATCACGCTTAACCCTGCCTTGTTGGTCGATAGATATCCGTTGCCTAGGTTCGATGACTTATTAATGACCTTGAATAAGTCGGTTATATTCAGTAAATGCGATTTATCCCAAGCGTACAATCAGCTGGAACTCGATGAGTCAGCAAAATATACGGTAGTAAACACACATAGAGGTCTCTATAGGTACAAACGGCTCGTGTATGGCCTATCATCCAGTTCGGGGATATTTCAGCGGACCCTTTCAAATTTGCTAAAAGGCATTCCTTTCACGGGGGTTTTCATCGATGACGTCATCGTAGGAGGTAGGAATATTGAGGAACATCTAAAATCGTTAGAGGAGGTCCTGCGTAGATTGTCAGAAAATGGGTTAAAATTGAAGAAAAATAAATGCGAGTTTATGGTGGACGAGGTGAAATACCTCGGATATATAATATCAAAAGACGGTATCAAAACCGATCCGGAGAAGGTTAAAGCAATGGTGGAGATGGCGCCACCAGAAAACGTAGCCGAATTAAGGTCATTCTTGGGTCTGGTTAATTTTTATGGCAAATTTATCAAAAATATGAGTCAGATATTAGCACCATTGTATGAATTATTAAAAAAAGATGTTAGTTGGGTATGGAGTACTAGGTGCAAGGAGGCTTTTGATACAATTAAAAGGGTCCTAGCTAGCTCGGAGGTATTAGCACACTACGATGAGGATAAACCGTTAATCTTAACGTGCGACGCAAGCGGGCAGGGGGTAGGCGGAGTGCTCACGCAGCCGGGCGCGCGCGGGGAGCGCCCCGTCGCGTACATGTCTAGGACGCTTAGCGACGCGGAAAAAAATTACGCTCAGATACAGCGGGAAGCTTTAGCGATTATAGTCAGCCTTAAAAAGTTTCACCAATATCTGTACGGTAGAAAGTTTTTACTTAGAACGGATCACAAACCATTAGTTAGTATTTTTGGATCAAAATCCGGCGTACCACCTATGGCCGCGAGTAGATTACAAAGGTGGGCCGGTCATACTTTCGGCTTATAGCTATGACATTGAGTATGTCACAACGAAAGAAAATATAGCAGACGGTTTTTCGCGATTACCATTAAAGGTTAAAGAATATCCTAACAATCAGATACCCGAGCAAACCTACTTACATCAAGTACAAGACGCATTATTATTAGATGCTTCATTGATTAAAAGGGAGACGGCCAGGGACCCAATTTTGAGCAGAGTCGTTAGTTTTATAAACGACGGCTGGCCGCAGGAGATTGAAATTCAAAGCGTGAAACCTTATTTCAATCGCAGGAACGAACTTTATGTAGAAATGGGTTGCATTATGTGGGGCCACAGAGTGGTCGTCCCTGAAAGCTGTAAAAAAAAAGTGTTAGCAGAGTTACACGAGCCACATATGGGAATCGTTAAAACCAAAAGTATAGCGCGTAGTTTACATAACTACGCGCTATACTTTTGGTTTTAACGATTCCCATATGTGGCTCGTGTAACTCTGCTAACACTTTTTTTTGGTGGCCGGGGGTGGATGAAGGTGTCGAGGCGACGTGTCGCGCCTGCGCGGTGTGCGCGGCCGAGAGCGACGCGCCGCGCGCGCACCAGCCGAGCCCGTGGCCTTGGCACGGCCGGCCGTGGACCAGGCTCCATGTTGATTACATGGGTCCAATATTCAATCAGTTGTACTTAGTGGTAGTCGATGCTACCTCTAAATGGATGGAAATCTTTGCGGTGCCTAGCACTGGCGCGACGCACGCCATTGAGAAGTTAAGTCAACTTTTTGCGCAATTTGGGTTGTGTAAACAAATCATTTCCGATAACGGCCCGCCATTCTCGAGCACAGAGTTCGAATTATTCACAAGGTCAAACGGGATAGACCACATATTTTCCGCACCTTATCATCCCGCTTCAAACGGGGCTGCCGAGAATGCGGTTAAAACGCTTAAGAAAGTTATAAAAAAGGCGAAATTGGAAAATTCGAATGTATCAATGGCATTACAGAAGTTTTTACTACATTATCGTAACACCGAGCATTGCACAACGGGGGATAGCCCAGCGCAAATTTTAATGGGGCGTTCGTTGAGAACTAGACTTGATGTAATAAAGCCAGATAGGGAAAAAAAGGTGTTGAGAGCTCAGCGTAGTCAGGTCGAGGGTGCAGGGGGTAGTGTCAGGGAGCTAAAGGCAGGCGATACAGTATGGTGTAGGCAATACCAACCGGGTAAAAAGTGGGTTGCGGGGGAAGTGTCAGAGAGGTTAGGCACTACTGACTATACTGTCCGTAGGGAAGATGGTTCTGAGACACATAGACATATTGACCAACTAAGGCAGAGGTCGTCCTTAAGTGTTGCACCTCCGCCTTGCGATCCGGTTCGGCGTCGTGATTCAGGGCCGAGGGTGAGCGGTGCCTGCGACTATAGTCCTTCGCTAAGTGATAGCATTGATAACACGGATCACACGGTTACAAAATCGCCTACGCCTAGTACAACAGTGAATCTACCACAGTCTCCGCCTACCGCGAAACCTATACGAAGTACTCGTAATCAGAATCCTGTGTATAAATAATGGTTTAGTATTATATATGTATAACAAGTAGTAAGTAAGTATAATAGTTAAGTTTAGTGATCACTTAAGTATATGATTAAATTTAATTAAGTAAGTTCGTTAAGAGTATACTGTTATTTAAGTGGAGAGGATTGTAGTGTATGTAATGTAGGTAGATATAGATTAGTAATAAAGGAGCTTGTGTGGGTAGGGGCCATATATGATTCATTCTGGAATAAACCGTAATGTACATAAGACGTTGTTTAATTTACTTCACACTCGCCAATTTTTTCCGATGTCTATCGTATGGAAACGTAATTATACGCATTTTTTTATTTTCTATAGGTAAAATCATAACCCTTGGTTCTGGTAAAGCAGTTTTAATGTATCAGGGTTATACGTATCGCAGGCTGAGAGAAACTTCGAAGGGAATAAGATGGGGTTGCTCAAGACACAAAATCAAATGCCGAGCTACGGTGACCACTGCTCTGCACGAGGTGGACATTATCGAGAAAAAGCACGAGCACAACCATACACCGCCAATATTTCACATTTCCGCCAATGGGAGCTATATTAAAGTATAATTGAAATACTTTGAATGTAAACAATAATTATATTTTATTCGATTATGTATTATGTACCTATACTTAAAGTACGGAACCAACTGTACATGTTTGCCGCGTCAGCAATTACTTACATAATTTTACACAATAGCGTGCGATTGCATTTTCAATCTATTATTATAATAACTGTGAAAGTTTAATAAATCTATCATGAATCAAATTTGGTTTACTATCATAACTAAAGACAGTGCGGAGCTAGCAAGAGATACATATTAATGGTCCTTCGGGCCGGATTGTGATGTGATACTCATCTGTATTTTCCCGTCACCTTCAAGGTTGAATCGTATCCTTATATAAGAAAGCATAACCGACTTAATTATTGTTTTTTTAGGTAAAATGGTAATGCTTAGCTGTGGTAGATCAGTTTTAATGTATCGGGGTTATACATATCGCAGGCGAAACCAAACCTCAGTTGGTATAAGATGGGAATGTTCCAGGCACAGAATCAAATGCAGAGCCTCGGTCACCACCGCCATGAACGAGGTCGACATCATAGATGAAAAGAATGAGCACAATCATGACCCGCCACGATTTCTCATCTCCGCCGATGGGAATTATATCAAATATTAGTTACAAGATATATTAAATTGCCTATATTAAATATAGGCAGTTATTTTGATTCTACTATACAGATATTGTAAACAAAATGGGACGGCACAATCTTAATTAGAATTAAAAGCGTATTTATGGCTTATGGTAGACCTACCAGAGGATAGGATAGGATATTTGGATACTATTAAAATAAGTGACTCCTTATTCTGAGTTTAGTACGTATATATAACTTCAGCCTCTTAGTGCCAATTTCTCCATTGTCCGTTAAGTAGAGCATAACCAAGGAGTAGTGGTTGACGTTTGACACATCTGTCATGAATTTTATATGGAGATGACGTTTAATTTATAAATCAATCCCGGTCGGTTAGATAACCGACTATGGATAATACTTTTTTACCGTTGGGTTGTGCTGTGCTCAAAGGCTCATTTTTATGTGAATTCTAAACAAATTGTATATTTTAGGTATGTTTATTAAGCAACCCAGTGGGCAGATCTTGTTAATGGTAGAAGGGTATACCATGAGTAAATATTACACGTCCAGTGACGGAAGTCAGATTCAATGGCGATGCTCGTGTTGGAAGAGTAAGAACTGCCGAGTGAGCGTTTATACCACACCGGAAGGGATCGTCAACTATTTAAAAGGGCAGCATAGTCACACAGCTCCTGCTTATCATATCACGAAAGTGGGAAACTACGTAAGTGTTACATTTATCCCGTCGGGCGCGTGAACAATTTGCTAAAATCGTCTTAAGTTTTTTTTTGCACTCCCATTCAATGTGCTCCCTGTACCTCCTGCAGGTTGACTGGTAGAAAATGCTTTTAGCATTAAGTCAACCTGATTGTACATATTACTTTTGTATATTGTGCAATAAATCAAGGGCGTACCCAGGATTTCAGCTAAGGGGGGGCAGCTCATACCTGTTCCGAGATGATGGTCGGTCGGGTTACTCGGGTTTTATTGAAACATTATAGATAAAAGAATATTAAATCAAAATATCTGGGGTAAGTAATACGAGGTATAAAAACGCATGGTATAACATTCACAAGGTATACGCCCATATGATATAAATTTATTAAGTATAACGATCACTGTGCATAACAAACGAAAGGCATAATTACTAAATACATAATTTTGTAAAGAATAACGTTCAAAAAGTATAATTTCAATTGATATATCGATTAAAATATATAACGTTTATAACATATATTGTTCACCGTATATAATAACATTATGTATAATGAACAAAAAAATATATTATTATTGGAGCTATGTTGGGAGACGCTCCGCTCCGCTTCGCTGCGCTCCGCTTTGCTTTTAACGAACATGTGCACCTAACACGCTCCTCCTCGCTTTGCTCGTCGTCGCACCTATCTTTAGGTTTTGGTGCTAGGGGGTTTGACGGCGTTGGGTAATTAAACACAGATTATGCGATATGAGAAGAACTTTATACAAAATTATAGTATATATTTTAATTGATATACGTAATGTATGTTATACGAATCGATATTAGTCCTCGTGAGTGTTAGTTATTTTGATATTATATGAAATGTACGATATACCAATTGAATCTTATACCTTATGAAAATATAGATTTTGTTGTTATACGTAACGTTCATTATATGTTGTGAACGTTATTAATGTGAAATTATACATTTCGTTTTTATACGTCGCAATACGCACCCAAATATCTGACTAAAAAGAAAAGATACTTTGTTTCCAACACTTCATATAGCGCACAGTAACTAGCACGTTTTTAATTCCCACTTGTAAGGAAAATCTACGTTTATTTTATCATCTAGGGGGGGGGCAGTTGCCCCCCCTGCTCCTACCTGGGTACGCCCTTGCAATAAATAAAAATAAACAATCACTTACAGACACGGTGTGGCTAAAATGGTTTTTACGTTGTCACTAACTTAGTAATAAAAATAAAAAAATACCTTTATTTCAGGTGAAATTATAACAATAGTAAAAGTAGTACTATTCATTGGCCACAAAGCAGCAATTGCAAGCCTAGCCAGAAATAAAGCAATATTTTTTTTTCTAATTTAAAAGAAATAATAAATATTGCCTAAAAAAATGTGCCTTCTGTCTTTTACATTGAAATCCCTGGCCATTCCGTCCCGATCCAAACAACAGTATATTTATAAATTTAATAAACATGTTTTACTACTTTCAGTTAAATTCATAACAATGTCCAAATCGGGCAAGCAACACCTTATGATCAACAAATACATTTATTACAAGAAATCCACATTGCAAAGAGGAATGAAATGGTGCTGCACGAATTGTTTATGTCGAGCTTACGTCAAGACCAGCCATGAATTGGAAATACAAGAGATAAGAGGTGAACATCTACACCAGCCAGCCAAGTATCACCAGCTTGCTGATGGCACTTATATTAAGGTAAATAGGTATTTCATATCTAAGTTTCGTAGTGCTAAGATTATACAACCATAGCTCTGCTGTAGTATAGTTTGTAGTTCAATATTTACGAATGCTTCGTTAGCTGAATCCATTACTTATTACTAATTTAATACCTACTTATTTGTTTTAGGTTGGAATATGATAGCGAGAAATGAACATAATAATATATAATAATTTATTTATTTCAGACAATTTGTCCATATAAAAACACACATTTACAAAACTTAAATTCTAATATCTACTTAACACTACTTAATAACTAAAACAGATTTTGTTCTTATGACTAGTTGCCAGACAAGTGGACTGTCATTTCTTTCTGCTATAGCACTTAGGATACTGTTACCGCTCCCCCGCACTCTGCCCAAAAGAGAGGCCGACTTCTTGCGCCAGATTGCATTGAAGCCGTCTGTGCGTGCCTCGGCGAACATTGCTGAGGCACTGCAGAAGCGGGGTAGCCGCAACAGTGCCCTAAATGCATTATTGAATTGGATACGCAGAGCATTATACGCCTTTTGGGTATATCTTACCCACAAACTTCCCGAGTACAAAGAAGTGCAGTATGCTTTAAAAAGCGCAATTTTGACTGCAGGTGTACATCGGGAAAATCTGCGGGCCAGCATATTCGCCCTGACTGATAATGCTCTGCGTTCCCTCTCCATGTCCGCGTCATCATTCAGGTCCTCGGTCAACACGTGCCCAAGATATTTAAACTGATGAGCTCTTCTAAGAGCAACACCGTTGAGCCTGATGGGCGGAACAAAAGTTGGGACCTTGGTACCTGATTTAAAAACCATAAATTCCGTCTTTTTGGTATTGTAGTTAAGTCCATGAGATTTTGCGTAGGACTCACACACTGCAAGCAGCTCGTTGAGTGCACTGACAGAGGGGGCCAGCAGCACCATATCATCAGCGTAGCTGAAGTTGTTCATACACACACCATCGATATAGCAGCCAATATGCATGCTGCTGAGCCCCTCTATCAGCGCGTTTATATATAAACTAAAAAGTATGGGAGAGCTCAACCCCCCCTGTCTCACCCCACACTCAGGCCTACACGGCTCTGAAAATTTACCTAACCACCTGACTCGATTCTCTTGATTGAGGTACCAGTACCTAAAGAGAGATATCAACTCCGGTGGCAGACCCACTTCCTCCAGCTTCCGCCATAGGATGTCGTATGAGACAAGGTCAAAAGCCTTTGAAAGGTCCATAAAACATCCGTATACTGGTGTCCGTCTGTCAGTGTAGTACCTGATAGTGTGCTTCACACTGAGAATAACATAATATAAACAATGATGTCGATTCTGAAGGCAGAAATTCTAAATTTAGAGCTGTCAAAACCTTAATTTCTTTGTTTAAAATTCGACTTTATGATTGTTTCCGTAAATGTCATTTTATGCTAGCAAATTTTTTAGTTTGACAGCGTTAAAATTAGAATTTCTGCCTTCAGAATCGACATCAATGTGCTACCTACCGGAAACAACTGGATTGATGAAATGATTACTGTGAAATATACCTAAATAATGTCATTCACTGATATTAAATTCATCATACTACTTTATGGTTTTATATTTTTTACCCATTTCCAAATATAAGAATTATCTAACTCAATTTTTCTTCACAATCTCGACGAAACTTCCTCTTGTATAACATGCCATGTGCTTCTCTACCGACAAAACTAATGCGGTCACCGCCCGATTCCAGTAAAACTGATCACGATGTCGAACAACAAGCAGTACTTGCTGAAAGAAGGCTTCACGTACTACAAGAAGAGAAACTCCAAGACCGGCTACACCTGGTGGTGTACTGCCAGGTGTAACTCTTACCTGAACACCAACTTCGACCTGGAGGTGCTGACCGTCGTCGGAACACACAACCATCGCCCCTCAGTGTTCCATGAGCTGAAAAACGGCACCTACGTCAAGGTACGTACGGTCAACAAAAGGTATAAGTCTTCTTATAAGCGGAAAAAATAGAACTTTTTTTAACATGAACGTGTAAGCGGGTGGATACTTTATGTCCTTCTGACCGTACCTTGATTCTAAGTTGCTCCGTTTATATTAAAGTTATATAATATTTTATTTTATGACTTTTATTTTATTTCAGGTATAAATATTGAAATGGTCAGGAAAATATAATTCAAACGGTACCAATATACTTGTTTCGCAATTATAATATATTTAAATGAATATAGGTAATATATTTTATATGCTATATGTTTGTATATAAGTTATAGGCAAATCAATAATTATAATAAATATTATATTCATAATATACCTATATATGTAAGTATACAAGAATTATTACTACTAAATATCAGACTGACAAAAATATAAATTATTCTTACAGCCTTAGATTAATGATGATAATGATTGTGAGAATATTGATCCATCGATAGAGGCTCTGCCTTGGTCCTTGGATATGGATATAGGTTTCCACATATTCCCTTTATGTCATTACATATTATGTGCCAGTGTTATGTTCTCTACCATGTACCTCTTCGTTCTGATTACAGTACAACAGATAACACTCACCTGTGGAAAGACGGTATATTTCTACGATGGATACACATTTTTCCATCGATATCATACCAAATTGGGGCTCAAGTGTTGCTGCACCCGGTTTCCGAAATGCAAGTCTCACGTAATCATTGATGATGGACTGAACATTCATTACAGTCACATTGACCACAACCACCAAGCTTCACAACTTTATAGAACTGCTGATGGAACTTATACGAAAATAATTAACAAACCTGTACAAAGGACTATAAAAAAAAACTATGCCAATTTTGGCTGAAAGTTTATATACTTACTGTAAAATCGTGTTTAGTAAATTTCTTATTCTGATAAATACCAGACTGATTGCGTTAACATTTGAATTTTAAATACTTTTTTATTGGTAAACAGTGGTGTTGTCGCTATGCGATATCTGTACCTATTTTACACACACAATAAGTATCAGACCGTTTTTATTGTGTATATGGGACTATATACGTTTTGTAAATAATAATAAAAATATCTTTTGCTCTAAATTATAGTTTTTTATTACATGTAAGTGTAAGGTATATTATTTCATAATGCTGAAAAAACGATTGATTTGATAATCATTAACCCTTTGAATGCCAATGGTACCTACCTTGTATCACTGGTATCAACTACGCAATATTGCGTAGTCAACATTCAATTAGTAAAGAATCTAACAAGTCCCGTGTTTGCAGTGCGACTAATAAGATCAGAGATCAGCGGCAAGATCCAGGCGGTGTACCAGGGCTACACGTACTATTGCAACTACCGAGCCATCAAGAGCTCGCGCTGGAGCTGCACCAAGTACCCCAAGTGCAAGGCGTCTCTCGTCATCGGCATGAAGATGAACATCATCAAGGGGAAGACGTTCCACAACCACGAGCTCAAGAGTACCTTACCGAAGATACTGACGGCAAAGTCCTTCCACGATGAATTGTTCGGCTTATAGCCCTGGAAGAAATAAGTTAGTAAGAAATGTTATTGTCTCGGCGTTTTCAGTTGTGGTAAGCCGTGAGCATTCAAATAGTTGGCCATTGAAGGCCAGTCAGAAAGTTCAATTCAATTCATGTATAAATGTAAAATTATACCTCCAGCAAACCAAAAAGTTAACTATTGTATTGGGGCAAACGAATAAATACAGTTACGGCCAGGAAAAAGTTCCACCTGCCAATATGTGTAAGTTTTTCATTGCTCGTGAGTGTTATATTATGAAGCTATGCTGCTTTATTGCTTGAATATTTTTATAAATTTATTCGGTGCACCACAACAATGAAAATCGTCTGTACCTCAGAAGATCACGAAGTTGTAAATATAATTATGTTCCGGTGAAGTACCGGTTAGGTAGGTAACGTGAAACGTACTATTTTGTTAATAATAATAAACACTGTATATTGTTGTACATATATTAATAAAACTATGACGAAATACCTGACACAGATTTTTTATTATGTTAGGTACTTTTTTAGTATTATATCAGTAATGGTCTTCACGCAGATTACACATGTGGTAGATTTGTATTTATATAATGATTGAATCTGTTTCAGAACCATCAGATATGGTCTTGACGCCCGATTTCGTAAAAGAAAAAGTTGATGTAATAGGAGACACACTTTTACCATTTAAATCGGAACTGAGATACCTGAAATCGTATGACGATTTTATGAAATGGCGCACTGAGAAGAATGTCACATCGTTAGAAGAAAACGATTTGCTAACATATTTCTTCGAATTATCAGAAACGTACAAACCTTCAACATTATGGAGCGTCTATTCTATGTTGAAGACAACATTAAGTTCTAAACATAATGTAAATTTAAAAAACTATGAGAGGCTAACATCGTTTCTCAAAGAACGAGCAAGAGGATTTAGATCAAAAAGATCCAACGTTTTCACAAACCAACAAGTGGATACCTTCTTAAAGACTGCACCTGATGATATATACCTAGCAATGAAGGTATGTTAATCTTTTATCGTAATTTACTTTTTATATTGCGTTTGGGTAATACAATCACAGAGATATGTCTGTTTTCCAGGTTCTGTTGATATTGGGAATAAGTGGCGCCTGCAGAGGCAACGAGTTAATAAATCTGAAGGTTTCTGACATTGAAAAACAAGGAGAAATACTACTGGTGAAGTTACGTGGCACTGCAAACGAAACTTCTTCCGACCGAACATTCTTTATTAGAGAAGAATATGTGAATACAATACAAAAATACATAAATTTACGACCAGGCGATATAGAAACGAACAGATTATTCATAAAATATATGAACGGTAAGTGTTTTCGGCAAGTAATGGGCAAGAACAAGATTGCAGCTATCCCTAAAGAGATAGCCACCTATCTCGAGTTGCCAAATCCACATCAATATTCGGGACACTGCTTTAGAAGAACATCGGCTACATTGATGGCGAGCTCTGGTGCCGATATAATGGCGATTAAAAGAACTGGAGGGTGGAAGGCAAATAGAATGGCTGCGGGCTACATAGAAGAGGCTATGGAAAATAACATCACGGGGACAGATTCAACGAGTCAGCATTACACGTATCCTCCACACCCAAGCACTTCTCTTGAAATTGAAATATCCCGGACAACACCAAAGTCACCGCCATATATAATTTAATATTATTGTCACGATATTGAATTATTTATATCATTTTATTAGGTAAAATATAATTCACTCACTAATAATACTTTTTAAATAGTGTAAATAAATAAGTTTCCTTTCTTGTATTGCCAAAGAAAACTATGTTTCCCTAGGGTTCAAAGAGTTTATTTATTTATTTGACTTTATTGCACAAATATAAGATAAATGTACAAAGTTATGATATCTCATGTAGAACAAACGCCATGATCAATTGTGCCATGAGAGATTGAGTGGTTGTATAGATTAGATGTAAGGCCTCATTAGGCTTTAAGGGCTTTAAGGCTGTATTCAATTCATTTTGATTGAACGCCATAACACTTATTATCGTTATATAATTATGTTTTTAATATTATTGTGTTAGTGTGTGCTGTGCCATAAATATGAAATTAAAAAATGTTTTATGGAATAGAAAAAAAAGTATTTCCTTGTACCTACAGTATTTATGGTAGAGCTATGCTCGGGGTTTCTTTGGGATCGCATCAGTAAGGAGGTAATTCTTCAGAGACTAAGTTATTTTCTGGCATAGTTCTTAACAAACTGAAGTGGCTGTGTGTCGACATATCTGCTGGGCAAGCGATCACCGCTACCGTAAACGTTCTCGAGTGGAAATCGCCGAAAAAACAAGCATAGCGTGGGACACCCTGTCCTCCGTCCCACAGGTAGTGGGTGAATAAGGACGGCTGAGTAAAGAGTTTCCTGGAGGGTCACTCTCTTAATTTTCGAACGAATGAACGAAAATGGTCACGAATCGAATAAAGTACAACGAGATAGAGTCGCAGTCGTGGTTAACGTCTCAGTATTGTTTTTCCGAAGCTTCAAAGCGCTGCGCGAACCAAGGCTCTATCTCGTTGTATTGAGCGAGTCGATTGCATGATAATTCTCGTTCGTTCACGATTTAGAGAGAGACCCCTCTGGTGCTCCCTGGGAGAGACAATGTCCAGCAATAGACGATTATAATGATTAATAGTCAGAGTTTAGCGTGAGAGCAATGCTACGTAGTAACATTAATTTATATATTTTTATTAAAGAAGAAGAAACCTTCAAGATGATCAAGATGGCGAACGGAAAAGATTATTTGCTACACAACGCTTCGTATTTGTTCTTCTGCCATTACAAGACTTTTAAAGGCGCGGTCTGGAAATGTACAAGGTATCCTAGCTGCAAGTCTTTCGTACACACAGAAGGAAACAATGCTTCTGAAGATGTTAACATTGTTAAGAGCTTCATTGACCACGCGTGTCATTTAGGTTCTAAGTATGTTCCGACTGCAGACGGTTTTTACGTAAAAGTTTGTTATAAGTAATACTTATTATTATTATAAAGCCACTAATAGACGTAACAAGTGGTAGAGTACAAGTATAATATACAAATGCTTGTTTATTAGTGATCATCCCTTTGGCAGGTGAATGTAGTCGACATACTGTATAACTTTCATTATGGAGCCAACTCTGAAATCGGGAAAAATAAAAAAACTGTTTCATAGTTAAGTTAAATACCTACTCAATCAGAATTCTATGGAACAGCTGTTAGAAGATATACAGTATGTCGAGTACATTCACCTGCCAACGGGATGCCCACTAATAAACAAGCACCCTGTATAAAGAGTTATTTATATATTAAGATAGGTAAAGGTTAAGTAAAATATGCAAATGTCTGCTATCTTCTTAACTATTTTGTGTTACAATACAAAAAATATCCACTAGAGATAAATAAATGATTTACATAAAATATACTTAATGCATACAATTTTATTTTTTGTCTACTAGAAAAAAGAAATACTTGATATTAGCACAGAATAATAGCTAGAAACTAGTATAAGTTACAGCCATACAATATGAGCTTTATGATATAACCTGCGGGTGTCAAAATAATAGGATTTTTGTTCTATTGAAATGCATGGGTGTTTTGGGATAGGATGTTTTGGGAAATGGTTGGTCGGCTCCGAAAGGGTTTACATATTAAATGAGATAAATAATAATATATAAAATATAAACACTCACACCTTGTACTAATGTACTCCCTTGCGGGGTAGGCAGAGGTGCCTTGCTGCACCCACTTTTCGCCAGTGTTTATGTTAGTCCCAATGTAATAGGGGGCGGGCCTATTACCATTTTACGGGCACATCCAAGACCCGAGAACAAATATCTGTGTTTAAACAAATATTTGCACCGGCCGGGAATCGAACCCGGGACCTTCGGCACAAAAGTCAACGTTGCTAACCGCTGCGCCATCCGGTCGTCATTGAGATACATATATATATACAATTATATATAACAGCATAATGAATAAAGTTCAATTTCGTTTTTCAGGTTATAATATAAGGAGAATCAAAATGACGAATGGAAAAGACTATCTAATGCAAGACAACTATTTATTCTTTATTCATTACAAAGGCAAGAAATGGACGACGTGGAAATGTACCAGATACCCAACTTGCAAATCTTTTATATACATAGATAGTTATTCTGATGAAATTATAGTTTATAAGAGCTTCATCGACCACAAACATTTCCCCGCCAAATATGTTAAGACGATAAATGGACTTTACGCAAAAATATGTGATGGATAAAGGAAGATTACCTAAGTAACTATTTATGATATTAATGAGTTCAATAAAATAACAATATTTTCAATTGATATGAGTTTGTATTTAATGATCAAATGCGGGTTTAACTTTACTAAGGTCATATTTAAATAACATAAAATTGAAACCCAATACAAGAAAAATAAATTAACATACCTACTTACACATCACATACCTAATTATGTATGAATAATATGCTAAAAGAACAAAATCTGTTTACGACCTCTGTAGGAACCTACATATTTTTACAAGCGGTTAGTTGATTCTAAACCAATCGTAATTAACTTTTGAAATTCAAATCATCCACTTCAGGATACTAATTGAATTATGTATTTTATAATATATTTTAATTACTTATAATTTCAGCTCAAGAAATCACAATGTCCACTGGAAGCAAACTGCTGTTGTACTTAGGCTATACGTTTGGTGAAGACAGAAAAGCTCGATCTGGGAAGATTTGGCGATGCACGAAGACGAAAGACTGCCGAGCGCGCATTCACATCGACGAGGACTACCGAGTGGTCAACTCCAGCAACTTGCATTGTCACCTGCCGCCGACCTTACATAGGACCAGTGATGGCTGTTATATAAGAATTTAGCTAGCAGTATCAATAGAAAAAAATAAGGTCACAGCACATATAAACGTAAGTGAGCTCGCGAGCGCCTGGTTGACAGAAGAAAAAAAAAGACAATCCGTTTATGTTACGCTTATACGAGTAATATGTGCTGTGACTATAAATGTTGGGATTTTGTGCAGGTCCCACGAGGGCACAAGCCGATAATAAATTACCGAACACTATAGGGTAAAGCTACTTTTTTTTTTAAAATTTTCGACAGCTAATATTTTTAATTTGTTAGGTATATTGTATTCTAAATTGCATCAGAAAAATATAAAATGTTTGTTCTTCGCTTCACCTTAAAAGGTATCCCGTGAGAATTATTATTATTTAACTCTTTATTGTACAAATATTACAATTATGTGTTATCCCACGATTTTTTTCTAAACACATTGACGCTTCACTTCTTTACATGCACTCAATAAACTAAGTTTTCAAGTTAAAATTAAACACCAATATAATATATTTTATTTGCACCAAAAATAAATATATAATTAAATGAGTACAAAATAGCCCTATTACTTACAGCAACCTTTAGTATAATAATTCTCAGATGTATGGTCTTCCAATAACGGTCCACTGCTAATGGTCTTCCAGGAGCTCCAACACTGTGCTTGGCCTTCCTCTTCCAACTGAAGCCAGCTTCGTCAAATAAAGCCTCACATATCGACTATACTATAACACATGATGACCCTCTTTTCAGTACTGTCGTGAACTTGTTTTGACAACAATTCGGATACAAACAATAATTGTAAAATGTAAATGGTACATACTCGTACTTCGTTTTGACTTCGCGATAACCCCACTGTATTTTCAATTTTCAGTCGCAAAAATTATACGAGTCAGAAACGGTGACCAGTGCCATCAGTATATGTTGTACATGGGCTACACTTTTACTGTGAACAATCGGAAAAACACACTCTGGCGATGCACCAAGACCAGAGACTGCCGGGTTCGAGTACACACCGATGAGAATTATAGAGTTATCACCTTGAGCAATCAGCATTGCCACCCGCCGCCTAACTTGCATAGAGCTAGAGATGGATCTTATATAAGACTTTAGGTAGCTATAATACAACACTGATGATAAAAAAGGTTAATGTTGGAAGTTCATACCTAATGGATTACGCCAACCAGTGAAATATGTATGTGTATTTTTAATGTCTATAAACATCATAGATCTATGTGTAGGTATCGTGTATCTATGTTTGTAACAAAATTACAAACTCCTGCACCGATAAAAAAAAACCTTTTTATCTCTGAATGCTATAAGTAAATAAAAAATCGAATAAACCCGGTAAACATTATTTTGTCATTATTAAAAGTTGTTCAGAATGATGAGATGTGAGTGGCCCCTTTCGTCTATTACTATAAACTTCTTTTGCAACACCATGTATTGTGGTAATGTGCATCAACTAATATAATTACAGAAACTTTATCAAAGTACTACTTTGCATTTTCAGTGGCAAAACTTATACAAGTCAAAGAAGACGACCAGTACATGAACCATTTGTTGTACATGGATTACACGTTCAGTTTAATAGATAAAGGAAATCGTCGGTACTGGTGGTGCACCGACGAACGTTGCAGTGTAAGAATCACCGTCGACCGAGACCTTAGAGTCGCGTCAAGTATCAATGAACATAGTCATCGCCCTCCATTTGTATTCAAAACTAAAGATGGTTGTTATGCTAGCATTGTCATTTAAATATAAAAGTGTTTTAAAAATATATTTTTGGTATCTTTTTCACTATTCAGTATTTTTAATTTATTTTTAGATTTTATATCGCTTCGTGCACGGCATGGTTTGTGGTTGATAATTTAATTTAAACTAATGAGTAATAATTCTGTTTGAATTGGAGCCTGACATTGTAAAAGTACAAATCTATGTTTGTTTATGTATGTAAGAAATTATATTTATATGATTAGTTAGGCGGTTATAAATATATTTACTTATTTATTTTATTTTATAGGTACGGCAGTACTCATCAGCGATCCTTACGATTTTGAAATAATGCCTTCACAAAAAGGATGCATTAATGTTTTTAGGCATGGGTACCGATATAATTTCAGAGATATAAGCCGTAAGGGGTGCAAAGTATGGAGATGCGTGCGTAAAGATGTATGTAAGGCAAAGATTGTGACGAGCGAAGAAAACAAGATTATCAAAGAAGATACCCATAATTGTATACCTGATGAAATTGAAAATCTCAATTTAAAAATAAAATGCAAATGCATCGAGAAAGTGACGAATGAGGCGACACCAATCAGTCAGATTTACCAAGACGTTCTGGAAGAATTACAAATAGCTGAAAAGGGCTTAGGTGACAAAGTAATACCGTTGAAAAGTTTAACCAGTACATTGCATAGGCATAGGCAGAAAGCCAAAAAACAAATTTGGATAGTTGCATCATAGTTTTGTTGGAATTATTTTGTAAATAACTAAGTGTTTTCTGTGATTATTTGTTTTTTTGACTTAAATTTAAAATGTATAAGTAGTGTATAGTACCTACCTATACCTGTGGTACCGACTTATTTGACTAGTTGAGAAAGTCGTTACAGTATCCCAAAAGATGAAAAAGTCGTTACAGTATCTAATATAAATATTTATAATTGTTTTGTTATTAACCAATAAAAAGTCTTAAGAATAATTTAATTAAAAATATTAAAGTTAAAAGTGGTTTTATTGTAGGTATTGTTTTACTAATGATAATTTAGTTAGAATTATATGTTAAGACAAATAGTCCATAAAATATGAATTACAATTATATATTTAACATTCATGTACATTTATGTATGTATAAAATAAAAATTTACATTATATTTATTAATCAGTTCATATAATTTTAGGTATAGCAGGAATGGTCAGTTGCAATCCAGAGTACAAAATAGTAATACCTGGAAAGAAAAAAAGGGAAGACATTGTTCGAAACGGATATCGTTACCATTTAGTGAGTACAAACAATGAAGGCAACCAAGTTTGGAGGTGCGTCAACACGTCTTTGTGTAAAGCAAAAATTATAACTAACAACGGTATTGTAATAGTCGAAGAAGGATTACACAATTGTGAGAGACCTATGAAAATGTTGAATAAAAAAATAAGGCGTCATTGTATAGAAAAAGCTGCAACTGAACACATTCCGATGCGTCGCATCTACAACGAAGTACTAGAGGAGCATGGAGTATTTGAAAAGGGTTTAGAAGACAAAGTTATTCCGTTCAAAAGTATTGAGCGTAGTATGTATAGACACAGGCAGCAACAACAGGCAGAACGCCAAAATAAGGCATAGTTTTACTTTAAGTGTTACATAAAATAGTATGTAGTTTTAAAATATAATTTTGAATAATTATCGATCAGCTTCATAATCATAAGTAGCAATGAAAGATTATACAGGGTGTCCAATAAGTTAACTTAATTCTTTCTAAAAATTGAAATTTAAATTAACTAACTTTTGTTCTTGGGAATATTGAGAAATTCGCAAAATTGTGCATTGTTACTTAAGCAGTGAACGATGCAATTACCCTGAGGTAACACTTTTCATCGTCAATACCTATACCTATAAATATAATTTAGATAGTTAGCTTACTAAGTTTTCTTGGGATATCCCTTTACCAGTCTACTTTATTTTTAGTGCATCTTTTCAGAGTTGGCCATAGAGTAAAATCTCTCCCTGGTGCAGATTCCAGAAGCTTAATATCCGAAATTAATATAATAATAATTACAATACTAAATTATCATGTTTTTACTGTACCAAATTGTTTTCTAAACTATTATTTCGTGTTTGATCTGAGTAAATTATTAGTATTGGACACCCTATAAGTAATACTAGTGATTGTGCGTTATATATTAAGGCTGTTTATATTAAAATAATCATGTAAAATTATATAAACGAACATGATAATATTCCTTATGTGTAGTAGAATGTAGAGTATTGTAGAGACCATTTCAGTAAAAAAATCCTGGATAAAACCAACTACCTACTGAATAGTACGTATTATACGGGTACACATTTTCAGTTTTTTTTACAAATATGATTATTACGATATTTTAAATATCAAACTTCCTAGTTTTGAATCATTCACAATCCCAATTTTGGTGTTAAAATATTTCGTTTATTACGATTTCATTATGTAGGTATGTAATTTGTCAAAATCGAATAAAAGTTATTCGGAGTTTTGGGGTCGGTCTGCTGGGGTCTTGTATACTAAGATAAAGTGAACGCTTCTTTTACCTCATTTAATTAAAGATAAGGTATTAGTGTGCATTGTGTAGTCTTTTGGTACATTATTTAATTACTTTCTACGAAGTATGTCTTAAATACTAATAAAGTTATTGTTGTAAGTATTAATTGTGTATTTCTAATCCCTTCAATAGTCGTAATATTTTATACAGTACTAGAAGTATGTCTTAAATACTAATAAAGTTATTGTTGTAGTAGCAATTGTGTATTTCTCATCCTTCAATAGTCGTGTAATTTTATACAGTTCTAGACTAGGTACCTACTTTGGTATAAATGCATCAACCAAAATACAGGATTATTTAGATGAATTCTTGAACATTGATCTAGTTCCATGACGATTGTGGCCCCATAGTGGTTAACGATGACATAATTATATATAACCCAGCCGATCCATACACCTATCATTGTGTTACCATTAGTAACATAACCCCTCCAACATTCCTCCGCAGTAACAGAAATGCAGCTAGCAAACGGCAAGAAGTACATGCTGGTCAACGGCTACACATACTCTCAGCACTCGGCGATCAAGAGCGGGCGCAGGTACCGCTGTACAGTGGGCTGCAAGGCGCACGTGTACCTCACGCAGCACGGGGCGCTGGACAGACAGGTGCACGAGCACTCGCACCCGCCCCCCGTGTACACGAGGACGGCGAACGGACTGTATGTCAAGCTGTAGAGTGTTGCAGCGGCACGGGTCTGTTATCGACGTCGATAAACTCGTTTAATGCGCGTTGCATATATGGCAAATCGCGAAATAGTGACGTTTATCTACGTCGATAACGCTCCCGTGCAGCGGGAGTAGGTAGATATAGCATGAGGGTTCGTTATCGATGTCGATAAACTCGTTTAATGCGCGTTGCAAAAATCACAGAGCCATATTAATGGTGAATCGCGATATAGTGAAGTTTATCTACGTCGACGTTCCTCCAAACACAGCGCCGTATTTATTGGGAATCGCGATATACTGACGTTTATTTTGTCGATAACGCACATGTGCAGCGGCAGCAGGTAGATAAATCCGGGAGGGATAGCTTAACGCGAAGACAGTTATCAAGCCGGGTCAAATAAATGTACTCATATTCCCAATAAAGCACTCGGCGATCAAGAGCGGGCGCAGGTACCGCTGTACAGTGGGCTGCAAGGCGCACGTGTACCTCACGCAGCACGGGGCGCTGGACAGACAGGTGCACGAGCACTCGCACCCGCCCCCCGTGTACACGAGGACGGCGAACGGACTGTATGTCAAGCTGTAGAGTGTTGCAGCGGCACGGGTCTGTTATCGACGTCGATAAACTCGTTTAATGCGTGTTCCACTGATCAGAGCATTCACAGCGCTGTATTTAGAGCGAATCGCGTTATCTTACCCTGGCCATGCTTCAACCCTCCCGAGCTATATTTACCTGCTGCCGCTGCACGGGTTTGTTATCGATGTCGATAAATCGTATAATGTGCGTTCGACCAATCACAGCGCCGTCTTTATGGCAAATCGCGATAATGTCACGTTTATCTTGTCGATAACGCACCTGTGCAGCGGTAGCATGTAGATATAGCCAGGTCAACGCAAAGACAGCAGGTGTAGGTCGTGTTGCAACGGCACAGGTCATTTATCGACATCGATAAATCGTGTAATGCGCGTTCGACTAATCACAGCGCCGAATTTATGGCGAATCGCGATATAGTGACGTTTATCTTGTCGATAACGCACCTGTGCAGCGGCTGCAGGTAGATAAACCCGGGAGGGATAGCTTAACGCGAAGACAGTTATCAAGCCGGGTCAAATATGTTCATATTCCCAATAAAGCACTCGGCGATCAAGAGCGGGCGCAGGTACCGCTGTACAGTGGGCTGCAAGGCGCACGTGTACCTCACGCAGCACGGGGCGCTGGACAGACAGGTGCACGAGCACTCGCACCCGCCCCCCGTGTACACGAGGACGGCGAACGGGCTGTATGTCAAGCTGTAGAGTGTTGCAACGACTGATTCAAGGGTGTGTTATCGACGGCGATAAACGAGTTCCACCAATCAAAAAGCCGTATTTATGGCGGGTAGGTATAGCAGAGGGTTGGAACATGGTCAATTAATAGAATAATAGAAGAATAGAATAGAATACTACTTTATTGACTTAAAAACAATTTACAATCGCAATAGGCGGCCTTATCGCTAAAAGCGATCTCTTCCAGGCAACCTTTGGGTGGAGGAGAGACTTAAAGAATACGTAGGTGGTCTGAAAAGTTTCCGACCTCAACGTGAAGATGGTGGCATACATCAATTAAAGTCAGGGAATGTAATTGTACATCTTTTGACAGCAACACTTCAAAGTTTCAGCCATTTTTGACGCGCGGTTTTTATTTTACAGTCGTTTGAGTGAGTCGATGTGAGCATTTCTGTGAAAATGGAAAAAATCGAGTATCGAGCTGTCTTAAAATATTTGTTTTTGAAAGGGAATGCCCCTACGCAAATCAAAGATGAGTTAGATTCTGTGTACGGGGACTCTTCACCGTCATTTACCACAGTAAAATTTTGTTGAGCCGAATTTAAACGTGGCCGTAAGAGCTTCGGAGATGATGAGCGTTCGGGACGTCCAAAAACTGCAACTACTGACGATAACATCGCTAAAGTTCACCAAATGGTGTTAGACGACCGCCGAATTAAAGTGAGAGAGATAGCAGAGGCAATGAAAATGTCCAGAGAACGTGTTTGTCACATATTAAATCAAGATTTAGGCATGAGAAGGCTGTCCGCGCGTTGGCTGCCGCGTTTGCTAACGTCAGACCAACGACGTGTTCGAATGAATATTTCCAATGCTCTGTTGGCGCAGTTTAGGCGCAATAAATCCGAGTTTTGGCGCTGCCTTATTACTATATGAGAGACTATGTAGAAGAATAAAAATAAATTTTAAGAAAAAAAGTCTTGTATCTATGTTAGGTCGGAAACTTTTCAGACCACCCACGTAAATGAGGAAGGTGTACAAAATGTAGTAAACATTCATGTTTAATAATAAATACTTAAATACATAAGTGGTTAGTGACCCTGACTACTGAGCCGATGGTCCCGGGTTCGATTCCCGGCTGGGGCAGATATTTGTTTAAACACAGATATTTGTTCTCGGGTCTTGGATGTGCCCGTAAAATGGCAATAGGCCCGCCCCCTATTACATTGGGGCTAACATAACACTCTGGCGAAAAGTGGGTGCAGCAATGCACCTCTGCCTACCCCGCAAGGGAGTACATTAGTACAAGGCGTGAGTGCGTGTTTTTTTTTTACATAAGTACATACATAATATAATCAAAAGGTAGGGGAAATAGTTATATAGATTTAATTATTATACAATTATGAAATATTATGTAATTATGAATAAATATTGTTATACACGAAATAGTATTTTTTTTCTTATTCAATTCATGAACCTTTCATCTAAGACTCACACGAGATAATAAATACATTAGATACTTACGTAACATATTTTTATTTTGTGTATCTCTATAGTTACTTATTACCTAATATTTTAGATTCTAACCATTAAGGTTTCCTATCCTAGACAGTAATAAACGCAACATACAATTTTTCAGTGCAATATCTGCCGTTACCCAATGGGAATGCGTATATTTTGGTAAAAGGATACACATACTCGTTCCACTGCAGCAACAGCTCCGGGCGCCAGCGCTACCGGTGCTCGGCCGGCTGCCCCGCGCACGTCTACCTCGACAACCACGGCAACGTCGAGAAACTAGTGTCCCACCACACGCATGCACCAGAAGTCTACGAGGAACTGCCTGATGGACAGTACGTTCGTGCTAAGACCAAGGTTCCGCCGCAAACCACGGCCACTGTCACTTGACAGGAAACCACGGTGGCTACTACGGCCGCCCTCGATGTGGAAACTGTTACACACGCAGCGACTGTAGCTGACAAAAGCACAGCGCATGGTTCAACAAATATGGCTCGCAGCACCGCAGCAACGCAAAGTTCATTGACCGTGGTTCACAGCAATGCAGCAGTACACGGTTCAACGACTACTATTCACAGCGGTGCAAAAGCACACGGCACAACGACTATGGGCCGTGGTAGTGCAACACCGCATGCTTCAACATCTGTGGTCCACAGTAGCGGGACAGCACACGGTTCAACGACTATGGCTCATTGTAGTGCCACATCGCACATATCAACAACTGAGGTCCACAGTAGCGGGATAGCACATGTTTCAACGACTGTTGTTCACAGCATCGCATCAGGACATGCTTCAACAACTTCAGTTCACAGTAGCGCTACGCAGCATGGTTTAAGAAAAGTTTACTGCAACGCAAAACTGAATCTCTTAACAGCAACGTCAGCAACAACAGTAACATATTCTCGGAGTAACACAACAGCTCACGTTTCAACGACTGTATCTCCAACATTGCATGGTTCAACAACTGTGTCTCCAAGCATCGCATCAGGACATGCTTCAACAACTTTAGTTCACAGTAGCGCTACGCAGCATGGTTTAAGGAAAGTTTACTGCAACGCAAAACTAAATCTCTTAACAGCAACGTCAGCAACAACAGCAACATATTCTCGGAGCAACACAACAGCTCACGTTTCAACGACTGTATCTCCAACATTGCATGGTTCAACAACTGTGTCTCCAAGCAGCGCAATAGTGCATGGTCCAACAATTTTGGTTCCGAGCAGCATGCCAGTTCACCGTCCAACGGCGGTTCATAGCGTCGCAATAGCTGCTGTGACTCGCAGCAGTGCAACAGCGGACGGTTTAACAACTGGATCTCGAAGCAGCGTGAGCAATCAAACCTCACCAGCTGTGGCTGGCCGTAGCTCTTCGCATACTCATGAAGTCAGCGCATCTGTTACGTTCCAGTATACCCGCAGCGCAAGTAATGCAAACACATATGAGCATAAGGCAACGATGACGTCTCAGAGCGACAGTGCTACTAATCCTACTACAACATCAGGCGTGCGTTGTTCAACTACATCTACTTTGAGCGTGCTTAGCGTTGCCGCAATCAATATGCGAGGTTCAGTAATAACTGCTTCGAACTCGGCTAATTCAACTACAGTGTCGCCAAATGTGTGCAGTACTGTTACGACTGCTCAGAACACCTCAACTACTTCTTCTTTGAACTTGAGGAATAATGAACTGTAGACTAACTTAGGGTAAATCAATGTGTACATAGTTCAATGTTGAATGTAATAGATTATATTAGCACATACATAATACAAATAAATGTACATATAACTTATTTTTATTAGAACTAAAATATATTGTTTGTTTCAACAAACCTATCAATTTTAATAATAATAAACAATCCCGACGGAACCCTGAAAAAAAGGTGCACGGCCACAACTACGAAACACTATAAACGACCTATGTGCATATCGCCTGGTCTGACAGCTTTACCAAGCTTGGACGATTTCCCACCAAGCTGGTCCACAGCGGCTTAAAGAGAGCTAAATATGCAGGTTTCCTCACGATGTTTTCTTGGATGTGCCAAAGTGGTCGTAGCATAGTGTCGATTGCGAAAGCTATACGGCTCTCCCGTCTTAGATTAAGATTTATATTATACTGGTCATATATTTTTCAAGATTGCCTTTAATTATTATTTTTTCTTTTACAGTCATATTTATGGAGTTGTTAAATGGAAAAACCTATATTTTAGTTAATGGGTACACATATACCTTAGCTTACGCCAAAAATGGGAGGAAATATTGCTGTACTCAACATTGCAAGGCTCACGTTTTTCTTCGCCCCGACGGAACCCTGGAGAGACAGGTCCATGAACATAGTCATAAGCCTACACAGTATAAACAATTAGCTTGTGGAAAATACATTAAATTATAAAGACATGTACCTAATCATAAAATCGGGTAACACTATAAAAAATGTGACTAATAATAAAATTTTATATTTCTGATCAAAGCTCTTCATGTTTGAATTTGTGAAACACTCTATTATATTCTCATCTCTCAGGGAACCTATGTGCATTGGGTCTGGTCTAAACAGCATTCCCAAGCATGGATCATTTCCCACCATGCTGGTCCACAGCGGCTTGGTAGGTGCTTAATATTTTTACGTATATGCAGATCTTCTCACGATGTTTTCCTTCACCGTTTAACAGTTACAATTTATTTTAAAAAATGGTTAAAAAATATGTCATGGGGCACAGTCTTCAATTCAAAACCTTATTCAAAATTATTTTTTCGAAATGGTAATTTACTGCAATATTTAAGTGATTCCATACGAGCAAAATCTACGGTTCTGCCATCTGAATTGTATATTATATCGGTCATCCTTTTTGACGAGGTTGCTATTAAAATGAATTTTTCTTTTACAGTCATATTTATGGAGTTAACTAATGGAAAAACGTATATTTTAGTGAATGGGTTCACATACACTTTATGCAACGTCAAAAAAGGGAGGAAATATCGTTGTTCTCAACATTGCAAGGCTCACATTTTTCTTCGCCCGGATGGGTCCCTGGAGAGACAGGTCCATGAACATAATCATAAGCCTACACAGTATAAACAATTGGCTTGTGGAAAATACATTAAATTATAATACATGTAATTATAAACTGGGGTCAAACTATGTCTATTATTGTGAAGTTTTAGTCGTGAAAGACTAATAATAAAACTTAATATTTCTAATTAATGCTCTTCGTGTTTGAATTTTGATGCAATTATGCAGTACAAACACTATATTTTATCTATCAGGGTGTTTGAGTACCTGAACCTGGCACAATCGAATGGAACCTATGTCCATTTGGCCTGGTCTAAACGACATTTCCAAGATTGGACCATTTCTCAAAACGCTCTGGTCCACAGTGGATTGGTGGGTGCTAAATATATTTATATATGCAGGTTTCCTCACAAAGTTTTCCTTCACCGTAACAATAATAAAAAAATATCGTTATCAAAATATGTTTCGGTTCATAGTCTTCAATGAAAACCTTATTCAAAATTATTGGTAATTTATATACATATTATATCTATCCAGACCGTTTTCGGTCACAGCGAAGAGAGGCTTCGTTCCTGGGCTCTCATGTGAGCCAATTTTCGCATGTACGACCGACCACACATACTCTGCACGTCAGCACCTCTCCGATTGGTAATTTACTGCAATATTCAACTGATTCCATACGGGCCAACTCTACGGTTCTGCCATCTGCATTGTAAATATACCTGTCATCCTTATAGACGAGATTTATTTTAAAATTAAATTTTCTGTTACAGTCACAATGATGGAGTTGACAAATGGAAAAACTTATATTATGATCAATGGGTTTACATACACTTTAGCCAACAGTGTCAAAAAAGGGAGAAAATATCGCTGTACTCATAATTGCAAGGCTCACGTTTTTCTTCGTCCCGACGGAACCCTGGAGAGACAGGTCCATCAACATAGTCATAAGCCTACACAGTATAAACAATTAGCTTGTGAAAAATACATTAAATTATAATACAAGTAATTATAAACTGGGATCAAACTAAATTGTTTTCAGTTGTGAAGAATAAAACTTTATATTTCTGATTAATGCTCTTTGTGTTTCAATTTTGATGCAATTATTATGCAGTATAAACAATTTAAATATTGTTATATTGAACCTGGCACAGTCGAATGGAACCTATGTACAGTTGGCCTGGTCTAAGCTGTATTCCCAATCTTGAACCATTTCTCAAAACGCTGGTCCACAGCGGCTTAATGTCTGCTAAATATATGTACTTACGTATACATATGAAGGTTTCCTCATGATATTTTCCTTCACCGTTTAACACTTACAAATAATTATATACGGGATTGTTTAAAAAAAATAAATCTGTTACAGTCATATTTATGTAGTTGACAAATGGAAAATCTTATATTTTAATTATTTAATGGGTTCACATACACTTTGGCCAACAACGTAAAAAATGGGAGGAAATATCGTTGTACTCAACATTGCAAGGCTCACGTTTTTCTTCGCCCCGATGGGTCCCTGGAGAGACAGGTCCATGAACATAGTCATAAGCCTACACAGTATAGACGATTGCCTTCTGGAAGATACATTAAATTGTACAGAAGAGTCCATTAATATAATCGATTTTATGTGGCAATTATTTTATTTTATTCATAATATTACGTACCTACCTACAGTCCAACTATAAGGGCGCCTTCAAATTAGTCGCTAAGTGTCGCGCGACTGCAGCGCTGCTGCAGCGCTGCAGCCGCGCTGCTGTCAAAATCCATATAAATTTTGTAATTTAAAAGATGCGCGACTGCAGCGCCGCAGCAGCGCTGCAGTCGCGCGTTAATAATTTATATGGAATTTAGACAGCAGCGCGGCTGCAGCGCTGCAGCAGCGCTGCAGTCGCGCGACACTTAGCGACTAATTTGAAGGCGCCCTAAAGGCATGACATTAAAGAGTGCGATTTTGCTGAGACTTTTTATCATTGTCAGTTATTTACTTACATTTACATACGTTTTAAAAATAAAATACCGATTGATAATAGCTTTTTAACGGATTTGTCCTTAAATAAATATAATAGTTCCATTAAATACGGTCTTAAACAATTAGTGAGAATCCACTTCCGTTTTCAGGACTTTATAGTTTTACTGTATGTATATGTATCATGTATTTTCCTTAAAAAATACTTACTTTTTTCGTCTCACAGTCACCGTAATGGAATGCACCAATGGAAAAACGTACATATCCGTTCGAGGTTTCACATACTCTTTTCACAATGGAGTAAAGAACGGAAGGCGATACCGTTGTACGACCAACAACCGTTGCTTGGCCCACCTGTATCTGCACCCTGATGGCACTCTCGAGAAACAAGTTAACATACACAATCATGAGCCCCCCAAGTATAAGAAGCTTGTTTGTGGAAAATACGTAAGATTATAATGAAAAACAGTGTTAAGTTTTGTTGATGTTGACCAATCATTAATGTTTTTTTTTTCTGAAATAATTATGTAGAAGAGAGCTTCTTCGAGTTGTTTCATCCGATTTTTTTTATAAATAAACTAGTAGCAATAAATTTGTACGTTTACTCAAACGTAGACGACGTTAATCCTAACTAATATTATAAATGCGAAAGTAACTGTGTCTGTCTCTGTGTTACTCTTTCAAGCAAAAACTACTGAACGGATTTGAATGAAATTTGGTATACACATATTCTAGACCCTGAGAAAGAACATAAGCTACTTTTTATCGCGGTATTCCCACCGGAAAACTTTTTAAGGCGAAGCGAAGCTCGCGGGAACAGCTAGTTATTTATAAAACAATAATAAGCGTTCAAGTTTGAGACGCCCTACGACTAATTAAAGTTATTTCTATGCGATTGAATGCGATTATATGTGTAAATTATTTTTCTATACATCGCTACATACGTGTACATTTCGTACCCACGTGCTGAACTTTATCATTCTTTATTTCTTATTGTTTTGCAGTCACAGAAATAGAATTCGTAAATGGAAAGAAACAGTATTACGTTAACGGCTACACGTACACCTTGGACAAGTGCGTTAAGAATGGCAGAAGATACCGCTGTACTGTCGGGTGCAAGGCGCACATCTATATGAACCCGGATGGCACTCTGGAAACGCAAGTCCATGAACATAATCATAAGCCTCCAAATATCAAACAATTACTTAATGGAAAATATGTTAAAATTTAAGCACGGAATATGTAATTTAATTAAATTGGCTGGCTGGCTACGCGCGTGTCGTAATAATTATCTATATACTTAGTTTTTGATTTTAGCGGTGGCTGCAATGTTAACTGAGTTTTGACAGAATAAACTGGTCTTACTTCATTAATATTTTTTCCAGTAACTGTAATGGAATTGGCAAATGGAAAAACTTTGCTCAATGTGAATGGCTTCACTTACAAATTGGATCCCAACGTGAGAAGCGGCAGGCGGTACCGGTGCACCAATAACTGCAAGGCTCACATTTATCTGAATAAAGACGGAACCCTTCTGAAAAAAGTCCACGAACATAATCACAAACCTCCTAACTATAAACGGTTAGCTGCTAATGGAAAATACGTCAAAATTAACTAGCAAAGCCAATTATAATTAAAATTTTACTTACACGCCTTTTATTTATGACTACTTTGCAGATGCATTATTTTACTTGTTATCCGACTGCCGAAGGAGGAGGGTAATGTTTTCGATTTTACTGTATATTACGTTTTCTCTCATTCTAGAACAGCCGAGATGGTAACTTGATACTAGATGCTGTTGAGGGACAGGCGTTTTTATTTTCCCTTCTCAGCTCCTCCAACAGTAGTAGAACAATTATATTACGTGGTCTATTTATGTCATTGCAGTAACTGTAATGGAATTGGCAAATGGAAAAACTTGTCTCAATGTGAATGGCTTCGTTTACAAATTGGATCACAACGTGAGAAGCGGCCGGCGGTATCGGTGCACAAGTGATTGCAAGGCTTATATTTACCTAAACTGTGACGGAACCCTGAACAGAGAAGTCCACAAACATAATCATACGCCTCCTACCTATAGACGATTGGCTACTGGAAAATACGTAAAAATTTAACTAGCATTAAGAAAATTATAATAAAAATAATACAGTTCGTATTTGTACGATTTTTTTTAAAATAATTGGCATATGTCTCTCCTTTTATAATAATTGCTTACCGGTCGCTATGAAAACGGCACCTCACAACCAGTTACCGAAAAGGTATTTTTTTTATTTCTTGGCAACTAGTTCAACAAAACCTAATTCAAGTGCAATTCTACCGCGTCGTCTTACGGTGAAAGAGAAGGGGATGCGAGGGATCATCAACAGTCGATTGAGCATTGCACTGATAGCACACAGAATATGAAATAATGAAAAAAAAACATTATCCATAAATATATTTTTCCAGTCACTGTAATGGAATTGGTCAACGGGAAAACATATCTCGGCGTTAATGGCTACACATACAAGCTGGATATCTACATCGGCAACGGCAGGCGCTACCGGTGCACCACGAGCTGCAAGGCCCACCTTTACCTCAACCACGACGGAACCCTTCAGAGAATTGTCCACGACCATAACCATAAGGCTCCTAACTATAGAAGATTAGCTTCTGGAAAATACCTTAAAGTTTAACTAGCATCAAGCAAATAATTGTAATAAAAAAATGAGATTGGTTTAACCATCAGTTACGGAAAAGGATTTTTTATTCTCTCCTATTACAATCATACAAGCAACGGTTTTGCTCATCGTGATACCTATCTGGCTATCTTTATATTTTAATGGGATTAAGATTTTTTTTCAAATTAATCATAAATATGTGTTTTTTCCAGTCACTGTCATGGATTTAGGCAACGGGAAAACATATGTCAGCGTAAATGGCTACACATACAAATTGGATACCAACGTGAAAAGCGGCAGGCGATACCGGTGCACAAATAACTGCAAGGCCCACATTTACCTTAAACATGACGGGACGCTGGAGAAAGAAGTCCACGAACATTATCATAAGCCTCCTCAATATACGCTAGCGGCTTCCGGTCTATATATAAAAATATAATAATCGATAGCATTTTATCTATAAATGTAACTAAGCAGATATTCTACTAATTTCCACTATTTAAAAAAAAATCTTTTGCGGAAAAAAGATTTTTTATTCTTCCTTTAAAACGACTAACTAGCGTTTCGTATCATTGTTACCGACTTGTATTCTGTAAAGTGCACCTACCTAATAAATGAAGTGATTGCTACTAAGAGTGTTTCCATCAAGCCCGGATCCCATTGTACGCCTATATACCTACTATATCTGATGGAGTTGGAGAGCTACTGCCGCACCCCTCACCTTCGCCGACATAATTATATTACATTTTTAAATTAATTTATATCACCTACATGGGATATTTAGAGGATGTTGAATATGTTCATGGATGTTTTCTGTTACAGAATTTCCTATAAGTCATCAGTATGCAATGCAACAGTGTCATCGTATATTTTTTGCCCCTTCAGAAGTTTCATTTAAGAGACCAAGAGAAGATGTTTTCTCTGTGCCAGATTTTCTGACATCCCTTCCAGTAAAGGATGATGAAAGTTTCTGTCATTTAAATGACCAACTGAAAGATACCCAAAATAAACAGGCTATTGTAAGTAAGAGTCTCTTAATTTTTTTAAATATTCACACTTCATTATTTGTCTTTTTAATGTAGATTAAACATAAATAAGCAATTTGCAGTTTCAAAACTAACAAATGAACTCTAATAGAATAGTTGCAAGTTAGGAAGTAGTTGAGTAATTAATTGCCAACCAGCCCGACGCTGTATAAGTTATATGTTGAATGTTTAAAAGTCTTAATTTTTTCAGGTAAAATTCTTAGCAGGCATTGGAGGTAAAAACCCTCGTTCTTTGACGACAAACCTGCTCAGAAGAATATTGCTTGATGTCGTAGCCCAGCAGTATTCTCTGACAGGAAAGAAGATGAAGAACTCTGACAAGAAATCATTTCTTGTCACGGAAACTTGTCAAATTATATTTCGTAAGTACCTTTATAGGTATTTATATGAATAATATACCTATTATTATAATTTACCGCATTTACGTTTATTATGTAAACAATAAAACTAATTATTAATTACCGAATAATCTCGTCTTACATACAGCCGAGAGTTATGACAGTAAATGCTGCACTTATTGTCTGTAATAGTATTTTAGCTATAATTTGGCATATTTATATTTTCAGATATTTGTAAAAATGTATATGCAGATGCTACAGAAGAGACATTAAAAGAAATCATAGGTGACTGGCTGAATCAAGCCAAAGTAAGGTTATCAAGAAGGTAAGATCATCTCTCTTCTTAGCAATAAACCACTGACTTCTGCAATTGCCCAGATTATACTGCCCAACTGGGTCAGATATCTTAAAAATTATTAAATTTAATAACTGTTTAATAATAATTATGTATATGGGTTTTTCTATTTTTACAAATGAGTATAAATTAATTTCATATACAAGCATAGCTAAAAAAATAATAATAGATGGATAATAGCCGGATCTCCACCAAACGATCCAACGCGATCCGATCGCCCGATCCATGGAATTTTACATACTAAACTTCTTGGATTGGGCGATCGGATCGCGTTGGATCGTCTGGTGGAGATCCGGCTAGTTAGCATTCAAACATTGTTACTGTCAAAAATCTTTTTATTTCACTGTTCCAGAGCTGAGAGACAAAAAAAGTGAAATGAAGTAGAATACTCAAGTTTACCTTCTCCCTGATGGCACATTGGAGAGACAAGTTCGCACGCACCACCACCCGCCCACCGAGTACAGGCTAAATGCTTTCGGAAAATATGAAATCGATTATTCAAACCAGAGGTTTCGTTAAAGTTACTCGTTGTAGAAAACTCTATAAAAAAATTCCTATTTGTAAAATAGCCTAGCTGTTCGAGATAGTTGCAACATGAATATGAAAACCGGCCAAGTGCGAGTCGGGCTCGCGCACAAAGGGTTCCGTAGCAGCAAATATAATAAACTTATTATGTCAATTTATACACCTGGTGAATGGAGCCTAAACTCTCCCGATAATAACTTAACCAAAATTACAGTTAAATCAACCTATCTCAAAAACTATAAGAGATACTTTGATCAAACCAAAAATCGTTGAAAGAGTTAATTAGCATGCATCACCTCTATTTTTTTTAGAATTTTATACCCCGTAGTTATAAAAATAGAGGGGGGGGGGACATACTTTTTACGACTTTGAGAGCTGATATCTCAAAAACCGTTCACTTTAAGAAAAATGTTTTTTAGAAAACTTTATATCATTTTAAAAGACCTTTCCATTGATACCCACACGGGTATGTACATCGAAAAAAAAAATTTCATCCCTCAGTTACATGTATGGGGGGCCCCACCCCCAATTCTTTTTTTTACTATTTAGTGTCATATTTTTGTAGCGGTTCATACAACACATATTCCCATCAAATTTCATCACTGTAGTACTTATAGTTTCCGAGTAAATCGGCTGTGACAGACGGACAGACGGACATGACGAAACTATAAGGGTTCCGTTTTTGCCATTTTGGCTACGGAACCCTAAAAATGGTAGGGTATCATTTCCAGATGCAAAACTGCTCTGAATAGAAGCAGATCTGGATTGGATGAGCTTATTTGATTATTTTGTTCAAAAATAAAACATAATCATGTAATAGTATCTAAATAAAGTTATTTCAGTTCCAGTTTTTGTAATGGAACTAGCAAATGGAAGGCAGTTGATATCCGTTGACGGTTACGCTTACTCATTGGATATACGCATAAAGAATGGGAGGCGATACCGTTGTGTGAAGACGAATGTCTGCACCGCTCATGTCTACCTACACCCTGATGGCACATTGGAGAGACAAGTTCGCACACACCACCACCCGCCCACCGAGTACAGGCTAAATGCTTTGGGAAAATATGAAATCAATTATTCAAACAAGAGGTTTTGTTAAAGTTACTCTATAAAAATTGTCCTATTTGTAAAATCATAAAATTAAAACCTATGGTTAACAATAAAATTAGGTTATCATAAAGTGCCTCGTTGTTATTTTTATTGGTTGTATAAAGTATTTTTGATTCGAAAATAATGAATACTTTAATTTATACACACCATACTTACCACAAAATTTACTTTACATCTTGTAGGGTGACTGCTGATAGACCATGCTTATTAAATTAACTTATATTATATATTAATATATGTTTCCTGTTGCTAAACTGGTATAATAAGCCGAAAGGTAGGTCGGCTCGTCATTCTAAACAAATTTTGAAAATTAGCAAAACATTGGGATGTGGGTTGGATAGGACAAAAGCAGTGAAACCACGTAGCACAAAAGAGCTGGAGCGCTCCGATTATTCGTTTTTAATAAACTAGGTAACACTTTTTGGGCTTATTTAGAATATCCTATATTTCTTTATTACGTAAATTTTCGATGCAGCTGAAGCTCAGCAAAAACAAAAGGTAATCTCAGGTGAAACAAATAATTTCATTTCTTCCAGTTCATTTCATAGAATTAACTGACGGACAGAACTTGGTACTAGTCGATGGATTCTCGTACAAATGGCATAAGGCCGTTAAGAACGGGAGGCGGTATCGCTGTGTGAAGACCAACATGTGCAACGCACACATCTACTTGTACCCCGACGGGACTCTAGAGAAGCAAGTACATACGCACACGCACAAGCCTAATACTTACAAGCGAATGGCTTCCGGAAAATATTTCAAAATTTGAAACATTAGGTACTTCCGGTAAAAAATAATAATACAATTCTAGCTATAGAATGCCATTCAGTGAGTTTTTTTTGTCAAATAACCCTTCATTATACTAAAGACCAAAAAACTTACCAGATACTTATCTATCTGTTGTGTTATTATTAATTCATATGAATAAATCGTACATCGTTGCTAATATACGGGTATTCCGTTATTTACTTTGTTTCACAATCTCTTGACTACATTTTATATTTCTAAACCAAGGGTCCACCTTGCACCAAAATTTTAAACGTATTTAAACCTATAATAGATTTAAATACGTTAAAATGTTTGGCACAAGTCACCCTCAATTGAATTGCAACTTAAACGTCTTCTCAAACCAAACCAATGAAAGTCCAATAAACGCACCCCTAAAAATCCGCTTTCCAGTCGGCTTCGGCACATCCCAGCGCGGCGGCAGACTGCTCATAGTGCAGGGCTACTCCTACAGCCTGGTGAAGCGGAGCCAGCAGATGACCCAGTGGCGCTGCACCATGGTCCAGCCTGGCACCAGCAAGCGGTGCACAGCTAAGGTCTTCACGGACGCCAGCTACGCTGTGATCGACGCTTGGGGCTCGCACTCGCACGGGAAACCGCGCTTCGTGAAGCGGAACAATGTGTTTGTCCGCTCGTATTATAACTGACGTTTGTTCATTTTGCACTGTCAATACGTAAATTACTTTGTAAATTGGACTTGTAACAGTAAATATTTTTTACGGGATTACAAAAAGTTATGACAGTGGTAAAAATTTAATATGTGCCTTGGTGTTCAGCTATTTTATACACCTGATAAATTCAAGATGAGTGTGAGAATAAAGCTGAACTATTCTAATAAAGGGTACGAAATGAAGATCTAGAGCGAAATGTTACAAATGTGGACTTGTGCACCATAAGTTAGTTAGGTAGTTAAATTCCAATCCACATTAAATTTACGAAGAATTATTGATGAAGCAAACTTGCCACTCCTTTTTGGGGGTTAACTGATTGATTTTTTTTAAAATATGTAAATATATAAACTATATGATTAATATGTACAGAATATCATTAGATTTTGATAGTAAATTTTTTGATCTTTTAAATACATCTTTTTGCTATACATTAAATATTTTCAAACTGGTGTGCCTTAATACCATTATGAATTAAGTTGTTAAATACTATTTTATCATAAGGTTATCTATAGGTATATATTACCTGTTGAACATTATTATTATGATGTTTTTATTCCTATCGTTAATAGTTAAAATATATTTTTATAAAACATTTAGCTGTTTTTTAATGTTTCCAATTCAGTCTTAAATATCTGCATGCAACTCGTATAAGGATTTCATCGCTATTTACCAACCTAAGCAACCGAACCTCGAAGTAGGGACACTAATTCAATAGCCATCTCTGTCTGCCCACAGGGACCTACCTATGGACGCGGCGAGGCGGCAAGCATCCCCTGCTCCTACTGTCAGGATACACATACAGTTATCAGAAGCGCAACGCTGACGGCCGAGTGACGTGGTACTGCTCCAGAAGACTCAAGGGTTGTCGCGCGGGAGCCATCAGTATGGGCCCCAAGTGCTACACCCTGAAGGCCCACGACCACCCCCCCTGCGAAAAGCTCCCGATCTGTGTCACTGATGTTAAGAAAGAAGTAGACGGTTCTTTCCCACCTTTTTTTTACTGAGTATTTAACGTTTGTTGAATCCTTCGTTTTAGGATAATTTGGACAATAGTTTTCAACCTGTAGGAATCTTTCGAAATATTACTACAAGTATGTAGGTTGGTACTTCTTCTTCTTGGTCTCAAGTTCTTTGAATATACTCGCGTGGAATGAAATATCTGTTAGCAGATAGCAATGGCAGGTGGAACTGTTTCATTGCTCGCGAGTGTAATAATGTAGGCATACCTACTATGCTCTAGTTCTATAACTATACAGTCTCGATTCTCGACTGGACTTAGCTTCTTATCCTCAATCCTTCCTTTACTGTTCCTAAACATACCTGTTTAGTTTATTATAAAGTAGGTATTATACCTATTATATTTACAGAGTGTTCTAGTATGTTAATTTATTTAAGGTGATTATATATTATTTTTTTTGGTAGTGGATCCCTAAATAATCTAGCTAAGCAACATTTTTCCTTCTATTTGCAATATCATGGCAGCTAAGTTGTAGAGGCTAATTGATCGTAGTTTAGAAGAGACACTTTAGTAGTCACACAATAAATCCTCCCTACAAAACAATATATATTTTACTGTTTATATATACATTATCTTCTTGTTGATTCAGTTTTGTTGTAGGTATTTGTCGTTTTCTTGACTTTACTTTTTACGAGCCAAGGGACTATTTTTCACGAAGCTAAAATCAAATTTTACAAAATATTAAAAGGTAAAATGAACTAAACAATATAACTTGACGAAGCATGTTACGCTGACGATGACGATGTTCTACACAGAATGACGAAGATTGTTCTTATATTAACAGTAATAAATATAAACTTAGTATTTATACTTCGTATAAATGGTTATTTATATTAATGATGATACACTGATGATTCTTTAATAAAATTATAACTTAGTAGGTATGCGTCAAAATACAAATATTATACACTTATAAATACATATAAACTGTAGGTAATTAATCTTAATGAAATTTTAATTATAATTGTCATAGATCATCATAAATATTCCTAATTCCTATATAGGTACCACTTAGAATGTTTACATAGAAAACATACTATGTAACAAGTATGTTAAAACATATATTTCAATAAAACTCGTACAAAATATGCATATAGATGTTATGAAAAAGATAATGTACCTAGATGGACTAATGGCAATAAATTGTGATTGAATCGAACACCATTTTAATTTAGCAGTATTATAATACAGTAGTACACGACATTGTAACTTAGAATTAAGATATAGACAATGAATAATTTATAATTAGGGTAGACTTAAACGATCTCTTAACGGTCAGTAAATTAATATTTAAGAGTTCTAATAAATTCCTAATTCCTGGTATCTTATTTCAGGAATATTACTCGTATCTACTTATATCATTTTAAAGACTGTTTATTATTAAACTTACTAACTTCTATATTTTGTAGCCTAATTTTATACATTTATGATTTTATTGGTTATAAAAAATATGCAATAAATCTAAAGAACAATACACATAAAGATTAACAAAATCTTACTAGGTATATTTTTTACCCGAAAATTTTAAATAAATAAGATGTGTTACTATTATATTTTATATTTAAATCAACTTAGAAAAGAAAATAAGTTAATCATTCTATGTATTTGCTTGCCAAAAGCTGAAGATAACGAAACTATGATGTATTTACGATGCATTTACGAAATAAATGAAGGTTTCCAATATTTTCCTAACTTTAAGTAAGTATTCCTAGTGTCGTTTTAAAATATCTAGATAAAGGTTATCTGTTTTATAAAAATCATGGTGTCACTGTCATGTGCTATGACTTACCTTTATCCCCCAGAAATTGTGACGGCATCATACTGTAGTTTAAAGAATGTACCTAAGGTGAGGGAAGTATTATAATAAAATCATAATTATGTAGAACCTCGTTATTTTATTTTCATTATTAAATAAATAGGTATATAGGATAGGAATATACCTACTTAGGTAAGTAACTACTTAGTTTTTTATTTATTCACACAATAGGGAATATGCATAAATTTTTTTAATACTTTTATTGGATAGTTTTACATCACTTTATTATAGTAAAAAAAATTCAACTCCAAAATAAGTAATTTAAGGTATTTTAAAGAAAGTTAAAAAATTACAACCATCACGACCACTTTGAAATTCCCGTCAGGATGGCGGGCTGGTGTGACGTCATAATCTTTTAATTTCACGGCTCAGAATAATGAGTCCCGTCAATCGGCATAGATTTTTTACCTAATACCAATACCAATGTTGTCATGGTAACAAACGAAAAAGGAAGTGTATAAAGTGTGATCAGTGGCTGTTTTATAATGGTAATAAAGTGTGACCAGTGGCTGTTTTGTAATGGGAGCTCGTAAATAGCTACTAGTAGCTCTTTTGAAATGGGAGCGCGCAAACCAGAGGGCCTTTGTACACAATAAATTGTGCGTAATAAATTTAATTTGTCCAGTTCTTCTGATTACGAGAATTCTTCCATAACTTAATTTAGAAAAAAATAAAAACTTTTGAAATATACTAACGACTGCCATTATAACCTAAAAGTAGAAAGAGCAACTTGTGTCATGTTCATGTCATAATACTTACAATACCAAATTTAATTTTATTGTGTTGCAATATGGAGCATATTTGAGTGGCTCGTTGACTAGCGAATGGCTGTTTACGCCTCATTACAATAGAACAACTAGTGGCAGCCCATACACTACCAACAAAAAATATAAAAAGTCCTAAACTTTGCAAACAAACAAGCATATCAAACAAGAAGTGGAGAGGTTATAGGAGGCTAGGATCTATTGGAAGAATTTTTATGTGATCCATCGGATCCATCGTATCTGATCACAACGAGCATCACAAAAATTCGGTGACATTAACATTTCTTTGTTTACACTTGACATTTATTTAACTTCCGCCGTAAACGCAAAGAAGTTATTATTCTGAGATTGATATATAAAGAATTTTGACGTCACATCCGCCCTAAGAAAATGGGTGACGTTTCTCTGAAGTTAGAATTTACCGAAGTTTTTTGGTACTTTTCAACTTCATTTACTTGCTCAAAAATAAATTATAATCAAAAATATTGATGGAGTCGTAGTTATGAAATAACAAAGTTTATTATAAATAATATTTGACCTTTATTTGAACCACCTGCATATTCCCTATTAGCTCATCATCATAATAAAACCGTAATCGTCCACTGGCCTTTCCTAGGAGAGCCACACTACAGTCCTCTGTCCTCCAGTCCTACCCAGCCTCAACTGGCTACTCTCTTGCTACTCTTGCTTGTTTGTGGCCTCTACTCAAGAACTCGTTTAAAATGTCGATCGAAATCGAAAAATAATGTGTATGTACGGTCGCCTGCGCCTAAAAGTATACAGGCGGAGTTTTTAAAATAGCGATCTCAAGCTCACATTGCTCAAGCACATCCACATAAACACCACTGCTACACACATCACACACAACACGTCCCTGGATTTATAACAGATGTAGCTGGTCTCATCATCATCAGGGATCGCTATTTTAAAAACTCCGCCTGTATACTTTTAGGCGCAGGCGACCGTACTTACCTAACAAATAAGCCTAAGCAACGTTATCGGTTCTACAGGTCACCTTTTGCCGTCAGGGCGCGGCAGGCACCCGCTTCTGCTCTTCCACGGCTACACGTACTGGCGGACCTCCAAGAAGGACTCCATATTCTGGCGGTGCTCTAAGAGGAGCAGCCTGCAGTGCATGGCGGTGGTCAAGTCCAAGTGCACGACCCCGTGCCGAGTGTACCAGGTGCTGGGGGCGCACAATCATGGACCTCCTGATGTGTGCAATCACCCGGCCGTCAGGAACCTCGCGGTGTAAGGCGCTGTGGTGTAGGATTACGTTCATGGACTTTGTATGGATTTAGGTCAAAAGTTGACTGGTACTCTGGTAGAGATTGCTTTAAGCAATGACGCCATCCTTTTTTTAATGTTTTATTTTAGGTCTAATTTAGTATTACCTGAGTAAGTTTCTCAAGTGATATCTAGTTTTAACGAAGTTTATTGCACATAAACGTGGAGGAAATTATTGTTTCACAGCCTCAAGGGACCATATACTTAAATATATATTATGGTCAAATTTCAACTCGATATCTTCAGCCAGGTCTAGGCACTTGGGCCGCTCCTCTGCTTGAATTTATTTACTCTTGTGATATCAATGTCCGTTTTTATTTTTATTTCATATACATATTGTTTTTATTTTTAGCATTTTTAATAGAAGTAAAGAGAAAGAGGCCCTTTACTAATGCAGAAAAACAAAGACGATACAGAGAGAAACTGAAGCGAGTAAACCTCGAGAAATATGAAGAAATGAAAAAAAAATATGCAGAACGAGCTAAAATGAGGAAAAGAAATATACGCGTAACACATAACAAGAAACACATAAATAAATCTAACAAATATTCACAAAAAAAATGTTATGATATAAAAATTAAGGAACCATATATTGATCCGTAGCCAAACAAGCTATAGCCAATAGTCGCAACCAGTGTCTGCATTTTGTAAGTGGAACAGTTTCTTTGCACGTCAGTGTATTGTAACAAATAAATTACAGCTAAAATAAAGGTTTGATTGCGAAAATAATAATTATCGTTTGTAATTTCATTGGTTTTTATGTTTTATTTTAAAAACTTGCCTTTAATTAAATTCAAATAGACAAACTAAGATTGTTAAGTGTTTACCTTTTGTGCCAAGTAAGAATTAAAGAATTATATATAGGCTAAATAACGTTTCAAAAGAAACTTGGCTAAAAACGTAATTTCTTAATATGGTATGGAATGCCCATTTATTAACATAACTTGTGTGTAATCCATTCATTTTGGTTAAATAAACTTTTTTTCATTAATGTTTTCATGTAAGTACCTACCTACTTTAGACCGAATCGAGTAGTAGAAAGAGTTATAGAAACTGGCAGCAAACGGGGAAAACCTAAGTTTCTGTATAGAGATTTTACATAAAACTTACAAAATGCGTCCACGGAACATATACAAAGTGTAATTTTAGTAGTGCCATTCTCGCTGACAGGCTCCGAGATCTTCTCAATGTTGATGTCAATTGGATGTGAACACCAGGAAATTTCATATTAAATCCAATGGACAACATTAAAAATTTTCAAGCTCTTTTATTATTAGTTTTTCAGAAAGATTATAAAAAATAAAGAGCCTGCTTTTTATATTTTGTAAATGTATGTATTTTATTATGGACGTATTTAAGTATTTTTTTTTATACTTTAAAGTCTATCATTTTAATGACGTTACGATTTAGAATCACGCAGATGTGATCTGCGCTTTGCTAGACCACTGTCATGCAAACTTTCAATTGTCTACCAAAATTTCCACAGTAATTATTAAAAAAATATGTGTTTTTATTTTAGGAATACTTATACCTTCTCATCGCGGCGGCGAAATACTTATGTATCAAAAATATACTTACTACAAAGCATTCCACACATCTGATTCCATACTCTGGTATTGCTCTAGCCGGAAGAGCCGAAAATGTAAAGCATCTTTGAAAACTCAACACTCACTCACATCTGTGGTCAAAGTTTCGTTGTACCATTGTCACGACCCGCCGACCATGCGACAAATAGACGGAACTTGGCTTAAAAGAGACTGGGCACACATGTATGGAAGCTGGGACCATCACCAATAGAAATGAGTGATACGTCGTTGAAAAGGATTTTTTTTGCAGAATATGAATAATGGAAGCGCTACTCCCGATTTACTGTCCAATTAGAATAATCGTACTTTGAAAGTTTTTATATTATATTTCTGTAATTTTAATGTTTTTGTTATTTTTTTACATTCATTTTTATTTTTTATAAGATAATGATCATCATTCATTATAATATTATATTTGTTTATTATCTCAGTAAGAAAAACCAGTTGAAAGTAATTTCTCCCATTTTAATAATACGTGTTTACGTGTATTACGCCCTAACTGTCATCAGGAGAGAGAGTGCAATGTCATAGAAAAATACTTCCTTCCGACGAATATATTTCAAAATGGACAACTTATACGGATTTGTCGTGATAATATGTTTTTGCTCACTTGAAAAGAGCTATCCAATGATGTATGAGTTGTATGACTCATCTTTATTGGACATAGGTCCCAAATCGCCCATTGTCATTTGATTGATTTATATCTTCATAAAATATGTATATTATGTACAAAGTGTAATAAGTAGTGCATTCCTCCCTGACATGGCCCGAAGTATGCTAAATTTCAATGTTGAATGTTGATGTCAATTGGATGTGCACACTAGGAAATTTCATATTTGGCAAATATATTAATTCCTCGTGTTTAAATCCAATGGACACATAGAACATCGCGGACTCGGGTGTACCCTCGGGAAGCGTCATAGCGATCTTTCTTGGTAAAAAAAGTCTGCCAATTTTTGCGGGGGGAAATGTTACCGTTTACCTTGATAGTGTATCATGGGACGTGTCATTATGAGTTTTAATTCCTAGCAATAAGGGTTATGTGAAGAGAAATTTAATTATGAACACAGTGTCGTCATTCTTTCTTGCCATGGATGTAACAATTATCGATAAGCCTGGCCTTTCTGGCCCACTACCTCGGCAGAGGGGAACGTCTGCCTATTTCGTCTCCAGACCATTCATACTCAATGAATGGACATGGCCCGCCGACCATGTGTCAGAGCCACGAGGGAACTAGGGTCAGAATCTGAACTTTCAATTAAACATAATGAATGAGCGAAAAGAGACACATTAAAAGTCGTGTTAAGTATTTTAAATAAAATAAAAAAATATTACGCCTGTAAAATTGGGTATTTGTGTATACTCCCCTATGACATAAGAGCCCGCGACATGGGGTTTGTTTCATGTAATATAGTATCGGCCCCTTAATTTTGTCGTTTGTATACAGGCATCTGAGACCCTGCATAATCGTAATCATGCAATAGTTTTATTTAACACATCTAAATAATAATATACCTAATTTTCATATTTTCAGTGGCCTTGGTAGAAAGACCGGGCAAGCGTCCACTACTGATATGCAATTTCTATACGTTCTACCTACACAACAACAGATCCACAATGCTTTGGTACTGCACCAGTCGGCGCTCGCGAGGCTGCAAGTCTTACATTAAGTCTAGTAAAGATGACCCGACTACGGTGCTCTATGGTTCGATAGCTCACTATCACAGCCCCCCCAACATACAGCGATGGGACGGTGGAACTTGGATGTAGATTTAGATTGTTAGATCTTCAAGTGTGTTCGTTTTGTTCGGAGAATACGCGTATACTACATTAATCTAAGCAGATCAGCCATTACGTATTGGATATTCCGGGAGCAAAAAATTACTCTTAAGATTAGCAAACGAAAAAGGCACAGTTTAATTACTAGAAGAACTTCTTGCGTTACATTGTCATTGTTAAACTTCAATGCTATTTATTATGAGTGACGAGTAGATTTGTGGAGTTACCTTGTAGAGTGGTTGCTATGAGTGTGAGCGTTTTAAATGAGATCAGTGACAGTGAGATAGACTGCATTTTATAGGAAACGGCTTTGATGTGATTACGGTCTTAATTTGAGAAGTCTACTACCCCAAGTTTATCGTAATTTGAATATGAATATTATTCAAATTGAATAGGTACTCTGATGTACGGCTTCATAAGGGGTATGGGTAGGAATTGCTACCTAGTGCACTATTTGAGAGTTGACACATCAATATTGCTTAGTTGTAAGCTTACATAGCATTAGGTTTCCTTAAATGAATATCATTAGATAGGAAAAAGCAATGAATTATTTAGTTACTTAAGAAAATTATGATATTAGACTAGTGAGAATTTAGAAAACCAGTCATGGACCATTCCAAAAAAATATGTATGTATTATAATTAAAATAAGATTTTATTTAAATATGTGATTTAAGTATAGGTGTAATTGACAAAATAAATATTAATAAGTTAAAATAAAAGGCTCTCGGTGCAAATAAAGAGATTCTGAAATATTTAGTCTCTATGTTTATTTAGTGTATATAAAAATAAACAAATGTTCCTGGTCATTTGGTCGTTACTTATTCACGGTCGGGGAAACACAGTATTAGTCAATTGTTCTATGTACGTAAATGTAGAAAGTTACATCGTAGCAGTACTTAGTTCTACTAGAACTACAGTAAATAAATTGTTCTACGTATGAAATGTGAAAGGTAAATGTTTAATCTTATATTCTAAAGTTCGATATACCTAGTCTTGATCATCATCATCGTAACTTGCTTCAAAATAAATTAACACCATTAAATTTGCCACCTCCATGATTCCCCAAATTAACGAATGCCCACAACTGAATCGAGCCAATCAGAGCTTCCACTATCCACCGTCTATAAAACTAACACCAATGCTTGATTTCAGCGGTTTTAATATCAAGGAACGGCAGGCGTCCACTGCTGTCCTTCAGAAACTACTCTTTCTACCTTCAGAACAATCGTCTGACGATGTTATGGTACTGCAGTCAGCGGCGCACCCTGGGCTGCAAGTCGTGGCTGCGGACTACTCAGATGCAGCCCGAGACCGTCACCGGGGCCTCCCTTGTGCACAACCACGACCCTACGTATACTCGGACGTGCGAGGATTTCTGGCTCCCTACCATTAAACGGTTTCGGAAGTAGAGATATAGGTGTGAAGTTATGCTAGTCGCAGTAGACCCACCAGCTTCATCATCATTGCAACCCCTCATCTCCTCACTGCTGAGGCTCGGGTCTCTTTCCAATTGAGGAAGGGTTTTAGGCCTAGTCCACCACGTTCGCTTAGTGTGGGTTGGTGTACCCAAAAGCTTCCCTATATGATCTTGTGGACGATCTCTGAGATATGCTCTTGATCGTGTGGGTACAAAATATAGGGCACAGTCAACATTCCTATACATAGTATGGATATTTGTTATTATTTAAAAGATTGTTTAGTGGTGTTTTAATTGAAGTTCCTTGTTGCCATGTGATAAATATGTAATATTAGATTACTTTGTGAAAACTTTTAAAGCTTAAACTTACCCATAAATGTACAACAGCTACACGCACCTAGTCGCTTTTGAATAGGTACGCAAAGGGCACTCACGAATGTTAGCAACTCTTTACTTATTGCAGTGGTAGTCTCACTGAAAATTTGTTAAAACAACATGGTGAATTTTTAGTTAATCGCAATGTACACATGTATTATCTATTATGATGAATAATATATATTTTAAAACAATGAAAGCTTGATTTGCCCTCTTTTTGTTTTTTCGTCATAATGTAGAAGTATCAATCAGATCCACTAAGCACACAAGAACTCTATAGAGACTGCTATAGTATATACCTACTGATAATTTAAATCCACGCAAAACAGTTCACATATAATTCTTGTGTGCCTGATTGATAACATACGCCAACTTAATAATAGTACAAAAGGTATCATAGCCTATAACCCAGACAACCTTCGAAATTCTTATTAATCATAATTTCATTTTCAAGGTGTATTAATATCTACAAGCCAAAAAAAGAAACCACTATTGTTATACAAAAACTACACATTCTTCATTAAAACTGAGCGGAGTTCACTGCTGTGGTACTGCTCAGGCCGCGCTGCGGGCTGCCGGGCCTCGCTGAGGTCAGAGCGAGACAACCCGACACTGGTGACGAGCGAGTCACTGACACACAACCACGACCCGCCCAGCTACGTACAGACGAAAAACGGAACGTGGGTCAAGGTTTAAAATTAACTTATTTGATTTGTGTAGTCATAAGTGTAATGTCTTTGTTTGTAATCATAAGTCAAAATGATGGATTACCAATATTTTTCTCTGAATAAAATGTATGTACCCTTAATAATTTCAGTTTGGTAATTGGTGGTTATGTATTACCTATATTTTTAAGAAATTAATCAGATCTCTAGCACACTACAATTCTGAGGGGACTTTTCTGCGTAGTAAATTTTCGGTCGGTCTCTAAACGATGAAGATTTAAGCGACGTTTATTAATGGTCCTTAAATTTTTACAGGTGTATTAATAAAGACAACTAACGGTAAACGTCCACTGCTGTTGTACAAAAACTACACATTCTTCATTAAAGTGGAGTCGTACACGCTACTGTGGTACTGCTCGAGCCGCAAGGCGGGCTGCCGGGCGTCGCTGAAGTCAGTGAGAGACAACCCGACACTGGTGACGAGCGAGTCACTGCAACACAACCACGACCCGCCGAACTACCATCAGACTAAAAACGGAACGTGGGTCAAGATTTAAAATAAACTCATATGAATATTGGAAATACCTGTGTAATTTTTTCTGTAAATAAAATTTATGTTTCCTGTCATGATTGAGGTTTGATGATCGATGATCTCTCTGAAGTATACATTATGTGTGCGGAAGAAAATTGACGCCTGTCTTTCTTGTTATTATCTGCTATCACAATTAACAATTTTATTTATTTTGTTGGTTTTTAGGCATACTTATAAAAACAAGGACTGGTCTACGCCCAATGCTAATGTACAAAAACTATACGTTCAAACTTCACAACCACGGGCAACGGTTGAAGTGGCTTTGGTATTGCTCGTCTAGATATGCTGGGTGCAGAGCGTACGTGAGTTCCAATAGAGACAATCCGTCCCTGGTGACGAGCTCGTCACTGGATCACAACCACGCGCCGCCACAGTACCACCGGACAGCGGATGGACGGTGGGTCAAGATTTAAGGGCCATGTCCATAATGACTAGGCTTTAGGCACTATAAGGACCCACTTTCGCAACCTACTACATACGAATGACACAAAAACGAGTGAGATTCCATTGGACCCAAAATTTTACTTGTATCAACATAATTTTGCTCTACACAAGTATAGGTACATAATTATAAACAGATTAATAAATAGTTTGTTAAGTTTTCTCGATAAATAAAAATATTAATGTTTTATTTATTTTTTCTTTCTTGTATACCAGAAAATTTTATTTAGTTTGTGAGATATATTGGTCTGGTTAGGATACTCTACCTTTCAATATTCCAGACTTAGAGTTATTCTAATTGATAGGTACATGAGACTCTCTGAATGTATAAATTTAGCTGGCAAGAAGTTTTGATGCTACTAAATTTGGACTGATTGTTACTTTTCAAAGACCGCATATCCAATGAAGTTTTGAGTTTTTTTTGTAAAATATCTACTGGGACTGAACTGTAGCGATATTACTCCCGCAGCTGGACCACAAATACCGCCAGTACAGCGTGGGCCAGATCAAGCAGCCCCACTTTTGCATCTGCTACCATCGCCGTTTCTGCCGCCATCTGTACCACCTGCAACGCCAACTGTTCATAGAAGTCGTGTCCCATTGAATAACTTTCATTACTTGGAAAAGCTCCCTCCTACTACGAAAAAAGCTGTTCCAGCGAAGCCTTGTCGTGTCTGCACCAAGAATAAAAAACGAAAGGAGTCATCTTTCGTGTGTACCACTTGCCCGGAAAAGCCTGCCTTGTGTGTAGTCAATTGTTTTTACACTTACCACACTGATCCTCGTTTTGTATAATTGTACAAATAATAAAGAAAACAAACATAAAAGCCTCCACAGTCTTATAACAAATATACAAGGGATTAAATTCATAATACAATGATAGCATTTTCTTTTCAAAAGGTACGTTGATACGAGGGCGATACCGAAATGATCGGGAATAGAAAAAAGTACAAAGATATCATAATATTATTTACTTTGATTGTTTTTCAAAGTAGTCTCCGTGACATTCAATGCACTTTTTCATTCGATTAAACCAATCATTGAAACAGTAATTCCAGTCTGAAGTGGATACTGTCAAAACAGCTGATTTGTAAGCTTCGACCGCCTCTTCTGGGCCGCTAAACCGTTGACCACGTAGCATATCTTTAATTCTTGGGAATGTAAAATAATCATTGGGGCTCAGATCAGGGCTATACGGAGGATGGTCCATCAACTCCACGTTTTCCATATTTAAAAACGTTCTTGTTTTGCGAGCGGTATGAGAGCTTGCATTATCGTGGTGAAGGATTATACGACGATTCGGGTTAGTTTTACGAAGTTCTCTTACGACTTCCGGCAAACAAACTGTTGTGTACCAATCAGCAGTAACCGTCCTTTGTTCTTGTAATGGAATCGTAGCCACATGGCCAGTTTTCGATACAAACGAAGCGACCATTTTTTTCGACACGCTGCGTGAGCGAATAACTTTTGTTGGCTTGACCTCACCTTCGAAGACCCAAACTGCCGATTGATGTTTTCTTTCGGGCTCATATGAATAAATCCACGATTCATCACCAGAGACGATATTGTAGACAGCATTTGAACTGCCTCCATTGAACCGTTGCAGAGCAGATCGACACCAATTAACACGAGCCGACTATTGTTCCTCGGTCAAACGGTGGGGCACCCAGCGCGAAACTAACTTCTTGACACCCAGTTCTTCATGTAAAATGGTTTGAATGGCTGTCATACCAATGCTGAGAGAAGCCCGAATCTGCTCGTATGTCACATGTCTATCTTCTTTTATTAACTGGCGTACAGCATCGATGTTATCTTGTGTTACCGCTGTTTTTGGCCGACCAGTAGAAGGGACTGTGGTAAGAGAGGAACGTCCACAGCGAAACTCAGAATACCAACGATATATAGTCGTTTTACTTGGTGCTTCAAGTTTATAAATAGAAACAAGCTCGGCGAGACATTGTTCTTGAGATAAACCTCGACGAAAGTTGTGAAAAATTATTGCACGGAAATGTTCCCGCGTAAGCTCCATTTTTTACACCGACTTGTCAAATTCAAATGGTCAATACTCTTTTATTTTTTACTTTTTTTAAAATTCGAAAATGGAATTATGTTTGAAAAAACACTACATTTGATACACCAAAAAGGTTTCACTCTAATTTATTCCTAAGTATTCTATTCCCGATCTTTTCGGTGTAGCCCTCGTAAATACTAGACACGGCAAGCGGTCATTGCTAATGTTCAAGAACTACACATACTGGATTCGGCACACCCAATCGTCGATACTGTGGTACTGCTCGAGCCGCAAAGCGGGCTGCCGGGCGTCGCTGAGATCCAACAGAGATAAGCCGACACTAGTGATGAGCTCGTCACTAGAACATAACCACAACCCGCCCAGGTACCATCAGACAAAAGAAGGAATGTGGGTCAAGGTCAAGATTTAATTGCATATCAATGATATAAGAAACCACTGAAGGAATCTTTATCAAATATGAGTGATATGATAATGTGATGCAAAAAATACGGCTGCTTTGAAGGTGTTTCTCACACAACTTTAAATCCAATTTTGATTCCTAATAAAACTGCTGTATAAATACGTATCGGTGGTTTATTTATGGTTCGAGTGACGGAAATTCTCTCTCTAGTCAAGACGAGGCTCTTCTGCTAGAGAAATTGTCGTTTTTTGCAAATGTCAGTAAATCCTCAAATAGCTTAAAAGAAGGATAAATATGTTTTTTAAAGAATTTGCTTTAAATTAATGTTAAAACCGAAAAACTAAAAAAACTGGTAAGTAAATTGAGTTCGGTGAAATTGATTTTGAAGGCCCTACTTATTTTGAAGGGCTTATCTTTCTTGTTATTCTTAAACTTAAAAAAAAAATTATTATTATATATTATTATAGGTACTTAACTTATTTGTCTTTTTAGGCGCTTTGATAAAAACACGCCAGGGCAAAAATCAATTGCTTTTGTACAAAAGCTATACATACAAGATTGGAAAAAAGGGTGTCGCAATACTTTGGTACTGCTCGTCTAGACATGCTGGGTGCAGAGCTTTCGCGAAGTCCAATAGAGACAATCCATCACTAGTGACGAGCTCGTCACAGGATCACAACCACGCGCCGCCACAGTACCACCGGACAAAAGATGGAGGGTGGGTTAAGATTTAATCACTTAACTCTATTCTTTATTGGTTTTTCATAGAAGCCGCATGAAATGAGCATTGGTTTTCGTATATGTTTCGTTTTATATTTTCATTAAATTATAAATATGTAAGTAGGTTGTTACGTAATAAAATGTTGTGAAACATTTTTTTCTTATTAAAATCGTCCCCTTGGATACCAACTATTCCAATCTTCAAATTTTGTGAAATACGTTAAGAACCGAACCATTCAGAATCGATTATAATTCTAAGCCTCAAAACAAGTACCTATATAGCAATAAAATTATATTAATAAGACGCAGTGTTTTTTTTACTTCTAATAAAATATGTTGCTTAGATTAGTAAAAACAATTCATCATCCGTACTTATTACCAGAAGTCAAAAACCCAAGCGACGTAGTATTGTCTGTTGTATGAGAAACTATAACCTAGTTGCGCTTAATTCGTAGTAATTCTCCTTATTCTAAGGAACTAATCTCGTAGAGTAAAATAATTAACGAATTCATTACACAATGAATATACCTATAATAGACATAACATTTGTAATTAATACTCACTATTGAAATCTGTTTTAGCCATCATAATGCCTTCACAAAGGGGACAATATATTTTGATGTACAACAATTATACTTACAAGATGAACAGCAAAGGCAAACATTTAACCCTTTGGTACTGCACCCAGCGGGCTCGCTATAACTGCAAAAGCTTCCTCAAGACTCATGTTGATGACCCTCAAACTGTAGTAGTAGAATCCCCCAATGAGCATACCCATATACCTACTCCGTATTATAAAACAAGCGAACGAGGTTGGGTGAAGGTTTGATTCAAGGATATTATTTAATTTCTATTAATTGCCGCAAAATAGAAGGCCCGTTTTGACAGCTTCAAAATGTTTGAGATGACACTAGTTTAAAACTTAAGTATTATTTTTTCTTTGAACCGTTATATTGTATTGAGAAGGGGTCGTTAAGCCTACTGACGTAAGTTCTAAAGCTGTTTGGATGATATCTGATTCACCAAACACGGTTCATCTATGTCACTACTGTACGAAGTTTTATTACTACAGCAACGAAGTTACTTCACACATATGTGATGTTTCACCTAATTTTCATTACTTAATCGAAGTCTGTTTCCTCTAAGTAATTTTACATCTAATAGGTATTAAGATAAATAAATAAATAATAAATAAATAAATAAATATGTGGGGACATCTCACACACGGTCATCCGACCCCAAGCTAGGCAGAACCTGTGTTATGGGTGTCGGACAGCTGATATATCTACACAAATATATAGATAGATACCAAATATAAATATCAACACCCAAGACCCGAGTACAAATATCTGTCTTTAAACAAATATCTGCCCCAGCCGGGAATCGAACCCGGGACCTTCGGCATAGCAGTCAGGGTCACTAACCACTACGCCATTCGACCGTCAAATAGATATTGTGACAGAGTTGTAAAAAATTAATTAACAGAGTAATACATTAGTCAATATAATAACAATGATATAAAACGATATTGATTAATTTAATAAAAATATCTGCGGACTCATTTTACTTGTATTTAGTAGCCTGTCAAACGTTTGTCAGTTGGTACAAAATGTATTTAAAATTTTACTTAAATAAAATTTTAAATACGTTAAGCGTTTGGTAAAATTGACCCTTAATTTAGTCTACACCATTTAACCTTTATGTATTGGACAGTTCATGTTTTACTTTTTTAGGTACTTTGATACCATCAAGAAAAGGAAAAGCCCTAATGATGCATAAAAATTTCACATACAATTATAAATCCAGTTCCGAAACAATGCTGTGGTACTGCACCAGTCGACCGAAAACCAACTGTAAAGCCTATCTTAAATCTGATAGAATATATCCAAACTTTGTCAAATTTGCATCCAATGATCATAACCATGATCCACCTAAATACTATAGATCGAAGGAAGGGAATTGGATCAAGCTATGAGCTCATAATATATTATTATTCGTATACGTACCTTCATGATTCGATGCCAATACACACATAAAAAAGACCTGCTATATTAATTTGACCGTATCTATTTAGCTAGTAACTATTTAGGAATATGTGCTTGTGGTCAGTCGACTCAAAGGCTGAAACAAATTCTCGCTATGAAATTGAGAGATACCTAGTTATGAGTAGCTACCTAGGTAGTTTTAAATATCATACATATTGAAATTTTATTTAAAGGTTTAGTTTATATAGATTTTCAGATTAAATTGTATAGTTTTAGTGAAATCAATTCTTATTTAATGTAGCTTTTCCGGCGTGCCTTATTTTTACTATAAAATAATATTCATTTTCATATTTTAGGTCTTTTAATACCTTCGAAAAAAGGCAGAAACCTTCTAATGTATCAAAAACACACGTTCGCCCTCCAGTTTGAAGGAAAACACATGCTTTGTTGGTACTGCACTGAGCGCAGGACAGCTTGGCGTTGCCAATTGAAAGTGAAAACAAGCAGAGACAACCCACAAGCAGTGGTGGAAGCCATCGGCGAGCACAACCACGACCCGCCACGCTACATGAAAACTAAAGATGGATCATATATTAAACTCTAGATAATAAGAGAAGGTCTGCAAAGAAATTAAACCTATAAATGATTAGGACCACCTAACCGCTTTATATAGTGTTGCCCAAATGCAAGAACAAGACGAGACTTAGCCAGTCTTGGTCTTGGTCTTGCGCCAATACACCTGGTCTTGGTCTTGGTCTTGGTCTTGCGCCAATACACCTGGTCTTGGTCTTGGTCTTGGTCTTGCGCTCCCAGTCTTGGTCTTGGTCTTGGTCTTGCAGCAAGAGTCTTGCAAGTCTTGCAATTACCTATTAGTCTATTACTATTTATTAAAGTTTACTTTTTGATTTTAATAGATATTTTTTTATTCGCTATGTTTATGGTATTAGTCGTAATGCGCATAGGTCCAGTTTTTCATTTTCTTTGATACAGTTTTTTGCATCTCATAGAATTCCTAAGCGTACTTACCTATACACCGAACTGTTACACCTAACTACTCAGTGAAATAGCGCTCTGCAAGACGCAAGAGTCTTGCAGGCTATGTCTTGTTCTTGCTCAAGTCTTGCACGGTCAGTCTTGGTCTTGGTCTTGCTAAAAATACGCGGTCTTGTTCTTGGTCTTGGTCTTGCAAAAACGCAAGAACAAGACCAAGACTGCAAGACCAAGACTGAATTTGGGCAACACTAGCTTTATACCGTAATATTTTTTTTTTATTATTCTGCAAATAAACTACCAAGTTTTGTGACATTCACGGCTTTATTTTGTAAAGTATTTTTTTATATAGGTACCACTTTTTACAGTCATTATAATACTCTTAATGTAATTTTAGGTGTTTTAATACCGTCACAAAAAGGTAAATCACTTCTTATGTATGAAAACTACACGTTCAACCTCAATTTTAAATCAAAAACCACGCTTTCCTGGAAATGTACTGAATACAAAACATGTCGCGGTTGCCGATGTCAAGTGAAAACAAGCAGAGACAAGCCACAAGCAGTAGTGGAAGCCATCGGCGAACACAACCACGACCCGCCTCGCTACATGAAAACTAAAGATGGATTATATATTAAGCTCTAGTAATCATAATAAGCGAAAGTAATCTGCAAAAAACTAATAGGTGTACGTAATTTTTTAATAATTATATTTTATTATTCTGCAAATAAACTACCAAGTTTTGTAGCATTCATGGCCTTATTTTGCATAGTTACCACTTTATTTAGTATATCAGTTTTTTACAATTTATAATTATAACCTTATTGTTATTGAAGGTGTTCTAATACGTTCAAAAAGGGGCAAAAAACTTCTCATCTCACACGTTCACCCTTTTCTATAATTTTTTTAAATTAATTATATTTTATTATACTGCAAATAAACTAACACGTTGTGTGACATTTACGGCTTTATTTTGTAAAGTTTTATATATATATATATATATATGGGTCAAAATCAGAGAGGTGAGCATTATGCTTCCTACAAAGTTTTTCCTCATTTTATTACATGATATTACTAAAATACTTATTTCAAAATAAAGGTTCTGTGCATATAATTACAGCACACTCAGCATATTTATTTCGCTATGGTAAGTTTTATTTGATTTTAAACAAAAAAGGTCTAAATCGTCATTCCGGGAATGCGTCCTTATACCATGTTTCATAGTTCAGACAAGTCAAATATTTTTAAAATTACCACTTAAAACTGTCATATTTTAATATTAGCTTTTAGTATCATTAAATTAAGAATATACGTATAAATTACATTATTACAAGTAACACTTCTTCATATTTTGGCTATTCAAATGCTGTCCGTCGTTTATCAAATCATTCCGTGAACGTGGTGGATATCGGTCGATGTAAATAAAACAACACACACCAGGTGGCGTTAGCGAGCAGCAGTGTAAAGTTCACAATTCAAAGCAAAAGGCGTGTGTTGTGTTTTCGAAAAAAATATATTAGATTTTGTTGGTAAGTACCTTTTAATTTCATATGTGTGAAGCGTACTTTAATTCCCTGTCACTACGGGAACGCTCTTTAGTAAGTAGTTTTTCGAAAATTTGCGTACTTTTAGCAAAATTCTTATAAATATTGTTGCTCACTTGTTCATAATCTCTAAAACCAATGTTTAACATGGCGGCGTCAAGCGAGACATGAAAATATTTAACGAATAATCATTTCGGGAACGGTCATGACAATGACAGATGTTCCCGAAATGACGCCTACGTTCCTAAAATGCCATTTTTTTGGGCAAAATGATGCTTTAATCCTTATAAAACCATAAACATGCAAAATTTTGGTTTTAGGTATCCATTTAGTACGAGTAAGATGGAGAATGATGAAAATGAAGAGAAAAGGAAGTCAAAAAAGGCATCCGAAAAAACCTTAGCGTTGGTAGCTCAGCCGGGTAAGCGCCCGCTTCTCACGCAAGAGATGCGGGTTCAAATCTCGGCGCTGACATGTACCAATGAATTATTTTAACTTAAGTACAATGTATACCATCGCTCTTACGGTGAAGGAAAACATCGTGAGGAAACCTGCTCATCTAGATTTAGCACATCTAGATATGTGAACCCAAAAACCCGCAGTGGACCAGCGTGGTGGGAAATGGTCCAAGCTTATGAAGGCAGTTTAGACCTTGGGGATATGCGCAAAGGTTCCACTCGAGAGAGCCAGGTGCAGGTACTTGCATCCCCACAGAGAATAGAATAGAACCTTAGCGTTTGTGGACTATCAGAAGGCCTTTGATTCGACCGAGACAACAAGGCCTTACAACGGTGTCACATTGACTACGGGTATATTGAAGTGTTGAAGTGATTGTGTAGAAACGCCACCATGTCAGTTTGAGTATAGGACCAGACTACGGAAGCAATTCCATTGCAGAGAGTTGTGAGACAAGGAGATGTTATAAGTATCTCCGAAGCTCTTCCGGCAATCAACGGCGAATACATCTCTCACCTTCGGTTTGCCGACGATATCGTGGTTATGGCAGAATCGTTGGAAGACCTCAGCAAAATGCTGACCTCAATCGGGTTTCCCAACAGGTAGGCCTCAAGATGAATATGGACAAGTTGAAAGTCATGGCCAATTCTCAGATAGCGCCCACCTCAATATCTATCGGGAACTCGATTCTTGAAGTGGTGGAAAATTACGTCTACCTTGGACAAACAGTCCAACTAGGAAGATCCAACTTCGAGAAAGAGGTCACTCGGCGAATCCAACTTGGCTGGGCAGCGTTTGGGAAGTTACGAAGCGTCTTCACGTCCGAAATTCCCTAGTGCCTCAAGAAGAAAGTCTTCGAACAGTGCGTATTGCCAGTGATGACCTACGGTGCCGAGACGTGGTCTCTAACTTTAGGCCTCTTGAATAGGCTCGGAGTCACCCAGCGAGCTATGGAAAGGGCTATGCTCGGCGTGACTCTACGTGATCGAATCAGAAATGAAGAGATTCGTAGAAGAACCAAAGTAACCGACATAGCTTATCGAGTCAGTAAGCTGAAATGGCAGTGGGCCGGACACATTGCTTGAAGGACTGATGGTCGGTGGAGCAGAAGAGTCCTCGAGTGGAGACCACGTGCTGGCAAGCGCACTGTTGGGCGGCCCCCCGCGATATGAACGGTCGATATAGTCAAGTCCGCGGGGAAGCACTGGATGCGGGCCGCCTCCGATCGGACAAGGTGTAAATCATTGGGGGAGGCCTATGTTCAGCAGTGCACGTCCTATGGCTGAGATGATGATGATGATGATTATATTATTTTCATACACCAAATGTACCCAAAGCCTAGCTTTACGTTCATTTAGGGAAGGTCAACGTCATTTAGGGAACTTCGTTGTCATTTTGGGAACACTCCCATCATTTTCGGGAACATCACAAAAACGGCAAATAAGTCACTATTATGTAATGCTATAATTAAATCTTGCATATACAGCATTAAATTACCTTGAAACCTTTGTATTTATATTATTAATATATAGCGTAGTGCAAAAATGTATACAATAAATTGAAAATATGGAACGAAATTTGCACAAATTGGAAATTTATGGAGAGTAATTCGAAAAATAAGTGTTTTCATTATGAAAAAAATCAAAATAATTATATTTTCTGATTTAGAAAAAGGTTAATTACAATTTCTTGAAGGGGATTCTTAAACGTGTTCGTTATATTGTTATTTAAAAAATAATTAAAAGTGTTCCCGAAATGACTCTTGACCCTGTCATTATTCTTATTAACAGGTATAATTTCTAAAATATATAATTTTGTGCGTGCCTCATCACAGGATAGGTTCATGACAAATGCCACAACATACTCCACTTGTTAGTTTTCTTCAAAATAAAACTTAATTTCTCAGATATTTGAAAACCTAAAATGCTCACCTGTCTGATTTTGACCCATATATATATATATATATATATATATATAGGTACGACTTTTTTACAATCATTATAATACTCTTAATGTAATTTTAGGTGTTTTAATACCGTCACAAAAAGGTAAATCACTTCTTATGTATCAAAACTACACGTTCAATCTCAATTTTAAATCAAAAACCACGCTTACTTGGTACTGTACTGAACGCAAAACACCTCGGGGTTGCCGATATCAAGTGAAAACAAGCAGAGATATCCCACAAGCAGTAGTGGAAGCCATCGGCGAACACAACCACGACCCGCCTCGCTACATGAAAACTAAAGATGGATCATATATTAAGCTCTAGTAATCAAAATAGATAATAAGAGAAGGTCTGCAAATAAATTAAACCTATGAATGATCAGGTCCACCTAACCGCTTTTTTCCATATTTTTTTAAAATACCTAATTATATTTTATTATTCTGCAAATAAACTACAAAGTTTTGAGGACTTCACGACTTTTATTTTGTATATTTTTTTTAATGCCACTTTTTTATAATTATTATAATACTCTTAATGTAATTTTAGGTGTTTTAATACCGTCACGAAAAGGTAAATATCTTCTAATGTATGAAAACTACACGTTCAACCTCAACTTCAAATCAAAAATCACGCTTACCTGGAAATGCACTGAATACAAAACACCTCGGGGTTGCCGATATCAAGTGAAAACAATCAGAGACAACCCACAAGCAGTGGTGGAAGCCATCGGCGAACACAACCACGACCCGCCACGCTATATGAAAACTACAGATGGATCATATATTAAGCTCTAGTAATCATAATAAGCGAAAGCAATCTGCAAAAAACTGAAAGGTGTACCTAATTTTTTAATAATTATATTTTATTATTCACAGCTTTATTTTGCATAGTTACAACTTTCATTGGTATGTGTCACTTTTTTACAATTTATAATAATAATCTAAGCTTAAGCTCTAGTAATCATTAAAAAAAATCTGCCTCGTCCTCTCAATCGAGAGGCCGTGGGTTCAAATACTGGCCTGTACCAATGAATTCCTTCAATTTTGTTTTCACTAGATTCTAGATGTGTATCCTAAATGCATTGTACTTATTCCAAAACGGTGATATGCTTCGCAACCTATCACGTGAGTACAAATGTGTTGCGAAAAGTGGGTGGCTCGCTTGTGAGCCACTTTTCTACACTGACTACCCCTTCGGGGATTACAGACGTGAGTGCATATGTATACCTATGTAATATATATGTAATCATTGAAAGCTAATGTGATCTGCAATCGAAGGAACCTATAATTAAATCTTCTTAACCACTTTTCAACATAAAATTATAATAAAAAAACGACATAAATATATTTTTGTGAAAATAAACTACCATTAAGTGCCTCAAACTTGATTATCAACTTTCCTACTCCAGGGACAACCTGCTAGCTTGCTACTGACTCGCACGCAAATCTGGACGATGTATTATCCTTTAGGTGGCGGTCACCAAAGAAATCCCTCCTTCTCCTTCTTCTTCCTCTTAGCATGTCGGTTGTTTGTAACCGTGATGAAATTGAAAGGACTAGAAAGTCAGAATAGCGTAAGTCGCTGCCTGCCATGGGTGCTCCAGACGTATACAAAGTACAGTTGATATGTCACTCGGAGAGGCTCCCGGTACTCGTGGACGCAGACGCAGACGCAGACGACGGATGCGATTAGACGCGATAGAGATTATTATAGAGTATTTATGGTTTTTCAAATAATCTTTGTGTAATTTTAGGTTTTCTAATAAACTTAATGTAATTTTAGGTATTCTGATACCTTCAAAAAGGGGCAAATCACTTCTTATGTATCAAAACTACACATTCAACCTCAATTTTGAAGGAAAATGTATCCTTACCTGGTACTGCACTGAATACAAAACATCTCTAGGTTGCCGATGTCAACTAAAAACCAGCACAGATAGCCCACAAGTGGTGACATGGACCACCGGCGAACACAACCACGAACCACCGCGATATATGAAAACCAAAAATGGATCGTATGTTAAGCTCTAGTAATCATTATAAGCTAATGCGATCAGCAATCAAAGGAACAGAAACCTATATGATCAAATCTAACTTACCGCTATTCAATATAAGAATTATTGTATGGATATTATTATATATATTATTCTGCAAATAAACTTCCATTGAGTGCTACAAAAATTGGTCGTCAATCATCTTACCTACAGCGGCAACCTGGTACTGACTAAAGCTACGCAAATCTGAACGAGATCTTATTCATAACGCTACGATCATACATAGGGGATAATTATGATTATTATCTATCATTTGGAAAACGGTTATAGTTTAAGAAGTTTTAAATAGGTATTATGGGTGTTTAATATATATTGATTTAAAGACAATTACACTATTTACTATTGCAGCAATAATGATTATGTTATTTTACAGTATTTATAGGTAGGTATTCTAATATTCATAATGTAATTTTTGGTTTTATAATAATTTAAATATAATTTTAGGTTTCCTAATATCTTCAAAAAGGGGCAAATCAATTCTGATGTATCAAAACTACACGTTCCACCACAATTTTAAAGGGAAAAGATTGAATGCCTGGAAATGCACTGCATACAAAACATGTCGCAGTTGCCGATGTCAGTTGAGAACCAGCAGAGATAGCCCACAAGTGGTGACAAGGATCATCGGCGAACACAACCACGAACCGCCGCGATATATGAAAACTGAAAATGGGTCGTATGTTAAGCTCTAGTAAACATTACAAGCTAATGCTAAAAAACTTTTTGTGTTTTGTATAGTTACTTTTCTTTGTTTTTATAATAACAATAATAATGTTAATATAATTTTAGGGGTTTTAATACCTTCACAAAAGGGTAAATCTCTTCTAATGTATCAAAATCACACGTTCAACCTGAGTTTTAAAGGAAAATCTACGATTACCTGGAAATGCACTGAATACATTCGAGGTTGCCGAAGTCAACTGAGAGCCAGCACAGACAACCCACAAGTAGTGACCAGGGCCACCGGCGAACACAACCATGAACCGCCGCGCTATATGAAAACTAAAAATGGGTCGTATGTTAAGCTCTAGTAAACATTATTAACTAATGCTAAAAAGCTTTTTGTGTTTTGTGTAGTAACTTTTCTTTATTTTAAATCTTAATGTAATTTTAGGTGTATTAATACCTTCACGAAAGGGTAAATCTCTTCTAATGTATCAAAATCACACGTACAACTTCAGTTTTAAAGCAAAATCCACGCTTACTTGGTACTGCACTGAATACATACGAGGTTGCCGATGTCAATTGAAAACCAACACAGACCACCCACAAGGGGTGACAAGGATCATCGGCAAACATAACCATGAACACAATTTATTGAATACAAATTTATTTTAAGTAAGAAACACTATACATACATTTTTGTAGTTTGTGAGTAGGTACGTATTTATAACCTCTAATAAATATTACCTACCTACTATATAGTAAGTTTTATTTAAAAGACATAGAAAAACATAATTAAATATTATACAAATAGCCCGCCCCAGGACGCACCCGACGCAAAGGTTCCCATCACGCTGGCAGCATTACCACGCTGCACTGCGAGGGAGATTCTCTGCATCAAGTACGTACGCCCCAGAGCGATTGTCATGGCCTCGATCCATAAGACGACGCCCTAACTCTTTTATGAATGCCTACTATACCTATTATTTATCTTCACAAGTACAAGTTCAACTCACAGATTGTTGTAAACATAGTGCATGGGTATAACCACGGACCTCATTTATACTATCATACGGAAGACGGTACATGGAGAAAGGCGCCGAATAGTGTTTAAGTTTAGATAAATTGTTAGTTATTTAGTTTATTTCTTGTCAATATTAGGACCGAATAGTATTTTTATTAGGTTAAACTCAATGTTACCCTTGAAGTAAATAAATTGAATTATCGAATACGTCAAAAATTCATTAACATTTAAATTGCATTTATATGTTTTTCAGTGGAATTGATAAAATCATCGCGGGGCAATCCGCTCGTGATGTATCAGAGTTACACCTTCATCTTCAACCACGAGTGTCTCAGTAGGGACTACAGCATCTGGTACTGCTCCAGTCGCAAGAGTGGGTGTAAATGCAAATTGAATTGCTCCAAAGAAGATCCACGTCGTAACGTAGTAATGATCGACGAACACAACCACCAACCACCGCGATACGTCAAATGTAACAATGGATCCTATGTTAAGCTCTATGATCGTTAGCCAATATGATGTGCCAAAGAGACCTAGTCGATGTTTAGCTTAATCTATCAAGATCATAAAACGATCTGCAATAAAATAAGTGTTTGTATACAAATATATTTTGTTTATACTTTTTTAGAACTCACGTCCTGCCACTGAAACCTGACCTACGTTATCCTTTCCTGCAGGATCTATTAAGTGTACTGGTTACATCATATAAGGCAGTGGTCCAACCGCCGGGGATGAACGAGAAACGAGTAAAACTAGTAATATGTAAACCAAGTCAAACTACTAATAATATAAGTCACAGGCATATCGACAAATATTCTATTACACCTCTTATCTCTAACACACCACGTGTGGTGTTTGCCACAGAATAATGTGTTTTTTATCTTTATCCTGCGTATTATTTAGTTAATTATTATGAAACTATAATTCACAGGAGCCCAGTTCGTACCTTCTCAGAGGGGCAAGTCGCTCTTGATGTTTCAAAACTACACATTCAACCTGAACAAAAAGCTGTCGAAGAGTTCCCTCTGGTACTGCACAAGTCGGTCGTTTCGGGGGTGTCGCTGCACCTTGAAATGCGACAGAGAAAACCCGCTGATTGTTGAAACAGTTGAAGGAGAGCACAACCACGACCCACCGCAGTACTTCAGATCGGAGAGTGGAGTGTGGTGCAAGCTTAGAGGTTGAAATGAGATTAATCGAGATACGCTTAAATGGTAACAAAAATTTAAACAGGTACCAGATTTTGCAGTTTGTCATTTTGAAAGTAGTTGAATTGAAATCTTTGTGCAAAACAGTCCTGGAATAAGACTTTAAATTTTTTAAATTAACTTTGGTATTTGTATTGAAAGAAAGCCAGTCACGTTAAGAAAACTCTTCGTTAATGATTCCTAAAGTTTCGACGACTGTTGAGCCTTCTCATTTCTTCGAGTTCTGAGTGATATTTATAAATAAAATCTGTTTTACTATGTAGTAGTACTATTAGTTGCATTTTGAATTTATCCTTTCCGCGATGCATAATGTTCTATTATCTTGGTCAAATTGGTCAAACTATTGAGCTAAATAACATTTCTTCCTCGACCTACGTCCAAAGTACTTCAATTTTCTTAGCTTAATTCCATAATCATTCGTTATTTGTCATCGATCCACCATTTAGGTGGATCGTTGGTGGATCATTTATCTAACTTCCAGACGTAACTAGCTTTCGTCATGAATGTCGGCGAAAATTCGTAAATGTTAACTTCATTGAGTAACATTGTTTAAATTTACATTTAATGAAACCTTACAGAAGCACGTTTGATACCTTCTCAAAAGGGAAAATCGCTGTTGATGTTTCAAAACTACACATTCAACCTGAACAGGAAACAAACCAGGAATACTCTCTGGTACTGCACCAGCCGTTCATCCAGGGGCTGTCGTTGCTCCTTGAAGTGTGATAAAGAGAATCCGGTCATCATTGAGACCATCGAGGGTGAACACAACCACGACCCACCACAGTACATCAAATCCGGGGAAGGGGTGTGGTGTAAACTTTCTAGGGGTTGAAGATATGAATAACTAGAGATCTATTGACAGTCTCTTAGGTGAATGTAATCATTTATTTTTAGTTAATACTCAGCGTATAACTTATCTAATACTTAGCGGTCTATGGAAAATATCACTTTGGACTAACAATTTGAAGTAATTACTTAAGTACATTAAATTTAGTGACGCTTACGCAACACTTAGCATTCAGAACTAAGTTATTTATTTTAAATGAAACTCAATACTGTATCTTTATAGATATATCCAAGTCATATGTTTTTCAGCAATATTGATACCTTCAAGACGTGGCGGAAAACTACTAGTGTACAAAAGACACTCGTTTCACTTGAAGAAAAAAATGCCCAGATTTAGCCTTATGCTTTGGTATTGCACGGCGCGGGAAATGCACAAATGCCAATGTTGCATTAAAACTGATATAAACAATCCTCTAGTCATCGTCGAAGTCATCAACGATCACTGCCACGACCCTCCTTCATATCATCTAACGAAAAAAGGCGAGTGGATTAGAGTGTGAATGTGAAATTTAGTATAAAAATATGCATAAGGTATTATGCTAGCGTACTTTGTTATGAATAAGCTAAAACATATATTTAAATATAGCCGTTTTATATCTATGTATTTTTTATTTGTACGAGAACCTAATGCTTTAGTAACTACAAAGTGTGCATATAAATATTATTATTTCATAATATTTATATGCACACTTTGTATTATAAATCTACGGTATATAGGGTCAAAGGAAAGATTTGAAGCTATCGGTTTACCAACTATCTTCTTTACAGGATTTTTATTACCTTCGAGTCGAGGAGGCAAAATCATGCTGTATAAAAAGTACACGTATAATTTTAAACAACATAATCTTTGGTACTGCACAAGGCGAACATCGAAGAAATGTAAATGCTTTATAAAAACGGATAAAAACAATCCTCTACTGGTGCGTGGCGTGGTCCACGACCACAACCATGAAGCACCTCAGTATCATCAAACTAAAGACGGAGACTGGATTAAAGTTTAATTATTTTATATAGGTATAGTAATAAAAATATATGAATAAAGGACCTGTCTCGTTTTTCATTGCTCTTAGTCTACTCTACAGCCTTACTGTAAATCTACAATGAACATAGCAAAAGACGCTACCGCACCGTGCTGCTGCGTGCTTATTGCGTTATACATATGATATTGACAAAAAATATTCACCGGTAATTATGGTGCCTGTCCACCAGTGCGGAGCGGGGTACCAGAGCGGTGTGCGAGTCAAACATCATCCAATGAGCGCAAATTACATGAGCGAAGTTTTTATGCAGTCTCATTGGTCAATTTCCGCTCCGCTCCCTCTCTCCGCACTGGTGCACAGGCAGCCTTAGACTCCGCAGAATGTTATTTTGTGAATACTCAAATCTCTCCTACTGCGTAAGCCATTCCGGTTTAACCCGCGCACATTTCAAATTCCAGTGAAAATCATAACCTCCAGAAAGGGAAAGGCGCTACTACTGTACAAGAGTTACACTTACAACATGCACAAGGAGAACAGAGACGGCTCTACCCTGTGGTACTGCTCGCGGCGGCAGGCGGGGGGGTGCCGAGCGCACGTGAAGCTGCACCAAGACCAGCATGGGGTGCTGGACGCGCAGGGAGACCACGACCACGAGCCGCCGCAGTACTACCGCACCAGGGACGGACAGTTTGTCAGGTACTAGTACCGCACCAGGGACGGACAGTTTGTCAGGTACACACGGCAACGTCAAATGGTTGGCAGGGCACACTAACGTAGTGTATGTGTACACACTAACGTTGTCTATGTGTGCATAAACGCAGAAATCGGTTTACACACCAGTAACAAACCACACACACACACACACACACACACACACACACAACAGCACAAACGAGTTTGCGCGTAGGCAAACGCCCGTATACCAGCTGTGACATAAAAATATCAACCGGTAGTGTTAGTTAAATAGTTATAAAATTGACGTGAAGCAAAATTTCACTGCTTGCGTCTATACACTTCGTAGCTCATTGGTAGAATTTTAGACTTATGAAACATAGGTCGTGAGTTCGAGTCCACTGATGGTTATTTTTATTTTACTTAATTCAAATTTTGCGTTAATTTAAACGCTGTTGAGTATAAAATTAATTTATTTGAAACTGACAAATGACTACAAGCTGCATAGCTGTCGACTATTTCTCTTCGCCAAAAATATATAATTCGTTCTTCATTTGAGAATTAAAACCATTCTACCCTCATACAATATGAATAAACGAAATTAGTTTTAGTGACAATTCACCTCTGCGACTGCATAGTGATTCACTTTGTGATTTGTGAATTTAATTAATTACTCTTCGCAGTCACTATGGAAAGTCACTTAACCATGTTCAAAAAGGCGGAGATAATTGTATTTATATGAACAAAATATTACAATTAGTGAAATCGCAAGACGTTTAACGGTAAGTAACATAGAATTACAAATATTTTATTTGACTGTTAGAATATTTGTATTTGTATATGCTAAGTATTTGTTTTTTTTGTTTGCAGAGGAGAACTGTTCAATTATGGGTTCACCGATACGCAGATTCGGGACATGTAGACAGTAGTCGTCCATACGGATGCATCACCACGCCATCGAGTAATCGTAGCTGCACATAGCGCTGATCCGTTCTGCAGCACCCGTTCTACGGCCACAATACATAATCTATCCCTACAAGCCGTACGGGTTCACTTGCGTGCTGCCGAAGAAAATTGCTCTAACCGATCAGCATCGTCGAAACAGAGTGCGTTTTGCGACTGACTATTTTAAACTTTGATTGGTGCAACAATGTTGTGATATTTAGTGATGAAAAGTTCTTTAAGTCAGACAAGGATGGAAGTAAGATATTATGGCGAAAAAGTGGTGAAAATTATAGTTATTGGGGTTAGCTCAGTATTTTTTATTTTCCCATTTGTATAAGATTTTAGTTATTTTGTTAAATACTTATCATTATTTACAATTATGGGTAAGCCAATGTGTTAGTGATGTTATTGTTACTGAGGTTAGAATAAGTTATCTTATTTCTAGCTAATTAACATGTTGATTCATATAACTAATGACTTGCCTATTTACTTTAGTAAAACGGCCATTCCATCCTTGTCTGATGTTTATTATGATTTAAAACTGTAAATTGAAAATTTTCCTTATTAATATAAACTACAACTATGTTTTAAAACGAAAAACAACAAAAACGTAACATCCTTAATGTTTATGTTATGGCAAGAATAAATTTGGTAATTTTAACACTTAATAACTTGTTTTATTTGCTTTCTGTGTTGCTTTTATTCGTATATACTACAATACTGTTATTAACCATCTTAAAAAATAAATTAAATCTATTAAAAAAACAAAAAAGTTATATTGCAAGTTCAGTAGGATTTGAACCACCATACTGATTAATGTTAGTCGTGTCGTGTATCATACCAACTGAGCCATTCATTCTATTACAATGCCTTGCAAAATTTTGCTTCATATCATAAAAACAATGAATCATTGTCACTGGCACAACTACATGCTTACAATATCCGTGTGTGGGTTGCCCAGAACTAAATAATGACGTCGACGTCGCCGACACACACATACACTACCTACGTTAGTGTGCCCTGCCAACCATTTAACTTTGCCGTGTGTACTAGTACCGCACCAGGGACGGACAGTTTGTCAGATACTAGTTGATAGTTTGAGATTGTTGAGAAGCTGTGGTAATTTTTCGTTACTGGACGAGTTAATTCCTTATTCGGCTTATGGACCCATGAGATATCTATATTAGATAATAAGTGCTTACTAAATATAAATAGCCTCGAGTTGATAAATGTTCGTAGGCTTAAAGCACTGCATGGAACCTATCATTTTATAGTCTATTACCTGTGAACACGAATAAAGATTTGGAGTTTTAAGTATGTATCGAAAAGTTAAGGTTAATTTTTTTCTGGCTCTCGACACCAGTGGCCTGTTAAATAATAAGCACACCATACCGGGCCGTATCGGAGAAGTACTATATTGTATAATCAAATTTCTTGTATAAAATACATAAAAAGTACACGTATAATTTTAAACAACATAATCTTTGGTACTGCACGAGACGAATCAATTTGGCCAAATATAAAAAAAATATCCACAACATGCTTCGTCATAAATCTAGGTTTATAAAATTATATAAAAATGTAAATACAAATACTTATAGCTAATCAAAATGTATTAATAAAGCACCGTTCTATCTTTTGATTGCTCTTAGTCTACTCTACCGCCGAGTCATTCGTCAACTGGCTACTGTGAAACTGGCCAGTTGGACCTTCCGTATTTTACCTACTATTTTTGTCGTCAACTGGCTCGACTGTGAAAATATGTAGAGTCAGCCACAAAAGTTATAATTTATTATGCTTAAGGTAACTACTTAAAATATATAGGGTATTTTATACGACTTTACATTAAAATAAAACACAATATCATTTTGGAGATGTATGTAACCCTGAAACGACGTCCCTAAAACAATGACATATTAACCCTTTAAACCGGTGTTTGCAACAAAAATTAGAAGGACATAGCTATAACAGGTAAAGTTTGCGCTCGGGATGAGAGAGATAGCAAACTTGGGTATCATGCGTCATAGGTCACGTCCCCTTTTGCCTCATTCCGCACTTCCAATATAGGCGTTATCGTATCTTTATCCCGAAATCAATGCATCTACTAGGTCCCCTTCCCAGGTGTCTGTGTAGATTTTCCTCCAGGAGTGCAAAAAAAATAAAATATCAATAATATATAGGTATATATATATATAGAAAAGATAAAATATATATATTATAAGCTTCCACATTGAGTAGTGAGTAGTTAAAAGATGAAGATAAAAAACAACCAAACTCTCACAATATATTGATCTCTCAAAAAGGCACGGACATAAAGTCTGTGGAGTGATAAAAAAAAAAAGAAAAAAAAAAATGCATCTACTATAATGGCGACTGTCTAGTCGGTACGTTCTTATACGAATCAGCCAGGGAGACAATATTTATTTATATTTGTTAGTTTCAATCCGTTTGCATCTTTACACGGGCAAGCGAGTTGACGATATAAAAAACAGAAGGTGCCAACTGGCGCGCGCTCGCCAGTCTAAGGCTCGCCAGTTGACGAATGACTCCTACAGCTTATAGACCTTGTAAATGTATAATGAACATAGTAAGAGACGCTACCGTGCTGCTGCGTGCTTATTGCGTTATATGTTATTGACAAAAAATATTCACAGATAATAAGGGTGCCCGTCCACCAGTGCGGAGCAGGGTACCGGAGCGGTGTGCGAGTCAAACATCATCCAATGAGCGGAGCGCAAATTGCATGAGTGAAGTTTTTATGCAATCTCATTGGTCAATTTCTCCGCTCCGCTCTCTCTCTCCGCACTGGTGCACAGGCAGCCTCTCCTACTGCGTAATCAGCGTAATCCATTCCGGTTTAACCCTCCCACATTTTAAATTCCAGTGAAAATCATAACCTCCAGAAAGGGAAAGGCGCTACTACTGTACATGAATTACACTTACAATATGCATAAAGAGAACCGAGACGGCACTACCCTGTGGTACTGTTCGCGGCGGAAGACGGGGGGGTGCCGGGCGCACGTGAAGATGCACCAGGAGCAGCATGGGGTGCTGGACGTGCAGGGAGACCACGACCACGAGCCGCCGCAGTACTACTGCACTAGGGACGGACAGTTTGTCAGGTACTAGTACCGCACTAGGGACGGACAGTTTGTCAGGTTCTAGGAGCTAGGTTGGAGATGCTGGGGTAATGGCTCGGTACTGGACTGGTGAATTCCTTACGCGGCTTATGGGCCCATGAGACATCTCGATTATTAGTTAAGAAGTATTTACTACATATAAATACCTCCGAGTTGATGTTATCTTATATCTGTATTAACAGCATGGAACCTATAATTTTATTGTCTATTACCTGTGAACACGAATAAAGATTGTGAGTTTTGAGTATGTATCGGCAAGTGAAGATTATTTTTTCCTGACTCTCGACTGCAGTGGCCTATTAAATAGGTAATAAGCACATCATACCGGGCCGTATCGGAGAAGTCGCTCTAATGTATTATATTTTACAGGCCGATTTGTTACATAAAATACATTAAAAATGTAATATTCAGAATGACTTCTGCGATACGCCATAATTTACATGAACCTTAACCCTTAATAGGGCACAGCTATTGCAATTTTTCATATTAATGTGAGATCTATATACCCCGAGCCTTATTAAGGGTTAACTACATTTAAAACAATTCCAGCCGAGTTCATGCCTTCGGGAAGAGGGACGAATCCTCGCTTGCTGTTCAAAGGATTCACATACAAATACCGCTATGAAAACAAGGTATTACGGGTAATAACCTGGTACTGCTCCAGTCGAGACATCAAGCACTGTAAGGCGTATGTGAAGACGTGTCTAGAACGCAAGGGTCTAGTCGTAGAAGCGGATCTAAGTCACACGCATTCGCCGCTATGTACTTACCACAAAACTCCCGAGGGAGAGTGGTATAGACTATAACTAGAAAGAAAATATGTTTTATTTATAAAGTAGGTAATGTACATAGCTCTCCAGGTTTCTATTATGTAAAATAAAGTATCAGCATTGAACATTGGGTTGGCCACTTGTGTTCTATAAACATGTGCATATCCGAAGCACTAATTTATAAAAAAGCTTAGTTATTAAGGTAAAGTGGTGTTATCTCGACTATAAACATCACAGTTTCTTAAAATGATTGGTGTTTTTGTCTACATGTACCTAAATTAATTTATCTAAAGGAAATTTTAGGGCGTCTTGCACAACAAATTTAAATAAAATTAAATCTATGTCCTCTTGCTCTGACATTATACTGTCAGAGCAAGAGACAAACTATTTAATTTTGATGAACTTTGTTGTGCAAGACGCCCTTAGTTTAAGTTACGGTCTTTCGGATCAATGTGGCACAAAAAAGCACTGCAGGGACTCCAAAACTCCAATGGGGAGTAATTCGTCAACTCGCGAGCCTTAAACTGGCGAGCGCGCGCGAGTTAGCACCTTCTGTTCTTTATGTCGTCAATTCGCTTGCCCATGTAAAGTACGGCCAGATGAAAAGGGTTGTAACTAACAAATATAATTAAACTAGCTGTTCTCGCGCTTCGCTTCGCCTTAAAAAGTTTTCCCGTGGGAATTCCGGGATAAAAAGTAGCCTATGTTATTTCCCAGGGTATACCAAATTTCATCCAAATCCTTTCAGTAGTTTTGGCGTGAAAGAGTAACAGACAGACAGACAGACACAGTTACTTTCGCATTTATAATATTAGTTAGGATATTGTTTAATACAGTAAAGTGTAAAAATATTAATTTTGGCAGATTTTACTGATCTTTCTGTATTGCGAGGGTAAGTTTATAATTACCTATTTAACTTTATTAAATTACAGTTATATCAAATAACGAATTTGCACTAAAATTAAAAATAAACTTCGTTTATTTCGTTGGTCAAACAGACCTAACCTAACTGTAACAATTCCTACCAGGAATCCCAAAAAAATCTAAATGTTTTTTTTTTATTTGACCCAACTGTAACATTTTTTCCAGGAAGTTCATCGCAAGCCGGTCCATCCAGTAATGAAACTGGACATGAAATCATAACATCCCAGCGAGGACAGTCTGTACTGCTTCGTGCAGGTTACAAATACCACAAAGACCGGACAAATAAAGATGGTTCCTGTATTTGGAGGTGTTCGAAGAGAATTGTTTGCAAAGCAAGATTAATTACTGATAGTAATAACTTGATCAAACGAGATGACAGCCACAGTTGTGAGCCTGATATTGTATCAAATGTATTGGAGGCTACTTTTAATAAGTGTATGGAAAAAGTGAAAAGTGACTGTAGTATTCCTATACCAAGTGCGTTCCGACAAACTGTTTCAACGTTAAAAGATTCAGGAATAGATTTAGAGAAAAAAATACCTAAATTTAAAAATGTTAAAAATAAGTTTTATCGAAAACGCAAAAAGTCATGTGTTTTTAAGTAGTTACCTTTAGCTTAATAAATAGAACTTACTTTTATCACTGACTCAACATATTTTCACAGTCGATTGAGTGACGATCAAAAAATTTGTAAAAGCGGAAGGTGCCTACTCGCGCGTGGCGCCAGTTTCACAGTAGCGAGTTGATGAATCGGGCGATCCTCAGGCATAAATGTACTTTTAACTAAAACCTTATCCTAGATGATTAATGATGCAACCTTAACTCCATTGATATGTAGCTAAAACATACTTATTCCTACACACATTTTGACCTGACGACCGAATGGTGTAGTGGTTAAGGTCCCTGACTGCTATGCCGAAGGCCCGGGGTTCGATTCCCGGCTGGGGCAGATATTTTTTTAATCTCCGATATTTGTACTAGGGTCTTAGGTTTTGATAATTATGTAAATATATTTATGTATCTACCTCTGTATTTGTATAATAAAGAACGGTCAATATGGGATAGTCTGATATACGAAAAATCCATGAAAAAAGGCATTGTTGCAGAAAATAACATAAAATGATTTTATGTCTTGTTTTTTTTATTCCTTATAAAAATCCTTGAAAAAGGAAGATTTTCTCTAGAAAGGGATATTTTATATGGCGTAATTGCAATTTCAAACATATACAGGGTTATTGTTAAGTAGACCGGATCCTTTCAGGAGGTGATAGAGGAAGGCATTTCCAGTTGATTGAACCCTATAATGCATTGTCCGAAACTTAACACTTTCAAAGATATTTAATACTTAAGTTTTTTTTTATTTTTTTGCCAAAATGTTATGCTTCAAACCGAAAATAAAAAAAACTAGCCATATTTCAATATTTTTCTTGATTGTTTTTCATTAGTAATACCTTAATAAACTAATTTAAATAATCAAATGTGCATTATTCGACTTAAATTAGACACAATACCTCAAAATAGATGAACATTTTAAAAAAATATTCAAAACGTAAAAACAAACAAATTAAATTAAAAAGAATTTTCATATGATAATTTTTTGTGCACTTCAGCTTAAAAACATTGTCAACTACTAAGCTTTCAAATAAGATATTTCAATATCAAATCGATTTAGGTATCACCAAGATATGGCAATGTTTTTAAGCTAAAGTGCACAAAAAATAATTATATGAAAATTCTTATATTATCCCTATAATGCATTATCCGAAACTTAACCATTTCTAAGAGACCCTTAAAATCGACTGGAAATGCCTCCCTCTATCACCTCCTGAAAGGATCCGGTCTACTTGCAAATAACCCTGTATATTTCGTTTATTTTAGGTGTTCTGATCCCGTCCCGCATGGGGAAGCACCCGGTGCTGTTATACAATAATTATTCATACAATTTCGTTAATAACAAGACCGAAGAGAAACTTTGGTACTGCATTAAGCGTGGCAGGCTGCAGTGTAAAGCTTACGTCAAAACGCACAAAGAAACTCCGGAGACTCCATACGAAGTAAATGAAGTACACAATCACCAGCCTGCACGGTACCACATCACTAAGACAGGACAATATATCCTGATTTGAATTTCAGTCTCAATGAAGACATAACATCTGTAAATAGAGGTATAAATTAACAAATGATTATAAAACACGGAATATATATTTAGACTTTGTATTTTTTTTATTTCCTTACGGGACTCTATCTTACTTACCGAATGTTAAAATACAATACTTACCTAATAATAATACCTACAAGAAACTGATGTATTATTAATACATACATAATATAATACCAGCTGTTTTGTATGTTTAAGGTCGTCTTATACCGTCCAGACATGGCAAGCACCCGGTATTATTGTACAATCGCTACCCATACCAGCACGTGAACAGTGGAACAAAAGAGAAGCTACTGTGGTACTGTATTAAACGTGCCAAGCTGCAGTGTAAAGCTTATATCAAAAGCAACAAAGAAACCCCGGAAACTCCATTCGAAGTAAATGAAGTACACAACCACCAGCCTTCACAGTACCACGTCACAAAAGAAGGAAAATATATCATAATATGAATATCGATTTCGATGAAGACATAACGTAGTTATTGGTGGTATAAATTTGTAAGAAGAGTCTACATACATTAATAAATAATTATATTACACAGGAAATCAATTTAGAGTTTGTATTACTTTCCGAATGTGCTATTATGGTTCGCGCACATTATGTCGGGGCGCAGTGGGCCGGGCCCAACGCAATCGTGCTTTATATGAAAATCTGCCCAGGCATATTGTGCGATAATGCATTGTATACAATGTAATGGAGTGATTTTTGCTATGCGGCCCGGCCGGTTGCGCCTTGACATAATGTGCGCGAACATCTAAAGTCCCTTTTATACATAAAAGTATTTTATAAGAGTATGATATGATTAGTACATATTACTATATATGTCGCAGGTATCTGGTTGAATCTCCTTTTTGATTGAATCACTGGCGCGTTCATTGGATGGCGCAATTCAGTTGTATGACTAACGCTGAGTTGCAGAAAGGGACTTTAAGTTAATGTTGACCTTAAATCTATTGCTGCCTTGCTTTGACAGAATACAGACAGAAAGAGACGGACATAGATTTAATGTCGACATTAGCTTAATGTTCCTTTCTGCAACTCAGCGTAAAGGACATCTCGTCAAGTCGTTGATTGTAACGTTTGACGTCTTGACTGAACGTCATTCAGCGAAGTCGTTGAATGGGATATAGTATAGCAACTTTGTAATGTGTGGTTAGGGTGAACATGACCAGACAAGAGTCAACAAAAAGACTATGTTTCAAAGATCTTATCTCACAAATTAACTAAACAATAAAATAAACGTACCTTGATATTGTTGTTCATAATAATCCAGTTTCGCCACATTTTCCTCTTTGAAACTAGCTTCCGGCTTCGTAATAATAAATAAATCCATGTTGTCACACTATTTTAACACAAAATAACGCACTTTAAGCTAATTTATTTGCAAAAAATAACAATATAGGTGCATTTTGTGCCAGCTGTTCGCTGTTAGACGCCATATTTGTTTTATTCACCACCTGACTGATTTTAAGTCCGCTAACTAGTTGGACGTCTTGTGACGCTTGTACAATCAACGTTCGGCCTAGTCATACAATTGAATAGCGCCATCCAATGAACACGCTAGTGGTTCAACCGAAAAGGAGATTCAACCAGATTCCTGCTACACATACATGAAAACAATATAATATCAGTTATATTGTATCTTTAAGGTCGTCTTATACCGTCCCGGGGTGGCAAGTACCCGGTGTTGTTGTACAATCGCTACCCATACCAGCACGTGAATAGTGGAACAAAAGACAAGCTACTGTGGTACTGCATTAAACGTGGCAGGCTGAAATGTAGAGCTTACGTCAAAACGCACAAAGAAACCCCTGAAATTCCATTGGAAGTAAACGAAGTACACAACCACCAGCCTTCACAGTACCACATCACAAAAACAGGACAATATATCATGATTTAAATTTCCATTTCAATGAAGACATACATCTGTTATTAGAGGTATACATTTGTAAGAAGAGCCCACATACATTAATAAATAATTATATTACACAGTAATATCAATTTAGAGTTTGTATTACTTTCCGAATGTGTTATTATAGTTCGCGCACATTATGTCGGGGCGCAGTGGGCCGGGCCGCATCGCAATCGTGTTTTATATGAAAATCTGCCATCATAGTGTGCGATAATTTTTATAAAATTTAATGAAGCTATTTGTGCTATGCTGCCCGGCCGGCTGCGCCCCAACATAATGTGCGCGAACATTTAAATACCCTTTTAATAATAAAGATAAAAAAAAGATAAAGATAAAAATTCTTTATTCGGTACACCACACAGCACACACCAAAAATCCACAAGAAAATACACAAAAAAAAGAAAATAACAAATAAAAAACCTTATATAATATAAACTTATCAGTAATAGCGGTGTGTGTTGTCCAGCACCGAAAAGGCCCGCGCCTCAGCTTACACCGCTTCAAGTGAGGTGGCATCCACCCACCTGACGCGGCACTGATTTTCAGTCGCGTCCTTCCGTGACTATCTCCCATCTATTGAGACATCTGATACCTACGTGTACAATATAATAATAATACGGTAATGTTATAAATAAATAGATATAATTCTTAAATACCAATAGTAAATACATATCATAAGTATATACACATGTATAGATAATGTAATAATATTGCATATAGGTAGTACAATTTTTTTATAAGTAAATAAAATTAGAGACAAATAGTGGGTATGACTAGAAAAGAACGAAGAGCCTTCGGGGTTTCAGCGCGCGAGCGAGACCGATCGCCATCGCTGACTTGCTTCAGCGCTCAGACCAGCCCGTACCGTCCGGCTGAACACAACTGTAAGACAGTTTCATAATAATATATACACAACTGTGAGTGAAAAACGGACACAATGCACAATAAGAAGCATTTTCTAATGGCGGACTATGAGAAGAAAAATTAAATAAAGTAACATAGAAGCTTATAATCAAAGCATACAAGGTAAGAAAATTATGATGAGAACTATCTTGAGTACATGTAATAATAATATAAACGAATAAAATACATAAAATAATAAAATAATAAAATACATAAAATAATTTTATAAGAGTATGATATGATTGCTGTTGATTAGTAAATACATGAAAAAAATATATCAGTTGTATCTTCAAGGTCGTCTTATACCGTCCCGGAGTGGCAAGCACCCGGTGTTGTTGTACAATCGCTACTCATACCAGCGCCACAGTGCACCCAGAGACAAGCTACTGTGGTACTGCATTAAACGTGGCAGGCTGCAATGTAGAGCTTACGTCAAAACGCACAAAGAAACCCCTGAAATTCCATTGGAAGTAAACGGGGTACACAACCACGAGCCTGCGCAGTACCACGTCACAAAAGAAGGGAAATATATCATGATTTGAATAACTTTGAAGAAAAATTCAATGAAGAAATCACTATTGTGTTTCGATAGATAGGGATAAAAATATTGTGTGTACTTTTTATGTGAGAAGCTGCATCCTTGCATGGCGTTTGTAGCATGGAATAATAAAATACATTTCAACCTACTCCTACAACCTGTATTTGTTATAGTTTAGAACATTATCAGTCTCTTGCTCCTTAACGTCTACCAGGGTAAACTTGCTGGGTCTGACTTTCAGAGCTTGGGCATCATCCCGGCTACTCTGTTACATTAGATCACAAGCGTCCATGCCAGGATACAGCATCATCCAGGCTGCCAGTGCCATATTCTGATCGAAAATGGAACACATGATGCCGTGCCGTGGCGTGGCTATGAAAGCTAGAAGTCAGATTCTCAGACCACCCTGTTTAAAGGTGAATGCTGCCTAAAAATAACGTTCAGTATTCCCTTTAAATTGTTGGTCTTAGAAACATGTAGTTTTGATTGGTGTGTTTTATACATGGGTACAAGTAATTTCATAGTGATTTAGTTAAATAGGTTGTAATTTTGAAACCTTACCTTACCATTACTTACATTTTTCATATCTTTTTCAGGCATCCTTTTACCGTCTCAGAAGGGAAAGCATCCATTACTATTGTTCAGAAATTACTCTTATTTTTTTCAAACATCTCCTAAGTGCATTCGCTGGGTCTGTTCAAAAAGTAAAAGTGGGAAGTGTAAAGCATATCTGAAGGCAAACATCAACACTATCCATGTACCGACCGAGATATTCGACGTACACAACCACGAACCGCCGAAGTACCACATCACTAAAGATGGAGAATATATAAAAGTTTAATGTATTAAGTTTATCTTGTGGTATTGTCACACAGAGGAACTTCTGTACTAGCATATTGTTTTATAGGTACATTGCTTAATACTTTTAAATAGACCTACCGATCAAATATAATTTATGTACTTTCATTTTTGTTTTTTATCATAATTCATAATAATAATTCATAATTCATTTATTTTCTCTTAAATTTACATCGTTAGCTTAATAATTAGGTATAATTAATTAATACAAATTAATAATTGTATATTAAACAAATTTACAAATTGATAATAGGTATATCACAATGTGTCATTAAATAATTACATAATATAAAATATATAACAAAAGGTATGTCAAATTAGTTAAATTAAATTAATACTTATGTCAAAGATAATTAAAATACAAATTTTTGTACCTATTGTACCTTAGCCATACTTATTTGTCATTAATAAATTCGTCAAATGTGTAAAAAGCCTTAATAATTTGATAATAATCCCCCTTGCCCTTACAAGCACCGCAAACTTACGTCTATTGCAATCGTTAATTGAAAATAAATTTACTTTTACAGGAGTTCTGATTCCAACTGCGACTGGAAAACATCCAACATTAATATTTAGAAAGTTCTCTTACCATTATGAAGCGGTTTCTAAATCTTCCTATATTCGCTGGGTTTGTTCTAAATATAAAAGAGGGAAATGTAAAGCGTATCTGAAAGCGAACAGCAAGACTCCCGATGTGCCGACCGAGATATTCGACGTACACAACCATGAACCGCCGACTTACCACATCACCAAAGAAGGACGTTACGTTAAAGTTTAATATCACAAATTTTCAAAAAGTGAAGAGTGTCAATATTCTCTATATCATCACCAGCAAATATAGCCAACCAGCATAAAAGTTTACTGGTTTTTTCGTGTGGTACAAAGAGGAACTTCTATACTAGCGTATTATTTTATACTTTGCTTAGGTAATATTTTTAAATATAACTACCGTACAAATAAAAAAGATCCCAAATGCATATTTATTTTGCTGGTGCAACGCTTTTCTCAAGGCTGAATAAACAACGATGTCGTTACCGTAAAAGAATCGTAATTTTTTTTTTGTTTTTATGCTATTATTATGAACCCCCTTGCTCTTACTGGTACCGCAATGTCCACCTATTGCAATCATTATTTGGTCCTCATAGCACAGGGAATCCTAGTTTGTGGACCAAGGTTTTAACAATTTTAAGAATCTTTGTTGGTTTTTCTAATAAACTATTTTTTTATAATGATTTATGAAATAAATTTATTTTTACAGGAGTTCTGATTCCATCTGCGTTGGGAAAATATCCAAAATTGGTGTTTAGAAAGTTCTCTTACCATTGTGTTAATTCTAAATCTTCGTGTATTCGCTGGGTATGTTCTAAAAATAAAAGAGGCAAGTGTAAAGCGTACCTGAAGGCGCACAGCGAGACTCCCGACGTACCGACCGAGATATTCGACGTACACAACCACGAACCACCGATCTACCACATCACCAAAGAAGGAGACTACATAAAAGTTTAATGACAAAAAAATATATAAAGGTGGTATTGCAATTGTAACACAGAGGAACTTACTGTACAAGCATATTGTTTAATACTTTTAATTATACCTACCGATCAAATGTAAGAGTACCAATACATATATATTTTGTTTGCCTCAAGCAGAGCTAAATAAATAATATAATCGTTACCGTAAAATAATTTTTCGCTTTTATCATATTATTATGATCCCCCTTGCTCTTACAGGTACCCCAATGCTACGTCCATTGTAATCATTATTTGAAAATAAATTTACTGTTACAGGGGTTCTGATTCCATCTCCGATTGGAAAACATCCAACATTAATATTCAGAAACTACTCTTACCACTATGAAAAGGTTTCTAAGTCTTCCTATATTCGCTGGAGCTGTTCTAAGAAGTACAGAGGAAAGTGTAAAGCGTACTTGAAAGCAGACAACAAGACCCCCGACGTGCCGTTCCAGATATACAACAAGCACAACCACGAACCACCGACCTACCACATCACTAAAGAAGGACATTACATAAAAGTTTGATGAAACAAAATTATTCAGTAGCCTCAGCAGAATGAAATAACGTACTGTTTTATTTTACCTAAATTAATATACAATTTTCTGGGATTTACTCTTGTTTTACGTTTGTCTGGAACGTCTTGTTCAACGTTGTCTGAAAGAGAGCATTTAGAAATAATACCGCCATTTTTGCATTTATGTTATTTTGATTTTCGTTTTGTTTTACGTTGTGCAAGTAAAGACTATTATTGACGTGAGAGAATTCATCCACGAAATGGGCTTAACAATGATTTCAGAACACTTGAATTCAAGAAAATCTAAATGCATATTCCAAGTAAAATCCGCCAGCGAATAGAAAAACAGCTCGATGAGTCGTCTTCTAGACCTGCGAATATACCGGGAAAATATGTCAGATGTGAGGTTTTTCCTGAAAAAACAAAATATTCATGCAATTCCACCATTATGTTTGGAACATGCAAAATTTTTGTGTGAAAATTGTGTTGATTTTGACTCCAGCAATTATGCAATCGTATTTTTATGAAGAGCAACTGAGTATGTTTTAATTTTAGTTGCATGTTTTTTGTCTAACAATTAAAGGCCAAAGTTATTTAAAACAATCGTTATAGGTATAAACGTTTTTTACATTAGGTATCACAATGTTACTTAGATTACACAAATACATTATACGTATATTTACTTTTACAGGCATTCTTATACCGTCGGCGAAGGGAAAACATCCAACATTACTATTCAGAAAGTACTCTTATCATCTTCGGATGGTTCCCAATTCCAAGCTTATTCGCTGGGTCTGTTCAAAAATGTTAAGAGGAAAGTGCAAAGCGGTTCTGAAAGCTCACATCGAGACCCCAGAAGTACCCACAGAGATATTCGACGTACACAATCATGAACCACCCAATTATCACATTACTAAAGAAGGACGTTACATAAAAATTTAATGAAAACAAAATTATTCCGAAGCTTCAGCAGAAGGAAATTAATGTAATATTATATTTTTAATAATGTTAACTTAAGACCTGTATGAGAGGTCTCATAAGTCCTCTCTTTAGTTTATCCACAGTTAGAACACAGGGCTTTTGAAACAAAATGTAATTACCTACCTATATAAATAAATGAAAAAAGGTTTAAATCACATACCTACGCCTCTTTCAAGGAGACCTTAAATAATACTTTATAGTGCTAATTTTTGTTAGACTCAAGTGTCTCCCCGCCCCTTCTGGCTAAATGGTTGGTTAAAAAAATATACAAATTTCACGGATGTAGTACATTATGACGACATTAAAATGAAAACTATATCAGGTAAGTAAACTTTTACGGAACCCTCAGTGCGCGAGTCCAACGCGCACTTGGCCGGTTTTTATTTCATGTTTATTCAAGAATTCAAGATCTAGATTCTAGATGTCTACCCTAAGTGCATTGTACTCATTCAAAAACGGCGATACAGCTCGCAACGTATCACGTGAGTAGTGAGTACAAATGTACAGCGAAAAGCGTGTGAATCGCTTGCAGGTCACCTCTGACTACCCGTTTGGGGATTACAGTATGTATGTACAATGTACATAGGTATGTGTAAGAATGATAATACACTCACGGGCAAAGAAACAGTTCCACTCATAAAATGACAAACCCAAACAGCCCCAATTTCTTCAAATATTTAAATTAAAATTTGAACGAAATATTATCGTTTTTAGTTGGTAATATCCTAATGCTTAGTTAAATGTACTTCAATGTAGCAGAAGGCGTCATTAAGGTAAACTTTTCCGTTTATGAGTAATTTGGTGCTTTTCTCAGTGGAAACTTTTCACTGCCGTGAGTGTATTTAAGACCCTTTTTCAATAACAAAGTTATATTAGCAGTTTCTTTTTTTATTTCTCAGAAACGACTACTACAGTAAACTAATTGCGTAGGTGTTAAAAGTTTTTATGCAGTCCATTGAAATAATTAATTGTAAATAAATTTACCTTTACAGGAATTCTTATACCGTCTGCAAAAGGAAAATATCCAACATTAATATACAGAAAGTACTCTTACGGTTTTAGTAGGATCCCCAATTCCTGCTAAATTCGCTGGGTCTGCTCTAGAAGGTTTAGAGGCAAGTGTAAAGCGTACCTGAAGGCGCACAGCGAGACTATCCATGTACCGACCGAGATATTCGACGTACACAACCACGAACCACCGAATTACCACATCACTAAAGAAGGACATTACATAAAAGTTTAATAACGCAAATTTTCAAAAAGTGTCAATATTCTATAGTTATCACCAGCAAACAATGTCTAATGGCCAATTGACAACATTTCAAAATTTTATACAGTTGAAATTCGAAAACCATTTAGAGATATGGCTCTAATATTCACAAAAAAAAATGTTTCCGATTTTTCTTTTGATTTATTTTAGAGAAAAACATAATAATCTAAATTATCATTCGTGACATCACGATGTGGCATAATAATTAAACGCGCTTTTACTTCTAAAACATGAACAAAAAAAAAACATGTTATGTCACTTTGACAATGACAATGACAAACATCACTCAAATGTCTGTCACTTTTATGTGTCCTTGTCAATGACGGAAGTTCGTGATTGGTCCTCGCCACAAAATAAAGTTGAAGATGAAGTTGATTGGTCCTTGTTCATGTCAAGTTAATGTCATCCAACTTTTTTTTGTAGGTTAGGCAGGCAACGAAAATATTTTTATGCAAAGCCTCGACGTGACGTCACTCATACTATAAATATTTTGAACTTTGAAATTAAAAAAATATATTAAAACATAGAAATATTAAGAAATAAAAAAATACGGGTCATCTAAATTTGTGATATCTCGTCGAAAATAAAATAAAATCGGTGAGCATTTTATTTGAAATGTTGTCAATTATAAATCGTCGACTGATGATTATGATATTTATATATATTATATTATATAATTAGTGATCGTGTTAGATGTAATTACGAATTTCAGAACCAACTGCATTTTTACTTAATGTAAATAAATAAACTGTATTTCGTTAAATGATTTGTTACTTAAAGACCTGTATTCCAGATACCCCGTTCCTTCCCTCGAAATGACAATATAGGTGATTATGTGATACTTTAAGCATATTATAAACTTTTACAGGATATCTTATACCGACTAAGAAAGGAAAACATCCACTTTTATTATTCAAAAAGTACACTTACAACGGGTTTTCGTCGGCTGGTAATACATTCTTCATTCGCTGGGTGTGTTCTAAAAAGTCAAGAGGAAATTGTAAAGCGTGCCTGCGGTCAACCGTCGAGGCTCCCGACAAGCCGATCGCAACATTCGGCGAGCACAACCATGATCCACCGAAGTACCAAATCTCTAAAGAAGGATATTACATAAAACTTGAATGAGCACAAAATTATTTAGACGATGCTATAGCATAATTATATTGTCAAATGAATATTTCTTTGTCCTTATCTTTTACTTTTGAATTATAAAAAATATAAAATAATAATAATAATGTTTTGACTGCATAAAATCAATCAAAGTACCTTCAATGTCTCATATTACGATGACGTTTTTAGTTAAGAATGTAAAAAAAACAATAATGCATGTAATTACTTTTGCAGGCATTCTCATACCGTCTACACACGGGATACATCCAAGATTAATATTCAGAAAATATCCTTTCTATTTTCAAAGGCTTCGTAATTCTAGATCCATTCGATGGATCTGTTCTAGAAATAAAAGAGGAAAGTGCAAAGCGTACCTGAGGGCAAACATTGAGACTCCCCACGTACTGACCACAATATTCGACGTGCACAACCATGAACCACCAAACTACCACATCACTGACACAGGAGAATACGTTAAACTTTAATGACACCACAATGCGTGAAAAAGAAAATGATGTCTTAGTCGATTTGAATTCGATTCGAGTTCACCTAATAAATAACTCGTATGTGTTTAAACGTTGATACAATATTGCGTATGCAAACACACAGCCTGGCAAACAAGAGTTGAAAATAAAATTGATGTATTTGGCAATTTCGCAAAGACTCTGCGGCTGTATATAAATAAAACCTTATTTTAATTATCCTCTTTGGATGATTTTGTAAGTTTTCGTTTATTAAGGGTCACTTTTAGGTACCAAACGCTAAACGTATTTAAAATTGTATTTAAATCTAATTTTAAATACATTTTGTACTAACTGACAGACGTTTGACAAGGGACTAAATACGTTTAGCGTTTGGCGAAATTCCACCTAAATGAAGACCCTATTAGAGATCAAAAGGACAAAAATATATATTTTCAGTTTGGGAAAATATAGGTAATTAGAAATAACACATAACAGAAGATATTCATAATAAAGTTCAATTTTTATAGTACATTTTATATTAATTTTTACAGGCATTCTTATACCGTCGTCACAGGGAAAACATCCAACGTTAATATTCAGAAACTACTCTTATGGGTTCCAAAAGTTTCCGAACGCTAACTATATTTGTTGGATCTGCTCTAGAAGAACTAGAGGGAAGTGCAAAGCGTATCTAAAGGCAAATAGTGAGACTCCCGACGTACCGACCGAGATATTCGACGAACACAACCACGAACCGCCCAAGTACCACATCACTAAAGAAGGAGAATACGTTAAAATTTAAGGAAGTGTAACTGCGCCTCAATTTGTTACTAACTTTTTCTGCCAACAACACTGATTGTGCACCACAATATTTTTTATTATAAAAAAAATATCACAAACATGGCCATTGTTTACATTTTAATTATCGTGCTATTCAGAACACCTCTCGGCTATATGTATAATAGCTCTGCTGATTGGAACAAACCTTATATTTACTTTTAATAGGAATTCTTAAACTGTCTGCAAAAGGAGCATGCCACGTTAATATAAATAAAATCTTAATCTCTTTTGTCACACCTTTCCCAATAATTAACTGTATATTTTCCTTCACAGCCTATCTAATACCGCCATCTAGGGGTATATACCCCAAATTAATATTCAAAAACTACCGGTTCAATCTGAAAGGCAACCCCAACGCTCCCGTCATCCGCTGGCACTGCTCCAAGAGGTTTAGAGGGAATTGTAAAGCGTCTCTCAGAACATTCAAAGACAAACCCGAAGAGCCAACCGAGGTGTGTGGAGAGCACAATCATCCACCGCCTAAATATTTCACCAGTAAAGATGGGAAACACATAAAGTTTACATAGTACCTACCTACGTAATGTAAAATTAAACAAAGTTTTAAACTAGGCATAAATAAACGATATACCTATATCATTATTTTGGTTAATTATTTACAAATATAACCACACCAGCAGAGAAAACAGCACATCTCTTTTTGATCGCTAATCATCTAAATACGAGATCGATAGCATCCTTAATACTTGCAGGAATTTTAATACCGACGGTAGTGGGGAAATATCAATCGCTTTTATTTAGAGAGCATACATACAGTTGTGACGGGAACAGCCGCAATCTCAGATACATCACGTGGCGGTGCTCGAGGAGGCGTCGAGGAAAGTGCAGGGCGTATCTGAAGACAAGTAAAGACAAGCCAGAGACACCGATCATGATCAACGATGACCACAACCATAACCCGCCTCCCTACCATGTCACCGAGGATGGAAAATATGTAAAAATTAATATATGTGTCTAAAAAATGTCTTTCACATTGTTCAATCGTTTAGTTTAGCTTTTTTAGGATTAGTTTAAAAACACTGTTGTTTGAGTTGTCTTGTTCGTTAACAATAAAAAAATATTCGCAACTTTAAGTCAAATGAGTTTTTATCGAATTGTACTAACTATAAACAGCTCGTGCAAGTGAAGCAGCATTTTTTTTTCTGATGAGCAAAGTACTGCCTATCAGCAGTGGGACGACAGTCAGCAACTGAAGCTAATATAACTGGCGCTACAGAGCGACTACACTAACCCAGCTAGGTAATTCTGCAAAAAATACATCGTAGGCTAGTCAATAATGTCTCTGTTGTATACTGTTCCTAGTCTATAACTATATTGAATAATTTTGATTTATGCGATGTTAATAAAAGAGTATAATGTATGTTTACTTTTCCAGGTATCCTCATACCGTCTGTGAAGGGAAAAAAACCAACATTATTGTTTAGAAAGTACTCTTACGGTTTACAAAAGGAACCGAAAGGCGCGAAAGGTATTGTTCGCTGGTACTGCTCTAGAAGAAAAAAAAAAAAAAAAAAAAAAAAATAAAAATTATTTATTTCTGAATATGGTTACAGTATTCTTAAAGTAAGCACTAGAGCGTAAGTACATGTTATTTTTATATGGGGTCAGTGGTGTCCTAAATAGGTTTTTTTAAAAACCTGTAGTAAGGACTACCGGTAAAGTAGGTGCAAAAAACTATTACATTTCCAATTTACGTAACTACTTTAACTTAGTTCAACAGAAAAATAAAAAGTTAAACAAATCAGAATTTTAGTTAAAATATTTATAAAAAAAAAAAAAAAAAAAAAAAAAAAAAAAAAAAAAAAAATTGCAGTAATGCGCGTGTGAGTAGATGTGTGTGTGTGTGTGTGTGTGTGTGTGTGTGTGTGTGTGTGTGTATGTGTGTGTTTGTGAGAGTATGATTTACGGCTAAATTCGATATACATAATTAATATTATTTATAAATTACAGTTCAATAAAGTTATCAATGAAACTTTCCGTTTCATCATAATTTAATTTTAGGAGTAGATTAGTTACAATATGTTTAGTTTCTATGCTATTCAGGTTGTAGACAGTTTTATATTTATTTACTTTGTTATAAAGATAGGGTCCGAGGTAAAGAAAGAATCTTTTAGTGAATGTAAAGTTAGGAGTGGGAAGTGTACAGATTCGGTCTTTACGTCGTGTGTTAGAGATAGTGTGTGGTGTTCTGATGTGTTGAGTAAGAGTAGTGTTAAGAATAAAAAGTTGTCTAACAGAAAGTACCTTACATAATTGATACAGTTGAAATGTAGGGAAAAGGAAAGGTCGAAAAGTAGCAACTTTTAAAATAGCACGTTGAGCTATTTCAAGAGGCTTAATATACGTTTTGCAGGCACCACCCCAAATTGGTATACAATATGAGATTATTGATTGACACATCGCATAGTAGACGGTCCGGATGATATGTGGATTAGTAATGTGTCTTAAAGTTTTAAAAAAGTGGATCAATTTCCTAACTCTTGATGTAAGGTGGTCGATGTGGGCTTTGAAGTTGAGGTATTTATCTAATATTATGCCGAGGTATTTTATTGTGTCAGTTGAGGCAATAACAGGACATATACATTCAGTGTTCAGAGATACTGTTTGACGTTGAGATGAACAAGTATGAGCTTTAATAGAAATAGGAATTGTTGGTTGAGAATTTGAGCGCAAAGAAAAGGTAATAAGTTTAGTTTTGGAAGTATTCAGTGTTAATGAGTGTGAGAGAAGCCAATTGTATACATAATTAAAACCTATTTGAGTTACAGTTTGGAGTTCTGTCCATGAATTAGCTGAGAAGGTGATAGCAGTATCGTCGGCATATGAGGTTATAAAGCCATTTTGTAATTCAAGTTTGCAGAGATCATTAATAAAGACAAGAAAGAGTGTAGGGCCTAAGATACTTCCTTGAGGTACTCCATAGGAGATAGATTGTTCAGTGCTAAGATGGTCATTTATTTTAACTATTTGGGATCGATCAGTCAGATAACTTTGGAAAAGATTAAGTTGTGTTCCTCTGACGCCTAGAGATTGAAGTTTGAGTAAAAGGGTGGGGATGGGTACCGTATCAAATGCTTTGGCAAGGTCTAAGAATATGGTAAGAGTCTTTTTACGATTGTTGAGGTGATGAACTAATTCGTTTATTAAAGCCAGTGTGGCATCAGTAGTGGATCTATGTTTTCGAAATCCGTATTGTTGTTTAGATAATAATTTGTTTGATTCCAGATAATTTACAAGTCTATTGTTGAGAATTCGTTCTAAAATTTTGGACATGGCTGTGAGTACTGCAATTGGTCTGTAGTTTGTAACTGGTTTCGGATCACCACCCTTGAAAATAGGATGAATGATTGCCTTTTTGAAAGAATTGGGAAACACACCAGTGTGGAAGCATAGATTAAATATGTGGCATAAAATAGGCGTCAGAGTTTTAATATATCTTTTTAGGATGGTGGCTGAGATACAATCCCAGCCGGTAGCAGCGTTATGTCTGATAGATTTAATGGCGGATTCAACTTCGTCATTATCCGTGTCTAGAAGGGCGAAAGAAGAAGTAGTGGCAGCGGTTGAATATGTACTTTTAGATATAACGGAAGGTTATTGAATTTTTTCAGCAAGTTCTTTACCAATATTGGCAAAGAAACTGTTGACACTGTTACATGATTGTATTGCTGTTAAAGAAGAAGATAGTAGATGAGTAGGTGAATGTTGTTCTTTGGTGGAGTTAGTAGATTTTTTTATTGTTTCCCATAAAAGTTTACTATTTTTACCCGCTTTTTTAATTTCAAATGCATCATGTTGCCTTTTTACCTTTTTTAAGATTTTAGTACAAAAATTTCTGTATCTGGTATAGGTGACTTTTAGAATTTCATCATCTGGAGACTGTTTTAGTTTTTTGTGCAAGTGATCTCTATTTCGCATGCATTTTAGCAGCCCTGGAGTGATCCACGGTTTAAGTATTCTATTTCTCTTAGGTAGGATTTTTACGGTTGTGTTTTTGTCAATAATATTAGTGAGATTTACTATAAGGCAATTTGTAGCATTTTCGGGGTCTGAATTTTTTAAAATTGGTTGCAAGTCAAGGTTTTTTATGTCTAGGTCTAATGCTTCGTAGTCAATTTTTTGAATTTTCCTAATTGCATAGTGACGAGATGTTTTTGTTTCAAGGCAAATCATTGTTGAGGTATGATCAGTGATAGTAGAAGGAAAGATGAAAGTTTCAGAAGAAGATTTAGTCCTGAGAAGAGTGTGGTCTAGACAACTATTGTTTCTTGTTGGCAATTGGTGGGCTGGAAGAAGGCCATGAAATGCTGTGCTGTTGAGGTATTCATGCGAGCGGGTGTCGAGTGAGGAAGGTGTTATGTCTATATTTATATCACCTGTTACTATGACTGTTTTCGATGATGAAAGAGAAGATAGTATAGAATTGAATGAATTCAAAAACGTATTAATGTTGTTATTACTTGGGGATCTATAGATGCAGAATATGGAGATATTAGTATCTAATTTAATTAAGAGGCCAGATGCAGAGTTTTGTAAGTCTGGCTCTTCTACTGTGAATGAGAGATTGGATTTAATATAAACTACAACTCCGTCACTTTGATTAATATGCTTCGTGGTACTTAAAGATTTATAATTCGGAAGGGCCGGGATATTAGCATTAGTCGCACAGGGGAGCCAACATTCGTTTAAGACTATAATATCGCAGTCTAATGATGTTCTTTCAAGGAGAGTCTGAAAGTTGTCAAAATTCGTATTTATGGATCTTATATTTTGTGTGAGAATTTTAAGATAGTTTTGGGGCTTATCAATAAAAGAGTGACAGTTTTCTGGGTTGCACTGATGTACATTTGAGATAGAGAATTGGTCAATGGTTTTATTTAAATTTATAATGTTACTTGACATTTTGTATTAATAATAAAGAGGGTCTAGGTTTTAGTTCTTTAGTTCTTGTATTGTTTATTATAGTTCTTATATTGTTTAGAGACTGCGATCGTTTTAGTATTTTTGTAACTAAAGGTGTGATTGTGGCTTTGTGTTCATGTAATTTGTATAAGTGTAATTCATCAACACAGTGGAATAGGTAAAAAGTATCTGTGGTGTTGGTGTATTGGTATGTGTTTTGTGAGTGTGAGTGTGAGTGTGAATGTGCTGTGTATGAATGTAATGAGTAAAGTGTAATGTTTGTGTTGTTGTACTGGTATGCGTTGTGTGAGTGTGCTTTGGTTTTGTGTGAGTGTGAGTTTACTCTGCGCGTAACTATAATAATAACAAACATTAATACATAAACTATGAATAAAATATATATCAAAGTGTTTCTTAAGTTAATTAAACATTTAAGGCAAAAACAGAAAAATAGAAAATTATATGTTTTACTACCAAATAATAGTCAGGCTGCGCTGTTCGTGGGCACGCGCTGTTCTTCGTTGGCTTGTAACTTTTTCAGGTCAGACTCAGAGTCGATCCTGGTGCAGCTCGCTCCTTCCTTCTTCCTCAGGTACACCTTGTTATTGTTTGTCCAGCAGAAAGTGTAGCCGTATGTCTTAGCAAAATCTCTCGCTAGATAAAACAGTCTCTTGGTATTGACTGTTAGACTTTCGGCAATATAGACCGGGGTATCAGGTCCGTCTAGGTTCATGGTTTTAGTGGTCAGTCGTTGTTTTTTACTAGAGTCCTTAAATGCTTTAATTAAGCGCTCCTTCGTTAGAACTGTCGTAAATTCGACTGTAATAGGTTTGTTCGTGGCAGTAGCAGCCCGGGTATTAGTCCTGAAAACATTCTTTATGTCGGATGTTTGTAGTGGTACTTTCAGTGCATTCCCAGTTTTAACTACGAGATCTGTGAGACATCCTGTAGACTCGGTTGCTTTACAAGGAAGGTTACGTATCGAAGATCTAGAGGCAACTGCAAGGCGTGCCTGAAGGCGAATCGTGAGACCCCTGCTCTTCCAATAGAGATATCCGGCACGCACAATCATGAACCACCCCAATTTTATATTGCTAAAGATGGAAATTACGTAAGACTATAAGAAGGCAGACAGCAGGACTGTTGATGTACCGACCATAATATTCGAGTAGCATAATCATGAACCACTAAAGTAACACATTACTAAAGACGAAAAATAATAGATTAAACTTTAATCAGAAACATACATACTTATTGTATTTAGGTACGGTCAGGCTCAAAGAAACCTGACCCCTCTCTCATAAAACAAATATATATAGCGTACTGAGTAAGTAAAATAAAAATTGGAACACTGTTAAACACATGCGTGTTTATTAAATTATCAATTAAGTAATACCTACTTATTGAAATCTAAAAAGAGGATCAACAATCAGCCAAAGGTGAAAAATAAGGAAGTAGGTTTTTTTAAAATCGCATTTATCTATTAATTAAAAATAAACCTGCCCCCTGCGCCCTGTGCTTTATTTTCGTTTGAGATAGGTACAAGGTTTTCGTTAATTTCGGCGACATCTACACTGAATAGGCGCAACTTTCGAAGTCAAGATATAGATCCTGATCAAGGACGACCAACAGATAGCAAGGAAGCGTGAAACCAAATCGAAAGTGCTACATCGCGGTATCAAAAAATTACAGCTAGTCGGTATTTATTTATACAGAATCGCGACATGTGACCGTCGAGCTAAACCGCCCAGCTTGATCGGAGCAGTGGCAACACCTTTGCTCCTTCATATCCTCATTAGATTTTAAATTTCAGGCTTACTGATAACAGTGCTGGGCCAAAAACACCCGACGCTGCTCTTCAACAACTACTTTTACTGTTGTCATCAAGAAAACAAATGTATTCGATGGATCTGCTCCAAACGGTACCGGGGGAAGTGCAAGGCTTACATCAAGGCGAAGAAAGAAACACCCGAAATACCGATAGAGATACACGGCGAGCACAACCACGACCCACCCGACTCCAGCTCCATCATCAAAACTAAGGATGGCAGATACGTTAGGCTTTGAAGACCTGAGACGAACTACCTAACATACATATTTATATTCAAGTGATGACCATGAAGTACTTAAGTTAGGGGTTTCTTAAATACAAAAGGGCATGTATATACAAAAGCATTTTGTCTTCATTTGATCGGTAGTTTTCGTTGGTATAATGATTTGATGTAAAAAACAATTAGTTCCACTCGTTGGACTCGTTAAATAATTAATTTCCTCGATATTCTGTTACAAGTTATTAATCTTAACCTTACTAAACTTTAGAGATAGTCTATCGTGTGTTTGTATGTGTGGTTGCGCCAGAAGTTTCATTAATAAAGTTTAATCTAAATTAATAAACTCTTTCGTGTCTTTTAAAACTATTATTCGATAAACAAAATAATTAACAATTTATATCAAAGGTAAATATATATTTTTTAAAAAGATGTTTATATGAGGTTAGTAGTTATATTATTTATATACAATAATTGTACATCGTCTTCGTCATTAACATTGCAATTCACAATCATGAACCACCGACTTTTCACGTGGCGGAGGATGGAGTTTAAAATCATTGAAAAATATATATAACTAGCTGTTCCCGCGCGCTTCGCTTCGCCTTATAAAGTTTTCCCGTGGGAATTCCGGGATAAAAAGTAGCCTATGTTCTTTCCCAGGGTCTAGACCGTATGTATACCAATTTCATTCAAATCCGTTCAGTAGTTTTGGCGTGAAAGAGTAACAGACAGACACAGTTACTTTCGCATTTATAATATTAGTAAGGATAGTAAGGATGGTCTTAGTCATTGGACACTCTTAGTACCAATGTAAGTATCCCCTTGAGGGGTTCTAGTTGGAGTTAAAAATCTTATAGACGACTTTCCTTCAAAAAGTCTCGCTTAAATAATTTGTAAATTGGACGTAAGCATCGGCCATGAGATACCAATATCGATTAGATATAGCTTTTTGTACTAAAATTACAGGCATGATGGTGCCATCGTCGAAGGGCAAACACCCGATGTTGGTGTTCAACAAGTACACGTACTGCTACCAGGAGTGTTCCGGGAGCGTCGTGCGCTGGTGCTGCTCCAGGCGAATCCGGGGCAAGTGCAAGTCAGTGCTGAAATGCGCCAAGGATGCCCCGGACACACCCATCGCGGTTTATGGACAACACAACCACGGACCGCCGCTTTATCGCGTCACAGATGAAGGCTACCTACTTGTAGAGCGCCATCAAAAAGGCTTCCCCTGAAATTTCAGCGCAGTGTCCTTAACTAAAGGCGCTGTACTAACTGAGTGGACAATACCTTTGGGGAGGCATCAACAAAGAATTATAGTTCGTAAAGTCTTAGAACAAAAATTGTATAGAATGACCCACGGAGTCACCCTCTCTCGCCTTAGTATATCACTTTTAGTCACCCTGTAGTATTTTTTACCGATACCTTAAACATAGACACACTGCCCGTAAATTGTCTTGAGAAAAACTTGGGCTACCTTCAGGACTGGAAGGTCATTGCGATAACGACTACGAATTTGCCAACTACGGTCGCGACCGATAAAAAAGCTCCACCTGCCATTGCCGTTCCATATGTCAGTGGAACAGTTTCGTTGCTCGTGAGTGTACCTTCAGTATTGTCATAAGCCATCGTTTTCCAGTGTTCTACAGGACCTCAGTGCGGGGCACGAGGCAGCTGGTGGTCGGCGGGTTCGCTTTCAACTGCCGCTCCTACTGCCTGAACAGCGTCAAGAAAGCCTGGAAGTGTTCCTCCTTCTCTGACTGCAAGGCTAAAGTCCACACTGTCTATGACGAGATCGTTCTTATCCACAATAAGCATCACCATCCAAAGGAGAACGATTCTAAAATATTATGGCGTGAAACTCGAAAACCGTTTTGAGATTTAGCTTTATAGGCCCCAAAATATATAGGTATATTTTTTAAACGTGTTGTTTTAGATAAATTATTTAAAATGTAAAAATTTGCTAATAGCGACTCGGGACCTCAGAAATAAATTGTGTTTTTATCTACGACTTATCGTAAATATTTCGGTTCGTAACACACATCGTAAAATTTATTTTTACCGTGAAATTATTAATTTGATGTGATTTTTATTTGGGTAGAGTAATATGATATTCTATCACATGTTTACTTTAGCTCAATGTTTTAGTAAGTACCTAAAGCACAATACTATAAATAGATTATTTTATTCTTTTTACGTAGGTACATTGTTCAAGTAAAGCTCTGGGGAAGCATAGGGTCGCAATAATTGTGTTTCTGTCCCATAGATAAAGATAACGTAGATAAACATCACGTATTATGTGAATAAATAGGTACGGTGCTGGGTTGATAGAACGCGCATCAAACGACGACTGGGACTTTCCCAGGTTTGAATCCCGACGGGGGCAGATCTTGGGTGTGAAATGCCACCAGGCCCGCCCTCTAAGTATTACCTTCACTGAAACTGACTAAGTTCATCATGCCACGACAGCCTACCCCGCAAAGCATTATCTTATGTACCTAGTTCACCATTGATTAGTACAATTGGAAGCAGAAATACATTCCAGTTCGTATAAAACATACAATCAATATTAACAAATACTTATACAACAACTAAACTTATATTTCTGCTGCTCATGAACTAAGCTACCAACTGGAAACGCTTCATACAGGGTGACGTGTTTATAAACTATTACTTTGCAGTGTACATAACGAGATCTCAACGCGGCGGTCAGATCTTACACATCGGCGGCCACCGGTACTACGGGCGGCACCGCGAGGACGCCGCGAAGAAGCGCTGGCTGTGCGCCCACGTCTACTCGGAGGCCAAGTGTCAAGCTGGCGTCATCACCTTCAACGATGAGGTGCTCACCACGTTCAGGGAACACAATCATTAATATGCGGATACGCCAATTGCGCCGATAAGGTGTTTGATAACGCCCATCACACGGAGCTCCTGAACAAGACAAAACTGCTAGCTGAGGAGAAAAATTTTCAATTCGTTTGGGTACAAAACCGCGCAATCCACGTTCGAAAAAATCCTACGTCCCCTATCTTGAAAATCAAAACAGAAACAGACTAAGACAAAATTTTGTAACTAGATAATTTTTATATAGTTTAGGTATATTGTAAATTTTGTATCTTATTTTAATCGTGAGAAACTTTGTACCAACCATAACCAGCTTTTATTGGCTTGATACCCTACGCTTCATCGATATCTCTGAATTGAAACTTCTTAAGCTATTATTAACGACTCTCGATACATCCGTAACGGCTGGACCTGACAATATTCCTCCGTCTTTCGTCTCTAACTGTGCATCAAGCTTAGTTTTACCATTAACTTTACTCTTTAGACGCTGTATAAACTCTATAAACTCATATGCTATAATATGTATTTCTGGGACAAAAATATCGCAATGCGCACACAGCCTAACGGGTGGCTATGAACCAAAAATGGATACTTAACGAACCACACAATTAACTTGGAATGTATGTTGTTGTTAGTTATTTATGTTTTAACATTGTGCTAGTGCACCAAATTTAGGAAGTAACGCTCCTATAAATAATATAATATGATGTACCTGCTATTTTTTAAATCTATTTCTATTACTACCTTCTATCATGTACCTAGATTTTCTGCGAGTAGAGTTATTTATTACCTTATTGATTAAAGATTAATTCGCTAAATAATTCGGTATTCTGAATTGTTGGTGATCAGTGATGATTTATTAGGTTTTTTATGAGTCAAATGCCTGGTAGCCAACCCATCAAACAAAATATTAATGAGATAAACGTCCTGTAAATTCTGTGAAATTAACTTGCAATAAATCTTACTAGGTATATACATACTACTCAGCATCTAAAGCCACTTGAGTACCCGATCAACTACTGCTTGACGACATTTGTGTATTCAATGATCAATCGTCAACCAGTGGACAATGTAGAATACACAAATTAGGAGTTTCATACTTTTGCCGAACAAGCGCTGCGATGTTAACTGGCTTTCTATCTTTAAATATACCCCCTAATATAGTATAACCACGGGCTGTTACTGTGCTTCAGAAGCCCAATTCACGACGTCGCAGCGTGGCCGAATAGCCCTTATTCTGAACGGTCAGCGTTACAACACCAACAACAAGCCGAGCCAGGTGAAGCGACGCTGGAGGTGCTCCAAGAGATCCAGCCACAACTGCCCCGCCGCCGTCGACACTATCTACAACCAAATTATCTTTACGTACAATCAGCACAATCATTGAAGTATTGATTGTGATCAGCAAACAATTTGTCTGTTCAGTGTTCAGGGCTATATCCATATTCATATGGCAGGTAATCGATAGTAGCCGATCCTACCCCAATCGTTATACCACCTATGACAGACTCCATGAAATATCGGAATCATTCTAGAGCTTTGAGAGTGAAATACTTACACACATACAAAATAAAAGATGGTGTTCTGTGTAGAATACTCTAAGTCGAAAGAGAGGCACCTAAGTCCATATGACCCTTGCGGCTAAACATAATATATGATATTTGCAAACTTATATAGTATGTGTCAATATTAAGATTTATTTACAAAATGTATTAAAAATATGTGAATTGTTGCCTCGTATATTTTTATTGGAATTTTACTTACTAGTTTCGGTTCCTTTTATATATTTAAAAGATATCTAATCATATATTTTTTCAGATTCTAACAAAAATGGCTGCATGAACGTTATTATCAGCGGAGTAACTTCTCAATTAGAGGACCCCAATTCTGATGATGACGTTATCGAGGTTGTGAGAGATGAAGCCCCTATTGAAATATTATCGGATGGTGAAGAAATGGAACGTTGCAAGTATTCAGAGAATATAGATAATGACTTCAATTTCGCATCAGTTTTGCACGGTGATGACGTTTCAAATAGCGAAAAACACACAGACGAGGTATTGGATGATCCACTTATTCCGGTTCCTGCAGTATCTCATGATGGGAATACATCTAATGAGACCATACAGAAACATATACAGGCTGTGCCAGTTTCCATTATAACCCACACGTCTGCTGTCGAACACAATTACAAACAAGACTGCATTGAAAATGCCTTGGCCGTCAATAATGATTTAGCAAAAACAGACGAAAGAGATAGTGTAAACCAAGACCACGAAAATATTAATATTGAAGATAAACAAGAACCGGATCCAAATCCCGAAGAAGATAAATGTATTACTAACGACGAAAAGAATGTCGCAGCGTCTGAAGATTCACAGGATAACAAAACTTTTGATACTGAACCAGCAGAATAATGTTTTTTTTTCACAATTTATAATATCACATTGATAAGAATGCTACTCTAGTAAGATTTTTGCTTTGCATAATTTTTATGTAGGTACATATCTACTTACGTAAAATTATATTTAACTATTATTTTATTTGTACCAGCTAGCTAGAGGATTTGCTTCTGTTTTTTTTTCTGCTTAAGAATAATTTCGATGAATGTGAAAAATTGAGCTACAATACTTGATTTGCTTGACAAATTCAATACTTCAAAATATAACACCGTTGTTGTATATGGATCTTTGTAGATCGAATTTACTATTTACTAAGTAGTTATTTAAGTTAACCTTCTTAATAATTGATAAAGAAATTAAATTGATTTGCGAATATACATAAGATTTTTCGTTTCTTAATCATTTATGTTAAAATATAATTTAATCAGTGATCATGCATAAGGTCTTATATTTACAGGGTGTTTCATTGAGTCAATCCAATCAACATTTGTTGTTTTTATACCCCCTTTCGGCTTAGTATACCACTTTACAATTCCCTGAGAAAACGTAGTTATGTAGGTAATAGACTGTATTTATGCATTTAACTTTTTTCTTAATCCCTTACTACCGTCGTACTAACATATGTATCTCTCTCCATTAGTTGCAGTGTTGGGCGGCTGTCGGGCCACCTTCGCAGAGGTCGGGGGAAGAACCGCCCTCATGATCAACAGCTATCGCTTCATGAAGCACTACGTGAGCCGCACGGGCCGCACTAGATGGCGTTGTCACAAGTCTTTCGCTAAATGTCGTGCCATAGCCATCACGAATGGCACCCACATTGTCAAACTGAACGAGTGCCACAATCATTTGCCAGATAAAAAAAATGACAACCGGGGTTTTAAAATGGAGCCGGTCTAGTACTTATCCCGTTTGAGGGTCGGGTTCATCTTCAAACCCTTCTATATTCCAAGATAACGTCGTACCTCTTGTACTGGGCAAGGTAACCGGTTCACGAAAGGGTTTTACCTCAGGAAAACTATTCCTACACACTATGATTGATCACAAGAGCCCATTACGTACATCTATTACGAATGATGCGTTTTAGCGTATTTGAGATTAACGCATAAACATTGATGCACGATTACCTACTATAAACGGTCAAAGGTTATTTAATGATTGGTGTCTGAGGTAAAACCTGAATACCCAACCCATGAATAACCCTTTCAAATGGGTATTCGCTGTAAGGGGTAGCAGCTCTAATTTTATGGTCAGTTATTTTCAAATTCAAAGACGCAATAAATCTATTAAATCAACAGGTAAATATTTGATTAATTAGGCATTAAAAGAAAATGGTACATGGAAAAGCTTTGCACAGCAGTGGGACACCTTAGGTTATATTTTAAAAAAAACATGATGTATAACTTATCTACCATATTTTATTGTAGAGGTAGGTAGTGAGTGTAGTGAGTATCTACTGGTTGTGGCATCCTATTGGCTGTTACAGTCATGTGTCATGTCATGTCGTGTTCATGAATTTAAAAATAACAGCAGTATTGTCAAAAAAAATATTCAATAGGTATTAGGTGTTAGGTCCTAATTTGTGTTAGTAAAAGTAATTGTAACTTTTTGGAAAACACGCTTTCGAATAAGTAGTTATGTTTTTATTGGGGCAGATATTTGTTTAAACACAGATATTTGTTCTCGGGTCTTGGATGTGCCCGTAAAATGGCAATAGGCCCGCCCCCTATTACATTGGGACTAACATAACATTCTGGCGAAAAGTGGGTGCAGCAATATGCACCTCTGCCTACCCCGCAAGGGAGTACATTAGTACAAGGCGTGAGTGCGTGTGTGTTTTTATTGGCGCTCGTTAGCACATTTGACAGTCATGACCTAGGTACGAAAAATATGTGACTAAAGTAACACCTGTCTATTAGTATAGTTCTAATTATTACAGGAGTCGTGTCAGTCAGCTATTGAAGCAGTAATTTTAAAATTCTAGTGAATATCCCAACCTAATAGATATGTATATCTACCTCTTTTAAATTAGTCCCATAAAATTTAATAATGTTTAAGAAAAAGTTACCACTTTCATAATTTACTTAAGAAATAAGTATAAAAATGTGACTCGCACCATCTCATCTGTTTAAAATAATTTTTTAATAATTTATTAATTACCTATTCATATTTAAATAAAATTATACATTAGTTAAATGCCTTATTTACTTTTTGTATTATTTGTGTGTGGTGCTGATTTTTTTAAATCTTTTTTGTTGCGTATAAGTACTAACGTAAGTGCATGCTTACTATTGCTTACCTAAGTTACCCAGAAACATGGATTCTATGCAACTTCAAAGTAAAAGCAATACTAGTTTGTAGATACCTAGTTATTTTAAATAATATGATGTCTATTTCAACACTTTTTACAACTAATTTAACTGACTCAGCAGGTTGTCGAGGTGTTATTTAACATAACCTATTATTGATGTAATTTTTTACTGATAATTAATGTACTTTTTGTGAATAGATCATGTTATGTGAAAGTTGTATTATTATTTCTCCCATCTCATAAGTAGTTACTAAGTAAGTATGTGATTCATTTGAAAATCACCATCGTGATTATTTCAGTCTGTTTAATTTTTATGTTTCTTTCTGTTTCCTTAACTCTACTTTGCGTACTTCACCAAAAAGGCTTCTACTGAAATATCAGCGCAGTGTCTTTTTAGCCACTTGAAGGAACTGCATTAGCTCAATCTGTGGATCACTGTGGACATATTTTTGACAATGACGACAAGTCTCTCTGTTTGCCTTCCTTCCTTCTCTTTCCACAGTCTCCAAAGTATTTCTAAAACTTTGCAGTGTAGTAGGACTTTCACTACTTCTAAGTAAATGTATTAAAAAGCCATTCCAACTGTTGTTCTTCCAGCCCGCATCGTGTTCGAGGGCGACGGGCGGCCCACGCTGGTGGTGGGCGGGCACCCGTTCGGCCGCCACTACGTGTCGTCGGGCGGCCGCGTGCGCTGGCGCTGCCGCCGGTACAACCACCAGTGCAAGGCCGTCATCATGACCTTCGGACAGAACCTCATCACCACCAAGCTCGGACATAATCATTGATTGTGATCTTTTGAAGGAAGAAAATGGAAATCTGTCGCGTGTGGCATTTTGTGCAACGAATGATGAAAGGGTTGAATAGCAGCGGAGGTGCATATAGTGATCGTGCATAATAGTTGCGGTTTTGAAAAATACTTAAGTACTTACTGATAAAATTATGATGTTTCTCGTTTCTTTATGTTGTTTTTAACATACCACATTGCAAATGCACATGAGTTCAATTTATAACAGCGCATTACGATATTACCAACTAAAAAAGTAAATCATGTTTCAAATTTTAAATTAAATGTTTAAATTGGAGCTATTATTTTGGTGTGAGCATTGTGTGTGTGAAACTTTTTAATTGCTAGAAAGTGTATTAATAATTACAGTTTTGTATAAAATTATGCCATTAGAATCGCTAACTATGTTTTGTCAAAACCTAATATAATACAGATTTGGAAAGATGGACATGGGTGGATATCAGTGGATAAAATAATTATAAAACCGTAAATAATATAATGAATCTTTTTTGTACATAGATTATGTTTTTTTTTATTTTTTTAAGCAATGTGATCAATATATTTACAGGCTTAATAAAACGTAGAAGTGGCGCGGTACCAAAGCAAATACTTTGCGTCAACGGTTTCGAGTTCGTGAAACACTACTTGTTTAGCGGCAATGTAATGCGTTGGAAATGCAGACTTTATCGAGGCCGTAAGTGCAAGGCAGCTGTCATCACCAGAGCTAATGAAGTCGTCAAGGTTTTTGGCGAACATAATCACCCTGTTTTACGGGAAGGGAAGCGAGGTGCAGACAGGGAGAAGATCAATCAATCAATCTTGCGGGAGCAAGGTGAACACCCTGTTTTACGGGAAGGGAAGCGAGGTGCAGACAGGGAGAAGATCAATCAATCAATCTTGCGGGAGCAAGGTGAACACCCTGTTTTACGGGAAGGGAAGCGAGGTGCAGACAGGGAGAAGATCAATCAATCAATCTTGCGGGAGCAAGGTGAACACCCTGTTTTACGGGAAGGGAAGCGAGGTGCAGACAGGGAGAAGATCAATCAATCAATCTTGCGGGAGCAAGGTGAACACCCTGTTTTACGGGAAGGGAAGCGAGGTGCAGACAGGGAGAAGATCAATCAATCAATCTTGCGAGAGCAAGGTGAAGAGACAGAGAACATCAAGGATCTTTCACTGGACGATGACTGGTTAGATTTAAAACCGTTACATGAAGTTACAAACGAAAATAGTATAATATAACTTAAGACTTATTCCTACTGTGAATATGACATCACAACACTACGGTAGGTATACAGTGAAACCTGGTTAAGTGGGACCTGGATAAGTGAGAAACCTCCATAGCTGGAACTCATGCTGAGGCTCATGCTTTGGCACTGAATTACCTCTGTTAGTGGGACGAGGTAAGCCTCTATATCTGGGATTTGTTCTTTCGATTTATCATCATAGTTACCTCTATAACTGAGACAGCCAGTAAATTTTATATGCATAAACCTCTGTAACTGAGATAACATTGTTTGTTTTACTCATTCTTATTCTACCCACAAATTCCACACGTAATTCCAAGTACGTAAGTACAAATTTTGAGCTTCAGTTCAGTTCAATGTTAAACCTTCAATTTACTATCATACAGATATTTAAATTTGAAAAATGCCAAAACGAAAGCTACAATAGTTATCATTATGTGAAAAACTAAATTTAATATCCTTTTATGAAAGTGGGAAGACACGCGTAGAAGTTGTGCTGATTTTAATGAATGAATAAAAAAAAATATTAAATTAATTTTATTTAATGATTGATCGCACCTGTATTACTGAAATAACCTGTATTCTCACCTCTATTAATGGAACCCTCTGTAAATGAGACAGATATTTATTTATCCCTGTATATGTGAGACACTGGGTAAGTGGAATACCTCTTTAAGTGAAACGATATTGCAGGACCCTTGAATTCTCACTTAACCAGGTTTCACTGTATATGATCCTTACTCAATTTCATATTTCCACCGATATGTGTATTTGTAGAGATGTGTAAATAAAATAAGTAACTTAAATATTATAATATGTTTTATTCACACCAATAACATTAATTTTACATCCAACGTATTAAATATATGCACCCTGCTTTATAAGACACGACATATTCATTGGTAGGCTACTTAAAGACTGTAGCATTATCATTTTAAAGGCACTTTAAATATACCTATGCATATCAATTAAAAACTTCGTCAAAACTTTACAATATTATACACCTGTAATTAATTGTTGATTTGCAATCATTAAAACTTTTTCAACTTTGGTACTTAACCAGGTATACTAACTACACCTACATACATACATTCCGTAAATTATCTTCAATCCCTTACCGACACAATTTATAGTTTACCATTATATAACTAGAGTACTTAACTGGATATACAAAAAATAAACAATACCAAAGCTCAAACTCTTTCCTCTCCTACGCAACACGTTCCACCGTCACGTGTGCGTGTGTTCCAAGAACGATCGCACGATGTCTCCGGTGACGGTGAGGGTGGTGAGGTTGGCGCGGCAGCCGGCCTGCACGCGGCGGCTGCATGTCCAGCGAATGCGGTCCCGGTAGCCCTCGTGTTTGAGGAACTTCTGCCCCTTCACGTAGATCACCGGGAACCCGCGCTTCGACAGCCCGAACGACACTGGAAGAATGAAACGCGTGTTAATGTTTTAGGTGAAGTTTACGGTAATCACTGTGCTTATAAGTAACACTTTATAGACTAGAGTAGACCCCTGCAAGCGGCAAAACTGGACACTTACACGCAATACTAACCTATCCTGTAATTTCAGGCTTCATCGGCACCGGACTGCAAAGCTTCGCGTCGTACTGCCTCAGCAAGCAAGGCAAGATGGGCATCAACGTCGGAGGCTTTAGGTTCAGGTTCAACGGGTGCGCTCGAAGTGGCAAGATCAGATGGAGGTGCTCTAGAGGGCCGTGGTGCAAGGCTGCCCTGCACACCTACAGAGGCAGGATCGTCTACATACAGAGTCAACATAGCTGTGGACCCAAGCCCGTAGCTTGAACGCAGGTTAAAGAGTTGAAGTAACTCGACTCGAACTCGAGTCTATGGGTTGAATCATTTTCATGCCAAATTAAAGTTCTCAGTGTCAAATAGGTAAAGTCCGCGCCGCCACTGAAGTCCTCAACATAGAGTCACCATAGCGCTACCACTGAAGTCTTACGGCAAAAGCGGGAACTAAACTACTCATATTCATACGATCTGACACGGGTGTCTTGCACAACAAAGTTTATCAAAACCAAGAGCAAGAGGCAAAATATTTTACTTTTGATTAACTTTGTTGTGCCAGACACCCGTGTCAGATCGTATGAATATGAGTAGTTTAGTTCCCGCTTTTGCCGTAAGACTTCAGTGGTAGCGCTATGGTGACTCTATGTTGAGGACTGCCAGTATTTTATATAGGTATACCTAAAAAATAGAAGCGCTGCTCAACAAAGGGTACCTAGTTAGATTTAAAGATATATTTTTAAATTGTGACATTGATGTTGTAAAATATGGATTGATGTGAATAGATTGGGATTTACCTAAGTTAGGGTCAAACGTTACACCTGTGGACAGTTTCCAGAATTGGGAGTAAAAGTATTTGTAGCATAAAATTGTGTAAATATTTTTATTTGGAACATTATTCTTAATGAATGAAATGATAATCAGCCTTTTAAAATCCCACAGTTTAGTTGCGATAACCTTAACAGATAGGAACGTATTTTTTTAAAACCTTGGGTATGTCCAGTATGTCCACAGGTACAACAGACGTTTGTACTTGTGGACAGGGTAGATGTACCTGTGTACAGCTTTGTATTTTAGGACACACAACTACTCTTTCACGCCAAAACTACTGAACGGATTTGAATGAAATTTGGTATACATATGATCTAGCCCCTGAGAAAGAACAAAGGCTACTTTTTATCCCAGAATTCCCACGGGAAAACTTTTTAAGGCGAAGCGATGCTCGCGGGAACAGCTAGTCTTATATACTATAATAAGATTGCACGATTCGAAAAAAAATTTAGTAAAGTTATCGTACCTCAGGACACTCAATAGAAATCTTAACATAAATAACACAAAAAATTATCCTCTTTCACAAAAAAAATCATTTCTTAGCATTGCAAGCTTCGAACAAAAATTGAGTGGAGTTGTCACTATCAGTATCGCTAGCAATAACATAACAAGTGACACCTTCACCTTCATCATCAGAGTCAAAATCTTCTCTGTGTGATAGGGAATGCAATTAATGTGGAAGCTCTTTTTGCAGTAAGAGCATGTAATTGTTTGGCTCTTGTCTTTGGAATACATTTTAAATTTTGAACTCAGAGTGTAAAATAATCGTTTCTTTTGAATTAATTTCATCTTGCCATCTGGGTTTGTCGGAGTGCTAAATGGAAAAGCATAAGAAGGGCCTGGTTCTGGCTCTGGATATTCAGTTTTTTCCCCTAAAATTGCCTGTTTTTCTGGTGTATCCGTCAAAATTCTGGTTTTTCCTGGTTTTCTTCCCCATTGCACCGTCTTTCGCGCACCTGCTTTCTGATGACGGAGGACGAAGCGATTCTGGTGTTATATTTGTAGTCTTCTCTGGAGTTCTAGGCATCCTTGGTAAAATCTCATCAGCATTTACATTTTGTTCTGAGGCGTCTGCAACTGGTTGAATAATAGGGTCTGGTCTTCTTGGGCTGTTTACATCCATAATAAGCTGGTCTGCATTTGAAGACACTTTAGGCTCTCGCGATTCGTTTTCTACTGAAAATTTAAATGGGTTTGGGCGGTCTGTTACAAAAGAACAAAGAAAAACTTCATCCCTAAAGATATCTCGGTTCCATCCACCTATCAGGGCCAGCATTATATTGGATTTTAAATGGTCCGAAAACGGTCTAGTCCAGAGGTTGCAAATGGTTGGACGTGTGTCGGGGTAAAGTCAATAAGGTAATACCGTTTGGATTTATCAATTAAGTATCTCAATAGAAATATGGGTTTCGTGATTGTCCATTATCAAAAGAACTGGTCTTTCTTTTGAGGGTTTTACGAACTGAAGAAAGTGATCCAAAAACATTCGAAATATTGGCTCTGTTGACCACCCTTACTTTGTTGCTGCACCAACATTCAGCATATGTTTCTTGAAAAAACTCTTGGAAATACAAACATTGGGGGAACTGCATTCCCAATAGCATTTATGCAGGCTATCATAGTGGTATTGGTTCCTAGTTCTACTGAAGGTAACTTTCCTAAGTGGCGGGTCTCTTTGGGAGCCAGAACTTTCCAGGGCTTATGAACAGTAGTTATCCCAGTTTCATCCATGTTATATACCGATTCAGGGGGAAATTCATATTGTTTGTAAGCGGCGTCCAGATTGTCGAAAAAAGCGGTAACAATTACTCTCTTGAAACTAGAGGCTCTTGCTTGTCGGTTCGGGCTTTCTTAGTGATCGGAATCGGAAATCTTCGACGAAAATATCTAAGCCAGCTGATTCCTGCACACTTATACTTCTTCCAACTTTCAGGCACATTAGTTTTTTGTTTGTCTACAGCAAACTGGTATGCAAGGTCTCTCGCTTGTTTTGTAGTTAAGCCCGTGTATAAATATGCTGCTTTTTTCAAGTATTCACATAACTGAAGCTCTTCGTCTTTGTCGAATACTCTTCTTACATCACACTTTAGGAGCTCGATGGTTGTTTGGTCTAAGTTTGTGCTCTTATGCATTTGCATGTATCTAAATATGGTTGATTTAGCAATATTATACTTTGCAGCTACTTTTCTTAAAGAAGTCGTGCCACATTTAACTTCTTTTACGGCTTCTGTGAGGGCATCAGGACATATGATATCTCTTTTCTTCCCAGATTGACTGCGAGACACTGAAAATATCACAAAACATTGTTAATACTTTGTATAAACTATTGATACCTAGTTGCATGCTAGACGTCCATAGGTACAATCAATATTTGTATCTCATCACACACAAGACACTTTCGTTGAGAAAATAAAAATGGCGTTAGTCAGTGTTGCCAATAAGAAAAAAACTTTATGGATGCGTTCGATTTTTTTTTATTGCGTTTAGTTTATTCCAAATTGATGGTGTCCACAGGTACATCTGTCCATAGGTACAACACTTGACCCTATACAATATTGATGTGAGTACCTATTCAATAGAAATTGTACAAATAAGTATCAGGTGTGTAAACAATAGAATAAAAGCATTAAAATAGACAAATTAATAAAATTGTCGCGTAGGTAATCGTCAAAAATATAGAAAAAGCTCTTTAAAAATGTATAAATTACTTTTCAATGAGATAACTTAAGTATTGAGATTAATTAATTTTTGGATCAATAAAAAATATACCGTAAAAAAAATATTATAACAAAAATAATCAATAGATTAAAAAGAAACAGTACAAATATTACCTCGTAATTTGCCTGCCAGTAATGTACAAGAGAACATTTAATGAATATTATGATTAGAATAGAGTATTTTGATAGTGATTGTTGTCTCATGTAGAATAGTTGTTATAGAAAACAAGTTAAATTACCTATTCAACTATCCCATCTTTTTACTTAAGTAAAAAAAAACCAATGTGTAGGTACCTATATTTTTCAAACGTAGGTATTTTAACCAAATAAAGATGTACCTGTAATGATACTATAATAATACACTAATCAACACAAAAATTAACTAACCACTTTTCCTTACCAGATCTTCTTTGAAGAATATATTTATTCAAGTACCTGAATAATTTAATACACTACACTGTTTCACCCACACATTGTTTATAATCCGATTAAGTACCTATAACAACATATACCTCAACCTTTGTTACAATTTGTAACTCTATTCATTAAGATAAGCTTTACGATTTAAAATACAGGGTTAATTGTTATTTATGTAAATTATTTTTAAAATCACGACATAATATTTAATAGACTTTTCGAATAGACTTGTCTATATTGGTATTGTATGAGCTAAATGTACCATTAAAATATAAGAAGGTACTATATTTATGTGGTTGTGTCTATTAAGTACGAGTTGTATGTATTTCTGTATCTTATTTATAAGTTTGACGTGACTTTAGTTTGACGTATTTAATGTGAACTTTTAATAAAGTCATTCAATGTTGTGCCAAAAGCGATTACTTTTACTTTTAAAACGAAACCCAAATATTTTACATAATATATTTATTGTATGTTTTAATAAAGTTAGTGTAGTGTAAAACTAAAACAGAGATTATGCTACTTTATAATTAATGATAACAATGAAATGAAATTCCAATATCAGTGCTGCAGTAAACTAATTCGAGGATTACATTCCAAAGGTATGCAGGAGTTCTGATGTACCATGTTATTTCTTTTGTTTCATAATATAACGAAACTGTAGTATAGTTAATGTTTATATATGCTAAGTAAAAATCACACGATGATGATTTTAAAACTATTTCGAGTTATTGTCCTCCAAGTAAGTGTCTAGTTAACTCAAAATCATAATAAAGACAAATGAAATATGTATCTATTCTCAGATTTCCCATAAATATTTAAACTAAATAAAAATATTTAATAGTGCTTCGAATTATGAGTAACTCGAAATCGTGCTAAGCACAAGTAATTAAAAATACCTTACGATAATTTCCACACCGGATTAGCAGCACAGACCTACATGAACAGCCTAGTCGGCCTCAGACTAGTGAAAGTCATCCTTGTTCAATGTTCATCATCATTATCATCAGTATTCATCAAATAAAGTATGCTTAGTATGTGCGCTTAATGTCGTAAATATAACGGCATCATCGTTATTGGGATAGGACGATCTATGTATATGCGGTTTTTTTTAACTATATTTCTTGACCACATTGGACAAAGTTCATTAATATAATTAAACCTGATCAAACACCAAATAGTTTTAAATAATAATACACCAAGGACTATAAATATCTACATGTAAGTAGGCAGCGTTATAGAGTACACAAAATAAATATTTGTTCCTCCAAATTATTCTAGATGGCGCCACTAGTCACTAAAAATTGTCTTTCGGAACATGATATTAGGTACATAATAACTATGTAAGTATATATATTTTTTCAACTAAGTATGTCGTTATTCTACTAACTCTAAAGGTCTAACTAAACAAATAATAGCAATTTAGAAGCCTAAACCAATTTTTCCTATAAAATGCCTGTTCTGCTATTTTTAGAAGTAGAAGTTATCTAGACCCAGTTACAATATTTGCCTACCACCATAATATTGATACTATTATTAAATAAATGTTTTGCGAAACAGGCTTCTCACATTATAATATATTTACATTATCGTCTATTAACTGCCAGTTTCAATAAGTATCTATCAACGACTGTTCGTTACTTTGATACGGTTTTAGACGCAACTTTTATGTGTCAAAAACATACGAAAGAATTACATTCCGTGCCACCACTGAAGTCTTACGCCAAAATCTGGAACTAACCTGCCTATCCAATCTATCCATACTGTCTGACAATGGTCTGACAATTTGTCATATGAGTGTAGCCATAGAGTAAATAATATTACGTTGAATTCAGCGCCGCGGCTATCGGACTTTAGTGGTGGCGCGGACTCTACTAGCCATCGGTAGATACAGTTATTAATAATGGCTTAAAAGATCCATAAAACAGTAACTTTTTAAAACACAGAAACGTTTTGGCCGCGAGCTGGTGATAATTAATTACGGATAAGACCAAATAGTTAATTAACTAAAAACAATATTTTCCTACACCTTATTTATTCATATTTGTAACTAATAATTGCTCAATAGATATAAAAAGCAATATTTCTCGTCAAAGTATAAGAAGAAGTAAGTAAGTATAAGTAAAAGAGGATACATTAAAGTATAGTTTTGTATGTGTGAATATCTTAAACCTTTGGCACCCAGGATTAAGCCCTAGCCAGGACCGGCCTATTACATTTTTTTACAGGACATAAGAAGATTAAAACCAATAACACAAGCGTAGGACAAAACCCTTCTGTTTTGAATTAAGATTATGAGACATGTGCGGTTAAATGCTGACTAGTGCAAGATAAGATTGCCAGCACTAACTAAATCTCTGAAACGGCATGTATACATAAATTATTTAACTAATTTATATAAGTAGGTATAATAATATTGTGTAATGAAATTATCTATGAAAATTATATCTCTTAACCCTGAAGGAAACTGGGAAGGTTACGCAATACCTCTCTTAATCAAACATAATATATTTACTACACTTCAAAAAATCAAATCGAATAACCATGGTTAGTTACTATCAATAAATAAACAATGAAACAGACACCGCTGTAAGGCCTCTCGCGTCTCTCCTACATATAACTTTACATCTCAGCCCCTTTCAAGAAATCTACAGCCACAGTGCACTCGTCCATATCTGGCGCGTCACAGTCCGAGCCAGAAATGATCTGGCTGCCAGATATGACGCCGTGCTCGCTGCGGAGATGTTCCAGAATGAACTGGACACTCTTGTCTATGGCCTCGAACTTGATGCACTTGAAGTTGCAGATCTTGCACGCGTAGCAGCTATCTTCGTCCAGAGTGAAGAGCTTCCATACCCAGGCTACGTCTGGAATGAGATAGAAATGTTTTGTTTATAATACGGTATGTATCACTACTAAACCTAAACCCTTCCTACATTGGAAGGAAACCCGTGCCCCAGCAGTGGGGACGTGATGGGTCGTGATGATAATATATGATGTACATATGCAAGCTGCAGGGGCTGTGAGTCGGGGTTGTATGGTGAAGCACCGATTACTGTTAGGGTACACAATTCTCGAGTGGAGACTAAAAATAGACAAACGCAGTGTGGGACGGCCTTCAGTTTACTGGACCGACTTAGAAAGTGTAGTTGTTAGATGAGAGAGGCCGGGTGCTCCTTGGGAGTTGCTATGTCCATCAGTGTACGATTGTTGAGTGATAGGGCTACACACTCATAGTTTCGTAACAGCAATTTTAAGTTGGATGTAGGCCTCTCCCAAACTACGCCGATGCGTCAATATCAGTCATTCAACAGAAATACTGGCCCCAGGAATGTAATCTGCCGCTCTTAGCACAGCAGTCAACAGCCTGATGTTAAAAATAACAATAATAAAATGAACAAACCTTCAATATCCGTCTTATCGGCTTCCACCACGCTGTTGTCATAAACATGCTTGTGCAAGTACTTGAGATGCCGGTTCATGTTGCCGGTGGCGTTGCCCCCGTGGTTGATCTTGCGGTTGCATAGCTTGCACTGCGCCAGCGTGCCCGAGAGGCGAGTGAAGTAAGTCCAGATCCAACTGCGCCGCGCCAGCCGGGTAGCCGCGTCCGCTGATGGTAAAGGGTTTAAGGTTAGTGTGATGGGTTCTTAAATTTTGGAAATAAACTTACTAATATGGAATGTACGGTCAGCTGCATAAGTAGCTATACACTTTTGTACCTTGTCAAACTGACTACATAACAAATCGTCAATGTTTGAATAGGCAGTTTGTGAGTTTGACAAGGTACAAAAGTGTACAGCTACTTATGCAGCTGACTGTACTAATGGATTCTTTGGAATTTAAATTCAATGTATAGCATCGCTCGGTGAAAGAAAACATCGTGAGGAAACCTGCACATCTAGTTACTAGATGTGTACCCGAAGTGCACTAAGTACTGATTCAACAACCGCGATACGGCTCGCATTCATCACATGAGTAAAAGTATACTGACTACCCCTACGTGAAACCTGCGGGTAGATGGACATAAGGTGACAGCTTGTGTCATCTGCCTCCTTCAACGGCAATTTTCACCCCACTTTGTCAAGCGCTTTGGTTCGAGCCAGCCTTTATGCTGCCGCTCCCAACTTGTACGAAACCATCAATACGCCGCGTACTATAATAACCTACTTAACTTAACGCCGCGAAACTCAGCCAATCAACCTAAACGAGTGTGAATCGAAGAGGCCTTGCTTGCCGCTAGCCGGACAATCGTGCCTACCAGGTATGTTTCCTCTTTTCTCTTTATTCCTGTACATAGCGGGTCGGCCTCGCGCACATTACAAATAAAATACTACTCTAACCTAAATAAAAGTATATAGTGTTAAGTACTCACGGGTAGCCTTAGCCCTCGCTTTGGGCGTGCTAGCGACCGCCTCCGCCTTCACCACAGGGATCTCCACCTCGCACGCCACGTCCGTCAGCTGCGCCTGGTCCTTCCTGCGCGTGTAGGTCGCCGACATCATCTCCGTCTTGTAGATGACGGGGTGCTTGCTCTTCACGTGGCGGTTCATGTTGTTGGTGTTGTTGCCCTTGATGGACAGCACCACGTTGCACAGGTTGCAGCGGAAGATCACGCTGCTGATCTTCTCAAAGTACTTCCACACCCAGCTCCTCTTTACTGCGGATGGGAGGGCGGATTTTGTGAGGTTTTGAAGATGTGAGAGGGAATTGGAAAGACTGAAGATCTATTACTTGACAGAAGATCTTTTAACTGTTTATGGTTATTTTAGACCTATGCTATAGTTGGCAAACTAAATATAAAGAAAAAGATCTTTTTAGTGTGTCTCTGACAAATACTAGAGCTGAAATAGATTGTCAGCGGACTGAAAGGATTAGCTAGTAAATACAGTAAATATGTCACTCTTAAGAATAGAATAAGTGGACCTACACATAAAAACTATTTTATTAAAATTTTAAATTATATTAAATTAAAAGTTAAAAGAGTAAATAAAAGATACTCACATTTTCCTCCAGAACGAGCAGCTGACACTCTGGGTGGCTTTTCCCGTTTCACCGGCTTCACTGGAGTGGGTTCCGCTTCAGACATGAGAACAAATTGTACATTTTCATCTCCTTGTATTTCTTCCACTTGCTTCTCTGCAGATTCCTCTTCCAACACCTCCATCACTTGCTGTGACTTGTCTTCCTCATTTAAAACGTTCAGATGGAGGAACTCTATGCGAAACCCCACCGTTTCCTCTGGATTATCTTTGTGGAGTTCGTAGATTTCCTTGTGCCCTTGTTGGATGTGATCCACCATGATCTCGGCCTTGGTCTCTTCGCTCTCGCACTCCATGATGGCCTGGCAGACATTGCAGCGGTATAGCTTGTCCTCATCGAGTTTCGTGAAGTAAATCAACACCCAGTCCAATTTAAGCACATCTGTAACTAAACAAATAGTTTTTTGTTAGTAAAGGACATATTACATAAGATATATAAGTTACTAAGTTAAAACTACAAAATACATAAAAATATAGAACTTACTCAATTATTGCCACTTATTCTACTTGGGAAATTGAAATGAAATTACATCTTTTTACATACATATATTATAATAAAGGTCTATAGTACAAGTTGAATAGGGACATTAAATAAGATTACATAATTTTATTTCACAAATGCTTTGGCATAAATTACACTGATTATAATAAATACAAAACTATAAAAAAGACTAAACTCTGACTAGACATATGAATTAATTTGTGTATTTGTAATTAAAAAGATTGACTGGAATAATACATAGAAATACTATAGTTTTTATTCATATAACATCTAAAGGTGAGACCTACTGCATCCTGACTATTTCTGTATATGAATACTGCCACATGCCTTACTATACTACAACATTACACGGAGCAGAATAGCAGTGCTCAGATATGAAAATGATGGTCAGTACACTGTAGATTACCATTTAAAACAACATTTAAGATTAATTTAGTGATTTAATGTGTGTTTTATAAAGATATGTATATTGTTCACACATTATCAATTTCAAAAATACAAATACAAATATAATGAGATTTTAGACATTTACATAAAGTACATTGGAATCATTTCATGGGGAGAGACAATAAATTGTGTTTTCTTCCGTTTTAGATCCATGATAGTCAAGGTAGGGTTGTGGTTGTGACTCTCGATGATGCCCAGGAAGCGGCCAATCAGAGTGGTGGATATCCGGCTCAAGCACCCTGTCTTTTTCCTCAGAACGCAAGTCCAACTGAGCTTTGCTTTGAGACGGTTGTGAAGGTAGTACTTGAAGTTTTTGTGTACCAGTTGATAGCAGCCATTATGAGTTGGAAGGTAGAAGACTTGGTTTTGGTCTGCTGTAAACAAAATTAAAGAACAATTTGGAAAACTCAGTTTGAATCGGGGTCAAATCTATGTTGTTTGAAACTTTGCATCTGGTGGGAGGTTCATAGATTTGAGCCCGATTCAAACTGAGTTAAGGAAATAATTACAAAAAGCATAGAAGATGCCAAATGGGTGGTAAATAAGTATACAAAGAAATAATGGAATTCACTCCAAAATTAAGAAGATATAGAAAGGATTTGGAAAATCAATAAAACACTGATTCTGTATTTACAGCTTTACAGCACAATTGATGCTTTTGTGATACACATCACATTTTTTCATTACTTTAAATTGGTTTATCCTATAAATAGAAAGCATTTTTACACTATCCCACTTTCATGATACAGAGGACTATGTAGATCAATGATATTCTAACATAAAAAGAGTAATATAAGAAAGTTGAAGTGGGAAATGTAAGTAAGTTTATTGGCTACTCTAATAAGCTAGTAGTTTAGGTTAGTTTATGATTTTATGAGTAGGCATAAATGGCCAATCTATAACAATTTAACCGATATAGGATACTTAAAGACCTAACAAAGTAATCACATCATAAATATATTAGTATATACATGAAGTTCAGATCTCAAAGACAAATACATACCTGGAGATATAATTTGGAGGCTTGACTAAGAAAACGTGTAAAATAAAACTATTTTTTACTGTATTAATTCACTTTATTTGAACTTATTGAGACGGAGTTGATTTTTCAGCAGGAAAATTGCACGAACATGATATAATTGGGTCGTACCTATGTTTACATTATTGTACAGCCTACACTAACAAATTAACTAACGAAGGGCGTTAATCTTAATAGGTATTTAAATGAAAATTCTGTAATAAACATTGTCCAAAAATAAATATTCACCAACAACACAACATTCAATGTGACGATTATGACGTTTCATACGTCATGTCATTTCTGATTTTTTTAAACCACAGACTAGTTTTTTATACGTGCCCTTGGAAGAACGACTGCACTTTACAACAACACAAATTGTTAATGCGTAAAATTTGTATTACACATAACTACTATATTATATTAAAAAAAACTGTAAATACTCGTATTGTGTACCATACACTTATAACAAGCCTTAAAAATACAAGAAAAATACTTATAGGTGCGTAAAGATATACCTAATAATGGAACGACGTAAAATGACGTAGACGTGACGCCACTTTAGTTTTTAAACATATCAACAGATGTCACTACCAGTCTCAAAAATAATAATAGAGAGTTTATCAAGAGACGAGATTTTCGATCGATTATATTATTTTGTCTGTCTTCTTTAAGCCATCTTGTGCCAAGGGCGAGGAACAGAATAACAAATTAATAAATAGTCATCTAATTCGTTTGTATGCATTCAAAGTCATCTTTTTTTTTCCATAAGTACCTAGTTAGGTACCTTTTTTATTATTTTGTCGTTGTTGTAAATTTGTAAATCTATACGAAATATCCAGGAAATATCAATTAAGGGTAGTGCAGTACCTATGCATTAGAATGCACAGTCATGGTTCTCATCGCCTTCCGGGTATAGTTGATCCACTGATGCCCAGTGTACCTACATGTTCTTCTTCTTTTTGTCGTGTCGATGGCAACTGTCACACATGTTCTGGCAATATGCCTTAATAAAGTGATTTTAACTTCCTCACTGTATCTTTGGAATCTTCGGGCAAGCATGTTAGGTACATATTATGATCGAGAGTGCCCGTCTTTCACGCTCTATGTCAGTGTCGACTCTGAAGTCATTCGTCAGTGTATTATGGCCAAGATAACTGAACTGCTGCACAACCCGAACCGATGCCCAACCAGACGACTTCGGGTACCCTCTCCGGACCCCTCCCCGCCCTTAACACCAGTACCTACCAGCATTTCGGTCTTTAATACTTTGTACTTCAGTCCATGGGCATTCGCATAATGCTGACTTAAGTAATTTCTGCGGATCTCTTATAGAGGGGCTGAGGAGCACCATGTCATCCATATAACTAAGATTGTTTACACAATATAACATGACAGCCGACATTGGTGCTGCTGCTCAGACCCCGAATTATGTCGTTGATGTAGAGACTGAACATGTCTACTACTACCTACAAATTTAGTTAGTATGAATGTGTACCTACCTAGGTACCAGCCACTTTGTTAGTTTTGTGGATAAGTACCTACAATTGCGAGCAATGAAAAGTTCCACTCACAAAATGCCGAAATTTACTCTATGCCAATTTGTGTAAACACAATATTTGCGTTTTTAGTTGGTAATATAGTTACCTATACCTACTGATACGCTGATAAATGGACTTCAATATTGCAAACGACTTTTCTAGCCTTTTCCGTTAAGGAGTAATTTAATGTTGTCACTGGAACTTTTTCATTGCTCGGAAGTGATATCAATAAGTCGATAAATCTGAATGGGTATTATAATTTTATCATTTTTATGATAAGCATTAGTTAGTATTCAGTAGATAGGTAGGTACCTACCTGTAATCAACATGTAATAAGATTAATTACATATGTTTTTTTCTAAGTAAGTAGCTATGTACATAGAACCTTTGTACCTTGATAGGTACGTACAAAGAGTAAACATACTTACTGACTGATAACTTGGTTTTTTCGGATGCACGTTGGAATGTAATTGATTCCACTGATTAATCAATCATTATGATTGTCTGGCCAGCAATTGAATGTATTAAAAACTCCTTTACTTATAAAGGTTACAAATACCTATCTGAAAGTCGTAGCTTTGCCAGTTTTTTACACTGCTTTATTTTGGTAAGTACCTACTTAACCCGGAGATTAGTAATCAGTTAAATTAATGATCTGTCTGAAGGGGTCACTCTATATTACAGAAAACCTGATTTCCAAGCGCCATCGTCATAACCATGACTGTATTTCCTGCATTAAGTATCGATCAAATGATCACCATTTAATATATATATTTACTTAATAGGTATCATTCGTAAGGATTAAATGAAAGGTACGAAATATGTAATATACTTAATGCACTGTTATATTGTAAACATAACATTTTTTTTATTGATTACATAATTTAAAATGTTTTTAACTTTAGATATCAATGTTTTTTTATATATAAAAAAGAATTTACATACACATATAGGTAGGTACTTATATATTTTAATACTACTTATCACATTAGTAAAGGCCCTTTTCTCTAACCAACTTATTAACAGGAACATGTGTTTTGTTTGTTTAATTAAATGCAAACATTCGTGGGAAATGCAAATTACATAATTACAATAAGAAGTAGTAATTATAAATAGGTACTGACCTAAATATTTATCTGTTAATTTTATTTTATTTATGATTTAACTGGATTCTATACGAAATTATTCTGTATATTATCACATATATAACATCCCTTTTTCAATACAGTCATGAATTAATAATACAAAGCTAGGGATGGCTCAGTTATTAATTTTCTCATTCCCATTACACAAGATGGTGCAGGTACAATATGTACCTACATATGTTTAGATTTTACATAACAAGTACCTAAGAAGTCAATAACTGTTTTTACACATTATGAATGTATGTATACTTATGTGTTGTTTCTTTGAACATAGCCTTAATTAGTTAAGGCAGTCAATAATTGGAATTTTACATTATATTTTACCAAGTTTTGTCTGAAATAATACAAATACTATTCTTATAGTAGAGCTCTCTTTGGGATAGTTTTTACCAAATATTTTGTTGGTCAAATGACTTATGGCCATCAATAACTTGCATTACCAATAACTGGTTCTTCATACTGTCAATTTAATTTAAGATTGAAACTAATAATTTTAAATGCTTACAGCAAGAAAGTAATTAAGTACCAGTTATTGGAAAGAGAAGACATTGTAACTAGCCAATACAGTGTAAATTCTGTTACATTACAAAACAATCTAATCTACAATATATGTAATAAAATATCTAATTAATAAAATCAATTTATAAATCTCTTTCAAACTAACTATATAACAGAAAATTAAAGTTTTGTTCTATTTACAACAGTTTGTAACTTATATAAAAAGGCAGTGAAACACAAAAAGTTTCAAATAGTTTAATAATGTACATGGATCATAATAAATCATGCATTCTTATCATTACTAGCTGTAGAGGGTAGAGGGGGGAGGTTGTAGGACTTGCCATCCGGAGTCATCCAGCAAGTGGGCGGGTCGTGGTTGTGTCTTCCAATGGTCTCCGTTACTTTCCCAACATCATTGATCCGTAGCTTCGCAGGACAGCACCGGCTGAAGAAATACCAACAGTACCACAGCTGACTTCCATATGCTTTCTTGTACATAAATCTGTATGTGTGGTTCTGATAGATAAACAGCTTTGAATTTCCTCTTGTGTTTATGAAGATTCCTACAAAAGAAATATTTTTAAGTTCCTAGAAAGAAACACAGTCTTTAAATATTTACTGTAATAGGACATGTAAAATAAAACTACATTTCATACTGCAATAAGATATATTTTGTAGACACAGGATATGGCACAGCTGAAAGGAAAGTAACATGTTAGGTGGAAGGAGCAGAATCGATCTAGACATTATTAACCACAGTTTTCCAAAACCAATGGCGTTTCTGTAATACTGGTTGAATGAGTAATAGAAAGCTAATAATTCTAAAGAATAAATTATGAATAATTATGGAGAAAAACTTATTATTATACCGATAATCACACAACCACAACACAAACTTCTAAATCTTGCACTAAATAAACTCTAATCACAAGTATTACGGCACAACCTAATTATCTCACATGATCAGACGTGTACTAAGACATAATAACTACAATTATCAGTTATTATAATCATTTAAACACCATTAATTTTTCATTTCAAATTTGATTCCTATCGTATGAAAAGAACAACACCACACGAGCGCATAGAGCAGCGCGATGTTTTTGACATTGACATTTATTTTGACGTATAATCACAGAGTAGACGGGAACGTTCCATGTTGCTAAGTCATTATTTTGAGAATTGTTACTGAAAGTATTTTGTAAAATTGAACTACAGGCGTACAACCTTTATAGTATTTTAAAGTAGGTAGGTACTTAGTACTTAAGCAAGAGTGCAAGACGTTTTGTAGCCCCGCCCCTTTCATATCATCATCATCAGCCTTCTATCGCCCACTGTTTGGTGTAGACCTGTTTTTGTGTACCTACTTACAGCAATTCCTTCGGTCCTGTGCCACTTTTGTCCCCAGTTTCCCCGCAAAATTTCTGTTGTCATCTGACCATCTAGCAGAGATGGTCTACCAAGGGCAAAAATATTATGTGACCGCCCTCGTTCCGTCTTCCGGACGAACCGACTGTCCACCGCCACTTTAGTTCGGCGAGCCGCTTACTTACCAACATCTGACACTTACCAGCGGGTCTCCACTTTAGGAATAGGTACGGTCTCTACCTAAACATGGCTCACTCTATAGCTTTAAGTATAAGAACATATTTATGCAACTTTGATTCGGTGTCTAGTTGTGCTGGTCAGGGTTCAAGGCACATTTTAACCAATAAACACATAGTGCATGCACTGATTTATAAGATTGTGTAAATCGGTCTTTAGACCCAGATTTGAAAATGTCGCAGGAAAACGTCAAAACCCGGCATATTAAAAAGAAGTCAATTGTTTATCGATGCTAACTTTTTTGTTATATTGCTTAAAGAAAAAATATGCAATTTTATTTAATTAAACATACTTACAAAATAAAATAAAGTTTGTTTTGTAATTTATTATCTGTTTATTTTGTCTAATAAAAAAGAACCTACTTTAAAGTAAAGTACTTTAAAATGTTTGATTACTATAAATCAATCGGATCTCATACTTTATGCCTTATGCTACAAAACTTCATAAAACCAATTGGTTAATTGGTGTACAAGCTGACTATGAGCTAATAACCATACATAATCCCTATACAGTATAGATAGGTACACCTACAAGATCTGAGTTTTTCTTTTAGTTGACAAGAAATTTACTGCAGTGTAGTAAACACGATTATTTAAAAAGATCCAATTTTTTTAGAAGGACAAGACGTTACCTAGTAAAATTAGTTTTTCATTATTTTTTGGTAATGGCTTTCTAATCCATACAATTGACAACATTTCAAATAAAATGCTCACCGATTTTATTTTATTTTCGACGAGATATCACAAATTTAGATGACCCGTATTTTTGTATTTCTTAATATTTCTATGTTTTAATATATTTTTTTAATTTCAAAGTTCAAAATATTTTTAGTATGAGTGACGTCACGTCGAGGCTTTGGATAAAAATATTTTCGTTGCCTGCCTAACCTAAAAAAAAAGTTGGATGACATTAACTTGACATGAACAAGGACCAATCAACTTCAACTTCAACTTTATTTTGTGGCAAGGACCAATCACGAACTTCCGTCATTGACAAGGACACATAAAAGTGACAGACATTTGAGTGATGTTTGTCATTGTCATTGTCAAAGTGACATAACATGTTTTTTTTTTGTTCATGTTTTAGAAGTAAAAGCGCGTTTAATTATTATGCCACATCGTGATGTCACGAATGATAATTAAGATTTTTATGTTTTTCTCTGAAATAAATCAATAGAAAAATCGGAAACATTTTTTTTTGTGAATATTAGACCCATATCTCTAAATGGTTTTCGAATTTCAACTGTATAAAATTTTGAAATGTTGTCAATTACGTTACTTCATTATTCTGATATTATAATTTCCCGTCATTTTTATTACGTAGTTGATGTAAACAGGCCTTTAACTGTGAAAAGGTCGGAAGAGTTATTCCATCTATTTTGCTTAAAATGCTCATGATAGCTTTCGGTTTCATACGCTGTTCATATAGTTTTTGTATTTCTTTTTTTGTTGTCTCAGTTAATTTTATACTAGATGGATTGCCTATTTTTTCATGATCATGAACTGCTTCAGTACGAAATAATATAACGTCACATTCCGCATCAAATAACAGGTGAATAGCAGCAGAGCATTGAGTGGAGCTACTCTTAACTTTATTACAACGATAATATTGTTTTAAACCATCTTTAGTCTTATGAGTCTTAGTTGCAGACCAGGTGTTCTCTTTTTTTATATATTCGTTTGCGCTTTCCACACTCTCAAATTTTCGATCAAAGACCCATTCTTTGTTCTTTTTTCGAAATCTTTTATTATCTGCTGTGTAGTCCGTAGAACCTTCCTGAGATTCAAATGAAATGGGAACGGAAACGAAATCCGGTTCTACAATTTCGTGCGAGAGTGCGAGACCTTTAACAAAAAATTTAATAAATTATTTAAAAAATATATTATAAGTACCTAAATATAACTTACAGATGGTAGAATGTTAACGCTCTATTATAGCAATGTGCATAAAAATTTATCTTTACTAGATAGTTTAGATTAGCTACCTGGAAAATAATAAAAGTTATGTCACTTTCTCAAATTATACTCATTGGTACAATACAACGGAGTCTATATCGATCACTACTTTATGTCATCTAGAGTTATTCTAGAGGGCGCCATACACCTTTCATCGTGGCGTCAAAGAGCCGACGGCGAGAAAAACTACTTATGATAGTATTCAAAACATTTGATGCAATATCCTTTTTCACACTTTTCGCACTGTTGATATACTTTTTTCGCCTTGCTACGGGCAGCAGCCGTCGAATATCCTGTCTCAAGTAACTTTTGGTAGCACCCTACACATCTTTTCCTTGGCGTTCTATTTGTATTTGTAGGATTTTTCGGTATACTCGTTAAAACGTGCTGTGTTAAATCAGAAGTTTCTGAAAGTCTGGCATTTTTTTTTCGCCTAGATCTCGTGAGCTGCGGTGACCAATGCAGTGTTACTTCAGGAAAAAGTGGCGTTGCCGGGTCATCCTCTGAGAAAAGTAATAGGATTTTATTATTTTACTTTGATTTATTGGGAAGCCGCTACCTGGCTTCCGATGATTTCGGCAAATATTAGCAATATTTTTGCATTTACTAAGGTGTCATAGGCCAAAACGTAGATTAAAATAAAACTCATTTTTATCGTGCAAATTAGCTTCGGTTGCGCTTTCGCTGTCTAATAGAATCTGCTACCGATTTTCTACTTATTAGTAATTCCGCCAATATTTTGTCATTCGATTCATATTAATTGATAAACAGCACTGTCTATCAGTCAGTTTTAAAGTCTGATCTGACATAAATTTTTAAAAAGATACAGGTACCTAATTGTTTTTTCATTCGCAGCAGATTTTATCTTTTCAGCTATATTCAAATTAAAATACCTTTAATTGGCACTCTTCATAGTTTATTTTCGGTTAGATATATATGGAAAAAGTTATCAGGAACTTTAAACTTCTGTTACACTGATATAATATATAGTTTTTCATTTATTTTTAAACATATTATATTTTTTCACACTTAGAGCATTATTTTTTGATAAATAAATATTCAACAAAAAAAATCTAAAAAATTAAAATAAACGAACATGTTTTGGCAATAACAAAAAAACCTTCTCATTAGTTGTTTAAGGTCAAATAACTAACTATAGGTTGTGGTAAGCATAACAAAACTGAGTAACTTCAAAACTAATTCGAATCAGAATGCTATAGGTAGCTAATTAACTTGTTTCAACAACATAAGATTTCATAGATCATGTAATTTATGATATGTGATATGTCTGTACAATAATGTACATAATTAACAAAAATATATCTATTATTATATGTATTTCTTAACTTAGCTGTTTGTGATGGCTCATAGGAGAAACTATAAAAGTAGCAATATACCTATTTATTACAATATAAATGTATTGTATGTATAATAATAAGTACATAACAAAGGCACTTAGTAACTGGCCAACACAACAATATTTAATCAATATTAATAGTGGGAGCCGTCTGAAAATTGTACTTAGAAGGTTCATGGTTGTGTTCGTCCACGACGTCACTGATGACGTCACGCTTGTCGCTCACGACGTACGCCTGACAGCGCTTGTCGCGTCGGAAGAAGCAGGTCCACTTGTACCCCGTGTCCACTTTCAGGGACCTTATGTAAGTGTACCTCTTGTGTATGACTAGCTTGTTCCCGTTCACGGATGTCGCGTAAAATGTCTCTGTAAATTATAAGTTTTTTTGGTTGTTGCACTCGGTGCGATCTAAGGTTTGATCGTGGATGTAAAACACTATTTCCGTTATTTTTCATACTTACTTTTATACAAAATATAGGTAGAAAAAATAAAAATAGAAATTAATAAAAGGGTGAAATGTTAGTAAGTATACATTTTTATTCCAATCCAATTAAATTAAAAAAAGGTAACACATAAAAAATATATACTAAAAAATATTAATTAGTACCTAGTTCATTATACATTATGTAATTTTACAGATGCAACTGATATAAATTGTGTAACTTAACATGGTCTGAGTAAATTTTTAGCACCTCAATTGTAATCCCCAACAGCCTTTAGAGTCTAGATTAGGAAAATTGCAAAAATGTCGTTAAAAATACTTATTGAAAAAAAATGCATTTAATTGTGGCACACCTCTCGAAAGCCGTGCTGTTCAGAATTGGCTACCTCAAAATGATCGTGTATGGAATTAAGAAAGCACGTTGACCACAAATGAAAATTTTCTAAAGGATATAAATTATTATAAGGAAAGGAATTTTTAAAATTCTACTTATGAGTAAAAAAATAATGTTAGAATCAAATGTGAGAAAAACAATTATACAATGTTACACATTTTCGTCAATCAGTGTCAAGGATCAAAGGTTCTCTTAAGGCTTGGAGTATATTTTTTGGTTTTGTGTAATATTGAGGTGGATCGTGAATGTGTTCGTCAAAAGACGATGTAATATAATTTGATTCATCTGTGAAGATGCAAGCCTTGCAATTCTTTAATGTGGAGCAAACCCAGCGGGTTTTCATCCCTTTGTCGTACTGTTTACGATACGTGTACTGACGAAATAGTAGCATTTCCTTCCCTTTCCTCGATGTAATCACCACTGCTGTGTCTGTAAAAATATATAAATCGATAACTATGTGTTTTTAATGGATCTTGCTTCCAGATCGAGATTACTGGCTGCTGAACGGGAGATCATATTTGTGTAATAATAGTGTATAGAATCTTTAAAGCCGGAGCGGAGCGGGCAAAGCGGTAGCACGTAGTAGCGATATTTACTCTATGGCGGAGATTTACGTAAAAATCTCCGCATGCAAAGTCTAAATACTTACCCTCTTATTCATATAAAAGATAAAGAACGTTTTAGCTATTTAACTGTTTTGTCCCTCTCAGGCAAAGAGCATTTTTTTTCTATGACAGAGAGGGACAAAACAGTTCATAAGCTAAAACGTCCTATAACTTTTATATGAATAGAGGGGTTAGTATTTAGTCTGTGGCCACCGCATCGCCCGCTGGCGCCGTGGACGCGGCCTAATAGTGAAGATTTGTTGGGACAGAGCTGAGGTTATCAAGAACCCCCAGCAGCAAACCGTGGTGTGCAGCATGGTAGAAAAAATATATTACAGAATGTAACTTACCATCTTGATCATTATCGATGAAATCGCAACGTTTCGGTGGATCGTGGTTGTGAGATTGATTGGTGATAATTATTTCATTGTTATCGTTGGTGTAAACGTATGCGGAACAAGTCTTCTTTGCTGAGCATGCCCACCGTGTGCCTTGTCTATTTTTGTATAATTTTCTATATCTATACCCATTGAATTGAAGTACCGTCTTTCCTCTACGAGACTCAACGAACATGGCGATATCTGTATCTTTTTCATTAGCAGCCTCTTCTGTGCCTATTTCTTCTTCTTGTATCTCCAGATTTTCTTCGACCATTTCTTCTTCTAGTTCTTCCAGATTTTCTTCAACCATTTCTTCTTCTGGTAACACGTGTAGAACTATTCCTTCATCAGCATCCGTTAACAGGTCAAACTTCAAAATATCTTCATCTGTGATATCATTCAAACCTGGACAATATTAATTTTATTATTACATAGTACATCAACCTTAAATAATGTAAAGTAACTTTTATTATCGTAATAAATCCATTATATTTATGTCGCTTAATGGAAATGGGTAAAGAAAACTACAAACAATAAAACAACATTACCGATTGTTATACCGAAGTACATATTTTATTTTTTTATTTCATTGTTATTGTTATTTTAATCAATCTGGTTTGCGCTTCTTCCAGATTGAAAGAATTAAAAATGTAAGACACATTTGGCAGTTGGAATATTTTTTATAATTAATACTTATTATTTATATTAAAAACATTTATGTATTCAAGTATATAAATAGGTTGTAACATTAATTTTTATTTATTTATTTATTTATTATTACAAAATACTTACACCACTATTACAGAACTATTCTAATGCAGTAGTGCAGTGAAACAAACAACTATAAACTATAAAAAACTTAACTAATTACATAATACAGCCAATGTTACTTTTGTGAACTCATTCAGGGAAACGGTGAATATATCGACAATATCCGCGGTGTCGTTATTAAGAACTATAATTTGTATATTTAAAACTTACAATACTGACCGCTCTTAATGGTACACTAATCGTCGAAACGCCAGATTTTTCCCAGTCAATTTATATTTATTATATAGGTATTTGACATTATAATCCTTTTCTATTTTTTTCACAACAACTTTTACATAGTTTCAGGTACGCTTGAACAGCGACCGAAGGGACGAAATATTTGTTTTTAAATATGCTCCTAAGTTTGTCGCGACCACAGTGGTTGTGGGATATGTGAGATTTTGAAATGAAATCATAGTATTGTTCACTAGGAACTATAATAAGTAAGGGGTTCGTTTTTTTTGCTCTCCTTCTTTTAGCTAAAAGTTTAGTTTTATTGTTTTCGTCACCGACGGTGATAACTTCATATAACTTCGCCCTGTAATACTGTTGAGCAGTTCTTTCTTTACCCAAGCTTGGTGCGATATTAAAGTTTTCGACATCTTCTATAATTTTGTCAATAAGGAATTGAGTATAGTGTCGCTTTGGATTTTCCAAATAGTGTGAATGTACTAAGGAGTCAAATACATCTCTGTCCACATCGTCGTTAGCTGTTGAAGTATCATCCTTCCCCCATGTTAATAGTTCAGTATCCAATAAATCTGAAACAGCATACACTATTCAACAAGTTGTAGCTATAAAGAAAATGTAACATAAAGTGTTGCCTGTTAACTAAAGTATGTCAAACTTTCGCTCTGATGTTAGAATCACGAAGTTATTTTTTTACAACCAGAGCAATGGTATACCTATATTGTACAAAAAATCCAAAGAACTCATTATTATATGTCAGCGGAGGGATACGAACCAGATGCGGGCGCTTACCCGACTGAACTACCACCGCCACCGCTCTATTATGATGATACTTTTTTATATAATTACCTACTACTTATATGGTATAAGTACTTAATTAATTGGATGTTTGTATACCTACCTAAATGAACAAATAATAATAAACATAAGTATGTAATTAACTTCAAAACAAAAAATTAATATATGTATTACAAAAAATTAAGAAACAGAATCATAAAGTATGAAAATCAACTGGCTTATCTCCAATATAAGCCTTTTTTATGCTAGCATATCATAATTACGCCTGATTGCACATGCAACTTACAGAATATGTTGACCAAACTGTACCTATAGCATGAAAATAAGATTTGTATTTCGACCTTATTAAAATTGAGCATTGTCCGATTAAAATCATCATAACGACTAATAAAACAATAAAAACATATTACGGATGAAATAACAATCATAAAATTTTGAATTAAGTAACGGAGGTAATTTGTTGAACATTCAACATAATTATGTACCTAGTAGGTACCTAACATTTAAAAAAATCATATATATTTTTAAAAATCTTGATTTATAGATTGTCTTTAACAAAATTAAAACAACAATCAACTTTAATAATCAACAAGAAAGGTAACGAATCAACAAAAACAATAGAAACAACTAGAGGATTCGTTCCTGAAAGACCTTACAGAACTTTGGTTCATGTGTGTGTTGGTTTCTCAAAGTTGTAATTTTATATTTTTTATTTACCATTAGGTACACATTACACTTGTGTTCTTCTAGTTCTGTGCACAACCATTTCGATCTTCTTTTGATACTGTCATCTTTTCTAAACGTGTGACCGTTCACCACTAACAAGGTCTTACCCGTAGATAGAGTAACCATAGTAACTGAAAGCATACAGAGAAATATTTTGTATGCATTTTTATAAGGATTGTTGATTCTGGTCAAGTACGGTTACTACGAAAATACAGCAAAGGAGTTCTAAATTAACGTTGATTACGTTATGCTACTATAATAGATCATAGGAATATTTTATACGGGTAACACCTATAGACACAAAAAAAATATTCGTATTTTATTTTTAATACCTCTATAACTCCGAAAGCATTATTAAGTTATTAGTCACTCGCGATATTGGAACATTTAGAAGTCGTTTTTATGGGGCATAATTATGGTGGGACATACATGGCCCAAATAGCCTTGAAAATTACAGATGCGCTAGGAGAGCATTTTTTATTTTATTTTATTTATTAATACATTTATTGCACAATTTACAAATTGTCAGTTTTCTATAAAAAAATCAATTCAATCCTCGTCTTGCCTGGCCGCCGCGCCGGTAAAACAAACAGAAGCAAATGTAAAAAAAAAATCTTAAGTCATTTTTATTTGTAGTGTTTACATTGCAATTTAGATTATTTGACGTGCATAAAAAGAAATTTAATAATAAATAGAAAAATATAATTTCTAGTATGTAGGTAGTTCCCACACCTTATACTTAAGTACCTATAGCTTTTACAAGTATTTCGACATCCGTTTGTTTTACCTAATGTTCATGATTCGAATCTAAAATGCGTTTTATCTTTTTTTTGTTAACATATTCTTCTTCATACTTTGTAATATTTATGTGCTCTGTGTTTCTATGTGCCCCTTTGATTTTCTTTTCACGCGGCTTTTATAGTTTATCCAAATCTTGAGCTATAGGTAGTATATATTTTTCTCGCATATCGCAAAATTGCTGCATTGTTGTCGAATATCCTAGATAAATAATGAGATACTTGCTAGTATATGGAAAGTAATTTATTCTAGTGTAGACAAATACAAAAAGGTTCAGAAATACAAAAAAATTGCCTTTACAGTTACAGCAATTCGGAAGATAGATCCAAGTCGTCGAGAGAACTGTTTTAAGATATATGTTTTGAACTTTTGCTCTTTTTTTTGTAGTAGTATTTTAATGCGGCTTCTCTATTTCGTTTCCTGATAATATTGCGATCTCTTGGGGACATCTCACTCACGGGTAACACTTTTTTTTCAACTTTTCTTCTTACATATCTTAGCCGTTGATTTATCTTATATTGTGCATAAAGGACGGGATCATTCCGAATATTTTCCATTCTTTTTCGTTCGGCCTGTTTCTTCTTCTCGAGTCTTTCCTCTCTCGTCTGCTTAATATTTTTTGATACAACATTATATTTTTTGGATTTCTTTTTCGTAAAGGTTGGATTTGTACCATTATAATTTGATTTTAAATCTGTAACAAGCGTTTAAACCAAAATAAAATTATTTTAGAATATTATATAGAATGGTATAGTTAGATTTTTTTATCCTTGCCTTTTAGTTTAGTTTTCATACCATGAAAATGTTTATTGTGTTTGCCAGTAAACAAAAAAGACATTGTTCTATTCGGATACAACAAATATTTTAGCATAACCTTATAACCATTTATTACCCATTCAATTCTCGTGTATGATTGTGAGAGTACTTTTGCGTTTATTTACACTCCCATCGACGTATAACTTTATTTCTACTTTTCGGCACACATCCGTAAAAGTAATTTTTGGTTCTATTGAACGAGAATCGCTCGATCAACATATTTTTATGTAAGAACCAGATTTCGTCTGCATCACGACGGGGGGTGGGTGGGTATTGTTTCCGTCGTAGTAAACGATACGTTGAAGGTTCGCATCAAACCCGAGTCGACAGTTACAGGTTCCTCGGAGGCTCTTGGAGCACTTCCAGTAGCGCCGCCTGGCGTTGGACATGGAGAATGTATAGCCCTCTACAAGGAGCATTGGACGCTTCACGTTGGGCAGGGATATGTATTCAAAAGGTATTCCTGCGAATTGAGTTACAAAAGATACATGGTTTATTTATTAAGCTTAGTAAACAACGTGAACGCCACCTCGTTCACATCACACAAGGTAAATAAATAATCAACACGGCAGCGTCAGCTTTTTTTAAATAGACTTTTTATATTACCGAACCATTTTTATATACAATAATCGAACAAGATAAAATATCACATAAAAAAACGAAACTAAGGGTGTCTTGCACAACAAAGTTAATCAAAATTAAATATTGTCCGAACGAAAAATGTTCTCATACTACCAAACCGAGATAAACGTTTTGAGTTGAATCTAATAACAAATAAGTAAGTATACTATTATCAATTAATAAAGCCACAAATCTTCTTACCGAACTAATTCAAATGGAAAGTTAGGTGTTATTTTTCGAGACGTTTCTCTCTATCGTCAGACGTCTGTCACAGTCACCTATTTAATTACTGTTAAATGTAATTAGCTAGCTGATTGGAACCTTTTTGATAGAATTTGAATGAAATCTACCTATTCTCTTCGGTATATCACTTTCTATTAAGACTGATTCACACACTGTTTGGCGCGAGTGTTAAGTATACGTACATTGCTTAGCATATATGGCTATGTTTTGCCCAGCAATTTACGTCTACTAAACACTCGCACTAAACAGAGTGTGAATCGGCCTACAAGTATCTTATTTTACTCATTTAACTTAAACTCATACTCGTTTATACATAATAACTATTTATCAATCTATCTATCTACTTGAGCGGATATGGTCTGCCAATTTTCAACATCCTAATTTGTATTTTTCCCTGTTGGTCCTGTTTTATACGTTTGATGTTATCTATTATGGTAGTCAAGGGTACATTGTATCGTTTTGACGCAGCAGTCATAGACAATCTGGATTCAAGAACACTTTCGATGGCAGATTTGAAGACAGCTTCACTATAATTCCTACGTTTTTTTCGTTTTGTAAATTTTGGCTTATATTTCCTTTCCACTAAATATTCTGAAATGATTAAAAACGTGTCTTAAAATAGAACCTAATGCTGTATTTGAATTATAACATAATATAATACCACTTACCCCGTACTCTTAAACTAGATAGGGTGTGTGATGTTTAGTATAAGAACGGATAATACAATGAATATTTCTATGTCAGGATAACAGGTTTAAGGGCCACTTGCAGAAACATGTTAAATCTAGAATTAGTGTTAAATCTCGATTTAGTGTCAAATTTTATATGGATTGATGTTTCTTAAATCGAGATTTGACACTAAATCTAGATTTAATATGTTTCTGCAAGTGGCCCTAAGTGAGCTTACCTACCTACTAATCTGAAATAAGAGGAGGATCACACAAGAAAATAAACAAAGTGGTGGCAAGATGGCAACGTCACAAAAATACTTTTTAATGTTTTGCTTATATAAAATTATCAATAACATCGCGAAATTTATTAAATTAATTGCAATCATCGCTTAGGTACTTGTGTAGACAAACACTTAATTACAAGATAACAGGGTGTCCCACGGCGATGCCCCATGAAGGAACTCTCTTAAATAAACTTACTTTCCTTTCAGTAAATATATCATCGCCATCCTGTATGTTCCTAGGAATATGATCTTAATTACGTCCATATTGGTAGGAATATAGTCAAAATCTATGTAAGTACACTAAGTACTTAATTTTATACATATAACCTAAACCTATGAATTTATTCATCCGTGTGTTGAGTTATTTTACCAAAAATACATTTAAAAAATTTACACATTTGTACTTGATTAACTAACACTTCACAATTTTAAACGTTTCATAAATAATTCATACTTTTGCTACATAAATATCCGAAATATATGTAGGTACCTACTAACAGTACTAACATGAATATCATAGAAAACTATCTTACAAAAATCATTTGTAAACTTTAAACTAATGTTCGTTACTACCTTTAAATTACACAATATTTATTAAATGATAATAATTTATAAACAATATTTATACCAATAAAAATACCATTTCCAATTTGGAAATTATAAGTATGTAGAAAAGAATTAGCAATAGGTATGTAGGACTGCAGGTATGTTCTAGGTTCAGTCTGGCACGCTCGCTGATCGTACGGCTTCGAAGGAAACATGCCCTCTAGTTTCTCATTATTTTGTACAGCTCGTATACGATTTAGTACTTTGTCAACTCATACAAATCACCTATTTTCTCCGCCAAACAGTGACGGTTTGTAAATTCGAGAAATATGACATGTGAATTAATAATCATAATTGTTATGTGGACGCGCGCACGGCATCGGCACAAGCATAATACCATTGTCTGCAAACAGAAAGAGAATCTCCCCAGATCCCACCGCTACACCTTCGCTTCAACATACAGCCCATCGACCCGCTTCTCGTACACTGGCGGGCTGTGGCAGTGGTCCCCCGACACGCACACCAGCTCATAGTCATCGTTGACGTGGAGACACACGGTGCACTTGAAGCGCAGTCTCCCGGAGCAGTACCAGCGCTCGCCCCCGGGGATCGGGGAGGGGTTGGAGAAGGAGTACCCGTTGAGCATCAGCAGAGTGGCGCCGTCGACTGCGGTCACTATTTTGACTGGAATCAGAATTGGGTGATTATTGTTGTCAGTACGGTGGGCCACTGTCTAACATTGACGTGACGAGCTAGCGTAACTAGCGTTTACCACAATGGAACCCACTTATGCCTACTGTTCCTTAAAAGATACACACATGTCAAAAAAAGTTACATAAATATAGGTTTACTGACATGTAGTTATAATTTATATTTCATTGGCATTTTTCGGATTTTTTATTTTTCTCGTAATAAGTGACAATGTTGATTGGTTAGCTGATAAACCGATATGTTGAGGTCGTGATTCAGGTGCCAAATAGCTTGTCTTGTAGTACTGTAGTACCCAACAATTCAATTTCATTTTTTACCATGTTTTTTGAGTTTATTTACTCCAGCCAGATGTGCGAATACCTGATGTGCGAAATACACAGATAGCCAAAAACAGTGACGCAGATAAAACGTGTGTCGAAGATATACAGAGCTCTGATAAAAAAACACAATCATAGCACATACATTTATTCTAAAGACATATACTTAAAAATAAATCTGCTCACTAAGCCAAGTTTTGAATTAAATGTACTGGCTTAAATTATACATGTGTACCTATGAGCACTTAGGTATTTAAGGAGGTATTAATGGCAACCTAAAGTATAAATTCTTATACCTAATTATGTCTAACTACCACTTACTAACTTGTAAGATGCATAGGTATAATTAATGTAAAATAATAAAAAACTATGACATCATATTTTTTGAAAAAATGCGTTTTAAATGTCTATAAATAAAATATTACAATTAAAGTAACAAAATATCTAGATAATACAGTACAGTAACACAGTAAAGTTTCTATTTATTTTAATACAGATATGAAGATAATATTCCATAAAACACTCTATCTCTATCCTTAGATATTAGAAAAATACATAGTAAATTGATGAAAAATGGGTTTCGTTATTTTATTTTATTATGCTATATTTAGAAGTACTTACGGTCAGCTGCATAAGTAGCTATACACTTCTGTATCTTGTCAAACTGACGAATCGTAATTTTTTTCAATGAATGGATAGATAGTTTTAGATTGACGAGGTACAAAAGTGTGTAGCTACTTATGCAGCTGACTGTACCTAGTTATTACGCAATGGGGAAGAAAATCGAGTGAAACTTTGGCAGCGCAATCGAGCGTGCCTTTCAGGTTCAGACGAATTACATTATTGGGGAGAAAAAATGGCTACTGAATCAACCAATTAGAACTGGGTAATCCGGCGTACTCGACAGTGGCGACTTCTGGAATTAGCTTTGCGTTTTCCTCCCCATTGACACTGCTGGTGATGACCCGTTATTATGCGGAGTGAAATACACTCAATGCAGCGAATGCTGAAACTACTTACAATAAAAAATAGTTAGTATAAATAAAAAAATAAGTTCGGGAACTATGACCGAAACATATACAGCTGACTGTATGTATACAGTCAGCTCCTTTAGTATCTATACACTTTTGTACCTTGTCAAAATACCTACTAAACAAAACGTCAATGTTTGAATGACTGAATAGGTAGTTAGTGAGTTTGATAAGGTTCAAAAGTGTGTAGCTACTAAAGCAGCTGACTGTACATCATTATTATTCAGTAGTAAAATACACGTGGTTTACTTTAGCCCTTACTGTTTTCTCGTGCTTGTGACTACCTTTTTCAGCGACTACGGCGAGGAACTCATCGGTGGTCAGGGTAGCATCGCATTCGTCGGTTTTACTTGCAGAGCACTTCCAGACCACGCCCTTCTTAGACTTCGACCGTCGGGTGTAAGTGTAATTTTTGTAGAGAAGCTGGTAGCGACCCTTCTTTGTCTTCTTTATAAGAACCGGTCCTGAAAGTATTGATTTATGTAAGTATCTGTTTATGGTATTTCATTACTTCGGGATACCTTATTAACAATAATATCTTGAGAAACACTCAGCTCAGATTGAATTTAACATTTTCATTTCTTGCCAGATAAGTTATATCAAAATGCTGAGGTATTCATAAAAATGCTTCCTCAACTTTCAGTGCAGACTTGGTGAAAGATGCACGAAATGTGTAAATGTGTGTATTTGAATAAAATTAAAGGATACCTATATAACAAAATGTAAAAGGAGATACATATACAAACAATACCCGCAATAAAGGTCAATAAGACCGCCTCTGTATATACTTACTACTTTTAAGTCCATTTTTGTAACTGTTTCTATCATCATACAATAAAGTGTTTATAAATAAAATACCTTGGTATTTAAGAAATATTTAAAACTACATAAGTTTTTCCTGAGATACTAGGCCATCAATAAAAAAATAATACTCGTAGTTTTTCAATTTATAATTTTATTGAAGATTTAATTACAATCGGACCACAGTTTTGAATTGTAATGCAGTAGAGGCTCCTTATGAGTATGTTGAGGGAAGCTGAGTGTCAGCATTACCCTCCCCTCGTCACTAGCAACCACAAAAGCCTTGCACTGCTTAGAATTTCTAGATGAACAACACCATCTGTTTAACTTATGCTTTGGTCCCTTGTGGCCATATTTTTTGGCATATGTATAGTTTCTGTACAGAAGCAAAGGTTTGTTTCGTATTGACATGATGACATCTGCTGTAACAAGTCATAAATAAAAAGTATAATGGGACTTGCACTAATAACAATTAATTTTGTACCAATGAGTACCGTCAAAAATCTAAACGATATAATTCAAAATAAGAGTTCACTTGTAGAAGTGGGGTGTTATGTGTCTATCGCCGTTTCTTTTGCACTGACACTCCACCTAGGTCGTATTATAATATTGTTGGTTCAATTTCAGTAAACTTATTTTATTAGTGTGCAGTATCATTTTACAGTTCTTTTCAGGATATTCTGTAAGTACATGTTTTTAATAGGTAAATTGGTATATTTGACATCATATCAGAGACTGACTTTAAGTTAACGGACTATAATCTTCTTGTAAAGCCTTTTTTCTATGCCTGTAGATCGTTTTCTTTATACTACTAAATTTTGGTAAGTTCTGTGACATAATGTCCATCCCAGCATCTTTCATCTCTTCCAAAACCTCCGTATAAATAGTCGCAACTGGGGTACTTTCAGATTTAGCTCGTTCAATGCATCTATTTATCATACATTTTATTTCATTACTCGTAGTAGCTGTTTCCTGAGAACATTTGTGTTGTCCTGTTTTGATTATCATGCCGATAGTGTTTATTACTAAAATAGCGTTACACTTTTTTATTGAGCATTTCCATTCTCCGTTTCCTTGAGAGCTTCTGCGTTTGAAATTATAACGATATCCATTGCACAATAGAAGCTGACCTCCTCTTTGTGATGGCAGTAATGTATATTCATCACTTATTCTGGTAGAAACTTCACTATCGTAACTGGTGCCTATGGAAATAAATATTCATACAATGAAAAAAATCACCCTAAACTTTAAGAAAAGTTAACATTTCAAGTTAACTAATTTTACTTAATGGAGACTCAAAGCGGCTTTCACCGAACATTTAATCAAAATTAAATGGGTACACTACATAATTCCGAATTACTTTTTTACGAATATGAAAATAACGATTCTTAAAATTTCGAATTTCATAGTTCCGAATAATTCACAATCCCGAATTTTAAGTTTCCGAATAACGAAAATCACGAATAGTTTATGAACGAAATTTCAAACAACACATTTATTAAAATGACGAAAGTCAATTTTCCGAATATTATTATTTCGATGTTTCAAAAGTACGATTTTTTATTGTATCGAATTGTTAAAATTACGAATCCCGAAGTTTTAATATTCCGAAAATACAAATTCCCAAATGTTCTATATTATGTGAAACGCTCCGCTCCGCTTCGCTGCGCTCCGCTTTGTTTTTCGATATCTATGTGCACCTAACACGCTCCTCCTCGCTTTGCTCGTCGTCGCACCTATCTTTAGGTTTAGGTCCTAAGGTTTTTAAGTTTAAACACCATAAAAATCCTAGCAATTGTTTTGCTCTATATTTGAAACGCTCCGCTCCGCTTCGCTGCGCTCCGCTTTGTTTTTCGATATCTATGTGCACCTAACACGCTCCTCCTCGCTTTGCTCGTCGTCGCACCTATCTTTTGGCTTTGGTTCTAAAGTTTTAAAGACGTTTATGTTTTTTTGTCAAAATCACGAATTATCATATTTCCGATCGGGATTTGACTTTTTCGTGATTATAATAAATCGGTATTTTATTTTTCGTATATTAAAGTAATCGTATTTTTTAACATTCGTATATTTAACAATCGTAATAACAATATTCGTGATTATAATATTCGAAATTATAATTTTCGTGAATATTATAATTCGGTATTTAAAAAAATCGGTATTGCAATATTTCGTAAATTACATATTCGGGGTTATCAAATTCGGAAAAAAGTTTTTCGGAATATTTGGGTGTTCCCAAATTAAATATATTGTTATCTTGCTTTGACAGTATAGAATAGAATAGAATACTACTTTATTGACTTAAAAACTGACTGGGCAGGACAGCAATAGATTTAATTTCGTCTTAATGTTTCGCGCAAGTCACCCTCATCCAAAATCAATAGGTACTTACTAAAATTTATTAGAAAAAAAACCGTTTAGAATGTCTTCCTTAAGTAAAATTAGCTAAATTGAAGATTTAAGGTTGATTCCCTCCAGTGCCTTACTCATTTTTCCACGCTTTATTGTATTGTAGGTCAGAGAAATTAGATGTTGAGAGTAAAGAAAAAGCATCAGCAGATCCGACAAATAATTTAATACGTAGAATAATAACTTAAAATACATAATATCGTTGTCTATTTATTTCAAGATACATTTTAACTATCTGCCATAGGTGTATAAATATGCCGTAGGTTTGTAAAATTTATACAGCATGTGTCCAATGACAGCTGTTAAATCCATACATGTTTTGTTTGTAGGTTTTGAAGGAAATCGAACTTATTTTACCTGGCATAAGGATCTGTCAATCAAACGTCATAGGACTTGTGTTATATTTTACGTAGTATAGAAAGTACTATGTATTGGATATTATTTTGATCACAACTTGATCACAAAAACTTACTAAAGTACAGTATAACATAATGTTATGAAATGCTGATTACAATGTTACCGTAATACACAATAGGATTTCTAAAACTTTACATGTTCTGTAATTGGACAACATCAATGTCCGCTGATATGTGCTAAAAATTTAATATATACATGATGTCCCAAAAGTCAACGTTATGCCTTGCAGAGCTGATAGACCAGCCCAGGAGTGACCAAGAATATAGCAATACGAACTTAGCAGTAGAGAATAAACAATTTATATTATATTTCATTATTTGCTATTTTTTCATATAACATAATATATCATATCAAAAGTCTGTTTTTTGTGCTATTTACTTATGGGGCAACTAAAACTTAAAGTCTGATGACTTTCCCATCTGCGGTAAAATGGATGATAGGGTGAGAATGGGTGTGTTCTTCATAGCTCTCCCGAACAAGCCCTTGTCCAGTGGCCATCAGGTATGCCTTACAGGATTTGGAGACCCTCGACGAGCAAGTCCATTTTACAATAGTGTGCATTGACCTTATGTTAGTATGTTTAGAATAAGTATACTGTCTATAATAAAGAAGCGGTTTACCCTTTATCGACGTAATTATTCTGGCTGTAAGTAAATAATGGAATTTTATGTGAGTTATAAAAATACTAAAGTTGGGTAACATTGAGCTACAGGTTGGTAGATGATGACGGTCACTAGATACTTTGGTATACCTTAGACATACTTAACCAAACCACACATAAATACTGAAAATGTGTACCTATGTAGGATAATTATACTCGTATCACTTTGCCGCTTCCAGTGACAAACATGTTTGGGGGGGAGTGACTATGCTCTTCGAAACTATATTGTACAACGCCATCTACAGTGGCCATAAGGAACGCCTTGCAGGATTTGGATACTCTTGAGGAGCAAACCCACTTAACTGCAGCATTCCTTGATTTCGAGACTCCCATTTTCGAGTATGTGAATTCTTTGTAGTAAAGAAGCGGTTTGCCTTTCATGGACGAGATCACTGTCGCTGTAATTAAAATAACGCAAATAAATGAAAAATTGCACGTATACCTATATTCTTCGGTATTGTTCATACTTTTCTGTCCAAAAAAAAATAGTCTGGTTGAGGCGCTTTCTATCAAAATCTGTAGGTCTACTAGGCCTACATGACGTGTAGTTATGTACATTCCCGGTCAGCGGCACTCATGTTGTGAAAGTTAGATCAGCAAGAGAACTGACTTCTCACGATTATCTTGACTGTATCACGATTATCACGAATGAGAGCTCATCCGTTACGTCACCATGACCCCATTTTTTTAGAATTTATAATAAAAGACAAAATTATGAAATATAGTCCATAATGCATATCTTTATTAAAAAGCTCCTAAAAACTATTCATGTAGGTTCTTTCAATTATTAATAATACTTGAAAACACTTAGTAATAAGAACGTCATTAAAAAATCACAAACATTATAAATCTAATGCTGGAGTGAATACTGAATAATCATGATTATTAATGTAACGCTAGTTATCATACGCCACCATCATCGTCTACTATACAGAGAAGTAACAATAATACATCATAATTTAAATTCTGATAGTATGTCCGGTTTCTGTAAAGAAAATTTTAGGGGGCATATGGCTATGTGCCTCGTAGCTCCCTGTGACGAAGCCTTCTTTAGTGGCCATCAGGTAGGCTCTGCAGGACTTGGACACTCTCGACGAGCATATCCATTTTGCCGCCGGATGCTTAGATTTTAACGACGTATTTCTCGTGTAAGTGAAACATCGGTAGTAGAGAAGTGGTCTACCCCTTTTTGACGAAATTATTTTAGCTGTAAATAATAAAACGGGAATAAATGAAGAGTATTCTACAGTTGGAACAATTTGAAAATATATCCTTTTTCTTATCTTTAAAAATATGTACCTAATTAATGCAAAAACGGAAAGATGCAGTTTTTTATTGAAAACCGAATAATCCTTATGCCATTTCACATTTTAAATCTTACCTACTAAATTTTAACACTGACACTACTGATAGTGACAGTGTAAAAAATTATGCCACCGAAATCGGATCTTTTTCTTAAACTCTGATTACAGTTCCATTTTCACTGAAATACATATTTGGGTGTGGATGGCTGTGATGTTCGTAGCTATCTGCGACGACGCCATCTAGTGTGGCCATGATGTACGCCTTGCACGATTTGGAGACTCTTGAAGAACATGTCCATCTGACGGGAGCTGTTCTTAATGTGTTTATAGGATTACGGAGAACGTACGTGAAATTTCTGTAGTAAAGAAGTGGTTTGTCTCTCCTTGATGTAATTACTCTTGCTGTAATAAAAACGGGAATTATAAAAGTAAATAATAAGTCAACTTTCTGAATAGTTTTACCTTAACCAGTATAACTGGGCATTTTTCACAAAAAATAACAAATCACTAAATATGTCACTAAATAGCTTTTTTTAATTAAATTTCGATATGTAATTCTTTTTGTGTTTTCCTTGATCTTTCCTAATATGCCTTCCTTATTTTCACGTTGTGTCATATCATACCAGTAACTTAAATATCCCATTTTTGCGCCTTTTTTCTGTAGTAATACTCCCTGTCCTTAGCTCGTTTTTTTTCTCTTTGTTCAGCAGTCAAATTATCTAAATACTTTCTTTTTCTTGCATTTGCTAAGAATCTGTGGCGTAAATACGCAATATCTTTTATTTTCTTTTGTCTCCTAGCTCTCTTCTTTTTGTTTTCATTATGATTTGATTTCATGGTTGCTGAAATGATTAGTATTTCCATTTTTAATTAACTCTAAAATTAAGGAAAATGCTAAAAGCATTCATGTTGAGATTTAAGTATTTCAGGCAACAACAATACGGGACGCGTTCCCGTAATGATTAACATTATTATCATAATATTATATAAATTCCGACGCAGATAATTTGATTTATAGAAGAATTTTAGTAGTTTTAAACATAAAATTTATTTAACTTAGGTATTAGTATTCCTTTCCAAGAGTGATTCGCCACCTTAACGGTTATGATATGATAGCGCTCGCTTAATTTCAAATATGAAAATGTTTACATTCAGCCCTTTTCAAAGAAAATAAGATAAAACATACAAAGCGTGCTGAAAGTAGGGTACCAGATTTTAAAACCATCACCGGGATACTAGTGAAAATCATACGTTTTCGCCGCACGTAATGCATTTATGAAACCTATAATTACGCATGAATAATCCAACGTTGCCCACAAGGTTATTAACAGTCTTCCCTCCATACGAACATGTTGGTATCTACAGTTTTATCACAAAGCTGTACAAAAAATTCAGAATATTTTCACAAAATCTTTCTGCAATTCATATTCTAACTACACCACCAGAGGAAGAAAAATAAAAGGATGGTTCTGAGTGATTGTGACTCGTGTAACCTTCCGCAACCATGCCTTCTTCAGATGCCATCACGAAGGCTTTGCAGGCCTTGGACCGAGCAGACGAGCAGCACCACTTGACAATTTGCTTCAGATTCTTCAAAGGTCGATGAGTTTGCTTGGCATAAGTGTATTTTTGGTAAAATAGAAGCGGCATTCCCCGTTTTGAAGTAATCATTTTCCCTGTTTCAAATTCAAATTAGTATTCAAGTGAGTCTTAGAATAATGCATTTTAATGATGTATTGGGATATCCTGAATTTGATTCTTTGAGCTGATACTGGATAGGTAAGTCTATCCAAAAATGAATAATATGAAAGTTGTATCAAATGAGTAGGTAGTGTAGTGTTTAAATATAAACAAAAAACTATGATCATATAATAATATCACTTTATTTACATATTTATACTTAAACTATGTCTAAACAGACGAAAACAATTGCGCACTCATCTTTTCACTGTATCATCGTCATCAGCCAATAACCAGCATCTTCTGTTGTCACCGCTGCACGGGTCCGTTATCGACGTCGTTAAGTTTAATGCGCGTTCCACCAATCACAGCGCCGTATTTATGGCGAATCGCGATACAGTAACGTTTATCTACGTCGATGCCGGACCCGCTGGACTAGCATAATGTCAAAAGGGTAAACTCGATTAACCCTAAACATTTACAATATTACCTGTAGATGTGACGCACTTGGTGACTAAGTTTCGGATGGCAGTGGATAATGTCACCGCCCAGTATACCGTCTCCGTTGACGATGACGAATGCCTTGCAGTTCTTGGATATTCTTGAGGAGCAGCACCATTTGGTAGACTTCTTGGAGACGCTTCGTCTGCTATACGTGTAGCTTTGGTACAGCAGAAGCGGTTTCCCTTTCATTGAGGTAATATAGTGAGCTGTATAAAAAAAGGATTAGTAGTAAGTACGAATTGCTTGAACGGACAATTTAATATAATTTTGTTTACCTAAATGTATATGTACACAGGCTGAGTGGCCTTCATAGTCGATATATATCTACATTGCAGTTATTGAAGTTGAGGAAGAAGTACTTAATTTAGTAATAGTAATGTTTGTAAACTCACCTGTTTTAAACAAAAGATTTTGAAGTCTTAAGGCGGTGCCTAAACAGAACAAAATTAAAAGACAATTTGAGAGGAAAATAACTTAATTTCATGTTTATTTTAAAATGCATTTAATTATGTTACAGCACGCCTACTTTAATTTTTTTTCAAATGAATAGTGCATCTTTGTACTCTATTCTACAATAGATTGGTGAGTTTAATAATAATTACAACGTCTCACAGTCAAGGAGTCTACACACCAAACCCGCCGACCCGCCGACACAGCCCGGCGGCTTGGTGTCGGCGACTTTGTTTCAAGAATCATGTCGGCGACTCGTACCCGCGCGTGCAAGTACTAAAAAAGTTGTACTGATTTCTTGCCGCCGACACTCACCGACACAGCCCCATGACACATGTTGGCGGGTTGGCGGGTTTGGGTCGCCGACACCAAGCCGCCGGGCTGTGTCGGCGGGATTGGTGTGTAGACTCCTTCACATGTCTACTTAGGTAACCCATATATTATGAAAACCTTTGTTAAAAAGGAAAGAAACAACGTTGACAAACCCCCCCTGTCACCCGGCGTTGAAACCGTACAATCCTGAGATCGCCAAAAGCCTTCAAAATGGCTAACCTACGCATGGGTCAGCGGGGCGTGACAGAATAAGCCCCAGTTTCACCATACTATTTAAGATCATAACAAAGGATTAACTGTTGACATTTGACACATCTGTCAAGAATTTAATATAAAGATAACGTATAATTGATGACGTTAAAATGTAACAGTGGTGTTAATTATCTAACAGACTATGGTGAAACTAGCCACAAATAACATTAATGACGCTACAAGCCTTCGTCATCTTTATCCGACTCCAGGTACCCCTCACTCATGCTGACAATTTGTTCTATTTGCTCCAGATCTTCCGCCTCAATTAGGTTCATTTTCTTCAGCCTCTTGTCTGGCACCCTCACGTATTCTCCTTTATCATTGACGTAGAACACTGGGGGTGGATGCGAGTGCTTGTCGTTCAGTATCATCAGGTCACCGTCGTTGTTGACGGTTATTTGCGCGGGACACTTTCTGGAACATCTAGAGGAGCACGCCCAGCTGACTCCGCGCCGGCTGTGGCAGTTCTTAGCGTATGTATACTGCTCGTAGACTAGCAGCTGGTACCCCTTCTTAGAAGTTATGAAGTGGACTTCTGTGGAAAATTTAAAAACAGTACAGGTATGTGAGTGATAGGTCTCAAATAGAAGGTTCTCTTTAGCACAAGTTATGGAGTTAATCGGTTATGGTTATGTTTTATTATTATAATAATGCTGGTGGTGGTAGTGGGCATCAGGTTTTGGTGCAGGCTACTATACACACATTACAGTGAGGACTTTTAAAATTATGTATGCCTTGTTGAGCTCATTATTAGTATTATAGCCAAAAAACTATGAAGATTTAATTCAATTTTTATTTATATATAAAGAAAGATACTTAGTAATAATATCAACGTCAACCATAGCGTGAAAACTTAAAATGATCATCTCTAGACAACTAGTTCAAAATAATACTTAAATATTATAGTAGTACACAATAAGTGCACTATATCTTAAAATGTAAGTCTTACTTTAACAGGAATGCATAGAAACCAAGATCGATGACATTGTAAAATTTAATACCTACCAAATAAATTACCTAGGTATTGATAATAATAACATTGAGTTGATTTACAAAAACGGATGCTCTATAAACATTAAAACATATAAAGATGGAGTAAGAGATCCTTAACACTTAGACTAGAGAGTAACATTAAGAACATAATACGTAATATCGACATTACCATAACCAACCCTGCTATCCTGCATTCATCGACACATTAGCAATCCACAATCATTTTGCGGCATTGCTTATCGTGGTCTCATAATATTATGTCACATCCATACATGATTTGACAGATAAGCAATGTTGCTTGGATTTTTTAATTGCTGATGTACGATTGGTGGTACACGAAGTGTTATTTTCTCTATGGGTGATACGGTAGATGTGTAACGATTCCATTTCGTACAATACTTTTTGATGACGTTGATTTCTTTGGTAGTACGATAGAACTGCCCAACAAAAATCCTTATTTCTACGAAATTGTACTGAACTAATCTTGTGCATTTTCTTAACTACATGTGAATACCTAACTACTTGTTAATAGTAAAAAGCATGTTGTTTAACAAATACTTATAAAAAAACAGTCTCTTATAAAAATCATACTGTCGTGTAGCCCAGAGCGTAATCCCAGAGATTGGAGGGATGACTTTTATTTTACAGACAACATTCAATTAGATATTGTTAAAAGGGGGCCACTTTAAGTAAAAAAGAGATCCGTAAAAAAGGCTAGAGAGCAGTAAAAAATTAGCTTCCTTCGTTGACTTTCCACCTATCAAAAAGAATGCAATGGTCTCATAAGACATTAGTTGGCATCAGATGCGGCTTCAGAATGCTTGGCGGCGGGTGGTTGTGTTCGGCGAAGATTTTCGTAATCCGTGGCACTTCAGTCTCGTCTGTGGTTATATTGGCCTTGCAGCCCTTCTTGTGGTGGCTGGAGCAGGTCCAGTAGATGCCCCTCTTCTTGATGTTCCTCCAGGAGTACTTGTAGCCGCGGTATAGGAGCATCTGCCGACCACTTGCCCTTTTTGATGGGATTATCAACACCCGGTCCATACCTGGAAATCGGTGAATACCATCAGTCAAAAGTACAAAGGTTTAAATTGATTTAAATCCAAAACATTATAAGTATAATACCGATATGAGTGATAAGTTAATAGGATGAAAAAGTTCATGGATGTAAATAATAATAACATTTTATTAAGTTATGAACTTTCATTTTAGGATGTAACTAGGAAAATATTTAAAACAACTGCATTTTCAATAGTTTTTTTATTAGAACTTTTGGCAGATGGTCCCAGCCAATTACATTTTCGCACATAGTACACCTGGTCCTGCACTTCCGATCCTTGTACCTTGGGCAGCCCGCAGCGGCCCTACACGCAGCTCATAATTTCCTATGACTTTCTAGAGCTTCACACCCTGGGGATTTTGTTCTTACTCCTTAAGAATTTTAAGTGCTAAGAAGTTCGTAGAAAATAAAAGAAAATAGTTAGTTTAATCATTATTAATTTATTTATGAATGACAAATAAATAATCATGCTATTACGAGTTACATAAATGCATAAAATATACCTACTAATTATTTAAAAAGTACGCTACAAGATCAAGGAGGTCAATTATTACTAGTTGTAAAAAATCTGATGTGTTTAAATCTAACTCGGGCTAGAAACCAGGAGAATTGTTAGCCTAAGGGGTGTTTTTACAAAATTAGAGATAGGTAACTGAGTGTTGCGATCATTGTGATAATTAAATACATACTCAAGTCACTGTGACATAAGCATCATATCAGATTGTTAAGATACGTTCAATACCTTAATACGTAGGTACCTAATTTGAAATTTAATGCTAAAAATGTTTAGTAAACCATAACCATTTTATCCAATTATTACATCCTCTTCATCTTTATCTTTACTCGCTTTATTTTTTTCCTCTTTTTTCTTTATTTCCTTATTTTTTGCCTTCTTCCTTTTTTTGTGTTTGTGAACTATACCTTCCGGTGTGTATGTGATTTCGGGGGCACTATGGTTGTGGAAGCCTCTTATTTGTACAATGTGGTCTTTGTCGTTTGTGGTGAGGACCGACACGCACTGGCACTGGTAGTACATCACGCAGTACCAGGTCTTGTTGCCCTCCTTGCTGGGCTTGCACTGGTTGCGGTAGAGGAAAGAGTTGAACATCAACAAGAGTGCGCCGCGCGTGCTGCGCAGGTAACTAGCTGAAAATGTATACCGGGATTAGAAGAAAGAAAAAAAAACGCTGAGGTTAAAAGTTTTGTTTTTAGGGTATAAATAAATAAAAGTAAAACAAAAAGAGGGCAAAAAAATATATTTTTATTTCTTTGTTAGTAAAGGGTGCAGAAAATAATTAATTAAGACATTTTTTAAGAAATTTATTTTCTAGAATACCTACCTAAAACATGAAAATAGGAATGTTGCCAATCATTAAGGAAGAAAGAAATAAATAAAGCTAGACAAATCTGTGAGATTTTTATGTGATCAAGACACAAGATCACAGTTATAGGTACCTGTAAATTATGATGGGCAATAAATATAAGTATTAATTTTTTAATACATGTACTTACCTGTTTCAATAAACGGTTGGTAAAGTATACCAAGCATACAGTTAATTTAAATAATAGAGTAGACCATGCTTAGCTTAAAAATAATATTCAATTGTTTTTTATTATTAAATATTTTATTCATAAATTATGTACCAAAAGTTGATATAGGTATTATGTAAGTACCTAGGTGCATCGAATATATTCGTATTATGTTTACACTAAGCATGGTGAGATGTGCCAATTATTAAAAACAACATGCAACACAAAAATAAACCATATTGACTTGACTACTTATAATATAATCAGTCCATACAAAAATACACCAGTAATCATCAGAAATTTATGATGGCAGTACTTAAATAGATAAAAAAAATACCAACCTTTATTAAGTTTGATGGTCCCATAGAAATATCTCATACACTACATTTTCCAATGCCCACAGCAACAGGCTATTAATTGTAGGTGCCAACAAACAATCTTTGCTGAGACTAGACCCAATATCGTTTAAATAGTATAGGAGTCAAACCCACATCATATATTTGTAAGTAATTGACACTCATAAATAAAAAACTATAATGTTTCTTTATGTAGCTCCAACTTCGTTGAAGTTTCTTATGAGTTAAACCCACAAAAAGGCAAATTGACGAAGATTTGAAATAATAAGTTATTACAGGATTCGAACCCATAATATGCCGCAAACTCTATATGTTGTATTTACCTTACACTCATCAGCCTAGAAACATTTAGCAATTGACATAAGCCTCTCTCAAGGAACATAGCAATACTCTCTCCTAGCTTCGTATTATTATGATCCAGCCTTTACCCTTACCCTTAGTTGTGGTTTCTTTGGTCTATTCAATTTATCCTTGTTCAAAGTGATCGAATTCACACCTAAATCAAGTAGGTAGTTGGGTGATAGTGGGATTCGAACCCATTCCTGGAACAATAGTATCTCCAATTCTCACTTGGTCACACAATTAATTTAAAATTGAAATTGTGTAGTAGATGTGTAGGAGCAATGATGGGATTCAAACCCAAAACATTATCTCTATTATAAAGAGTTGTAATGAACACTGTTCATAACAATTCGTGTTCAAGATGTAAGTAAGGTTACATTAGTAGGTAAATACCAAATTTTCACTTGGATACTCACATAATTAAATAAATAACCAGACTCTTTGCCCCAGCAGCCATCGCCATCAGTCATCTAGACCACATATTAATGTACTTACTGGGATTCGAACCCTGTTACATTTTCAACTAAGAAGCTCCCATAAGGGATTTTAGTATATTACAAAATAATAAAAGTAGGCAGCATCACTACTGACCAATGGGATTTGAACCCAATCACATAATTCTTTTGGACCCTGATTTGTTCATTTTATTTAGTACAATATGGGAGTCGAACCCACAAATATTTATCAATCAAATATTAAAAATCACTTAAGTATGGGAATCGAACCCAAAGCTCTCTCTCTATTAGTGGGAGGTGTAAAAAACAGCGTGTGTTCACAGATGCTGGTTACAACTCGAGACATGGTCTCAAACTTTAGGCCTCTTGAATAAGCTTAGATTAACTCAGCAAGCTATGGAAAGGGCTATGCACAGCATGTCTCTATGTGACAAAGTACTTACAATGCAATGTAATAGCAGTCCAGCCTATTTAACAAATTCCATTCCATACATTGTTAACCAGGTATCGAACCCAGGACTAGTAGTGAATTGTACTTTGTTTTTTGTCAATGTTAAGTTTTTCTAGCACCAAATTTTATTTGTCCATAAAAAAGCTAGAAGCAAATTTAGACTCATTGACCTTTAATGGGACTCGAACCCATATGTATGGCTCTGTTGTTTTTATTCAAAAATAAAATATTTTTTATTTTAAACTTACCCAGTTGTATTCAGGATTCATTATTAAGTATATTAACACATATCTTCATCAAATATAGTGTCTTAAAACTTATTTTAAACTTACCCAGTTATAGTTCAGGATTAATTATTAAGTATATTTATATAACATTTTTTACTTTAATTTACTTCATCCAATATAGTGTCTTGAAAAAAAATATCCTTATAAATAACTGGCACATCTACTGGACTTACCTGAAAAGAATTTCGAAACAATTTAATAAAGTAATAATATGGTCAGAAACACATTAAATTTTGAATATTGACTGTAATACCATTAAAAACTCTATACATGGGTTAACAAGTGTTAAAAACAAAATTTCATAGATTTACTACGCATTTGTTTTTTAAATACTGTCTAAGTTTTTGTGGTAAAGCCATAATTATGTTTTTATTTACTTGAAGGGAATGACACAATGGCATGAACATAAACAATCAACAGATGGAGTGATGTCTCTGTAGAAATTGAACCATAGGGGATTTACTCTAGTTGTTGAGCACTGCTGAAGATAAAACTGGTCTCAACACACTCTCACATTACAGTGATTGAGTTTTCATACCGAAGTTGGTTTAAGGCCTATTTACACACATCAGTGAAGCCAGAGGTCTAACATAGTACCGGCACAGTTCAGTGTCAATGATACAGTGTTGCTTTGGTGCTTCTATTCACACATGTCAGTGCTCAGTTTACAGACTTGAAGCTGTGGCAGTACTGTGTCAGATTGGTGGCATCACTGTTACGTGGGAATGGGTTTTTAAGCATTGTTTAAAGAGCAAATTCAGTTTTTCAGTATGAGATAAGATTTGCCCAAGGTCTTAGTCTTAAAATGACGCCTGTTCCTGAAACCTATCACAGAGCAACTGTGGGTTCAGACCACAGACCTGTATTTGAACCCTTTCAGTCCAACTTTAATGTGATTGTAAGGTACTAAAAGGTTGTCTTGTTAAGTATACAATATATTCTTGTGCACTCATTTTAAATGCTTACCTGGAGGCTGGATGCAAAAATTTCACACCATCATAATGCATGCCTGAAGTTCCTTCTGTATCAACATCATCACTATTTCATCACAAATAATCAATTTATGATTATGTATTTAAGCAGTTATGGACACATTGTCACTTTCACACAAATCTTATATATCACTACGAGGAAATAACACTCACTACACTTTATTAAATCTGATTTAAGGGAATATTTTTTTGTGCAATAAATGACAATTGTTTATTAGTGTAGAACAACGCAACAAGCTGTTATGCAAGTGACTAGTATTATTCACCATCATGGAACAAATTTTTAACAAAATATGAACACCACTTCATATTTATTTATCAAATAGAATCAAAACAAACAAATATATTTTTAGGTTAGTTCTTAGCGTCGATTGATAATGAAAGAAATGAAATCGTAATCGAGACCGAGCAAATTCACAGACCTATATTACCTTGGAAATGGGACGCATCATGTCAGTGTCAAGAAAATGCTCGGAAGAAGTACTTTCATGTCAATACTCTGTGATCTGCTAACCGATGATCCGAATGAACGGACAAATCAAACTATAACCCCTAATCAACTATAGCCCCTTACTGCATGGATTTTTTTGTTTAGGATGAAAAAATATATAGGTATATAAAATATAAACACTCACACCTTGTACTAATTTACTCCCTTGCGGGGTAAGCAGAGGTGCATTGCTGCACCCACTTTTCACCAGTATTATATTAGTCCCAATGTAATAGGGGGCGGGCCTATTGCCATTTTACGGGCACATTCAAGACCCGAGAACAAATTTAATATCTGTGTTTAAACAAATATCTGCCCCAGCCGGGAATCGAACCCGGGACCTTCGGCTCAGTAGTCAGGGTCACTAACCACTACGCCATCCGGTCGTCGAAAAAATATATATTAGGTATACAGCAGTATACAGCAATATTTTATGAAGCGTTAATAGTGGTCAAAGCTATGATACATCATAAAATAACCCATCAAAAAGGGGCTTAGTGGCTTTACGTCGGGCCGTCGCTACGCCGCTCCACGCCTACAAGCTACTTTCGGCACGCCGCTCCCGCCTACAGAGGACTTTCACTACGCCGCTCCGCAATTTTATTCACTTAAGGGCATGCTATGTCGAAATATTTAATTCCTAACATTGTATTAAAGGTTTAAACTGTATGTTTTGACTTTAAGTTACTATGTATTAGTAGGTAAATATTGTATTATATTATATACGTAGTATTATACATTATGTTTAATATATCTATTGTATTAGATACATACATATAGTATAATATGATTTATATAGTATATAGGTTAGGTATAGATATATGTAAGTACATTTCATATACCTATGTTGTATTGCTCTATCTACTGCATTTTTTCATAGACAACTATGAAAAAATGCTACTATTTTGGGAAAAATCTTTATATATAAAAAAAAGTGTAAGGTGTTTTGGGGAGTTGTTTTAGGTATATTTTTGTATGAGAGCAGAGGTATATTTTTGTGAAAAATACTGGTAGACAATTTAAGATTTGGAAATTTAAATCTGTAAATATCTCGGCAATCGTAAGGTGTTTTGGGGAGTTGTTTAGGGGGAGTTGTTTTAGGTATGTTTTTGTATGAGGGCAGAGGTATATTTTTGTGAAAAATACTGGTAGACATTTTAATTTGTAAATTTAAATCTGTAAATATCTCGGCAATCGTAAGGTGTTTTGGGGAGTTGTTTAGGGGGAGTTGTTTAAGGTATGTTTTTGTATGAGGGCAGAGGTATATTTTTGTGAAAAATACTGGTAGACATTTTAATTTGGAAATTTAAATCTGTAAATATCTCGGCAATCGTAAGGTGTTTTGGGGAGTTATTTAGGGGGAGTTGTTTTTGGTATGTTTTTGTATGAGGTCAGAAGTCAGAGGTATATTTTTGTGAAATATACTGGTAGACAATTAATTTTTGTAAATTTAAATCTGTAAATATCTCAGCAATCGTAAGGTGTTTTGGGGAGTTATTTAGGGGGAGTTGTTTTTGGTATGTTTTTGTATGAGGTCAGAAGTCAGAGGTATATTTTTGTGAAATATACTGGTAGACAATTAATTTTTGTAAATTTAAATCTGTAAATATCTCGGCAATCGTAAGGTGTTTTGGGGAGTTGTTTAGGGGGAGTTGTTTTAGGTATGTTTTTGTATGAGGGCAGATGTATATTTTTGTGAAAAATACTGATAGACAATTGGAAATTTAAATCTACCTGTAAATATCTATGAACTTGTGCATTATATGCATAGTATATACGTGATTTTTTTAAATACATACAAGTAATGAAAAGTTACAATATTGAAGTACATTTCAAAATTGTAGCTATACTAAACCATATCAGTATATATTATTATGTCATGTATACCTGCATCATTTATTTATTGATTATTTAGTACACTTCTTTGATCATAAATATATTTCATCCCTATGGTTTTCTTGAAAAATCGCTTTAAGCGATAAGACTGCCAGTTTTGTACATATGTTAAGTTATGTTTCATATGTGTGTGTACAAACGAAGAATATTCTATCTATCTATGTATCTAATATTAGTAAAAAAATTAAATGTTTATAGGAGGGCATCCCCTTAACTTGAAAATGTTACGCGCGGCATAACGAAAGTACTTCATAAGCGAGGAGCGGCGTAACGCAAGTAGGTTGAAAGCGTAGGCTCGGAGCGGCGTAGCGGCGGCCCGACGTTAAGCCAGCAACTCCAAAAAGGTACCCAAAAGAGGATGGGCAAAAATATATGGGAGCTGGGACCACCCTCCAATAGCAGTAAGACTAACGTCGTTGGATAGGTCTTGTCAATAGGAATAACTTTTGCTTTGACAGCTTTGTTGTCACAGTTGTCCGTTCAGAGATATATGACTTATAAGTTCCGATACTCGTCAGTTAATCTTACTGCTATTGGAGGCTGGACCACCCTCCAATAGCAGTAAGACTAACGTCGTTGGATAGGTCTTGTCAATAGGAATAACTTTTGCTCTGACAGCTTTGTTGCCACAGTTGTCCGTTCAGAGATATATGACTTAAAAGTTCCGATACTCGTCAGTTCATCTTACTGCTATTGGAGGCAGAATACACCTCCACCGCTGCCCTTTTTGTTTTTTATCGTCAGTTATTATTGTTATCCAATATGCCCAGATCTCGTCTGATAGTGTAGATAGTGTAATTATAATAATAAATAATTAAAGAATCACCAGTGCTATTATTTTTCTTCCCAAGAAAATATTTAATTGCTCAGGGTCAAAAGGCACTACCTAAAGTCTCTGCCTTAGTTGAATATATTATTGCTGTATATCATGTATCATTCTGTGTAGGTATATGTATATAGTATTATATGGGTATATATACCTATATTGTATTTATTTTGTTGCTTTATTTGTTTATTTAGTATATGTAGTGTATTATACTCTTGCACCACAACTACCTCTAATCCTATTTTTTAATTTATATAACTCTCTTCCATCCAAAGGTTGTCTGGTAGAGATTGCTATAAGCAATAAGGCCGCCTTTTTGTACTGTTGTTATTTTTAAGTTTTATTTTGTATTGATTCTGTTTTTTTTGGTGCAAATAAAGAGGATTGTATTGTATTGTATTGTATTAATTAACCCCCTATCGGAACTTATATGTCATATATCTCTGAACGGACGACTGTGACAACAAAGCTGTCAAGGCAAAAGTTATTCCTATTGACAAGACCTATCCAACGACGTTAGTTTTACTGCTATTGGAGGGTGGTCCAGCCTCCAATAGCAGTAAGATGAACTGACGAGTATCGGAACTTATAAGTCATATAGTTATCTCTGAACGGACAACTGTGACAACAAAGCTGTCATAGCAAAAGTTATTCCTATTGACAAGACCTATCCAACGATGTTAGTCTTAATGCTATTGGAGGGTGGTCCCAATCTGCCCATTGTCATTTGAAATAATTTTACCTATAGGGCTCATTACCTATAGGTTGGTCCAAAAATATTATTTTTTTAATATTTTCCAAAAAAACAACTTTTTGACACTTAAGTACCTGTAATTTTGACAAATGGGTGACTTTTTCAGATCTGTTTTTTGCAGGTTTTTTGTTTACTACACCTGAATACATGTGCTAATACATAAATACTAGGAATGGAATGTATGTTTGCAGGAAAGAAAATAAAAGTCATTTTATTGTAATAAAACTACTTGAAAAGGCTTGGTAGCCTTATGTTCGGATCGCTGGTAGTAGAAGCATGGTTTATTGGTATATTACAAAACGTCATTAACATGAAAGATAACTTAATACCGCGATGTAGTTTGCGGTATAGTGACATCTATATAACTACGTAAATACTACTTGATAACTGAACTGTACTTTATTCATAAAAACATGGAAATTAAATTCTTCTAACTTAAAAAAATTAGTAGGTACACTGGTCGAGCCCATTATTCAAAAAACCTGGCCAACAAAAGCACTTTTTAAGGCTGTCACTAAAGCTGGAAGAAAATCAGAATCTGTCAAATCTAGTGAGGGGGGGTTGAGGTATGCGGGGCGTTCTACGGACAATGACATGAAATTTCAACATAGTACTCGAAAACATAAAAGTGAAGACATGCCACTTTGTTAAAAATATACTAAGTAAGTAATATTGTTTTGTGATACGAAAATATTTATTTTTATTTGAAAGTATTTTTAATATTTAATAATTAATTATATATAAAGTCGTACCCGTGCCGATATTTATACAGGTTGTTGCAAAAAGGGTTTAATACTATGCCGAAACCTACGTGTGCAGCATGTTATTGATGTTATTTCTAAGCCAGGAAATGAAATCAGAATGTAAAAAAATCGCGAAAATATTATCAGAGTTTAATAGTTCAGGGTGTTGTATTAAACTCTGCCCCCGTGTAATAAAAAAAATATAGTTAGCCGAAAGGGCGTTACTCAGGCGTCACTCTGAAAAACTTTTATCCTACGTAATTTTTTATATTCATGAAAAAAACGCTTCTTCATATAATTTTTTTTTGGTCACGTGACCTTTTAGTTAGACGACCTGTTTTTTTTTGGTGTTTCAAAAGCAGAACAGTAGTTTGCAGAACTCTGCATATACAGGGTGTCACAAAAGGTTACGTAGCTGGCAAAGGGATATGGGGAGGTCACCAGAAAAATAATAACATGTAAGTACCCCCGCAAGGGTACATTAGTACAAGGCGAGAGTGTGTATTTTTTTTTTAAGTACTTATGTGTATTTGGGATATGATAGAAATAATATTTTTGTTTCTTAAAAACCAAAAAATTTACACCTTGCTGCGCTCTTTTGCTCACTGTAAGTACACCTACAAATATTGCTGTATTAAAAAAAACGGTTTTGTTATAACGATTATAAAAAAAAAGTTATTTTCATGTCAAGGAGTCATTTACCTAATTACGATTTCACTCAACAGCAGGTGAACTGAAAAAATAAGTTCTAGTTCTATCATCACTTTAGATCGCAAACATTGTAACTCCACTTTTCTCGGCGAAAAGTACTCTTTGGTGTCAATAGAAACGTTTTTTGAATTCACATGTTTTCCTCTTTATTCGAAAAAAAAAACTGTATTCCGCATTTTACCATTTGTTTTCCTCTAAACCCCAAACCGTGATTTTTAAACAAGAAAACTTAGTAATTATACCCTTTATTCTCATATACAACGTGCGATGTAGGCGAACGTGAACGAAAACTATGCAATAAGCCTTTGTTTTTATTACTACTTTAGTAAATTACAATAACATACTCAACAATGTTAATTTTTTTTTGCAATGTTATGTTGTTAAATTAAGATCTAATATTTTATTAACATGAAGTTACTTTCAACTTTTTTTTGCATCTATGCGTCGAATCACAGCATGACGGCTGCTGCAGCTTCCTGCTGTCCTGTCCTCCAACCAATCCCACCAGTACTGCAGGTTGCGTCGAATACGAGCCATTCTCTTCGACTTGACAAGACAGGTGCTCCCGGAAGGATCATAGATCGCACGGAACCCGTACCGTATAGAGGCAACGGACTCCTTTGCAACAGCCCCCCAGATTCGGAAGTAGCCCATGCACTGCATGGCCAGCACAGCTGCAGCAATTTTTTCGTAATGAATCATTGGGATGTCATCCCCGAAGGAGGCTCTCAGCCTACCTCACGACCTGTGTGACATTAGAAAAATGCACTGTGCTAACGCCGTTTGCGAGCTTGATTTGCAGGACCGCGTTGTATGCCAAGTTCCACAGCAGAGGGGTCCAAGACCTACCGCTGTGGAACTCCGCAACTGAACTTCTTCAGTGAAAACAAACCCTCTCTTTTCGCATCCTTAATGTACTTGTTAGACACGTATGACCTCTGTCAAATTTCTGCAGATAAGAAGACAAGTGATGGTATACAATAGCCGCCCTAAAGGTTCGTCCTCTAGGGGATAGAGTTGAACGCGGTTACTATTTTTAAGCAAACAGCCAGCGCAACAACTCGCCCGTGGTTCTTATCCTGCTCCGACAGTGAACGAACGTAAAGTATTGTACCCACTATTCGAATCCGCATTTCGGATGCCAAACTGACTGTCCGAAAGGTCGAAACCGTACCACCACAGAGGTATGACTCGTTCGAAGAGCTTATCAGGCTCTTACAGCAATCAGATGTGTCGGTACACTGAAAGATAATCTACAGGCCTGCTTTATTTATTTAGGAGCACTAATGGCCTCCTTTCAGTCATTGAGTCACTGGCACTCAGGCTGCGGTTGAACAGGAAGATAGACTGTCTAAACAAATCATTTTTAGGCTAGTTAAAAAAAACTTTAGGTGGGTAGTATGCCAACTAGAACTACAAATAAAACAGTATTTTTGTCTCCTCTAAAATTTGGTCACGAGGAGTTACGATGATTACGATCTAAGGTGACGCTGACGATATTTTATACAAGGTATTGAAAAAAGGGTATAAAGCTTAGCCAAAAGTGGATTTAGGTGCCATTCTGATCCACTTTTCTTCTACAATTTTGAAAATTCACGTAACAAAACCTTTTACATAGAAACTTATTCGATCACGTGACTTTTTACTATAGAGACCGAATTTATTTTTCGAGAATTTCCAAAACTTGGAGAACAAAAGTTGTTCAGAATAACCCCTGAGTCAAACCCTTTCGGCACAGTATACCCTTTTTGCAACATCCTGTATAGGTAATATCAGGTTTATAAAAGACCTGGGCCTGTAGAGTGAGACTCGGCATGGGGAGTCATAATTTATAGATCTTTTAGGTTGCAGTGGCGAATGGGCACTGGTAGCCCTGCCCTTTTCTATAACTAATTTATATAACTATAGGTAATTTTATGGCAATTTAAAAATGGTATAACATTTATCTATTTGAAAAAATCATTAAAAATATACATTACCTATCACCCTAATTGAAAAAAAAAATTCAGCCCTTACTTTAAACTTATAACACCCCTCTATTTCCTTCAGGGGTTAAAAAACCTGTGTATTTAATATTTTCTTATGAGTTTTTTTTTTAAAACTAGGCTCTTACATAGTTGTACATAATATTATGCGGTATTTTATTCCACTTGTAACGCATAAAATTCATAGCTACAGTAAACATTTCATTTTTTTCATGGCGAGATACAGTCGCACTTAACCGCTTTTTTGCAAAGCTTGTTAAATAGATTTAAAAAATTATGTAAATTTTAGATCTTCAATTTTTAAAAATACTTACTTATTTTTAACAACCTGTAGTGTACAGACTACCACATCTTAAAATATATATATTTTTAATTAACTACGGTTTTTGGATTCAAATAAAACAAATTATGAACTTACTTTTCAACACCCTGTATATTGTGTAGCTTACCTATCATACACAACCGTTAAAATAAAATAAATTACCCCTCAGAATATAAACAGGCTCGCGCTTTGGCATACTGCATTGACCGTATAGTTCTTATTCGGAGAATCTAATAAGTGTCATTATGTGCAATGTTTACCTTTATCTATGCATCTGTAACTCTATAGTAAAAAATGTAAACAAATCGAAAAGGCGAAATGTTTTCTAAGAATTTTCGGCTTTTCTGCATCTAAAATGATTAGAAAATTAACTTTCCATAGCAAATGCATATGTATTATAATACTTGTAGTCATAATTTGTTGATTTAATCAGTTTTTGTGAAATATTTGATAAAAAATAAAATGGCGTGGGTATCGCTCCTAACAGGCCGCCACCAGGGCGACGACTGAAGAAATCTGAAATCTGTCACGGTGTCATCATTTTTAAACCGGAATTTATTAGTTTTTTGCAAAAAAAGTTGACTTCTGGTCCATTAAATCCAACTCTTTAAGGTAACTTTGTTAAGAATTTAATTACCTACACATACATATGAGTGGATGAATATCAAACTGCCATATGTCCACCTACCCGAAAAATTGACTTTTTGATTTGGTCGTGTTCTCCGTTAAAATGTCAGTTTGCCTATGCCCTTCAAGTTCCAATAGGTGCAAGGCATCCATGAGAAAAAAGCCGTTAAAAAGTAATTTTTTTTCAAATCCTTTTAAGTCTAACCGTTTCGCATTACAAATTTTCACAAGTCCATTCCGGCCAATCACAGAGCGTAATTTTTTCAACATGGCGTCAGTCTTGGTGAGAATTTCGAGGCTGTGGTGTATGCTCCAAGTGTTTTATAACGAATATGAATGAAAATGTTGAGGAAATTGTGATTGTGGACCCTGATAAAGCTCGGAAAAGGAACAGATTGAAGAGTGTAGCAAAAAAACGACAGAAAACTATGGCGAAGTAATTTTAAAACCCCTTTTTTCCAACCCACGTGTCAATCACAAAGCATTTTCGTAGTAAACACAGGGCCGTATCGGGTAGAATATAATATGGTAGGCAGGTACTTTTCTACCGATAAATTTTGGTTGATTAACTTCATTGTATTTAATAGAATATAGACTATATTAGTCTTACTGAGTCCCGCCCATGATATTAGTATTTTTCAAACAACTATAAGTCCTTATGACTCATATCAAAACCGCTTAAGTCTTGTATGGGCATATCAAACTGCTATAAGTCCAAACTATTTATTAACTTTTACGCATTTCTATGAGTGTTATAATGGATTTGTTTATTAAAATACATTCTTAAGGTCACAAGTCAACTGATTAAATCACGGGGCAAGTTCTATGACCATTAAATAACAGAGAAAACAAAAACCTCCACTTCCCAAATTTTGCGTGGACGTGACATATGGCAGTTTGATATTCATCCACTCATATAAGATTCCATGAAAATGGGCCCTCTGATTTCGAGGGTTTTTTCATAATAAGTCAAAATATGGCAAAAGACATGGTGTGTTTGCAATTTTTTTTAACATACTTATTATAATCCTGCACCAATTTATAAGCAACTAACATGTTCAGTATACCCTCTGCTACAAAATATATTTTTATCAATGTGATAGAAGCCACCGTTTCTCCAATCTAATCAAGTATATCAAGCCGACTTTAGCATTTTAGCTTTAGGGATCCCCTTAAAATGGAAAAATTACTCATAGGTAATATCACTTAGCAACGACTTACATGGTATTCGGAAGCGACTTTGTTGGTTTGTCGTCGACACGATAAGAAGAATACTCAGTTTATACTACTATATTCAACAGCTGAAATATATTTCATCTGAATTTTATTTTAGCTTGTTGTATGATATTCATTTTCCATAGAAACTTTGTTATTCACGTGACTTTTTACTATGGAGAATGTTTTTTTTTGCAAATTTTGAAATTCTGATTTAATTTTCTGGCTTAGATATATTAAAACGCTGCCGCTGGACATGTAGGTCTTGGCTTAGTATACTTACCCTTTTTTCAACACCCTGACTAGATGAATCTTGTGTGAGTATTTCCTAGAAAGAATATGACACATAGCCGCCTAACACTCTCATGCCAGAAATGGCATTCTATGCAGTAAGCTGAAAAATTATATTAATGTTTTGGCCATGGAAGTAGAAAAAAAATCTACTTCTATGGTTAGAATTTATAGCCAAAGTTAGAATTTAGCAGTTTGCTACTTTTTCTTAATAAAGTTTTTGACTGATACCATTATTTGGGTGGTGGGATCCCACTTTTCTAGTTTAGTGCCAATTTCTCCATAGTGGGTTAGAGCATAACCAGGGATTATTGCGTATAATTTATCAACCTTTCCCTGTTTACGATCTACCGTAACTTTGGAGAAATTGAACCGACTATGGAGAAATTGAAGTCCGCCACCGCGCGCCCCCTACCGCCGCCGACGCCACGCCGCCGCCGCCGGCCGCCGCGAACGAGAAGGTGATCGCTGACGCTGATTTATATTTCTGGTCTGTGAATCCAATTTGACGTTTTGTAGTAGTGCATCGGGTCGCGATTATTTACAATGTTGATAAACATTTTAGTTGAATTAAAAACGCTTTAAGTTTTTATTTTTGCAATGTATTACATTAATTTTGCAATATCTAATAAAGCAAAGATTGTTGAGTTAAATATGTGCTCCATATTACCATGAGTGCTTTAATTTAATAACCTATTGTGATATGTAATATCTTTTAGTGTTCGTGCTATATGGGTGTTTTGTGCATTTTCTAATAAAATATGTGTTTGTTTTGGTGCCTTACAAACATAAAAACACCTTCCCTTCAGCTTCGTTCCAGTAAAGGGTAAGTGATAGGTTACTTTCTGTTTTTATGATGTTTTGTCAATTAAGCTCTTTCAATATGTTTATTGCCTGTGTATAATATTATCACCATTTATTTATTTCAATTAGGTACCTACATCTATTTTCCTGATTCACACCAAAAAATCCCCAAACTATGTTGTCAATGTACTGTAGCATATGTTCCCATAAAATAATACCAGTTTGTACTAATTTCACATGCTTAATGACAGGGATCATGTAAAAATGATATTTTTGATCATTTCTAGTATACAAGTTTAATACTTTTTTAGTGAGTTCATATTTTACTATATAAGCCTACACCTCTGTTAGTAAAGAAGTCTCACTTCTTGATTTGTGGAATTAAAAAAATCATAATGTCAAACTTTAAGTAGACTGTACTTAAAGTATAATATTAATAAATGGTAATTTTTATAATATAGCATTTTTACTCCACTTGTAAATATTGTAATTATTTCAATGAAGTCAAAGGCTGGGTTTCCATAAAGGTTTAAGATTTTGGTTAAAGTTTGTAACTGGGCAGTTTTATATTATTTGCATTATGAAGTTCATAACCATAATATAAATATGTTTCATTACCAATTATGTCTAAACTAAGCAGAGTATGTCAAAATAATAATTATTAGCATGAACAGCTCACATCCCAAGAATACCGAGACAAATAAAAATCTATTGTTTCTGGTTTACCAATGGGCAATAATGGGTTACCGAGATGTAAGCGGTTAAGCTACTACATTTTTACTAGTACATATTTATTTTATGTTTTCTGTTGATGTTTTGTGCCATCCACTGATGTAATGCTATAAGATTTAATTAAGGACACTAAAAATGTTAGAGAAACAAATTAAGTAAAATTTATTATTATAAGTAGGTATGTACATTATAAGCATTCAAACATTGTACCGTGTCGCCGTTTGCCGACACGGGGTCTACACTCCAGAACCTTTGTACTCCAGTGGTCGTCGGCTCTGCGGGCTACGTGGCCAGCCCATTGCCACTTCAGCGTGCTAATCCTTTTGGCTATGTCGGTAACTTTAGTTCTCCTGCGGATTTCTTCATTACGAATCCTATCTCGCAGGGACACGCCTAACATAGCCCTATTGTACCTCTAAGTATAAATAATTTGTGATGTTCAAAATGTTTTTTTTATAATCCATGCCACAAATGCCCCCGTGTTTTATAATAATGTATGCATTTTTACCATAAAAAATTATATAAATAAATGTTTGAACCTTTAGAACTGTTATTTCATTTCTTTTAAATTGGTTGCTTTACCTTAAGCTTTTTATGTGTGCACTTTCATTTATTTATTTAGATAAGGCATAATTTGTACTGTTTAGTGTTAGATAAAGAAACTTAAGTAGGTACCTACTATCATTTTTTAAAGACAATTTTTTATTTTGTATCCAGTTCATTTAAAATAAATGATACGTGAAAATTTATTGAATAGTAATTGTAAATTTCTAGATAAAGCTGAGGTATATTTGCAAGAAAGCTGTGAAGAAGAAGATATGATTTTCATAGAAAGGAATGGTGGTGTTGTCTTGCTTCGAAACGGACACCAATATACAAAAATAAGAACGGACAATAAAACAGGCGCAGAAGTATGGCGGTGCGTGAAATGGAGAAAGAAGTGCGGCGCCACAGTAACTCTTAAGGTGAGCACGAGTTTTAATAAGTTTTTTAATGTTATTTTTTAATCATATCATGACTTTTTTCTTTTTTCTTTTCCTTTGTTTACTTTGTCCTTCTTTTAAGTGTGACCTACGCCACCTTGCCTACTAGTTCTAGAAATAATGCTTCCTAATCTATCCCAGACAATTTATAAAAAAGATAGCATTCAGCAGGTAACTCTAGCATTATTAAGATGAAGATCTCTAGAGACCGACAATGCTAACTTTGGAACACATAAGTACGAGCAGCATCATTAATGATTATTTCTGAAACTGATGTTGTTTGTCCTTACTCGTCTGCATACACCATTAGGTTTAGGCCTATACTTTTATCAGTTGCAATCTTGCAATGGTAAGGTTATCGGACACTATTTTCTGCTTTAAAATACGTTTATTTTCAGGAAGGATGTGTGCCGTCTGAAACTGCACACATATGCCAGCCGGACTACACAGCCAATTTTATTGCTAAAACTAAATACGAATGTAAGAAAAAGGTGATGACATCAGATTTGGCCTCCGTACCTCAAACCTACAATAAGTTTATAGCCGAAATTAAGGAAACAAATATAGATATGATGCATCATATGCCATCGTTTCGTAGTGTAAAGTCTGCCATGTATGCTATAAGAGGAAAACAATTCGGTGTCAAAAAGAGATCAAAAAAGTCATCTGACGAATGCAGCATGGGTGAAACCGAGTAATTTAACAAAACCAGTCTTTCTCAAACTTTGATAGTCATTATTTATTAATAGATTTAAGGTTGACAAAACCGTCTTAGGATTTTGTGTCATTTGTATGTAGCTAATCTTAATCTATTTATTGTACTTAAGCGTGATGGCACACATAATTATATTAATTAAATCAAATGCCATATACAATATCGAACAGTATTATGTATGAAACTTTGAATGATATAGCTGTAGACATATGAGATTTGTCATAGTAGGTGTTTATTTATTTATTAATAGCTTTTATGAAATTCTTTCTATAGAGTGTAATAAACGATACGAAGTTTATAATTATAAATACAAATAGGGATCTTGTCGTAGTTATTTCTTGTAACATACTCACTAATTTAAAGGTATAAATTGTATATCTATATCTGTGAACATGCCTATTAGTTTTCTGCAGAAAGCGCATTTATTTGTAGCTTTGTTTTTGTCATTGTTTAAAATATAGTGATCGTAAATAAAAAAATGTACCTACTTACACATTGTTCCATTTTCCCCTAGCAATTTTAACTCCCAATAGGATCAATAGCAAAAATTTAATTCAGGAGTGCTTATTACTAGGCTCACCATACGTCTCGGTTCAGTCCCGGACTGAGATCCCTGTCCCTGTATCTCGGCCGGTTTGCTGTTATGCCATACGCCCCAATATGAAACAAATAGAGGTCGATGTCTCGATTTATTCAAAATAATAATTTAACTGCCACCACACATCCTCAATACCTCATCCCATATTAAAATGGAGTACTTAAGTGCCTTATAATTATGAATATAAGTACTCTAATACTCAACATTGCTCCTTGAAAGTTATGAATTAAGTCTTTAAATATAGGAAATTACTGTTAGTGGTACTTCGAAAGGTATTTTGAAAAGATAATTTTTGTCATTGTATTTGATCGTATTTTTTTATTTTATTTAAGTATCTTATGGCTTTCTTCACTGGTTATTTTTTTTTATTACTAGTTCAAATCTAATTATTTAAAATTTCAGGTGTTACAAGATTGCTAGAAACAGCTATTGCTATCCGTACCATTGCAAGAAATGATTCTGATTCTCAACCTCGAGAATCTTCTGAAAACTTAAAAACTCAAGGCGCATCAACACAGGTTCCTAATTCGGTATTACACACTATACTGCAGAATCAGAAATATATGATACAGAAATTAACAAGTATTGATTCTAAAGTGGATAAGTCCTTCCCGAAGAATAAAAACCCTAGAATTAATACGGCACCCTTAAAAGATATCTCTGCACCCGACAAATTCGTTTTGAAGCCAATAAAGAACATCCGTGATCTAGAGGAACTGGAACAACTACTTTCTGATAACGATTATAAGCAGCAACTGAAAACTACACACTCATTAATATGTACAAGCGGTTTAGGCACTGGAACAAATTGTGCGTACAGATTAGTGGATATTCTTTTTGCGAGAAACTTTATGGTGGGATGTTCCTGGTCAGGAGGTTCTCGTGAAGAATACGCAAAAATAGCGCTTAAAAACTATAAAAATATTTTGAATTTCTTTTCTGAAATGATCAACCATTGGGATTCGTCGTTCACTCAAGAGGACACTGAAAACTTCTTCAAAACCATTTTAAAGAATTCCAAGAAAAGAACTACTGCAAAGTATTTAAGGGCGTCAAAAAAAAAAGAAGACCTACGTTTGCGAAAAATAAAAAGGCTATTGATACATCATATACAAACGAAGATATCGGACCTGAAGCTATTTATGTACCTGTTACTGAATTATTATCGGCTAATAATACGGGCTTCGAAAATACAGAAATGGTACGCGGTGACGAACATGAAGTAGACCCCTCTTTGTACTGATTTAAATTATTCATGTCATTTTTGTAATTAATTTGATTTCAATGTACAAGTACATAATATATGTTTTTCTCTTTTAACTAAATAAGCCACACTTGGCGTACTAGGTGCTCATGACACGACATGCTAAAATCATCTGCGTTGACGACGTTCGGAGTCCCGCGTTGATATTGATCCTATAATATGAACAGGCAGTTAAAGTAATGTAACTAGATGACTGAGCAAACATTGTTGTTGCTCTCCTTGTGTAAAACCAAACACGACCTTTCAATTAGGTGGTTTGGTTAGGTAGGTTTCCTTTTTATATTTCAGTTATCGGCGTAACTTACCCCAAATGAGAATTGGTCGGTACCTATGTGTAGCAGTGGACGATTCTAATGATGATGAATTAGGACCTATTTAAATGGCTAATTAGCTACCGCGGTCGGTATACTTCGGTCACACGGTTGATTAAGGTACCTACTATTGATAATTATAATAATAAAACTTATTATTAACTATTTCGAGCTTTGGTAAATATTATATAATAGTTAGCCCCAATAAAACCTATCTAAATTAAAATGGCTTTGATTAAGAAGTTAATAAGCGGAATCCACAAACGTAGATTTACACAGATATATTGATTTTAGCGATTTACACTCGAATAAGTACACTGATGTTGACTTTGATTTTAATTTAAAAACAGCAAGGTAAAACTCAAAAAAATGCCAGTGAAAAATTTATACCTTTAGAATCGACAGTTAAGTGACAAGTAGTCCATGGACTTAGGACCAGTTTTTTTTATCCCTAATTAACCATAGGTCAAAAATGGCAACAATGGTTTCATAATGAGTTAAGTACCTCAAAAAAGTATTAATATTGTGAAATCATACGAAAAGAGCGACGTTTGCTAAAAAACAAAAGGCTACTGATACATTAAATACAAACCAAGATATCGGACCTTCATAATCGACATCAGTAGCAAGTTTAGTTGTTAGCTAGTGAAGTGACACGTAGACCAATGACTTATTCATACATCTATCCTGATGCCCCTCAGCAGGGACAAAGGGTTTTGAAAAGATTTCTCCATTTGGCTCGATCTTGAGCAGTGGCTGCGAGATGTTTTTAAACCAACCCTACAAATTTTGGCTCATTTTCCACAGAACGTCGCTAGGTTTCGGCTTTCCTCTTTTACGTCTTCCAGGTGGCTGACAGCTGAGTCTCCTAGGGGCATGACCCAGTCACCTCCATTTTCTAATGAGGATTCCTTGGCCGATAGGTTTCTGTTTAGTCAGCCTCCACAACTCAGCCTTTATTAATTGTACTAACACACAGACTTACTGTTTTATTATTATGTATAGATAGGTCAGTAGTCTGTCCTATTTCGACATTTTGCCCCTAACATGTAAGTTTGTAAGTGCATTTCGAATTATTGTATTTTCTAGATTACAAACTGATTCATACCAATCGTGGCAACGGCAAGAAGATAATAATGTTGTCCGATGGATACACTTTCTCCCGGAATCATTATACGGAATATAACACTTACTACTGCTCCAAGAGGCTTGCTGGATGTAAATCTTTTGTCACACTTGGAGAAGATGGAAGAATAAAATCAATGATCAGTCGTCATGACCATCGACCACCAAGTTACGTTGTTTCTGCGAATGGCGACTATATCAAGGTGTAACTCAACTTCATTCAATTCAGTAACCTACATAATTTATTATTATTACTCACTCGATTTTTTCAACCTGTCTGTGTTCTTTTGATTATGTATTGTGTGTACTGATAAACTTTTGGTTTTATTATACTATAAGTTTGATTGTAAGACCAGTTAACAAATCTGAAATGAGTATCAATAAAGAACATTTGATCAGTATAAATAATAATTTTCAATTTCTTACCGTCCCTTACCTACTTTCTACGTTCGCAACAAATAGAGGTCCTTTTACCAAGTCCTTTCCAATCTACAAACCATCACCACCTCCAAAAGCCTAGCTTTTATAGCTGCAGAAAAATACATAATCTTTTTTTCAGGTTACAAATTAATACCATCAGGGAAGGGTAAGAACTTGCTGATGATGGACGACGGGTATACCTTCAAGCAGTGTCACGACACTCCCCTGTACTACTGCTCCAAGCAGATGGCGGGGTGCAAGGGCCGCGTGAAGCTCGACAAGGCTGGCAACATCGTGGATTATAAATATGCGCACACGCATGCACCGCCTCAGTATATGGTGTCGTCTGACGGAACTTACATCAAATTAAAAGGTTAAATGAGAAACGATGTTCGAATAAATTGAATGTTTAAAAGGTGGTACGTTTCTATTCTACAGTGGTACATGTACCTATTAAATATTTAACTTAAAAAAAATCTGGTATGCTTTTACTAGATTTAACAAATAATTAAGAGTTTGAAATGAAATGAAATGCTACTTTGCAAGAGCAACAGAATGAAAAATTACAACACCAAAAAAGTTTATCAGGGCATTATAATTTTTGACACTAACTAATTAGGTTTTATTTTCTTACTCTTCATTTATTTAGAGAATCCTATAAAAGAAAAGACTTGCGCTGAGCATTCATTCCTATTCATTTGCGGACTGTTGATATTTGAACTATGTTACAGGCTATAAATTCATACCGTCAGGAAGAGGAAAACATTTGCTAATGCTGTCCAATGGATACACATTCAGGCAATGCCACAGTTCCCGCACCTACTACTGTTCCAAACAATTATCGGGATGCAAGGGTCGCGTGAAACTGGACGAAATTGGCCACATAATCGATATGAAGAGTTTACATACTCACGCACCGCCCACGTATATGATGTCCTCTGACGGGTCTTTTGTGAAACTATGATACGATGATCCAGGGTATAGAAGGAAAAAATCTATTTCTGGTAAAAGCCTATTTTTTTCTATAAGATTGCCTCTGATGTTCGGAGTCGTGAGCACAAGTTTCGATCCTCCGTTAACGTCGCGTATCGTCAACTGTCACTGTCAAAATGTAAGGCAAAGTTAGTTCCAAAAGTATTTGTTTATTTTTTTATACAGGGTGATTGGAAAGTCGATGTATTCCTTTAAATGGGTTGTAGTCGAAGGCATTTCCAGTCGATTTAACCCCATAATGCATCATCCGAAAGTCAACCATTTCTGAGTTATTTAAATTTTTAGTTTTTTTAAGAATTTTGCCAAAATTTATGTTTAAAAGCAAAATATTTCAAAAACCAACGATTTTTTCAATACTTTTTTGATTGTTTTGCATTGGTGACACCTTAGTAAACTAATCATAATCATTAATTGCGTAATATTTAACTTAATTTAGACACAGTGTTTCAAAATAGATGAAACATTAAGAAAATTTTACGAAAGATGAAAATAAAAAAGCTAATTTAAAAAAGAATTTTATCTGACAATTTTTCAGGCACTATAGCTTAAAAACATAATCAATTTATAAGCTTTAAAATGACATATTCCAATCTAAAATCGATTAAGGTATTACCAAGATATAGCCAAAACAACCGCATAGGCGGGCAAATCTCAGTAGGGAAACAAACAAGATTTTGTTCCAATTTTAAGGTAAAAAGTATTGTAACTGGACTTATCCGAACCGTTTACTAATTATTGTGTTCCAATAGTGCGGTTCCTCAAATGCACTGATCTAGGACAAGATTGTTTCACCGAAATAATGCTTGTCCGATAACACGACAATTTTTCAGGCACTATAGCTTAAAAACATAATCAATTTATAAGCTTTAAAATGACATATTCCAATCTAAAATCGATTAAGGTATTACCAAGATATAGCCAAAACAACCGCATAGGCGGGCAAATCTCAGTAGGGTAACAAACTACATTTTGTTAAAATTTTATGGTAAAATGTCTTATAACTGGACTTTTTAGAGCTCCGAACCGTTTGCTAATTATTGTTCTCCGATAGCGCGGTTCCTCAAAGGCACAGATCGATACAGATACAGATATCTTTGAACCTATCGTCATCAAAAAGTACTTTCGGCTAACCGTGTTATCGGACAAGCATTATTTCGGTGAAACAACCTTGTCCTAGATCAGTGCATTTGAGGAACCGCACTATTGGAATACAATAATTAGTAAACGGTTCGGATAAGTCCAGTTACAATACTTTTTACCTTAAAATTGGAACAAAATCTTGTTTGTTTCCCTACTGAGATTTGCCCGCCTATGCGGTTGTTTTGGCTATATCTTGGTCATACTTTAATGGATTTTAGATTGGAATATGTCATTTTAAAGCTTATAAATTGATTATGTTTTTAAGCTATAGTGCCTGAAAAATTGTCAGATAAAATTCTTTTTTAAATTAGCTTTTTTATTTTCATCTTTCGTAAAATTTTCTTAATGTTTCATCTATTTTGAAACACTGTGTCTAAATGAAGTTAAATATTACACAATCAATGATTATGATTAGTTCACTAAGGTGTCACCAATACAAAACAATCAAAAAAGTATGAAAAAAATCGTTGGTTTTTGAAATATTTTGCTTTTAAACATAAATTTTGGCAAAATTCTTAAAAAAACTTAAAACCTTAATAACTCAGAAATGGTTGATTTTCGGATAATGCATTATGGGGTTCAATAGACTGGAAATGCCTTAGACTAAAACCCATTTAAAGGAATACATCGACTTACCAATCACCCTGTATACACTTTATTGCACACAAAAAACAATTTTTAGACAGAAGCATTTTAAAAGTAACATTAGTTTTTTCCATATGTTAGGTGGAATTTCACCAAACGCTAAACGTATTTATAGTAGCCTGTCATACGTCTGTCAGTTAGTACAAAATGTATTTAAAATTTGATTTAAATACGTTTAGCGTTTGGTGAAAGTGACCCTTCGTGTAGATTCGAAAATAGTATCGAATCCTATGCTCGCGGCTCAGATCTCTGATTTTGGTCATTAGTAGTAGTTTAATAGTCATCTGTGTACCTATGTAATTATTTTTTGTAAAATCGTGATGTGTGTGAGTTTATTGTTATTTATTTTAGATGTAAGTCAGTTGCAGTGGCTGAGTTAGTTGTGAAGAAAGAAATACACTTTCTTTGGATGATTATCTATTTTTTTATTTTCAAGCGGACTTGACTTTAAAAACATTTATTTTGTCATCATCATCTGCCCTGCTATTCTGGACATACTTCAGCATAAAATTCAAGGTCTAAACTTCTTATGTACCATACCTTTACCTACGTTATGATTAGCGACAGGACCACCGGTTGAAGATTTATACAGAATATAATAATACCTATACTGTATTATTACTATCTTTGAAAAATGGTCATTGACCGTAATGCCAAATCATAGTGTAAATGTACGTACATTACGCCACCACAAATACATAGGTACTTACATATCTATAACTTCTGTACAGCTCTAAAGTAATCTTTGCTTTTCATTATATTTTTTGTTATTGATCGCCTTACCCATTCCATCAGTTTACTTTACAAGAACATCATTCCATACACACTTTGTTTCAGGCTACAAGTTCATACCATCAGGGAAGGGCAAGAACTTGCTGATGATGAACGACGGATATACGTTTAAGCAATGCCGTCATACGACCACTTACTACTGCTCCAAGCAGAGTGCTGGTTGCAAGAGCCGAGTGAAGCTGGACAAGGCTGGGAACATTCTAGATGTCAATGTTGCTCACACGCACCCACCGCCGCAGTATGTCGTCTCATCTGACGGTTCTTATGTCAAAATTTCATAATGAGATTCAGTGTGAACATGGCCTATATCCAACCCACGTACAGTGGATGGTTTACGGCACTGCGTGTTGGTTTTTGTGTGTATATCGCGTGATTAGCTATCGGATAAATAGTTTATAAATACACTAGCTGTTCCCGCGCGCTTCGCTTCGCCTTAAAAAGTTTTCCCGTGGGAATTCCGGGATAAAAAGTAGCCTATGTTCTTTCCCATGGTCTAGCTAGACCGTATGTATACCAAATTTCATTCAAATCCGTTCAGTAGTTTTGGCGTGAAAAAGTAACAGACAGACAGACAGATAGACAGACACAGTTACTTTCGCATTTATAATATTAGTTAGGATACAGTTAGCTATCGGATAAATAGTTTAAAAATACATACAGGCTGTTGCAAAAAGGGTATACTAAGCCGAAACTTACATATGCATATATATTAAATGCCTGTATCCTAACTAATATTATAAATGCGAAAGTAACTGTGTCCGTCTGTCTGTCTGTCTGTTACTCTTTCACGCCAAAACTACTGAACGGATTTGAATGAAATTTGGTATACATATGGTCTAGACCCTGAGAAAGAACATAGGCTACTTTTTATCCCGGAATTTCCACGGAAAAACTTTTTAAGGCGAAGCAAAGCTCGCGGGAACAGCTAGTACTTAAATAAAATATACTCACTTACACTTCCCCTTCACTTACCCTTGTACCTCATCTGTATCTGTATCACATGGCTGAACAAAGGCTTATCTCCTAAGAGTACGTGGTATAATTATACTTACATTCCTTATTGCTAAATAATTCATTTGTACATGTCAGGATTCGAACCCACGGCCTCACGAATGAGAGCCGAGACCTTATCCCTTACGCCTCGAGGCCCTGTAGCATGGCAAGCATTTAAGACGTGACAAGAGTTTTGCATCGCGCTCGCTCTGACTGCGCGATGTGAGTGAGCGCGATGCAAAACTCTTGTCACGTCTTAAATACGCCCCGTACTAGCCCTTCAGGACGCATTTTTTAATCGATTTTATATAAGTAATGTATAATATGACTCAACAATATTTAATGTTTTGTTTATATTATCAGATTTTTAATTATATTATTTCATAACTTAAAAAAAAGAGTGAATTATTAATTAACATTATTAAACTAAGTACGGGTAGGCATGCCCACTTGTCGGTGCCAAGCCTGATTTTTTATGGGATGAGCATTTTATATGTACATAAATCGGTGTTCGATAAGTGTGAATATAAAAATCATATAAAATACTCCAGCACTGGAACATCCGATAACCGGACTTGACAGCCGACTGAGAACGGGGGGTAGTTAGAGCCTATAAATTTATTTGTGTCTAATAAAGGATTTATTATTATTACAAGGTATTGCGAAAATAGTATACAAATTTTGAACATTCACTAACAAAAAAGTTTTCCATAGAAACTTTGTTAGTCACGTGAGTTTTTACTATGAAGAAAGAAAAAAAATTTTGCTCGAATTTTCAAAACTCGTAGAACAAAAGATGTTCAGAATGCCCGCCTGAGTCACCCCCTTCGGCTTAGTATACCATTTTTGAGACACCCTTAATAATAATAAATCCTTTATTAGACACAAATAATTTTGCAACACCCTGTATAATTATAGGCATATCGCCGTCTTATGTGAACTAAATAATATAATAAACCTTTAAAACAGCGTGATTTCGTACAGTTCTAGATAAACGATGTATTTATAAAAATAAAATTTAGATAAAAGCGGTACTTGCGACTTTTTTTGTCCCACGATGCCTCTTACTTTGCTAGTTTCTTGAGACACCCAGTTCACACACTCAGTTCTACTGGTTGACAGAAGAAACACATCGAACACGCGACCCGAAGCCACGCGTTCCATGTACTTACCTACTTACCGCAGATGGCTTCACATGTCGATGCGTCGGATGTTCATTTGTTCATAGTGTGATCCTAGTCATAGAAAATAGTATATTGGATTTGACTCAACAAGCGTCGCGTTTCATCGGGTTGCGTGTTCATAATGTGTTTCGGACTTTATTCATCATCGTAATGAGATTATTAAATGGTATATAGAGTGTAGGCAAATTCGGTAGAGGATTTATTTGAATTTTATTTTCAGACTTGAAATGTTCAACCTGGTTTCAAGATTTTGTTATTGAAGCATCATCAACGGATTCTAACACAGAATATAAACACACAGATAAAAACAATTGTTTCTTAACTGTAGAATCTTTAAAGAAAAAAAAGCCATATAAAAGAACAAAAAATGTAGACCAAAATCAGAAAAATGTTGTTAAAAAAGCACGTTTACTCGGGCATTCTTATACTTCGCATGGAAATAAACATGTTGAGGCTAGATCTTTGAAACCGCCGTGCAAGTGTCGGGTCAAATGTTTTGAAAAAATAAGTGAAGATGTGAGAAAAAACATATTTCAACACTTTTGGGGAGAGTCTTTTGGTTGGCAGCAAAGACGTAAATATATTTTGGACAGAGTAAAGAAGACACCAAAAGCAAGGACACGAGTGAGGAGCGGAGGAAAAGAAAGGAAACACACTTATATTTACCATCTGCAGGTAAATGGCGAGCTCATCAGAGTTTGCCAAGTGATGTTTTTAAATACTCTTTGTATTAGAGAAGGTTATTTAAAGTATAGCCTCGACAAATATGAAGAGAGTATTAAAGAAAGTGGCCAGAGACACAAGTCCTCTCGAACAAAACCTTAATTTGTTATCCAATAAATTGAATGATTCTCGTTACCTCCACTACCTGTCGTGCAAGCACTATGCTATCGTCTGTAATGCCCGACTGTCAAAACTGATTATTTTATTAGAAAAGCTCTTGGTCCTCAAGTCCTGTTGCCTGCAACTGTAAAAAATATACTTACCTACAAAGAAGTATGAAGATTATTGAAGATGTTCAAAAAATTATGACTCCATGTCCTCAATAATGTCATTGTTTTTCGAAGTCAGGATAGGTTAGGATAGTATTTTTACTTAATTCGTTTTCAAATAAAATTGTGCTATCCTACCATCATTTATATTTTATTGATAACCTAACTGGTTGCCTGGTAACCTGCATGAAAAAAAATATAAACATATTTTTTTTCGTGCAGGTTACCATTTACGTAGTAGGTAGTCATTTACGTAAAATATAAGTAGCCTTTGTTTAACACTAAACTACTGGTTGTATGTATGCCTTGCTCCCGATTTTCATTACCACATGAGCTGTTGCTAAAACCACCACTTAGTCATTTAATTGAAATGAAGCGAGTACCTGAAAATTATCACTATTCATTATTATTAAACTAATTTGGCGTTGGGATTGCATAGTTACTTAATTTGCATTATATTTTAGGGCCGAAAATCTATTACCAAATTTGTAGAGTTTGATAGTGGAGCAGATGGTAAGCATTTCCCAACAACGAAAAATGTTGCTTAAAAAGCACGGCTACTCGGGCAGCCTTATACTTCGAAAAGAAATAAACATGTTGCGGTTAGATCATTGAAACCGTCATGCAAATGTTGGGCCAAATGTTTTAAGAAACTAAGTGATGATGAGAGAGAAAAAATATTTAAAAACTTTTGGGGAGAGTCTTTTGGTTGGGAGCAAAGACGTAGATATATTGCGGACAGAGTAAAGAAGACACAAAAAATAAGAACACGAGTGAATAGCAGCTTCGAAGAAGATAAACGGAAATATACTATTTGCAAGTAAATAGCGATCTCATCAAAGTTTGCAAAGTAATGTTTTTGAATACACTATCTATCGGAGAAAAATAATATGTAAAGATAACACTGAAAAAAAAGAAAAAAAAAAACAATACCTTAATAAATACTTGAACACAAAAAATTTCGACCGGCTGTTACTTTTCGATAATTTAAACCGTTGTAAACTAATAAATCCCTTACCCATTCCCACAGTACAAGTATGTGCCATGCACCATAAAAAATACCACATGGGCTGAACAACTTCTTTAATAGTATGCTATTAACCGCTTATAATTTATTATACCAAATGATTGCAAGATTGCAGATTATTAAGAAATATTATAAATAAACGAACAATAAACATCGAGCCTTTAACAACTAATAATTTTTTGGTTTTAGTGTTTTATCATTAGCACCCAGAAAACCACTTTTTCAAGTCTATTAGAAAGCAACATAGTCATTTTACTATCTTAAATGGGTACTTCATATGTTTATTTATTATTATCCAATTATTTTGGCGTTGGGGTTCTATAGTTGCTATATTTGCATTATATTTTCAGGCCGAAAATTTACCACCAGATTTGAAGATTTTGACAGTGATGATAGTGAAGCAGATCGTAACTATTGCCCTAGCCCATCATCTTTCCATATTACAACTAGACCATCTGCAGAAACTTCAGAAAAAAACAAAGCCAAGAAAATAACTAAAAGTGTTGTAAGAGGTCGGGATGCTGTTGCTAAAAAAGCACGGTTACTCGGCCAGGCTTACATTTCGCATCGTAAGAAATATGTTGAGGCCAGATCTTTAAAACCTTCGTGCAAGTGTCGGGCCAAATGTTTTGATAAACTAAGTGATAGTGTGAGAGAAAACATATTTAAAAACTTTTGGGGTGAGTCTTTTGGTTGGGAGCAAAGACGTAAATATATTGCGGACAGAGTAAAGAAGACACAAAAAATAAGAACACGAGTGAATAGCAGCTTCGAAGAAGATAGACGGAAATATTCTTATAATTACCATTTGCAGGTAAATGGGGATCTCATCAGAGTTTGCAAAGTTATGTTTTTAAATACGCTATGTATCGGAGAAAGATATGTAAAAATATCAATCCAAAAAAATGAAAATGAGATGAAAAAAAAGAGACACAAGTCCTCTCGAACGAAACCAGACACAATCGTTAAAAGATAAATCCGAATAGTTTGTGACATATGTTTATAAAACAGTAAATAATACAAATAATAGTCTTTGTTGAACACTTAAGTTTTCAACAGTATGTATTTTTTATTTAATTTAATTTATGCCTTTGTAAACTAATAAATTTCGAGCACATATCTACAGTACATGTTGTATTTGCCAAGCTCAGGTAAAGCAGAAACTCTTCAATAACATACAAAATATTTTCGAAAATAAAATAGTTTAATCGTTCATTTTATGATATCTTATCATTTAATTAGATTTTAACAACCTAAACCTTTTTTATTGTAAGGGGCCCTAGGGACCCTTACAATAAAAAAGCATTTTGATAAGTTCTGGATTTGGTGGTTGTTAAAGGAGCATCCAGAAAACCACTTTTTAACTGTATCAGTCTTGGTACTTAATACTTTTCCAAAATACAAGAGCACTGTTAGCTGTCGGCAAAGGTGTTCATGTTCATATATGTAACCATATATATATATATATATATATCTCCGTAGCTTTATGCGTGGTTACTATATATATATATATATATATATATATATATATATATATATATATAATTAGAGAAAGAGGAGAGGTTTGAAACTCATTAAGATTGCTGTCAGTATCAAATAAAGTTTTTCTTTCTTACTTTCTTTCAAAGTACTAAAACCAATATTTTAACAAGTCAAATTCATACATTTATGTTACAGATTCTTCAGCACACGAGTACAGGTTTATTTCCACAAGTCGAGCTCAGCTTCTTATGTTAAACAATTACACATTTTCGGAAAGAGGAAAGAAATCTGGAAGGTTTCATTGTTCCAAAAAAGATGCTGGTTGCAAGGCAAACTTGAAATTGGATCAATATGGGAACATTAAACGGATAGCTAACATTCACAACCACGACCCACCAAAATTCATTGTATCTCAAAATGGGCATTATATTCCAGTATAATAACCATAGTTATAGGATTTGTGTTCATATTTATGTAAAGGAGTAGTTCCAGTAGGTACATACCTACTTCCCGCTTATTTAATACAATCAACAAAAAAAAACAATTTTTAATCTTGAGATACCGCTGCCGCTGGAAGGACGAAGTCGCCAAAGACCTGAAAGAGCTGGAAGTGTCCGACTGGTCAGAATTGGCACAGAATAGAGAAGATGGGCGCACTTTAATGTCGGAGGCCAAGATCCACTTCGGGTCGCTGAGCCAGCGGAGTAAGTAAGTAAGTTTAATCTTGCAGATCACCCAGAGTATAAGTTTATTTGTACTACCCAATCTCGCCTTCTTATAATGAATGGTTATAGTTTTTCGTTACGAAATAAAAATAAGAGAAAATTCTTTTGTTCCAAGAAAAGTAACGGATGCAAGGCAAATGTGGCGCTCTACAAACTAGGGAACACTAGACGGTTTACTGACACTCATAATCATGATCCACCTAAATTCATTTTAACTAACGACGGGAACTATGTACGTGTTTAATAATTATGTACTGTTATAAATGTCTATGCCAATAAATGCTTTCGTTTTAACCTAAGGAGTTTCTTTGTATGTTCCTAATTTGGTCAGGTAAAAAAATATAGGTATGAATATGTAGATACTATTTTTTAAAAGCATTTCTTGCCATAGAAAAAGTAATAAGATATTGACGTTAATCACACCACACCGCTCTACCTCTTTCCTGCGGTGGCAGCTGGCTCTCTCAAATATAACTTTTGTGCATAATTATCTTTTCCCACCACGCTGGTCCACTACGGGTTGATGAGTTTACTATGAGTTCAGCACCAGTAATATCTCGCAGACTATATAGTTCTCGACAATCAGTTTTATGTAAAACACAAAGTAAAACACATTACCTATTTACATTGCAGATTGTTTATCATATAAGTTTATATCAACTCCTCGTGGCCGACTTCTAATGTTCAACTCTTACACATATTCGATCAGAGGCTCAAACACAAGAAACTATTATTGTTCGAAGAAAGATCAAGGATGCAGGGCGAATGTGAAACTAGATGAGTACGGGAACATTAGGCGGCTTCCTGACAGACATGATCACGAGCCACCTAGATTCATTGTTACTCGGGATAATAATTACGTTAGAATAAAATAAACGCTAGTGGCTACCTAATGTTTAGTGGCGTCGGCGTCGTCGGGCTTGCAGGCGTCCAAAAAAAAAAACACATGAGAAAAATTGGATCTTCTTCAACACGTAATCGATCCAAAGAGGGACCATATTTTTATATTAAGGGCGGATTCGACCAACGTCGAGTAACTTTTTACTCGAGAGTAAACTACCAGTTACTCGCGAGTAAGCAGATTTTGCATTCTACCAAACCTGAAACCAAGATAAGTAGCTTATCCCAAGAATAAAATGTTATACCGCCAAAATTTACCGTGTAACGAGCTTATCCGAGAGTAATTTTGTAATGGCGGCAGCAAATCAGCTGATTAGAAAACCGTCATAATGACATATAAACACATCTGTCAAATCATAAATAAAAGTATAGTGCCACAATCTTATCTGTTCCGGTGGTCAAAATGTGCAACTAACGAAACGTCATCGTCAAACGTCATTTCATACTCTGTGCGTTATTTGAGTTGTCAATTTCTGCGAAGAGGCTGACGCTACGTTATTTAATTTGTTTTGTGATTTTCTGGGTGAAATACTGCCAACAGCGCTGTAATGTGATGCAAGAAAAGTAGTACTATATATATTGGCTTTTATGCAGGAAGAATAACGTATTCAGGCGCCTTTAATTCCGTTTGAAAAATTGGAAGAACGAGTTGCAGCGGCTACAGGTTAGTGTTGCCAAATATGACGAATAATTTTACCCATATACTCCATGTAATTTTATCAATATTTTCCCGAGAGGCCCGTGCCCCAGCAGTGGGGACGGGATGGGTCGTGATACTCGTGATGAAAAATATAATATAATCTTTATTTTTCTTTAATTACAGGTGTGAGGACATGACATGATACTTTAAATCTTAGGCAGTATACCAAGAAGAATTTCGCGCACCTGCAGCGATTTTAGACGAAATAATGATGATTTATGACATGTCATTGTTTTCCCAGCCTATCAAGAGTTGGCTGAAAGAAATTGCTTTTTGGCAATTAGCTTTTGGAAGGAGACCCGTGCCCCAGCAGTGGGGACTTGATGGGTCGAGATGATGATGATGATGAGCCTTTGCACACTGTCTGAATTTCTTTTAATTGTATGCTCTTGTTTCTTGTTACTTTGTAAAATAAAGTGTTCAAAAAATATATATATACTTAATAGTTTTTTCTAAGTCTATCTATCTCGTTATTCCCACGACCCACATATTATATTACCTATACCATTGTTATTTAGATTTAATCTCCTATATCAGAAGCAGAACATAATCACAAGTAATTTTATTTCTATTCGCCGTGGACAAATTTTCCATACAACAAATGTCGTTTGATATAATATTATATACACTTTCATTTACTATCGACCCTATATTTTGATTTATCTATACTTATGAATGTGCCTAATTATAACAATAGGTAATAGCAGAAATGCATTATCGCTTAAACCAGAAATAGGCAAAATTTAATCGAATGCAACACTGGATTTGATCACAATGACGTCGCCCCTGGAACAGATAAGATTGTGGCACTATACTTACGTTAAAAGGCAAATTCTCAGAATAACAACAGCGAATAAAATATTAAAACATAAACAATTTCCTACTATTATAATCCATTCAAACTAAGTTGGCATGTCATTTCTATTGCATGCTTTGAAAACGCAGCTATTTTTATTTTAGTTGCAGTATAGTTTCGTTCCTCGTTCATTCAATTAATCATGGTATAACTTGGTAGAATGCAAATGTACTTATCCCAGATATTTACTCGCGTATAAATTTTATTCCGGTATAGTTATTCTCGTGTAACGAGATGTTTGGACGAATCCACCCTAAATGGTAGTAGTCTAACGTACCTACTAATTAATAAAGAATGTTTGTAAATAAAAACATTCTTCTGCTTGGCTAATAAAGTAGTATGTACTTATACGTAATAACAAACACAGTACCAATCTCGGCAGTTTTTTATGGGGTTCTCAACTTCTCACACTGCCCCGCATCCTGTTTTGCGTGAATGCGTGTCGGAACGTTGCTTGTAGGTATCTCCGTTTGAACAGAAATCACGAGCAGACCAACACACTGAAAACGCATCTAAGTACGTACATAAATAAGTGCATTGATGCGTTTATACTAGTCACTCAAATTTAACGGAGCGTGATGCGAGGCAGTGTGTGAATCATCTTTATTTTTTTAATTATTTGAAACTAGATAACTGCATCAATTTTCTAAAATCTGGTGTTTCTTCTTCAGTGTTCAATTCCCATATGTTTTTCATTACAGGTTTTCCATCATACAAATTTATTTCGACGAATCGAGGTCGAGTTATGTTGATTGAGGATTATACTTTTGCGCGTTGCAATGGCACAACGCTTTACTATTGTTCCAAAAAAAATAAAGGATGCAAGGCTAAGGTGAAATTGGATGAATATGGAAACATAATACGATTTACTGGGGAACATAATCATGATGCTCCTAAATACATTCCTGTACGTGGCGATGAGTACGTGCGGGTTGCGTGAAAAAAGCGCGAAACCTGAAGGGCTAGCACGGGGCGCATTTAAGACGCGACAAAAGTTATCCGTCGCGCTCGCTCTTAAGGCTGCGGGATGTGAGCGAGCGCGACGGAGAACTTTTGTGACGTCTTATATACGCCCCGTGCTACTAGCCCTGGGCCCTGTGCGTCTGTCCACCGCCCCGCCGCCGTCACCGAGAACGAGATGTAGATTACATATTTTTTTTCTTGGGGATTCAGATGTTTGTGTTGTCGGCTGTAAATTGTATAACTTAGGTATTAACTGAATACAATAAACAAATTCAATTTTAAACAAAAAATATTTTTTATGACCATCTAAATTATTTAATTCTGGGTGTACACCTGTACACTGTACAGCTACCGTATCACCACATATAGGCCTTGGTCTCCTATTTACGCCGTAGATCGCGTCCAGCGTCACGCCGTAGGCCGCGTCACGATGCTCACTATATAAATGTACTGATGCGGTCTCCCTCACACGCCGACGTTGGCGCGTAGATGTAGTGAGTATCGTGACGCGGCCTACGGCGGTGACACTTGACGCGACCTACGGAGTAAATAGGAGACCCGGGCCAATACATAAGCAATTAACAATCAATAAACAGCGTCGCTCGTCTGTCAAACATCTGTCAGATCCATACAAGTAATACCTATCAGATTTGACAAGCGAGCGACGCAGATTAAGGATTGTTAAATGTTCGGTGGTGGTAATCCCGCTGTACACTGTACACTTGTACAGGTCCCGGACCAGTAATATACAAAGTAACTACGCAAGATTCTTCCTAAATGACCCAGTTTTGTACGAATTCTACGAGCAATATTTTTTCTTTGTACATTGCTGGTAATGTATCTTGGTAATGTATGAAGAACTAGAGGGAGGTACGTATACAAGATTGATTTTCCACGTGCCAAATGACCGTTTGACACTATAATTATGTTAATTATTTTCCATGAGCGGCATTTTTATTTCAGCTCTACCAACTTACCGTTTCATCCCGAGTGGTCGAGGGAAACAGTTGCTGATGCTCAACAATTATACTTATTCCCATGGTTGTAAGGGAAATTATTATTGTTCCAAAAGAGATGCCGGGTGCAAAGCTCGGGTCAAACTGGACGGTCAAGGAAATATTGAACGCTGCACTGGAGTTCATTCCCATGAGCCTCCTAAATACTTGGTAACTGAGACAGGACAGTATATCAGAATATAAATATGTACTTATATACGTAATTTAGGACAGAAAGAGTTATTCTGCTTTTTGTAGCTGAAGAAGAAAACGGTCCTAGATTCCTAGTTGTGCATAATTAATGGCAATCGCGAATGTTCATAAAACAGCGTCCTTTGCGGGGCAGATATTTGTTTACAGACAGATGTTTGTACTCGGGTCTTGGGTGTTAATATAATAATTATGTATCTATCTGTGTAGATATATCAGCTGTCCAATACCCTTACAACGGCTCTGCATAGCTTGGCGTCGGATGGCCGTGTGTGAGATGTCCCCACATATGTTTATGATATAATTGTTATCTTAATGGCACTGTAAGTTAATATTTTTTCTGGATTCCTATTTTTTACAGCATTCCCGTCTTACCATTTCATACCAACTGGTCGAGGGCGGCAGCTGCTGATGTTGAACCATTATACTTATTCCCACGGCAGTAGGGGAAATTATTACTGTTCCAAAAGAAAAGATTCCGGTTGTAAGGCTCACGTTAAACTGGATGACCTAGGAAATATTGAACGATTTACTGAAATACATTCTCATGAGCCCCCCAAATATTTGCTATCTAAGACCGGACAGTATATCCGAATTTAATAATACAGGGTGCAAACGTAATATACAGGTTGTAATATACATGCTGTACACGTAGGTTTCGGTTTAGTATACGCTTTTTGCAACATCCTGTATATGTGTAATTGTGTAGGGACAATACAATTTTAAATGTAAATAGGTACATAATATATCTATAGCCTATAACTTTATATATTATATAATTACGTATATTATGCATATTATCGAAGGCAGTTCCATAGTCGTGCGTGAATAAATGCTTCAAATCTGACCATATTTTACTTATCACATCCAGTTGGAACCCGCTATACCTACCTATCTATCTACTGAACATATTGATAACATCTTTTTTCAATTCAATTAATTTATTTCAGACCTACAGTTAGTAATAATGTCCTGTTTCTTACGCATAATATTTATTTTCTTGTAATATTTTGATGTGATATATATCCCTGGTGCTATTTATATAACACCAAAAAGGGTACTTCTTTTTAACCCATTGCCTTCTAAAATCCTGAAAGGACAATCGAAGCTCGCGAATAAAAGTGTCTATTTTAATCTCAGATAGGTACTAAATTGAAAGATTCTGAACGGTTCATCAACAGTCGATTGTCCCGCGATTAAATGACGTATCGTTCTATTGGCGGGACAATCGACTGTAGATGAGCCGTTTAGAATATGAGCCGTTTAGAATATGTCAATTTAGTATCAGAGATTAATAAACAGACTTTAGTTCTTATTTAGCCACTTGTGGTTCGGCAGTTACCTATAATTATGTAAACTGGCATGATTTATTTCAGCATTCCCGCCTTACCATTTCATACCAACTCGACGAGGCAAGCAGTTGCTGATGCTGGAAAAGTATACTTATTCCCAAGTTTATAAAGGACATTATTACTGTTCGAAAAAAGATGCCGGGTGCAAGGCCCATGTGAAACTGGATAGTGAAGGAAATATTGTAAAATGTAGTGGAATCCATAGTCATGAGCCTCCTAATTATGTGGTATCTAAGTCTGGGGAGTATATCCGGTTATAAATACCCACGTAAAGGCTGATTTACACACTTTTTACTGCGAGTGCGAGTAGTCTGCGCGTAGACGTACGTTGCTGAGTATGTATGGCAGATTCACAACAGGCCCAGCAATGTACGTCTACCAAACACTCTCACTAAACAGTGTGTGAATCGGCCTTAATACAGCGTAAAAAGTAATGAGGCAGAGGTTAGGTATCTTACTGTTTGTTAGTTTTATAGCCACAAGAATACTGTCTTGACCTATAGTACCTACCTATTAATATATATTTTTTTATCTTGTAGGTAAATTAGTTTAGTCTTAGGGATGATTTTTCAATAGTCAGATAAAAGTTATCTGATGAATAATTTTGATGCTGTCGCGTCTGAATGTGTGTATTAGATAGTGACAGCAACCACTTTATTCCTCAGATAACATTTATGTGACCATTAAAAAATCAGCCCTTAATAATATATGTAGGTACAACTTAGGTAAGTAGGTATGTAGGTATAAAAAATTACTTAATTTTACTACATATTGGTTTTAGAATAAATTAAGTTGTATTTAATATGTATTATATCCTACTTATATTTGTGTGCTAAAAAGAATTAAAGAAAAATAAAATTATTTAATTGCTCTGGTTCTTTTTATGATGCGTGTATGTTTTTTTCAGCTTTTCCCTACGATTTCATACTTGACCGAGACAGTGGGAGGCAACTACTGCTGTTCAAAAATTACACCTATTTCACTATGAGAAATAATGGACATTATGGACACTATTATTGCTCCAGTTACATAGGTTCCAGATGTATGGCGCATCTTAAATTGGACAATCTGGACAACATTGAGAATGTAACCGGGTACCATTGTCACGCCCCACCGACGCCTAAGTATCTAGAAAAGGATGGGAAGTATATACGAATACAATAGTTTTTCAACGCCCTGTAATGTTACGATCGCATTAATTTGTAATAAGTATTATACAGATAGAATGTAAGGAATGGTTGAACTTTATCCTTATGTAATTTATTTTCTATCTAGACTAGAGGTAAATCTACACTATAATATTGACGGGTTAAAGTACAATACTTACTGGCGTTTTTTGTAAACTTTGGATGCACATAAATGAGCAAAATATAAGGTTCGGCTTAGGACATGCAATACCGGTAATATTTTCAATACCGGTATTGAGTTCCGGTATTAGAACTCAATACCGGGATCCCGGTATTAATACCGGTATTGGACTTCCTTGTTATAAATGGCATATACAATACAATACAATACAATCCTCTTTATTTGCACCAAAAAAACAGAATCAATACAACATAAAACTTAAAAATAACAACAGTACAAAAAGGCGGCCTTATTGCTTATAGCAATCTCTACCAGACAACCTTTGGATGGAAGAGAGTTATATAAATTAAAAATAGGATTAGAGGTAGTTGTGGTATATTTTGTTTAAAGGTCGTATAGGGCAAAATACAACAAGATAAAGCAATCAAATTCCGTATTATGTAATATTCTTTACGAGAATTGAGTATTAGAGTTAAAATTTTAGAACGCATGGACAACAAGTAGGTTTGCAAAGGCCAAAAACCGTATGTAACGGTTGTAAACAAGTGCACTTTCACAGTATATAGGAGCACAAGGCTAACTATATCTTAATCACTTGATTTATAGCCTAAAAAATGTCTGATTACGGTATTACTTCAATACCGGTATTAACTTTCAATACCGGTATTGAAAAAAAAGGATTTTGTCCGGGATCCTGGTATTACGCAATACCGGTATTGCGATATTGCATGCCCTAAGTTCGGCTTTTAATTTTTTTTTATTTTACTTACTTATAGGAAAAATATTTAGAATAAAATCACAAGTTGTACAAAAATATATATTTTTTCAGTGTCAGAATATCGGTTTATACCATCAAGAAGAGGAAACCCATTGCTGTTGTTAAACGAGTATACTTTTGCCCGCAACGGACGTCTCTCCAGACTTTATTACTGTTCTACTAACAAACTGACGTGTAAAGCATTTGTAAAACTTAGTCCTGATGGGGTAATCGTACAAAGTAGTCTACATCATGATCACCAACCGCCGAAATCTTTAATGTCTCAGAACGGGGATTATGTCATTAGAATCAACCAAAAATACAATTGACAGACATTGTAAAATATTATATAAAAGAGAGATATGACGTTTCATTTACAGATGCTTATGCCTGATGAATAAAGTTCATTTTCCTTTGAAAACGGAGAAATGTCAGATACACTGTATGGATTTGACAGCTGTCATAAGGCTCATGCTATATTTTGAAAAATATACTTAGTAAATTAAATTTTTACGCATCGGTATGGTTAATTTCTATAGAAAGGCCAATTAGAATATTTAAATAATATTATGTTCTTACGCTAGTGCCTACTTTAAGATTATTATACACATCTTCTGTTTTTTTGTTTTTTTCTTAAAGAATCAACTAAAAACAAATTAATAACTTCCTAAATTTTTATAAAACAGATTCAACATTCCATGTAGCATAACGATCTTGACACCCGTCAGCTGATGCTATTTACCTATTAATTGGTAATAAAATTAATTTCCTCAAAAAAATACAAAAATATATTTGACACATGCATACCTACATATGCTCACGACTGTAATCTCCGAAGGGGTAGCCAGAGGTGACTCGCAAGCGAGTCACCCGCTTTTCGCTGTACATTTGTACTCACGTGATAGGTCGCAAGCCGTATCGCCGTTTTTGAATGAGTACAATGCACTGAAGTTGTCGGGTAAGTGGGCAACCCGACTGTCAGATGTTTTCAAGCTGCCCGAAGGCCTCTGACTAGGCTTAACGACTGCTGCCGAAGCAGCAACCGGGACGCACGGCTTGACGTGCCGTCCAGTAAAGAACCACTTGAAATGGGTCACCCATCAAAAATATATTTGAGATTTGAAAAAATCAATATTGGGTTTTTACATTGTTTTAATATTTTTTTACAGATATATCATTTATTCGAACAAAAACAAGTCGCGGGAAAAAACCTTTACTAATGTATGACGGTTACACTTTTTCTCAACAACTTGATTCATGTAGATATTATTGTTCTAAGAAAGACCGAGCAAAATGTAAAGTTTCTGTCAGAATTTTGGATGACGGGACGTTGGTTACTTTCGGCGGGGCGCACACTCACCCTCGGATCAAATATACAGTCAATGAAGAAGGACTGCATGTGCCTGTGAGAAATCAAGACTAAAGATATTATATCAATCGTTAATGATATCGAATATAGATATTTTTTTCAAGTTTTACCGTATTTCATTTTTTTCTACGGGGCCCTCTCTTTTCCCTATCGCTACCTAAATTTCAAAGTATCCACACAACGGTCGTAGAAGCTGCCACTGACGAGATTGCTATGATCCTGAACGCACACCTAAACCTGCTGCACTAACCACGACTCTATCTAGTTGTATGAAACGTACCAATTACACGAGGGCTCCTAAGTCTTCGTATTTCTTCGACAGTAGCCCGCCAGTATTCACCTTAAAGTTTACCTATTCACTATCTTATAACTTCTAGGAAACCTGCAATACTCACTGTATCCAACGAACCGCGGTAAGTGTGGGATGTTGCTTGGGAAGTACACTTACAGCCAAATGCACAGCTCCAAGAAGTTCTACTGCTCCAAGAGACGTCGTGGATGTAAGGCGTCGGTCGCGCTACACGCCGGCGGGGCTATCGCCGCGGCGGATGTCCATCACACGCATCCGCCCGATGATTTCCTTATAACCAAATCAGGAGCGTATGTCAAGATATGATGAGCTGAATAAAAGTTTTACTTATGTGTATGAAATGAATGGCGGAGCCATTGGGAAACAATTAAATTAAAGATGAATATGTTCTATATAAGAAAGAAGAGAAAAAAAACATTTGGAAACTTCAAAAGCAAATGGAAAAGAGTGCGATCAAATTAAGAAAACCCAAGGTACGAAAAGCGAACCATGTAAATGAATAGATTTCTGATTGTTAAATAACATGATGTGTCAGCGATTAAATAGCCTATAATCACTGAAAACACACAAATTATAAATCAAAATCAAAATCAAAATATTTATTGCAATCAAGTGTACATTAGATCTTCAATATAGGGATGTGCTTAATACTTGATTACCCATATTGGGCACTGCAAAGTGACAGTGTTGTCTGTCCTTATATCTAAGGAAGATAGTTATACTTAGCATTTACAATCTAACTAAAAAAAAAAGAACAATTCAATGTAAACACAATAATAAAACATATAATAAATTTAGATAATCAACTTATTAAGAGAGTACATCATATTTATCTGAACTTTTATATCTTATGTAATCTTGGATCGAGTAGAAGCAACGGTCTAAGAGAAAAGTTTTAAGTCTACTGTGGAATTTTGAGCTATTGGTTTCGGATGTGATTTCTATGGGAAGATTGTTATATATTTTGATAGCCATATAATATGGACTCTCGTTAAGCATTTTTATTCTAGAAGGTGGCAGATAGAGTTTGTTTTTGTTCCTGGTATTAATGTTGTGTGTATCACGAAACTGTTGAAATTTTTCTTTATTTTTAAATACAAAAGTACTGATATCGTATATGTAAATACATGGAAGAGTAAGAATATGTAGTTTTTTGAAATACGGTTTAATGCTTTGTGTATTTTTTATGTGGGATATTATTCGGATGATTTTCTTTTGGATTATAAAAAGTTGGTCTGCATCTACACTATTTCCCCACAGCATGACTCCATATCGGAGCAGGGAGTAAGCGTACGCATAGTACGCCGTCAGAGCCGTGGCGGTATCTGTACTACGTTCTATTTGATACAATGCATATATGAATTGCGATAGTTTGGATTTAATTTTATGAATATGACTCTTCCAATTTAGGTGAGTGTCTATATTGATGCCTAGTAGACAGAATGAATTTGTTGTGTCAATGTTTGTATTTTTTATTTCAAACATTATGGGTTTCATTTTATTACCCCCTTTCGGCAGACCACAGGCGTCTGTTGCAATTATTCGTAAAATTTAGAATATAAATCTATTTTGCAGCAATTGCAGCCCCGTGAATTTTTATTTAAGGGTAAGGCGAAGTTCCAAGGGATGCTTTGATGTTAAAGTTAAATAGGTTACAGTTACATACTTACATAACGTATAATATGAGAATAATAAATAATATTACCGTCATCGTAACTAACTGGTCTGCATGATAAAGTTGACGACCGAATGGCGTAGTGGTTAGTGACCTGACTACTGAGCCGATGGTCCCGGGTTCGATTCCCGGCTGGGGCAGATATTTGTTTAAAGACAGATATTTGTACTCGGGTCTTGGGTGTTGATATTTATATTTAGTATCTATCTATCTATGTATTTGTGTAGATATATCAGCTGTCCGACACCCATAACACAGGTTCTGCCTAGCTTGGGGTCGGATGGCCGTGTGTAAGATGTCCCCACATATTATTATTATTATTATTATTACACTACTAACTGTATTATTTTTAGGAAATCTTCAATATAAGCTGATTCCAACGAACCGCGGGAAATCCATACTGATGCTTGGGAACTACACTTACAGCCAGATGAACAACTGCAAAAAGTTCTACTGCTCCAAGAGACAAACTATAGTGTGTAAGGCTCGAGTCACACTGGACGACAGTGGCGCCATCGCGGAGGCCGATGTGCACCACACGCACCCCCCCGATGAGTTCTTTATCACTAAATCCGGAGAGTACATCAGACTGAACAAATAACACACCTAACAGCTGCATTTTATTTTTAATGTAAGTATTTATTTACTATATTTTATTAAAGAATGGAAGTAATCTAAAGTCTTCGACATTGTACCTACCTGCATTAATTTCACACGTTTTATCCCAAGTGTGTACTGCATTGGTTATTGTGATCCTCAAGTATGTAAGCACGCTTTGAGGGGTGCAACTACAAACCTTTTATTCTGACTACCAATGTCAAGAGTAATATGACACAGGTAATTTTGATATAGGTATTTCGGCTTTTTAAAACGTTTTCTTGTAATCACATTAGCCTGCAGTTAGAGTAACAAAATGGTAAAGTATTAAGGCTTTGATGACCTAAGTATTAAGGTCTCATCTTATCATCTCGTTATTGCTGTTCTATAGATATATTGATTGGTGACTATACTTTACATTTTAGAGTGGCACGCATCTTTAGACATTGAATATCAACTGTTTCCAACCAAAAAAGGAAAAAGGATTTTGTTGCTAAATAACTACAAGTACAATGAAATTCGGCCATCGTTCTTTTATTGCACTACAAGGAAATGCAAGGCTGGCATCAAGTTGAACAGATCCGGACAAGTGCTGCGGCGGTCAGATATGACTCACACACATCCACCGATCAATTATTTTTTAAGTAAGGATGGTGAATTCCATAAGATTTAGGTTTATTGTATTTTTTGTTTTGTTTTATGTCTGTGTGCAATGTCATAGAAGATAAATATACCTCTTGTTGTGAACTTAGTAAAGTAAACTCTAAGATGACATTTTATAAATGTTTCATTTGTAGTACTTATAAAATATTTTTTTTTGTTTTAAAGCTCCCAAGACATATTATAGTGTATGTACATGTACATGTACAGTCAGCTGCATAAGTAGCTATACACTTTTGAACCTTGTCAATCTAACAAACCGCCTATCCATACATTAAAGCATTGACGGTTCCTCAGTTTGACAAGGTACTGAAGTGTATAACAACTTATGCAGCTGATCGTACATGATTTTGGAACCGTACATCTAATGAGAGGGTCGATTTAATGGAGTTTTTAATTAATTGCTTGGTTCGTTGCCATGAATTTTAAGTATTCTGTAAAAATTTGATAATATTGAATGCCGCTTGCTATAATTGGGTACGGTATATCTCTTAGTAGACATATGTTTTTTTCAATGGTTATAATTATACGGACTTTGTGTGGTATATAATATAATTTCACTAGAGAGTGCCACATATATAGAAACTTCGCCCCCTCTCTACTATTACTAGTGTAAAATAGAAGATATTTCTACACAGACCTAATAAATCATTTACTTTCAACACATCTTATCCATATTGCATATTTTTGTTTAAGGTTTGCATTACGAGCCAACTTACCAATTGTTCCCAACGAAAAGAGGGAAGACGTTACTCTTGATGAATCATTACACGTATAACGAGAAACGTAAACTGATATACTACTGTTCGAAGGCTCCCACGGGATGCAGGGCGTGCATAAAGCTCGATAACGACGGAAGCATACGAGAAGCTAACACGAACCACACGCACGAACCTATGAAATATGTTATCACTAAACAAGGCAATTTGTGCAAATTATAGTCAATGCTTATATTGACTGATACGGGGGTATTGTTATTGTTAGGTACGACCCCTCTCAGACGCATTGTTACTATGAGAGGGGGGTCAGATTTATCTGCCCCTGACCGTACGGTGTATCAAAAATATCACATATCATATATTAATATTACTAGCTGTTCCCGCAAGCTTCGCGATATAAAGTAGCCTATATAATGTGTTAATTTCGTTAAAATCGGTTTAGCCATTTTGATGTGAAGAAGTAACAAACATACTCTCATACATACACACATACTCACAAACTTTCGCATTTATAATATTAGTAGGATTCAGTGTTAAGTTTTGGATTAGTTAAACAGAGTTTTGCTGAAATGCACGGAGGAATACTAATGTCGATTAAATTTATTCTATTGTAGCCTTGCTTTGTCATTATATCTAAAGTGGCAGACATTTAGTTAATAGTTCCTTTGTGCAACTCAGCATTTGTATAAAGTATTTAATGTTAGTCGTTATTTTAACGGATATTTCATATACCTACAGTAATTGCGTGTTGGCGTTAACTATTGATTTTATAATAATATATAAATGTACATCACTGCAATTGAGAGAGAATAGAATAGTGTTTCACAGTAATTATTTTATTAGTAAGAACATAGTTTATTATCTTAGTAATTTCATTGAACACATGTTTACAAGTAGTATGTAAGTGATAAACTTTAGTTATGTAGGTTCAAGTTAAATATCAACCTACTCAAACTGGAAAAAATACTTATAATTGTTTTTTTTACTTATATAAAATAATAACATCAAGCATCGTTATTAATTTCAGTCTTCTTTCTAATCACATTTAAGGAGATGTTATTATTATTAGTATCATTAAGAAAGCCTTTTAGATATTTTAAAATAAGTAGGTACTTTATCTAATAAAATATACAATTACTATAAAAACATTATTTTCGGGTCCCAAAACAATCAAGACAATAGGTCCAGGACGTCATTTACATATTACACTAAGGTACAAAAAAAATTACACTTGTTCATTAAGCAGTCAGTAATTACAATAATTGATATACCTACCTTGATTTTTTATTAATTTTTTACCTATGTTATTTATGCAGATGTGGCTGAAAACCGGCGGCGTTACGAAGAAGAACTTCTTGTTTGTTGCAACGGACAACCAAGATGGACCCGGCGGAGAATACAAGAAGTCATAGACATACTTGAACTGTTTGAACAAAAGCCTCAGCTTCATGTCAGGAGAACATCCAACGACTATTTTTATGCTAAAACGTATGAAATTATACAGAAATCAGGGCAAAAGTATCTGGCTTTAAAGCGAAAATCTAAAAGTGATCGTCTCATACAAGTGTTGGCATTTGAGGACTATTATGATGTTTTGTCAGAAATTCACCGGAAGACTGGACACGTGGGGCGCGACAAGACGATGCGCACTGCGAAAAAGACATATACACTGCCTGTGTGGGCGGTCAACAGTTTCCTTAAGATGTGTATGACGTGTCAAAATAAGAAGGGGTGTAAAAAAACTAAACTTATCGAATCCCCTTAATTGGCTTAGTAGTATACAGGGTGTTCCGAAAGACAACGTCATGCCTTGGAGGGTTGATAGCTCAGGAGTGACTAAAATATCGCAATATGACCTTAAGTAAAAATCTATAGTTTTGAGACACACACCCTGTATATACTTGTAGGGTTCAATTATACAGTATTTTACCTATGCATTAAATAAATATAAATACCAGCAATATATTTATATTTTATTGTTCTTATCTATTCTTTTGTTATCATTCTGATACAACTCAACCCTTTTTGAAATACTATGGTATAATTTATTACTACAGAATTACAAATAGATAGATAATTATTATTTGTTATTTTTCTTTACAGATAAAGAAGGTAGGCTTGCACGGGCTATTTCAAAACCTACAATTCAATGCCACCTCAAGACTTCCCCCATTATTACACCGAAAACAATCATCCCATCTGACACCTCCTCCACTATTAATACCAACGAATTCCCCATCTCCACACAAACCACTCCTTCTGCAACTATAACTTCGTCTGCCAGCCTTCCTATTTCCTCTGTAAACACTGTCTCTCTCAAGTCTCATTTCGATACCGCCTTCTTCTGTTACATTAAAACTATATTTAATATTTTTCCTCTTGCCATTCAAATGCAGCTTAAAAGGGAAATCTTTAAAATTTTCCTGACTACAGAACTGCAATTTTTTCTAAATCCATAATTCTATATCAACTTTCATGCTTTCACACACACTCACATCTTTTCATTTTAATTTAATTTATTAGCAAATAAACATTGTTTTTAAAGTAAGAATGTATTATTTTTGTTCAATAAAAATAGCTACTTAGATTTTTTAATGTACAAAATGTATTTCTACTTAAACAAAATTAAATGCAAGAGCGTTAAAAATACTTTTATTTTTCCTCCGGTTCCTAATGTAGTTACGACTTTCGATACTTTTGTGTTTTCCCATGACACGGTGGCATAAAATGAGTATGTTATGAATATGTCTTAATTTCTTTCAGTTTTTAGGTAAATAAAAAAAAAATTGTGCAGTTTAATAAAGTCAAACTTTTACATCAAGAAATAATATATTTTTGGCGATCTCACTAGGGTTCATCTAGGTGCAATCCTGTGTAATCATATACGCAAAATTCAATAATTACGTATTACAGGATACCAATACAGGATGTTCCCTACCGGCAAAGGAAAAAGCTTACTCTTAATGAATGAGTACACATACACTGAATACCGCAAAACAACATTTTATTGCTCGAAAAAGATGTCCACTGGATGTAGAGCGAAGGTTCACTTCAATAAAGACGGAAGTATTCGTGAGGTAGACGAGAACCACGTGCTGCATGGGACCACTAAATACATGATCACAAAAGATGGAACGTTGATTAAATATTAATATTATATTATTAATTTTATAATTTTATGTTTATACTACGCTCGTTTGATACGATACGAGTAATAAATAGTAATATAGTATAACCATTTTTTCACCCGTATGAAATTTTGTTTTTTAAAAGTCCCCGTGTTTTTTATTTAAATAGTAAGTAAGTATAAGTTAAAGTTTTATCACTAGTAATGAGTTTTGTTTTTTTTTCAGGATGTGATCCTAATTGCAAATTGCAATGTGCGACCAAATACTCACAAGACGCCCGAGAAGAGTTAAGAAAACAATTCCACAGCTTCAATGATTCACAGAAATATCATTTTTATAGCGAGTACACCGAGCGGAAGGATAAACTAAGGGAAAGAACAAAAAACGAGTGTAGTAGGAGGAAATATACTTTCATATACTACTTCCCTCATATAGGGACTAGAGAAAAGGTGTGCCGCAGTTTTTTCAGTAAAACTTTGGATATATCTGTTAAAAGAGTATACAATTATTATAAAAAAATGGATGTGTTTCCGATGCCCATTAAAATACTCTACCCAAAAGAAGAGCCTTATGATACCTATGATGAATAAGAGCGAACAACCAAAACAAAAAAAGGAGAATTACTGCTCTTTTGAAATAAATAAAATATTAAATAAATAAAACACATGAATTTGGATCGTTAAAATCGCCGGCAAAATTTTAATTTAATCAATTTTTTTTATATTTGTACATTATAGTGTAATACGATAAAGTTTATTATTATTACCTATACATACAATTTACGTAGATAAATATGTTTTTTCTCTCTATAAATGTTTTAAATAAATCATACATTTAAATGAGTTATTATTTATTTAACCTGGTTCAATCAATCTACACATTCGACTCAAAGCCAAGACCCAGATCCCGTTCTACATACCTACAGGTAGCCAGGCAAGGTAAGTAAACCGTAAACCTTATAGGTGACTGGGATGCTACGAGTACCATTGTCATGATTTGGATTTGTTTTTAACTTACATATATTATTTGGTTGTGTTTGCTATCGAAAAACCTGGATTAAAAGGAATGACATGCTCGCAGTACATAAATGGTAAACCTATCATTTGTTTATTCGCAGGTGAGACCCAGTCCGGAATTCAGTTCATTAACTTAAAAAATAATAAAAGAATTTTATTAGTTGACGGGTACTCCTTTGCACAAACCACTCTAAGACATTGGTATTGTTCGAAGAAAGCGAAGAATTGCAAAGCTAGAGTATTTTTCTCTACTGATGAAGAATCTGTCACATTTTGCCATAACGAACACAACCATCCACCTCCAGTGTATAAGTTAACATCAAGTGGATATTATGTTAAAATATGCTAATGATCATTTTTATTCAGGTATAAGTTAATTAAGTAAGTTACATCCATATAAGTTATTTCAGATTTTTCAGATGATCATGTTGTGATTGCTTTGCCATTGTGGTGACATGTACGAAATTATAAATAATTTTAAATGAATTTTTCGTGTTTAATATGAGTATTATTTAAACACCTCGTAGATTATATTTTATATTTTTTCACCTTGAAATATTAATATGCACTGGTAGCCTATTTATTTCTATTTTTTGTGGCTGTAAGTAACTTATACTTGGCTCTCTGGTATGGAATCTTTAACTCATTATCTTTTTCTTTTCAGCTTTGGCGTATACGGATTTCAGTATTATAAAAACAAGGAAAAACAAACGGGCCATCAATATGGGGGGCTATAAGTACAACCAAATGGTCAGCAAATATATATTTTATTGCATTAAGAGACAATCGTATAAATGTCCCGCAAGACTGCGGCTAAATGCTAAAAATCAAATAGTGCATAACATCCCTGGCCACAATCACAATCCCGAATACGCTATGTTGCCCTATTTTTGTAAATAGGTTTATGTGAATCACGCTAACTCTGCACATGTTATTTACCGGTCACACTGAAAAATTTATCTGTTTTTTTCAAAAGTTGACATTTTTCCTTGCATAGTTAAGTATAAGTATATTAGTTCGATTATAAATATTTCATTATTAGTGACATGGTAATTTTAACGTCTAAATATTAAAATTACGTAAAATATACCTAAACAATTCTGTACTTCCTTAGCTATTAATACTTCTTCTGTAAATGAGACCACCCTGTGAATTGGACCACAATAGACTTTGGTCCATGGTCCACAGCATACACTGAGCTTGGTTTTTAGCCATTTTGACTTTCTGGGCAGCAACTTCCTGCGGACTTCTGCTATCTCGCCCTATTTGTATATTTCTCAACTTTTACATAAATGGAGGTCGTTGACCTCGATCGTGATCCGAGCCCTTATAGACTTAAAAGTGAAAAAAAATATTCAAATATTTTCTAACCCGAATAATTAAGACCCTTCTCGATGTTCGTTATGCGGTCCACCGGGGTTTGTTTGAGATCTTGAGAAGCGCCTCTATAGGTAACGTTTGAAACTAATAAAGTTCCATAAAAAATCCCTGGTGGACTTATCGAATAACGATACTATCAACAATATCAACATGACTGTGTCTAAATTATTCGTGATTGCACTTTTGAAATTATAGTGAGTGCAAGATTCTTCTCACGGGAGCCATGCTTTTATTATTATACGAAATGTGCACCATTTTACACCCTTTCTTTTAATTGTTCACCTTTAACTTTCGCTATAATACTTTTATTTACTTAATCAATTAACGTCATCCAAAACTTACGTTGTTTTACACATAATAGAAAAATGTAATAGGTCTTCATCTACTGTTCTTTTTTTTCAGAACGATATAATTATAGACTGATTCCGACGAAGAGTGGAAAAAAAACGTTAGTTCTAGGAGGGCACAAATATTACCAAATGAACAGCAAGTACATATTTTACTGTATCAAAAAGCCGAGCGGCTGCAAGGCTCGGACGAGGCTGAATGAAGATGGTTCTATAGCTTTCAGTGAAGCGCACGACCACCAGCCCCAACAGTACCATTTTACAGAGATGGGGGAATGCATCAAAATTGGATGAATAAGAATTTAATTAATGATAATTAAGGAAGTTTTAGTTATGGTTATCATATGCATATAAATATATGTTAGTAAGTAGAATATATGTATATATGTTACTGTAAAAGCCCGAACAACGGTAAATCCTAAGATTTACGCGTAAAACCTAAGATTTACCAACTCTTAATGGTAAAAGCCCGAAAGATTTTGCGATTCGCACTTTTACCACTATTCACTTGGTAAATCTTAGGATTTACATTAAGGCACGGTAAATGTTGAAAAAGCCAGGTTATAACTTATAACCTCCGTAGTCGAACAAAGCGTCCTTAGTCGAGCGGGCTTCAGTGATCGTAACTGATCACTGAGGTTTAGCAACAACCAGCATGGTCAGCCATTGGATGGGTGACCGATTTCAAGTGGTTCTTTTCTGGATGCTTTCGTGCTTCAGACGGCACGTTAAGCCGTGGGTCCCGGTTGCTGCTTCGGCAGCAGTCGTTAAGCCTAGTCAGAGGCCTTCGGGCGGCTTGAAAACGTCTGTCAGTCAGGTTGCCCACTTACCCGACAACTCGCTCAGCACAAGCTTGCTTGTGTTGGGGTCCACCAACCCGCACTAGGCTAGCGTGGTGGACTAGATCGAAACCCTTCCTTCATTGGAAGGAGACCCGTGCCCCAGCAGTGGGGACGTAATGAGTCGTGATGATGATGATAACTTATAACTAACCGAACTTAAGAAATATTTATTATTGCAATCTAATTTACTCGACGTCAACAATAATAATACGTGAAAATTATTTTACTTCCGGTTTCCGTGTTTAAATTATCGTTCAGTGTATGAGTGAAAATAAAGTTATTTTCCAATAATCCAGCATTCAATGATAATTCGCATCTATTACTATACACATAAATACCATAATCCGGTGCATTACATCGCCCAAAAGTTGATGAATGACCTTGACCTCCAATTTCTTTTCGACAAGTGGTTATTGGGTTGAAATAAATGAATAGGTAATAATTAATCTATGTTTTATTCCCAAAACCAACTTTTACTAGGTGTCAGTGGTAAAACCTAGCATTTACCAAATTCTGATGGTAAAAGCCCGAAAAAAATGACCCATTCTCACAAATCCTTACATTTACCAACTCATGTTGGTAAATCCTAAGATTTACTGGTAAATCCTAGGATTTACCGTTGTTCGGGCTTTTACAGTAACATATATATAAAATAATATGTAAATATTAGGTAACCACATATATTAATTTATGTTGCATTATTATATTATGATCATAATTATTTAAAATTTACATGTAAATAACTGTATTTATGTAACTGTATCATAACTAATAAACTCATATCATAAGAGCAATAAGAATACGTGTGTTATTGTTATTTGTAAATTAAATCTCTACATTATATTAAAGCTACTCTAAGATGTGAAGATAAACTTACGATTAGCCGGACTAACCTAGCATTAACCGGGAGAAGCTGTTTATCATAAGATTATCTTCACACTTAACTTTAGCCGTACCACATGTACAACCGGTCGCCAATGATTTCCATAGGAAGGTTCGTCAGAATGTTTGGCCAATCTTTACGCTTGTATAAATTATGTCAATGCCCGTTGCAGTTTTCTTAATTACTTTTTTACTTCAAGTGCATGATTGAGCCTATGATTTCCAGACCACCGGCGATCTAGCTCAAGCCTTAGCTTCCTAGATCATTACAGACAATACAGAGTCTCCAATCCGCAGCGTTTGGTCCACCAGCGAGCCTCCGGAGACAGGTCCATGAGCGATGAAGATGATAAGGAGATCAGCAACCCGGCAGGGAGAGTCAGTGACATTTTGAATAAAATTGTACAATTCCGTAAGAAATAGTGTAATTAATTGTGGTTGTGATTCATAGAAAGCTATTAAATGATACTTATGATTAAAAAATATTTGGTGTTTTGTACAATTTATTATGTAAGTATGGCAATTTAAGGTCGATGACTCAATAGACCCCTTAGTTTATTGCTTCTCCAAAAAGATTTCTGTTCAAATCAAAAGAATTTGTTGCAGTAAAGTATTCTCCTTTTACTATTATAGTATAAAATTTAAAACTTTCTTACCTTGTAAAATGTTAAATTTCCACCAACCCGCACTAGGCCAGCGTGGTGGACTAGGCCTTAAACCCTTCCTTCATTGGAAGCAGACCCGTGCCCCAGCAGTGGGGACGTGAAGGGTCATGATGATGATGATGAAACAGTGTTCTCACTTACAGGTTTCAATTACGAGGTGATTCCCCTGTCAAAAGGCGGCAAGTGTAAGTCGTTGATAATGTACAGGAGCTACACGTTTTCCAAGTACAGTTCCGACGTGCGCTACCAGTACTGCTCGCGCCGCGCCGCGCTCAAGTGCAAGGCGAGACTCAGACTTGACCATGTGGGGAAGATCGTCTTTGCCGACGACACCCACAATCATCCTCCGCCCAGGTTCTACAGAGACCGAACTGGAATGTTTACCAAAATAGCGGACTGATGAAAAAAAATATACTTAGTTTTAATAAATGTTGGAAGATTGATCGTGGTTGCTGTTGAAGAGCGTTTTCTTATTGATTCAACACATATCACTTTTGAAATAAAGTACGCGTATCTATGTACGGTAGAAGTTTTTTTTCATGACTCATTTCATTACCTATTTACAACTAACAAATGTTACAGAAGAATTTTAATCTCCAAAATATCGCTTTCAGCCGACACCTACGAAATCATTCGTCTTAGTAACGGAAAGGAGTTGATCTTGTATCAGAGGTATACCTTCAGCCGCATGGGACGCCAGAGCTCGGGGCTCCGCTACTGCTCGCAGCGCCATGCCGCCACCTGTCCGGCCCGGATACGGCTCCATCATACCGGGGGCTTAGACGTGATAGAGAGTGCACATAATCACCCCCCGCCCAAATATGTGAAGACTAGCACCGGCCATTATGTTAAGTGCTAGTGAAAACTCGCGTTGTTTGTTTTAAAGAAATGCAGAAAAGGTACAGGGTTCTTTTTTAAGTGTTGTTTTATTGAACGCAATGAATCATAAGTTGTGGTACCTAATAAAAGAAATACTTATTGAATAATATTTTTACGTCTCCCATTGGTAGGCTCTGAAATCGGTCTTTCCCTTTTTATTCGTTAACTCCGTCCTGTACCTAACCTTACAATTATTATTTTTTCAGAATCATACAAAACAATAACTTTATGGAATGGAAAGTCGTTGACCTTATTCAAGGACTATACATTCTGCCGTATAAGTAAACACAATAATTCGAATCAGTACTGCTCAAAGAGGTTATCGTGCAAATGCCCGGCAAGGATTCATTTGGACCATTCCGGCAGCATAATCTCCATTATAGGAGAGCACAACCATCCCCCGCAAAAGTATCATCAAACTAAGAATGGATTTTATGTGAAATTAAAGTGAGAATTTTTGTGTCGCCTCATATATTTCTTTAGCCTACTTACTTTGACCGTGTATACTTGTACCTTTATCAACAAATAAAGGCACTAGAAAAAAATTGGGGTCCTTTGGTGTTGACTTTTTGCTACTTGAGCAATGAATAAGTTCAAGTAGCAAAAAGTCAACACCAAAGGACCCCAATTTTTAAAACATTTAATTTAGAATTTGATCAAAATTTACGTTTTTAGTTGGTTATCATAATATTTTGATGCCCTGTTAAATGTAGGTACTTTACTTTATATTGCCGACGGCGTCATTAAGCTAGTCTTTTCCGTTCAGGAGCTACTGGAGGAGGTCACTGGAACTTTTTTATTGCTCGTGAGTGTAGTAGGTATTACTCTTAATTCATATAAATAATAAGATGGATATTAGTATTCTAACTTGCAAATATGATTGCTAAAAATATCAATTTATCAATCATATTAGACCTTGATCATCTTTATTTATTAACATTCTATAGGTATGACAGGCAGAACAAGTAAATTGTAGTCATGTACACTTACCGAAATTGTTAAGTAAATCAGAATCAGCATGTAGGTATAAATTATATGCGACAAGTACGCCAATCAAGCAATGTGCGTAATAGCAATGTATATTTTCAAGAACGATTCCGTAAATCTCAACTTGAAAGTATACGCGATTAGTACGCACAAAACGTGTATATTTTCAAGTTAAATATTATTTTTTTTCACTTGAAACTATACAGTGCTAGTACACTATGGGTGCGTTCTGGCCTTGTATAGTTTCAAAACACGCGGCTACGAAGCAATGACGAAAGAGAAAAGATAAATTGGAATACCCACGAAAAAAACGTGCATACCTAAACTCTGTGCCAACTAAAGTGGCGGCTCTTTTTTCTTTCGTCATTGGACAAATTGGAACAAGCAAGTCGCTTTGATAACTGAAGTGCTTGTTGGTTGGTTGGTTGCAATGACGTTTCTTTCGTTGGTTTGCTGCGTTTGCTGCCAATAAACATGGCGACCGGCCGCAATTTTGTAATTTTAGGCAAAGACAAAACTATTGTTGTCCTTTTCTACGAAAGTTAGTTACTAAAGTTTAATCTTAACTGTTGCAGGAAGAATGTCCATAACGTACGAAATGATATCAGATGATGGTAAGAAACTGATTCTGGTTGAGGGTCACACGTTCATCCCGGCCGAGACTTCGGGCAATCACTGGGAATGCAGCAGTCTGAGATCACTTGCGTGCAAGGCAACATTGTGTTTAGATGACCTAGACCGCTTGGTGTACTGCAGCTTGAAGCATAACCATCCGCCAGATGCACACGAGCAGAGAGAAGAAGGTATATGTCTTGAGATAATAATCTGTCTTTATTTTTTATGTAAATTCTAAAATTCTACATCTGCTCGTATCTAACCCAATAAGGTTAAGTAAAAATTTGATATCACTAAACAACACTACGAGCTGTTTAAAACGTTTTTTGCACGTATAAGGACGAGAATCGCTTGAATGGTTTTTTTTAAATCTCAATAGTTAACGAAACGTTTGTCTACGTTCGTGCGATTTTCCACCTTATTGATTAACAGCGGTTGTATTGAACCATTTCCATACAATTAATTTTATTTCCTTTTGTGATAAAATGATAACAAACTATTCTTCTGGTTTAAAAATACTAAATACTTTAGAATATTAATTAGTTATCATTATTATACTTAATTATAATAGTTCATTACAGTGCGGGCACTTCTAATAATTTACATATTAACGCTATATTTATATTTCAGATGTTGTATCTTATGAAATAATTCACACGGTAAGAGGGCATTCCCTTCTTCGTTACAAAAATTACACATACAGCTTGGGCAAAGTTACATTCCCGGGTAGCTATAATTATTGTACGCAAGCGAAAAAATACAGGTGTCGAGCAAAAGTTTTCTTCCGAAACAACAAATTTACAGATACCCATCCTCATATAAAACATAACCATCCTCCACCTATTTACGTTAAATCATCGTCAGGCATTTATAAGAAGATGTATGATATGTCTATGGAAGAGTGGCGAGATATCAAAAGAAATAACCTATCATGAAATATCTAGTATCTCTCTGTGAAATGCTTATTAAATTAGTCAACCTAAAAAGAAATCCGAAGAGAATCATGTTATTTAGATCCTTCGCCACTGCTATGTTCTCTCAAATTGTCATAAGCCATTTTTGGGACACCATGATCTGAATGCATTCAGGGTTTTAAGTAAAAAACCCTGAATGCATCTTCTATCGTGTTAAAATAATTATTTTCATACCATTGTCAAACTCTTGTGAATTTCAGTTAGGTACATTAAGTAAAAGAATACATCGTGTGGCCTTTTTAAATGTAGGTATACTCATATTATATATTATATTGATTTGGACATCATACTTTTTTTCTTTTTTTCTTTCGATTTAGTAGTAAAGGACTAACCGTATCATGGCGACATGAAGCTACAAAAAAGCTACCAGCCAGTTTATTGTTAAAAAAGTAGCTGCTGTTTTATTATAAACTTAAATTAGTACCTAGATCTCTGTCCTACAAAATCAAAATATATGGATTCCAGTATTGAGGTCCTGTTATTAAACTTTCACTACATATACAGTAAAATACCACCCTTTCGGTTTAGTAGTAAAGGATACCATGATGCCATACAAACAAATCAGGGTCTTATCGTGTCTAGGATCAAATTTAAACATATCCTTTTTATTTACAGATTACAAAACCATATGCATAAATAAAAACGGTCGATCTCTCATTATGTACCAAGGATACACTTTTAGTAAAATGCGTTTGTTGTCCAAACATTTGAATAGATACTGCTCTAGCCGTCTCAGCCACAGATGTAGTGCTAAGCTCCGCTTGGACAGACATGGAACATTGATTGGATTGATAGGAAGTCACAACCACGACCCACCTAGATACCATTTATCATCTGAAGGCATTTACTTAAAACTATAATACAGAGGTAAGTACTTATTTAAGTAACAGTTATCCAGACGAAAAGTGCGCGAATAGTGCTTTTGAAATTTTGCAATAATTGAATGGAATAATCGATTAAGTATAGAGTTAACTTAACAAAGATTTTACCAATACATTAACTTGTATTTAATCTTTTATCAGAGAGCTAGGCACAATGGGCTGCTAAGAAACCTGACACTTTCTCAGTAGCAATGTCGGTCAGGTTTCTGTGCTGTACTTCATTCGGTAAGGTTTTTTCATTAATTTGTTTAATTCTTGAAGAGTTGTACAAAAGACAATTATAGGCATAGCATAAATACCACAAATTCAAACCTAAAATACAAATCCCCTCTTAGAGCTAGGTATATTACTCGTTGATAATTTAAAATGTATTCTATTTATTTACAGATTACCAAACTATATGCGTAAACAAAAGAGGCGGGACTCTCATTATGTACCAAGGATACACGTTTAGTAAGATGAGTGCGTTGTCCAAAGATTTGAGTAGATATTGCTCTAGTCGAAAAAGCCTCAAATGTAGTGCTAAGCTCCGATTGGACAAGGGCGGCGCGTTGATTGCAGTGGAAGGAAGGCACAACCACGGCCCCCCTAGATACCATCAAACACCTGAAGGGATTTACTTCAAAATATAGTTTATGAGCCTTGCTGTCGAATCCATGTATCGATTATTGTACGTGGAACCTTTGCACCTACATATTCCGCTGAGACAGCCTAGCTCCTGTGTAAATTGAAGCAGCATCTTTGCTCTCATCTCTTGGAAACTATTTCAGCACTTTGGCTGTGTTGTAATAGTTGCCAGAGCTGAGAAGAATGCCATTATTATATTAATAAAACATTAATGTTAAATAATGGGTCTATCAATAATCCATAAGTCAACGCCATTTGCAGATTTACGAGTGGCTTGAAACTTTTCCTTTATCAATATTATATTCATTACTATAACTTCATTTACCCTCCTTATTTACAGATTACAAAACCATATGCGTGAACAAAAATGGACGGACTCTCATTATGTACCAAGGATACACGTTTAGCAGGATGAGTTTGTTGTCCAAAGATTTGAATAGATACTGCTCTAGCCGGCTCAGCCACAAATGCAGTGCTAAGCTCCGCTTAGACCAGGACGGGGCTTTGATCGCAGTGGGAGGAGGGCACAACCACGCCCCGCCTAAATACCACATAACATCTGAAGGAATTTACATGAAAATATAGTTAATAAATAGTATTGTATCATGATTTTTAAATATAAAAACGGGTAGGTAGGTATTTGAATAATAAAGTTTTTATTTATGATGAGCATGATTTATTTAGATGATACGTAAGTCATAAAATTTGAATTTAACCAGTCATTGGCTGATGATGACGATGATGAATAATGAATAGTTACATAATATTTTAGCAGGCAAACCGTCAGCAACTGAGTTTGCGGCGTATCGATTTAGTACACTCTTCCATATGTTTGAAATGGAGTGTCCACAGTTTGCAGCGTTACGCGCGCTGACTATCTCAGTATCTCGTCGCTAACAGGCTGTCCACTGGGTACACGGCCTAACGTTACAAAAATTATAGGTTCCAGCTGTACTCAACTTAGGTATTCCTGATTCGAAACAACCAACGTTTCTAGCTGTACAACACGAATTAGTTACAGTTGGTAAAGTAACGACAATTATAGTAAAACATCACGTTTTACAAAAATAATCGTACTGGAAAGGATATGTACTAAGGTGTACTGTGGCCGAAGGCAAGCTAAGTACCAAGTAAGCCCTTCCACCAATGCAGAGATGTGCAAATAGGAGACGTGGAGAGATGTTTTTCAACTCTCGTGAATCCACAATAGATGTACGGAGAAATGTAGAGTTAACATCACTAATTCGTAAGTCAAGGCATAGCTCATGACTCATGACAGCTAACATCTCCGCTTCCATATGCGTCATATAATATATCAAACACACACATAAACATATTTCCTTTGTGAATAACGGTGAATCAACGGTTGGTATACGACCTATATTTCCGTTGCTTTATATTTCCCATTTTTCAAATCACATTCCAGCTAAGCACTTTAAAAGTCTTACTTCACTTCAGATACTTAATAATCATTTAACTACTTCACGCGCTAACACACCTTATAAAGCATGAAACCCCTTTCGCAGCTTACTTGCGGAACCAACATTACGAGATCATCCGGAACCGGAAGGGGAGTGGGCTGATCCTCTACAAGGGATACACGTTCTGGAGACGCACGAACCGACGGTGGTACTGCTCGTCGACACGCAAGAACAAGTGCCCGTCCACGCTGTACCTGACGAATGAGGGACAGATCGTGTACTCTCTGGAGCACAATCACCAGCCGCCCCCGCTGCATATTGGACCCCATGGTGAACTTTATAAATTGTAGATTGTTGGTTTATATGTAAGTATGGTTGCGATTCTGAAGGAACAATTTTTAATTTTATTAGGTATAGTCAAAACTGGAAAATGAGATTATACATAGTTATAAGTATATATTATAGTTACAATATAGGTACTTAAAGGTTATCTAAATAGGAAGGGTACTTATTCGAAATAGGTAAGGTAAAATTTAATATGCTGCCAATCATAAAGCTGAAGTTAAAGTTGAAGTTGCCAATCGTTGAAGTTCGACCATAGATTAAAGTTCCTCTTTGCAACTCAGTTTCATAATCGCTATCAAATCTAGATGTGAATCATATAGTTATGACCTTGATTGACATTGGATGTGTAGTGTAGGTGTGGGTCCCGTTTTCTTAAAGTAACGCTTTATAGTAAAATATGATTCCAGAAATTATGCAGTACTTAAGTAGGTACCTGGACAGGTAGGTACATACCTATCTGTCTATGATAAATGTGATATTTGTAAAAAGTAATATAAAATAAGAAATAGCATATTTTACCGTTTTTGATTTTTTGTCAAATAATGAAGCTTACTACCATGGTCATGGTGGGAACCTACACCTATATATTTTTTAACAAAAAAATATAGGTCTGTATAGGACGTGTTCTAGTTATTTTTCATGGATGGATAGGCATCATAGTTAGTAGTAAGAAGTTATTTTACTCATTTCTTGCTGATCAAATAAAGTCAAGGGCCTTAACGAACTAATCTCAAAGATTTTAAGTAGGTAAGGCGCTTGGTACTCTATATGTATACTCGTAAAGTTAACAAGATTAATTAGGTTGAATACTTAAATACTTACCAAAGTGGAAAAATACATTGCTATTCCTGGAGCCTATATAGGTATCTTACCTACTTTAAAATTCCTAAAACTAAAGAAAGGCTAAAGTTTGAGTCGCCCTATTTCGGCTTAACACCTTAGTATACTTACAACCTTTTTACTACTCTACAATACAAAAATATATCAAACTAGTTATTATGTCCTTAAATAACTTAATTAACTACCTATTTACCAAAAGAAAAATTTTGGTAGATAGGAAGTAGGAATCTTCTTGTAGTTTAATGCATTTAGGAATACAATAACGATTTATTAAAAGTAGATCGGCCGTTTCAATTTCCACTCTCACTCAGTTTTTCTTTACTGTTTGAAAATGTATACTTATTCTGAGAAAATTGGGACGCAATCTCAAAGTCGCATTTCATTTTATAATCTGTGGTACGCTTACCGCTCAGCTGTCAGCCTGACAGGAGCGATATGAAAATGACAAGTTGACATGACAACACAAAATAAGGAAACAACCTAAAAATTTAAATCAGATCAAAATATTGTGAAAGTATTTTAAATTAGGTACTTGATTCTCTATCGATAAACTTATAAGAATCAACTGTGTACGCGCCTAAGAAACAGTGCTAAGTTTTCAACATATTTTTAGGATAAAAGTAAAGTAAGACTTACCTACCTAACCTATAAGTTGGTGATTAGATTATGAAAGTCCGCTGTTATTAATAAAATATTTATATTTACTTTATTTTCCAATGCCTATAAGGTAGCAGTTCTTACTAAGTGTTTACATATATGTTGTAGTGGATTATTAAGTACTTAGGACAGTACCTACATGAAGTTTGAATGTTTCAAAATTATAAACATTATCTACAGATTGCATTTGGTAAGTTTAACTTGTACATATTCATAAATTTAGCAGGTTTATAAAGAGTTTGAACTAAACATAATTATAAAAACTGATATTGATAAATGTATATTTTTTACCCTAATAAGTACTTACTTATGTTATTTTTGGGACACTGTTTATCATAATAGAATTATTTTTACTTTAAATATTATTTTATTAATATTAAAATAACCTGCTCTCTGTTATTATATTTTTATACGAAAGTTAACATACATATACATAGGTAACTGATAAGTTTAAAAGAGATAAGTTTTATTATTTCTAACTTGTTAATGACTATAAGTCATAAGAAAGTATTTACTTACTTATTTAAATTTTTAAGTCTAATAAATTCTGTATATGAACTACTTGAACAATATTGTTTTATTATTTATACTTAACCAATAATTGTATAGTAATGTGCACACTAAAAAAACTAGATAACTATTGAAAGTAGAGAAACCAGGTGCCTTGTTTGTGCCAACTCATTTCAGGGCAACATTGCAAAACTGATGCGTTGGCATTGATCCTCAAGTGTTGCATTTAAGTAGAAAACAGTAATGCTCTATACACTTGCTTTTGTTTTGGTAGCACTTTAATTGTTTGGGATTATGGTACCACTTTTCCAAGCAGTAGTAGTGAATAAACATAACCAAGTACTCGACTGACATAAACTGGGTAGGTACACCGATACCCATCTACCCTGTAAGGTGTTATAGCTGTTTGTACGGTAAATGGTAAATGTAACAGCTTACAGCACAGCATATTCTTTCTCAGATGTCTATTGTAGTCTAAATTCAGGTGGGTAGTGAGTATTATGAAACTTCTATTGAGTAACAAAGTAAAACATAATTAAAAATAGTTAGATAAATTGGTTAACCTATCATGTGTCTGTTACCTTTGTTACAGAATTATTTTCTAAGAATACAGTGGCACCCATCAAAAGGGACTTCAATGAAAAATTGCAGAAAGTTATGAGTCGAAGAAAAAGTAATAGTGCATTTTACCTGGACTCTGATCGTTATGCAGACTTCATCAAAGATGTCACAGATACAAAGTTAAAAATTAATAAAGATTTTTATGACTATAAAATGCTCACAAATTATGATGTTTTAGTGGTTAATGGCAGATCGAGACTTATTAGGCCTAAAGATGAAACATGTCCTTCTGTAAAGTTCTACATACCAACGGATGAACTGTTTGGGGTGTTGCACACTATGCATTTGTTACTGGGGCACCCCGGTGTAGATAGTATGGATTTGGAATTGAAAACTAAATATTGTAATATTTCCAAAGAAGCAATCCGATTATATATTAGCCTTTGTAAAACATGTAATAGTAAATCTCAATGATATCCTCTCATTCAGTATATTATGGTTACAGTTGGAATATATCAGCTTCCTCATAAAAGTTACAAATATATATACTTAGGTAATTCAGAAAAATTTTTACATAACTAGTAATTAGTGTATTTTTGTATATCTCCACCTGGTAATGAAGTAGGTATGTTAAATTGCTTTACAAAAACAGTTTATTTGTTAAATAAAAGACTTGTATACCACTATTTGTTTTATTAATTATTTACTTTATTTAATAGTACCACATACTTGGTAGCTACATTAAATGCCACCCAAAAATTTACACTATATTTGCTCTTTTGTCTACTTAAAGCCACTAAACAATACTAACTAAAGCAAGAGAACAAAATGAATTGAATTGTGGATCAGGATTCAGGATTGCATAACGATTACAGGACCAGATCCCACAGAAACTCCCCTAAAATCTCGATTTTTCCAGTGAACTTCATGACGTCTCGTGCCGGCGAGAGTCTGATGAAAGTTGGCGACTTTACTTTCACGAAAGACGAGGAGAAGGAAGGCAGCTGGTGCTGCTACACGCACGGGGGGCAGGGCTGCCGGGCCAGGGTCTACACCGAGGGGGAGAAGCTTGTCTATGTCAGGAACCTACACACTCACTCGCCAACTGAGTTCTTTGTCTGACGATTGTGACGAAATGGGGCGTTTACACGGGTTGCTGCTGTGTTCTCGTCGCGCGGCTATCGACCTATCGGCTAATTGATCGTCTATCGTCGCTAGGTCGGATAGGTGACTAAATCGTTACGAATTTGTGAAGCGATTAACTGACCCGTGTAAACGCTCCATAAAGAGTTGTGTGCTGGCTGAGAATTCTTGAAAGACATGAATGTTTTTTTATAGGCTTATACAAATACTAAGGTATGGACTTCAAGAACTCTACCGGTGTTGGCATTTTCAACGTGATCATAAGTTGTGATATGGTAATGTAAATTTGGTTTTAAGTAGGTAACTAGGTACACTTCATAAATGGTTGTCCCAGAATAATTAATAATAGATGCTCAAAATGTATCTGATATTGTGAATAGGTAAATATCAGTATTGAACTTACCTTAGCAATATTGATGTAGTTAGGTTACAATTATAGAAAGTGCTATTTTGTGATATCTAATGAAATGTGATCTCTTCATGTAAAATCTTGCCTGTTTAGTGTTTTTAAACAAGTACAACAATTAGAAGCTGTTTTGAAATCTAAATCCAGTATTATTTTAAATGAGCGCTCCAATTACTAGTGTATTATGTGAATAAAATTTACACCAATCTAAAAACCGACTTTTCGTAGCTGGTACGAGGATGTGTGATGTGTGCAAAGAGTGTGTGACGTAATCATCTTTGTAAAAACAGAAATGTTGAGTGTGATCTACGAAGAACAACACCTGGTGTGATGCATGCAGTACGTATTTGTCTATAGTAACGAAAATAACATCCATAAATCCATCGTGTTCCTGTATATTTCAGGTCAGGCGTTTTTCACAGAGTCCCTCAGAGGAAAGCCTTTGATTGTGTACAGAAACTACACTTACTGTAAGCACTCGGTCCGTAACGGGATAGTGCGGTGGACGTGCTCAACCCACTCGTACAGATGCTGTAAGGCCGTGGTCAAGACCTCTGGAATGCACATCATCCAGGTAAAAGGATTCCATAACCATGATGCATCCGACCTAATGATCAACCGAGGCAAGCCCATGCAGATGTTGAGAAGTCTTGTCATTGGTACCGAATAAATTTATATTTATTTCATGTGTTATACCTAGGTCAAAAGACGCAATGAAAAAGTTTTAGCTTGTGTTCTCGTGATAGGAATCCTGATATAAATAACTTAGTTTATAAGAGGTATCTTAATCTTCTTATAAAAATATCTGTAAAACAATTATGTAGTATAAGTAGTATGGGTACCTAACGTAACGCGGCCATTACAGTTCAGTGTACCTACCTACATCCTATACCAAAAAGTATGCATCTAGTCATGTACCAGTCTAGTCTCCCTATGTATGTTAGTTAGCTCAAATTACTGCGGTATACCTAATGTATAGTGGATAGTAGCCTGTGTACGAATGTGAATTGTTATATACGCTCTCAGTATTCTACTTTGATCAGGGTGTCCACTTTCTGGAAAGTCAGGGAAAAGTCAGGGAAGCTCAAGGTGGTCAGGGAAAGTCAGTGAAATTGATGGGCTACCTGGAAAGTCAGGGAAAAATTTATTTATTTATTTATTTATTTATTTTATAAAACTTATACTATCATTACAGAGTAACCTAATTCGATAGCAAGCTCAATTTTATTATAATTATAATTAATTTTAACAATAGCAAATCACATACACAATAATACAATAAAAATAACATCTAATCAATAAAATAAATCTAAAATCAACATAAAAGCAATTTTCACACAAACATTTCATTACATATTATAAAAATTATTTTTCCTTAATTTATCATTGTAGCATAAAGCCGACTGTGCAGTTTTAGTAAATTCGTTTAGAGAACAACAAAATATGTCAACTGTCTCTGAGATACAGTTGATACAAATGACTAGTAAAGCATATTTTTTTGCAAAATTGAAGTTCTTTCCTTTACAGGTTATGTACAGGTATTTTTCTTCTACTATTTTAAACGTAAAATACATAAGTAATAAAATAAAATCTCGTAAGCCAGATTTCAGACTCAGTTCATAGTTTGTTAAATAGTAAAATGATGTACCCCTTAATTAAATGTAAGAGTGTGACTCACCTTGCCATTCTGAACAACAATTATTTTTAGACTTTTAGAAGTTTGTGATGAAAAATAAGTCCTCATATAACGTGTTGGTGCAGACGCGCTGTATCGGCGCTCATTTCATCCATCAATTCTCATACTTTGTTCCGGCAGCAGGACATGCTAGCGCATGCAGAAGCGCTGCCTCCAGCTGGCACCTAATGAATTTTTTTAAGGCCATACGAAAATATTTGATTCTGGTTTTGTTTTAATTAAATAAAATACGGTATTTACAAAGCTTAACACGCTTTATTCGAGTTATTACAAGTTTTATTCACAAAATTAAAAAGTTCATTTTATCTACCTGCATCCATCCTCACGATTTCTGAAAAAAATAAATGAGATAGCGTACTTTAAAGCACTCTGTACTAAGCCTACCATAAATAATAAGTTGCTTTAAATAGTTCTACCTAACGTCTTTTGCAATAATAACCAGTGGAACCCGCTTGGGTTTCCAAAATATTAATGACTTTTTTCAAACGTCATTTTGAAAAGTAGAAAATATAGGTTTCTCAATTTTGCAAATAAAAAAAAATACAAAACTTTGTTGTAAAAAAAAAACAAGTACGTAGGTACGTATTTATACTTAATTTATCATTGCTTTCAATAAACAACGTTGCAATAGTGGTAGGTACTAGTACATAGCCGAAATGAGGTTACAGTGCTCCAAAATTTATAATGCGCATAGAAATCTTTGACAGATCGGTTGTTTTCGATTATGTGACACATGATATTGACTCCTATTTCTTACGAACAAGGTGTAAAATGCAAGTGTTTTTTTAAGGCTCTTACGATTTAATGATTCCGGTGTGAAGATCTGCATGTGCATTATTAATTTTGGACAAGTGTACTCGAAAGCGTCTACGAGTTTTTGAAATTCGCCATTATTTATTTTGTTTTTCAATAGTTAAACTTCACCTGGCCAACAAAGTTTGTATGGAAAAGCATTTTTTTTCGCGAATGTTATTCAAAATGACCTGCCTGAGTCACTCTCTTTCACACTTTTTACAGCCCCCTGTATAAATATTTTACGCAGTCGAAGTTTTCTTAATAAGTGTGAAGCAAATAAATGGAAACTTTCAAATCAAGCTTTTGTTTATTTTGATCTCTGGTCAGGGAAAATTTCTGAAATGGTCATGGAAAGTCAGGGAAAAGTCAGGGAATTTTTTGAAGCATTCTGAGTGGACACCCTGTTTGATTCGTAAGAGTCGTCATTACAAGTCATTACCATTACTAAACTAGTCTTTGTATTTATTTAATGTACCTTTTGGATCATTATTAATTTAGTTATAATTTTATAAGTTAATTTATGAAGATATGTAGCCATAAAATTGTTATATTCTATATATTTTTTTACATTTGTAGTACCTAGTTGATACTACATACTTACTTGTGTTGTGATTACATTGATCTCTGTAAAGTTAAGTCGTTAAAATCCTAAAAATGTGCAATAAGCAATGTGGGTATTGTTTTTCTATTTAAGAATAAATTCTTATGTCTGCCAAAGAATGGTTCTTAATTGTACTTGTTTTACCTTCTTAGCTCATGAATTTATAATAAAGTATCTCATAGTTATAAGAGAAAAGTATAATTGTACTAGTCATTAATAATTAATTCGTACCTATCTTCAGGTAAGAAAGGTAATTTGTCTTAGATAGATGATGTGTTATAGAAATAACTAGATATTTTACGAATAATAATTTTAAAAGAAACATTAAGGTATTTTGTCATCCGTATAAATTATTACCATCCCGGCAACATTATGTATTACGTACTTATCTATCTGTACTATATTTATGATGTAGTCACTAGGTACATTTATCGCAGGGTATCAATTATTTATAATGTAATGACTAAGCACAAAATAAATTGTAATGTAAGTAGTTGATGGTCATGTTTTTAAAAGAAGGTACTAGGTACCTATAAAATAATATATCATCATAGAATATAAATATCATTTATATTGTAGTATCACCTTTCATGTGTACCATACAATACACGTAGAGTTTAGAAAAATATTGTAGGATATCACTTCGTTATCTACCAACAACATACTTTAAAATTGTATCTAATTAGCAATTTTCAATAAACGTTAACCTACACTGTCGAAGTTCACACACTTGTATCATTCCACAACCCCTCTTCCTATTCCCATTGAAACGGACAAATAACGGTGCGTGTTCACTTTACTACCAATAAGTTACTCCTCTAAAAATACACAATCTAACCTTTTTACGTTCCCCAGGAAACAGCCAGTTCTGCCCGATCTGCCGTGATGCCACCAACGGGATCCACTACGGAGTGCACACTTGTGAGTCCTGCAAGCAGTTCTTCAAGCGAGCCATCGCGATGCTCAAGTACCCTACCTACAAGTGCACCCGGTCCAACGGCAGCTGTGCCATCGATGTCAACACCAGGTCGTGCTGCCAGTTCTGCCGCTTCCAGAAGTGCATCAAGGCCGGCATGATGCCAGATCTGGTGCGCCAGCACAGGGAGAGGGGGGGGAGGGCGAAGATATACATGAAATGAGAATATCTGTTGGCCCGGTACTCGGCCTTGACGTGAGTTTGGGGTCAGTATAAGTATGGGTCTTGATATTTAACTAAAATTGTGGATATCGTTTTTATTTCTTAAGTGCAATGTCTTTGTGTTTCTACCTTCCGTAACTATTATAATGTAGCTATATTCTATCGTAAACCATGAATTTAGATTGGCTATGTAGGTACTGCACCTCTATGATTTAGAATAATGCAGGTTAGGTTATTTTAAAATAATAAACACAGCCAATCTAATGTGTGACAGAGTATTCAGAGTTAAAAATATGAGGCTTTTCTTTCTTTATCTTTCTATATAATTGACTATACGAAGAATTATAAATATAAATTCTTTAATTATAAATATGATATCTAAACACTTTTACATTATGCTAATTTTAAACATTGGTATGTTTGCATTTATAACAATTTAAGGTATATTGTATATTTTTTTTATTACACACCATTGATAAAATCGTTGAACTTTACTATCAAAATAGATCTAAAGCACGATAGATTAGAGTATGCAGTAATCTCAGTTACCTACTTATATCTTAGTCGTAATGACGGCTGTAATGTATCCTATTCGTTTTTTTTTATTTAATGTATATGACTTATTCATGGTTTTAATAAATATTGTATCGCTTTCTAGTTAAATAAGTACTTTAAAAATATATGTAAATAATCTTGCACGCTCGACCAGAAGTTATGAATTTCTTAAATATTGTTCAAGTAATTATATATGAGTATAAGCTGATGATGATGATAAGAAATGATAATGACTAATGAAAAATGACTATTAAAAATAACTTAATAGACTGATTTTTAAGGCATATATTCGATGTTACCACTTCACCGAATGTGTTCAAAAAGCTAGGATCGTGGTCGCCGCTATTCTATAGAGGCCATTGACTTATATATTACTAGCGTAAAGATAGGCCCAACCGCTCTATAAAATGACACCCTCGCGTTGGCCCTAAAATCTCATAAATCTGTTAAAATTTGTATGAATTGAATTAGGGCCAACGCGCGGCTGTCATTTTCGTTTGACAAAACGTTCTGACGGGCGTATCCTTACTTTTTTGATAGAGGCAGTGTACTAACAGCCGTGCATCGGTCTGAATTTACCCGGACGGGTTCCGTGGCATGGCAGCTTTATTTACACGAACCGATAAATTCGTATTTACCCTATGCAAATAGTCGCTGAACTTATCGACGTAGATATAGATACAATGCCGCGGGGGCAGCTATTGCCACGCTTTGTTATCGGGAACTGTAATTTATTAAGACTGTGATGCGTAAATCTGAAGACAGCTGTATTGAATACTCTGCTGGAGACAGATCTGAGTAGGACCGACTGGCTGGTTCTTAAACAAACTTGAGGTTCATGAACGCAGACTGAATAAAGGTTTTAGACATGAAGGTGCCTTGTTAAAAAATGTTAGAAACAATGTATGGAAATGGTGAGGCTTACAGGAACGTTATACATAGTATATTTCGTGTTAAATGTATTCGTTGCTCTATAGATTTTCTGGTATGACTTACTGATATTTAAAGGCCAGGCTTTGTAAGTTTTTGTATGGTTTAACTTGAGCGCTAATGGAATGATACACCTGTAATTATTATTAGTCGTGTCTATCACGAATTGATAACGTCACGCCCGAAAAACACAACATGAAATTCACAGAAAGTTCGAGTAGTAACAGTAACCTTAAAAATTAATATGCATTTTGAACATAGTGTAATAAATAAATTAAATTAGATAAGTTTTTTGGCTATTAAAGAAATTTTATGGACTAAAATTATGCTAAGTAAATAATGGTACGAATTTTATAGTTGAGTATATAGAAATATTATGCACTAGAATATTATAACAAGTACGTTAACACTGCCAATTTACTTATACAGAGCAAGATGTAAGTTTTTGTTAAAAATATGTTTTGAATTTTTTTACTTACTCTATGTATGTATATCTTAATATTGTAGATAATTTTACTACAAGATTGTAATGATTTAAGTATTGTTTAATAAACGTTTGTTTCTGTTAAATTTCCCCGTTGTTTCAATTGTTTTTTTACCACTTATGTAGCAAAAAAGAACTTTATTTACTTGGGCAATTATTCCTAGAAGCCGTATCTGGTCATTACTTTTACTTTTTAACAAGATGTAGAGACCTATAGTGCCACAAACTTATCTGTTCCGGTGAGAGCGAACTAAATTGGTCCATATAATCTATGTCAATATGAAATTCATTTAGTAAGTAATGAGGTATGGACCAATTTAGTTCGCTCTCACCGGAACAGATAAGTTTGTGGCACTATACCTCGTATTATAAAAAAAATATGGCCCGCTGGTACATAGACAATGGTAACAGATGACCTTTTGTAATTGGTAAGATCGATTAGATCCAAAATTTCGCCAATTTTCACCTAATTACACAATCATTAAAAACGCAATTTCAGCTTGTTAGCCGGAACTTTTTAACAAACCCAGTATATGTATGTGAACATTGTCCGTAGGTATAATCCCGCGGTACTGCTGGTCGCGCCAGGGCAACGCCATCATCATGCTCGGAGACTACCGCTTCAAGAAGAGGTCCAAACACCAGAACCTGAAGCACGAGACCCACTGGGTGTGCAACCAGTGTGACAAAGGATGCAAGGCGCGCCTCACAACCTGCAACGACGCTATCGTCAAAATGTACAACGTACACGACCATAGGAAGATACGGAAGAAAAGTAAATGATGGTGTGCCGTATTGTGGTGTGTTATTAACCTTTTGCGTCCCGAAGTCGCTATGTTGTCTGATTTTAAGGGATTCAAGCGGTTATCGGTAGCGGTACTATTCCACCAGAGATATGTGCTGTTCGATGATGCGTTTGATGTCCGCCAATCATATTTATTGGTCCATATAGCATAGCACTGGCCGAAACAGATTTATTTAAAATCGTAGCACATCTCTGGTGAAAAGGCACCCTATAATGGAAGAGTATTTTGGTTGTATAATAATTGGTTATATTATTATATGAGTTACGTATGGTAAATGGGTTGACAAAGATATATATTATGAAGTTATATGATTTATATGCATTTTGATGCTTTATTATTGTTTTTGAAGGTCAGCTTACCTTGTAAAACTCACAAATTACCGTTTATTACGAATATTGGGGATTTGTTAGTTTGACAAGGTACAAAACTGTAGAGTTACTTATGAACGACTCTACCATAAAAAAGAAGTTGTTGTTTTTATATATTTCCAAATGTAATTTTTATACGACACCTATAGGTTGTTTTTAGAAATCCAGTGTAGTAAAGGTGCCTTGAACTACATTATTATTCATCCATATTGTTTAGTAGTCGTTTTAAATATTACTCTACATGTATGTGTAAGAAAAAAACATTCTCAGTTAACAGTTAAATATAAATAGATAGAATATTCTTTATTTGTACACAAGAATATGTTATGTTAGGTATATTTAGATTTAAAAAAATACTTAATTTTGTAAGATGGAGTCGCAGTTTCTGCACAAAATGAATCTTTAAAAAACATGTAGCTTTATGAACACGAAGTTCTTAGATTGTTAACCAAATTATTTTGATATTTAATTGAAAACTTTGATGCTAATAATCGGGTGGACAATAATGACTTACTAAAATAATGTATTATCATCAATAAGTGCCTTAAATAATGTAGGTCAATTATTTGAATATTATGATTTAATTCATATACATTATTATGAATATGTGAAGACCATAATGGACCAAATGATAATTATAAATAAATCCATTTTAAGAAATATAAATTCCAAGTAACTAGTAACTAGGTTTATAAAGCAATGATTTATGTAAAGAAGAATGGCGAAACCTGACCCGCTTTGCATAAGTTAGCAGCCACTAACCAAACCTATTTTAAGTAATGGATAAAAATGTCTATTATCTGGGAAAAATATTTAAAAAAATCTAAACCATGGGGTTCTTGAGATATTAGGGTTGAAAAGTAAATTAATTAAATATTTTTTTTTTCGTTAAATAAGATTTTGATGAATGGTACACGCACAAATAAGTTTTATAATCTAAATCATGGGATTCCCAATACATAGCGCATCACAAAATGTATTACATGATTTCATTTATGCAAATAATATCATAATTATTTTTGCACATTTCACACTCAGAAACCTATTTTTATAAAGAGACCAATTTCAAAAATTATTTCATTCTATTCAAGTTCCCGTTATCCCGAAGTATTATAAAATACTTTTTATCCAGGAATTCCCACGGGAATACTTTTAAAATCAATTTTTAGCTCGAGGGTAACATCTAGTACAGTAGAAAGACTTGATCTTTCATCACCTATATCTTCGTTCTCCCATGCCTCATAATAATAAAATTAATACCAGTATATGCTGTAGTCACGGACTACACATCAGTGTATGTTTCATCAATGGCCGCTCTGGGTCATGGCGCCATAGAGAAATGGCCATTCTCCTTTACCTTACGCACGTTATGTTGTACTGCAGAGTTTTAAGTTTTAAATTATACCCCATTGTTCACTTTCTATTCTAAAGTTAATAAAACCATTTATAAAAGGAACTTCATTTATTTATTTTACTTAAGATACGTGGTCTCAGCCATGTTACCCAAATACCTACCTATATGCAATAATAACCCTACTTACAATAATGACAACATAATCTGAAGGGTTACTCTATACTGACGAAAAACTAACGAATGCAATCGGCTCGTTTAATATAACGAGATAGTGGTTCGGGCAGAAGCGATCCGAAACTTTGATTTCTTTGATACTATTTTTGCAACACCCTGTAGAGTGACCCCCCAGTAACATTAGGATAAGTTTCCTTAATTTCATCGTTAACTATTTCTATTTACATCTCAATGCACATGCTAAAATTCCAGTCAGCAACTGTCGTTTTGTCTATTAAAGAGATACAATTCACATTTAATACCTATTATACAATTTGAGTTTGGGCTAATAGGATGGCTAGTGGCTAGTTACCATCATGCTGATATAAAACACAAGTAAGAATAGTAATACAATAGGATGGGTTTTCTTAAGTAACTGAGATCTACAATGAGTTCGACTGCTTATTAGAGGTATATACAATTCGTGGTCGACCCCGAACAGAAAAAGGGGAGCTTTAACCAGCGTATCTATTTACGCCTGTAGCCATGTAGATCAGAAACAAGCAGACCGATTATTCATTCAAGGTTTTGTTTTAATTGATAAATAACCCGAGAGTATTCTTAGGCTGCGTCTCCAGTAAGTAAGCTGTTCGCTATATAAGTTTAGTATGTCAGTGTAAACAGTGTGCTATGTTTCGGCTTTCCGATGATGACTCAGACCTCAGAACGCCACCTTTTTAAAATCGTTCCATTTTCAAGTCGAGTTGGGTGGATGTGTGTGCTTCTCTCCCGGAGAGATGATCTGGCGGCCGATGGTGACCACGGTGGAGTGGCACTTCGTGTTGCGGCTCTCGCTGCACAGCCAGCGCACCTTGTTGGAACACACCGAGTGTCGGCCGTACGAGTACCCGCGCAGCCGCATGAGCCGAGCGCCCGTCGATGACGTCATGAACACTGGCCGGTCTGAAAAAAAGAAAACGTTACAGTTTTGAATTTGGAACATTCGTTGTGGCTTCTGTCTGTGCTTAAATTTAGAAGGAAAATAGTTAATGAAACAAAGGTTTTTGGATTGGGTTATTAGTGGTAAAGGCAGTTCTGGTTCTAGAATATTCCGGACGTCCGTAGCTCGGAGAGAAGTAATGCCAGTAATGGCGATAATCTGGCGGGAACAATTCTGAAACACTTAGACACGTTACTTACGTTACGTTACGTAAGTGATAATGCATTAACACGTTAGAAAAATTACTAAACATAATTACAGGCAGTAAAAAACGAATCCAACCCTAAGGTGATTTGACGTACTTATTGATGGTATAAGTACATCAATAAGTACGTCAAATCACCTTAGGGCTCATGCTGATGAAGAGTATATACAATCTTCATCAGCTTTCACGTTTCCACTGCTGAAAATGGGACTCACACTTACGCAACACGACTCCTCTTCTCACGACCTGAATAAGTTGTCTGTTGAAATGTGGATGTGAATCCCAAAGCACTGCTAACAAATCATAAGGTTAAATACATATTTGATGGGCACCTAGTACAGCTCAAGAATATAACCCATAAGTCCACTGCAGGACATAGGCCTCTACCATGACTGTCCATGACTGGAGAGTTAGGTATTGCCATAACCATATTGGCATGTGGGTTACGCATATCATATAAGACAAACATGTAACACCAAGACCCGAGAACAAAATATTTGCCTTTAAACAAATATCTGCCCCGGCCGGGGATGGATCCCGGGACCTTCGGTACAGTAGTCAGTCTCTAACAACTGCACCATCCGGTCGTCGACGCTATCTGAAACAAACACACAAATTTTAATTCATGGTAGTACATATTATAAGTATACATACAAAAAAAAACTTAAAAAATACGCCTAGATGAATACAGCGCCACTCTATGAAATAAAACTACCTACTTGACAGAGTAACTAACAAATACGAGCCGATGTTTCTAAAAAGTTACTTAAATTAAATAATACTTAATAGTTTCTTAATATTAAAGCTTTTTTAAATGAGTATTCGGAAGACCAACTTCACTTGGCGTAAAATTGTTGCTTATACCGCCGATACAAATGTACTCTTCGTTGTTTTATTTTGTAACATCTGAAACGAAAAAATACACGTTAGATACTAGTTCAATACTATTTCGATACGTGCTAAAGTATTTGCTATTTGTAAGTAATATTATAAATAATTTAATTATGTACACAAATAGTTATTTTACATTACTATGACTAGTCTACAAATAAAACCACGTATATCAATCACATGTAAGTGAAGGGCCTCCATGTAGAGATGATTACATTTAATGATTATGATTATTATTGTATCTTAAGATGATGTCGTCGTATGTCATAATGAAAGCGCGACATTTTTTATGCGCCCCGTGCGTGGAGCAAGTCCACCGTAGCTTGAGTTGCTTCGTACCACTTTTCCTATTGGTCGTATAAAAAGTGTAGCCACCCATGCAGATCATAGGATACCCTTTTCTTGACATCACGTATTCGTAAGGTGGATGTGGCTCTGGAAATTAATGATAGTAGTTCTAGAGTTTGTCAAATCAAAACTGGAACACGTTGCTCACGAGTCTCACGACAATAAAAGAGACTCCAAAATCCAATTGATATCTATAAATTTAGCTGGTTTGCGGTCCCAATAGTGCGACTTTCACACACTTTAAAGGGCGGCCAGCATAGAGAGGTAATTCTAGCATACGAAACACAAGTTTCGGAGCTTTGCTTCGCTAACCGCGACTCTATCTTGCAGTTAACGTAGCGATTGCACGACAGCTCTCGTTCGTTCATTTTTTCTCAAGCTTGAAATAACCTTCCAGCTGCCACCAGTCACAGCATTGTCTCAAATCTAAGACGAAGTGAATAAAAAAGCGTATAAATTTTTACTTTGATTTAATGATTATGAATATTGCTTATTTGAAGATCTCGTTGTTCGAGAGTGTGTAGTACCAATCTAAGACGAAGTGAATAAAAAAGCGCGTAAATTTTTACATAGGTAGATTTAATGATTATGAATATTACTTATTTTGATGATCTCGTTGTTGTATGTGTGTAGTGCCGCTCGGCATCTCTTGCCGTTGTGGGTAGAGCAGAACCACCGCGTCTTCGCTCCAGATGTATTTTGTACGCAGAACGTGTAGTTACCAACTCGTATCAATGTTTTGCCCTTTTGTGAAGTTACGAACTCAGCTGAAATTGATACAATATTCGGTTTTAAGTTAGGTTAGGCTTCATTTGTTAAACGTTAATTCGTTATTTTAATTTTAATGGTAACCAACAGCATTTCACTAAGTAAACACTTTATACCCCATCCACACGCTCGGCGAACAATGGCAAACAGCAAACAGCAAACAGCAAACACTGATACCCCATCCACACGCTCGGCGAACAATGGCAAACAGCAAACAGCAAACAGCAAACACTGACGTGTGGATGGGTGTTTGTCGTTGTTTGCCTGTTTGTGTTTGTGTTCGCCAGTGTTCGGCATCGGTGTCGGTTTTTCTTGCCAGATCAAAGGATGTTCGGCAAACAGTTCGCTACGTATCCACACGTCTGGCAGCGATCAGTATGCGCGCTAGCATTGCGGGAGGCGGACGTATCAACTTTAGTGTTGCCCAAATGCAAGAACAAGACGAGACTTAGCCAGTCTTGGTCTTGGTCTTGCGCCAATACACCTGGTCTTGGTCTTGGTCTTGGTCTTGCGCCAATACACCTGGTCTTGGTCTTGGTCTTGGTCTTGCGCTCCCAGTCTTGGTCTTGGTCTTGGTCTTGCAGCAAGAGTCTTGCAAGTCTTGCAATTACCTATTAGTCTATTACTATTTATTAAAGTTTACTTTTTGATTTTAATAGATATTTTTTTATTCGCTATGTTTATGGTATTAGTCGTAATGCGCATAGGTCCAGTTTTTCATTTTCTTTGATACAGTTTTTTGCATCTCATAGAATTCCTAAGCGTACTTACACCGAACTGTTACACCTAACTACTCAGTGAAATAGCGCTCTGCAAGACGCAAGAGTCTTGCAGGCTATGTCTTGTTCTTGCTCAAGTCTTGCACGGTCAGTCTTGGTCTTGGTCTTGCTAAAAATACGCGGTCTTGTTCTTGGTCTTGGTCTTGCAAAAACGCAAGAACAAGACCAAGACTGCAAGACCAAGACTGAATTTGGGCAACACTAATCAACTTGCTACACTTTTTCGTTGGCGCGCATTTTTTTTTATGTATGTTCACCGATTACTCCGCCGTTTATGAACCGATTTTGAAAATTCTTTTTTTTTTGTATTGGGTTGAGCTCCCAGGTGGTCCCATTTTTTTTTTCAGAATTTTATCTCACCCCTAAGGGTGGGTAAAGGGGTAAAAACAGGGTATGAATTTCCATTTTGGACACATATTAACCGATTATAATGAAATTAAAAACATAAATATAGTTCTTGTAACAAAAAAATATGATGGTGACCTTGAGCTGATCTGATGATGGAAACGGAAGGCAGTCAAGGGAACTCCTCAACGGTATATAGCAACTACCTCGTGTTTAGGCTTGAATGATTCGTATTGATTAATAGGACTTTTTGGTATCATTTGCATCTTACTTTTGATTAAAAATTATTGCAAATAAACTAAAAACTATAAAATAAAATAATAAATAAAAAGAAGAAGTCAGTTTTTTTTTTAAATTATTATTATTATCCCACCATCGCCTTTGCTTTCTTCTTATTTTCCTTTTTTCTTTCTCTTGCTTTAATTTATATAATAAAAATATGTCAACCCGAAAGTAATAGCTCGTCGTCCGCCGTGTTTGCCGGTTCGGAATGTTATGAGCGTTCGCCGAGCATGTGGATGGCTGTTTGTGTTCGGTGTTTGTGTTTGGTGTTTGTGACTTTGTTTGCTGTTTGCCGTGTTTGTGACAAACAGCAAGCGTATGGATGGGGCTTTACATATAACTTAATAATAGCTTGATACCATTAATAGGTCCCCGCATATAATAAAAAAAGATATAGTGACTTAAGGTATGATTTTTTGTTATAGGTAAAAAATACATTAATCTAAATATATCCAGTAAGTATACTAACAAAAAATCTGAAATCCTGAAAAAGAAAACAGATGTTCCTTATTTGTTTGTACAAATCATCTTGCTTATAATTTCACATCACTGAAGTAATCCACATATTGATGTCGATTCTGATGGCAGAAATTCTAATTTTAACGCTGTGAAACTAAAAAAATTGCTAGCATAAAATGACATTTACGGAAACAATCATAGAGTCGAATTTTAAATAAAGAAATTAAGGTTTTGACAGCTCTAAATTTAGAATTCTGCTTTCAGAATCGACATCATTGACACATTATATTATTTATACAGATCTAATAATGTCCTCCTAGCCGAATTTCGACCACGGCGGCCAATCTCAATTGAGATCAGCCATCTACGCAGGAGTAGATTATAGTGCCCAAGTGTGTGCGCAGTACACAGGAGCACTCTCTGTTCCATCACTCTCATAGCCCAATGGGACGGATTGACCGACACGACTGGAGAGAGCTAGGCGCAGGACCGACTGCTTTACATGCCCATCCGATAGCATGGATCGTTTCACTGTTTCGGACATCAGGTGATCAGCCTTCTATGTCCTAACCAAACTTAGAACCACAATTTAGAAACACAAATTGATGGTCCCACCCGGGAATCGAACCCGGGACCTCTGGGTCATGAAGCGAAGCTTCTACCACTAGACCACAGAGGCAGTTATACAGATCTATCACAGACATCACAGTCCTCATACCATACTCAAACAAGTAGTTAATGGTTATGGACGTTACTTATTTTAATAATTTCATCACCGTACGTGTGTATCAGCGCCCGGCACCTCTTGTGATGGTGCGTGGAGCAGAACCATCGTTGTTTCACACCAGATGCACTTCTGCGGCAGAATGTATAGTTGCCGACTCTTATTAATCTCTTACCCCTTTTAGAAGTTCCGTACTCAACTTCTGGAATTGTTAAACTTCTATTAGTCTCAGTCAAGTAAGAAATAACCATTGAAATACGTGGTATACAAATGGAGGTCTACTCTTCGAGTTATACTAATGATGAAGTTACAAAATTGCGCTAAAATATTGGCAATGGCTACGCTTCCATACTCTTAACAAAATAGTGTTGTTATCATCGTAACAATATAGTGTTGGTATAGGAAGGAATTAAAGAAATAAAAAATATAGGTATAAAAATAGAATTTTAATGATTGTGGACATTATGTATTTTAATGATTTCATCTTCGTAAGTGTGCAGCACCGCTCGGCATTTCTTTCGTCGGTTGTGAGTGGAGCAAACCCACCGCTTCTTCAGTCCCATCGAGCTCTGTAGACTGAACGTGTAGTTACCGACTCTTATCAATGTATTCCCGCTTCTGGAAGTTGTGTACACAACTTCTGAAAAAAATGTTAAATGATTTTTCATGCAGCATTAAGCATACTATATTCCTTCATCTAAAATCAAAAACTTGAGCGAGGACATAATGGTTATGGCATTTTAAAATGTTACGCATACAAAAAAACTTAAATATTATGTGTAATGATTTAATGATTATGCATATTATGTATTTTGATGATCTCGTCTCTATATGTGTGCAGCACGGCTCGACATTTCTTTCCGTGGTGAGTGGAGCAGTACCACCGTCTCTTCAGGCCTGAAGAGCTCTGGAGGCTGAACGTGTATTGGCCGACTCTTATTAATGTGTTACCCCTTTGCGAAGTTTTGAACTCAATATCTGGAATTATAAAGCGGATGGAATTATACACTCACGAGCAATGAAAAGGTTCCACTGAGAAAAACACCAAATTACTCTTTAACGGAAAAGGCTAGCTTAATGATACCTTCTGCAACATTGAAGTACATTTAACAAAGCATCAGGATATTACCAACAAAATACGGTAACATTTTATACAAATTTTAAATTAAATTATTGAAAAAATTGGGGTTGCTTGGTGTCAGCATTTTGTGAGTGGAACTATTTCATTGCCCGTGAGTGTAGTATAACCTGTGAAACTTGGCTTCACGGGCTTCTTAATGCGATCTTCTAAGCCCTTTAGAAACATGAAAACTATTAAAATACTTTATTGTGCCTACGTCCGAAGGCACCTTGAATATGCGTCACAAATTTGGAACCCGCAGTATGATTTATATATTGGGAGGCTTAAGCGTATCCAAAAAAAATGTAAGATACTTGGGTTTCAAATTCATAATCCCAAGTATGGACTACAATAAATAATGTGTCAAATTATATCTTCTACCTCTCAAACTACGCAGAAACATAAATGACGTAATTTTTCTAGCTTTCGTGGCCAAGTAGAGCCTCAGCAAACTCGGCTTGCGGATTCCAACCAGGAGGACCCGCTCTCGGCCCCTCCTTTCCATTCCTCGTTCAAATAGCAATTATAGACATAATACTTATGTAATAAGAGCTGCCGAAACATTCAACCGTCTATGTAGCAATACCGGTGTTGATTTTAGTTTTATAGTTTCAATTAAGGAACACATTATTAATAAATTTGTTAGCTCACTGTGATGCTAATCGTTAATTTTAAGTAAAGTACAAGGTTTCTATATGCGAAAATCTTTAACTGGTATGTTTGTTACTATTAACTTAACTATACCTAGTTTCATGCTTCATTCATAAATAAATAAACCTACCCATATCTAACCTATCTGCATTTATCTGTAGGTACACAAACACATACAATGATAGCTATTCTGAAGGCAGAAATTATAATTTTAACGCTGTCAAACTATAAATTTTGCTAGCTAAAAATGACATTTGCGGAAAAACTCATAGAGTTGAATTTTAATTAAAGAAATTAAGGTTTTGACAGCTCTAAAATTAGATTTTCTACCTTCAGAATCAACATCATTATCTATGACTGAATAATAATATATTTGTAATTTTTTCTGTAATAGTCATAATTTCGCTATAGCAAATCGTTTTACCAAACCATAAACAAATAAAGTAAAACTTTTTTATTATAAAATACTTTTTTATTTCCATGCTTTAAAACATTGGTAAGCGTAAGTATTTCTCTTTAACATATTATGATAATTATAAGTAAGGCCAAACATTCTGGTTCTGCTCTTCCATTTAATGGTTATGAATATTATGTATCTTGATGATCTCATTTTTATATGAATGTAGAAGCGCTCCGCACTTGTTGTGTGTTGAACAGCGCCATCGTTTTTTTAAACCTAATGTACTTCTTAGACTAAAAGTGTAGTTGCCAATTCGTATCAACGGCTTGTCCTTCTTCGAAGTTGTGAACTCAATCATCTCAAAATCTTCTGGAATTACAAAGAAGTGCTGATTGTTACTGTTGACTGTTAAGAGTACATTGGTTTACGTTTATTTTTCTGAGGTCGCATATGAGTTAACATTCATATAATAAGTAACGAACAAAAAAACTTTTTTTTCTCAATTATTTAATGATTATGTACATTATATATTCTAATGATCTCGTCTCGATACGTGTGCAGCACGGCGCGGCACTTCCTGTTGTTGTGCGTGGAGCAGTACCACCGTCTCTTCAGGCCTGAAGTTCGCTGAAGGCTGAACGAGTAGTTGCCCACTCTTATCAGAGTCTTGCCCTTTTGCGAAGTTGAAAACTGAATTTCTGGAATTATAAAACGATTCAAATCATATTCATCTGTTATCTATATACTTAATTTAGATATTAAAAAAGGCTAAAAATTGCTGTTTGTGGTGGAAAAGACATCAGCCTTTACATTCCAGGTACTGGGTAAGGGGAGGAGTAGGTTCTAAAAAATTTAATTAGCATGAAGAGGGCGTAAAACTCTTTCAAACGGAAGTAACTTTTTTTTCAATTGGCGGCGCAATCATTCCAGTTTAGGGCCTAAAATTATAATTAAAAAAACAATTTTGGTGGTTTTAGGTTTATCGAGATTTGTTATACATGATTTCATAGCGCATTGATTCAATGATTATGCACGTTATGTATTTTAATTATCTCATCTTCATATGTGTGCATCACCGCTAGGCATCTCTTACAATGGTGAGTGGAGCAGTGCCACCGTCTCTTCAAGCCTGAAGAGCTCTGGAGGCTGAATGTGTAGTGACCGACTCTTATCAGTCTCTTACCCTTTTTCGAAGTTAAGAACTCAATTTCTGGAATGATTAAACGATTCAAATCATATTAATCTGTTATATGGCATAACAAATAACTGTTGGAATTGTAAACGAAAAGTCATAGTCAAGAAAAAAGGAAAATAGCACGTACTCTATGTGTTGGCTGTCATCACTTACTTCATGTGTATCACTGTGTATCGATTTATATGAGACTATTAAATCGAGGCTAATCTTGATAAACTAGTGGCTTTTAATAAAAACCCAATAGGTTATGGGCCCAGCACGCTTCCACTGCGCCACTCTGCTTTCGCCGCCTGTTTTAAGCCATAAATTGCTTTGTTCAGCTTATATACTTTCCTGACCTTTTCATCTTGACCTCCACCTTGGATGAAACCTTCAGGTTGCTCCATATATACAGTTTCGGTTAGTAACCCGTGCAAAAATGCAATTTTTACATCTAGGTGCTCTATAACTAAATCATATTGAGCAGCTAATGCTAACAGTATTCTAACTGTTGAGTAGCGAACCACAGGTGCAAATGTTTCATTGTAGTCAATTCCGTATCTTTGTGTATAACCCTTCGCCACCAGACGAGCTTTATACTTTAACAATTTTCCATTTAGGTCTCTCTTTTTGCTAAATATCCATTTACATTTTACTGGTTTTTGTCCTGAAGGCAGATCAACCAGTGTCCAGCATTCATTAACTATGAAAGAGTTATACTCGTCTTGTATAGCTTCCTTCCAATGTTTAGACTCGCAGCCACCCAGAGCCTCTTCTATTGTCTTCGGTATATCTTCGTCTTCTGTAACCGCTGTAAACCCAGCATACCCATCCGTATCAGCATCTTCAAAATCAAGCGAGTCCTCCAAATCCATGCTTGAACATCCTGGAATATATGTAGGGTCCGAAGAGTGGTTATCCGAATTTACAGATTCTACTGATGAATCCAGACTGAACATGGTTTGTCTCCGAGGATTCACTGTGTCATCAGGTAACAACTGATCCATCTCGACCACGTCTGGCTGACATAATGATATCTCAGAAGCTTCCGTCGACGACTGTGCTGGATCAGGTTGTGTAGTACTATCTAAGTTATCAGATGAATCTATAATTAACAAATCATCATGCTCTTTACTGGCTTTAATACATTTCTTTGGAAAAACAGGATCTACCAGTCTATACCCTTTACTATTCTCACAGTACCCTATAAAAATATACCTCTTGCATCTAGGGTCCAATTTCCTTGCTTTCTCATCAATGGCATATGCTACACAACCAAATACACGTAAGTGTGCTACATTAACCTTTTTGGATGTCCATTTTTCTTCAGGTGTTGTTCCCATGACCGCTCTGGTTGGTGTATAATTCTTGAGTACGGCAGCCGTGTTCGCCGCCTCCGCCCAGTACTGTTTCTCCAATCCAGCCTCCTGGAGCATGCAGCGGGCTTTATCCATTATGGTGCGATTAGCCCGCTCTGCCACACCATTCTGTTGACTACAATGTGGGACAGTAGTTTGATGTTTTATCCCATTCCTCTTCAGATACTCCTGAAATTGATTAGACATGTACTCGCCACCATTGTCACTTCTCAAGGTTTTGATTTTTCTATCTGTTTCATTCTCTACAAGCGCTCTGAATAGTTTAAATTTCTCAAAGACCTCGCTTTTTCTATCCATGAAGTAGATAAATGTTTTCCTCGAGAAATCATCAATGAAGGTAACAAAGTACCGTTTCCCACTAAATGATGATACCTGCATAGGTCCACATACGTCTGTATGTACCAACCCTAGTTTGACATTAGACCTAGTATGACTTTTCTTAGGGAATGGAAGTCTGGCCTGTTTGCCTTCTATACAAGCTACACATGGATTAAAAGTAGTATTTGGATAATCCATACCTGTGACCAGCCCATTTTTCATTAGCTTCATACTCCTGGCATTCAGGTGCCCAAGTCGCTTATGCCACAACTCGTGATCAATGCCCTGCGCAGACACCAGCGCAGACACCTCCGGAACCTCGCTAGACTCTCCAGTCACCAACTCCTTCTCAATGCCCTGCTCAGAAACTAGTGCAGGCATCTCCAGAACCTCGCTAGACTGTTCAGTCGCCAACCCCTCATATGCTGAGTTCATGGCAATCCCTGACTTAACTACATCAAGCTCATAAACCCCATTAACACCAGTACCAGTGGCAATAACTTCACCTTCATCAATTATTTTACATAAATTCTTATCAAAAACTACACTAAACCCTTTTCTATTTAACTCACTAACAGAAAGTAGATTTGCTGATAGTTTAGGAATATAGTGGACTTCACTTACAGTCTTCAAACCAGTCTTTAATAATACTTTTACTTTGCCGATACCCTCAGTTAGTAACTTCTCTCCATTGGCAACATTTACTTCCAGCTTCTTGCTGCATTGCAGTTCTTGCATAATTTGCTTGTTATTGCACATGTGATGAGTCGCCCCTGAGTCGATGTACCATACGTCGTTCTGAACTTTCACCGACAAGGCCGTCAGTAGCGAGTTTTCCTTTCCACTACTTCGTCTTCCTCCCACCTTAGGCTCCATGACCTCATCATTGGGGCAGTCCTTCTTCACGTGACCAGGCTTCTTACAACGAAAGCACCTCACTATCCAAGGTCTCTTTACCGCCAGTGCATTCATTTCATCTTCCTTTCCATCACGCCGTTGTTGCTCCTGGAGAAGTTTACTCCTCACTGTCTCGCTTGTCAGCTTCGTATTGGAGTTCTCCAGCGCCATAATTAGTGGGTCAAAGTCCGTAGATAGCCCGCTCAGCATGATTATTGCAAGGAACTCATCCTCTATTGCTGAGCCTATATCCGACAACTGTTGCCCGAGCTCCGTAATATATGTTAGGTAGCTCTGCATACCACCTCTGTCCTGTAACTTCACACCAAACAGCGACCTCAACAGCCCGAGTTTTCTACACAGCCCCTTGTCCTCATATGCACGCTGGAGGTTGCTCCAGGCCTCATAAGGCGTCTTTGCATTGCGTACATGTTGCAACGCAGTTGGACCTACTGACAGGCATATTTTTGCCATCGCCTTTTGCTTCTTCCTCTCATCCTTACAACTGTCCTCACCTTCGATACAGTCATGAAGATCCTCGTGCATGAGGAGCATTTTCAGCATAAATTTCCACGTATTGTAGTCTTCCATCCCTTTTAGTTTGTCTACAGGGAGACCAATTGGTGTCGTAATAGAACTCGCCATTACTGCTGTTTGTATTTGTAAAACTGTTTGACAACCGGCCTTTTTTATTAGAATTTTTCGTAGTAGTATTTTCCAAAAATATTTATTGTAGGACACGCGCCAAGCTGTCCTGGGCCCATAACCTATTGGGTTTTTATTAAAAGCCACTAGTTTATCAAGATTAGTATTGAAAATATTATTTGTATTCTGGTCAATTATGCCGCTCCTGTTAATGAACACGAGTAGTTGCAATGCTAGGTATATTTCAAAACCTCAATTGAAAAAGATCAATAGGCACTTTGATAAACATACGAAGTTAAGAACTCAAAATCTGGAATAATGAAACTATTGAAATCATGTTAAAATATGTTTTTTAGTTAGCTAACCTCCATTTCTATATCATGCATGTCATGTCAATAACAATTTAATAAAAAAAAACATTCTGGCCATTACTCAAAATAAATTATAAGATTTTCATAAAAATAGATTTGCATACTTTTGAACATTGGTGCTTTATTTATCTTGTTCATAATACATTTAGACAAATAACTCAAGACGTTGTGCTTAACTAGGCTTCTATTCAATGATTGTGGATATTGTGTATCTTAATGATCTCGTTGTCATATGTATGTAGCAGCGCCCGACATTTCTTGTGATGGTGTGTTGAACACAACCACCGTTTTTTTAAACCTGCTGTAGGTCTTAGACTAAACGTGTAGTTGCCAACTCGTATCATCGTCCTGCCCTTCTGCGAAGTTGTGAACTCAATAACTTCTGAAATTATAAAAAAGCAGTGCGAATATTATTATATCTTTAAATAAAATTATAAATTAGTATTCCTAATTCTTATAAATATCCCAACTATGCAGCTTTCAATAATAAATGTTTTTCGTTTTTTGAGTTTCAAACTTGGGTACATAAAATGAAAAATACACAAAACATGTTGCATATTGATTTAATGATTGTGGACATTATGTATTTTAATGATCTGGTTGGAAAATGTGTGTAGAACTGCCCGACATTTCTTGTGCGAGTGAGTGGAGCAAACCCACCGCTTCTTCAACCCGGCCGAGCTCTGTAGACTGAAAGTGTAGAAGCCAATTCTTATCAATGTATTGCCCTTCTTTGATGTCGTGTACACAACCTCTGAAATGATTAATGTTGCATTAATATTACATTATTTCCTGTGGCTGTGCGTGGAGCAGTACCACCGCCACTTCAAGCCTGATGCTCGTTGAAGGCTGAACGAGTAGTTGTCCACTCTTATCAATGTCTTTTACCTGAACTTTACATTTTACATTGTTAAACTATTGGAATTTCATTAATCTGTCAAACCTAGCGCGATTTATGTATGATAAAATAGATAAAATGCCTTGTAGTCAAAGGAGTCGTATTCCGATCCGATAGTATTTAAAAAAATGAAAACTTTTACATAAATACCATGTTTTATTGGTATATTACTTCTAAACATTGTGAAATGTACCTACCAATTTCTTCTCAAAATTATACAGAGTCTTTAAGGTAGGAAGCAAAACACTTAATGATTATGGACATTATGTATCTTGATGATCTCGTTGTCGTATGTATGTAGAAGCGCTCTACACTTCTTGCGGTTGTGTGTGGAGCAGTACCATCGTTTTTTTAAACCCACATAACTTTGCAAGCTGAACGTGTAGCGCCCGACTCGGATCAACGGCCTGCCAGTTCTCTGTGAAGTTATGAACTCTATATCTGCAATTACCAAAAGACTTTGATATAATAATGAGTGCTAAACTGTCAAATATACCTTATTATGCTATACTACTCTGTGTAAAAAGTATCGGGACTGGATCAATAAAACACAAAATGTTTTTTATTCATCCAAATTTATTTTACCACCTTCAAAGTATTCTCCTTCGCCACACATACGCCAACGAATTATCCAACCATCACAACATTTTTTTAAACGCTGTTTCCTGAGTTGTGTTTAGTACTCACGGCGAATTTTCATTTTTGTTTTCTATCACAGAATACTTTTTACACAGAATGTATTTTGAAATACTGCTAGACTGCTAGTTATACAATGTTGCCAAAAGGGGGTGATGCTGAAGTCACCGTTTGTCTGGCACAAGCATTTCCTACTTTATTCACATAATATATTTTGTACCTAATGATTATGAATGTGGCGAATTTTAATGATCTCGTCTTCCAATGTGTATAACTCAGCTAGGCATTTCCTGTTGTGGTGAGTGGAACAAACCCATCTCTTCTTTAGACCTGAATACTTTTTTCTTCGGAAGGTGTAGTTGCCATATTTTATTAATCGATTACCTTTTCGAGAATTAACGTAGTCAGGGTCTTCTGGAATAGTAAAACACTCATGCTTAAGTATTCTGTTAAGGTTACATGGTGATTGCTAAGTAGATGTATTCCTTTAAGTGCCAATTTCTCCATAGTCGATTAGAGCATAACCAGGTACAGGGTGAACCAAAAGTAGTGACCCATTGGAAGTTGTTCTCATTTGTACAAATGGTCCCAAATTTTTTTTTATATATATTGTTGGACTAGAATGCAGAATACAAGTTCAGAAGCCATTTTTTTAAAGCCTCGTGTTTATATGAATAAGCCCGTGTCTCTGGAAGCCCTTAAGGACAACATTCGACACGAGTGCGAGAATCTATCTCCCGAAGTTATCGCAAAAGTGATGATAAATGCCATAAAAGGAGCCCGTATGGAAATCAATTGTGAAGGCCCATTTGGCCGATATCATCTTTTAGACTTTACCAATAAAATTGTAAAGGTTCAAATAAACATAATAAAAAAACAAAGTTTTTCATTTAGAAAAAAAAATGAGAGCCAAACAACATCGGATGACTTCTTTTGATCCACCTTGTATTAGTGGTTGACTTTTGACTGTCAAAATTTTATATGGAGATGACGTATAATTGATGAACCAATCCTTGGTCGGTTAGATAACCGACTATGGAGAAATTGGGGCTAAATGGGTGATAGAGGGAAGTATTTGCAGTCTTCGCACTCTATGATTAATTATTCAAAACTCAACAATTTATAAAATAAATATAAATAAATATGTGGGGACATCTCACACACGGCCATCCGACCCCAAGCTAGGCAGAACCTGTGTTATGTGTGTCGGACAGCTGATATATCTACACAAATACATACATAGATCGATACTAAATATAAATATCAACACCCAAGACCCGAGTACAAATATCTGTCTTTAAACAAATATCTGCCCCAGCCGGGAATCGAACCCGGGACCTTCGGCATAGCAGTCAGGGCCACTAACCACTACGCCATTCGACCGCCATTTCGAATTTGGTTGTTTACAAAGTGTACTATAATAATCTATCGGTTCTCAAATTAAAAGCATGAAAAATTGAAAATACAGAGTGCAATTTAATAATTGTAATTTACGTCTTAAAGTCAGTATATCGGACATACTGCGTTAGGTAATTGGCTGCGTGTCTCATATTCCTAAAATTTTAAATTTATTTACATATTTATTGCTTCGTTTTTTATTGTATTCCCTCCATCGTTTACGCTTTTTTTCTTTTTCATGCTCTGATAGATCGGAAAACTTTATTCTTTTACTTCTTACTAGTTGTTTTTTCTTCCATTCTTCGTATTTCTGTGGATTTTTCTTCAATTTAGCTCTATATCTTCTCGCACGTTCTGCTGGGGTTAAGGCCCTCTTGAGAACTAAAACATCAAATAAATAAATTGGAAAAAATCAAAACTTCATTAGTCGTGCGACTGGTGCGATTGCTTTTTAATTGCAAACTGAAGGTATTCAATGTATACCTACATAAATGTGGAGTAAGATGTTTTGTGGTTTGTTTGATCATAGGTGCAATGACACCAGAATTTGTGTTTTACATTTTAATTTATAACTGTATTACTATAGGTATAGTATGCACAAATGAATTAAAGTGGATTTTATAATTTGATAGGATGTCATGTCCACTTTAGCTACTGAAGTAAATGTCGATATCAATTTAATGATTATGTATATTATGTATTTTGATGAGCTCTTCCTCACATGTGTAGAGCCACGCCAGGCATCTCTTGCTTTTGTGAGTTGAACACACCCATCGTTTCGTAGATCCATGAATGACTTGTCCACTGAACGTAGGTATAGTTACCGACTCTTATCAACGCCCTACCCCTCTGCGAAGTTTCAAAGTAGAACTTGTTTGAAAAGTGTTTAGGCAGCCAGTCAGTTAGGTATATCGTGTATATGCTTCAAAATAAAACGAAAGTAATTACTGCTCAATTTAATGATTATGGACATTATATATTTTAACGATGTCGTCATCAAATGTGTGCAGCACGGCTCGGCATTTCTTGTTCTCATGAGTAGAACACACCCATCGCCTCTTGCTGCCAGAATATGACGTGTGTTGTCGGAAGGTATAGCCGCCGTATTCAACTAAGCGTTTACCTCTCCGTGATATAATGTAACTGGCCTTTTCTGTAATTGTTATAAAACTTAAATTAAGTATACATGCAGAAAACGGAAAACAACTTTGTTTTATGGTAAGTTGTTAATTTTAGCGTTAAAAACACTACAGGAGGTTGCTAGAGTGGCATAGTAAACCTTAATGGGTCATTCTGATAAATTACAGTAAGTTGTTAAATATAAAAAGAGTAATAAACTAAAGAGTAATATACTATAGTTCATTTAACTTTTTTAGGTTGTTTTCACTTCTACCCCCTTATAGTTAACCTATATGTAAAAGATAAAATTAATGAAATACTGAATACAAATTTAATGATTATGAACATTATATATTCTAATGATTACATCATTGTATGTCTGCAGCACGGCGCGGCACCCCCTGCCCCCGTGAGTGGAGCAGATCCATCGTTTCTTCTTGCCAAAACACTTATCCTTCCCCTGTTTTCTGAATTTATGGTCGCCGTATTGCACTACTTGTTTACCTCGTCGTGAAGTACCGTATGTGACTTTGATGTTACCTGCAATTTTGATCAAATATATGCTAGATACTTTGAATATAGCTTAGTTATTAGAAATGCCTGAACTACATTAGAATCTTAATAAATATTAGTATTACTTATCAACCTCATAAAAAAGCTTGAAAGAAATTATGAGAAAGAACTACTGGCTAAATCTATAAATAATAATAAACAATTATGGAAAACTATTAAAAATATTACATATACCAGAAAATCTAATGATCTCCCAACAGAATTATTTAACATTGATTCTACCCCAACCAATTCAGCAAACCTAATCAACAATTTCTTTGTGAATATTGGTAAGGAACTTGCTCACCAGATTCATCCTATACGAAATGAACAAAATACTTATCTACAAAATTTGCAAACCAGCCTAATTCCTTCGTTCTCCTGCACACAAGTCAAGATGAAGTGAGTAGTATTTTGTCCAGTCTTAAATCCAATAGTGCACCTGGTTGGGATGATATACCCACTAGTTTTCTAAAATATAGTAAATTAGAGATCATTCCAGTGATCACTCACTTTGCCAACCTTTGCTTTGATAAAGGAGTCTTCCCTACCCCTCTTAAACAGGCCATTGTCACACCTGTGTACAAGGGTGGCGACAAGGACAGTATCGGTAACTACCGTCCTATTTCAGTTTTAACCGTTATATCAAAAATACTAGAAAAACTAATTAATGTAAGGCTACTTAGTTATATGAACAAATTTAATTTATTATCACCTTCTCAGTTCGGATTCAGACAAGGGAGATCAACGGAAGATGCAGTGTCTTCACTAACCTCACATGTAGTTGAAGAACTTGATAAACACAATAAATGCCTATCAGTCTTCTTAGATCTAAAAAAAGCGTTCGATACTGTCTCTCTCGACATCCTTGTACACAAACTTGAAAAATTTGGCATCAGGGGTGAACCGCTTAGTCTCCTCAGAGACTACCTGTCTAGTAGAAGGCAAAGAGTGAAACTAGGCGAATACAGTAGTTCTGATGAATACGTATCACATGGCGTACCACAAGGAAGCGTTCTTGGTCCTACGCTTTTCCTTATTTATATTAATGACCTATGTAACATGCACATCAAAAACGCTAAAATCTTTTCATACGCCGACGATACGGCCATAGTGTTTACTGGTAAGTCCTGGGGTGTGGTGAGGGATTATGCTGAGAATGGTCTGGAAGAAATAGCGAAATGGCTACAGTATAATTATTTAACTTTAAATACTAACAAAACAAACTATATATGTTTTAGTATTTACCAAAACACTCAACCGAATGACTTTGAAATTAAAATACACAACTGCATAAACAAAAATAACTGTGATTGCCCAACTATTCAGAAGGTTACCCAGACCAAATACCTAGGTGTCTACTTGGATCAGCGACTTTCTTGGTACCCACATCTCGAACATGTTATCATGCGTGTGAGAAAACTCATATGGATTTTTGCAACTTTAAGGCATGTGATACCAAACTCATTAGAAGGTTTAGGCTCATCAGGTAGAAACTTGCTGAAGGAAATTTATGTTTCACTAGTACAATCCATACTGTTGTATTGTATAAGTATATGGGGTGGAGCAGCCAAAACACGATTCCTGGACTTAGAACGTGCACAACGAAGACTTATTAAGGTAATGTACTTCAAAAATAAACTTTTTCCTACTAACCTACTTTACGTAACTTGTAAACTCCCTTCCGTAAGAAAACTTTATATAATATCTACTGTTCTCAAAGTACATAAAACATTGCCTTTTGATATTAATATCACCAAAAAAAGAAGGAAAGATAAAGCAGTACGTATTCCCGCTACTAATACAACTTTTGCGAGCATACAGTTTAACAAATGCTCAGCATATATCTATAATAAGATAAATAAAGATACTGAAATATATGACAAACCCTTATATGAAGTCAAACATATACTATGTACATGGCTTGAGAATAAAAATTATGAAGAAACTGAGGCACTACTCGAATATGTAACATAAACATCAAATGACACACACACACATATACACACACTCACACACACACACACACACACACACACACGCTCACACACACACACACACACACACACACACGCTCACACACACACACACACACACACACACACACACACACACACACACACACACACACGCTCACACACACACACACACACACACACACACACACACACACGTTTTTTCTCTTTTACATTTGGTAAGCTACATAGTTAAGTACCTAAATGCTGTTTAATTGCTTATTTGCACTAACTGTAAGCTAAGGAAGAGCGGTGCTTCCTGTCACAGGCTCTGCTTAAAAGGAGGCACCAATCACGTTTAATGTATACATGTTCGTATTTATCGCAAATAAACTTTTTTTTGAATTTGAATTTGAACTTATTAATATTTAAGATTATTAACTACATTGTCTAACATTATACAGTGCTTGTGCTAAAACCATATTCTTAATATCTGTAAATCTTACAAATTTATATTTTTTTGGAATGTTTTTGGATGAGTTTAGTTATTTATCTAAATATAAAATAAATATTTTTCTATCTATCTAAATATTTTTTTACTAAGTGCAAATTTAAATGTGGTAAAAGCTATTTTAAGTTCAATAAAATCAGCAAAGTAACAAGTGCATCAAATTAGTTTAATTTATTCTTCTTTGAGTCAGTTCTAAGTTTTTAATGATTTATAAGAGACTACAAATACAAATTTAATGATTATGGACGTTATATATTTTAATGATTTCATCATCATACGTGTGCAGAACGGCTCGGCATCTTTTGCCCTCGTGGGTAGAACAGATCCACCGCTTCTTCCTGCCCGAACACCGAGTGCCAGTCGAGTGATGTCGGAATGTGTAGTTGCCGTATCTCACCAATGGTTTACCTTTCTGTGAGGTAACGTACTCGATCTTCACTGTAATGACACAAGATTGGTGTAATTTATGCATTTTTAGAAAAGATTAAATGTGACATGGTGGATATGTTGAAAAAATTAAATGTAGAACATTACTTGTTTAATACGTAAAGTTCTTCTTAAGCGTTCATCATGATATTTGATCATGATTGAAGGATCTGCATCAGTGAATCGCATTAATAGGTACTGATGCGATGAGAAGTTTTTACTCAAAGATTTTCCAATCTTTACCCAACTGGAGGGCTCATAATCATAATGTATTAGGTCCTTACATATGAAATTGGCGTTTTCTATAGGAGGAACATAAAGTCGTTTTTTTTTAAAATGAAATATATTAAATTATTCAAAGTATAATAAATAAAATAAATAAATAAATATGTGGGGACATCTCACACACGGCCATCCGACCCCAAGCTAGGCAGAACCTGTGTTATGGGTGTCGGACAGCTGATATATCTACACAAATACATAGATAGATAGATACTAAATATAAATATCAACACCCAAGACCCGAGTACAAATATCTGTCTTTAAACAAATATCTGCCCCAGCCGGGAATCGAACCCGGGACCATCGGCTCAGTAGTCAGGTCACTAACCACTACGCCATTCGGTCGTCTCAGTATGTACCATTGCTATGTATGCACTTTTGCCATCTCATAGGTAGTTCATTGATCCCCTTACTAAAAAAACCATTCGGGCGGGAATCAATAAAATCTTTGAAGGCGGTTTGGACTGCCCCATCGGAGTTGAATTTTTTTCCTTGCAAGTAGTTATCCAAATTGCGAAAAAAATGGTAATCTGTTGGAGCAAGGTCCGGAGAGTACGGTGGATGTCTAAGACATTCTAATTGAAGCTCCTCTAATTTGGTAGCCGTCTGTTGTGCAGTGTGTGGTCTAGCGTTGTCCTGAAGCAGCAGTGGCCTAGAGCGATTGACCAGCCTCGGTTGTTTAGCAGCTAGCTTTTCCATCATGGTTTGCAGTTGCTGACAATAGATATCTGCCGTAATCGTCTGGCCAGATTTAAGAAAGCTGTAGTGAACGACACCGGTACTAGTCCACCAAACACTTACAAGCAACTTTTTTTTAGTCAATTTTCGCTTAGGGCAGGATTTGGCTGGTTCGCCAGGGTTCAGCCATTGCGATGAGCGCTTCCGATTATCGTAGAGGATCCACTTTTCATCACAGGTAATGATTCGATTTAAAATTCCTTCATTATTGTGCCGGTTGAGTAACGTAACGCAGCAGTCGACGCGCGTTTGTCGGTTTGCTTCACTCAATTCATGAGGTACCCACCTTTCAAGCTTTTTTAGTTTAATTTTATCACTAACACCGGAGCCTGCAGCTAACTTGGACGTGGTTTGCGATGGATCCGCTTCCACAATAGCCTTCAATTCTTCATTATCAACTTTGGTCTCCGGCCGTCCACGAGGCTTGTTCTGCAGGTCGAAATTTCCAGAACGAAAACGTTGGAACCAAAAACGCACTTTGTTTTCTTTTGCGACACCGTCACCATACACATCATTAATCCTTCGAGCCGTTTCTGCAGCACTGGTGCCACGGTGGAACTCATACTCGTAAATAACGCGATATTTCAAGTTTTCCATTTTGTAAACAGAGTGACACAAAGAAAAAAACAAAAGAAGAAAAAACAAATTAATTAGGGGGTTTGAAACACAAATGCATGAGTAAATAGCTGTATGAATTTGAATTTGGAATTCCTAACCATAAAGGTAATATTTGAGATCAAAGTGGCCAGTACGACAAAACGCCAATTTCATATGTAACGACCTAATATTTAGTCACCCCTGTGGACATTAGTCTATCCTGTTTCCACGTTGTCCACAGAAAAGATTTTTACAGAAAACATCACACATTACGTAATGGAAGCCTACTGGCCCGTGTCTTCGAGGTTAGAAACTAAGCAACTCGCGGTCATTAAAAACTCCCAAAAAAGAAATATATCAGTGTATTTATTGATTTTTAAAATATTTATTGACATTTCGATAAGTGAAACAAGAAATATGCATGCAAATCTAAAAACAATAAAAAAAATATTAATATTTAAATGTTGATCAGGGTGGAACTTTATTAGTGGTCAATCCATGGAGTCAGCCCGTAGACCGCCGTTATGACTCCGCTGACTTTATTTATTAAACCAAAAGTAGTACAATTTATAAAGTGAGCACTGTCTTCCGAGTTAGAAATAATCTGTATTTCAGAAGTCAAGACCCTGACTCTGTATTTCAGTCTCTTCCAAACAATGAGTCCAAAGATATAACAGTATAACTTGTATGAATCTGACAGATGTTTGACAGGCGAACGATGCTGCTTAAGGATTGTTAATTACTAATGTGTCGGACTGTCGGTGGTGATACGGTAGCGGGTCCATTTAATGATTATGGACATTTTTTATTTTAATGATCACGTCATCGTATGTGTGCAGCACCGCTCGGCATTTCTTGTTCTCGTGAGTAGAACAGATCCATCGCTTCTTCTTGCCATCACACTTGTCCATCCCGTGTTTCCGGAATGTGTAGTTACCGTATTTCACCAATGGTTTACCTTTCTGTGAGGTAACATACTGGATGATATCTGTAATGGCGTAATATTACTGTTATTTATTCATTTTAGAAAAAGATAAAGGAATAACAGGGTAGACAGTCATGTTGATCAAATTGAATGTTTCAAATTACAAGTTCTTAGTCTTAATAACTGATAAATCACAGATCAGATCATCACAATAAGGGCCAAGAAAATAAATAAAAAACCGGCCAAGTGCGAGTCGGGCTCGCGCACAAAGGGTTCCGTAGCAGCAAAATTACAGTTAAATCAACCTATCTCAAAAACTATAAGAGATACTTTGATCAAACCAAAAATCGTTGAAAGAGTTAATTAGCATGCATCACCTCTATTTTTTTTAGAATTTTATACCCCGTAGTTATAAAAATAGAGGGGGGGGGGCATACTTTTTACGACTTTGAGAGCTGATATCTCAAAAACCGTTCACTTTAAGAAAAATGTTTTTAGAAAACTTTATATTATTTTAAAAGACCTTTCCATTGATACCCCACACGGGTATGTACATCGAAAAAAAAAAAATTCATCCCTCAGTTACATGTATGGGGGGCCCCACCCCCAATTCTTTTTTTTACTATTTAGTGTCATATTTTTGTAGCGGTTCATACAACACATATTCCCATCAAATTTCATCACTGTAGTACTTATAGTTTCCGAGTAAATCGGCTGTGACAGACGGACAGACGGACAGACGGACAGACGGACAGACGGACATGACGAAACTATAAGGGTTCCGTTTTTGCCATTTTGGCTACGGAACCCTAAAAAGGGTGATTTTAATAGGCATTGCCGTACATATCTGTGTTCTTCAAATTACCTATGGGTATAAGAACCATAGCGATTATAGGTGCACGGGTACATAGCAGAAGTGTTTTTTTTATATTCTATAATAAAAATTCTTAATTTTTTTTTATGAAAATCAACATAATATTAGTACTTCCTTAAATAAAACACAAATTTTAGCTTATATAACCATAACAGTTCTTGTAGTTGTTCTTGAGTTTGTTTCTTTAAGGGCTGATTTTTCAATTGTCAGATAACTTATCTGTAGTAAGTTATCTGAGGAATAATTCTGATGCTGTCACGTCAGAATGATTGTATTAGACAGTGACAGCAACCATTTTATTCCTCAGATAACGTTTATCTGAGGATTGAAAAATCAGTCCTTAAGCGTTCATCAAATTACCTATGGACAAAAGAAAAGAACCATAGCGATTATACATACGCAAAAGTGACAACAAGAAACCAGAAACAGCAAAATCATACGGTCGCTACCGCTACGGTCGCGACCGTTCGACCGGTCGCCTAGTCGCAGTCTAGAACACGTGTGTCTCTATTAATTTGCTCTCATGCATGCATGCTCATATTGCTCATCAACATCTACTGCGTGAATGAGAAATTTTGCAAATATAATAGGTACTTAACTATAGTAAGTGGATAATATTTAGTCACCCCTGTGGACATTAGTCTATCCTGTTTCCACGTTGTCCACAGAAAAGATTTTTACAGAAAACATCACACATTACGTAATGGAAACCTACTGGCCCGTGTCTTCGAGGTTAGAAACTAAGCAACTTGCGGTCATTAAAAACTCCCCAAAAAGAAATATATCAGTGTATTTATTGATTTTTAAAATATTTATTGACATTTCGATAAGTGAAACAAGAAATATGCATGCAAATCTAAAGACAATAAAAAATATTTAAATGTTGATCAGGGTGGAAGTTTATTAGTGGTCAATCCATGCAGTCAGCCCGTAGACCGCCGTTATGTCTCCGCTGACTTTATTTATTAAACCAAAAGTTGTACAATTTATAAAGTGAGCACTGTCTTCCGAGTTAGAAATAATCTGTATTTCAGAAGTCAGGGTCTTCTCTGTATTTCAGTCTCTTCCAAACAATGAGTCCAAAGATATAACAGTATAACTTGTATGAATCTGACAGATGTTTGATAGGCGAACGATGCTGCTTAAGGATTGTTAATTACTAATGTGTCGGTGGTGGTTCGGTAGCGGGTCCATTTAATGATTATGGACATTTTTTATTTTAATGATCACGTCATCGTATGTGTGCAGCACCGCTCGGCATTTCTTGTTCACGTGAGTAGAACAGATCCATCGCTTCTTCCTGCCATCACACTTGTCCATCCCGTGTTTCCGGAATGTGTAGTTACCGTATTTCACCATTGGTTTACCTTTCTGTGAGGTAACATACTGGATGATATCTGTAATGGCGTAATATTACTGTAAATTATTCATTTTAGAAAAAGATAAAGGAATAACAGTGTAGACACTAGACAGTCATGTTGATCAAATTAAATGTTTCAAATTATAAGTTCTTAATAACTGATAAATCACAGATCAGATCATCACAATAAGGTCCAAAAAAATAAATAAAAAAGGGTGATTTTAAGCCATTGCCGTACATATCTGTGTTCCTCATATTACCTATGGATATAAGAACCATAACGATTATAGGTACCTGGGTCATAGCAGAAGTGAGATTTTTTATATAAAAAAATAAAAATGCTTAATTTTTTTAATGAAAATCAACATAATATTAATACTTCCTTAAATAAAACACAAATTTTAGCTTATATATCCATAACAGTTCTTGTAGTTGTTCTTGAGTTTTTTTCTTTAAGGGCTTATCTGTAGTAAGTTATCTGAGGAATAATTCTGATGCTGTCACGTCAGAATGATTGTATTTGACAGTGACAGCAACCATTTCATTCCTCAGATAACATTTATCCATTTATCTGACTATTGAAAAATCAGCCCTATCTTATTATTATTATTATTTAACTCTTTATTGTACAAATTTTACAAATAAAAGTACAAAGGTGGACTTAATGCTAAAAGCAGAGTCGTTCGTCAAGTCACGCGCCTTAGAGTCGCGCGCCACGCGAGTTGGCATCTTCTGTTTTTTTATATCGTCAACTCGCGAGCCCATGTAAATTAAGGTCAGATGCAAACGAATTGAAACTAAATAATAAGGCAAAAGGGGATGCTATTATAGCTAAGTCCTTAAAGATTTTGTTGCAAAAACCGGTTTAAAGGGTTAAAACGTCATTGTTTTAGTGACGTCGTTTTAGTGTTACTCCTAATTCGAAGCAGAGATGTACATTGCATTACTTACAGCGCAAAAATATTAAAATGTGGCAGTTTTAACTGATTTTTATGTATTGTGGGGGTAAGCCTATACTAAATTAACTTTTCTTTATTACCAAGTCTACTTTGCCGTAATATAAACACAGTGTTACGTTTTCGTTGTGTTACCGTTACATATTAAATAGTTACGTTTTATATTAAATATCGAATTAGCACTAAAATTTAAAACAAATTTCGTTTAATTCATTGGTCAAAGAGACAGACCTAACTGTAACAATTACTTCCAGGAAGTTCATCGCAAGCAGGTCCATTTAGTAATAAAACTGCACATGAAATCATAACATCCCAGCAAGGAAAGTCGGTACTGCTTCGTGCAGGTTATAAATATAACAAAGACCGAACAAATAAAAATGGTTCCTGTGTTTGGAGGTGTTCGAAGAGAACAGTTTGCCAAGCGAGATTAATTACTGATTTTATTTTAAAGTAAAGTCCTATGAAATACCCTATACATTTTATGTAGTTACCTTAAGCATAATAAATTACTACTTTTGTGGCTGACTCTACATATTTTCACAGTCGAGCGAGTTGACGACAAAAAAAGTAGGTAAATACGGGAGGGGCAACTCGCGCGTGGCGCGCGAGTCTAAGGCGCGCGACTTGACGAATGACTCGCATTTTGAGTGCATTTTCTGCCAGTTCTAACTTATCTTTTTGACGCCTCTTTTTCACGCTATATGTTTCTTGTTTTATATAGACGGTCGTAGTGTGGTGTAGTGGTTAGTGACCCTGACTTCTATGCCGAAGGTCCCGGGTTCGATTTGCGGCTGGGGCAGATATTTGTTTAAACACAGATATTTGTACTCGGGCCTTGGGTGTTGATATTTATATTTAATATGTATCTATCTATGTATTTGTGTAGATATATCAGCTGTCCGATAGCCATATCATAGGCTCTGCCTACTTTGGCACCGGATGGCCGTGTGTGAGATGTCCCCACATATTATATTACCAACTAAAAACTTAAGTACTCTGATCAAATTATAAATTATATAATTGAAAAAAAATAGCCTTAATTCGTGTAGACATTTTGTAAGTGAATCATTTTCTTTTTTATTTTTGAATCTCATGGTTGTGGTTCGCGCTGTGTCTGACCACACTATTCTCAACGGTGACTATGAAGGCTTTGCATCCGTTGCTTCGTTTCACACATCTCCAGCGCGTCTTGAGTCCCTTGCTGGGCCCCGCGCGCAGGAATCGGCACGGGCCCAGCTGCACCGCCGGGAGGCCGCTGCGCGTCGTCACAAACACCACCTCTGAAAACATTGTTCAAAAATTCAAAATTCTAAATATTTAATTCAGTAACATGAATTTCAAAAATACGATTTCGCTGAAGTCTTATTGTAAGTAAAAATATTTGTACCAGAAGAAAATCGCTCTTTAACATCCATGTGTGTATTAAAAATACATAATTGCAGCCGTTAATCGCAGGATATATGGTTGTCCGTGTGTTTGTTTGTGAAGACCTTTTATTTCGGGAACGCATGAAGATATTGAGTGATACAATTGAGTGTAAAAATATCAACCTTCTATGCTGATATGAAAAAAAGAAAGATCGTCGGTTTCAAAAATTGACTATTTTGACCATAGAACAACGCGGACTCGGGTGTACCCTCGGGAAGCGTCATGGCGATCTTTCTTGATACAAAAAAGTCTGCCAATTTTTGCGGGTGGAAATTTTACCATTTACCTTGATTATGTCTCATGGGACATGTCATTATGAGTTTTAATTCGTAGCAATAAGGGCTATATGAAGAGACATTTAATTATGAACACAGTGTCGTCATTCTTTCTCGCCATAGATGTAAGAATTATCGATAAGCGTTATCGATGAATTCAAGATCATGTGTTGGAAATATTAATTTTAAATTAATTAAATTATGAATGATTAACATATGAAGCATTTATTTCTATAACTTATCTTTCAAATAATTTTCTTATAATATAGAGTGAAGATGAAATGCTTCCAAAAAGTGAAACCATATGATTTACTTGTCAAACTAGACATTTTTTTGCTATACGACTAAAATGGTTTTTCTGCTCCATAGTAACTGGGTTGGATTTTTACATCTTGAATTTCCTGGGAGTGATGACCATAAAATGTTCAGAATGACCCCCTAGTCAACCCTGTCGGCTTACGTTCACCACTTTTGTAATATCTCGTATATCATAGAATTTTTTGAAAAATAAAATAAACTATGTGTAACCTCCTTTAACTGTGACCTTTTTGTCGATAAGCACATATTTACAAACCGGTACATCACTTTGGCATTTTCCTGACATTGGTTGCTAGGCAACGGTTAATAACAATAAACCATGACCGAAGGCGATCAAATCTGTGATCAAAACCGGAAATCCAAATATCCTATGTAATTAAGCTGTCATTTAGTATGTAAACAAATCATTTTACATGAAACGAACTCTTTGCCAACTAGATTGAGTCTAGTGAAAATTGAGACTGCAACTAGTTTTTATAAATCGGTGGGCCTTTCTGACCCTCTACCCCGGCAGAGGGGAACGTCTGCCTATTTCGTCTCCAGACCATTCATACTCAATGATTTTGACAATCTTGTAAATTGAAATTCACATACCATCCAAACTCACATCGAGAAGTCTCGGCGAGAGGTTCGTCATGTTTTCTCGTGATCTCGGTGAACCATCCACACTCACGGTGTGGTCTCACTTATGTTCGTGAAGTCGGGCCGAAAAACCGACACCGATCGGAGAACACCCGAGCGAGAGAACGAGAAGACGAGAAACTCAAAACACTATTCTCGGGACTTCTCGGCGTGAGTCTGGATCAGGCAACAGGGTATTTCCCGTTAACTTGTTTATTTGATATACATATAGTTTAAAAAAACAGTATTTTTAATGATTATGAATATTGTGAATTCTCACTATCTCATCGCCGAATGTGTGTATCTGTGCCCTGCACTTCTTGCTGTTGTGAGTGGAGCAGTCCCACAGTTTCTTGATGCCAGTGGCTTTTTTGTTATAAAATGTATACTTCCCGATTCGTATCAACCTTTTACCTTTTTGTGACGTTATGTACTCGATGTCTTCTGAAAAGTAATCAGCTGTTGTTATTTGTGGAAAATATAATGCCCTCAGGTATGTTTAAAGAAAATATTTATTTATGGTACACCTTACACTAACAGCATACATATTATTCACATTTATATATTTAATATAATATGCCAATTATAGGCGAAGACAACAGCTATACTACCAATTCAGTTAAGAATTTATGAAACTAGTTATTTAATAATTATGTAAACAGACAACATATTAAAATAATTAATCTTATATGAAAATCAAATACATACCGCTTATGTGAATCATTGCAATATTTTATTGTGAAACATGTGAAATATGAAATTTCGGTGGAGATGACGATGGGGTTTTAATAACATCGTTAACTTAAGAACATCAGCTAGCGAATGTTTATTTTAACGTTTTATAAAGCGTCCTAGAATAATACGAACAATGAAACACTCTAATTTTATAATATTTTTGATATAACGTTTGTAGGCGGAACTAGAGGCCCAAGTGTATGTTTTCCTTAACTGATCAAGCAGTGAAAACTGACTTAAATTTGTATAGCGCGGAACTAGTGCAGCGAAACCCTTGCGCCCCATGCGAATTCACGTTTACTAGTCGCTTCCCGAACTGTGTAAAGCATCCACTTCCTATGCAGCTACTTAGGCTTTTTTTAACAGCATGCGGATTTTATCACGCACGTCATTTTCCCGCGTAACGCCTGCATATTCCACGCGTTAGGCCGTTTTTTAACAGCATGCGGATTTCATCACACACGTGGGAATGCACGCCATTTTCCCGCGGGCCGCGTCATATTTCACGCATTACAATGAATACTTGTATGAACGCGTGCGGGGCAATCCCGTGTGTCAAGTGGGGTATATATTAGGAACGTATGTATAAACTTCAATTAATTGCTACTTAATGGTTATGAACGTTATGAATTTTTAATATCTCGTCTTGAAATGTATGTATCACCGCTCGGCATTTCTTTCTGTGATGAGTGGAGCAAATCCACAATTTCTTCAAGTTTCTTGTCCTTTTATGATAAAATGTATAGTCGCCGACTCGTATCATCACATTTCCTTTTTGCGAAGTGATGTACTCCACATCTTCTGTGAAATTAATTAAAGATGTACCTACAAGAAAAAGTTTATGGAATAGCAACCCAATAAAACTATTATACGGTTGTGAACTTTGGTCGGCTGAATAAAAGATACATTTATTGGACACACTGACAACAACAAAAAAATACATATGTATAGATAAAGTATACCTACATTAAATCCATTGAGTATATATTCATTTTAACAATAATAAATTAGGTATGAAGAAAAAAATCAAAAGTATTTTTTTTAATGAATGTTATGAAAAAAAAATATATATTTAATGATTATGTATATTGTTATTTTTTATAATTTCATCTTCGATTGTGTATAGCGTTGCCCTACATCCCTTGCAGCTGTGGGTAGAACACACCCAATATTTCTTCAAGCCACTGCTCCTTTTATAACAAAATGTGTGTTGACCAATGCGTATTAATCTTTTACCACTACGTGAACTACTAATGTACTCGAAATCAGCTGAAAAAAGGGCTATAGTTAGTATTAAATTAAATTATAAATAAATGTCTAAAATGCCGTACAAAACATACAACAACAAAAATCATGTGTTTTGGAATGACAAGAATTAATGGCTTGCCCCTTCTTGAAGTTATGTACTGAATTTCTGAATTTAATGTTCTCTTGTTTAGGTACTCAGTAAGAAAAATTTAATTGATTGTGGCAATTAAACTACCTCACTGGTAAAACCCTGTCAAAATTAGGTATGTAATGTAAAGTTTTTTTTAATGCCATATTTTTATGAATTTAAAGAAAAAACATATTAAAAAAAATATTTAATGATTATGTATATTTTTAATATTTATTATTTCATCTTCTAATGTGTATAGCTTTGCGGTACATCTCTTGCTGTTGTGGGTAGAACACACCCATAATTTTTTCAAGCCGCTAGTACTTTTATTATAAAATGTGTATTGGCCAATGCGTATTAATCTTTTACCACTGCTACGTGAACTTCTAATGTACTCAAAATCAGCTGGAAAAAAGAGCTATAGTTAGTACATCAGTTATTCAGTAGGGTGTCCCGTCGTAGTATGGGGAAACTTCGTTTTCTAGCTACAGTATCACAAGAGGCACCAAAACTTGCGTAATATTACACAGATTAAAAAATAGCTAAAAAAAATAGAATTTCGGGTTATCTTGGGGGCTCTACCTAGCTTTGAATTTTTGTAACTTTCATACAAAAGAAAAAAAAATACAGAAACAAAAGTCAATTTTTTTTCCAGAATAGTCGATAAAACACTTCATGTTTTATGTAATAGCTATAAATTTGTTAGTTAGAGGATATTTTTTTCAATTTTATATATTTTTCGAAGTTAAACTTGAGTAATTGAAAAACTCACTCTATATTGGATTGAAATTGAAGTATTGATCCAAATATCGATGATCTTGACATTTATTTTTTATATTCACATACACTAATAGCACATTATTGTGTAAATTTTAGTTCAAAAGTAAAAATGTTGTATAGTGGATATTTAAAAAAAATGCAAAATTTTGAAAGTTTGAACATCGGTAGAGCCCTGAAGATATATTTTTTTTAATAAAAAAAAAATATTGTGATTATATATGACCCAATACGCAACTTTTAAGAGGTCTTGTGCAAGGAAAATAAAAAAAAGGTCTGACGGGACAGCCTATTATTCAGTACGACAGTACAAGAAAACAAGGTGTGTTCGTGTTTACATTTTATATTTTAAAACTCTTGACTTTATGTAGGCCTGTACTATATTTTTAAAGGCTGTTTATTGACTGATAGCTATATTGTAATATAACTACCTATAAAGAAACAAAAATGCGAGAAGTACAGTAGTGAAAAAGTGGTATAGTAAGCTGAAAGGGAGTGGCTTAGGGGGTCATTCTGAAAAAATAAATGTTCTAGGAATTTTGGACCTGTACATTTAACACGTTGTAAGCGAAGATAAACTCGTGGGAATTAACTGGCAAATCATCGTGTCATTTAATGGTTGTGAATATTATTAATTTTAATGATTTCATCTTCAATTGTGGATATGTTAGCGCGGCATTGCTTGGGATGGTGCGTCGAGCAGACCCACAGCTTCTTGGCACCTGCTCTAGATTTCAGATAAAATTTATATCTGCCCACTCGTATCATTTGATTTCCTTTTTGCGAAGTTATGTACTCGATATCCTCTGAAATTATAAATATAAAATATATCTAAAATTTCGTATAAAACATTATAATATACAAAAAAGATCATGTGTTTTTGAAGGACGAGAATCAATGGCTTGGACGTCTTGAAGTTATGTCATGAATTTCTAAATTTAATGTTTTCTTGTTTACTCAGGGTGAATTCGTCCAAACATCACGTTACACGAGAATAACTATACCGGTATTAAAATTATACGCGAGTAAATATCTAGGATAAGTACATTTGCATTCTACCAAGTTATACCATGATTAAATTGAATGAACGAGGAACGAAACTGTAATGCAACTAAAATAAAAATAGCTGCGTTTCAAAGCATGCAATAGAAATGACATGCCAACTTAGTTTGAATGGATTATAAAAGTATGAAATTGTTTATGTTTTAATATTTTATTCGCTGTTGTTATTCTGAGACTTTGCCTTTTAACGTACTTTTGTTTATGTTTTGACAGATGTGTTTATATGTCATTATGACGGTTTTCTAATCAGCTGATGTGCCGCCGCCATTACAAAATTACTCTCGGATAAGCTCGTTACACGGTCAATTTTGGCGGTATAACATTTTATTCTTGGGATAAGCTATTTATCTTGTTTTCAGGTTTGGTAGAATGCAAAATCTGCTTACTCGCGAGTAACTGGTACTTTACTCGTGAGTAAATAGTTACTCGACGTTGGCCGAATCCGCCCTCAGTAAGAGAAATTTAATTGATTGTGATAATCTGGTAAAATCCCGTTAAAATTAGGTATGAAGAAAAAAACAAATTTGAGTATTTTAAATTAATTTTTAAAATTTAGTATATTTATCAATGTAAAGAAAAAACATATTAAAACATATTAAATTTAATGATTATGTAGGTATATTTTGAATTTTTATTATTTCATCTTCTAATGTGTATAGCTTTGCCGTACATATCTTGTTGTGGTGGGTAGAGTACACCCATAGTTTCTTCAAGCCACTGCTCCTTTTATAACAAAATGTGTGTTGACCAATGCGTATTAATCTTTTACCACTACGTGAACTATTGATGTACTCGAAATCAGCTGAAAAAAGGGCTATAGTTAGTATTAAATTAAATTATAAATAAATGTCTAAAATGCCGTAAAAAACATACAACAACAAAAATCATGTGTTTTGAAATGACAAGAATGAATGGCTTGCCCCTTCTTGAAGTTATGTACTGAATTTAATTCTTTCTTGTTTAGGTACTCAGTAAGATAAATTTAATTGATTGTGGCAATTAAACTATCTCACTGGTAAAACCCTGTCAAAATTAGGTTTCTAGAAAAAAATCAAAAGTTTGTTTTAATGTCATATTTTTAGGAATTTGAAGAAAAAAAATATTTAATGATTATGTATATTTTTAATATTTATTATTTCATCTTCTCATGTGTATAGCTTTGCCGTACATCTCTTGCTGTTGTGGGTAAAACACACCCATAATTTTTTCAAGCCACTAGTACTTTTATTATAAAATGTGTCATTGGTAATTGGCCAATGAGTATTTAATCTTTTACCACTAATACTCGTACGTGAACGACTAATGTACTCAAAATCAACTGAAAAACGGGCTATAGTAAGTATAGTTATTCAGTACGGCAGTACAAGAAAGCAAGGTGGAAAGAGATCACAATTTTTTTTTGGGTGTGTTCGTGTTTACATTTTATATTTCAAAACTCTTGACTTTAGGTAGGCCTATACTATATTTTAAAAGGCTGTTTATTGACTGATAGCTATATTATAACTACCTATAAAGAAACAAAAATGCGAGAAGCACAGTAGTATAAAAGTGGTAAAGTAAGCTGAAAGGGAGTGGCTTAGGGGGTCATTCTGAAAAAATAAATGTTCTAGGAATTTTGGACCTGTATATTTAACACGTTGTAAGCGAAGATAAACTCGTGGGAATTAACTGACAAATAATCGTTTTTTATTTAATGATTGTGAATATTATTAATTTTAATGATCTCATCTTCAACTGTAGATATGTTAGCGCGGCACTGCTTCCGATGGTGAGTGGAGCAGCCCCACAGCTTCTTGGCACCTGCTCTAGATTTCAGATAAAATTTATATCTGCCCACTCGTATCATTTGATTTCCTTTTTGCGAAGTTATGTACTCGATATCCTCTGAAATTATAAATATAAAATATATCTAATATTTCGTATAAAACATAATAATATACAAAAAATCATGTGTTTTTGAAGGACGAGAATCAATGGCTTGGTCTTGAAGTTATGTAATGAATTTCTGAATTTAATTTTTTCTTGTTTACTCAGTAAGAGAAATTTAATTGATTGTGGCAATGAAACTACCTCACTGGTAAAATCCCGTTAAAATTAGGTATGAAGAAAAAAACAAATTTAAGTATTTTAAATTAATTTTTAAAATGTAATATTTTTAGCAATGTAACGAAAAAACATATTTAAAAAAATTATAAATTTAATGATTATGTATATTTTTAATTTTTATTATTTCATCTTCTAATGTATATAGCTTTGCCGTACATCTCTTGCAGTGGTGGGTAGAACACACCCATAGTTTCTTCAAGCCTCTACTACTTTTATTATAAAATGTGTATTGGCCAATGCGTATTAATCTTTTACCACTAATACGTGAAGTAAAGTACTCGAAATCAGCTGAAAAAAGGACTATAGTTAATATAGTAATTCAGTACGACAGTACAAGAAAGCAAGGTGGAAAGAGATCAAAAAATTTTTATTGGTGTGTTCGTATTTACATTTTCAATTTTATTTATTTTATCTAAAACTCTTGACTTTAGGTAGGCCTGTACTATAATTTTAAAGGGTGTTTATTGACTTATAGGTTTATTATAACTACCTATCTATAAAGAAACAAAAATGCGAGAAGTACAGTGGTATAAAAGTGGTATATTAAGCTGAAAGAGAGTGGCTTCGAGGGTCATTCTGAAAAAAAAAAATGTTCTAGGAATATTTGAACACCTGTATATTTCAAACGCGTTTTAAGTTAGTAACCAAATGTTATTGTCTATTTTATTTTTATTTTAAAAATGTGATATACTTATGAATGAAAAGAAAAAACATATTTAAAAAATATTTAATGATTATGTATATTTTTAATTTTTACTATTTCATCTTCGATTGTGTGTAGCGTTGCCGTACATCCCTTGCAGCTGTGGGTAGAACACATCCAAACTTTCTTCAAGCCTCTGATCTTTTTATTATAAAATGTGTATTGGCCAATGCGTATTAATCTTTTACCACTAATACGCGAAGTAAAGTACTCGAAATCAGCTGAAAAAATGGGTTATAGTTAGTATAGTTATTTGGTACGACAGTACAGGAAAGCAAGGTGGAAAGAGATCACATAACTTTTTTGGGTGTGTTCGTGTTTACATTTTCTATTTTAAAACTCTTGACTTTAGGTAGGCCTGTACTATAATTGTAAAGGGTGTTATTGACTGATAGCTGTATTATAACTACCTATAAAGAAACAAAAATGCGAGAAGTATACAGTAGTATAAAAGTGGTATAGCAAGCTGAAAGGGAGTGACTTAGAGGGTCATTCTGAAAAAAAAATGTTCTAGGAATTTTGGAACACCTGTATATTTAAAACGCGTTTGAAGTTAGTAACCACATGTTATTGTGTATTTTATTTTTATTTTAAAAATGTAATACACTTATGAATGAAAAGAAAAAAACATATTTAAAAATATTTAATGATTATGTATATTTTTAATTTTTACTATTTCATCTTCGATTGTGTGTAGCGTTGCCGTGCATCCCTTGCAGTTGTGGGTAGAACACATCCAAACTTTCTTCAAGCCTCTGATCTTTTTATTATAAAATGTGTATTGGCCAATGCGTATTAATCTTTTACCAGTGCGTGAAGTAGCATACTCGAAATCGACTGAAAAATAATAATAGTGCTATCGATAGTACAGTTATTCAGTACGACAGTACAAGTATATACAGAACATAACTCTTTACTATAAAAAAAATAAAAATGGTATGTTGCAAAAGTGTCATGAAAGGGAGTGGTTTTGTGGGTTATTCTGAAAAACTTATGTTGTAGGACTTTTGAATAACACGTAAGACCCAAGAACAAATATCTGCCCCAACCTGGGATTGAACCTGGATCCCTGGGCACAACAGCCACAGCCACAAACCACGCCATCCGGTCGACTTTTGCCATAAATATAGTTACAGGGCTTTTATCTGACTATTGAAAAATCAGCCCTCAAACTAACGATAAAGATAAGATAAAGATAAAAGATAAAAATTCTTTATTCGGTGTCTAGCACCACTCACCAAAAAAATAATAATAACATAAGTACCTACACAAAAAATAAAACAAAAAACGAAATTAAAATTAAAAGTAAAACAAACAAACAAAAGAACATTAAGAATAATTAAAAATATATATATATATATATATATATATATAATGGTGTGAGTTGTCCAGCACCGAAAAGGCCCGCGCCTCAGCTTACACCGCTACAGATGAGGTGGCATCCACCCACCTGACGCGGCACTGGTTTTCAGTCGCGTCCTAGACGTCCTAACGTTTAAAGGAATAAATAAAAAAGAATACCTTTATATTATGAGTTTAATAGTAAAGAAGTATAAAAGCTCCCTGCACATATTATTCTGGTTCGAACATGTTATTTTGGTGTTACTACATGTGTTTTAATAAATTATGTATGATTATGGACATTATACAATTTTACGATCTCATCACCGTACGTGTGAAGGCAAGCGCGACATTTCTTATGATTGTGAGTGGAACAGATCCATCGCTTCTTGCTGCCCGCGATGCTCTTGAAGCAGAACGTCTTATCGCCTACGAGGATCAATGGCTTGCCCCTTCTTGAAGTTACGTACTGAACTTCTGAAATGTTATTTTGTTGTTATAAATGTATTAAGTACGGTCATTAGTAAGCATTTATTTGTAATTATGTACTTAATATATTTTCCTAATTACTCTTTAAAGTGGACATACTTACCCACTTTTCAAAGCAGCAAACTTAAGTTGCAGGATAGTCGATACATCGATAAGGTAGTGTTATTTAGCCAAATAAATAAATATGTAATTTTAAAAATGTAATCAAAGAAACTATTGACAAAACTTTGCTTTATTGTAGCTATTAGATACGTAAGTAACGGTTGTACAAAGTAACAGATATAAACGTAGAGGTACACCATGAGATTAAACTAAGACCTAGTTTCACCATACTATGTTAGATCATTAACACCACTGTTACATCATAATCATAACAAGTCATTCGTTGTTGACTTTTGACAAATCTGTCAAGAATTTAGGATGCACATGGCGTATTCTTTTATTTTAGATGAAACTTAAAATGTAACAGACGTTAATGATCTAACAGACTATGGTGTAACTAGGCCTAAAATGTAAAAGAAAAAACGGATAACTATGTAAGTAATAAACTAAATGTTGAAACAATTAATGGTTATGTACGTTATGTATTTTCACGATTTTGTCGTTGCATGTGAACAGCGCGGCGTGGCACTTCCTGTGGTTGTGAGTGGAGCACGACCAGCGCGCCTTCAGGCCGCCGCGCCGCTGCTGGTAGAACGTGTAGTTGCCAACTCGTATCAACGTGTTGCCGCGCCGCGACTTCATCTTTACGTACTCCACTTCTTCTGAAATTGTTGCAAGAATGCTGCAGGGTTGCCACTGGGTATATTGCATAAGCAAAATGGTTGTCAAGAAACAATTATAGAACTAAATGACTACTATGTTTTGATGAAAAGGTTAATACAGGACATTAGGTGCTTCGGTATTGTAAAGCTAGTAACGGAAAAATCGAAGACATACCATTAAAAGTCTAAAATGAGCTAAACTATTTATTTTTTGGACAAATATCTTAATAGTTTTAATTAGATTTTAAAGTATAGATGTACTTGTTTAGCATGTACTTTATGCTTTTAAATATAGCGTGATTCTTATGTCAGCTGCCAAAACCATACATTTTATCTGTGATTTGTTGGTTTTCAACAAACTATAGTGCGACAAACTTATCTGTTCCGGTGAGAGCGAACTAAATTGATCCATATCTCATTACTTACTAATGAATTGTATATTGTTAAAAAATAGATGGGTTTATTAACATCGCAAGAGCGAATTAACAATACGAGCAAACATAAAATCATATACTATAATGAAGAAATATTAAACATTTACGTGAGCTGTCACCGGAACAGATAAGTTTGTGGCACTGTAATTTTATTTATCTGAGATAAGAATATGTCAATCAAACGTCATAGAACTTATGCTATATTTTACAAAGCATAATCGATGCCGTATGGCAGCAAGAATACCTACTGATTGTAGCAACGATTATCGCATATTTTATTAGTCTAATTACAATGATGGGTAATGATTATGGACATTGTTTATTTTAACGATCTCGTCGTTAAATGTGTGTAACGAAGCTCTGCACTTCTTGTAGTGATGGGAGGAACAGATCCATCGCTTCTTCATGCCCAGATTTGTGCATTGATAAGAAAATGAGTAATTCCCGATACGTATTTGTTTATTACCTCTTCTAGAAGTAACATACTCAACTTTTTCTGAAATAGAATTTTAAAATAATAATTAACTTAACTTTATCATAATATATCTTAATTATTTGTGTATACGTCTTTCTATTTAAACCTATCGTATTCATACATATATTACATAGTCTTATAGTAAAAATATGAATACCTACTTCAACAGTGAATCATCACTGTCAGAGTCAGAGCGTCAGCAGTAAAGGTAAAATGTAATTCTGGCACTCAAGATAACGGCTCCGCAAGCCATGTTGGAATATTTTAAAAAACTTATAACTCAACTTGGAATTATATTTTAATGATTATGGATATTGTTAATTTTTATGATAATGTCCTCAATTGTGTGTACAAAAGCATGGCATTTCTTATGATGATGTGTGGAGCAGGACCATCGTTGCTTCAAGCCAATTTTCTTTTGATTACAAAATGTGTAGTTTCCAATACGTATTAGTTGCTTATTCCTTTTTGATGAAACGTACTCGATGTTTTCTGAAATTTATATAAAAAGTTCATCGTTATTTTTACCTATTTTATTTATAATTATTGAGTTTTTTTGTATACCTACCTACCTAATGTTTATAAAGTGAACCAAAGTGGGTTCCCCTCATCTCGCCTAATCTTTATTGTCCTAAACTCGTTTCGCATAACTCGTAAGGTCTAATCTTTTTTGGTAGAATCATCACTTCGCCAAGACTTATGTGGCATAAGACTGATAAGACTCGTTTCGTCTAAAACTCTTTTGGCACACACTTGAAACACCTAAGTCTCGTTTGCTCAAATTGTTCGTATTGGTATAATCTTGTTTTTCTTAATATTATCTTAATAAATACAATATTAAGTACGTTGTAAATGTACAAATTGTGGCATTTTTCTCCTACATCCCGAAAATCACGATATTGAATGATCAAAATATCGAAAGTGAATGACCATTATAATGATTACAAACGCTATCCAACCCCATGGGATCGAAACTAGGGCGTGCAAAACCGGTTACCCGGTTTTTCCGAAAACCGGTTAACCGCACAATATTTCACAGTTTTTCATAACCGGTTTTGAGAGTTCAAAACCGGAAACCGAAAACCGGGTTTTCACCGGTTTTGATCGTATTTTTATATACTTTTTTACATACATTAGTAGCTGAACCCATAAACTCTAAAAATAAAAGAATTTGTATATCGGTTGGCACACTGATGGACACTAGATTAATGGTGAAACTCATAAAAAAGCACTAAAATATTGTATGGAAATTGAGTGACGATTTTCTGGTGCACATGCCGGCACTCTGCCTAGGCGCAGTAAAGCAAACACGACGTCAGTGACCGCTGTGTGCGTGTGAGTTCACACTTTTTGCTGTATGAAAACTTATTGCTTTGTGAAAAAAGGTACTCTGGGTGCACATAATTATAACGTTGAAATCTTGCAAGGGCGTACCCAGGATTTCAGCTAGGGGGGGGCAGCTCATACCTGTTCTGAGATGATGGTCGGTCGGGTTAGGTATATTGAAACATTATAGATAAAAGAATATTAAATCAAAATATCTGACTAAAAATATTGCGCACAGTAAGTATAACACGTTTTTAATTCCCACTTGGCAGGAAAATTTACGTTTATTTTATCTTGCTCCTACCTGGGTACGCCCTTGAATCTTGCCCAATAAAGCACAACAAGGTGGTCTTCATACAAACTCTAGGTAAAACAGGACTGCATTGACCGTTGTTGAAAATATAATTAGGCCAAGTGCGGGGACTGCATTTGACGTTATGGACTTTTTTCATGAAGTGTTGAGGACTTCAAATCAAATGCAGTCGTGTCCATCAATGAGTTAGGCTTTCTTTCGTTGCGTTGATATGAACAAATCTGTAATACATCAAAAAACATTCATCATCTTACTGCTACTATAGAGTGGTCGTAAGAATCAGACGATAAATGTTTTTTTTTTTCAAAATCTGCCTGTACGTTTAAAATATACAATTATTGATGATAACAGAACGATATAAAAACACCATTAAGGTGCCACACACTTTTTGTAGATGTGATAACAGTAAGTACTATGATAATTCTTATTTAACTTTTTTTCCTGTTCACTAAATTATTAATTTGTCATATGGTTGATTAAAAACAGATAAGTATATCATAAAAAATGTTTTATTCGTATGTTTTGTGGATATCTCTATCTAAGAATATGAGTCCCTTGTTTAATTAGTACTGTATGACAAAAAATATATAAGTAATATCAAAACCGGTGAAAAACCGGTTAACCGGTTTTGAGGCTGAAAACCGAAAATTCAAAACCGGTTTTGAAAACCTTCCGGTTTTGCACGCCCTAATCGAAACCTAAAGATAGGTGCGACGACGAGCAAAGCGAGGAGGAGCGTGTTAGGTGCACATTATCGTCAAAAGCAAAGCGGAGCGCAGCGAAGCGGAGCGGAGCGTTTCCCACATAGCGGCCACAATACAAGGCAAAGTTTGCGCTATGTTGAGAGACGCTCCATCAAAGTTAAAGCCAAACGAATATTATTACTTTGTATAACCTATGCCATAGATAGCATTATTAGGCTATTCAAGATTTGGCCATATTATTATTAGGCTAAACAAGATTATGCGAAATAACTTTTTATTAAAAAAGATTTAAGCCATACGGTTTTCGGCGAAACGAGACTTTGACCAAACGTTACTATGCATTATGAGATTATATAGGCAAATAAATATTAGGCCTAAAAAGGTAGAACCGAATAATTGCCAACTTATAATAATTCTATCCATCAAACATCGTAAACATTACTCTCTCTCTCTCATTACATCTATCTGAACTAGTAGCACGGGGCGCATTTAAGATGTGACACAAGTTTTGCATCGCGCTCACTCACATCGCGTAGCCTCAAGAGGAGCCCTAGCCCTTTAGAAATTAATGTCGGTGCCACATATATGTTTTTTAATGTTCATGAACATTATGTACTTTAATAATCTCGTCTTGGTATGTGTGCACGACCGCCCGGCACTTCTTTTTTTTTTTTATCTTTATTTATTTAATACATGTAAGATTACATAAAGTTAAAGTACAATAACCATGCGCTGAAACCACTAGATTTAAGTGCGACATGGTGAGATCGCTATATCGCTAAACAATATAAAAAAGTCTACATTATTTAATTATTATTTTAAACCTGAATACGTATAAAAATAATATATTTTATGATAGGTACATTATGATGTTCTTTACAAGAAAAAAGTTAAGACAATGAGACACAAAAATGAGTACTTACCTAGGTACACACAATCAGAACTTGACTTTTACTAAGGCCTTTTCTAAATTGATTTTACATGAAAAATTATTAGTTATATATATATATTTATGTAGCTTACTTAGGTATATTACTTAATGTAACAGGAAAAATAATATGCTTTCAACACGGCTTTTCTCTTGGATACATTGTTTGTGAGGCTATCGACGGTTATCTTTGGTATCCTATTTAAAATACTGGGGAGCATGTATTCCCAGGTCCTTTGTCCGTAAGTATTATTATACCGCGGAGTAACATAAGTAGGTAAATAGTTCAAGGTCCGCAGATTTTTTGGCCTTGACTTTTTCTCTAAAGAAGGGATGCGACTATATTCCTCATCCACAATACATAATTCGATTTTGTCGTGAACAGTTAAGATTTTACAGTAGTGAAACAAACCTAATTCGTTGTGAGTGTATTTTTGTTTTATTTTTGGAGGTACAATGGTCTTCAGTATCCTACGTTGTAATTCGTAAATTTTATTTATGTTAGTTGTGAATGTACGGCCATAACTACTAAGGCAGTAACTTATAATGGAGTCTGCTAGTGATAGGTACAGCGTTCTTAATATATTGAAGGGTAATTTGAATTTTAGAATTTGCAACCGAGACATTAACGCCCTCAGTTTATTACTTAAGTGTTCTATATGCGGTTTCCAACTGAAATTTTTATCTATGATTAGACCTAGGTAGGTATGTTGTTTAACTAGTTCTAATCTATCACAATTACAAGTCGCATTGTAGCTATCGGAATGGAAGCACTGGTGTGTGTGAGATGAAATGTGAGGCGTGAATGTTGTGTGTAGGTGTGGTGAGTGAATGTGTAGTAATTTAGTTTTTTGTGCGTTTATGATTAGACCTACGTCATGAGCCCATTTGCATAACTGGTTGTAGTTGTGTTGGAGTTGTATTTGAGCTATGGAGATATCTTTGTGTGCAGTAATTAGACAGGTGTCGTCGGCAAATTGATAAACCGTTCCTTCCGTAAATATGTTGGACATGTCATTTACATAAAGGAGATATTCGGTTGGCCCGGTGATTGACCCCTGTGCTACTCCTTCTTCAGTAGGTATTTTCTGGCTGTAGGCGCCGTTTATGTTTACTACTGTGAACCTATTTGTGTGATAGTTTTTTAGTAAGTCTAGGAAGGGTCCCTGTATGCCGTTTTGTTGTAATTTTGAAAAGAGGGTGATATAGTTGAGTGTTTCAAACGCTTTGCTGAAATCGATAAAGATAGCCAGCACATGACATCGATCATTCATGTGCTGATTGATTTCATTGGTGAATTGTGAAAGCAGTTGTGAAGTATTTTTATGTTTTTGGAAGCCGAATTGTTTTTTGTTTATGATTTGGTTAGTGATAATAAATTTATTCAATTCGTTTCCTAAGTACCTCTCAATAATTTTTTCTATGCACGGTAGTATAGTTATTGGTCTGTAGTTGTTTATTTCGTTTTTGGCACCTTTTTTGTATACCGGTCGGATGCAACCTACTTTAAGTTTATCGGGAAATTGGGAATATACAATACATGAGTTAATGAGATGTGTTATCAAGGGAGTTATTTGAGAATTTATACATTTTAAGTCTTTCATTCTTATTCCGTCAATACCGGGACTTTTTTTATCGTTCATGTGTCTGATTATGGAGAATATGATGTCATTATTCGCTTTTTTTAACCTCATTGTGATATCGGGTTGATTGGAGTAAGATTGGGCGTTTAATAGTGGTTTATCACAATAGCAACATATTTTTTTTACATTGTTCTGGAATTCTATGGCAAAATTATTTACTAGATTTAGTGTATCTATATTTTTAAATGAATTTATTATTATTTCGTCTATGGATTTAATTACTTTACCACATAATTTATTTATAATTTCCCATTGTTTTTTTGGGTTTTTAAAGTTTTTATCTATTTCTTTCTTATAATAATTATTTTTTACTTTGTTAATATATTTGTTAGTTTTATTTCTGTAAATATTGTATAATAATCTATTTTTTAAGATACTTTCGTCCTCTTTCCAAATTTTTAATAGTTTATTTCTTTGCGAACACATATAACTTATTTTATTAGTCATCCACTCACACTCTTGTCTTTTACCTAATTTGATTTTTACTACCTTTTTACATTTATTATAAACATCTGTAAATTTTTCTACAATGAAGTTTAGTATATCATTTGGGTTTTTATGGGTTAAGCCCGCATTCCAGTCTATCTTGGATAGATCAGATTGTATTTTTTCATTGTCCTGCCGAGTTACAAATTTATAGTTTATTTGGTTAGGTGTGTGGTGATTTTTGTTAATAATTGAAAGACCAGTTATGTAATGATCGGCCAGAGCATTTTGAATGACCGATGTTTTAGTTTTGCTTTCGCAGACATTCCGAATGAAAATATGGTCGATACAGGACTTCGTTATTAAGTTACCTTTTTTTTCAACTCTTGTATACTGATTTATACCACATTCCATGCCTGATTCATACATTATGTTTAGGTATTGTTGCATCTTGCAGTGGTGTGTTGAGCACACCCACCTGGTCTTCAACCCTTTCTGGTTTTGTTGGCAAAATGTGAAGTCACCTATTCGTATTAGTTTCTTTCCTCTTTTAGACATTACGTACGAAATTTCCTCTGAAATATATAAGTATGTATAAATCATACATACTTTCAATATAAATGCTTAATAAGCATGCCATATAGGGATGCCACGACTTAATGTTAGAGGAACTAACTTCAGTACAGGATTTGAGTATTTTATAGAAAAGAGACTTTATTTTAAAGAATTAGTCATGTCGTGGTAGATACGGCAATCTAAACTACTAAATAAAGATAGAAAATAAAACTAAACCGATCAAAAGGGTATACGATGTAATGTTAGAAGGGACACACCCATATAATCTTAAATTGAATAGAATCATATTTATTCAGAAAACTATAGGTAGTATTTTAAATATAGGTCAACTCCTAATGCCCAGACCGAGGCCTAAACCTACCTTTAGGCTTAGTTTCACCATACTCTGTTAGATCATTAATACCCGTGTTACATTACAACAAGTGAAAAATATGGAAATTTTATTTTAGATGACACTTACAATATAACAGGAGTGTTAATGATCTAACAGACTATAGTGAAACTAGGCTTAAAGGTAGGTAAATAAAAGGAAGTCCACAGTTTCACATTGTATCGCTAACTTCTATGATCGTGCACATTGTATATTTTAATAATTTCATCGCCTAGTGTGTGCAGCAGGGCCCGGCATTTCTTGTTGTTGTGAGTGGAGCACACCCACCGCTTCTTCACCCCAGTAGAACTTTGTAGGCAGAAAGTGAAGTGGCCGACTCGTATCATGCGCTTACCTCTTTGTGAAGTTATGTATTCGACTTCTGAAATTGTAATAATGTACGTTTATAGGTTGACAATAAAAACATCGTGAGGAAACCTGCATATCTATATTTAGCACATCTAGATATGTGAACCCACCGACCCGCAGTGGATCAGTATGGTGGGAAATGGTCCAAGCTTAGGAAGGCAGTTTAAACCTTGGGGATATGCACAAAGGTTCCACTCGAGAGAGCCAGGTGCAGGTACCTACTTACACCCCCACAGAGAATAGAATAGAATAGGTTGACAATAGTGTTTTAAATATATCATTACTCATTTTCATAGAAAGACGTAATCATCGAGGAAGATGTGGGTACTAACATTCTATAGGTACACTAATGAGGGGAATTTGTTATAATAACCTCGTAGGTAACTGATATTTTTTTCTATATAATTGTTCAGGACAGCTTCTTGTTTAGCAAACATAAATGAAATGATAGAACCTCTTGATAGGAAGATTTCATCATAATGAAATTGTACTTGTCTTTTCTTTTCTGTTTGTCAAATCAAGTCTTTATTTCTTTCTTGTATGATCATGGATATTGTGTATTTTAACTTTGTATTTGTTGTGTGTGTGCTGCACCATGCTGCATAGCTGCGGAACGGAACAGATACACCGCTTCTTCAACCCAAAAGTACAATATTGTATACAATAATTTTAGTGTTAATTTAATTATCACTGTCAAGGTTATTGTACTTGTTTAATGAATAAACATATGAAAATATACAATATCTTTATTACAAAATTGACATTATTCATTGGGTAAGAGTATATTACCATTATATTTCGTATTATTAGAACTTGCATGATCATTGATCAATGATCATGGACATTGTTTATTTTAATAATTTCGTCTTCATATGTGTGCAGGACGGCTCTGCATCTCTTGTTGTTGTGAGTGGAACAGATCCAGCGCTTCTTCAGCCCTGAACAAACATGTTGACAGAAAGTGTACGAGCCGATTCGTATCATTCGCTTGCCTCTTTTTGAAGTAAAGTACTCGAATTCTTCTGTAACTGTAATAAAATAGGTAAACAATAGTAGGTATTTCAAATATATTGTAACTATTTTACATGGAATAAGATTTTTCAGGTGAAAAAGATAGCGAATTCGTTAATTTTACTATATGTGTAGGTAGGTAACTGTTTATTTTACGGATTTTTTTCACGATAGCTATCCTTTCAGCTGACGTAAATAAAATCATAAGACCTCTTTATGTACGTATATTGAAAATGCATCAAAACTAATTCGGAATTTATTTATTAAAAAGAGATTACAACACCAATTACAGAGGTCTCCACACTACAAAGAATGCATGTAAGTAGGTATAGTGGTGACCTGCGGAAGATATTATCAACAAAGATTCAGATATTTATATTAAAACACTACTGACACTACCTACACGCTATGTATTAGGTACATTTAGTATTCTGTGCTACATTTAGGCTTAGAGTTAAGTAACTTAGTTTTAAACTATATACAATAAATACGATGTATCTTGTAATTTACATTTTGATTTTAATACTTGCAAGTATGATCATGAACATTGTATATTTTAATGAGCTCGTTCCCATAGGTGTATAGCACGGCTCGACACTTCTTATTGTTGTGAGTGGAGCACTTCCATCGCGTCTTCAACCCTGAACAAACATGTTGACAGAAAGTGTAGTCGCCGACTCGTATCATTCTTCTGCCTCTTTTTGAAGTTAAGTACTCGATTTCTTCTGTAAGCAATTGTTTATTAAGCTTAAGTACCTATGGGTAAACACTAAACAGTAGTAGCAAGAAAAATGATAAATGTCTATTTTTATTTAAACAATAATTTTGCTCACAAGTAAAGTAAATAAATGTTGTGAATATACATACCTACAGTACAGTATTCTAACATTATTTTCGACGAGATATAATACGTAGGTACTTAGTATTGTTCTATGGATTTTGTTGAGCACAAATTAAGGCTGTACGGCCAGCTGACATAAACAATGTACAGGTACGAATAATGATTCATATATTAAGTTAAATAACCGTTTAATTAATATACCACAAAATATTCTTTTTCTATATTATTATTAAAATATTTCCTTGACTCATTATATTAGTAAGGCAGATTATAACAGTTTTAGGTATGATCATGGACATTGTGTAGTTTAATGACCTCGTCCCCATACGTATGCAGCACGGCTCGACACTTCTTGTGGCTGTGAGTGGAGCACCTCCATCTTGTCTTCAACCCAGAACAAATACGTTGACAGAAAGTGAAGGCGCCGATTCGTATCAACTGCTTACCTTTTTGTGAAGTCACGTACTCGATTTCTTCTGTAAGCAATTGTTTATTATGTTTAAGTACCTATGGGTAAACACTAAATAGTAGTAGCTAGAAAAATGATAAATCGTTATTTTTATTTAACCAATATGCTCAATGTTGTGCATATACCTATAGTATTTAAACATATTTATATTTATGATTAGTATTCTATGGATTTCGCTGAGCACACATTAAGGTTGTACCGTGTACGATCAGCTGTCATAAAAATGTACCTACAGGTACCAATAATTATTCATAATATATATTAAGTTAAATAACCGTTTAATGAACAAACTTATCACATTATATTGTTATTATGTTGTGTCGTTACCATCCCGGTCCCGGACAGTTGGAAGGCGTGCATGGGGCCGAAGCCAACACGTAGAAACCCATTTGACAACATTAATCTATATTAAATGTGACACCAACCGACGATTTTACCTGTGCAGACTATAGAAGTAAACCCATGGAAAATCCCCGGTTAGTGCAGGTCTATTATAGGATATGGAGAAAACTAATACAGGGTTATGGAAGGGGATGCTAAATGGACTGGGTAACTGGGACTATGGAAGGGCTATGGCCCCTGTCTGACCTATATGTTTCACACACGGATAAAAAGGCAGGGGGTGACTCGCACACACATTAAATGGGCCCCCCAAAACAGTCGCTAGCACATTACAGTGACGTAGCAAAAAGGGGGCAACATGGCATGAGGTGCTGAGGGTGGAGAGGTATACCAAGGCTCTCAGAGCAATCGCGGATGCCGGTCAAGACCCCTACAAGCACTTACTGGATATATTTCCTTCCTCCGAGCATTTCTGCTCTAGCGGTACACCATTGAGTGGTCAATGAAGGCAAGCGAGAGGTGGGAGATCTTGTTCCTCGTCAGTGTTCACTCTGGACAACCAATAAAGGCAAGCCAGAGATGAGGAACAGGGGTTCTCCCCGGCATCGGGTGGGTGGGGTCGCTAATGCCCAACAGCTCGCCACAAGCTGCCCTGCCGCATTATTATTTATTATTATTATATTTTTTAAATATTATTAATACAATATTTCCTTGATTGATTCATTATATTAGTAACGTAGATTATTAACAGTTTAGGTATGATCATGGACATTGTGTAGTTTAATGACCTCGTCCCCATACGTATGCAGCACGGCTCGACACTTCTTGTGGCTGTGAGTGGAGCACCTCCATCGCGTCTTCAACCCAGAACATTTATGTTGACAGAAAGTGTAGTCGCCGACTCGTATCATTCTTCTGCCTGCTTTTGACCTTTTTGAAGTTAAGTACTCCATTTCTTCTGTAAACAATTATTTATTAAGTTTGAGTACCTATGGTAAACACTAAACAGCATAATTATAGTAGCTAAAAAGTGTTGAAAGTGAAAAAAAAAAGTTTTTTTTAATTTAAACTAAAAAAAATATAGGTTGCAGTGTTTGGTAAAAATTAGAAGGTGGCGATATAACAAGGGCTACCACACTAGGCTAGGCCTGTGTCGTGGACAGCCAGGAGACAGTTTTTTACAATTTGATTAAATATGAGACAGGTGGTGTTGTTTAACAATTTAAAATTAATAATATAGAAACGGAAACCTGTAGAAAAATAATATTTTGTGATATAGGTATTCATTAAACGGTTATTTAACTTAATATATGAATAATTATTCGTACCTGTACATTTTTTATGTCAGCTGACCGTACAGCGTACAGCCTTAATTTGTGCTCAACGAAATCCATAGAACAATACTAAGTACGTATTATACCTCGTCGAAAATATGTTAGAATACTGTAGGTATATTCAAACATTTGTTTACTTTAAAAATAAATAAATAATGTGTTTCGTTTCTGAAGGAGCATACTTTTATTGATCTAATCCCGATACTTTTTACACAGAGTAGTATTGTATTAGTCTCATTATTTACTAACTTCGATTTACGCGAGAGATGCGTTCCAGGTAAAATCGCGTTTAGCAAATTTCGCGTAAAACGGTATATTTAATTTAATATTATTATTAAAATATTCCCATTATTTATTTATTTACACTTTATTGTACACAAAAAAGACAAATTACACAACAAAGGTTTACGAACAGACTTAAATGATTATTATTTAATAAGGAACACCACCACCACTATTTGTAAGATAGTATCACTATATTATCACTATGTAAATTATTTACAGTTTTAGGTATGATCATGGACATTGTATATTTTAATTATGTCATCCCCACAGGTGTATAGCACGGCTCGACACTTCTTGTTCTTGTGAGTAGAACACATCCACCGCTGCCGCTGCAGGTGCTTCGATCCAGAATACGTATGTTGACAGAAAGTGAAGGCGCCTATCCGTATCATTGGCTTGCCTTTTCGTGAAGTAATGTACTCGAATTCTTCTGTAATTGTAATAAAAAAAGCTGTACTTCTATGCTATTATATTTTCTATATCGTCGGGACAGGTCTTTACCTAGGTATCTCAAATAAATAAAAAACTGTATATAGCAAAAAAAATACTTTTTTTAATTATCTGTCATCGATCCTAAATAAAATGATAAAACCTCATGATTTATAATTCTATACATTACTACCTACGTCATGTTGTATTGGCTTTATTATGTAAATATAAAAAATATATATCATAATTTTAGGTATATAAGTATAATTACATGTAAGTTTATAGACTAACCCCCTTATTCCTAGAGAAGTTACAGAACGTTTTAACTAATAAACTGTTTTGTCCCTCTCCGACAGTTTATTAGTTAAAACGTCTTGTAACTTTTCTATGAATAAGAGGGTAGTTTGCAGGGACTTATATAATAACTAAATAATTATTTAATTTCCCCTCTTTAATCAAAATATCCTTCCACCCTAAGGTTGTCTATAAAAAATCGCTTTTAGCGATAAGACCGCCATTTTTGTACATATTTGTTAGTATATAAGTTTTTTTTTAAATCTTATTTATTTATAGAGGATATTGTACATAAAATGACGATGTAGCCCTAGTATTTAAGTTATGTAAGTTTCTTTTATGTGTGTGTACAAATAAAGAATACCTATTCTATTCTATCTATCTAAATACGTCCATAATGTACTCACGAGAAATTAAATAGTTCCACCTGCCATTGCCGTTCCATGTGTCACTGGAAGTTTTTAATTTACTCGTGAGTGTATTTTGTATCGTTATTTTTTATGGTGATGTACATTGTATATTTTGATGATCTCGTCTTCAGTTGGACATGCACAATATTTTGTGCATGTCCAACCATACTCCAGCATCCAGCAGTATGCAGACAGTCGTTATGAACAATTAAATAAATACATTTATAAATAATTCAATTATTTTTACACTCAATGGTTGTGTTCATTGTTAATTTTAATAATCTGGTCATCAACTGTGTGTATAAAAGCTGAACATCTCATATTTTTATGAGTGGAACAGCGCCAGCGTGTCTTGAAGCCTGAAGTGTTTTGAAAACAGAATCTGTATTGTCCCAATTGTATCATTGTGCTTCCCCGTTTTGAAGTAATGAACTCAACTTTTTCTGCAAGGAAAAAAACTCTCTAAAGTACACACTCTCCGACTCCGGTCGCCGCAGTCGTCGCCGGAAGAATTCACCGGAGAGAATGGATTTTCGATTTGGCTCCGGTCGCCGGCGCAGGTCTAAAAAACTGCACAGTTCTATCCACACACCACACACACACACACACACACCGGCATACCTCTCCGGTGGACCGGACTGAAATAAAGTGTTGGTCGCCACAATAATCGCAACATGCTATGCCCACGACTGTTATCTCCGAAGGTGTAGTCAGAGGTGACTCGCAAGGGAGCCACCCACTTCTCCTTTTCATTACTACTCACGGTCACGAGTCGAATCGCAGTTTTTTTATTCTAAATTTACGGGGACAGGGACGCGGAGGGACAAATATTGCTTAGGGCTGGGCTTATGTTTACGTTTATACTTTATTCACGGGAAAACATTTAAGGACGAAGCAAAGCTTACAGGGACAGCAGCTAGTCATTATACAGGGTGCAAAAAGGGTATACAAAGCCCAAAAGTGGGTAAGTCAGGGGCTCATTCTGAATCACTTTTGTTTTACGTGATTCTGGCTTAGTATGTCTTTTTTTGCAACAGAACAGTATAAAAACGGATATTTCCGGCTATTCGTTTTTGTTTCAATAAAATTATTTCTAGAAGCTAAATAATATTTTTATTCATGATAATAGTGTAAGGTACAGGTTAGTTATTGCATAGTTTATTCAAACTAAACCTAACTCATTTATATTGCTCATTTGCATTTGCTTAATTACGTAATATGTATAATAATATTATGAACAAAAAATACTATAAATTTCGTACTTCGAAATTCAGTAGCGGAGTCTAGCCCCCTTATTCATAGAAAAGTTACAATACGTTTTAACTAATAAACTGTTTTGTCCCTCTCTGTCAAAGAACAAATTGTTCTTTGTCGGAGAGGGACAAAACAGTTTATTAGTTAAAACGTTCTGTAACTTCTCTATGAATAAGGGGGTAGATATATAGCTAGTGCGAATAAACATAACTAAGAATCAAAATTAATCGGAGGCGGTGGATGAGAGTGATTATTATTGCACTTTACCATTTGGCTATTTATAGTATAAATGTAAGCTTTACATCCGTATTTCTGGTGCGTGCCGCATTGCCATCTTTCTTTATTGGGGGACTTGCGTTGAATCAAGAATCTGTAGTTGTTCAGCAGTAGTACGCGAGCTCCACGTTTAGACGTCATTATAATTGGACCTAAAATAATAAATATAAATGATTAGTGCACATCACAGCTAGCCGATCTCAATCACGCGCCTTATCTTTCGCCGTAACTTCAATTGCAAACTATTTTATTGAAGTGTGTACGTTTAAATAATAAAAAAAAAGATTTGCTAAAATGCTAGAGAATGGAGTGGTCTAGCTTCCCAGATAATAAGCTCATAGAAAGATAAAAAACGGTGGATTTCAAGAATTATAGGTTGTTTATGATTTCTGGCGGATGATTATGATCATCTATAATCTTGACAATGTGGTCGTCGACAGTGTAGAGGACGGCCCTGCACTTGTGCCAGCGCTGGCGGCGGCACAACCACCTACACTTGTTCATGCCGGAGGTTCTGTTGAACTGGTACACGTGGCCGGAGAGATATATGGCACGACCGCCAAACTTTCTCTTTTCAATAAATACAGCTCCTGAAAGGAAAATAATTGTTTCTGTTTAGAGTGTCGGTGACAAATACTAGAACTAGAGAACATTTTATCACTGTTTCTACTAACTGTAGAAATCACAGTTGTGTCCTGCACCGTGGTTTTCATTTTCCCCTTTGAGGACGGATCCATTAAAAATACTGTAATACTACATTTTTTTTTCATTTTTTTTATTTATCATAATAAATCTTAGTTTACTACATTTTACTAGCATATTTTAACCACTAAGGTTAGAATGAATGAAAAACAGTGAAATCTTCGTGCAATTTTCTATTTCATCGAGTTCGACAGGATAAGGACGTTGGAGGATGTAACATGGCGTAGAAGAAGAAAGAGTATTACAATATACGCATTTTCATTTATTCATGATTGTGATTATCACAAGTTTTAATCACTTCATCTTCCACAGTGTATACGTATGCCCGGCAGCCGCGACTCTGCTTCAAACACAGCCATCGCGACTTGACCCCGACTGTCCTGTTGTATAGAAACTTGTAACCATTTCGGTAGACGAAGCGAGTACCCCGTTCATTCGTGGACATGTATGTGCCTGAAATGAGATATCATACATTATCATAGTGTAACGATACGTTTACGAGTACTCGAGTGGAGGCCACGGACAGGCAAGCGTAGCGTAGGACGCTCTCCAGCCCGCTGGAAAAACTACTTTAGCTGGTACGTGGTTGGATGGATGAAAAATTTTGGCATTCTTTGAAGATGCTTTTCTTAAAGAACCACCTAAAGAATACGTAAAGGGGTCGATTGGATATAAATAATTTATTTTCATATTTATAGATATTATTTATATAATATATACAAATTCTCTAAATCAACATAATTGAGAATCTTAAAGAGTATGTTTGTGGAAGAGTTGGGTTTTTGTTAGTTATATCAATAGGTACTACTGCAAGTTTCAGTAATTTTGCTTATGTACCGATGTGGATAAGACACTTTTTTTTTAAGTGAAAGTTAAAATGGTTAGAAAGAAACTACGATTCATCGATAGCACAGTATTGAAAATGACACTCGAATGACGTTTAAATTATGTTCATTTGTCTTTTTACTTTGTAGGTACATGTCTGCTTTTCTCTTATGTCTTGATAACTTATGTTAAGGATTTCCCCAAATTGTTAATTATGGCGCACATTTCAATTAAAACATAATAATAAGTCTAGTTTATATTCGTTTTTAATATCATCGTTTAAAATTTAAGCAGTTTGAAACATTATAATATTTTAACCTTAACTGTAACGAGTAAAATCTTAAAGCTAGAGCCAGAATATATTTAATACTTGATACTGGCAGTGTCAACCTATTTCCACCAACCAATATTATATATCTATTGGAAACTGCATTAAAAATAGAAGATAAAAATACTTCTTTTCACGAATACACTAACACAAATTTTCAGAAAGTCTCTGATTAGATTTAATCATGCGTATGGTCATCGGACATTTTGACGATGACATTGTCGACCGTGCAGAGGAAAGCCTTGCACTTCAGCCACTTCTGTTTGACGCAGAGCCACCGCCACTTCTTCCCGGCCAGCTTCTGTCGAATGAACCTGTGCCCCGTGGACAGCTCGATCGCTAGCCCGCCGCGCCGAGTCGTCGTCATTATAGCTGAAACATTAACTTTTGTAGACACAGTCCCCCTTATTATAAAAAGTAGTCTTAGCCCAAGTTTCATAATACTCTGTTAGACAATAACAAGGCATTAGTTGTTGACTTCTGACACATCTGTCAAGAATTTAATATGGAGATGACGTATAATTGATGATGTTACAATGAAAACGAGGTGTTATAAAACTAGGCATAAAGATAGCCAGCAAGATCTGTTTTAAGCCGGCTAAGAGCATAAAATGTTACAGGCTCTAAAGGGGAAACTACAAACTACAAATCTTCAAGTTGAAAGTTTACTCATATTTTATTTATTTATTTAAGGCACAAAACAGATCACAATCATTAGACTTAAAAGTATTAAATATAAGAAACATTCTTTTATTTTTTAAGTCTTCGCTAGTTTTGAAATTAACAATTGTAATCTAGACATTTAACATCGCTTTATAATATTAAAAAACAAATTCAAAGCCAAAAAATAATTTAAAATATTCAAAAAAACGTTAAAAATAGACAACCGACACGCCCACTTTAACTTATGTAATCATTGTGATATAAAAGGTGTTACAGGCTCTGGAGGGAAATTAAAACTACAAACTAAAAATCTTCAAGTTGAAACAAATTTTACTCATAGGAAACCGTCCTTTATTTTTAGCGTTTTTTTCTTTCGTTTTAACATTAACAACCGTAAGCTAAACATTTTAAATTTATTAATCTACTAGCACGACAGGCGGCTTGTGATTGTGGATGCATCTGTAGCTCAGCAAGCGATCGTCGATGGTTATGATGCTGGCCTTACACTTGTGTGCGTGGCGGCCGGTGCAGAACCATCGTACGCGGCCGCCCGCGCGGCTGTGCACCAGGAAGCGGTGGCCATCTTCCAAAATGATATTGCGGACGCCACGCTCGGTCGTCTGTATCTTTACTTTATGAACTGCAATATTGTTAGTAGGTTATTATGTTTAGCTTTTATACCTTTACGTAAAGATAATTTGAATGTTTGAAACATAGTGGTTTGCAAAAGTTGGTATGCACTTTGAATTTTTTTATTTACTTATTTACAATCTAACTTTTAAAGTCATGTGATGAAATCGCACTCTTTATTGAGATCTCACTCTTATCGCATGACTTAAAAGATAGATTGTAACTTAAATATATGATATATTTTAGGTGTCTCGTTAGTCAACAGTAAAAATATTTTATTGGTGGTAAATATTTTAAATGGTTTTGGTTGAGTAACATTTTAGCATGAGCGGTTTTAATATTTTTTTCGCAAATAAAAAAATAACAACAATAAAAGTTATTAGAGGGGAGGGCTTCGTTTTATTTAAAAAACACAAAATATCTACGTATTAGATAAACTCAGTATTTTAAAGAAAACTTATACGTATACATTTTATATAATTGATGCAGCATGGTTATGCTTATCGTTGTAACTGATTATGTTGTCCCCAATGGTAAAAACGCAGGCTTTGCAGGACATCTTGTCTCTGCCTTCGCAGTGCCATCTAGTTTTTTTGCTGAATATTCTGTGTACAAAGAATACGTGCCCATCGTTCATGCGTATCGACATCTGACCACTGCGCGTCTTTACCATACACCCTGTAGAATTAAAATCGGTTAATGATGATACATTATTACCTATAAGAACTTCAAATAAATAAACATTAATAACGAAAGTCAATATCGTAACTGTAGCAAATTTCATTTTACAAATACGACCACTCTTTAATGCACTCAAAAATACGAATAAAGATGGAAAACAGGAAAATACTCAACTCCTTATATGTATTTTTCAGACATTTTTTTTAGATGAAGCCAAAATTACTTACAAAATCTGGAATGACTAAGACCAAAGTAACCCGACATTCTCTCAGCGAGTGTGAGTTACTCCTGCACCTGACACTAAACTTATCAGTAGAGTATAACTTGTTTGTGCCCGTTGAAACTGCAGCTACATGAATATTATTAGGAGTTAGGAGGTTAAGCAGGTACATAAAGCAAATAAGAAGATATTTACAAGTAGGAAGGTGGCGTGGTTTCGTAATTTAAATTTAAATGTCAACTGTTGGTTGTTTAGACATAAATAATTATAAAAAACATCTCGTCCTTCGGAAGTCGGGTAAAAAGTAGTACTGACAAGAGTTTTGCATCGCGCTCACTCACATCGCGTAGCCTCAAGAGCGAGCGCGACGGAGAACTCTTGTCACGTCTTAACCGCGCCCTGTGCTACACGGCCTGATTGGGTAAGGTCTCGCGTAAATAGGATTGAGGCGTGCTTAAATAGCTTTCAGGAGTCTTCAATGTAGCAGGGAAGTAGTCTGACAGTAGGGCGGAAGCTTGGATGGTAGAATGAAAGGATGGGCTCTGGAAAGGACATAACAGTCGTTAATGTCGGTCTGATTAATATTGTCTATACCCTCAAGCTCTCAGGGCAGTGCTGGTGAAAATATTCATCACTCACATTATCTTACGGATAGGAGGGTAGATAGGTAAAAACATTATACAATAAGAGGTTAGAGGTAATACGTAGGTAAACCCTTAGTAAGTACAAATATTATTATGTGGAACACTTACCCTAAATCAGGCCAAAACTATGAATAATTACATTTTAAATGTACCTACATGCGACATTGCAGTATACAGTATTTGCAATGTCGAAGTAGGTAATTAAAAGAAAAACAAAAGAAGGAGCAATTTGTTTTATTTCGAATTCGATCCGACCATAGAGGTCGGACGGACGGAAAAGGAGGTTGCAGGAAGTAGGTTGAAGATATATTGGGTAAAATACTCAGAATAATAAATACTATGAAGAGAATAAAATACATTTTAATTTCAATGATTAATTAAGTAAATATGAAATACACATACCTACATGTTGTTACATTATTATTATAATGACATGGTCAGTTTAAGTTATAAACTGAATACTTACATTATTACAAGACTAGATTATTATAACATGAATGTGTTAATATTGAAGTTATTTTCTTTACGAACGTAGTCATAGAAGAGCCTAACTACTTATCACGCTTCGTAAATAACTATGCCATTTTTGGTGAGTACTTGTCGGAATACTAATATTCGTCATTAATTTGGTGCACAATGCGTATGGATATCATTACGCTTTACTATTCCGGCGTTGCCATCGTCAAAGCCAAAGGTAGTGAAGGACGCTTTGCAGAAATGGCTGTTGTAACACGCGCAGCGCCATCTAGTGCGGGGGCCGTTGCGACGGTGCACTACGAACCTGTGGCCGCGATTGTCTATTATCGTTCGCGCCCCTCGATTCGATATGTACATTCGCACGCCTCTACCTATGAGAAATAAGATAGTTTAATATTGCTAGTGAAAATGGTCTTGTAGTATAGCGTAGTGCAGAAGGGGGTGGCTGATACTTTAAGTCTTTAAATAATGATAAAATATTGTGATAATCTAGGGTCTTTACATAACACTCATACTTACGTAAAATGCTGAACTGCCTCTGTGGTCTAGTGGTAGAAGCTTCGCTTCATGACCCAGAGGTCCCGGGTTCGATTCCCGGGTGGGATCATCAATTTGTGTTTCTAAATTGTGGTTCTAAGTTTGGTTAGGACACAGAAGGCTGATCACCTGATGTCCGAAACAGTGAAACGATCCATGCTGTCGGATGGGCATGTAAAGCAGTCGGTCCTGCGCCTAGCTCTCTCCAGTCGTGTCGGTCAATCCGTCCCATTGGGTTATGAGAGTGATGGAACAGAGAGTGCTCCTGTGTACTGCGCACACACTTGGGCACTATAATCTACTCCTGCGTAGATGGCTGATCTCAAATGAGATTGGCCGCCGTGGTCGAAATTCGGCTAGGAGGACATTATTATTATTACTTACGTAAAATATTTAATCAGTAAAGTCAATTTCCGACATCAAATTATAATATCACTAATAAAGCGACCCCGGGGGCGGGTGGTTGTGACCCGCTTTGTATGAAACTACTTGGTCCTCGATGCTGAACAGGCAGGCCTTGCACTTGGATAAATTTCTTCCGACGCAGTACCACCTGGTCTTGATTCCGTTGACGCTATGCACCCTGAATCTGTACCCATCCTCGGTAACCACAGTCCGTGCGCCCAGACTCGTTACCCCGAATTTGTGCCCTATAAATATATTCAAATTATTTTCATGAACAATGACAATAGGTCGAGATTATGTACATCTAGGTACCTTAATATATTTTTTATGTTGTAACAAATTGATAATTTTCTTAATACTTATGTAAATACACAGCAAGAAACAAGTTATATTTCTGAAATCATATAATTATCTTGACTACATTGTTACGTAGTGTAAATATTTTACAATTTGTGTAAATATTGAAGTTTAAATCATGAAAAAGCTTAGAGGATAACAAAAACATCTTATGAATAGTTTACTGTCTAGAAATATGTTTTTTTCCCAGGCCGTCGTCTGGAGGATCGTGATTGTGGATTTTCTTGTAGCGGACAATTTGGTCTTCGAACGTGAACACACACGCCCTGCAGGCAAACTTGTCCACGTCGGCGCAGCGCCATCTTGTTTTTCTTCCACACTGCATGTGTTTTCTGAATCTGTAGCCATCGTTTAGCACTAAATAACGTGTTTTAGCCTTGGTCACTACCTTGAATTCTGAAAAATATAGAGGTTTTTATGTTTATTTTTTTTCCGAAAGTAAAATAACTCATTATACCATAGTTTTTTTTTAAAATTTCATAATTTGTACTCTTGTCTTTTGGAAAAAAAAATGTTTTAATTTGCATCTTGCACAAATTAAGTAAAAGTAAAAAAACTTCAAATTAACATTTTGTAAATATTTTATTGTATGTAGGCCCACTGATGGACACTGACCGCATTTGACGTCCTCAACAGTTTCAGAAAAAATTCACAACGTCAAATGCAGTCCCCGCTCTTTTTCTAATTATTTCAACATCGGTCAATGCAGTCCTGTTTTACCTAGAGTTTGTATGAAGACCATCTTGTTGTGCTTTATTTCGCAGGATTTCAAAGTTATATGTGCACCCAGAGTACCTTTTTATTCACACAGCAATAAGTTTTCATACAAAAAAAGTGTGCTCACACACACTCACTTTTTTTTTCATTTTTTCATTTTCATATATACAGGGTGTTGCAAAAAGGGTACACTAAGCCGGAAGGCTTTCAGGTTAGCATACCCCTTTTGCAACAAACTGTATTTATAAGTATAAGGTGAATCACCACAAGGCGAAGGCAGGATTACTTTATCTACAGTAATACATGTTAACATACGGAGGATCATGATTGTGGTTGTTGTTGTAGCTGATAATTTCATCCTCGATGGTGAACACGGAGGCTTTGCAAGCCCACTTGTCGACGCCCACGCAGCGCCATCTAGACTTCATCGCGCTGCGTCTGTGATGTATGAATCTGTAGCCGTCCTTAAAAACTAAAGTACGTGCGCCGCGATTCGTAACCAATATTTTAACTTCTGAAAAAGAAAAAAGTTTAAAACTGACTGACTGTTTTCATAAATAAATATATCGATCACATAAGATGTTGCAAAAGTGATATTGCAAATTCAAATTGCTTGACTCAGCTCGTTAGTGTGAACCACGATTTCACGACCTTCGCCAACCCTGGCTAAAAAAGTGCCAATAATTGACATAAAAACGATTTATATTAAACTTTATTTAAGAAAGAAAGATTATTATTATTGCATTTAACTATTGTTAATGGTCGTGAGGTTCCCGAGTGTGTAAATGATTGCTCTACAGTTTCTCCGTCGATGAGCGGCGCAGTACCAGCGGATCTTACCACCACAAGAATTGAGATGAAAGGAAGGTGAAGTTACATAATATCAATTGTTAGAGAATGGCAACTAGGTAGATGTAAATAAAACACCCGATACACTTAACCCGATTTATCTCGAAATAAAACAACCGATACAAATCTGGTTTGAAAATTTACAGTTGGGCACAACGTAAAACTGAGTTACAAAAGTTTATTATGTTTTTTAATTATCACTAAAAAAATCAACATTTTATTTTATCGTAGTGACCAAAAAAAATTATACATCTATTCTAGTCTCTGCATGGCCCTTTAAGGTCTGAACTACCTTCCTAAGTTTGATGTTCCCACCACTCAGTTCCGCAGATGTGCTGAACATAATGTGGCATAATTGTACGAAAAATTTTAATTTAAAAATAGTCCATTTGTATATTATGTCAGGTTTTGATTTAACCCCACGGCCTGACAAATGCCACGAAAAGATCTCATCCTCAACCGCTCATCCATCTCACACTATAAGTCTATTTGATGGTGGATGGGTATGGAAATTTTTCATTTCTACAACTTCGGTACCTACTGTAGATATTAACACTTTACAGTTCCGGCTACTATGTTGACAACAGCGCCAAACAATTCTTCCTCCGACTGTGCTTCTTTGTTTCGAGTATTTGTAACCTGAAAGCCACATCGTAGGGTAGCCTCGTTGAAATACAACTATAGATCCTAGAACAACAAGAAAAAGGCGAACTGAGGAGGTACTAGTTAGGTTTTGACAATATTGGCATGAATAAAGATAGACGTTTAAGAGACACCGTAAACATTAGAAATTTTCTTATACACTTATTTAATATACTCTTATCAATATTTTTATAAAAACCTGAGCTATTTGTTTTTGTATGTCTTCTTTGAGTTAAATTTTCTATGTACATTATTAATTGTACTTCCTTTTCATATGGCATTACAAAATCCCACCTGTATATTAGGCAATAGGCTACACAATCTATACATGTATATGTATGTATAAAAGTGAAAGACTGTATGTAATTGTTTCATTCAGATGTATATCTCTCATTCATATTTTCTAATAGGTAATAAAATACAATAACAATAACATGAATTTATGATCAAGTATCATAAATAGTTACAAATTAAAATATACATCTCAAAATTATTTTGATGTAGGTATACATTCAAATAACAAAAACAATTTTATTTAACATGAAACAAATCATATTAGGTATTATATATCTTTGTATTGATCATAAAAATAAACACTTTAAGCCTCCCACACATAAACAAAACAATTGGACGTCGCGTCGTGACCCTCTCTCGCTGACTACCATTGAACCACCTGGGAGTGGGAAGGAGACGTTTTTACGACGTGACTCGTTTAGACGTATCGTGTTATGTGTTTGATAACCCACGAGAGGCACAAGACGTGTTTATGTGGCGGAGCCCTTAGGCCCGGGTCTCCTATTTACTCCGTAGGTCGCGTCAAGTGTCACCGCCGTAGGGCGCGTCACAATGCTCATTATGTCTACGCGCCAACGTCGGCGTGTGAGGGAGACCGCATCAGTACATTTCTATAGTGAGCATCGTGACGCGGCCTACGGCGTGACGCTAGACACGACCTACGGCGTAAATAGGAGACCAAGGCCTTAGTTATCTACTCATTTCTGCGTCACTGGCGGATGTGTATGCTCTGATCTTGTACTGACAACTTCGTCCTCAATAGTGTACACGGCAGCATGACACTTCTTGCGATTATGTGAACAGCAGCGCCACCTTGTTTTCAATCCTACAACTGTTTGCCTAGAATACCTGTAGCCCTCCATGTATAAAATTGGTTTGCCTCGACACGAGAGTGATATTACCACTGAAACAAACAAAATATAATAATATATTAGTAGTTTTATGTGGAAACAATAGGTATCTAAATTATCAGTGATTTTTTTAAATGTTATTTTAAGATGAAATTTAAGGAAAATCATCAATTGTTCAACCAATATTGTTTCTTATTTAATTTCTTAAAATAATAACAACCATCTGGCAGATAAAAACTTATAGGTATACTCCAGACGACCGAATGGCGTAGTGGTTAGTGACCCTGACTACTGAGCCGACGCGATGGTCCCGGGTTCGATTCCTGGCTGGGGCAGATATTTGTTTAAACACAGATATTTGGTCTCGGGTCTTGGATGTGCCCGTAAAATGGCAATAGGCCCGCCCCCTATTACATTGGGACTAACATAACGCTCTGGCGAAAAGTGGGCGCAGAAATGCACCTCTGCCTACCCCGCAAGGGAGTACATTAGTACAAGGCGTGAGTGTGTGTGTGTTTTTTTTTAGGTATACTCCAATTGGCGCTTATGTACCTAACTTATGAAAGGAATAAAAACAATTGCGGTGTTTAAGGATGCAAAGACGCATCTTGCACTTAGTACACATAAATATAGTTTTTCCGTCTTTGCAAAGTCTGCAACGGTTTTTGGCAACAGTTTGTGGGAAGTGGTCGATGCCATCATATCGGATGGATTCTGCTGGACGAGCCACTACAGGCTTTTTAATGATATTTCGACTAGCTGGGGCACGAATACCTTCATGTTTTGCTATCAACAGATTGTGCATACTGAAATCTGAAAAAAGAATTTATTCCCTGTAAATTTACATTTATTTCATAAATCACTCCCCATTTTGGGTTGGGAAGGCCCGAATGTAGAGTCACTGAACGGAATGTAACAAATTATTTTCCAACTTAGAACGGTTCAATAGTACCTATACACAATGTAATAAAAAGGTAGGTAAGTATAGTAAGCCGAAAGGGGCCTTTTACATACTGCATCATTAAGTTAGGAATATAAATATAAAAGAGTCACGTAAAAAAATGCAAATTTACTTATTTATATGAATGCACTGGCAAAAACGCGACGGATTGCCATGTAAAGAAATGAAATTTTCTTTTTACAGCAATATATTTTATTAAATAAAAAGTATGCAACAAATCTGCATGGAAAATTATAGTAACTATATAAAAACATGATTGCTAATATGTTGTGCCCAAGAGGTTACACAACAAGCCAAAAGTTAAGTACGTTCATAATTATTCACAGATAAATAATAAAGATAAATACAATACCTAATATTACGAATTAACACAATATGTTTCTTGGTATCATTAGATATTTATCGATTATACCAGCACGGCTCTTTAAAATTTTACACCGATGTATATACATAAGTACTTATTTGCTATAATATTACATTATAATAAAATCATAGTTACAGGAATGACGAGCCATACTATACCTAACTATACTGTAAATTATTTGACTATTCTTTATCAGTAGTGGGGGGGTGATTGTGGTCGGCGTTGGTTTTGATAATAGCGCCATCTACCGTGTAGAGACAGGCCTTGCACAGGTACCGTCGTTGCTTCACGCACTGCCAGCGAGTCTTCACGCCGGCAGTGCGGTGGTAGCCGTACTGGTAGCCGTCCAGTATTATATGGCCTCGAGAAGTTATTTTAAACACTGCCCCTGAAAGAAAAAAATATGTTTAGAAAACACGTTAATCTGAGGTAGCACACATGAAAGAAATCACTGATAGATTCTGTTGCACATTGCTATGGTAGATACTTTGCTGCGTTCACAGCAGCAAACTGCTCACATATTATGAACTCTAAGGATAAAGATGTCGATTAAACGAAAACCGATTTATTATGATAATTATTCTGAAGGCACTTTTAACACACACATCAAAATGTACAATAATTTGTAAAAAATCGACTCTGATGCCGAGCTGCAGAAATGAACTTTAAGCTAATTTCGGTATTAAATCTATGCCTGTCTCTTTCCATCCGTATAATGTCAAAGCAAAGCACTAATAAATTTAAGGCATTAGTTAATTTGTGCAACTCAGTGTATGACTCATAAATCTCATTTAAAAGTGGCACAATGGATTTGTTCCTCACTCGTCGTATTCTGGATAAAATTTGTTGTATTCTAGCATTGTAGGTAATTAGATATAGGGGACTAGATGTAGTTTGAATTTGCTATTATTATTTTTTTGCGTCCTGAGCCTTGAGAATCGATTTCAATATGTATACTGCATTGAAGATAATGTTATTGTACAATCCCAATAAATATTTTAGGAATACCCTAACCCTAAAGTTACGTTTAGCGTCCACACTTTCGGCATCGTACGCAGCGGACGCATCGCATTCAGTATTCTTTGTATAGTAATTCACACACGTGCGTCCACTTCATCGGCATTACCGACGACGCCTATTCTCCATAAATTTATGGCAATCCGTTTGATGCGACACGTTCGATGCCGAAATGGTAGACGCTTACCTTTTATCAGCTGTCCGAGAGTGATTGTGCACAAGGTTGGCGTCGACGACCCGGTCTCCAACGGTGAACACGCTAGCTCTGCACTTGTTCCGTCGTTCCTTGATGCAGCGCCACCGTGACTTGCTCCCCGTTGTTCGGTGAAACCCAAACCGGTAGCCACCAAGTATGATGTGCCGATTACGTGAAGAGTATGTTATTTTTAGTCCTCTAAAAAGCTCGATATCATCTGAATAGAAATGAAAAAACGCGCCACTAGAATATATTATAAGAAAAGAAATAAGAAACATTTTAATTTAGCATTACAGAAACCACCACATAACTTACAACAATAGTGTAACACAAAAAAATATTAAATATTACATTAAGATACCACGTTTTTTACATTAAGTATTACGATAGTTACATTTGTATCTAGCTATATGATAAAATCTGTGATTAAACTATGTTTCCCGAATTAAGTCGCCGAAAAAACATCTTATAAATATCAGTTTATTTTATATCATGAGATCATAGGCGTACTTAGTGTGGAACAATCATTTTTAAGAATCGCGAAGTTAAATTTTCTACATATTCACTTATTATATCTTATGAACAAATTTCGGGTGATTATGTGAGTTTTTAAAGCTGATGATTTGTCCCTCTACGGTATACACAACTGCTCCACACCTGAACTTGCTCTGGCGCGTGCACTGCCAGCGCATCTTCATGCCGCTGCAGCGATGGAAGCTGAACTTGTAGCCATCTACGAATATGTTGGTCCCTCGGCCCGCCGTCACCGGGATTTCCACCGAGTGGAACACTGGAATATTTAAACACTGTGTTAGTTTTGTAGACTTTTGTGTGAGAGAAAATTTGTATTTCGCGTTAAGGGACAGGTAAAACATTACTAGAAGATGTTTTCTTGTTAAAAAACGTTTCTTAGATTGTAAGTACTTTTAATTGATTAAGATTAGTCAATACCATGATAGGCATATCTTAAATTACCATTGATATGTTTACAAGAAATAAATTAAGTTACACACATAATAAATTTAGACACACACACTACAATTAAGTACAGACAGCTTTCTGCCTTCTAAGGATCAAGTAAATCTACCAATGCTTACAGTATAATTCACGTGAGTTGACCAAATTAGCGGTTGTATAGACGTGTCTGTACAAAATACATGCGCGATTATTCGGACATGAACGGATCCTCTAGCGGAAACTATCATGAAACTTTTCAAAACATGAAGATGACAGGAGATAACAATAACGTAAACTTTTTTAGTTTTCATAAATTGCAAAACCCGTACTAGACCCTTTGCTGGTAAGGCTTCGGATGGTTGTGGCAGTTGTTGCAACTGACAATCTTGCCGCCGATGGTGTGTACGGCGGCCTTACAGCCAGTCTTGCTTTGCTTGGAGCACTGCCAGCGCAGCTTGTTGCCGGCCGTCCGGCGCTGGTAGCTGAACTTGTAGCCGGCGATCACCAGGTTGTGGCCGCGCCCGCTCGTCATCGCGAACACTGGAAATGGGTGTTAGTTTGGTTAGTGAAAGGTTAGTACTACTGCTATGCTGTATGACTCGGGTTAAATGTTTTGTGACATATTATATTTTGTTCTTGGTTCTTGGATGTTAATATTTGTGTTGTGTGATATTTCTAACTCTGCCAAGCGTTGAGATTCGACCAACAGTTATTTGTTAACGGGCTGTAGTTTGTGAGCTATAATAATCGTAACATATTTCAAGGTTTAAAATAATAACTATAAAACAACAATACTATCACTTTTATTTAACAGATTGGTTTTAGTTCATTCATAAAAATCCATATCGCGACTGAAAATCAGTGCCGCGTAGGTGGGTGGATGCCACCTCACTTGAAGCGATGTAAGCAGAGGCGCGGGCCTTTTCGGTGCTGGACAACACACACCGTTATCACTTGTATGCCTGTTATGTGTAATATTAAGTATCTACCTATAATTTTAGTCATATAAGTTCTTTTGTTTTATTTGTTGTTTGCTGTGTGTATTTCCTTGTGTATTTTTGGTGTGTGGTGCTGGTCACTGAATAAATATTTTTTATCTTTTATCTTTTTGTCATATTTATACTTGCGCAATTTACAAAAGCAACAAAGACTCGTCAGGTGGATGATGGTTGTGTTCGGCTCTGAGCTTCATAATCCTTCCTTCAACGGTGTAAACACAGGCTGCACAGCCGCTACGCTTTCGGTGAGTGCCGCAGTACCAGCGCACCTTCCCACCAATCACGAGGTGCTTCGTGAACTTGTATCCGCCAATCAGAAGCACTTCTGTGCCGCGCCTCGTCGTGGCGATAGTTGCACCTGTAGCATTGGTACGTATTATCTAAATATTCGTACTTGAAGATAAAAAACAAACGCAATGCATTGAACAAATAAAACAAAATTGGTGTTGCAAATAAATGATGTTACGTTTATGTGTACTGTGACCTTAACACAGACGCCCTTAAGCTTTTTGCGGAACGACAGACTGTAGTCGACCGATACGCTGGGGGCGCTTCATTATCGCTCTCCAATTAAACTTCCGCCGGAGTATCTCTGAACTGGAAGCACTGGTTCTGAGAGCCGGCCCATGAGTGTGACCATGGAACATGTAGATGTCTTGTCCCTCGGTGACGACGTATGCCTTGCAGCCACGCCGCTTGTGGCACCTCCATCGAATCCTGTCGTTCAATAAAGACTTGTGGAACATGAAACGATAGTCTTCAATCACTAAAATCTTTCTTCCGTTAGCCTTTTCGACTATAACTCCGCTTATGTCTGGAATAAACGATTTGGTTGTTTTGTACCGATCTTTTCACTATAGAGTACCTGATGGGTCTAAAAGTCTTAGCACTGTAAGATGCATCGCATTTTTAGAATTAAAGTAGGTAATTGTTTGATTTTGGGTAAATTAGGGTTTTTATTTGCTACTAATCACTTACTACAACAAAAAAAATCTTCCATCTTAGATTACATAATAATATAAAAACTACGAAACAGATGCATCACTTGAATACGAACGAGAAGAACGCAGAACGACTTTTTAACTACGCTATAATTAGGTACCTAAACTTGCTAGCAGTCAAGTGAAATAAGGAAATATTATAATAAATAATAATATGCCATTTATTTCCAAACTTAAGTAACATGTAAGTAGCATAGGTATTAATTTTATATAGTTTCACATTATACAATTTAACATTATATATCTAAATTTTATAAGGAAATATTAGCTTGAGTCAAAGAATTAACTCTGCATATTACTAACATCCGTATTGTTGGATGGACAAATCCTTCGATTAAAATATTAAAAACCGTTTTAAGTTCAATCTAATGAATAACTCACAGATTTTCTGTAGAAGTGGGGTGTTATATGGCGAGACGTTACTTTTGCACTGACACTCCATCTAGTTTGTATTAAAATATCGTTGGACAAATCACATAAGTCAATTATTCTTCTCTTCTTTAATTTCACGTTCTTTTAACTTCTTTTTAGCATACCACCTTCGAGAACTTTCTCTGCTTTTCTTCCTAACTAGTTTTCGTTGTTTTTGTGGCAAATTTTGAGCAGATACGATTTTCCCTTCCCTCTTTCTCTTCAAATACAATTCTTTCATTTTGAGTTTCCACAGGACGTACTTTTCCGGATCTTTTCTTATGTTCTCCATCCTTCTACGTTCAGCGAGTCTCTTTTTCTCCTTACTTTTGTCTTCATTTGGTAGGAATCTTGTAAACTGAAATACTAAAGAAAACAGCGATTAGGTTTCTAAGACTAACAGCGATTTGAAAGAGAGTAACAGCGATTACAATGATATTTAAATTAATAATAATAAAAGCTTTCGAAAATAATAATAGTTTTTTTATAAATTGAATTCATACATTCATACTCTGAACATTCACTAATCTTCACCTTTATTAAATCTTATCTTTAATTAAGCTAGACGGACTCCTCAGAAAAAATATTTTTGTTGTTCTTTGTTGCCTGTTTCACAATATTCTTGGTCCTGTGAATGGCGGGCGAGTGGGTGTGTTCATGGACCATGCTGACGATGTCTTCCCCGTCGGTGATGACGTAGACCTTGCAGCTGTGCCGGCTGCTGCTGCACTTCCATCGGACGCGGCCGTCCCGGAGCGTCTTGTGGTACGAGAAGCGGTAGTCTCCTATCTTCAGATACCTTTTTCCGTTGGGCTTCTCGATTATCGTGCCCAGCGAGTCTGGAATAATCGGGTTTTGTTGTTTAAACTTGAAGCTTACAAATTATACTTAATAGTTTTTTTTATTGTGTGTGTGTGTGTGTGTAATGCTAGTGTAGGAAAGAGGGTAACTTAATATATTTGTATGAGCTAACTATAACTCCTCAACTATAATTCCACTTACAACACTGCTCTACTTATTATACTTCTTACATATTTCATTGAAATGCTTTTCTTCCTTGTCTGATAGTTCGGACAATTTGAAATACCTAAAATACTACAATACTACAAGTAGTAGTTCATACCTACTTTTGGCTTAAAACCCATAAGTGTTGTATTAAAACAAAATTTCTTCATCATAATACTTGACCCTGAAGATTCCGCTTACTGAAGGTTTCCTTCTACTCTTAAATTCGAAGGAAACAAAAACGAAATAGTACAAAAATATTATTTATTGAAACTCATTAATTATCCTAGTTACAACTTTACTTAAAACTTTCATAGACAAAAAACGCATTTTCAACAGCTTCGTTACTCTCGTATAACGTTTTTGAATTTCTGTTCAACATCATGATTGTGGAAGTTGAGGATAGCTATTATTTTGCCGTCGGTGGTCTTGACCTTGCACTGGCATCTCTTGGATCTGTTCTTGGTGCATCGCCACAGGATGTATTTCTTTGTGGTCTTGTGCATGCCGTAGGTGAACCCGTGGGCTATCAGCCGCAGGCCGCTACCACGCTTCAGCTTACATATTTTCACGGCTGAAATAAAAAAGTAAAGTAAGAAGAATAATAATATACAAAGTACTTATAAACTTGTTATTTTGTATTTAAAAGGTGGTGATGGGAGTGAAATGCTTATAATTTACAGAAGTCCCAAAAAAATTAAACTTCATAAGGTAAGTGTTTTCAAATATACCAATGTCAAAACCTTAAAATCTTTGTTTAAAAAATGATTTTATGAATGTTGTCTCATATCACATTTTCTATTAGCTTTTAACTTATTTCATCAATTGGAATTTGACATCGCTATAATAATTTTTTGTGACTTTAGAATCGACATCAATATTCATATATGTAAGTATTTATTATTTTCTGTCAAACAATAAACAATTAGGTAATTAAAAATTATAAAACATAAACGTATTTTTCAGGCCAGCAAAATATGTTTTTGGAAGATAGCTAGTCGTTTCAACATACGCGTTTAGAAGCGCGTCAACGCGCCTAAGGCCTGAGTCTCCTATTTTATGCTATATGCGGCGTCCGACTTTGACGTAAACGTTTTGATCAACGTCCTACGGCCTACCTACGGCGTCTACGCGCCAACGTCGGCGTGTGAGGGAGACCGCATCAGTACATTTCTATAGTAAGCATCGTGACGCGGCCTACGGCGTGACGCTGGACGCGACCTACGGCGTAAATAGGAGACCAAGGCCTAAGTGGATTCTCAAAAACAAGCTTTTACGCGCCAAAAAAAACGATAGTCTGAAACCGCTCTAATTTTGGTTACTGTCTAATAGCTTTTTGATTCTAAGCTGTTGAGATGTTTCACATTACATTATTATAGGTTCTCGATAAATCTTAAGGCACAGTATGAAAATTAATAGGGCATCACTCCCTGTAAATATTAAAAAATCGGGTCGGATTCCGCCCTCATGGGGCGGAATGTAGGCTCTTTGCCTACATTTCAGGTACACAATTATTATTTTAATCAACAGAGGAAAAACACATTATGAACATAATTAGCAGCTTAGCTACTCTGATAAATCTTTTCTAAATTTCTATTCAACATCATGATTGTGGAAGTTGAGGAAACATATTATTTCGCCGTCCTTGGTTTTCACCCTAGCATGACACTTATTTTTTTTATTCTTGGCGCATCGCCACAATAAGTAGTTTTTAGTGGTTTTGTGAATGTTGTACGCAAACCCGTGGGCGAGCAGACGACGATCGGCACCTCTCCCCAGTTTAAAGATTTTCACATCTGAAATTTATTTAATAACTAGTTAAGTGTGTGACGTTTTTACATGTTTCTGCTTCCGTACGGTGGCGTAATGGATTAAACAGATTTACCGCTTGCGACCTTTCACCCGAGGGACGTTTTACTACAACGATTGGGTGGCTTACTTGCGAAGATTATCGTCGTGGGACTCGTGAGCATAAAATATGTGTATGAATGTATTTTTGTTGTACGATACTAAAGGGACTACTAATAACAAAACGAAACGGTATTTATAATAACACAGATTTATTTAATACTTAGCTTGGATAATACTACCCATATATTTGGTTTTAGGTACATATTTGAGATATCATGATTGACGAGGAAAATTATCAAGATAAAATTGGAATCTCTACCAGTTTACAACAAACGAACAACAAATACATATATTTACATACATTTTCTTAATTGGCGAACCATCAGTAAGCTACACTACGATACGACCATACACACACACACACACACACACACACATATATTTCTCAATCTGATATAGATCTATGGACCTCAATCGCAGATCCTCAATTTCCTTTCCCTTCGAAGAAGGGCGGGTGAGTGTGTGGGTTCACCACCTTGAGTATTTCATCTCGGAATGTCTTCACGATGGACCTGCAGGAGCGGGTGCGGTGCTTGGTGCATCGCCAGTTCGTCAGGCCGAGGCGGTGGTTGTGTACTCCGTATCTGTATCCGTTCAGAACCAGGATCCGTCTGCCGTCCTTGTTATGAATGAACTCGGGAATGGGATTCAACTCCCACTGCACGTCATGATACTCGTATGCTGAAATGAAAGTTGAGGTTCTGTGTTAGGAGGAGTTGATTTTATAGAGGTATAGTCAGCCAGTGATATATTTTTTACATGCTTTGAAATAAAACGCTGATTTGATTAGTTATGTATGATGATGGTATAAGTTACATAAATAAAATAAGTTGACGCTAAAGAACAGAATAACAATTTTGTAGATGTGCTATTTGAGGCAAAAACCTCATTTATGATGATAAAACCTAAACTGACACTCAAACTTAGTGCACAACACAAACATGATATCCATTCACAAACATCTTCAATTCCCCTGGCCTTCAAAGAACGGTGGGTGAGTGTGGGGGTTGGTGACCCTCAACAGTCTCTCTCCCTCGGTGATGACGGACGAGAGGCAGCGGCGGTTGCGGTGCTTGGTGCAGCGCCATCTTGTCTTGCCCTTGTATTCGCTTCGAACACCGTATCTGTATCCGTTCAGTATGAGGATACGCCGCGAGTCCTTGTTCTGAATGAACTCTATTATGGGTTTTTCTTCCTTGGGTTCTGGAAAACAGATGCCATGGAGTTAATGAGTCTTTTTTGATTAGGTATACTCAGATAAGGCCATGATAAGGCAATAAAAACTATAGATGAAGTTGAAAGTTGAGTTAGCCAATATTGTTCACGTAGTTATTTTAATTAAAATACAACATGTTTTTGAGAAGTAAAACATTATCAATAATTAATTAATGGTATAAAAACATAAGTAAGTACCTACCTATTTAACTAATTATAAAAAAGTCAGTGAACATCAATGTGTTATTCCAAACAGAGGAAAAAAATAACCTAATAAATTAGTAAAGACGATATAAAACAAAAAAGCGTTCACAAGGACATGTTAACGCGATAACATGAAACAAAAGAGGCGTTCCTTTAGCTTCCGTGAGTCATTCACGGATCATCGCGCTCAGGAGGCGGGTGCGTGTGTCCGGCCGCGAACACCACTCGGCCGTCAATTGTCTTCAGCACGGACTTGCACTTCATGTTGCTGTGCTTAGTGCACCTCCAGCTAGTCACCTTCCCCGCCTTGTAGTAGAGCCCGTATTTGTAGCCGGCGTATTTTAGTCTCTTCCGCCCGTCGTTTTCTACGAGCACGGCAACTGAAAATGAGAATGGTTACGAATTAGGTTTTCCAAGATAGTTTAAGATTATATTTCTTCTGTAAATTATTATTGAATAGTCTATCTGTCATCTATACTGCAGTGCTTATACTAAAGTATTAGGAAAAATCTTATAAAAACGTACACGTGATACGAAGAAATTTATTGAAAAATTTATGGACATAGCTTACATTGAGACAAAATGATATCCACATAAAAACCTCATCATCTAAAAACTCTAAGTGTAATTTGACTCCACTGCTTACTGCACTACTTTACCTAATGACTTTAATGACTAACTTTCCGCACTCATACACTATGCACAATTTTTACAAGCTGTTACTCTAATGGGAGTGGCTATAAGCCACTTTTACAATTGAGTTATAAAACGTTCTCACGTACGCTTTGCATGACTTGGAGTTATGTTTCGTGCACCTCCAAGTGACTATGGGGTATTTGTTTATGTGGACCCCGAATTTATATCCGTTTAAAATCATGACTTGTCTGGCTTTGCTCATGACAAAGGACGCCGTCGAACCTGAAAAAAGGATATAATTAGTTGGAGACAGTTTAGATTTGGGAAGCTTACGTGGCAGTTTGATTCCCGTCCAGGGTAAACATTCATGTGAGAAGCCCTTGTGTTTGCTTCGTGTAAGGTGTGTTAGCGTACCTATATCAGGTGTTTGCGTCAGATACTGATCTGCCTATTGTAGTTAGTAGCTAACTGCTTTCCTAAGCTTGGACGTTTTCGTAGACTACCAAATAACTTTCAAATACCTATACTATGACACTATTAAGTTTAGCAGACTTGCAGCCGAGGACATACATATTTTATGAGAATAATCCCCGGGAACTGATCTACTGTCGATCTGCGTCAATTTAGTATGGGAGAAAGTTTTTCCAATAGACAGACATTTTAGAACGTACCTATATATAATAACAATAAAAAACTTATGAAAGAAAAGAAACTATAATAAACCATATCATGCAAAAAAAATGCTACTATAATTATTGGAAAAGAACCCTATATATGTATTAATATAAATGGTAATTTACAATATGCAAATAAAACTTAAAATAATAACGAAAACATAATTATTAATTTAAAAGAATGGATCGTTCTGCATCGTACGTCGTGTGATGGTGTCCATGGCACTCGCAGCATTGCCGCGCTGAATAGCCGGGGCCACCCTCTGAACGAGGCAGGATCCAGGTCAAGGAATATGCTACTTCTCTTATGATCCAGGCGCATGCCAAAATAAAATATTCACAGAAAAGACCACTTATTTAACCTAAAAGTCTGTTGTTTTTTTGTTTTTTAGACAGAAGGATTGAACTCTAACTTTATCTTCAAGAGTTTTCCACCGTATGAGATTGGCCAATTAGATGATTTCCATTTATACATTTCAGTTATTATGTGTTTGCCTTTTTAATGTGAGTGCCTGGTTACCTTAATAATGCTATCATGATACATTTTTACTATAGATTTGCATGCCTCGGAGGTATGTTTCGTACATCGCCAAGTTACTATCGGGTATTTGTTAATATGGATCCCGTACTTATATCCGTTTAAAATCATAACTTTTCTGCCCTTACACATGATGATGGATGGCTGATTACCTGAAAAAAAAGTCATTTATTATAATAATATAATCCATTGAGTAGTTATTTATCTACTTAAATTAAAGTTAAGGTATCTCCAAAGGTGTAAAGTTACAGTATAGTCATGGGTTTACCGAAACCGCTCTGCATTATTCTATTGGATTCTCTGTGGGGTTGTCAGTAGCTGCACCTGGCTCTCTCGTATGGAACCTTTGTGCATATTGATCTGCCATACGTTTGACTCCTAGTGTACTATATTGTATGAGAGATCGAGAAAGTTCTTTAGTAGATAAATGTTAAGGACGTTATGATGACAATAAAAAACTATATTTAAAAAAGAAACTATAATCAATCACAACATGCCAAAATTTTGTGTAATTTAATTAAGTATTGGAAAATATTTAACCTTATCATTTAAAAAAAAATTAAATTGTACTTTTCAGTTTAAAACATAAAAAAATTAACTCACCATAATAAGCTAACCTAAACATAATAATTAAAAAAAATGGACCGTCCTGCATAGTGGCCGTTAATGTGAATATTTTATTTTGGCATACTACGTATACCTATCGTTTGAAGCTATACAACATACAACGCTTTGTCGCGCTGAATAGCCGGAGCCACCCTCTGAACGAGGTACGATCCAGGTGCATGCCAAAATAAAATATTCACATTAACGGCCACTTATTTAACACAAAAGTCACAACCGTTGTTATTTAAGTTATTGTGACATATTGAATCCTAACTTTATCTCCAATTGTAGAGTTTGTGTACCTAATGAGATTGGCCAATTAGAAGAAGAAAAAAATTCATTTATAAATGACAGTCTTTTAAGTGGTTGTTTTTTAATGAGAGTGCCTGGTTACTTTTATAATGCTATCATCATACACCGCAATAGATTCGCATTCCTCGGAGGTATATTTCGTACATCGCCAAGCTACTTCTGGGTATCTGTTCATATCGATTTCGTACTCATACCCGTTCAAAATCATAACTTTTCTGCCCTTACTCATGATGAATGATGGCTTATTACCTGAAAAAAGGATGTATGTATTTAATGATAATATTCCATTGAGTTCTTACTTAAGTACTTAAATGAAGGTGTCGGTATATGGAAAGGTTTTTAATTATACAGTCGTGTAGTAGTATCTACTCATATGGGTTTACTCTTGCGTTACATTTTTGTTACATTTTTTAGGTACTATTACCTATGAAGTACTTTATTTGTTTTCTTACATATTGATTTTTTTGTTAGATGTTTATCCGTAAGTAGCACACTCATGTCTTGACATGACCCCAGGGGGTTGAAATTAAATTTCTATGCCTAAAGACCACAGTTAGCATTTTTTCAATAATTTGACTAAGTACCAATTTGTATGGGCGGATCGGATCCCGCATTATCTCATCGTAATCCACGATCTTTCTAAATTTACCTACATAAAAAAACAAGAATAATAATTTTTCTTTGCTTATAATGAAAATGAGATGTTAGTTTATACTTCACTGCAGTGTTATACTGAACAAATTCATTTATTAAGTATTATCATTAGTGTTTAAACTTAAATAATACGATACATTCTGATATGGTGGCAAAGGAGAGAGTAAATTGATCCACACACTTTTCCATTTCATTTTCAAATTGCAGTTAATGGCAAAGAAAAAAGCCATACCAAAACTAAAACAAAAACATGCTATGACGGTTTTTAGAAAATTAATATACATTTTAGAGCTTTACATATCGGCCATCTTTAGTAATCATGTAAGTAGGTGGCGGGTGATTGTGCCACATGTCCAAGTCGTGTTTAACCCGATTTCCGATTAGTCGAACATTCGCTTTGCACGCGCGGTCTTTCTTAGAGCAGTAGTAACGGTTCGAGAAGGAATCCTGGGAAAATGTGTACTGCTTATACATCAGCAGTTGCTTCTTTCCTTTTTGAGATGGTATAAACGTAAACTCTGTAACAATCATGGTTTTTAAAAGTTTGGGTACATAGGTTAGATGTGTCAAAAAATTATACACTTAGGGTCAATTTATACTAGTACAGAGTCAAAGCGCATCGAAGCGTCTATTCAATACTGAACATTACAAATACAACATTAACTACACAGCATAACGCACACATTGCTACTGAGATTTTAAAAAGTCGCGCGCATTCTTCGCGATTCGCGCGTCTACGCGTGACCAACGCAACCAACCATTCGTGCGGCTTTGCTTTAGTTGTGAAGAATTTGACTCTTCGCTGCGCTTCGACTCTGCCCCAGTATAAATTAACCCTTACGGGCAATGAAAGGTTCTACTGAGAAAAGCACCAAATTACTCCTAAACTAATGACGCCTTCTGCAATATTGAAGTACATTTAACAGAGCATCAGGATATTACTTACTAACTAAAACGGCAATATTTTCTTCAAATTTTAAATTAAAGGTTTGAAACAATTAGGGTCGTATGGTGTCGGCATTTTGTGAGTGGAACTTTTTCATTACGTGTACGTCATTAGGTATTATTATGTTAACGTAGAATTGATATTTATTTGGAATTTCTCAATACAGGGTGTTGCAAAATTGGTATATTAAGCTGAAAGCTACATGTGCAGCCTGGTATATCTAAGGCCGAAACTGAAATCAGAATTTGGAAATTCGCGAAAAAAAATATTCACTCTCCATAGTAAAAAGTCACGTGACCAACAAAGTTTCTATGGAAAATGAAAAAAAAAATCGCGAATTTTCAAATTCTGATTTCAGTTTCGGGCTTAGATATAACATGCTGCACATGTAGGATTCGGCTTAGTATACCCTTTTTGCAACACCCTGTATAAGCTAATTTTGTGTATCCTTTTTATCTAAGCATCAAAAGGAATTTGCTAGTGATCTAATATTTTTATTTACAAATTTGTAAACCGAATGCCAAATCTTTTCTTAAAATTGTAAATCCAGCCATCACTAGCCGCGAAGTCTTCTCTATTCGTTATGGTCTTGTACAAAGCGATTGCTTTCGTTTTCAGTAAGTATTTCGTGATTATAGTGCCTTTAGCACGTTCCGCTATGAACCACTTATTAAGAGCAGTTTCCATCTCCGGGCAGTCGCCTGCTTTCATTGTCTTACGCTTGCCTGGGACTCTGCTCATTTTTATAATATGCTCCATTATCTTTATTCTTTTTTTCTTAATGTCGTGCACTGTAGTGCGGCCGACGTCGTATTCCTTTGCGAGTGAAACCGCAGGTTCGCCATCGTCCAACCTCTTCAAAATCTCCATCTTCTCCACCAATGTCAAAGTGTTATGTTTCCTTTTATTGCCTGTCGAAGCCAAATTATCTGAAATACAAACGAATTCTGATGCCTTATTGTATTTATATTCAGTTTATGACATTAGCAACACCCTATCGTAATTTATTAAAAATGCATATAAAATTTGCATAAAAATGTATTTAATTAAGTATCACTCTAACATTTTACATATTGGCCCTTTTTTGTGAGTACGTAAACAGGTGGCGGGTGATGATGCGGGATGCCATATACGTCTTTAATTTGATTGTTGATTAACCGGACATTTGCCTTGCAACCGTAATCCTTCTTAGAGCAGTAATACCGATTCGAATAATTGCGCTGGGAGTATGTGTAACGTTTATACATCAGCAGTGGCTTCTTTCCATTTTGTGGTATAAATGTGAACTCTGTAAAAATAATCATTTTTATGTTAGATTTTTCATCCGTATTTTGTACCTACCTACTCTTTACATAATGGTGGAGGAAGAGAAAGAAAACGCATTCAAATCAAATCGAATCACTAAATTACTTGTAACATTTGACATTTATCTTTTTGGGGAAGGCATTTACGAAAAATAATACGCATATTGATATTCGTAAAACTCGACAAAATACTCAATGTACCATCTAGCAAGAGGCAATATTAGATTCTAATATAAATGCCATTTCTGATTATAAAGGCAGGAGGAGAATGATCGAATCGAGTGACAGAGTCTTGTGCACATAGCACAAGACTCTGTCACTCGATTACTCTGCACTTTCACATTTGCTCTGCATCCGTAGTTTTTCCTAGTACAGTAGTAGTTGTTGATGTAACGCACATTTCGGGAGAATGTGTAGTCCTTATACATGAGCAAGTAACTTTTTCCACGCTGAGATCGTATGAATTTTAAACCTGTAACAATGGATAATTATTTAAATAAGGCGTTTATAAGTTTACATAATAATATCTAATAATTGTCAAAAATGGATAGAATTTTGATTTAAACACCTAATAAACAAGGTTTTAATTTCATGGTAGTGACACAGTTTGTTTCTACATACTTAACTCGCAAATTAAATTTTGACGTAGCGGCCATCTTTAGTGACAGTATATATCGGAGGCGGGTGGCCGTGCTCCCCGACGGTCACGCGTATCTCCCGGGGGCCGATGACGCGGACGTCCGCCTTACATCCACGGTACTTCTGCGAGCACTGGTACCGGTTCTTAGAAGTCGGGACCTTGGAGAACGTGTGTCCTTTATACATGAGTAGATCGTTCTGTCCACGGCGAGACGGTATGAATGTAAACTCTGGAAAGTAATAATCTCGAATAAGGTTATTTTCTCAAATATAAGTATATTAGTGATCTAGCTTGCCCAGCAGCTGTAAAAATGCTTTGCTAAAACATATTTATTAGGTTTTTATTAGGAACTGCACATAATATATATTTATATGTTTAACAAACATATCTGTATAATTTTACATTAACTTAAACACGTCTCGGATCTACCGGCAGATGTGCACGAGGCATGTTAACGAAATGCGTCGTTGAAAAACCATTTTCTCTCCGATCGCCTCGACTCTGCATTGGTGGAGTGTAGCCCTTTCCTTGGTACCCCGGTCTTCTTCATCTTCTTCTTCAATCCCGCTTCTCCTCCGAGGAGTCTGGGGTGACACGTCTGTCTGTCTGAATCTGTCCCCCGGTCTACCCCACTTTAATATATTGTCCAGTTTTAGTGACAATATAGTTAGGTGGCGGGTGATTGTGGTGATGGTGTTGGTTCACGAACACCACGCGATCGTCAATTACTTGCACCGCCACCTTACACCCGCTGTCTTTTTTGGAGCAGTAAAATCTTTTCCTCGTTGAATTCTTACACGTGTATTTCGAGAAAGTGTAATTTTTGTACATGAGCAGGTCATTCTTCCCTCTACCCGATGGTATAAAGATGAATTCTGCAACAGTGTTTATTATTAATTAATCATGATGTTAACTAATATTTTACCGAGGATGCTACAAATATTTTAGTTATTTTACACCAAAAATCTAACATATATTTATGTGTAATTATAACTATAAAAAAAAACATGCATTTTAAGGTGCTATTGAGAGCGAAACAGGATGTTATTTGAAATAAGCTAAACAATGATACCAAAACCGTACACTAGGCGGCGGGTGATTGTGGTGATGGTGTCCGTTCGCGAACACCACGCGATCGTCAACTATTTTCACGCCCACCTTACACCCACAATTTTTTTTGGAACTGAAAATCTGTTCGATATCGATTTATTATTTTTGGAGAAAGGGTACTTTTTGTACATGAGCATGGTCATTCATCCCTCGGCCTGATGGTATAAATATGAACTCTGCAACATTGTTTATTATTTATTAATCATGATGTAAACTAATATTCTACTGAGGCTGGTACAAATATTTTAGTTTTTTTACACCTAAAAATCTAACATATATTTATGTGTAATTGTAAATATAAAAAGGAACATGCATTTTAAGGTGCTATTGAGAGTGAAACATGGTGCTTATTGTAACATCCAGAACAACGAATCACAGCCACAACACAGTTTAATTTCAGTATAACTATGATTTGTATATCGAATCATAATGTATGTCTTATCTCACTAGCTTAATTTTGTAAATTGGCCAGATTTACTGACCACAAATTTAGGCGGTGAACGGTTGTGCTGGGAGCTACCTTTTTTACAAATACTATGCGATTCTTAACTATTTTCAAAGTTATTTTACATCCTTTGCCTTTCCTTGAGCAGTAAAACCTGTTATTTGAATACGTATGCTTGAAGAATGTGTAAGGTTATTTTCTCAAATATATATTTGTGATCTAGCTTGCCCAGGAGCTATAAAAAGTGCTTTGCTAAAAACATATTTATTATGAACTACATAATATAAATATATTAATGTGAACATTAATATATTTATATTATGTAATTAAAATTAAACATAGTTTTATAAATTTCCATTAATGTAAACACGCATCGGATCTAAAGTTACCGGCAGACGCGCCTCTCCGCTCGCCTCGCATTGGTGGAGTGTAGCCCTTTCCTTGGTCCCGGTCTATCCCACTTTAATATATTGGCCAGTTTTAGTGACAATATAGTCAGGTGGCGGGTGATTGTGGTGATGGTGTTCGTTCGCGAACACCACGCGATCGTCTACTATTTGCACGCCCACCTTACACTTTCTGTTTTTTTTGGAGCAGTAAAATCTGTTCGATGTTGCTTTATTATTTTTGGAGTAAGTGTAGTTTTTATACATGAGCAGGTCATTCTTCCCTCTACCCGATGGTATAAAGACGAATTCTGCAACAGTGTTTATTATTAATTAATCAGGATGCCACAAATATTTTAGTTTTTTTACACCTAAAAATCTAACATATGTTTACGTGTAATTGTAACTTTAAAAAGAAACATGCATTTTAAGGTGCTATTGAGAGCGAAACAGGATGTTATATTGCAAAATCCAGAACTACGAATCACAGCCACAACACAGTTTAATTTCAGATTTGTATATCGATTCATAATGTATGTCATATTTCACTAGCTTAATTTTATAAATTGGCCAGATTTACTGACTACAAATTTAGGCGGTGGGTGGTTGTGCTGGGAGCTACCTTTATTTACAAATACGATGCGATTCTTAACTATTTTCACAGTTATTTTACATCCTTTGCCTTTCCTTGAGCAGTAAAACCTGTTATTTGAATACGTATGCTTGGAGTATGTGTACTGTTGGTACAAGAGCAGTTCGTGTGTCCCTCGGCCCGATGGAATAAAAGAAAATTCTGTAAAAAAGTATTATTGTTTTACGGCCTTGGATTCTTATTTTTACCTTTTTTACTGCCAGTTTCAATAACTCTATCTACCGATGACTGGTAGTTACTTTCATACTATTTTGACACATTTAAAGTTACAACCTGGCAAAATCGTATAAAAGTAACCAGGTACCAGTCATCGGTAGATAGAGTCATTGAAATTGAAACTGGCAGTAAGTGTTAAAAATATTATATTACCACATAAACAGTTTAAACAGGTGTTTAATAAATACGGTATGAGACAGATGCGTCAGGTAGCTGATAGCGTTAAACGTAATTAACGTAAATATATTTTTTTATCATATAGAAGACGTAGGCTACATCAAATAGTAACATTGTTCTATGTATTTTTTTCTTTACTCTCCTTTCTTTTTTGGATTATCTTTGTTATAAATAAGGGTTGAGCGAGGAACCCTAAATAACTTGGCAGCTTTTTTAACGGAATTACCAGCTTTTATATATTTTAAAGCATCATCCATAGCTTGTTTTGTATAATTTTTGCGGGTCACTCTTCGTTTTTGTGCAATTTTTTGAAGATGTACATTGCAAATTTTTATGAAACCTGAAATAAAACAATTGACTTGGGTTAACTTATAATTTGAAATTATATACAAAACATAGCCAAGCAGAAAAACACCTCAAAATTATTGCAATAAATAGTATAACAATCACAAATGGCATTTTTTTATACAAACAAAGGGAAAAATTACGCTGTCACTGTCTAAAAAGCCTGTCTTTATATAAACTATAGCTGCTTCCGTGAGCTTCGCTTCGCCTTAAAAAGTTTTCCCGTGGGAATCCCGGGATAAAAAGTAGCCTACCAACTATTTTTTAGGGTATAGACCATCTGTATACCAAATTTCAATAAAATCCGTTCAGTAGTTTTGGCGTGAAAGAGTAACAGACAGACAGACACAGTTACTTTTGCATTTATAATATTAGCCCTCGCTTTAGTGTCTCGCGTTAGTCACCGACACATTTACAAGATTCTTGCAGTACCTATAAAAATGGTACAAATAAATTGGAAATGAAAGGCAGTAATGAATCAAAAAGTAAACAAATATATATTATACATCTTGTAATAAAATTAGTAATTACTTATCATAATATAGATACCCAATATACCCTGTGGCTAATTCAATTATTGCAATTATTCTTCTAAAGAAATAATATTTATTCTTCCTTGTTCATCGGGACGGGGTCGTGGTTATGCTCATTATGCACATATACCAGCTCTTGCCCGACCAGCACCACGTTGGCGCGGCACCCGCGGCGGCCCTGGTGCGTGGAGCACCGCCACCGGGACCTCATGGACTTCTCTAAAGACTTAGTAGCTTTAGTTTTCCTATTCTTATCCTCATAGTAGGTGTATCCGGAGAGTTTTAGCAAAGGGTTGCCCTTCTTCGAAGTGATGAATTCTACAGTGTCTTGGTCACTGTCGATATCTGGAATTTTGAGTTGGTTGATATTGTGGACGGATAATCGGAAATAAAACGAAACAAACTCTATCCAAAAATAATAAAACACACAAACTTTATAAGACATTTTTATTTGGGAGGATGATTATGTCGACCGAGTATTTTTACCACTTCATTCTCGACGGTCCACACTCGGGCGTTGCAGCCTTTAGAACTGGAAGTGCTGCAATACCAACACTTCTTGACGCTGTTGTCATACTCCGGGCGGCACGAGTACTTGTAGTGGTCCATCATCAGCTGAGGCCTCCCTCGAGTCGACATTATAAACACAGGTTCAGCTACAAAAGAAGGTGTTTAAAAGATTGATTAAAAGTTTATTGAAGAATTATCATTACTTAATAATAAAATAATCCTGTGTTATTCAATCAGGTGAGCCTTTGGAAGCACTCCATGCAAACAGGTTAGGGTTGTCGATAGAGTCGACGGGACTCTAAGTTGATGAGATAAGACATGGTCCGCATTTCTTAAAATATCAGAGAAACACATCACTTTTTACTGTCTTTGAATCTTTGATTCAAAATTATCCAATAAATTTAGATACCTCCAATGAACTCCTGAAGTACTATGCTGAGATTTAAATAAAAAAAACTTAGCAATTTTTTGAACGTTTTATTTGGGGGAATGATTATGTTGACCTACGATTTTTATCACTTGATTCTCCATGGTCCACACCCGTGCGTTGCAACCTCTAGAATGAGCGGTGCTGCAATACCAAACCTTCTTGACGTTGTTGTCATACTCCGGGCGAGACGAATACTTGAAGTGGTTCAGAATCATCTGAGGCCTCCCTCGAGCCGATATTATGAACTCAAGTGCACCTGCAATAGAAGGTACCATAATTATTTACACAGAATATTAAAAAAAATATATTATTAAATGTTTTTTACCTACAGGTGATATTCAATCACCGCAGCTCTTTCACGTGGGATTTTTTTTATATTGCAACGCAGTATTAGTCAACACATTTTGTTTTAAAGTAAAGAGTAAACTAAAATAAGATTTTTTATTATAATTTTGAGCGGATAAGTTTTGTAGGGCATTCTGGGAGTAATACCTATGACACTGGAGAAAAGAAGATGCAGCTACAAATCTTTATTTTATTCATCACAAATACACGAATTAATTTACAAGCAGCTTCTTTTATACTACAGTGGTAAATGCTACGCAATGAATAAAAGGTAAGTAGGTACATCTTATTTATTGTATCTTAAGGTTAACTTTAATGGTGGAGGCTCCGTCGTGGGTGTGGTGGCCGATCATGCAGACCACCTTGTTGTCGATGGTGATGACGCGAGCACGACACCCCTTGGAGCTGTGTGTGCTGCAGTACCAGTATTTCTTGAAGTCGTTGTCGTTGTACTTCCTGACGCAATACGTGAAGTTGTCCATCCAGATTTGCGGTCTGCCCCTGACGGATGTCACGAATTTATACTGCATGCCTGTTAAGTTGTTTGGTCGTTATTAAAAGAGTTTTAACAATCAACATTAAATTTGTCTGTAAATTAATCCTTTTATAATTAAAATCAATTTACACCTGAAAAAATCTGAAATAATATTCTTGTTTTTCACTTATTTTTACACAATTTTCTTTGAAAGTACTTTAAATTATTTATACATATTTTCAGATTGCTCCGTAGAAAAACATACAAATTGACAAGTCTTTCGCATTTTAGAGGTACTTAATAAAAATGACATTGTAAGGGAAATAAGCAAACTCTTTAAGTACTCAATCAAGTTTAATGTGTGTGATCATTGCTGAAGCTAATAATTTCATCTTCATAAGTAAAAATGTGTGCTTTGCACTTTTTATTAGCGTGGAAAGTGCACTGCCATCTCTTTTTCAGTCCCGTCTGCCTCTGAAGACCAAACTTATGGGCGCCGAATATTATCAACTTATTACCGCGTCTTGATGTTACAAACTGCGCAATATTATCTAAAATATAAATGGTTATTTCAATAATGTAAACAACATCCGTAGTTCAGGTACCTAATAAATGATGTCTATAATGTCAAATTACAGAGTTTCTTGCATTTCTCGAGTTATTTGAACATTATTTCAGTATTTTAACGCTTCAATGATCTAAAAATTTAATATACCCAACTGTGATAGGTGGCTCATGATTATGATAATTAAACTTCTATTTAATTACATAAATTGAAATCGATTGTATTTTTGGTATTGCTAATAACATGTGTTGAGTGCCGCTATGCCGCGGTTAATGTGTATGAACATTGTTTATGCTGACGATGGTTTCTTCAACAGTGATGAGGGAAGCTCTGCAACCTCGCGAGTGGGAGGTGCACCACCACCGGATCTTCATCCCCAAGTCGTGTTGAACTCCAAATTTATATTTCCCGATAGTTATTCGCTTCTTACCGTGGCTTGACATTGTGAACTTCGGGGTATCGTCTGGAATTTTGGTCGCCAAATTTAATTATATATTATCGTACATCCAGAACTGCATTACTTCATCCATTAATTTATTTAATAATTTGTTGATACAACAACAAATACCTATATAAAAAATAAAGAATGCAAGTTTAAATTGTTTAATAAGCATCAAGTATCTTATAAATATTATTACTACGATACAACACACACAACACACACACTCACGCCTTGTACTACTGTACTCCCTTGCGGGGTAGGCAGAGGTGCATTGCTGCACCCACTTTTAGCCAGTGTTATGTTTAGTCCCAATGTAATAGGGGGCGAGCCTATTGCCATTTTACGGGCACATCCAAGACCCGAGAACAAATATCTGTGTTTATACAAATATCTGCCCCAGCCGGGAATCGAACCCGGGACCTTCGGCTCAGTAGTCAGGGTCACTAACCACTACGCCATTCGGCCGTCTACTACGATACCTTATAATAATTATACTTAATATTTATCTGTCGTTGATAAATACATCCTAATACATTAGACTTACATGTCCATAACATTGCTTGGTTAGTGATAGAAATTACAATCGGATTAGAATCAAACTTTGCATAACGTTCCATCGCTAGTTATAATGTGTTTAGAAGGTCCATGCGTGTGACGCTCGTCCCGCCTGCGCACGCTCCCGTCGCCGTCCAAGCGGATGCTCGCCTTGCAACCAGTCACTCTCCTCGAACAATAATATATGTGTTTTCCGAATTGATGATAAGTGTAATCGTTCATTAGAAGCAATCTCTTTCCTTTTCTGGTTGGGAATAACTGGTAACCTTAAATTAAATACATAGGTACCTAGGTTAATATGAAAAATAGATAGGGAGAATGAAGTAAGAAGTAAAATAAGTTAAAAGGTTGAAGATTTTTAAGGAAAAATAAAGTAATGAAAGTTTTCGTTTAATAAATCATTTTAATATTTTATTTAATTATTCTGATATCAAACAATATACAATAAATATAGAACAAGAAGTTTGAAATGTATAATCGTTATAGATATAGGAAACAAATTTAAAAAATCATTACAAGAAAGACAAACGTCATTGGCGATTACAGCGACATAATTTCAGAGAGTTTTACCCTTTATCGAGACATAGTGAAACACGCTCTATTAAACAACATTAAAGTTTACGCAACTTGCCATCACTGGTAATCACGTGTTTAGACGTTGCATGGTTGTGGGTCTCGTAACGCCTGACGACGCTCCCTTCGGCGTCCAGAAGAATATTTGCCTTGCATCCATGCTTTAGCCTATCAGTGCAATAAAACATGTATTTGCCCAGTTGATTATACTCGTAGTCGCCCATTAGAAGCAATTTCTTTCCTTTCTTGGTCGCGAATAACCGGTAACCTAAAATTAAATATGGAAAAATATTAATAAGTAAGAAAAAATAGTTTTTTTCGGGAAAAGAGGGCAAAATAGCAAGTAAAAGTTGAGTATTATGGAGAATTATTAATATTTTAATTAATTATTGATATTAAACAATACAAAATAAGGAGTTTGAAATGTATAATGAAATAATAAGTATCTATTTTAAAAATATTACATTTATATCTTAATAATCTGTGCCGTTGTTAGAACGTTGTCGTTGTATAAGTATTATAACATAACGTCATGTTTTACACACATGTTTAACACGTAAAGATAGGTATAAAAAACTTAAATTCTAATATATATATATATATATATACATAATGGTACCTTGTTTCCTTATTAACTTAAATATGAATTTCGTATTATGTAAATTACAGCCTATAGGTAAAGAGAAGAGAGTCTGGGGCAGAGAAACCTGACCCCTCTCAGAAGCATTTTTACTATGAGAAGGGGGTCAGCTTTCTCTGGCCCTGACCGTACAATAAGTTATCTTAAAACTTATTTAGTGCGTATGTACATTGTTTATACTGACAATCTTGTCCAACACAGTCATGAGGGATGCTTTGCAGCACTTGCTGTTATGAGAAGTGCAGGACCACCGTTTCTTCATTCCCTTATCTTTGCTGACACCAAACTTATAGCCTCCTATTTGGATATGCGTCATTCCACGTCTCGATGATATGAAACGCGGAGTGAGGTCTGAAAATTTTGACAAATACATGCGTTAATCAATCATAAACATTTTATAAGAAATATTTATCCGAACAATGATTCACATTTGATGGTGTGTGATCAAAGTTTACGTCTGTTAATTATAATGGATGTCAACAAGATCACGAAATATCATATTTAACAGTTATCAGTGCAGCGAGCACATGATTCGATACTATTTTCGAATCTACACGAAGGGTCACTTTTACCAAACGCTAAAAGTATTTAAATCAAATTTTAATAACATTTTGTACTAACTGACAGACGTATGACAGGCTACTAAATACGTTTAGCGTTTGGTGAAATTCCACCTAACATGGAAAAAACAAATGCCACTTTTGGAACTAACAAATTTGCCTTACATTTTGACAGTGACAGTTGGCGATACGCAACGTTAACGGAGGATCGAAACTTGTGCTCACGACACAGTATCAATGTATAAGATTTCAGCCCATCTAAAAGTCGATTTCATAAATGAAGTAAATTATATTTCGCTAAAAGGACGTTTTTGGACAGCGTGAAGTGAAATGAGTAAATACAACATAATGATGTAATATCTATACACTCACGGGCAAAGAAACAGTAGGCCAACACAAAACAAACCTAAGTACATAATGTACTTTCATTAAATTAAATAAAACAGGTACTGATGGGATTCAGCGATGATAATTAGATTAATTTCTCATAGAATCACTTGGCAGCTTACACAATTCCACACACAACGTGTTCAATGGTTATGAACATTATTAATCTTGATGATTTCGTCATCATAGGTCATGATGGTGGCCCGGCAGCCCTTGCACTTGTGCGTGGTGCACCACCAGCGCGCCTTGGGGCCCGCCTGCCGGTGGATGCCGAACTTGTACCTGCCCAGTATCATCTGCTTCCTGCCGCGACTCGATGTTACGAACTTGGGACGGGCGACGGCGACGCCTGGAAGGGTTTGTTATTGAAATAAGTAGTAGTTATTGGTTATTCAATAAAGTTTATCATGAAGTTGAAACATCATATATTATATTACCTATGTATCTGAACATAGTCACATTCACAGATAACCAATGCGAAAATATGAGGAATAAAGTAAAAAAATATATAGTATAAGTAATTTCTTAAATAAGTAGTTTTTGGACTGCGTCAAGTGTTAGTAATAATAACTAAAATACGAACACTTAAATATTTAACTCCGTTTATTCATCAGTTCATCACAAAATAAATAAACTTTACTATGGGGTAGATTTAAAAAAATCGAATAGGTTATTTTCACATTTATTTTGTAAATGAGTTGTACTTACATAACGTATGCATAAGTAAAGTATAATTAAGGCGTACGTACATTTAGTTGGTGACGATGACGGCGACTGGTTGGTTACTAATATTTTTACATAATACATATGCTGGTGACTCGCAACTTATATTTTTTTATATTAGATGTTTGTTCAATGATTGTGACTATCATTAATTTTAACAATTTCATTATCGATGGTCATTAAAGAAGCCTTGCAGCCCTTGTTGTTGTGCGTGGTGCACCACCACCGGGTCCTACTGCCGTTAGTTCGGTGGATGCCGTACTTGTAACTCCCGAGAATGATTTGCTTCTTACCGCGACTGGATAGTATAAACTTTGGACTGTCCGCGTCTGAAAGTATTGAAATACATGTTAATATTGTTATTATTCAATGATGAAATGCCTCATCGTCGTAATTTTAAGTTGCGGCGGAGACGACAACTCAAAACGAGGTTATTTTTGTTAAAGATTGGAATTAACCAATATATATTACGTATTGTTGATTATGATAATATCCCACTGTATATGCAAAACACGAGTACATACTTAAACTCTTATAAGAGTATATATATAAATAGAGATAATAATCTTAGTATAATAATCTTTAATAATTATATTTAATATAATAATCAATTTTTAATAATCAATATTTAATATAATGGTCAATTTTGTAAGGCAGTTTTTCAAAAAGATAATATAGACAGAGAGTTATCATTCAGATGGCTCAAGAAACAGCCAACATTAGAAGCTTCGATTTTCGCCATTCAAGATCAAGCAGTTATTACAAAACAGCACGAGAGAGACATTCTAAGAAAGGAAATAGACGGTAGGTGTCGGCTATGCGCGACTAAGGATGAGACCATACAACACATTACCTCTGGATGCGATAAGCTGGCAGGCACCTACTATACAAAACGACACAACAACGTAGTACAATATGTTCACTGGTCATTGCTCAAAAAACATAACCTACATAGTACAGATTTATGGTGGAAGGAGGATTTAACACAGCCACAAGTTAAAGAAAATGAAGAAGCAAAAGTAATGTGGGAGATGCCGGTACAGACAGATGTTACCGTCACACACAACCGACCAGACATAATATATACAGATAAAGCAGAAAACAAAACATACTTAATAGACATAACAATACCATCAGACTACAACATCGGAGCAAAAGAAATAGAAAAGCTTAGCAAATATCACCTTCTGAAAAAAGAAATAGCAAGATTATGGAACATGGATACACAAATAATACCAATAGTAATAGGAGCCACTGGAATTGTTGCAAAAAGTCTACATAGATATTGCAATAAGTTAGAAGCAAAAATAAACATACATATCATGCAGAAGCAGGCAGCCATCCACACATCAACTATAGTTAGTAAGGTTTTAGGAGATTCAGTTTTTGTACACGGGGACACTGATGCTCCTCTTCTCTGAAGGTTTCAGAGCGGGAGTATTAGTTTAAAAACACCGACCTCAAAAGTCGAGATAAATAAACACGAATATAATAATCCAATAATAATCTAATAATAATCTAATCAGAGCGGGAGTATTAGTTTAAAAACACCGACCTCAAAAGTCGAGATAAATAAAATCTAATAATTAGATATAATAATCTTATAAGAGTATACGTATAAATACGTACTTAAAGAAAAAAAATGCCTTATGTGTGAATTGAAACTATGTATAACAGCAAGTATTTAACGTAGTTTCTAAAAGTCTTCTAGTCTACAACAATTTACAGAGAGTTCCATTTTCAGTAATGTAGTATCGGATAGGGCCGTGAATGTGGTT